>NC_139469.1:36419500-37792500 GCF_057233095.1 Heloderma suspectum | reverse complement strand
CCTAACTCCAACCCCAACATAACCCTAACCCTTACCTTAACCCTAACCCTAACACTAACCCTAACTCAACCCTAACCCTAAACCTAACCGTAACCCTGGCCCTAGCCCTAACCCCACCCTAACCCTAACCCCAACCCTAACACTAACCCTGACCCTAACCCTAACCCCAACCCTAACCCAAACACTAACCCTAACCCTAAACCCAACCCCAACCCTAACCCTAACCCCAAACCCAACACTAACCCTAACCCTAAACACAACCCTAACCCTAACCATAACCCTAACCCTAACCCCAACCCTTAACCTAACACTAACCGTAACCCTAACCCTAACCCTGACCCCAAGCCCAACCCTAACCCTAACCCTAACCCTAACCCTAACCCTAAGGCCAACCCTAACCCTAACCCTACGCCCAACCGTAAACCTAACACTAACCCTAACCCTAACCCTAACCTCAATCTAACCCTAACCCTAACCCCAACCCTAACCCTAACCCTAACTCTAACCCTCACCCTAACCCTAACCCTAACCTTAAACCAACCCTAACCCTATACCTAACCCCAACCCTAACCCTAACCCCAACCCTAACCCCGACCCTAACCCGCACCCTAACCATGACCCTGACTCTGACCCTAACCCTAACCCTAACACTAACCCCAACCCTAACCCTCACCCTCCCCCAACCATAACCGTAATCCTCACCCTAAGCCTAACCCCAACCCTAACCATAACTCCAACCCTAACCCTAACCACAACCCTAACATTAAACCTAACCCTAACCCCAACCACAACCCTAATCCTAACCCTAACCCTAACCCTAACCCCAACCCTAACCCTAAACCTAACCCCAACCCCATCCCTAACCCTAACCCTAACCCTAAACCTAACACCAACCCTAACCCTAACACTAACCCCAACCCTAACTCCAACCCCAACTTAACCCTAACCCCAACCCTAACCCAAACGCTAACCCAACCCTAACCCTAACCCTAACCGCAACCCTAACCCTAACCCTAGCCCCAACACCAACACTAACCCTAACCCTAACCCCAACCCTAACCCTAACCCTAAACCTAACCCCAACCCTAAACCTAACACTAACCCTAACCCCAACCCCAACCCTAACCCTAACCCCAACTCCAACCCTAACCCTAACCCTAAACCTAACACCAACCCTAATCCTAACCCTAACCCCAACCCTAACTCCAACCCCAACCTAACCCTAACCCTAACCCCATCCCTAACTCTAACTCTAACTCTAACTCTAACCCTAACCCTAACCTTAACCCTAACCCTAACACTAACCCGAACTCAACCCTAACCCTAACCCTAACCGTAACCCTGGCCCTAGCCCTAACCCCACCCTAACCCTAACCCTAACACTAACCCTGACCCTAACCCTAACCCCAACCCTAACCCAAACACTAACCCTAACCCTAACCCTAAACCCAACCCCAACCCTAACCCTAACCCCAACCCCAACACTAACCCTAACCCTAAACACAACCCTAACCCTAACCATAACCCTAACCCTAACCCTAACCCCAACCCTAAACCTAACACTAACCGTAACCCTAACCCTAACCCTGACCCCAAGCCCAACCCTAACCCTAACCCTAACCCTAAGGCCAACCCTAACCCTAACCCTAACCCTACGCCCAACCGTAAACCTAACACTAACCCTAACCCTAACCCTAACCTCAACCTAACCCTAACCCTAACCCCAACCCTAACCCTAACTCTAACCCTCACCCTAACCCTAACCCTAACCCTAACCTTAAACCAACCCTAACCCTATACCTAACCCCAACCCTAACCCTAACCCCAACCCTAACCCCGACCCTAACCCGCAACCTAACCATGACCCTGACTCTGACCCTGACCCTAACCCTAACCCTAACCCCAACCCTAACCCTCACCCTCCCCCAACCATAACCGTAATCCTCACCCTAACCCTAACCCTAACCCCAACCCTAACCATAACTCCAACCCTAACCCTAACCCTAACCACAACCCTAACATTAAACCTAACCCTAACCCCAACCACAACCCTAATCCTAACCCTAACACTAACCCTAACCCCAACCCTAACCCAAAACCTAACCCCAACCCCATCCCTAACCCTAACCCTAAACCTAACACCAACCCTAACCCTAACACTAACCCCAACCCTAACTCCAACCCCAACTTAACCCTAACCCCAACCCTAACCCAAACGCTAACCCAACCCTAACCCTAACCCTAACCGCAACCCTAACCCTAACCCTAGCCCCAACACCAACACTAACCCTAACCCTAACCCCAACCCCAACCCTAACCCTAAACCTAACCCCAACCCTAAACCTAACACTAACCCTAACCCTAACCCCAACCCCAACCCTAACCCTAACCCCAACTCCAACCCTAACCCTAACCCTAAACCTAACACCAACCCTAACCCTAACCCTAACCCCAACCCTAACTCCAACCCCAACCTAACCCTAACCCTAACCCTAACCCCATCCCTAACTCTAACTCTAACTCTAACCCTAACCCTACCCCTAACCCTAACCCCAACCCTATCCCCAACCCTAACCCTAAACCTAACCCTAACCACTACCCTAACCCCAACCCTAACCCCAACCGCAACCCTAACCCCAACCCTAACCCCAACCCCAACCATAACCCTACCCCTAACCCTAACCCCAACCACAACCCGAATCCTAACCCTAACCCTAACCCTAACCCCAACCCTAACCCTAAACCTAACCCCAACCCCAACACTAACCCTAACCCTAAACCTAACACCAACCCTAACCCTAACACTAACCCTAACCCCAAACCTAACCCTAACCCTAACTCTAACCCCAACCCTAACATTAACCCCAACCCTAACCCTAACCCTAACCCTAACCACTACCCTAACCCTAACCCTAACCCCAACCCTAACCCTAACCCTAACCCCAACCGCAACCCTAACCCCAACCCTAACCCCAACCCCAACCCCAACCCTAACCATAACCCTAACCCTAACCCCAACCCTACCCTTAACCCTAACCCTAACCCTACCCCCAACCCTAACCCTAACCCCAACCCCAACCCCAGCACTAACCCTAACCCTAACCCAACCATAACCCTAAACCCAACCATAACCCTAACCCTAACCCCAACCCCAACCCCAACCCCAACCCTAACCCTAACCCTAAACCTAACACCAACCCTAACCCTAACCCTAACCCCAACTCTAACTCCAACCCCAACCTAACCCGAACCCGAACCCTAACCCCAACCCCAACCCTAACCCTAACCCCAACCCTAAACCCAAACCTAACCCTAACCCTAACCCTAACGCCAACCCTAACCCTAACCCTAACCCCAACCCTAACCCCAACCCTAACCCCAACCCCAACCCCAACCCTAACCCCAACCCTAACCCCAACCCCAACCCTAACCCTAACCATAACCCTAACCCCAACCCTAACCCTAACCCTAACCCTAACCCGAACCCTAACCCCAACCCCAACCCTAAACCTAACACCAACCCTAACCCTAACCCCAACCCCAACCCCAGCACTAACCCTAACCCTAACCCAACCATAACCCTAAACCCAACCATAACCCTAACCCTAACCCCAACCCCAACCCCAACCCTAACCCTAACCCCAACCGCAACCCTAACCCCAACCCTAACCCCAACCCCAACCCTACCCTTAACCCTAACCCTAACCCTACCCCCAACCCTAACCCCAACCCCAACCCCAGCACTAACCCTAACCCTAACCCTAACCCAACCATAACCCTAAACCCAACCATAACCCTAACCCTAACCCTAACCCCAACCCCAACCCCAACCCCAACCCCAACCCTAACCCTAACCCTAACCCTAAACCTAACACCAACCCTAACCCTAACCCTAACCCCAACTCTAACTCCAACCCCAACCTAACCCGAACCCGAACCCTCACCCCAACCCCAACCCCAACCCTAACCCTAACCCTAACCCTAACCCCAACCCTAAACCCAAACCTAACCCTAACCCTAACGCCAACCCTAACCCTAACCCTAACCCCAACCCCAACCCCAACCCTAACCCCAACCCTAACCCCAACCCCAACCCTAAACCTAACCCCAACCCTAACCCTAACCCTGACCACAACACTAACACTAAACCTAACCCTAACCCTTACCCCAACCCCAACCCTAACCCTAACCCCAACCCCTACCCCAACCCCAACCCTAACCCCAACCCCAACCCCAACCCTAACCCTAAACCTTACACCAACCCTAACCCTAACCCTAAAACAACCCTAACTCCAACCCCAACATAACCCTCACCCTACTGCCTTTATACACATCTATGGTGCAACCACATTTAGAATATTTCTGATCACTGAATATTCTACTCCCTGAATAGAATATTACACCTAAAAAAAAAAAAAATTGGAGAGCTGGAAAAAGTGCAGAGGAGGGGAACTAAAATGATCAAGGGGCTGGAGCACCTCCCCTATGAGAGGTGGTTACAACAGCTGGGATTGTTTAGCTTGGAAAACAGGCAAGTGACGGGAGACATGATAGAGATGTACAAAATTATGCCTGGTGTGGAGAACTTGCATAGGGAGACACTTTTCTCCCTCGCTCATAGTACCCTTGATTTGATCCAGCATCAGGGCTCTTCTTATGTTCTTATGTGAATTCAGACCATTGGGTATGTAGTGGAGGCAGAGAGTGTTGCTCTATCAGCCTGGGCCTCAGGTACTTGGAGGGGAAATGTACATATAAGTTGTTGTGTAAATGTCAGAGTTAGAAGTGAGTATACTGAACATTGTTTGATGAGGTGTGGCCTCGTGGACTCCATGGGAGCATTCACTGAGCTTGTCTGCTCACTGGCCCTGCCTGGTTTTGCGCATAAATGCAGTAAAGCTGGCTGCCGACTGTTTTTGGTAAAACTACATCTGCCAGATGCAAAGGTTAGGTACCACTCTGCTTCCCATGACAGATTTCATTCACTTGCATTTATTTCGTTTCTATACTGCCCAATAGCCAAAGCACTTGGGAGGTTCACAGAAAATTTCAATATAAGAAACACATAATATAAAACCTTTAACATACCCATTTTTAAAAAAATAAAAAAGCTAAATACAGTTACAATAAAATACCGGGACTCAAGAAAACAACTGACATTAACAGCCCAATCACATGCCTGGGAGTATGTTAAGTCTTAACCTGTCACCAAAAAGGTGACAATGCTGGTGCCAGGCGAGCCTCACTGGGAAGAGTGCTCCAGAATTGTGGGGCCACCATCAAGAAGGCCCTTTCCCATGTCTCCATCCTCTGAACCTCCCTCGGTGGGGGGTCTCAGATGCAGATCGTAGTGTCTCAGTAAGCTGATACCAGGAGAGGTGCTGCATCAGGTATTGCAATCCCGGGCCATGTAGTGCTTTGTAGGTTAAAACCAGCACCTTGAGTTGGGCTTGGAAATGCATAGGCAGCCTGTCTGCTTACATGTAGCATGTGGGTCCCGCTGCAAGGCAGATGCTTCCATAGAGACACTGCTGTGGCTCAGAACATCGCCACTTCCCGGAGTCGCTGCCCTTCAGATGAGCTGAATCTTAGTACGTGAATCCCGGCATTGGTGCTGGTGCAGAGGAGGGTGGCATTTTCACAGGCAGCCAGCGAAGCCAGAGGCCCTGCTCTGTCGAGGCAGGCGGTGGCCACACAGACTGCGGGGAGAGATCAGAGCTGCCCGTTGGTGAGCCAACCTCTGCTTCCTTCCTCCCCCGGCAGCCTGGCATGTGAAGCAAAAGAGACAGACATGGTGCCCTCCCTTAAGACAGACATGGCACCCTCCCATCTGGGTCGCTTTCTTCACATGCCAAACAAAGCACTGGAGAGTCTGCACCTTAACACATCTGCACAAAGGCAGAAATGCAACAGATGAAGCTTCTTGTGACACAGAGATGCCACGATGGAAGATGTGTCCCTGGTTAATTTGGGCATGCCATGCAGCTGCTAAAGACACCTGATCCCAGCCACACCACCACTTGGTCGCCTCCACTCCCCCCCCCGCCCCAACCTCGGTAACCTGCATTTGACAAGAGCTGCTGCAATAAGAGAACCAAGGGACTGGTCCTTATCTTTGGGGGACCCCAAAACTAGCACTGTTTCATCAGTGCTGGAAAGGCTGGCCATGGTTCAGCTCATTTGGGCTGCATCCTCCCATCCTGGGCCCTTGGAGGTTTCGTTATGGAGGCAACTGGATCAGGGGGTGGGGGAGATTTTTCCTGGCACTACAACGAGGAAAAAGGTAGGAAATGTCCCAGGCCTAAGTATCTGGATCACCATTTTGCCTCATGAGGAAGTTGTCTGGAGGTTTGGGATGGAATACCCACCTAACCCTTGAAAGCTGCATGACTGCAAACGGTACTTTTAAAAAGTTTGTTGACTGATTGAAACATTTCTAAACCAGCCTTCATCTTGACAGATGTACAAAAGGCCATGACCAATTAGCCAAATGAAATAAAAGCAGGAAGTAATGACCAAAATGACACAAAATAAGACACAAATAATGACACAAAGTTGGTTTGGAGACTTTCTTGGTTGTGCCACACACACACACAGCTTGGCCCAGTGAAGAAGCTAAAAGCTCTGCTGGATCAGACTAACGCTGCCTTCAAGAAGTGCACAAGCAGGACCTGAAGTGAACCACCCTCCTCCTTTGTACATTCCCAGCATCCTTGGAGGTAGGCTGTGCCTGACATGGAGGCTCCATTACTAATTGGCCGCATTCAGACGTCACTTTAAGCCATGGCGGCTTAATAAGCTACTCACAGTAGCTTATTTTTTAAATAGTCCACAATGCCCCACCACACGAGTGGGCTGATAAGCTACTGTCCATAGCTTATTTTAAGCTACTGTGCATCATCCGAGTCCTCCCCCAGCCTCGTCCAGCTGCAGTCCTCCCACCGGAGCAGTGGTGCTGTTGCGCCCACCGACAATCCCGGGTGCAGCAAAAGCCCCCCCCCCCCGATCCACATCAACACCTTGAACGATCGCTCACCGAGGAGCGAACATTCCATGTGCACCAAAAAGGGGGTGGTGGTGGATATAAAACCTTGGGGGTTTGCAGGATCGGGACCAAGCCTCACACAGAGCTATAGCGCTCATTCGCTAAAGTGCTTTCTGGCTAAAGAGGAAGTGCACATTTCTGGCACAGAGGCTTTAACATGTTCCCAATAACGCAATTGCAAAAATGCTCAAATGCACCAAAGTGTAAAGGAAAAATAATTTAAAAAAGAGAAACAGAAGCAATTGCGGAATAGGGGAAAATGGGGGAATAGGGGGAAAATATGGTCACTTTTCGCCCCATCCCGGCAAATTGTCAGGGAGTTACTCAGAGAACTCCTGCAAAAAACAGTAGCAATCTGAATCGCTCTTGCCATGCGACTCTGTAGGTGAGCAAAATAACCCATGGTGCCTGACAGACATAGGGATGTACGAAACTCACTCACCTTTGCTCCATCAATCCTCGACGGAGGGGGGAGGCGATCCGGTCCTCCCCCCCAGAATCCTCGACGGCTGGCTCCACTCCACAGCCAGGCCGCAGAGCAGACAGCCTGGTGCGGACGCAAATGGCGCCCGCCATAGCGGCCATTTGCGTCCAGCCAGACAACCATGATAGGCTACATAAGAATGTATGTAGCCTATCACAGCTAACCTGGAAAAAAAAAAAAACGCAGTGTACGCAAATGGCGGTGGCTACGGCAGCCGCCATTTGCGTTCCCTATTTTTCGCCCATTTATCTTACGTAAATATTTACATAAGATAAATCGGCAAAAAATAGGGAACGCAAATGGCGGCCGCCGTAGCCGCCGCCATTTGTGTACGCTGCGTGTTTGTTTGTTTTTTCAGGTTAGCCGTGATAAGAATTTATGTAGCCTGTCACGGTCCAAGGATGGCAATGGCGGCAGCAGCAGTCCTGCCGTGGCCGGCCAGGAGACTACCCAACGCCACCGCCGCCAGAGCTGCCGCCGCTGCCAAATCCGCCCCAGGTAAGTGCTGTTCCGGGGGGATTCTGTGGGGGGCAGGGGGGGCAGGAGGCCATTCCACCACGGATTCCTTTAGAATCCAGCCTCACTGGAATCCGTGGCGGAATTCTCTGCCATCCCTAGACAGACAACATGATAACCCACAGTGGGTTAAATAACCCCTCCTGCAGACTGTGGGTTATCAGAGTAGGTTACGTGGGCCAAATAAGCCATCGTGGATTAAAAAATTCCTGACAAGACGACACGATAACCTATGATGGGTTAAATAAGCCATTGTGGCTTATTTAACCAATCGTGGGTTATCGTGTAGTCTGAACCCAGTCATCATCTTGGCTAGCAAAAGCCTCTCCCTCACCTCATGCATAACCAACTTATGGAACTCACTGCCACATGATGTTGTGAGACCACTAACCAAAATACAGTTTAAAAAACCAAAAGGATTAGACAAGAGCATCAAAGACAGGTCTGATCAACGGCAAACAGCCATGACAACTCAATGGAGCCTCCATCTCCAGGGAAGTCTACCTCCAGCTGCCAGATGTTTAAAACATGCCACAGGGGAAGGCCATCCCAGTCGTGGCTGGCATGTGTCAACCTCAGGCCGAATCCTGGATGAGACGGGCTTTGGTGTGATCCAGCACAGCAGTTCTCCCCAAGCAACAGCTGAGAGCGACTCTACCTCCAGTGTCCTGGCTCCACACTCTCACAGTGCAGTCGTGTGAGGCAGTGGCTTTTGCTGGGAAGGTGGTGAGGCCCTGAGGGAAGAAGACGCAGGACGCCGTGCTTTGGGCATGGCCTCTGAACTCACGCACTCCACGCCTCACCTGCCGGAGGTCCCAGAGCTGGAGAGAAGAGGCACAAATCACTAGGAAGCCCAAAGCAAAAGCCCTCCCCGCTGGCACCCACAGAGTTTTAAGAAGTTGCCCTGGATCAGCAGAGCCAAAGGTAAGCCCACACCGGCTGCCGGCCTCAGCCAAAGGCAGCTGGGCCAGGGACTGGCAGCCCAGCGAGACCTCCTGCAGGGGCGGGAAGCCCAGCCCGGCAGCCCAGGCGGGAACGACCAGACCTGGCCAGCGTCCTCTCGCTCGACGGCCCTGTCCTAGGGGACTCTCCTCTGCGTTTCAGCACCGGGGGCAGGACCCGTCTCCTGCCGCCCACAGACGCAAGCTGCTCTGGGAGACCACGTTGCCTCGAAAGGCGGGGAGGGATGAAATACATCGGCAGAGCTTCGTCAACCATGCAGCAATTTTGTTTCAGTCGTCCCCAACCTGGTGCCCTTTTGATGGGTACTACAGCTCCCGGCATCCCTGAATATTGGTCATACTCTCTGGGACTGATGGGAGGTACAGTCCAAAACAAGGCACCAGGCTGGGGAAGGCTGTCTTATATTATGTCAAATGGGTGGCCCTCCAGATGTTTCAGCTTACAACTCCCATCAGCCTCAGCCAGCACAGCCAATGGTGGAACTGATGGGAATTGTAGGCTAAATCATCTGGAGGGCCACAAATTGTCCACCCCTGGTGTAAACTGTCATGCACACTGGTGATAGACAGAAATATAAATAAATATACCAGTTAAAATACAATTAATCAACAGGTAAGATGTTTTAAACTGGGCAACAGTCCTAAGTGTGTGTGTGTGTGTGTGTGTGTGTGTGTGTATTACAGAGGGAAGGGAGGGTGGGTGGGTGGGGGAGTAATGTATGTGGCACATACACACAAATATAATTGTATACCTCATATGGATCGCGCATGCACGCACACACACACACACACAATTTCACACCATCCTGTTCCAAGCAAAGTTTAACTGGACAACTAAACTGAATGCAGTTACAGAAATTGAAACACATCTGCTAAATGTGCCTAATTTACATCTGATACTGTGGAAGTAGGTCTTGTGAGTAGCTTGGTTCAGGCAAGGCGCCTGGTGGGATTGAGCGCGAGTGTGTGTGAGCGTGTGTCTGACCATGAGAAGGTAATTGTAGCTTGCTCATAAGCAAGACATTCCTATTCACCGAAGTAACTCATCCCTAAAGATAAGAAGGCCGCTGTGCTGATAAGACTGTGCTGAGTACTCAGTGGTTTCTGAGCACGCGCAGTGTGTTTTTCTTTGTTCTCCAACTTTCAGTCTGTATAAATGCATCCTGTTTCATTTGGGAGAGACACAGTTTTGCCTGTGCCGTGATGTGCCTTAATAAATTTCTGACTGTTCAACCTAACCTGCCTTGGATATTCCCTGAACAATGTGGTGCTGTGACTCGGATCCCAAATGCTGAGGAGAATCGAACCAATTTGGACCACCATTCACTGAACATGCCAGAAGTGCACACCAAGGTAAGAGACCTTCAGAAACCATTCGGGAAGGACAGCCAGTGGCATACACACACACCCATCGTTGGTGGCTCATAAGTAATGGAACAAACCAACATCATTTCAAACTTAGGGGTCGCCTTTAATACCTGGATGAAAATCCTTTGCAGTCAATGACTGCCTGAAGTCTGAAACCCATGGACATGACCCAATGCTGCGTTTCCTCCCTCGAGATGCTTTGCCAGGCCTTTACTGCAGCTGCCTTCAGCTGCTGCTTGTTTGTGGATGTTTCTGCCTTCAGTCTTGTCTTCAGGAAGTGACACGCATGCTCTCTTGGGTTGAGATCAGGTGACTGACTTGGCCATTGAAGAACATCCCACTTCTTTGCCTGGAGAAACTCTTGGGTAGCTTTTGCTGTATGTTTTGGGTCATGATCCATCTGCAATATGAAGCGGCATCCTATCAGTTTGGCAGCATTCGGCTGAATCTGAGCAGAAAGTCTAGCCCCATACACTTCAGAATTCATCCTGCTGCTTTGATCAGCAGTCAGGTCATCAATACACACCAGTGACCCAGCTCCATTGGCAGCCATATATGCCCATGCCATAACACTGCCTCCACCATGTTTGACAGATGAAGTGGTATGCTTTGGATCATGAGCTGTTCCTTTCCTTCCCCATACTTTTCTCTTCCCATCATTCTGATACAAGTTAATCTTGGTCTCATCAGTCCAAAGAATCTTATTCTAGAACTGGGCAGGCTTTTTTAGGTGTTTGCTGGCAAAGGCTAATCTGGCCTTTCGGTTCTTGAGTGTTACCAGTAGTTTGCACCTTGTTGAGAGGCCTCTGTATTTACATTCATAAAGCTGTCTCTTGACTGTAGATGTTGACAATGACATGCCTCCCTCCGCAAGAGCGTTCTTGACCTGGCTAGATGCTGTGAAAGGGTTCCTCTTCACCATGAGCAGCATTCTGCGGTCATCCACTTTAGTTGTCTTCCGTGGTCTTCCAGGCCTTTTGCTGTTGCTGAGCTTGCCGGTTGATTCCTTCTTTTTCAAGATGTTCCAGACTGCTGTGTTGGCCACTCCCACTGCTTTTGCTATCTCTCTGATGGGTTTATTTTGTTTCCTCAGCCTAATTATGGCCTCCTTCGCTCTCATGGACACCTCTTTGGGCCTCATGTTGGGGGTTCCAGTGAACAGCTACCAAATGCAAATTTAACACTCAGCACCACCTCCAGGCCTTTTATCTGCTTGATTGGTCATGGGGTACCCAAGAAACAGGCCACACCTGGCCATGCAGCTGCTGGTCAGCTATTCGTTCCATTACTTATGAGCCACCAACAATGGGGGGGTGTGCCTGCCACTGGCTGTCCTTCCTGAATGGTTAGTGTCCCACTTTTGTCACACCCCTTGAATTACAACTGAAAGTCCTGACTTCACTCCCATCTGGGTGTGTTTCCTTTCAACTTCAATGTGGTGGTGTACAGAGGCCACCTGCCAAAACAGTTCCAATATTTCTGGCCCGGACTGTAGTTCTTGTTATTTTCTCGCTTCGTCTTTTTGCTTTGTATGTAGCCTAGCAAGCTTAATGATGTATGATTTGTTTTAATTGTTTAATTAAACAGCTGCATATAGAATCTGTGAGATTTAAGGGGAGAGTGTATTAGATTTCATTTTAGAAGAATGGCAAGCAGCCAGAATCATATGCAGTAATAATGCAGTAAACAACAGCACAAGTACGCTGATTTACTAGAAAGTTGGCCATTTTCATAATTTTAGAGTTTGTTCTCATAGCTGTATTCACATAGAGTGATCGTCATGTTATTTGCTACTAACAGAAGCTAAAAGAATGTACCGTAATTGCTCTTCACACTGTGTACCTTCTAAGTGATAAGGAATGCTTTTTTCGGTACCATGAAAAACATACACTACTACCAAAAGAGAAAGGCCTTGGTGAAGGGGAGCCAGCAGTGTGTGCACTTTCTGATAGTTTTCTAACTTAGTGAGACTTGCTCTACTGAATGAATTAGCCTGTTATCTGTTCTCATCTGAGAGAAAGAACGTGCACCATCTGCTCAGATAACCAGCCCCAAAGAAAGTTAAGAGATATGTAAGCTTTCTTTTAACATACAAATAGATTTCATTCAGATGAAGAAATGTTGTTCTTTTAAATATGTATTAGTGGTTGTGTGTACAAAGCTCTGCAAAGTCAACAGCGTTTCCAGTGCCCCTACCATCCCCAGCTGGCAGATCTGGTAGAAAAAAAGAAAAGAAAAAGAGAATGGAGTCTTAAAGAACAAATTAGCCTACATCTGTGCTAAACTGGACTTAAATGGTACGATGCTCCAACTTAGGCCCTGCTGAGCATGTGTGCCACTTTGCACCGAAAGACTAGACTCAGTGCCCATGAGATCCGTCTAAGGAGACCCATGAGACTCCCATCTTCAGCACCTATTAAAAACATCTTACGAACTTGCACTTAAATGATGAGACCGTGTCGAACTACTCCCAAGGCTTTCCAGTCACAGGTTAAGAAGTGCTTCCAGACGTGCCTATGATACAGTGTCACAACCTGTCGCCTACAGACTGAGACTGAGTCTACATCGAAGCCCATCAGAGGACGTGAGGCTCCCCTTGAGCCTCACTGGAACAAACCCCATCAGGTGCTGTTGACCATCCACACTGCCACGAAGCTGCAAAGACAGACTGCCTGGATCCCCACATCCCACAGCAAGAAAGCACTGCCCCCTGGGGACGACGTGCCCCAGAACCAGACAACGCTGGATGTGCCCTAACACAGACTTCATCAGCCCTTTGAGTCATTTTGGACCAGGAAGAGAAGAACATCTCTGGTTGCCATCGTGGTGCTGGCTTGTTGCCCTTTTGCCTGCTACCATGTGAGATCTTCTTAGACTTTGGGCACTTTGGCCTCCTCCTGACCAGTGGTGAGCCAAGCACTTGCTGGCGAGGTGCGCATAAGCCCAGCAGCGAGCCCAGCTCCTGTTAGTGGAGAAAGAGTGGCCTCGGCAGCCACCAGAGGCGCGGTCTCGTGATATGGCCCACCTGCATCCTGCTCCTAGAATCATAGAATCATAGAATAGTAGGGTTGGAAGGGGCCTACAAGGCCATCGAGTCCAACCCCCTGCTCAATGCAGGAATCCAAGTCAGAGCATCCCTGACAAATGGCTGTCCAGCCTCGTCTTGAAGGCCTCCAGGGTGGGAGAGCCCACCACCTCCCCAGGTAATTGGTTCCATTGTCGTGTTGCTCTAACAGTCAGGAAGTTTTTCCTGATGTTCAGCCAGAATCTGGCTTCCTGTAACTTGAGCAACCTGCAATCTGCTTGACATCTGCAGTTGCATGAAAGCAGAGAACACTTTCCTGAAAGTGGTGAACCAGATTCAACTAGACTTGAATGTATCCAGCTGCTGGATCTGCAGCCATGCGCCAGTCCATGCCCAGAGAGGCACACCAATGATCCCAATCCCACTAGATCAGACTAAAATGATTAAACCCCATTACCGACACCGACCAGAAGAGGCCACCTAGCAAGGTGTGCCATGTAATAAGCAGAATTGTTGTTTGTTGTTTGTACTCTTCCTTTGTTGCTTGGCCTTCTTTCCACTTCCTATATGTGTCCTTTTTTGTTTTCAGGTCATCTCTAAGCTTTTTGTGAAGCTACATTGGCTTCTTCTGTTGTCTTCCACCTTTTCTTCTTGTTGGAATTGTGCCTTGAGAATTTCCTTTTTTAAAAACTCCCACCCATCTTGGACTCCTTTTCTCATTAGAGTCGCTTGCCATGGAACCTTACTGATCATTGTTCTATTAAAATCAGCTTTCCTAAAATCCGGGGAACGGGTATGGCTACACTCAGCTTTTGCTTCCTTTAGAACCATGAGCTCAAGTATACCATGGTCACTTTCCCCCAGAGTTCCTGTAACTACTACTTTATCCACTAAGTCATCTCTGTTGGTTAGGATCAAGTCAAGGATAGCCGATCCTCTAGTTCCTTCCTCTATTTTCTGTGGGAGGAAGTTATCTGCCACACAAGGCAGGAATTTCCTGGAGTGACCATGTTTTGCAGAATTTGTCTCCCAACAAATATCGGGGAAATTGAAGTCCCCAATTACTACTTCATCGTGCTTCCTTGAAACATTGGCTATTTGCTTTTCAAAAGTTTCATCCTCGTCTTCTCCTTGATTGGGTGGTCAGTAGTAGACTCCGACCACCAGGTTCCTTTTATTCTTTGCTCCATTTATTTCGACCCAGATGCTCTTGATGGGGCTACCAAGCTCCTCCTCCTGTATTTCTGTGCAGAGAGATTTTTCACATACAGTGCAACCCCACCTCCCTTTCTGTTCCTCCTGTTCTTTTTGAACAAGTTATGTCCTTCAGTTGCTGTATTCCAGTCATGAGAGTCATCCCACCAAGTCTCAGTTACACCTATCAAGTCATAATTTCCCTCCTGTATTAAGAGTTCAAGTTTGTTCTGTTTGTTTCCCATACTCTGGGCATTAGTGTATAGACATCGAAGACCATGTGCTTCATAGTCTGGCTTTCTTCCTACATGTGTCTGAAGACTATTATTGGGCGCTATCAGAGCTGTTCTCTCCGTTGCAGTGCACGCGCCTACGTCCATTGTTACCCTCAACATTACATCTCCCTTCCCCGTAGGATTCAGTTTAAAGCCCTCCTGATGAAGTTCTTCATGCTGTGGCCAAACACATTCTTCCCAGCCTTTGTGAGGTGCAACGAATCCTTTGCCAACAGCCCATCTTCCAGGAAGTATAGCCCATGGTCCCAGAATCCAAATCTCTCTCGTCAGCACCACCTTCGTAGCCAGTTGTTCACTCGGAGTATTTTTCTTTCCCTTTCTATCCCTCTTCTAACTACTGGAAGGATGGATGAGAAAACTATCTGGGCCCCAAAGTTCTTGAGTTTCCTTCCCAAAGCTTCAAAGTCTGACGTGATCTCTTCGTAGCTCCGCTTGGCGGTATCATTTGTTCCCACATGGATGAGAAGGGATACCTGTCAGTGGGCTTTATGAGTGCAGGCAACCTTTCAGTCACATCTCTAATCTGTCCTCCCGGGAGACAGCATACCTGGCGAGTCCACGGGTCTTCGCGACATACTTGGGTTTCGATCCCACGCAGGAAGGAGTCTCCCACTACTACCACTCTTCTCTTCTTCTTGTTGTAGGCCTGGGTTTCATCGCGTCTGTTTGACTGACCTTCAGCCTCTTGCTCACTCTCATGTAGGTTCCCCTGTGATTCTTCCTCTGCAGGCTGTCCTCCAGTCTCATCCGCAAGTACCTGGAATCGGTTCCACAGCTCCACTGCTTCCACTGGTGCACAGTGGCATCTAGTTCTTCTGCTCCTGTCACCCTTTTCCAAGGAGTATGCTCTACTGCATTTTTCCTCACCTCAGCATTTCCCTCTTCTGCCTCATCTTGCTGCTGCTCTTCAAGCTTCTGGTCTTCACTTTGCTGCTGTAGTTCCACCGTTCTGTCCAAGAACTCTTCGTGTTCTCTTCTTCCCTGGAGGGTCGACACTCGCTCCAGTCCTCTTACTTTTTCTTCCAGCAGTGTGATCAACTTGCACTTGTTGCAGGTGTAGGCCATGTTGTTCTCAGGCAAGAAAACAAACATGGCACACACCTTGCAGGTCACCACCACAGGCGAGTCTTGTCTTTCCATAGTCTCTTTTCCCAGCTTCCTGGTTGTTCTAGAGTAGCCTGTGCCTGGTCCTCTACTCACTGCAGGTTAAAAACAGAGTCTGACTGGTATGGAAGTGTGTAACAAGACAAATAAATTAAAAATAAATGTTAGGGGCCTCCCCCTTGACCTCCTCTGCTGAACTCCCCTGGCCAACTCCTGTTTGCTCCCCATCCGCTCGCTCTGATCGCTCGCTCTCTGGGACCTTGCT
Source organism: Heloderma suspectum (assembly GCF_057233095.1). Classification (NCBI taxonomy): domain Eukaryota; kingdom Metazoa; phylum Chordata; class Lepidosauria; order Squamata; family Helodermatidae; genus Heloderma; species Heloderma suspectum. Next base: position 37,776,241 of record NC_139469.1, on the reverse strand, counting down.
TGCTTCTGTGGTCCCTGGCCAGCTGGAGCAGCTTCCTCAGCTCTGCTCTGCTCAGCTGGGAGGTGGGACTGAAGCTTCCTGCCCACTCAGCTGCTGGGAGTAGTTTGGTTCAGGAGAGGTGCCTGATGGGATTGAATGTTTTGTGTGTGTGTGTGTGTGACCATGAGAAGGTAATTGTAACTTGCTCATAAGCAAGACATTCCTATCCACTGAAGCAACTCATCCCTAAAGATAAGAAAGCCACTGTGCTAATAAGACTGTTGCTGAGTACTCATTGGTTTCTGAGCACGTGTATTGTATTTTCTTTGATCTCCAACTTTCAGTCTGAATAAATGCATCCTTTTTCTTTTATTTGGGAGAGACACAGTTTTATCTGTCTCTCCCACAGCTGGGATGTGCTTTAATAAATTTCTGACTGTTCAACCTAACCTGCCTTGGATATTTCCTTAACAATATTCATGGGGTGGGGGAAACACATGTCTCCACACACACCTTCAGACCTACATTCATGGCCATAACCCTCCTGGGAAAGGAGATTCAGGATTAGATTATCAACAGGGAAAACATTCCCAAACAAACACACTCATTAAATAATGGAATTGGCCCTGGCCCCAAAGAAGAAGCTGTCTGCTGCCTCTCTGAATGATTTGCTGCTCTGCCCTTGCCACTTCCCCATCAACTTCCCACTGTAGAATTCATAGGGATGTCAGAGAATTCCACCACGGATCTCGGTGACGCCGAATGCCAGTGCATTCGGCCCCCCGAAATCTGTGGCGGAACGGCCTGCCACCCCCCTGCCCCCCCGCGGATCCCCCCCGGGACAAGACTTACCTGGGGCGGATCTTCCGGGCGGTGGCAGCTCCGGCGGCGGCTCCGGCGGCGGCTGGTCTTCCGACCAGCTGCCGCCGCCACCATTTGTCTTGTAAAAAAAAAAAAACCACGACGTGATAGGCTACGAAAAGATTTACGTAGCCTATCATGGCTGGGTTAAAAAAAAAACACGTACGCAAATGGTGGCGGCTACGGCCACCGCCATTTGCATTCCTTATTTTTGCTGTCTTAAATGTACGTAAATATTTACGTAGACTATGATGGCGAAAATAAAGTGGAATGCAAATAGCATAGCGGGCGCTATTTGTGTCCCTGTTTGATTCACCGTTTTAGCGTACGTAAATCTTTACGTAGGCTAAAACGGCAAATCAAAAAGGGATGCAATTAGCGCCTGCTACGCTACTTGTGTTCCCCTTTATTTTCGCCGTCATAGTCTACATAAATATTTACGTAGATTAAGACAGCAAAAATAAGGAACGCAAATGGCGGCGGCCATAGCTGCAGCCATTTGCGTACGCGGTTGGTTTGTTTGTTTTTTCCCAGACCCCTCCGCGGCCGGAAATGCAGCTGCAGACGGCTCTGGCCTGGCTGGGCATGGCCAGCTGCTCCGCGGAGCTGCCGCGGAGCACAGCCAGCCGTGGAAGATTCCGGGGGGGAGGAACGGAGTGCCTCCCCCCCCCGTCAAGGATTCCGGGGGGAGGGACGGAACACCTCCCCACCACCACCATCAACATAATCCGCGGAAAGGTAAGTTACTTTCGTACATCCCTAAGAATTCATTCTAATGCATTTCTACGCTTGACTTGACCACAAGGAACCTCCATGTTTAAAGACAGTATAACTCTAAGGCTTCCCTGTCAGGGGAAGGCTTCTGGCTTCCCATGGGGGCACCTGGTTGGCCACTGTGGGAAACAGGATGCTGGCCTGGAGAGGCCCCCTTGGGTCTGACCCAGCTTCAGGGCTCTTCTTATGTTCTTTCAGTTGCTCAGCCCCCTGCAGAGGGGCAGCAGCCTTCTCTGCCTTCAGAGGCCACCCTCCCAAAAGAGGGACTCAAACGAAGACATGGCACTTTGGAGGCCAGGGCAGAATGACTGGGAAACCTCTAAAAAGAAAACATTCCCATGTGTACAACCTCCTAAATTTTCACTCTGAAAAGCAGTGTGCCTCACTTCTCAGAAGGATGGGGAAATATCCGGTAGGTCTGTTGGTTTCATAGGCATTCCTCCTTCTTCCCTAGGAACTGTACTTCCCTGTGGGGGGTGAGGGAGCTCTAGCCCAGAATACTCAGCACTCACACCAGAAGACAATTCCCAGAATTCTCTGAGGGAAGCCTGACAGTTACATTGGTATAAAGCCAAAACTGGTTTGCAGCATAGATCTACCCCTCCAGAGCTGGAGGAGAACCCCAGCCCTCTGCTTCTCAGCCTTCCTGGCCAGCCATGGGGAGCGGGGCCTCACCGTGGCCTCACAGCCATCGCCGCCAACGCCGTTGCTGCTGCTGAGACAATAGCGGCCGTCCAGGCTCACGTCGCAGGATGTCTGGATGTGCTGCTTGGGAGGGAACGTGTGAGCCACCCGCAAATCCCGGGTGTCCCAGATTCTGTGAAGGGGCAGAAATTAACAGGTGGAAAACACAGAAGAACACTGGAGATGCCTCAGTTGTGCCGGCTGGCGACTGCTTGCTGCCCAAGCGAGCGAAACGCACGCACCTGAGCAGCTTCACAACAGCATGTGACATTATCAGGAGTTGACTGGGATGCTATTTTATTTGCATTTTTAATTTCAAAAATTCCCCCACTGGTCCATCAGTACTAAGTACAACCCCCTGATTCCTGGGCACCATCACTCAGACAGGATCTCCATCTCACCTATCAGCATGCTCTGGGAAGAAAAGGAGTGGGAAAAGGGTGGGGGGACTGTTCAGTGGCAGAGGATATGCCTGGCAGGCAGAAGACCTCCCAGTTCAGGAGCATCTTGGAGAGCTGGGCCAGGAAAGGCCCTGCTGAACTGCTCCCAGGCAGAGTAGACAAGACTGGCCAAATGGACCTGTGGGCGGTCATTCTTGGTCATAAACCCAAAAATACAGACAACACCTGTCTCTCCAAGACACTGAAGTAGCTGAAGGCTACAATAAATCCCACCTAACCTCAAAGAAGTCCCACATTCAAATTGCAGAAGCAAAATTTGCAAAATTTTTGAAATTCAAAAAGTTTCATTCAAAATTGGAAATGCTGAATTTATGCAAAATTTGGTCTCTGCTCCCACAGGACCACATACCTAACTGTTTTATCCTCTGATGTCTGGATGACGTAAGGCTCTCCAGGAACCCAGCACAGGTGTGTTACCTATAGGTGAGAAAAAATTATCATAGAATCATAGAATAGTAGGGTTGGAAGGGGCCTGTAAGACCATCGAGTCCAACCCCTGCTCAATGCAGGAATCCAAGTCAGAGCATCCCCGACAGATGGCTGTCCAGCCTCATCTTGAATGCCTCCAGTGTGGGAGAGCCCACCACCTCCCTAGGGAATGGGTTCCATTGTCGTATTGCTCTAACAGTCAAGAATTTTTTCCTGATGTTCAGCCGGAATCTGGCTTCCTGTCACTTGAGCCCATGATTCCGTGTCCTGCACTCTGGGATGATCGAGAAGAGATCCTGGCCTTCCTCTCTGTGACCACCTTTCAAGTACTTGATGAGCGCTATCCTATCTCCCCTTAGTCTTCTCTTCTCAAGGCTAAATATGCCCAGTTCTTTCAGTCTCCTCAGAGGGCTTTGTTTCCAGTCCCCTGATCATCTTTGTTGCCCTCCTCTGAACCCTCTCGTTTGTCTGCATCCTTCTTAAAGTGTGGTGCCCAGAACTGGACACAGTACTCAAGATGAGGCTTAACCAGTGCTGAGTAGAGGGGAACTAGTACTTCACATGATTTTGGAAGCTATACTTCTATTAATGCAGCCCTAAATAACATTTGCCTTTTTTGCAGCCATATCACTAGATAGGTATGGGGATACCAAGTCATCTTGTCTGCCTCCTGACGAATCTGTATAACGACCAAGTAGCAACGGTAAGAACAGACCACGGAACAATGGACTGGTTTAAGACTGGGAAAGGAGTACGGCAGGGTTGTATACTCTCACCCTGCCTATTCAACCTGTACACAGAACACATCATGTGATGTGCTGGGCTTGATGAAGCCAAGGCTGGAGTTAAAATTGCTGGAAGAAACATTAACAATCTCAGATATGCAGATGATACCACTTTGATGGCTGAAAGCGAGGAGGAGCTGAGGAACCTCATGATGAAGGTGAAAGAGGAAAGTGCAAAAGCTGGGTTGCCGTTAAACCTCAAAAAAACCAAGATTATGGCAACCAGCTTGACTGATAACTGGCAAATAAAGGGAGAAAACATGGAGGCAGTGACAGACTTGGTATTTCTAGGTGCAAAGATTACTGCAGACACTGACTGCAGCGAGGAAATCAGAAGACGTTTACTTCTTGGGAGGAGAGCAATGACAAATCTTGATAAAATAGTGAAGAGCAGAGACATCACACTGACAACAAAGGTCCGCATAGTGAAAGCAATGGTATTCCCCGTAGTAACCTATGGCTGCGAGAGCTGGACCATAAGGAAGGCTGAGCGAAGGAAGATAGATGCTTTTGAACTGTGGTGCTGGAGGAAAATTCTGAGAGTGCCTTGGACTGCAAGAATATCAAACCAGTCCATCCTCCAGGAAATAAAGCCAGACTGCTCACTTGAGGGAATGATATTAAAGGCAAAACTGAAGTACTTTGGCCACGTCATGAGAAGACACGATACCCTGGAGAAGATGCTGATGCTAGGGAAAGTGGAAGGCCAAAGGAAGAGGGGCCAACCAAGGGCAAGATGGATGGATGATATTCTGGAGGTGACGGACTTGACGTTGGGGGAGCTGGGGGTGGCGACAGCCGACAGGAAGCTCTAGAGTGGGCTGGTCCATGAAGTCACAAAGAGTCGGAAGCGACTGACCAAATAAACAACAACAACCATTCAGGAAGGACAGCCAGTGGCATACACACACACCCATCGTTGGTGGCTCATAAGTAATGGAACAAACCAACATCACTTCAAACTTAAGGATCGCCTTTAATACCTGGATGAAAATCCTTTGCAGTCAATGACTGCCTGAAGTCTGGAACCCATTTTGTTGTTTATTCGGTCAGTTGCTTCCGACTCTTCGTGACTTCATGGACCAGCCCACGCCAGAGCTTCCTGTCGGCCGTCGCCACCCCCAGCTCCCCCAAGGTCGAGTCCATCACCTCCAGAATATCATCCATCCACCTTGCCCTTGGCCGGACCCTCTTCCTTTGGCCTTCCACTTTCCCTAGCATCAGCATCTTCTCCAGGGTATCGTGTCTTCTCATGACGTGGCTGAAGTACTTCAGTTTTGCCTTTAATATCATTCCCTCAAGTGAGCAGTCTGGCTTTATTTCCTGGAGTATGGACTGGTTTGATCTTCTTGCAGTCCAAGGCACTCTCAGAATTTTCCTCCAGCACCACAGTTCAAATGCATCTATCTTTCTTCACTCAGCCTTCCTTATGGTCCAGCTCTCGCAGCCATAGGTTACTATGGGGAATACCACTGCTTTAACTCTGTGGACCTTTGTGGACCCATTCAACCTCACTCTTCTGGATGTCTGGCCTCTAGCTCACTGACCACACTGTCAAATCTATCCCCGATATTATTATCCTTCCTATACAGATCTTCCGTATATTCTTGCCACCTTTTCTTGATCTCTTCTGCTTCTGTTAGGTCCCTGCCATCTTTGTTTTTGATGATACCCATTTGTGCCTGGAATTTACCTCCGATGTTTCTAATTTTCTGGAAGAGGTCTCTTGTCCTTCCTATTCTATTATCTTCTTCCGCTTCCGCGCATTGCTTGTTGAAAAGTAATTCCTTATCTCCTCTGGCTAACCTCTGGAATTTTGCATTTAATTGGGCATATCTCCCCCTATCACTGTTGCCTTTTGCTTTCCTTCTTTCTTGGGCTGCTTCCAGTGTCTCAGCAAACAGCCATCTTGCCTTCATGGTTTTCTTTTTCTTTGGGACGTTTTTTGTTGCCGCCTCCTGAACAATGTTGCAAACTTCTGTCCATAGTTCTTCCGGGACCCTATCTACTAAATCTAGTCCCTTAAATCTATTCTTCACCTCCACTGCATATTCATGAGGAATATTAGTGAGCTCGTATCTAACTGATCTGTGGGTCTTCCCTATTCTCTTTAGTCTGATTCTAAATTGTGCAATAAGAAGTTCATGATCTGAACTACAATCAGCTCCAGGTCTTGTTTTTACCAGCTGCATAGATGTCTGCCACCTTTGGCTACAAAGGATGCAGTCAATCTGATTTCGGTGTCGACCGTCTGGTGAAGTCCATGTATAAAGTCGTCGCTTAGGTTGCTGGAAGAGAGTGTTTGTTATGCACAGTGAGTTGTCTTGGCAAAATTCTATCAGCCTATGTCCTACTTCATTTTGTTCTCCCAGACCATGCTTGCCTGTAATCCCAGGTGTCGTTTGACTACCCACCTTAGCATTCCAGTCTCCTGTAATGAAAGTAACAGCTTTTTTTGGCGTACTATCCAGTAGGTGCTGCAGATCCTCATAGAACTGATCTAATTCTGCTTCTTCAGCATCTGTGGTTGGGGCGTATATTTGGATCACTGTGATGTTAAATGGCTTACCCTGAATTCGAATTGAGATCATTCTGTCATTTTTTGGATTGTATCCAAGCACTGCTTTAGCCACTTTATTATTAATTATGAAGGCTACTCCATTTCTTCTGTGGTCCTCTTGTCCACAGTAGTAGATCTGGTGGTCATTTGATGTGAAGTGGCCCATTCCAGTCCATTTCAGTTCACTGACACCCAAAATGTCTATATTTAATCTTGACATCTCCCCAATAACCACATCCAATTTGCCCTGGCTCATAGATCTTACATCCAGGTTCCTACAGTGTGTTGATCTTTAGAACATCAGATTCGTCGTTCACCACCAGCACCATCGGCTGCTAGCTGTCCTTTTGGCTTTGAGCTAGCTGCGTCATCACATCTGGGGCTAGTTGAACTTATCCTCTGTTTCTCCCCAGTAGCATTTTGACCATCTTCCGACCTGAGAGTCCCATCTTCCGATGGTATACCGACATATCTCTGGTTGTACTGATCCATTTAGTTTTCATGGCAAGAATACTGGGGTGGGTTGCCGTTTCCTTCCCCAGGGATCGTATTTAGTCTGACCTCTCTGCCATGACCTTCCCGTCTTGGGTGTCCCTTCACGGTTTAGCTCATGATGTCACTGAGGTGCACAAGCTCCAGCACCACGACAAGGTAACGATCTCCTTTGCTGAAGTTGGAACCCATGGACATGACCAAATGCTGAGTTTCCTCCCTCGAGATGCTTTGCCAGGCCTTTACTGCAGCTGCCTTCAGCTGCTGCTTGTTTGTGGGTCTTTCTGCCTTCAGTCTTGTCTTCAGTAAGTGAAAAGCATGCTCTATTGGGTTGAGATCAGGTGACTGACTGGGCCATTGAAGAACATCCCACTTCTTTGCCTGGAGAAACTCTTGGGTAGCTTTTGCTGTATGTTTTGGGTCATGATCTATCTGCAATATGAAGCGGCATCCTATCAGTTTGGCAGCATTCGGCTGAATCTGAGCAGAAAATATAGCCCCATACACTTCAGAATTCATCTTGCTGCTTTGATCAGCAGTCAGGTCATCAATAAACACCAGTGACCCGGTTCCATTGGCAGCCATACATGCCCATGCCATAACACTGCCTCCACCATGTTTGACAGGTGATGTGGTATGCTTTGGATCATGAGCTGTTCCTTTCCTTCTCCATACTTATAGTGTTGTTGAGCCACGTATCCCCCATCTTCTAACTGTGCATTTGGTTTCTTTTTCCTAGGTGCAGAACTTGGCATTTATCCCTATTCAATTTCATTCTGTTGTTTTCTGCCCAGCCTATCAAGAGCACTTTGAATTTTGTTTCTGTCTTCCAGGCTATTAGCTATCCTGCCCAATTTTGTGTCATCTGCAAAACTAATAAGCATTCCCTGCACCTCCTCCTCCAAATCATTAATACAAATGTGGAAGAGCACTGGGCCCAGGACTGAGCCCTGCAGTACCCCACTCGTTATCTCTCCCCAGTTCGAGAAGATCCCATTGATCAGCACTCTTTGAGTCCGATTCTGTAGCCAACTGTGGATCCACCAGATTGTTGTTTCATCTAGCCCACTTTGAGCTAGTTTGCTCATCAGGATATCATGGGGCACTTTGTCAAAAACTTTGCTGAAGTCGGGGTATATTATGTCCACAGAATTCCCACAGTCTGCAAGGGAGGTTACCTGATCAAAAAATGAGATCAGTCTGGCAGGATTTGTTCTTATCAAACCCATGTTGGCTTCGAGTCATCACTGCATTGTTTTCAAGGTGCTTACACACTGATTACTTCATAATCTGCTCCAGAATTTTCCCAGGGATGGATGTCAGACTGACTGGTCTGTAGTTCCCAGGTTCCTCCTTTTTGCCCATTTTGAAGATATAGACAACATTATTCCAGCTGAACATCAGGACAAACTTCCAGACTGTTGGAGCAATACAACAATGGAACCAATTTCCTAGGGAGGTAGTGGGCTCTCCCACACTGGAGGCATTCAGGATGAAGCCACCTGTCAGGGATGTTTTGACTTGGATTTCTGCACTGAGCAGGGGGTTCGACTCAATGGTCTTGTAGGCCCCTTCTAACCCTAATATTCTATGATTAGCCCTCCTCCAGTCATCCGGCACTTCCCCCGTCCTCCATGATTTCTCAAAGAGAATAGACAGCGGTTCTGAGAGTTCTTCTGCCAGTTCCTTTATTACTCTAGGATGCAGTTCATCTGGCCCTGGAGATTTGAACTCATTCCAGTTAATTAGGATTTCGTTGACCTTATGCCTATCGATCTCAAGCTGCAATCCTGCCCCTTCAGCCTGTACTTTGCCTTTGCCAGGGGGGTCATAGACCCTCTATCAGGAGAAGACTGAGCCCAAGTAGGAACTGAGCACTTCTGCCTTTTCTTTGTCATCTGTTATCATTTCGCCATGATCCTGCTACACATCAGCTGCTTCAGTGTGCTTGGGTGGAGGTTAATAGCCAGGTTCAAAAGGCTGTTCTTGAATAGATTAGGACTAAAATACAAAAAAAGCAGTGGGATTTATTTATTTCTGACACCCTCACAAATTACAATAGCAGCATTATCAACACAGGTCAAGATGATGTAAGAACCTAATAGGAGACTGATGAATTGGACCAAAGTGGGTCCATCTGGACCAGCAGCAGTTTCCAACAATGGCCAGTCAAATGAATTGCTTTTATTTAGTTACTAGCTGATATACCTGGCGTTGCCCAGGATGTAATTTTGTCATAGGTGCTATTTGTTAGAAACACACTAAGGTAGGTTTACACTTCTCAGAAAGGCTCCATAAGAAAGGTGAAAAGGGAAATTGAGGAGATTTTTTTTTAAAATTCTTATAAAGAGCACACAACACAATTTTTGCTTACTGTTACAAATTAATTCTGGAAGGTATAACTGTACGTGGGAAGAACATGGAGATACCCGAGCAGCATGATGGGCAACATGATGGCGACAGCGCCAACGACTGTGGACATAAAGTTAAATATTAGGAAAGTAGAAGTTCATTCTACGGCTTGTTTATAAACAACATTTGTTGTTTTCCCAGTTGGAGCAAAGATATACAACTGATTCAGGGAACCCACTCTAGAACACGCAACATATAACTGCCCATGGGAGAAACACGGAGAATAAAGCCCGAAGCCTCCACTCCACCGTGTCATCCCAGCCCCTTGGACAGGCGAGCGCACACCGCACCGCATTTCACATTAGTGCTAATCACACACTACTAACAGATACATCTGGCATTGAAAGGGGTGAAGATATTTAACACTAACTCACTTGCTTGCTGGATATTGCAGGACGAGGGGAGAGAAACTAAATGCTCTGCACAGTCAGAAAAGAAACCACGAGTGAAGGGGAGGGAACAAACGGCGGCCAGCCAATCCAAGGCGAAGGAAGTCAGAGTGAATGGGAGAGAGACCAACAGAATGAAAGATGGCCAACAGGGTGACTGGTGGCTCAAATCAGAAAGCTGGCCTGTGCCATGACTGAGAGGTGGTCCTTGTTAGTGAGGGGAAGTATAAACAAGGTAATAATGCAACCCAGCGACTCCTGTCATACACTCCGGCAAGTGAGAATGTGAAGTAAAAGGGGCAGCAACTGCAGGGCCCAAATGGCGGGCTCAGTGGCCCCCACGGTGCGATTACACCCAGGGCAGCCCCCCTTATTCCCCGCGTTACAGACGGCCCTGCAGCCAGCCACAAACACACAAACCCACACACAATGTTTGACTTTTATATATACAGAAGATTATATTTCTCATTCACACAATAACAAACGTTCTCTGGGTGGATAATTAAGTTATCTGGGACATAACCAGAAAATATCCCATCTGGAGAGATTTGAGGATGGTGTGAAGTGTCTCCATCTGACACTTCCTATTTTTTATGAACTGATTCACCTGTTTCAGGTCTGCCAACACCCTCCAGTCCCCATTCCTTTTGGGGACAATAACGAATATTGAGTAGCAGCCTTTCAGTCTTTCCAAGGATGGCACTGCCTCGATCGCTCTGGTGTCGATGAGGTGAGATATGGCCTGCAGGACTAGGTGGTGTCTCTCTGATTTCCTGGGCCTTGGGGAGGAGATGAAAAAGTCATGAGGAGCTTGAAGGAAGTCCAATACACAGCCCTCTCTGATCGTGCATAGCACCCACTGACCTGTGGTGGAGACTCCCCATTGGCGATAAAAAGTCTGAAGCCTCCCTCCCACCCGGGAAGCCGTTCGTCATGCTTCTTACTGTCTCCACTGACCCTTAAGGGTGTATTAGAGGGGGGGCTGTTGAACCCCTGGTTCTGCTTTTGCCTGGGTAGGGATCCCTGCCCACTGCAGGAGTACTTGAACCCTCTTCTGTCTCAGGATCTATACTTTGGGCAAAGGAACGAAAGGAAGACACGCACACACCGCCCCCCAGCAAAAAGGCTTACACGCCCCTTCCTTAGAGGGAGAGGGTAGGGCTTTTTTCTTATCCTTTGTCTCAACAAGGACTTCTTCCAAGGAATCCCCAAACAGCTTATTGCCCGAAAAGGGAACCAGGACCAAGTTGGATTTTGAACGTGCAGCTGCGTTCCAATTTTTAAACCATATCTGGTATCTGACTGACACAGCTGCCGCCTGGGCTCGGGCAGCAAATTGGCGGCATCCAAGCTGACCCCGGCCATGAAGGCCACTGACTCAGTCAGCTTATTAACGCCCTGCTGGAGTTTAATATTATTCCCTGGAGTATCTTTTAGAATGTCCTTCGCCCAAAGATAGGAGGCCCTGGATAGAGAGACCATATCGCTAGCAAGGCGGCCTCACGGAGGCCCAGTTCCCCTTCTGTCCTCTGGGTTCTCAGGGGTGCCATCCCCATCCCTTGGGTATAGAGCACCAGAAACTAGGGCAGCCACGGGGGCAGCCACCGGGGGCACCTACAATTTGCTCCTCTGTAGCAGCCATATCGGGGGTCAGACTAAGTAGCCTCATGCAGTCTCATGCTTCATGTTCTTGCTGAGCTCTTTCTGCCTTGAATATATTGTTGTAAGCTGACGAGACACAGGAATTTCTTATCTTGTCAACAAAGGCTAAGGTCATAGTGATAGGTATATCATGTTCCTGTTCTTTGCTTATTGCATACCATGTTCTCTTCTGCTCTCTCCTTATCATGGATACCCTATAACCCAGTTCTTGTATTATAAACAATAGTGCTAGGAAAAGAAATGTTGAGGACTGCAACCCCACGCGGGAGGGGGAAGAGGAGCCGTTTCCTATGTGTCACAATGTCTATAAAAACAATGTGCTGATGTATTTCGGGGCTTCTGGCTCTTTGGAAGTGATTCCAGCCTTAAGCCCGCACGTTAAATAAATAATCTCTTTTTCCTTCACTCCGTGGGCTCTCTGACTCTGGGTTCTGCAACACCTCACCTGTTTGGCAAATTATGTAACTTTTTTGCAGAAGAGCTATTTGGCCTGGATCAGCCTGGTTTATCCCATTCCGCCTATATTACGTCCAGAAAGGTGCCTGGGAAGGGAACAGCAGAAGAGGGTGGGGAGCGCTTAGGAAAAACTCCTGCCGCCCCTTCCGGAGCATCAGAGTCCTCCTCCTTTTCCTGCCCCCTTCAAGTTTGAGGGCCAGGGCCTTTACGGCCTTCTTTGGTAAGACTGGGAAGGCCTCAGTCTGAAAAAGCCTCTCTGAGGCTGGGCTTTGGGTAGGGCTTCCTCAGCTGACAGGCCTCCCTGTTCTCCTCAGACAGAAGTGGAGAAATGGCTGCCACTGGATCCGATGATCGGGGGGCAGGATGGGCATTTTTTGTCCTCTGTTTGGACCCCTCCCTCTGTGGACTTGCGTTTGCTGCGCTCGGCAGAACAGGCCGACAGGGGGGTGGGGTGGCCTGTTTGTCTGTGCGGCTCACTTAAAATGGTGGCTGCACCGAGAAGGGCAGGAAGGAAAATGGATGCAGCACTTCGGTAAGAGAACAGCCTCTATGCCTGGCTGGGGGGAAGAGGGAGGAGAGGAGGAAGATTCCCCCTCCTGAGCCCGGTTCTCTCTCCACGCTGGTGCCCAGACGGCCTGGAGAGGGGCCCAAGGATTATCCCAGGCGCTGGCTCGCTGCGGGGGGCACCTGGGAGGGCTCCCTCCCTTGAGGCCATCTGGCGGGTCCATCGGCAGAACTCCGGGTGAAGCACGTGGCCCCCAGTGATCAGTGGGGGGCGAATTGGGGGCAGCTGGCTGGGAGGGGGACATTTGGGACTTGGCCCGTCGGACTCCTCCTTGGATCGTGCCCAGTCCCGGGCAGGGTCGGGACACGGCGCCACCCCGGGCCTGCCTTGCTCCCGCTGGGCCCGCCTGCGCTTAGGAGGGCAGACTCTGCTTCGGCCTGTGTTTGGACGGGGCCGGGCGGGGCCTCATCCAGCAAGACAGACGTGCTCCCGGAGCCCCCCGGCCCCTCCTGCGGGTTCCACAAAAGAGCCCCCTGACATCCCAGGGCCGCCTGTCTCCGAGAGGAAGGCTGGCGTTGCGGGCGCAGGCTGGTCAGCGCTGCAGTTAGGGAAGCTCTGAACCCCCAAAAAGAGAGAGGAAAGTGTTTGGGTGCGTCTTTGTTTCCAAAAGGGGGGAGGTAGAGAAGGGCAGAAAGGGAAGAAAGAGAAAAGACGTGAGGCAAACTACAGCTACAGCGGGCTGGAGAGCCTGAGCCACTGCTCCAGCGACCTGCTCGGAGCTCAGGCAGGAAGCGACGCTGGGAGTCGGCGGCTCTCCCGCGGGAGAGGGCAGCTCGGTCCGTCCGCATGTGTGGGGGGAGCAACCTGTAGGAGGACGTCCTCCTCCGCTGCAGGAAAAGCTTAGTTAACACAAATACATTCAAAGCACAATTAAAAGACACGCGCAACAGTGCATGCATAAAAACAGCGCCCAGCCCAACAGGCCAGATAACGTGCCAAAGCCCTGACAGAATAAAAATGCCTTTGCCTGCCGGTGGAAGGACAGCGACCGCAAGGGAGCTGGCCTGGCCTCCCTCGGCATGCCGGGGCATCCGGAGACAGCCAACCTCCTGTTCATGAGCGTGGCATGGGCTGCCCAAAAGGCTGGCCCTACTCCCAGAAGGGGCTTTCCAGAGCCTCAAGCAGCCGGGGAAGGGGCTTTCCCACGACGACTGGGTTCTCTGTGAGCTAGAGAGGCTGCCTGGGCTGAACCCGGCATGCAAAGCTGGGCACTCCCCCAGCCCCCATCTCTCAAGACAGGGGGCTGCCACTGCCTGGACGGAAGCAAAGGGGAGCGCTTTTTGCAGCTAGAACAGGCGTTTACCTTGGTAACTTCATGTTCGTGACCGACAAACCTCCTAACCACAGTGCCACAACGCCAGTTGTACACAACAACAGCCTGAAGGGAGAGAGGGAGAAAAAATACGTTGATAAATTCTTTAGGACCACTGGAGGAAGCAGTGACACTTATCAGCCTTTTAATATCTCCCTTTGTTTATTCATAAACTGCCCTTCATCCACAACGATCCCAGGGCATGTACACTGTTAGAAAAACAAATGCCATATAACAACAACGGCCATTTAATTATTTTTTATTATTACATTAACATCCAGCTTTTTTCCCCTCTTGCAGGAGTCCAAGGCAGTTCTCACACACTGCTCCTCTCCATTATTAAGATCCTCACACCGATCCAGTGAAGCAAGGCCGCATCTGCATGGCACTGCGAAGGCAGGCCTGACTAGGCGTTGTCAGTAGCTTGGTTCAGGCAAGGTGCCTGATGGGAGTGTGTGTGTGCGCGCGTGTGTGACCATTGGAAGGTAACTGTAACTTGCTCATAAGCAAGACATTCCTATCCACCAAAGTAACTCATCCCTAGGGATACGAAGGCCGCTGTGCTGATAAGACTGTTGCTGAGCACTATTTGGTTTCTGAGCATGTGTAGTGCTGTGGTAAAAGTCCAAAACAGGACTTGGAGGTCATGGACCTCCAAGTCCAGTTTTGGACTTTTACCAGTTGTCTTTGTTCTCCAACTTTCAGTCTGTATAAATGCATCCTGTTTCATTTGGGAGAGACAGAGTTTGGCCTGTCTCTCCCATGGCCGTGATGCGCCTTAATAAATTTCTGACTGTTCAGCCTGACCTGCCTTGGATATTCCCTGAACAATGTGGTGCTGCGACTCGGATCCCAAATGCTGAGGAGAATCGAACCAATTTGGACCACCATTCACTGAACATGCCAGAAGTGCGCACCAAGGTAAGAGACCTTCGGAAATCTCTACGTCTGGGACTCGGAGTGAGGCTGCCCGTGGGACAATTCTGCCTTGGCTGACGGGACACCGCCTTCAAAGAGACAGACAGTAATTTAAGCCCTTGGTAAGTTGGGGGGGTTGGTTTGCTTTTTGGGTTACAGAAGTTCATGCCATATGGCGTCAGGTGAATGGGAGTTGCCTTGTGTGAATTGAGGAAAAGAGTAGAACGAGAGTTGCCTGGTATGAATTGAGGTAAAAAGGACCAGGGCAAATTATACTCGCTGGAACCTTGTGTGAATGCGTTTTCCTTCTTCCCTCCGTGGTATGAGCCGGCCGGCAAGGCACGGACCTCCTGAATAAATCATTCCTGAACGGAGATTGCAGTGAGTGACCTGGCCGTTCCTTCACTCCCTGCCACGGCATGAGCTCCCTTGTCCGCAAGTGACTGACTGTGCCTCCAATTCGGTGGGAGTCTGTCTCTGACTGTACCTTGGCATTTGGCAGTGCCTTTTGTTTTGTGCAACTTGTGGAGACCTCCTGATTGTTTTCCTGTGTGAATTGAGGATGGGGTCCGATTCTTCCAAAGAAATTCCACAGCCCCCAAACAGACGCCTTCAATGTACATGTACAGGAATTACAGACCTAAGACTTGCAAGTTTTGGACAAATGGAACTTCACCCATCCAAGCAATTTCCCTTGGTTGGGACCAGACGCTTTGCTGGGTTCTTAAAAGATCCGGGGCAGAGGCCTGTAAGACAAATTTGCAGAGATATAGATATATAGATATAGATATATATGGAGAAGACTCTTACGGGTCCCCTGGACTGCAAGGAGGTCAAATCAGTCAATCCTAAAGGAAATCAACCCTGACTGTTCATTGGAAGGACAGATACTGAAGCTGAAGCTCCAATATTTTGGCCACCTAATGCGAAGAGAAAACTCTCTGGAAAAGACCCTGATGCTGGGAAAGACTGAAGGCAAAAGGAGAAGGGGACGGCAGAGGATGAGATGGCTAGATAGCATCACCGATGCAGTGAATATGGACTTGAGCACGCTCCGGGAGAGAGCGGAGGACAGGAAGGCCTGGTGTGCTATGGTCCATGGGGTCACGAAGAGTCGGACACGACTGAACAACAACAATATACACACACACACACGCGCACGCGCACACACACGAGTCTAAGCGCACGTCTAATATGTGTGTGTGTGCGCAAGTGTTGTGTGTGCACATGTGGTGTGTGCATGCAGTGTGCTTGCGTGTGTATACAGATTATGTACATACATACATAAAAAGTGTGCACTGACACACACACACACCCTTCAACTCAAACCCTGATTCAGCATTTTGGAAAACATCCCGCTTCAGCTCTGGCCAATTCGTAGTTGGACCACTTCAGCTCAGCACCAAACCTGAGTCAATGTTTGGAAAAATGAGTCTTTATGCTTCCTGTTGTCTACTATGGGAAATTAGAAAAAAACTGTAACTTTTTTCTCCTGGTCAGAACTGGATGATAATTTCAGGCACAGTAGACCCCTAGAAGGGGATTTTTGTTGTTTATTCGTTCAGTCGCTTCCGACTCTTCATGACTTCATGGACCAGCCCACGCCAGAGCTTCCTGTCAGCCGTCGCCACCCCCAGCTCCCCCAAGGTCAAGTCTGTCACCTCCAGAATATCAGCCATCCACCCTGCCCTTGGTCGGCCCCTCGTCCTTTGGCCTTCCACTTTCCCTAGCATCAGCATCTTCTCCAGGGTGTCCTGTCTTCTCATGATGTGGCCGAAGTACTTCAGTTTTGCCTTTAATATCATTCCCTCAAGTGAGCAGTCTGGCTTTATTTCCTGGAGTATGGACTGGTTTGATCTTCTTGCAGTCCAAGGCACTCTCAGAATTTTCCTCCAGCACCACAGTTCAAAAGCATCTATCTTCCTTCACTCAGCCTTCCTTATGGTCCAGCTCTCGCAGCCATAGGTTACTTCGGGGAATACCATTGCTTTCACTATGCGGACCTTTGTTGTCAGTGTGACGTCTCTGCTCTTAACTATTTTATCAAGATTTGTCATTGCTCTCCTCCCAAGAAGTAAACGTCTTCTGATTTCCTGGCTGCAGTTGGCGTCTGCAGTAATCTTTGCACCTAGAAATACCAAGTCTGTCACTGCCTCCACGTTTTCTCCCTCTATTTGCCAGTTATCAGTCAAGCTGGTTGCCATAATCTTGGTTATTGAGGTTTAACTGCAACCCAGCTTTTGCACTTTCTTCTTTCACCTTCGTCATAAGGTTCCTCAGCTCCTCCTCGCTTTCAGCCATCAAAGTGGTATCATCTGCATATCTGAGATTGTTAATGTTCCTTCCAGTGATTTTAACTCCAGCCTTGGATTCATCAAGCCCAGCACGTTGCATGATGTGTTCTGCGTACAGGTTGAATAGGTAGGGTGAGAGTATACAACCCTGCCGTACTCCTTTCCCAATCTTAAACCAGTCCATTGTTCCGTGGTCTGTTCTTACCGTTGCTACTTGGTTGTTATACAGATTCGTCAGGAGGCAGACAAGATGACTTGGTATCCCCATACCACCAAGAACATGCCACAATTTGTTATGATCCACACAGTCAAAGGCTTTAGAATAGTCAATAAAACAGAAATAGATGTTTTTTCTGAAACTCCCTGGCTTTCTCCATTATCCAGCGGATATTGGCAATTTGGTCTCTAGTTCCTCTGCCCAGGTTGTACATCTGCCTAATATGGAATTTGCCTTTTTCACAGCAGCCACACACTGGGTTGATATTTTCATCGAGCTGTCCATCACACCCCAAGATCTCTTTCTTGGTCAGTCACTGGTAGCTCAGATCCCATCAAGCATATATGTGAAGCTACCTTGGAGGTTCTACAACCTAAATTTGTCTTCCCTGCCCTCATGACTACATTTCCCCATCTCTCTCTCTCTCTCTCTCTCTTTCTCTCTCGATGTAGCCAATTTGCAGTGAAAGCCTTCCAACTCAGGCAAGCCCATGAGGCTAATTGTTTGTGCTAAGGGGTCTGCCTCTTGTGTTTGATCAAAATGTAGATAAATAAATAACTTGCAACTCAAACATTTATAAATACAGCTTTGTTAGGATGAACCTGTAAAATGTACCAATTCTTCATTTTGTATTTTGTGATGTTGTATTTTAATGAATTGTTGTAAACCACTGAGAGAGCGTCAGCTATGGAACGGTATAGAAATAATATAAATATAAACAACACAACAACAACAACAACAACAACAACCCTGCCGAAATCCACAAAGGAAATCCAACAACAAAATACCCGGTATTGTAGAAGACCAGAGCAAACTCTTAGCCATTGCCTCGGTCCTCTCCTCCCGCTGGAGATAGTGTGGCCCCTCTTGCTGGTACTGGGGATCTTCAGTGCATTCAGCTGCAGTCTGAGCTTGCAGTCAAATTAGGGATAACCCCGGCCAATAACTCCAGGGCCATGTCTGTGGTGCTGAATTTGAGTCTCCACCTCTTTTTTCTGACAGGCTCCTCCTCTTCATCAGTGACATGGTATGCAGGTGCCCCATGGTCCTCATCATGCTGGGAATTTTTATTTGAATAAACCAATACATAGGCAATGTGATGCACATAACACAGCACTCTGGAATGAAACAAATGACCCAACAGCAGCGCATCCAGTTTATAAATGTGTATAGACAGACAGATTTTAATATGTGAATGCATTTATACATTTACGGATTTTCATGTGAAAGAAGTGCCACTGTTCGGTAGTTTGAACATTCCTTAGTGTTCCCATTTTTTGGTATGGGGATATATGTTGATTTTTTCCAATCTGTTGGCCATTCTTGTGTTTTCCAAATTTGCTGGCATATGGCATGCATCACCTCGACAGCATCATCTTGCAAGAGTTTAAACAGTTCAGCTGGGATACCATCATCTCCTGCTGCCTTGTTATTAGCAATGCTTCTTAAGGCCCATTCAACCTCACTCTTCAGGATGTCCGGCTCTAACGCACTGACCACACTGTCAAATCTATCCCCGATATTATTATCCTTCCTATACAGACCTTCTGTATATTATTGCCACCTTTTCTTGATCTCTTCTGCTTCTGTTAGATCCTTGCGATAATTGTTTTTGTCCATATCCCTTTTTTGCCTGGAATTTACCTCCGATGTTTCTAATTTTCTGGAAGAGGTCTCTTGTCCTTCCTATTCTATTATCTTCTTCCGCTTCCACGCATTGCTTAAAAGTAATTCCTTATCTCCTCTGGCTAACCTCTGGAATTTGCATTTAATTGGGCATATTAAGCTGTTAATGCCCTATGATATGCCCTATCACTGTTGCCTTTTGCTTTCCTTCTTTCTTGGGCTGCTTCCAGTGTCTCAGCAGACAGCCATCTTGCCTTCTTGGCTTTCTTTTTCTTTGGGACGTTTTTTGTTGCCGCCTCCTGAACAATGTTGCGAACTTCTGTCCATAGTTCTTCCAGGACCCTATCTACTAAATCTAGTCCCTTAAATCTATTCTTCACCTCCACTGCATATTCATGAGGAATATTCGTGAGCTCATATCTAACTGATCTGTGGGTCTTCCCTATTCTCTTGAGGCTGATTCTAAATTGTGCAATAAGAAGTTCGTGATCTGAACTACAATCAGCTCCAGGTCTTGTTTTTACCGACAGCATAGATGACCGCCACCTTTGGCTACAAAGGATGTAGTCAATCTGATTTCGGTGTTCACTGTCTGGTGAAGTCCATGTATAAAGTCATCTCTTAGGTTGTTGAAGAGAGTGTTTGTTATGCACAGTGAGTTGTCCTGGCAAAATTCTATCAGCCTATGTCCCGCTTCATTTTGTTCTCCCAGACCATGCTTGCCTGTAATCCCAGGTGTCGTTTGACTACCCACCTTAGCATTCCAGTCTCCTGTAATTAAAATAACATCTCTTTTTGGCGTATTATCCAGTAGCTGCTGCAGATCCTCACAGAACTGATCTACTTCTGCTTCTTCAGCATCTGTAGTTGGGGCGTATATTTGGATCGCTGTGATATTAAATGGCTTACCCGGAATTCAAATTGAGATCATTCTATCGTTTTTTGGATTGCATCCAAGCACTGCTTTAGCCACTTTATTATTAATTATGAAGGCTACTCCATTTCTTCTGTGGTCCTCTTGTCCACAGTAGTAGATCTGGTGGTCATCTGATGTGGAAGAATTGGATACAAATTTCAGGATTCATTGCTCTTTCAGAGAAGATCATGTCTGTCAAATTTCAGAATGATAGCCACAAGGGTTTTTGCGCCTTGACATTCTGAGGCCTCCAAAAGAGGAGATACTTATCTCCCTATGTTCCTTGTGGACCACTGTTCTGAAAATTACAGACAACTAGAGGTGTCCCTCCCCTTCACTGATCACTGCCTTGTTGTGGCAAAAAGGCTTGCGTAACTCAGTGAAGCCATAAGCTATGCCGTGCAGGGCCACCCAAGACGGACTGGTCATGGCGGAGAGTTCTGACAAAATGTGGCCCACTGGAGAAGGAAATGGCAACCCACTCCAGTATTCCTGCCAACAAAACCCCATGGAACGTATCGCAAAGCTAAAAGATAGGACACTGGAAGATGAGCCCCTCAGGTCAGAAGGTGTCTAATATACTACTGGGGAAGAGCAGAGGGAATTTCCAAGTAGCACCAGAAAGAGTGAAGCGGCTGGGCCAAAGCCGAAAGGACACTCAGCTGTGGATGTGTCTGGTGATGAAAAGATGCTGTGCTGTAAACACAGTAAAGTCCGATGCTGTAAAGTCCTATGCTGTAAAGAACAATATTGTCTAGGAACCTGAAATGTAAGGTCAATGAATCAAGGTAAGCTGGAGTTGGTCAAACCTGAGATGGTAAGATTGAACATCGACATCTTGGGAATCAGCGAACTAAAATGGACAAGCATGGGCGAATTTAATTCAGGTGACCATCGTATCTACTACTGTGGGCAAGAATCCCATTTCAGTCGGGCTTCAGGCCTGGGCATTGGACAGAAACGGCCTTGGTCACCTTGGTAGATATGAGGAGGGGTCTGGATAGGGGCGAATGCTCCTTTACTGTTCTCCTCTACCTCTCAGCGGCTTTTGATACCGTTGACCACGGTATCCTCCTGGACCGCCTGGAGGGGTTGGGCATTGGAGACACCGTATTGCGGTGGTTCCCGTCCTTCCTCTCCAGCAGGTACCAGAGGGTAGCACTGGGAGAGGAGGTTTCGGACCTGTGGCCGCTCCCTTGTGGGGTGCCACAGGGTTCCATCCTCTCCCCGATGCTAGTTAACATCTATGTGAAGCCGCTGGGGGCTATCATCAGGAGGTTTGTGGTGCAGTGTCATCAATATGTGGATGACACACAGCTCTACCTCTCGTTCAAATCTTCACCAGGGTTGGCCGTAGAATCCCTGTCCAAATGTCTGGAGACGGTGAGTGGCTGGATGGGGAGGAATAAGCTGAAGCTGAACCCTGACAAGACTGAGGCACTTTTGGTGGGAGACACGAGGAGGTTGGGGGATGTTGACCTGACCATTGCTGCTATCGGTAGTACATGCCCTGGTCTCCTCTCGTGATCACTGCCTTGTTGTGGCGAAGAGGCTTGCGTAACTCAGTGAAGCCATAAGCTATGCCGTGCAGGGCCACCCAAGACGGACAGGTCATAGCGGACAGTTCTGACAAAATGTGGCCCACTGGAGAAGGAAATGGCAACCCACTCCAGTATTCTTGCCAAGAAAACCCCGTGGAACGTATCACAAGGCTAAAAGATATGACACCGGAAGATGAGCCCCTCAGGTCGGAAGGTCGACATCTTGGGAAGGTCAACATCTTGGGAATCAGCGAACTAAATACAGGTATGGGCGAATTTAAGCATGGGTGACCATCATATCTACTACTGTGGGCAAGAATCCCTTAGAAGAAATGGAGTAGCACTCATAGTCAACAAAAGGGTGGGAAAAGCAGTGCTGGGGTACAATCTCAAAAACAATAGAATGATCTCAGTACGAATCCAGGCAAACCATTCAACATCACAGTAATTCAAGTCTATGCCCCAAACACTGAGGCCGAAGAGGCAGAGTTTGATTGGTTCTATGAAGACCTACAGCACCTTCTAGAACGAACACCAAAAAAAGATGTCCTCTTCATCATAGGGGATTGGAATGCTGAAGTAGGAAGTCAAGAAATCACAGGGATAACAGGCAAGCATGGCCTTGGTGTACAAAATGAAGCAGGACAAAGGCTAATAGAGTTTTGCCAAGAGAACACGCTGATCATAGCAAACACTCTTTTCCAACAGCACAAGAGGCGACTCTACACATGGACGTCACCAGATGGTCAATATCGAAATCAGATTGATTATGTCCTTTGCAGCCAAAGATGGAGAAGTTCTATACAGTCAGTAAAAACAAGACCTGGAGCTGACTGTGGCTCAGATCGTGAGCTTCTTATCGCAAAATTTCAGCTGAAATTGAAGAACGTAGGGAAAACCACTAAACCATTCAGGTATGACCAAAATCATATCCCTTATGAATATACAGTGGAGGTGAGGAATGGATTTAAGGGATTAGACCTGATGGACAGAGTGCCTGAGGAACTATGGACGGAGGTCCGTAACATTGTTCAGGAGGCAGCAACTCAATCCATCCCAAAGAAAAAGAAATGCAAGAAAGCCAAGTGGCTGTCTGCAGAGTTCCAGAGAATAGCAAGGAGAGACAAGAAGGCCTTCTTCAATGAACAATGCAAAGAAATTGAGGAAAACAATAGAATGGGAAAGACTAGAGATCTCTTCAAGAAAATCGGAGATCTCAAGGGAACGTTTTGTGCAAAGACGGGCATGATAAAGGACAAAGAAGGCAGGAACCTAACAGAAGCAGATGAGATTAAGAAGAGGTGGAAAGAAGACACAGAAGAACTATACAGGAAAGATCTGAATGTCCCTGATAGCCATGAGAGTGCGGTCACTGAACTTGAGCCGGACATCCTAGAGAGTGAAGTCAAGTGGGCCTTAGGAAGCATTACTAACAATAAAGCTAGCGGAGATGACAGTCTTCCAGCTGAGCTATTTAAAATCCTAAAAGATGATGCTGTTAAGGTGCTGCACTCAATATGCCAACACATTTGGAACACTCAACAGTGGCCACAAGACTGGAAAAGGTCAGTTTACATTCCAATCCCAAAGAAGGACAACGCCAGAGTGTGTTCAAACTACCGTACAATTGCGCTCATTTCACATGCCAGCAAGGTTATGCTCAAAATCCTACAAGCTAGGCTTCAGCAGTAACCAACCGAACCAAGAACTACCAGAAGTACAAGCTGGGTTTCGAAGAGGCAGAGGAACTAGAGATCAAATCGCCAACATTCGCTGCATCATGGAGAAAGCAAGAGAATTCCAGAGAAATGTCTATTTCTGCTTCATCGACTATGCTAAAGCCTTTGATCTTGTGGATCACAACAAATTGTGGCAAAGTCTTAAAGAGATGGGAGTACCAGACCACCTTACCTGTCTCCTGAGAAACCTGTACGAGGGTCAAGAAGCAACAGTAAGAACCAGACATGAGAAATGCCAGGTTGGATGAATCACAGGTCGGAATTAAGATTGCTGGGGGAATTATCAACAACCTCAGATACGCAGACGAGACCACCCTAGTGGCAGAAAGCAAAGACAATCCAAAGAGCCTCTTGTTGAGGGTGAAAGTGGAGTGTGCAAAAGCTGGTTTGAAACTCAACATTAAAAAACGAAGATCATGGCATCTGGCCCCATCACTTCCTGGCATATAGAAGGGGAAAAAATAGAAGCAGTGACAGATTTTATTTTCTTGGGCTCCAAGATCACCGCAGACGGTGACTGTAGCCATGAAAGTAAAAGACGCTTGCTCCTTGGGAGGAAAGCTATGGCAAACCGAAACAGCATAGTAAGAAGCAGAGACGTCACCTTGCCGACAAAGGTCCGTATAATCAAAGCTATGGTTTTCCCCGTAGCAACGTATGACTGTGAGAGCTGGACTATAAGGAAGGCTGAATGCCGAAGAATTGATGCTTTCGAACTCTGGTGCTGGAGAAGACTCTTACGAGTCCCCTGGACTGCAAGGAGGTCAAATCAGTCAATCCTAAAGGAAATCAACCCTGACTGCTCATTGGAGGGACAGGTACTGAAGCTGAGGCTCAAATATTTTGGCCACCTAATGCGAAGGGAAAACTCCCTGGGAAAGACCCTGATGCTGGGAAAGATTGATGGCAAAAGGAGAAGGGGACGGCAGAGGCTAGATAGCATCACAGATGCAATGAATATGAACTTGAGCACACTCCGGGAGAGAGCGCAGGACAGGAAGGCCTGGCGTGCTATGGTCCATGGGGCCACGAAGAGTCAGACACAACTTAATGATTGAACAATAACAATAACAAGAGGTGTCCCTACATAAGAAACCAGCAAAGTTACAGAAGGATAGGTGCAGCAGTTCAAGTGGAAGGGGAGTTCTCCAATTTGGGGAAGGGAGTGATTTGCTTTCCCTTCCATTCACCTCTTCTCCAATAGTTTTTGAGAATGAAAATGCACAGGTCATTAGAGGTGTCCCCCAGGCAAGAAACCTGCAAAGTTTCTGAAGGATATACATGCATGCAAATTTAGAATGACTAGAATCTATTTACATTTCACCAAAGTTAGCAACAGGGGAACATGTGTGGGAAGGTGATACAGCACTCATGTCCTGCTTGTGGGTTTTCCTGTGGGCATCTGGTTGGCCACTGCGTGAACAGAATGCTGGACTAGATGGACCTTGGTCTGATGCAGCATGGCTCTTCCTATGTTCTTAAATACTGAGTGCCTCTGAGCATGTGCAGAATGTTTTTCTTTCATCACTGGGCACTTACATTCTCCCCCTACCAATTCTATTCCCCTCCATGCAATCATCCCTCCTCATCCTACCACCCTCCAGCAACTCTTCATAAAAACAGATGTCTTGTTTCGTGCAACTCTTCTCTACTGCCTCCTTGTTATTGCCAAGCTCTCATTGTATCTTCCTCCTCATAACTTCATTTGTGCCAAGACTTCACCAGGATTCAGCCAATGAGTCTGTTTTCAAAATTAGGGCTAAGTTATGGAGAAACTCTGAGCATGTACTAAGTGCCTTTCCCTCACCAATGAAGCTAGAGTTCATGCAAAAAAAAAAAACCAAAGCCACAAATGACAAAACATGCATAGGACTGAGCTGAAAGGGTAGTCAGTTCTTTAGATGGAATTGGGTAGGCACTGTGTTAAGCTTGCAGTACCATGCTCACAACTCAGGACTTATTTCTGAGTAAACATGCAGAACATCAAGGCACAAACCTCTCTGCAAAAGTAACTTGTGCTGGAATCCTATGCACACTTTCCTGAGGAAATTATGATTTCCATAATGGGACTTCTCAGCAGGCATACATAGGATTGCATAAATTAGTGTTGCAGAACCCAGAGTCAGAGAGACCACGGAGTGAAGGAAAAAGAGATTCTTTATTTAACGCGTGGGCTTAAGGCTGGAATCATTTCCAAAGAGCCAGAAGCCCCGAAATACATCAGCACATTGTTTTTATAGACATTGTGACACATAGGAAACGGCTCCTCCTCCCCCTCCCGTGTGGGGTTGCAGTCCTCAACATTTCTTCTCCTAGCACCATTGTTTATAATACAAGAACTGGGTTATAGGGTAGCCGTGATAAGGAGAGAACAGAAGAGAACAGCAGAGAACAAGATATACAATTGTATGACCTTTGACAAGATAAGGAATTCCTGTGTCTCGTCAGCTTACAACAATATATTCAAGGGAGAAAGAGCTCAGCAAGAACATGAAGCATGAGACTGCATGAGGCACTTAGTCTGACCCCCGATATGGCTGCTACATTCCCCCCTTAAATGCATAATTTCATTACAATTATAGCATTTCTGATAACCATACACAGCTTTTTGTGACATCCATATTACTTAGCCTCTTGTTGGGCTATTAGAGCGTAGAGGGCAGCAGTTTTACTAGCTGAGACATTAAACAGATTGGTTCAACAGCACATAAGACAAGGAACGCAGAGACATAACAGAACTTTTATAAACAACACTGGTAGAATTAGGCTGAACAATGCTTCAAGCCAGCTAAGATCTGGAAGCCAAGGGGTCAACTAATTGAGCGAATTGTTTTATCTTATTATTTTGTTAGCTACTATATTGTGCAGCTTGTTGATCTGTTCATCTACAGCATTGCCATTATCAGTTAAGTTAAAACCACAGAGCTTTTGGTGTGTCTCACAACTTAAATGATGAAGAAGGAAGAGGTAATCTATACCAGCTCTATTTTCTAGAACTGCACCTCTTAGATCACGCAACTCTTTATTTAACAATGACAATGCTCGTGAGGTGGCATTTATGCTTTTGGCTAAGCTGCAAGCTAACCGGTCGATCTCCAGACCATCAGCCAAGGCTAAACCTGGAACCCCAACCAGTGACATTGCTAAGGCCAATTTTTCTGAGTCAGAATATAACTGCACATGACTATTACAATTTTAGTTAGTTGGAGTGCTCGAGGCTGCCGTCGACGGATTTTCTCGGGCCACAGGGGATGAATTGGCACCAGTTCAACTGGCGGCTGAGGCAACATGGGTGGTTATTAGACAAGTTGGCAGGAATGAATGACCAAGTGTGGGAACTACATGTCTAAAACCATCCATGAGGCAAAAGTATGTGGGCATCATTAAAAGATATGTTTTGAATTTTATTACAGTTGAAGGGGATAGCTTTATATTTTCTGGAAAATTTTTGACAATTAAGCATTCGTGCACACGTAGCATTTGTTTCAGCAACGATGGGGGTGCGTAGAGTGAACTCTGTAGGGGATAGGATCTTTGCAACCACGCCCCAATTAGCATTTTGGGAATAAGTTAAACTTACACCATAAACTCTTAACATGGTATCTTTTTGAATTTTCCTAGGATGTCTACAGACAGGTATTAGGCAAGAGCTAATAAGCCTGTTTACAGGTATATCTCTTGGCAAACAAAAATGTTTTACTCTCGTGATGTTAGCCAGGTGAAGCCAGTAATTATCAGCAAATCACTGGGACAAACTTCTCCTTCCAGGCGCAGACCCCCCTTTTTGCACCTTATTAAGGAAACACAATGCAACACTACTAACACTACAACACGCATGTTTGATCTTCTTTGGGATCTGACCGTACGCCGGGCAGCTATTCACCTGGCAAGCTGCAGTAGGGTCTAGTCCCCTTCTTCAATTCTCCAGTTGCAGGTCTGACCGTACGCAGGGGGACAGTCTCCCGGTGTGTCCACAGTACGGTCTAGCCTGAGTCTTCTTACTGCTTTTTCAGAATGATATTTAAAGGATTTTCAGGATTTCTGTTTACAGTCTACTCTCCCCCTCTCGCTCTCTTGACTCGTGTCCAATGTATCCAGGGTTTAACTCCAGCTGCTTTCATAGCTGCGGGGGTGGAAAGTATGACAGTTTTCAGTCCTCTCCATCTGGGAGTCAAAGGGTTATTTTTCTCTCTTTAACTCATGGTTGGAAAGGATGAACTTCTGAGATGGGAATGGCTTATTTTTTAAGACAAAGCGATGCTGGGCTTGAAGAACTTCGCTCAGTGTTTGGACTTCTTGTTTAAGGCTAACGTTTGCTTGCTCTTGATGCCGCTCCAGTGTCAATCATGAAGTCAATGTCACGGCCCCTCACAGTCAATGTCATGGCCCCTCTCAAGCTGTCTCCCTCTTCGCCCATTCTGGCCCCTTTGGTTTTCTCCTTTGTATTTGATTTATTTTATTTGGGTATTCATTCCACTAATGTCCATCTTGTCCACACTGGGCACACTGGTTCTTTTTTAAGAATCTTCTGCCTCTGCCGGGTCTTCTTTCTCTCCTCGCCCACATCTTCTTGGGCCTCTGGGTAGAGGGGGGTGTACTGGCGATAGGCATCTGAAAGAAGCTCTGGGGCCTCGGTGGCACCTTGCAGCACTTTAGACACTTTGGTCATATTAACTGACTTCTTCATACCTGCTTTCATGGCTTTTAACAGCAGGGTTTGATACTGGGTGAGGCGCTCTAGCCCCACTTGTGTTTTGGGATTCCAGCGGGGGGGGGGGTTACTTACAAGGAGACTTTATTGGGTAACTTACAGCACACAGGCGTACTTAATGGCTGGATCAGACAGCTTCTCTGAACCATGAGCTATTGGGCTAAATGGGTTTTATACCATACATGTTACCCATGAGGCAGCACAACACTAGCAAGCAATTTCTGCATAGGCTAGAAGTGTTTGGTTCTCAGGCACCGCTTCCTGTAAACAACTTCGCTTCCCAAAGTGCTTGATAACACTTTTATTCATTAGTATGGGAAGACAAATTTTTTCTCTTTCTTTTGCTTTCTTTTTCTTTGCTGATCTGCCTGTATTGCAGATCATGTTTCAAACTTTTTACATAAAAATTTCTGCTCCATGCACCAGCCTTGTCTCTTTGTCTTTTTCAAGTTAAACTTACTTAAACCTTTCTGCCTTACACTAGTCCCAATGACACACATTTGGGATAGGCTCTTCTTCTCTTCCTAGTTACATTTTCTTCATTTTAAAGAACTATTACATTATTGTGGCTACTTTATCCAAGGTAATAAGCTCCAGGCACAATTAGCTGCTTTTAATTTACCCTGGGGGCAACTATGGCCACGCTTCTTCTCTACAAATGTTTTTTTTTCTTTGCCTCTTGCCTCCTCTTTCTTTTTTTCCCCCCTTCTCTGTCTGCTACTTTCTCTATTCCCTCTTTTCTACTTGCTTCTGTCTTTTTCTACTTGACTTTGTCTTTTCTCCTTGTCATCCATTGGGAACCACACACTTAGTATCATTTGGAGTTGCAACTAACACTAATCTGCAAATATCACATATATTTTATATTTAAGAAATCATAAAATATACACAACAAACTTTTTCTGCAATTTAACACAATGAATGGAAAACAGTTTTTGCATGGTAAGGCATGATGGAGCAGATCCAGCAATCATACTGCTCTTCTGGCTGAAAGCTCAGGGCCCATTAAAATCAAGGGACGGGCATACCCACACATGCAAAGAGTTCTAGGTCACCAGTTTTGCATCGGCAACTCTATGCTGCATGAGTTCTGGCAGAAGGAAATCTAAAAGTTATAGATCAAACTCAGCCTGCTGTACACTGAGCTGACTACAAACACAGACACACGGTCCACAGCAATGAGAGTTCAAGTTTATCCAAAGCTTCACAGCACTGTCCATGGCAAGTCTTTGAAAATTTAAAATTTTAGTTCATGTGCAGAGTGTCTCTAAAAAGCCCAGATGATGATGGAGGCAAACAGAGAAGGCTCTGGGCAATGAAGATGCGATGTTTCCAGCAAAGGCTCTCCACTTTTGCATCAGTTTAAAAAGGGAAAGTGTGGCCCTACACCCCTTCTGACAGACAAGGGCCTTTAACTTTTTAGCAAGGCCTCTGTCTAAACAGAGCGGCACAGCTCAGCTCTCTAGCCGTGACGCTTTAACCTGGGCAACTCCTCTGTAAATTTTATTTTACTTCTGTCAGGTTCTCACAGACATTTTAAAAACTTACTCTTTTTTTTTTCTTCTTCTAACCTGGTACACGAAAGCAAAGTGCCAAAACTCAGGACGCTGGGGGGTGATGGGCATCGCCTTATACTTGCATTTTTCAGGCAGCCATTAATCTTCAGGGAGGCGGTGGGGTGATTTGCAGGACTTCAAAGGCAAGCTTCTCAGTTTGTCTGTATTTGTAAATCCCAAGCTTAAAACAGGACACGATGAGGTACAGGGCAGCCAAATTCTTGCTTTGGGACGGGCAACAAATAACTCAGGTTAGCTTTTTTCGCTGGGGTCTCAAACAGAAAAACAGTCTTAATTTAAAGTTGTAACATCACTGACAGCGTCAGCCAGCCAGCTACACAGATTTCACTGTTTTTCAAGACAGTTGCTCCAATATCTTCTTTTCTTCTCAATTAGGTTGGGTCTCCCAGCTTACACAGTTTATTGCAGCTTTCAGGAGCATGGTAGTAGCGTGATTTTGGCTTGGCCAGGAACATGCTGTCTGGTTTCTTGGTCTCTTCAGCACACACACTTAGGCAGTGTAACACTGGACACTTAAATCAGTGAGATTTCTTCATTGCAGGGAATCCCACAGCAAAAGCTTAATGGTTACGCTCTTCAGAAATCATATAGCTGATGGTCAGTAGCTACAGGCTCTATGCAATTCTAACACAGTTCAAAGCTAAACACGGCTACCTTGACAGAGATCTTCAACATGGTCTTTCCGCTTCATTCTGCTTTGGGACAGTCTTATGGCACACTTTTCACTCGAAGAGGGGTCTAGCCTGTGCTCTGAGGGCTCATTCTTCACCTTTATTCTCCATTTTGCACTTTCATCTTCTGGGTCTTCATTTTCAGTTTCCATTTCTTAGGGATTTCATCTCAATTAGGCGAGGTGATGATGTTGCACAACTCAGAACGTTGTGGGCAATTTTCCTGCCCCCCCTCTTGGCGCGCTAGGCTAACAGCTACTTCTTCGGCCTTACACTCTCACGCTCCCATGCTTTGTTAAAAGCCAGACTGTCCTGCAACATTTTTCTAATTAACAGCCTCAGATCTTTTTTCTCTCTCAGCTTGACCTTGAGCTTTTTGCTGTTTTCTCTCTCTATTCTGAATCTTTTTTTTTTTTTAAACCCTTTTCCTTCTTTATTTGACATACATCTCAAGGGGGTGCAAGTCTTGAGCAGTAGACGAGCTCGCCTCCCCTTTTTTGTGAGAACACATCTTTTTAAGGGTTACCGCCGATCTTCTGCCCATCACTTCAATTCTTCAGTTTCTTTTATTAATGCTGATTGAGGTGTAAGAGGGGAACCTCCTGATCCCGTAGAGATGAAAGTCTCAGCAGACAATATCTGGGAGTTGAGGACCGTAGCTGAAATCGGCGAATTACTGCCGGTGGGGCTTGAAACTGATGGCGACAGTTCTAAGTCAAAGCGAGGGGCAATGCCTCTATAGGGGGGATGGCAGGGGCTCAGGAGCCACAGGATCTGGATCTCGACAGGACGGTCTTACAGTAACATGGGCCCGTGGTGGAAGCAGGGCATAAGCAGGTGGAAACGCCGTTAGCTCTGCCAGATCTTTACACGAGGGTTCTAACACTGGTTGTAATTTCTTTTTGGCCAATTTTTCTTTTCTGAGCACCAAAACTTTTGCCTGGGATTCTAGGCATTTCTTTAGCCATGGAGGAGAAGCGCGGACTATGGAATCTCACGAGTTTATGTAGGGAAATTGGTCGGGGTGCCCAGGTCTCCCAACCACAATGGCATATACATGGCTGATTTTGCTGGGCTCTAAAGAGCCTTTAGTAGGCCATCCTACACCAAAAGACGGCCACTCTATTTCATACAAAGTCTGCAACCGTTGAGGATTCATGGGGGGGTCCCCATAATCTCCACTAAAACCTTTCTTAAAATTTGCTAGCATACGTCCCAAGGGGGTGCAAGGTTTGCTTCCCCCACCACCCATAGCCTCCCTCCTAAATTGAAGACAGACACAATTAGGGAATGGGAATTGGTCAGTGAGTAAGGGGTCTCACTGGCCGACACAAGAGGATTTTACACACCACGCACTTTGCTACTGGCCTGGGCAACCGGACGGTCAACGGTATGCGTCAGAAACCGCAGTAGCCACTCACACAATCATCAATCTCTCCACTGCATCCATATGTCCCTGCCACCCACTTTTCCCACTTTTTACCAGAGCGGAAAGTGGCTTCCCCAGCTTCCTACTGAGTACTGGCGTGCTGGGTACTGGCGCCCACTCAGGGGTGTGATCAGGCCCCCCTTCTACCCGCAAGAAGTAGGTTCTTTTTGTATACGTATACCAACACTGACCTTCTTCATAAGGCGGGGCCCTCTTTTTTTCTGCCCAGTGGCCTTTCTCCCTAGAGGCGGGGCCCTCTTTTTCCCATATACTTGCCTTTCTCCTGAAGGCTTCCAATGTGGGTTTCAACTCAATTGCAGCTGCAATACAGGCAGGGCTCAAGTTCCTTCCTCTGCTTCCCAAGGTTCTCTTGCTGCTTGCTGCCGTTTGGGCGATCCTGGTGCAGGCTTTCTCCCATTCACTCGACAAAAAGGTCGGTGGCGCCAAGAAAGGGAGGCATGCGCCGAGCTCGTCTTCCCGGTGCGGCGATTAAGAGCAGGCAAATGCCACCTGTCTGGCTCAGAGCCTGCCACATCCGAGTCACAGCACCATTTATGTTGCAGAACCCAGAGTCAGAGAGACCACGGAGTGAAGGAAAAAGAGATTCTTTATTTAACGCGTGGGCTTAAGGCTGGAATCAGTTCCAAAGAGCCAGAAGCCCCGAAATACATCAGCACATTGTTTTTATAGACATTGTGACACATAGGAAACGGCTCCTCTTCCCCCTCCCACGTGGGGTTGCAGTCCTCAACATTTCTTCTCCTAGCACCATTGTTTATAATACAAGAACTGGGTTATAGGATAGCCATGATAAGGAGAGAACAGAAGAGAACAGCAGAGAACAAGATATACAACAGCAGATAACAAGATATACCTTTGACAAGATAAGGAATTCCTGTGTCTTACAACAATATATTCAAGGGAGAAAGAGCTCAGCAAGAACATGAAGCATAAGACTGCATGAGGCTACTTAGTCTGACCCCCGATACGGCTGCTACATTAGCAATATTTATCTCCCCTCTACTTAAAAAACAAGCCAAAAACTCCTATATTTTAATTAAAGTTTTGTGTTCATAGGAACACAGGAAGCTTCCTTATGCTGAGTCAGACCCTGGGCCCATCTAGCGCAGAATTGTTGACACTTATTTTATTTATTTATTTATTTATTTATTTATTTCATTTCTATACCGCCCAATAGCCGAAGCTCTCTGGGCGGTTCACAAAAACTAACTGACACTGACTGGCAGCAGCGGCTCTCCAGGGTTTCAGGCAGGATTCTTTCATAGCCCCACCTGGAGATGCCAGGGATCGAACCCAGGACCTTCTGCAGGCCAAGTGGGGGCTCTGCCACGGAGCTGCAGCCCTTCCTATTGCTGGGTGATGGCAGCTGACAAACAAAACAGCCCCAGATTTGTTTCTCTGCAGCCATGTGAACCCACTCTTCCCAAAGACTTGAGTGAGAAGGAGAAAAACCAACCCTCTTGTCTGTTTGTATAAAGTCAAATACAGTTCAGAACTTCTCTTGCCTGCCAAAGAGAAGTTTCCTTAAGAATTCCCCAAGATATGCTCTGGGTGGAATAAAGGAGAGAGAGAGAGAGAGAGAGGAAGGACGGACGGACGGACGGACGGACGGAAGGTGATTGGAAATGTGCATGGGGCGGGGTGGGGGTAGAGAGAATTCCCTAAGCCAAGTGGCTCCTTTCAGAGAGGTTCAGAGGAATTTAGGAGGCTGTGGAGGGTTTGTAAGGATTGCAGTACTTAAATGAACGTTATGAGGTGAGGTGGCTGAGGGCTTTTTCTAGCTTTTTAAAAACTGGAGAACCTATTTAAAAGCCCCAGCAGTTTCTCGATCATGACGTCACATAGTCCTAACACTCCCTTTGGGATTATTTGAGTCCTACAGCTATTTAGGAGAAATTAAAGTGGAGGGGGAGAAAGAGGTTTGTGGAGGCTGATTGGATCCTTGGCTGTACTGAAGCTACTAAAAGTCTGCAGAATCCAAAGGTTCCAGTTTGGGGTGGTAAAATCAGATGCTGTGTGAAATACCAATATTTCACATGGAGCTTTTTCTTCCCTTCCAGCTCTCTCTTCAAAATTTCATTGCAGGCAAGCTCCCAACAGTGGGCATGTAAGAGCAGAAAAGTAGGGGGAGTGTTTTTGCACCTCAGAAAAAACCTACACCAGAGATTAGGGACAGTGACCTCCTAATGGTCACCTTAAACAACTTCTGATTAGGATCCCTAATCCCCTGGATGGCTTGACAGTTTTTACTTTTTTAGACTTTGAGAAAAGGAAACTTTATGCATGGCTAGCGCAAAAGCCACTTGACCTAACTGTCTGAAATCTGGTAGGTTCAGTCAGCTTCATAGGGCCTGCCAGGTCCCCAAATTCCATGCATGTATGTGGAAGCACAACAAAAATATAGCTCTTTGCTCTGACACATTTCTTGAAAATAGCAAACTTTACCTGCTACTAGCACAAAAGCCACTGAACCTAACTGCCTGAAATTTGGCCTATTCAATCAGCTCTATGGGGGCTACCAAGCCTCCAAATTTCATGTATTTGTCATACACACTAAAAAAGTTACGGCCGTTTTTGTTTTCCAATCCAAGTCTATGGGAAAATGTAAAAAAAATGGCGGTTAGGGCAGCCCAAAGATCCGGGGCAGAGCTCAAAAAACATCAGGTGCCCATGCCCAGGTGGGCCCTCCACTAATGACGGCCTTGGTTGGGACCCTTGATTTGGACAGAATTGTGCATTTAAACTGAGCCTTCAAATCTCCGGGTTCCAAGGTGTCACAGGGTCAATGAGAATGCATTCTTTGACTGGTATGTTGAGATGTTAAAAAGGTCAACTAAGTCCCGGGGAGCAGAGTCTTAAGGACTCCCAAGACAAACTGAAAGACCAAGAGCACATTAGAAAAATGTTCTAGCATTGCTGCCACTTTTTTTGTAGCCGAGTTGAGCATTAGAAAAATAAGTCTTCCCACATTTTGCCCCACGAAGTGCGCACTAGATTAAAGGAACAAGCAAACTGGCCAAATCAAGAACCAGCTGACCGTAATACTTTAGACCAAGTGTGCATCAGACACCAAGGAATAATTCCTGAAATTTGTCTGCAGAATACCGATTAGGCTAAAAAAAAATCAATTGTAAACGGATCATCTAAAGACATTTTTGAAAAACATTCTAGCATTGCTGCCACTTTTCTGTAGCCAAGTTGAGCATTAGAAAAATAAGTCTCCCCGCTGGCCTGGCCAGCCGATGGAAACACTTCACACCTCCGAGCCGCTTCACCTTCCTCCCCAGAACTTCGAAGACAGCCGAGAGGCTTGTAGCTTCATCAACGCCCGTTTCTTTCTATTGACCAGAGACCTTTTGTGCAAACTTGGTTGCGCTATTTTTGTTCCCTGACAGAGTATATTCAGATATTCCTGAGCTACTTCCCTGGTCTTCTGAAGCTGAATCTGCTTCCACTGTTCCAAAACAAGCACTGCTCTAAAACAAGTTGGGCTTCCCAATTATTCCATTTACTCTCTTCTGTTATGAGGGGGGGGGGGAAATCTTATGCTCTTAGTATGCTCTTAGTATGTTTACCTAAAAGCATAGAGATAAGAACTGACTAGTACATATGTTGCTATCCTTGATTCTCCAGCTGCTGCCCTCCTTGTCCAAGCCTCTGAAAATATTGTGTTAAATTCTCCTTCAACTATTTGCGTACCCCACTCAGTAGCAGCTCTTCTACTTCAAACAAAACTGCAACGATCTCAATCACGCCTCCTCAGGGATGATTTTGCTTCTCTCTAGCAGTCACGTCACAGTGCAACGTTGTTCCACTCTAAATCCTGCTTCTTTGCTGCCTCATGCTGCTGAGGGTATCCCTTAGGGTTTTTCAGAAGTGGCTGAGCACCTGGCAAAGCCACATCCAGACTTTTCAGATGAGCCACTGACTAATGTAGATTGTCTGTATTTTGTAGACGGGTTTTGTCAAAGAAATGCTGAAGAGATATGCTGTCTGTTCTTCCCATAGTGTAACAAAACAAATTCTTTTGCCTAATCGTCCTTCTGCGCAAGTAGCAGAACTTTTTGCCCGCTCTAGGGCTACTGCTTCATTCCTTTCAGCAATAAATCAGTCTTCCATGGCAACCTTTGAAGATGTTGCACAAATCCCAAATCAGGCTCAAATGTTGAAAAAGAAAAGTGGAGACTGGCTGGTTGTTCTCAGTCCACGGAAGATTTGTGGCGCTCCCCAGATGGTCTCCTGGTAGCCCCCACGGTCCTTCTTCCCCACCTTGTAGTCATTCCACTAAGAGGTTAAGGAGGGTAGAATTGATTGAGTCATTCCACTAAGAGGTGAAGGTGCCACAATGATTTCATAGAATCATAGAACAGTAGGGTTGGAAGGGGCCTACATGGCCATCGAGTCCAACCCGCTGCTCAATGCAGGAATCCAAGTCAGGGCATCCCTGACAGAGAGATGGCTGTCCAGCCTCGTCTTGAATGCCTCCAGCGTGGGAGAGCCCACTGCCTCCCTGGGTAATGGGTTCCATTGTCACATTGCTCTAACAGTCAGGAAGTTTTTCCTGACGTTCTGCCGGAATCTGGCTTCCTGTCACTTGAGCCCATGATTCCGTGTCCTGCACTCTGGGATGAAATTTAGATCAAGCAAGTTGCATAAATGAGAATAACGTGTTCAACGTACTCAGTAACTTTGTTTTTGCTTTTAGAGAAAATGTCTTTATATCTGTATTTGTGCCTATTGTTTCTGCCACATGAGAGTGTGAGCTTTTTACTCCTCTTAGCCATCAAATGCCTGTCCCTTGAGCCTGCTGGATAGATTGTCCAATATGCCACCTGAAAGCTACAGCAGCAGCTTCTCCCGTGTACAAATCAAGATGCAATGACTGTGTGTGCCTGGCAACAGAGAGTGAGTGTTGGCTGAGGATCGTCTGCCTGGTCATGTATTAGCTAATGTGTTTGAACATGTATTGTAGCTCAAGCTCAACCTTCTGTGTGTACCAGTGTTACTTCAAAAGACGAGGCTGGACAGCCATCTGTCAGGGATGCTCTGACTTGGATTCCTGCATTGAGCAGGGGGTTGGACTCGATGGCCTTGTAGGCCCCTTCCAGCCCTACTTTGTTGAGAGATGCCGCATGTGCTAGAATGATGCTGTCGAGACAAGAATGAGATTGTAAAGTGGTCTAAGCAAGTGTAAACTTTTATTGAAAGCTACTGGTGAGGTATATTTGTACACTGAAGTAACAGTAGATTAGAAATCCTCTGTATTGTGTCTTATCCCCTTGTTATATTAGTTCTTGTTATTTTCTCACTTCGTCTTTTTGCTTTGTATGTAGCCTAGCAAGCTTAATGATGTATGATTTGTTTTAATTGTTTAATAAACAACTGCATATAGAATCTGTGAGATTTAAGGGGAGAGTGTATTAGATTTCGTTTTAGAAGAATGGCAAGCAGTCAGGTGTGAATTTGCCCAGAATCATATGCAGTAATAATGCAGTAAGCAACAGCACAAGTACGCCGATTTACTAGAAAGTTGGCCATTTTCATAATTTTAGAGTTTGTTCTCATAGCTGTATTCACAGAGTGATCGTCATGTTATTTGCTACTAACAGAAGCTAAAAGAATGTACCGTAATTGCTCTTCACACTGTGTACCTTCTAAGTGATAAGGAATGCTTTTTTTGGTACCGTGAAAAACATACACTACTACCAAAAGAGAAAGGCCTTGGTGAAGGGGGGCCAGCAGTGTGTGCACTTTCTGATAGTTTTCTAACTTAGTGAGACTTGCTCTACTGAGTGAATTAGCCTGTTATCTGTTCTCATCTGAGAGAAAGAACATGCACCATCTGCTCAGATAACCAGCCCCAAAGAAAGTTAAGAGATATGTAAGCTTTCTTTTAACATACAAATAGATTTCATTCAGATGAAGAAATGTTGTTCTTTTAAATATGTATTAGTGGTTGTGTGTACAAAGCTCTGCAAAGTCAACAGCGTTTCCAGTGCCCCTACCATCCCCAGCTGGCAGAGCTGGCAGAAAAAAAGAAAAGAGAATGGAGTCTTAAAGAACAAATTAGCCTACATCTGTGCTAAACTGGACTTAAATGGTACGATGCTCCAACTTAGGCCCTGCTGGGCATGTGTGCCACTTTGCACCAACAGACTAGACTCAGTGCCCATGAGATCCTTCTAAGGAGATCCATGAGACTCCCATCTTCAGC
Organism: Heloderma suspectum; assembly: GCF_057233095.1. Classification (NCBI taxonomy): domain Eukaryota; kingdom Metazoa; phylum Chordata; class Lepidosauria; order Squamata; family Helodermatidae; genus Heloderma; species Heloderma suspectum. The sequence goes on along the minus strand of NC_139469.1, from coordinate 37,738,546 downwards.
ACCTATTAAAAACATCTTGCGAACTTGCACTTAAGTGATGAGACCGTGTCGAACTACTCCCAAGGCTTTTCAGTCACAGGTTAAGAAGTGCTTCCAGACGTGCCTATGATACAGTGTCACAACCTGTCGCCTAGAGACTGAGATTGAGTCTACATCGAAGTCCATCAGAGGACGTGAGGCTCCCCTTCAGCCTGACTGGAACAAACCCCATCAGATGCTGTTGACCATCCACACTGCCACAAAGCTGCAAAGACAGCCTGCCTGGATCCCCACAGCCCACAGCAAGAAAGCATTGCCCCCTGGGGATGACGTGCCCCAGAACCAGACAACGCTGGATGTGCCCTAACACAGACTTCATCAGCCCTTTGAGTCATTTTGGACCAGGAAAGTGAAGAACATCTCTGGTTGCCATCGTGGTGCTGGCTTGTTGCCCTTTTGCCTGCTACTGTGTGAGATCTTCTTAGACTCTGGGCACTTTGGCCTCCTCCTGACCAGTGGTGAGCCAAGCACTTGCTGGCGAGGTGCGCATAAGCCCAGCAGCGAGCCCAGCTCCTGTTAGTGGAGAAAGAGTGGCCTCGGCAGCCACCAGAGGCGCTGTCTCGTGATGTGGCCCACCTGCATCCTGCTCCTGCTTGACATCTGCAGTTGCACGAAAGCAGAGAACACTTTCCTGAAAGTGGTTAACCACATTCAAGTAGACTTGAATGTATCCAGCTGCTGGATCTGCAGCCATGCGCCAGTCCATGCCCAGAGAGGAACACCAATGATCCCAATCCCACTAGATCAGACTAAAATGATTAAACCCCATTACTGACACCGACCAGAAGACACCGACCAGAAGAAGGTGTGCCATGTAATAAGCAGAATTGTTGTTTGTATTGTTTTGTTCCATGTGATCGTTGCTTTGATTAAATGTTGAATCAAATTCCTTACTAAAACTATACATAAAGCTGAACTGCACCAGATGGCCAGTAGAATGCAAAGGGAAATGTGAAAAGAAGACAAAGAGAGAGGTGAAGAGATTGAACAACTGATAACAATACAAGCATAGATGGTGAGCCTGACAGGCTCAAAGGGGGGATTGTGAAAGCAGGCCTGACCAGGCCTTGTAAGTAGCTTGGTTCAGGCAAGTTGCCTGATTGGGGGGGGGGGGAGAGAGAGAGACCATGAGAAGGTAATTGTAGCTTGCTCATAAGCAAGACATTCCTATCCACCGAAGTAACTCATCCCTAAAGATAAGAAGGCCGCTGTGCTGATAAGACTGTGCTGAGTACTCATTGGTTTCTGAGCACGCGTAGTGTGTTTTTCTTTGTTCTCCAACTTTCAGTCTCTATAAATTGCATCCTGTTTTCTTTTGGGGGGAGATACACAGTTTTGTCTCTCTCCCACGGCCGTGATGTGATTTAATACATTTCTGACTGTTCAACCTAACCTGCCTTGGATATTTCCTTGGCAGCACAGATTTCTTGTTCACTCCACAGGAGCTGCGCAATATGAGCCCTGTGAATTAACAGCTGGGGCAGTAGATGGGAGGGTTAACTCAGACTTCCCAAGCCGGAAACATCGATGTGCAATGACACGTTGCCACTGCTTGGCTGTCCTTGGGAATATGTTCAGCGAAGCAGGACTTGCTTACAAGTAGACGTTCATAACAAACCCTGCACATGCACACCCCCCACACACACGAACGAGGTGGGGAGGAAGGTGCACGACTAGCACGCAGGACTTGCTTGCGAGCAGACATTCGGGACAAACCCCGCACACACGCTTCTGAGGCAGGCAGGCAAACAGGCAGCGGCTGCCTCAGGAGACTGAGCCGGTGCTGTGAGCGGAGAGGACGGAGCTGGGGAGGAGGAAGGAATGAGTAGCCATAGTGTATTAACTGCCTGGCCAACAGCGCCCCCCCCCCCCCACACACAGGCTCAGTGAAGTGCTTCTGAGCACACGGCTATGAGAATCATCCGCCAGGCACCCACCCCTCCCCAGCTGCACAGCTTCGAATCCACAAGGTGTCCCACGGTTTCAGCTGCATTCCTTTGCAGCTGCACGTCTCCACTCCCAAAAGCTCGATACAGACGTGGGACGGAAGGCAATGAGTTACTTCCCGGTAGACCCTCTGCTCTTCCCCGCCCCAGGCTACCAGGAACAGGGAGGGGAGAAAAGGCGCTGCGGTCCGAGGGGGGCAGATGGCTCAGTCCCCTGCAGGGAGCCCGAAGCAGGCGGGAGATCCACAGCAAAGGGACTCTGAGAAAACCTGGATTCCCCTGTTAAAACCACAACGGGGCTGCGATGCGGCGACTGCATCCTGTCGCAAAGAACTTCCCTTCGAAGTGGCACCGGGGCAAACGGCTCATGCAGATGGGTGAGGCTGAGAGGCAGTGACTGGCCCAAAGTCACCCAGCGAGCTTCATGGCCGAGGGGGGACTAGAACCCAGATCCCCTAGCATTTGAACCACTGTACCCACTGGCTTTCTATGTACAACGTACAAAAGAAGAGGGTGAGAACTATTCAACCAGCAAATAAAGAAATCACTTAAAAAGTGCAAAAACACATTTAAACTGTAAAATGCCTGAGCAAAAAGAGACTTTGTAATTGGATACCTTCAAAAGCAACGTCTTTGCCAATTCTATGTTCCTAGGAAGGGAATTCCAAGGTCAGGATGCTACCACAGAGAAGGCCCTGTCTGTTGTAGACGCACAGTGTGCTTCTCACAGTGACGGTACACAGAGAAGTGCCTCCTCTGTACATCTTAATGCAGGGGCACAGAACCTCGGGACTGGAGGACATGGGAGGTGGCACTCCTTGAACTTTCAGACAAATGGCTTTATACAAACTGGTATAATGGCAAAAATTGCTTCCATCCAAAGAATAATGAGAACTGTAGTTTGATGGAAAGACCAGGAAACCTCCACCAATACAGAGACCAGACTGACACAAAGACTGAACTTCCACTATTACATATGGACGCTAAAAAGACTAGACTGGTACACAGCTTTCATTTCTACTAGAAATTGAACGTTGCTACCAGGCACAATTCTCTATGGGTGCATCTCTTTTGGAAAAGCCCCCACCACTACCATAAACTTTGCAGCAGAAGTGTTTCTCTTATGACCTGGACCCGCTGAGCAAATCCTTATGGGTCTCTTGCCTCAAGAGTCCCACCTTCCTTCTTTTACCTTCCCCTTCCCAATAATGTGGGATTTAGGCTATAGGCGTGGGGTGACTGACACTCTAGACACAGGGTTTAACCACAAAAGTTCAATGGTAAATGAAATCAAGTAAATCACAACTAAAGGTATTTACCCAATAGAGCTGAGTGATACAAACGGCCTTAAGAAAAAATAAAAGTTGCAAAATGCAAGTTCCTTTACCCCAGCTGTACTTCGACTTCTCCAGGCCGGTTCTTCCTGCTCGCCCTGCTCTGACTCCACTCTTACTGCCTCTCACTCTCTCTATATACCCTCCCCCCACAAAACTGAAAGCACGGCTTCAAACCCAAAGAAATGAAACTTAACTGGGGAAATGAAACTCTTCCTCTCAAGGATACCTGCTCTCAACAAAACAATCCCAGGCTTCTACGCCTGACCCTTTTTCCCTTTGCCTCTGTAGGCCTCAAACCTTCACAAAGTGACAGCGGAAAAGCAGTTTAATTTTAATCTGAAAGTGACCACGAAGACCAAGATGGTTTGTGACTCCATCCTTTTCTACCTCTATGGTACTAAAATGGAAAACAGGGCCCAAGTGAGGAGCATCGTTGCCCCTCCCCTTTTGTTCACCTTTTTTGTAGCCCTGACTTTGATGCACAATGACTTTGATGCACAATGTCACACAAGACATGTGTGTGACACATGTGACACAAAGTCAAAATCATGACTTGGATGCACAATGTCACACAAGACCGAAAATATATACATGCCTGCATCTGATCCCCCCCCGCCCCCACCTGCCACACACACACACACACCATTTGTTGAACATGCACTTAAAACTTCCTACAGATAACACAAGCAAAACAAAATGGAAGATTTGACGTTAACACACAGAGCTGGCCGTGAAGGCGTGCATTGCTCCAGCTTTTCAGATGAAGCAAAGTCTGTGCAGTATTTCTTCCGGCTGCTGAGTGGATAGCTAAGCAAGTAGCTTGTGACTTGCACCCCCCCGGGACAGCCCCACCATGTCCTGTCCCCTGCCCCAGGGATTCACCTCCATCACCTGCCCTTAAATCCAGCCCCTTAAATCCATGACTTGGTGGTGCAGGGAGGGGTGTCACTGTCCTTTTACCTCTTTAATGAAAGGCCAACATGCTGCCATCAGCCATGAGAGTGGCAATGAGCCCACTTTAATACCAGTAAGGGCTACCATGGAGCCCTCTCTCTCCGATAGGGCCCCCGAGCGCTCTCAGGAAGCTGCCACTCCCTGAGGGACAGACGGCAGCTCCTCCAGCCTCAAACCAGCGGGCATTTGTGGTGGTTGGGGTGAGCCCAAGAGCTTCGCAGCACAGCTCTGTGGGCGCAGGCCAGTGTGCTGGCCGAGCAAGGCCACTGCTCCACCTGCCTTGTCTTTTCCACCCGACACACACAGATCAGATGCGAGGGAAGTCACAGAAGAAACAGTGTCGCGGTGAGCTGGGCTGTACTGCAGAAGTGCCTTGGTGGGAGGGCACTCGGCTTCTTCAGATCTGTTGGGCCTGCCAAGCAGAAAGGAAAAGGAATGGCGGGAGGGTCAGCATGAGGCCCCGAGCCCCAAGTCTGGGCAAAAGAGTAGCCCTGCACCCCACCCACCAGCACCCAGGTTTTCTCCACAACAGCAGGCAGCTGGCATTCAGTTGGTAACAAATGAAAAATAGATCTGCTTAACCAGGCTGGGGAACCAGTTGTTCCCCTCCAGATGTTGATGAACTCCCATCATCCCTCACTGGCTGGGGCTGATGGGAATTAGAGTATAGCAACATCTAGAGGAACAAGGGGTAAACCTTTGTTCATCCTAAAATGAACACTCATCCATCACTCACTGAGGCTGGAAGGGATTTGCTCATCATCCAGCACCCTCCAGCTGAGCTCAGTAGCTGCCTCCAGACAGCCTTAGGCCATTTTATTTTCCCTGATGCTGTTCCAGGGCATTATGGGAAAATAAAAAGGCAGCCGCCAAGAGGCAAACACACAAATCAGCACCATCTCCCACCCCAAGCCATACCAAAAACCCCCTAGAAGACAGAAAGACATACGTTAACAAAAACACGCGATTTTAATCAATATATAACTCGAATATATAACCAGGAAAAACTTCCTGTTAGAGCAATACGACAATGGAACCAATTCCCTAGGGAAGTAGTAGGCTCTCCCCCACTGGAGGCATTCAAGACGAGGCTGGACAGCCACCTGTCAGGGATGCTCTGACTTGGATTCCTGCACTGAGCAGGGGGTTAGACTCGATGGCCTTGTAGGCCCCTTCCAACCCTACTATTCTATGATTCTATGAATGCAATAGTGGAATGGAACAAAAACCCAAGCACACACCTACTAGGACATAGTGTATGAAATTGGTGTGTCTCACTGCAAGGCCCTAAATTAAGAATAGAGCAGCCACATAAACTGGATCAGACAAAATGACAGACAAAAAGGACTTTTTCACACACTGCACAGTTAAACTATGGCATTTCATAGAATAGTAGGGGCCTACAAGTCCAATTTGCTACCACAAGATGTTGTGATGGCCATCAGTTCGGATGGCTTTAAAAGGGGATGTGGCAAATTCCTGGAGGAGGAGGAGGAGGAGGAGGCTATTGATGGCTGCTAGTCAAGATGGCTCTATGCTACCTCCATTGTCAGAGGCAGAATGCCTAGGCACACCGGTTGTTGAGGAACATGGGCAGGAAGGTGCTAAAAACTGCGCTCATGTGCTGCTCGTGGGTTTCCCACAGGCAGCTGGTCAGCCACTGTGGGAACAGGATACCGGGCGAGACGGGCCTTTGGCCTGACCCTGCAGGGCAGTTCCTGTGTTCTCCATGCAGCCCACAAACAAGCCATGAAGGCAGCAGCCCAGACTCAAGGCCTGGTCTGCAGCTCCTGGCACTCAGATGCAGGGCGCCTCTGCCACTGGCGCTTCCATTGGGCTGACTTGGCTAATAGCTACTTCTGGGTGTGGGCCTTTCTTCCTCCCATCAAAGTTGGTGGCCACTCCACATCTTGTGGCACTCAACTCCAGAAATTAATTCCTGTGGAACGAAGAGGCAGCCCCCCCCCTTCTGCATCATGGACCAACTTGTCAATCAATTCCGGTGGTTGCCCCAAAGTTCTCGCGTTATGAGAAAAAAGTTCTCGTGTTATCAGTCCACGTTCTTTTGAACTTTACATACTTCTATCAGTTCCTTCCTTTTGCTGCTTTTTCATTTTTCAGTTAAGAAACCTTCACTAAAGGCATATGAAGCTGATGAATCTCACCCAGAATAGTCTCCTCTGCAGCTCTTTGGGGTCTCAGGTGGCAGAGGGAGAGAGAGGCACCTTTCCTCCCCATGGCATCTGCTCAGTTTTGTCTAGGAGAGCTCTTGCATGTGGTTAAAGGCCTCCTGGGTGTAGGACTCGGAACACAAGAACCCAAACCCTCAAAGGCCCACTGCGAACAATCTGCCAGACACTTTGCAGATAAAATCGCTTGTATTCATGCTGCCTTGGATGCCACTGTTTTGACAGTCTGATATGGACGGGGCTGGTGCACGATCTAGTCATGTTATGGACACTTATTGGCTTGTGCAACCTGAGGATGTGGACAAACTGCTTGGAGGACTGAGGCCTACTACTTGCCCTTTCGATCCTGGCCCATCCTGGCTTGTGAAATCTGCCACAGCTGGGCTGGATATAGAATAGTAGGGTTGGAAGGGGCCTACAAGGCCATCGAGTCCAACCACTTGCTCCATGCAGGAATCCAAGTCAGAGCATCCCTGACAGATGGCTGTCTAGCCTCGTCTTGAATGCCTCCAGCATGGGAGAGCCCACTACCTCCCTAGGTCATTGGTTCCATTGCCGTATTGCTCTAATAGTCAGGAGGTTTTTCCTGATGTTCACCCAGAATCTGGCTTCCTATCACTTGAGCCCATGATTCCGTGTCCTGCACTCTGGGACTAGTACTTCCTCTGCAGGCTGTCCTCCAGTCTCATCCTCAAGTACCTGGAAACGGTTCCCTAGTTCCACTGCTTCCACAAGCTGTGGTGAGGCCCTTGCTAAAGAAACCATATTTAGATCCTGTGTCAAGTCTGCCATTCTTGGGCAAGGTGCTGGAGCGTGTGGTGGCCTCACAACTCCAAGCAGTTCTGGATGAAACTGATTACCTAGATCCATTCCAATCAGGTTCCAGGCCTGGTTATGGGACGGAAACAGCCTTGGTTCCCCTGGTTGATGACTTATGCCAGGGAGTGGACAGGGGCAGTGCAACCCTGTTGGTTCTTCTGGACCTCTCAGCGGCTTTCAATACCATTGACGATGTACCTGGACTGGGCTTGGGAAGCACAGTTTTAAAGTGGTTCCTGTACTTTCTGGAGGAGCGCTCTCAGAAGGTGGTGCTGGGGGACTTCGGTTCCACCTGGGGATGTACGAAACACTTACCTGGTTTCGTCCAGGGACATCCGTGGGGGGGGGGAGGTGCTCCAACCCTCCCCCCCCAAATTCTCCCCAGCCAGCTCCACTCCACAGCGACTCCGTGGAGCCACTGGCCAGGGCCGCCCACAGCCGGACATCCAGCTGCTGGGCTGCGCAGGGATGCAAATGGTGGCTGCCGTAGCCACCACTATTTGCGTCCTTGTCTTTTGCCGTGATAGGCTATGTAAATATTTACGTAGCCTATCACGGCAAAAAAACAGGAACGCAAATGGCAGTGGCTACGGCGGATGCCATTTGCGTTCCCTTTTTTTTGCCATGGTAGGCTACGTAAATATTTACATAGCCTATCATGGCCTCTGCAGGGATGCAAATAGCGTCCCTGCGTTAGCCGTGATAGGCTATGTAAGTATTTACGTAGCCTATCACGGCAATAATGAAGAAGGGAATGGCGGCTGCAGATGCAGCCATTCACAAAGCAGCGTGAACGGCACCAGGTAAGTGCTCCGTTTTGCGTGCCTTTTGCGGGGTGGTGGGGTGGAAGGCTTCGTTCTGCCACGGATTTGGGGGGGCCAAATGCACTGGCATTCGGCCTCACTGAGATCCGTGGCAGAATTTTCCAACTTCCCTAGTCCCACCCCATGGCCATTAGTCGCAAGGTTCTATCTTGTCCCTCATACTGTTTAATATCTAAATGAAACCACTGAGGGAAGTCATCGGGAGGTTTGCGCTGAAATGTCATCAGGATGCAGATGATACTCAGCTCTACCTCTCATTTCCATCTGCACATCCCAGGGAGGCTGTGGAACTCTTGAACCCGTGCCTGGAGGCTGTTTGGGATGGATGAGGGTGAACAAGCTGAAATGTCATCAGGATGCAGATGATACTCAGCTCTACCTCTCATTTCCATCTGCACATCCCAGGGAGGCTGTGGAACTCTTGAACCCGTGCCTGGAGGCTGTTTGGGATGGATGAGGGTGAACAAGCTGAAATTTAATCCAGACAAGACAGAGGTGCTGGGCGTTGGGAAACCAAATACTTCGGATGGAGGTTCACAACTGGTCTTAGATGGGGTTGCACACGCACACCCCGAAATACCAAGTGTGCAGTCTGGGAGAAGCCCAGGTGGCTACAATGCCCAGGAGTGCTTTTTACCAACTTAGGCTGGTACGCCAACTGTGGCCCTATCTGGAGAGGATGGTCCTTGCCTCCGTTATCCATGCACTAGTGACATCCAGGCTGGACTACTATAATGTGCTATATGTGGGGCTGCCTTTGAAGACAGTTCAGAAACTCCAGCTTGTGCAGAATGCAGCCACCCGAGTATTGGTGGGGGCAAGACAATTTGATCACATAATGCCTATACTGTACCAGCTGAACTGGTTACTGGTGTGTTTCCGAGCCCAATTCAAAGTGCTGCTTTTGACCTTTAAAGCCTTAAACGGTTTGGCATCAAGTTACTTGAAGGACTGCCTTCACCCATATCAGCCTGTCCGCACTTTAAGATCAGAAAGAGAGGCCCTTCTCATTTGCCCACCCCTGAGAGCAGTCAGGTGAGAGAGCCTTCTCTGCAGTGGCCCCACACCTTTGGAAAAAGCTGCCCTTGGAGGTCTACCATGCTCCATCATTGCAGACTTTTAAGAAGACCTTGAAAACATATTATTTTACCATTGTCTTCTCTTGCTGTAACTGCTATTGCTGCAGTTACTACTGTTAACGTTACTGCTGGTTTTGTTGTTTTTATCACTTTTAATATTTTAACTGTTGTATGTATTTTATTGCTGTAAGCCGCCTTGGGAGGGCTTCTGCCCTGAAAGGCATTCAAGAAATATTTTAAATAAATAAATTTCCCACCCCCACCCCCTGGGAATGCAACTTGGGACCCTCTGCAAGTGGGAAGGTGGGCCTTGTTTGGTAGTTTGGGTCAGGTGAGGTACCTGATGGGACTGAATGTTTACACGTCTGCCCATGAAAAGGTAATTGTAACTTGCTCACTGTAAGCGGGAAATTCCTATCCACCAAAGTAGCTCATCCCTGAAGATAAGAATGCAGCTGTGAGCTGTAGCTCTTGAGCACGCACAGTGTGTTTTCTTTGTTCTCCAACTTTCAGTCTGTATAAAAGCATCTTGTTCCTTTCTGGGGGTGAGGCACAGTTTCGTCTGTCTCCCCCACAGCCGTGATGTGCTTTGATGAATTTCTGGCTGTTCAGCCCGACCTGCCCTGGGTGTCCCCTTGACGCAAGCAGAGAAAGGGCTCTTCCCGGGCTGGGGCTCAGCAGCGGGTCTCTGGCATTGCTGCCCCACGGGCTTCTCATGAGATTAAAAAACCACTGTCTGGGCGGGCGAGAGGCGTTGTCCCAACAAGCCGTGACGGCAGCCCACCTCGCCCCTCCCTCCCCTTACCTGCACCTGGGGGAGGAGCGGTCGCTGACTTTGCTCTGCAGCTTCCCCATGATATCACATGAACAGGTTGAAGGGAAGCCCACAGCCTGCCGGGCAGCCCTGGGGGAAGGACAAGAGGAGACTGAACGGACAGACCTAGCGGCTGAGCCAGAGCCAAATCTCAGCATGCTGCTTTCATCAGCTGGCTAGTGGCCCAGCTACCCGCCCAGCCTCTGCCATCCCTTGTGTACTTATCTCCAGAACAAATTGCTATTTTACCTATATTTTGATTCATTTAAACTAGAACAATGTTATAAACTGGCCCTCTCCCAGAATATATGGCGCAAGGTAGAAAAAAATATAGATACGTGGGATGCTGTGGCTGCATGCTGCAGTGTGAAGCCTGCCTTGAAAATGGATGTGGGGGTGGACTAGATGATCTCAAGGGACACCCCTCCAACTCTAGGATCCTAAGTTATTTTTAAAGTTTTGTATCTTGCCTTTACAGGTAAAACCTTCTCAAGGGAGCTTCCACAAAAACATCTGAATAACAATAAACTTCAGTACACTGAAACATTTAATAAACACCAGCATTAAAACTAACAAATTAGTTAGTTCCGGCCCAAAGAAAACCAATAGAAATATAAAGCTAACCCACAGTAATATAGAAATTATATAGAAATATAAAGCTAAATATATAGGAGTATGAAGCTAAAACCAATAGAAATATAAAGCTAACCCACAGTAGTCCAAAATACTCTCTCTTATAAGCAGACCACGGTGGTTTTTGGTTTTTTAAAAGGGGGAGGGGTCTTCAAGGCCGATTGCAGTGCTGGGGTCTACCAACCCTCAGTCGGAAGTGTATCCACAGCTGTGGAGCCACTGCTGGAAAGGCCCCTTCCCTTGCGCCCGCCCGCTCGGCTGTCCTCCCCGGAGGGCGCGTGACGCGGACCTCGGCTGCGGATGCCGCCATGCAGGCAAGCCGGCATGAGCGACCTGACCCGGAGCCAAGCCGTTCTGCGGCGCCGTCCCCAGGCCCGCGGCAAGCCGCCCGCAGCGCCCGCGCCCCAGCACGGCGGCTGGGCTGCGGACGAGCCGGGCCTGGGGCGCGCGGCGCTGCTCTTCAGCGGCCCCCGCCCGCCGAGGCGCTCCCGGGCGCGGCCGCGACCGAGCCAGGGCCAGGCTGCCGAGGGCGCGGCCACAGCGGCGCGCGGCGGGCCCCGCAGCCTGCCGCTGTCCGAGGGGCGCGGGCGCCTGCGGAGGAGGGCCTCGGGGCGGCCGGCCAGGGCGGGATGCCCCCGACAGGCGGACCGGACGAGCCGAGCCGAGCCGCCCCGCCCGCCGCCCGCCCGGGGCTGCGTCGCCCACGGGGCGCGGAGCGGCTCCTCGGGGCGGGCGGGCTCCGGGGGCACCTGCCGGCCCGCGGAAGCAGGGAGCCGGACAGCCGCCTCCGCCTGGCCCGCGGGGCCTCGCGGTCCGCCTCAGAGACGGGGCGCTCCCGCGGGGCGATCCGATCCGCGCGACCCGCCGGGCGCCTCCCGAGCACGCGGCGCCGCTCTGCGCGCCTCCCGCCCGGCAGCGCCGCCCGCCTGGAGGCGAGGCGGGGCGGGGCGGGGGAGCCGCCCCGTCGCCGCCCCTCCCTCCGGCACCCGGGGTCCTCCGCCCCTCGGGCACGGGGACCCCGCCCTCGCCGCCGCCCCACGCCCTGGCCGGCGCCCCCGCCCCGGGCGCCGCCCCCCCCTCGCGGGAGGCCTCCGAGCGCGCCGCCCCGCGCGGGAGGGCGTTCGGCGGGCGACCTCCGCGCGGGAGGGCGGGCCGCGGCCCTCGCCGGTGGGGCCGGGCAGAGCCGCCGCGGCGGCACCGGGCAAGCGACGCCCCCGCCGGGCTCCCGGGCGACCCCCCCCGCCCGGGCTCGCCCGTCGCCTCGCCCGCGCCCCCCTGCTGCGGCGCGGCGCGGCGCTATCCCGCCCGCGGCAGCCGGGCGCCCGGGGCGGCGCCAGGGAGGGGCGGGCTCCGCGCCCCTCGAGCCCAGGCCCGGGCGGCGCGTGCCCCTCCGCAGCTTCTCAGCCGGGCGGGGCGGGGCTGAAGCCTGCCTAGGCAGCCCCCGCACCTCCGCTCCCGGAAGCCGGGACAGCTGGGACGATTCGGTGCTGCGGGAAAAGCACTCCGCACATGCTCAGGGGCGCCGAGATAGGATTCTGTCCCCGGAGCGGGGGGGGCCCCCGTGCTGGCCGGCGCGCCGCCTCGGCCGTGGCTCCGGCGGCGGAGGGCGCGGCGCGGGGGCCTGCCCGGAGCACGCGCTGGCGCTGGCCCTGGCCTGGTTGCGCGGCGGCTCGTGTGCGCCCAGTGCCCGGCTGGCCCGAGGCGGCCGAAGAGGCGGCCGAGAGGAGGGTGAGCGCGGGCGCGGCCCGGGCGGCGGCGGCGCCTCTGCCCGGGTGAAGCGGCGGGCGCTTTCCCCGCTCTTCTCGGGCTCAGACCCGGAACCTCTTCGTTCAGAAACAAGGGAATCTGGCAACGCTTCCGCGCCTTCAGCAGCCGTTGGACAGGCAGCAGCTCAACAGGTGAAGCTGTTCCTCGCATGGAGAGGCAGCCGGGTCTGTGATAAGGGCACAGCAGGATGGTGTCAAGGATGGTTAAGACGGGCAACGTCACCGGTGAAGGGGCGCCGTTCGGAAAGGGCGGGCGCAGGGTTTCTGGGCACGCAGCAGAGTGCGCTTGCGTTGCCGAGGCCCCGTTCCCTCAGTTCAGCAAGGCAGCCCGTTCCTGTTTCAGGCCGTCAGCCTGGGGCGGGGGATTGGTTTTCGCACTCAGAGGTGGTGGTAGCCTGAATGCTAATAAAGGCAGGAGTTAATTTTGCTCAGGTTTTCTGTGGATGCCAAGGGGCTGCTCCTGGACAGCTCACCCCTTAACCCCCAGATCTGTTCTAGGGTGAGCTGTGCCGGGTGAGTGAGGAAAATGGATTTTGCACATGCTCAGAGGCACAGTTTGACTTGACACCTTTCTTTCAGAACCTGGCATTGACACTAATAGTCTAAGAGGCAGCAAACACCGACCTCTTTTTCTGTTGTTGCAGAACAAAATTGTGGACCAGTGTGAAAAGCTTCAGCTGCCTTGGGCCACAGCTGCCAAATTTGTGGGGGAGGCGCTGCCAGATAAGAAACGGCATCTTGTGGTAATGATTGGGGGGGGGGGCTCAGCCTAAATGACCCCTAGTGCCATATGTTCCAGCCGCCTGCCAGGGCTCCCATGCCTTTAACAGCTGCTGTACAGATAGAAATGCAACAGGTGCAGCTTGAAGCAGTTCCACTAGAGGGGACGCAGCTACTACAAAGAGGGACACACACACACCCCTTTGAATCTCAGAGAGCAGATTCCAGTTTAATAGATGGCGTTATAGCTCCTTCCAATTCAGCACACTCATATGAGTTTTACCGCATGTCTCACTTGATGTGCTGGGAACTCCCCCTTAAGATGCATTGTTTCTCTTCAGGGGGTGAGAGATCTCGCTCCAGGGTAGTGGGTTTGTCTGGATAAGTTTTGTGTCTGTCTGTGGGTCAGCATTAGGAGGGACTGTGTGCGAGAGCAACTGCTGCAGCTGATTTAGCAATACTACAAGTCTCTTGAAAAGGAGCAGTCGTGCTTTATGTACTCCCTGAGGGGAAAGGAGAATAGCCAGTACTAATACTAAAAATAATTCTGCACTCAAGAAAGCTGGATTCTGCAAGCTGTATACATTATGCAAATGCAGCAAATATGCATACAATTGTTGTTTTTGTCATAATTTAATTTGGAAATTTCATATAATTTATTCTAGTTTTTCTAGTCATTAGGAGGGGACAGGAGTCCTAATCCTAAGCACTGGAAATCACCATAGCCTCTGAGATTTCAGTATCTGTTACCCACAAATGGCCAAACGTTAATCCTTGGGGCATTAAGGCCTGCCCATGGATAGGGTGCTGGGGGGCGCGGATTTGCACCCAGCAACGTTTTCTTGGAAGGGGACCCAGCGAGAGGCTTCCCCATGCCTGGAAAACTCCACAGCACCTCAGAGCCTCACCCAGCCATGGCTGAAGCCCATGCTCAGTCAGGCACAGCCTCTTTTAAGTCTCTCTCTCTCTCTCTCTCTCTGTGTGATGCGTGATGCGGCAGCCATTCACCTGGTCACCAAGAATCGCCTGCGGGTGACCAGGCAGGATCCCTCCCTCCCAGAGCCTTGCTGGAGCAGACCAAAGGCAGGCAGTCTGCTGCCCAGCGGCCCTCTGCGGTGGCCAGCCAGGTGCCTCCGGGGAGCCCCCACACCCCTGCCCCCAGCCACGCCCTCTCTTCGGAGGGCGGCTGCCTCTGAACCTGGCGGAAGTGCCACAACTGGCAGGCGCTCCGTCAAGCGGCTTCTTGGGGCAGCACGTTCTGCAGCCCATTCTGCACTGTGCGGCAGAGGCACCCGCTCTTTGCTCGAGGGCCTGCCGCTTCAGCGCCCCTGGGTTCTCCGGCAGCATCTCCACCCCCTTCACGGGACGCAGGATGGAGGCACAGCAAGAGTTCCCTCTGCCTTGGTGTAGGCCAGGGCTACCTTGGCTAGCCTCTGGCAGCTGGCCTCGTTCCAGAGGGTCCCATCTTGCTGCAGGAGGCCTGGAAGGGAAGGCGCACGGACAAAACGGATGGCCCGGTCTTGCCGCCACAGACTGGCCGCAGTGCCTCCCCCTCCCTCCAGGAGCCTCCCGCTTTAGTCAGGCATCAGCTGCTAATTCACTGCTGGAATTGATTCAGGCTGTGAGTGGGTTTGATCTGCCTGTATCACCCCCGAGGGGGAGGAATGGCAGGCAGGCGCGGGGGGAGCAGCAGCCGCCACTTGTTGTAGCAGCCTCATAGGGCTACGAAGCCGGTGGGGGGGCGCAGCCGCTCCCAGGCCCTGCCTGTTAGACTCAGCCCAGCAGAACAGGGGCCTTTGATGGATGCGTGGGTATATTTTGAAGTGGATGTGGAGGCATCCCCAGTACTGCACCGAGGCTCGACTACAAGAGCCAGCCCCGCTGTTGTGAAACAAATAGCCAGCATCAGCGTTCCGCCGAAGAACAGAGGACACCTCCTTGGGCCGAGTCAGGCCCGCCTTAGTCCTCCCGGCCCCATCTTGCCGCCACAGACTGGCCGCAGGGCCTCCCCCCCCCCCAGGGATTCGGGCAGCATCCCTGCCTCGCGCGCCCTGGAGGGCTGCCAGGGATCGGACCGGGACCTTTGGCAGGCCAAGCAGGGCCCCAGCCCTGAGCCACGGCCCCTCCCAGTTCCGCTGAAGCCCCTCAGAGTGCTCTGCATGTTGAATTGGTTGAAGGAGGCCTCCGGAAGAAGGACCGAATCCCAGCTACTGTCCTGGGGAGGTTCTTGAGGGGAAGAGAAAAACGGGGGGGGGGAGGAAAAATGCAAAGGAATGGAAGCGTGGGTGCCACTTAGTGCAACACTGATGACCGGCGCCCATGCTCGCTTGTTTTGGCTGATTTCCTTCAGAGAACGTCACCCCTTATCCCGTGTAAAAGCAAATGAACTCAGTGGGGGGGAAGGGAGTCCTTTAGAATCCTGGTGGTGAAGAAGACCTCTTGTTGTTTCAGTCCCGTCAGGCTTAGAATGGGCAGAAACACCAAGCCCAGGCGTGCTGAGAGCAGCAGCACAGCCACAGCAAACTTCTGCAAGCCCTAGGCCTGCCTGCTGAATTGGGCACTCTTGTAAAAGATTTTCCTAAACCAGTAGAAGATCCCCAGAAATTTCAGGAAGCGTTTTAGTAGGTGAAACCTATACCCCAAGTCCGTCTGATTTGTATCAGCTGTGTCCAATTCCTGTCCCATCTCAACTGCAGAAGCAGCATAAGGAGACAGTGCTGCCAGACCCCAGAAGTCTCCCATCCACAGAAGCACCTGTAGCTGCCTGTCAGATTATATGCAGGCAAATGGCTCCAGCCACACACACTGCTTTCACTCATGAAGTGGGCTGGGTAGCTATTCAGAACTGGTAAGAAAAAACCTGATGAAACTATAGATTTACAGGGCCAAACTTACTCAAGCCGAGGTGGGGTTTTCATTGGGAAAGCATTAAGCCCCCTTTCCCCCCATACTGCTGACGGTCCTGATCTGGATCCCACCCTCCATGGGCGCTCTTAGTGTTCTGTTGTTTTTTAAGAGAACGAGAATCCCAGTCACGTGGGGTGCGAAGACGTGTTGAGCATCATGAGATGCTTGAACCAGGGGACAGAGGGATGCCCAAAGGTCGCCAGTTGCCATTCCTCTGGGCTGTGCCCAGGGCTTTCCCCCTGGGGCCTGCAAGATTATGGATTCCTCAAGGGTGGAGCTGGCGCCCTCCTCCCTGCAAGACACCCCCACGATAAAGGCCCTGTTGTTGCAGGCTGCCTTGTGGAGATGTGGGGCAGGGTCCCAGCCCTTCCACTGGGGTGGTGGTTAGGATGGGCCCCTCCCTGTGCCTGGCTGTGCAGCAGGCGCAAAGGAGGCTGCTTGGAGGCAAGGCCTGGGCGGTGGACTTCAGGCTTGCCTGGGCCTGGGAATGCTTCTATGGCTCTCTTCCTAACTAACAGGGGATTTGGTCTCCCTGGAAGCAACCAGTGGCCCGCGTGGCAGGCCAGATCTGCTGACTTGGTGGACTTCTGAAGAGCTATCATGGCCAATCAGAGCAAAGGAGAAACCCCGTTGCTCGGAGGCAGCGCTCCCCCACATGCCGGGCGCTGGAGGGGAAGAGCGGGGGAGGCGTGTTGCCCACCTGTTCTCTCGTGGGCTCCCTGGGGCCTCTGTTTGGCTTCTATGGGAAACAGGGCGATCGACTCGAGCAGTACCCTCCAGGCATGTTTGACTGCAGCTCCCAGCACTCCTGACCGTTGTTCATGCTGGCTGGGGTGGATGGGAGCTGAAGTCCAAAACAGGTGGAAGGCACCAGGTTGGCGGAAGGCGGCTCTGGATGCCCTCCCCGCTCGTTCAGATCTGGCTGCTCTTATTGACTCTGCAGGTTTGATGCAGGCCACCCAGTGAATCATAGGCATTCCGGGGGGTCCGTGGCTGTGGCCAGCCCCAGTGCCTCCTGAGATGCACCCTGCCCTGGTTTGCTTTGCTCACAGACCTCCCCTGCGCCCCCCAGGTACGGCTAGGGATGGACGAAAGGGACTTACCTGGTCCCGCAGCTTGCTTCGCAGAGGGGGGGAGGCGCCCCATCCCTCACTGCCGAAATTCAGGCCGGGGAGGAGCGCCCCGTCTACCCGGCCGCAAAAAAAAAAAAAGTAAAAACAAACGCACACCTGTGATAGGCTACGTAACGATTTACGTAGCCTATCACGGCTAGATTTCCAAAGTCAGCCGTGATAGGCTACGTAAATCGTCACGTAGCCTATCACGGGTGACTTTGAAAAAAAAAAATGCGTATACAAATGGCGGCGCCCATGGGGCGCCGCCATTTGCATTCCTTAGTTTGGCACGTCTAGTCTACGTAAAGATTTACGTAGACTACGGCAAAAATAAGGGAATGCTATTTGCGTTGCCCTTATTTTTGCTGTAGTCTACGTAAATCTTTACGTAGACTAGACGTGCCAAACTAAGGAACGCAAATGGCGGCGCCCCATGGGTGCCACCATTTGCGTACATGCTTTTTTTTTTTTCCCCCCAAAGTCACCCGTGATAGGCTACGTGACGATTTACGTAGCCTATCATGGCTGACTTTGGAAATCTAGCTGTGATAGGCTACATAAATCGTTACGTAGCCTATCACGGGTGTGTGTTTGTTTTTTACTTTTTTATTTTGCAATGGCGGCGGCGGCAGCAGCCGGTCAGAAGACCAGCCACCCCCGCCAAACCGTCGCCGAGAGGGACATTCGCATGAGGTAAGTCCCATCCCGGGGGGGGGCAGCAGAGAATTTCCCCACCAATTTCGGGGGGCCGAATGTGTTGGCATTCGGCCTCCCGGAGATTTGTGGAGAAATTCTCCGCCATCCCTAGGTACGGCATTGACAGGCTGGAGGCCATGCTCCGTCCCCTGGTAGCCAGTGGGCTGAAGTGTGTGCTGATGTTTGGGGTCCCGAGCAGCGCTGTCAAGGTGCGGAACGGGCAGGGTAGCTGGTGCAGCCCCAGATTAGCCCAGGGCCTCCCGTGGGCAAAACGTGCTTTCTGCTGCTGCGCTGCAGCCTTCTTCCAGCGTGCCGTGGCTTCTGCCCGACCATGTGGCGTGCCGGCGGCTAGCACCTTCTTCCGTCCGCGCCTCAGGACGAGTGTGTTGCCGCCGCCACAGACACGCCAGTGATCCAGGCCGTCCGGACGATCTACGCCGTGTTCCCCAAGCTGCTGCTCGCCTGCGACGTCTGCCTGTGCCTGTGCACCTCCCACGGACACTGGTGAGTGGGACTGGGCAGGAGCACGTAGAATACAGGGACTCTGCACGCCCCCCCACCCACCCCAGATACCACAGGTCTGCTGGGTGATGCAGATACCACGGCTCCTTGGAAACCAGCTTCTGCTGGGCCTGGGGAGGGTCCAAGGCGTGTCCAGGCTCCTGCCCCCAGCAGTCCTGGTCTGGCGTCACAGCTGGCTTCTGGGGTGCGGCCTGCACACCTTTTGATGAGGCTGCCAGTGCCTGCTGGTCCCGATGGCTGTGTGTCCCCTCCAGTATTGGAGGCAGGCAACTTTTGTATAGCGCTGCTGGGGAACCAGGCCCAGGAAGATGCCCCTGTGCTCCTGTCCTGCTTGTGGGCTTCCCTCAGGCAGCTGGTTGGTCGCTGCGCGAACAGGATCCTGGGCTGTATAGGCCTTTGGTCTGCTTCGGCATGGCTGTTCTTGCATTCTGAAGGACTAGAAGCCTGTGTTTCTTTTTTCTAGTACGTGGAAGTGGCACAGTAGCGGCCCCGGGTACTGCGTGGGCAGTAGGGGTTGCCTGGTCCTTGCACTTGGTTCAGAGAGGCCTGACTGAAGCCCTGGGCTTGGGACTGCGGCGGGAGGGGCAAGCAGGGCGAGGCTGGCCATGTGTCAGCGGCCCTTGTGTTTTGTCCGTGGTCCTTCCCTTTCCAGGCCTCCTGCGGCAAGATGGGACCCATGTTGGGCCACGTGGTGGGGGTGGCACGGAGCACAAGCCGGGGCCTTTGACCTGAAGGCTGTGGTGATGGAGGCCATGGCTGGGTCCAGGCGAGCGGGTGAGTAAGTCAGGAGTATAGCTGGAGTGGGACGGCGGGGGGAGGGCTGCCAGTGTGGTGTAGTGGTGAGAGCGTTGGGCTGAGAGCCAGAAGATCTGGGTTCTAGTCCCCACTCGGCCATGGAAGCTCACTGGGTGACTTTGAGCCAGTCACACTTTCAGACCAACCCACCTCACAGGGTTGTTGCAAGGATAAATGGAGAGGAGAATGTAAGCCGCCTCGGGTTCCTTGCAAGGAGGAAAAAGGCAGGACATGGATGAAATACATAAATGCAGTGACCCTGCTGCCAGGGGCGCTCCCATCCGGGCTGCCGTGGCCACCCTCTTCCGGCCTGCTGGTGCCACAGGTGCTGGCACGGGCCTTGGGACGCTCAGCACCTTCAGCGCTTTACGTGATCACACTGGAGTAACTAAATCAGACATGCTCAGCCCTGTACGGGGGATAAACAGCCTGCTCAGAAGCGAAGGCACAGTTTAAAACAGGAGGAAGAAGACAGAACAAAGAGATGTAATACAAAGAATAAACAGAGAATTACGGAGATTTCGAACGTCCAAAAAACTAAAATTTTAAAAACCAGGCGGCAAGAAACAGATTTTTTAAGCCACAGGTGGCATATGCTAATAAATGCTGGGACGCTAATACGTGTGTGTTGGGGGGGGGGGTGTTTTTAAAAGAATTCCCTTGCAGGGGCAGACATCATCATGACGTACTATGTGCCTCAGCTGCTGCGGTGGCTGAAGGCGGACCAGGCGTGAGGTGTGTGTCCTTTGCTTGGAACGAGGATGGAAGCTGGCAGGGGCTGGAAGGCAGTGGAATTGGACCCAAGGACGGGCTCTAGCATCATGACCTTGGTTCAAACAGATGCACCCCCCCACCCCCTGCTTATTTTAAATGCCCCTGATGGAACAACCCCCAGGCGACCCGTGTCCTGCCACTCGCCCTCCCTGAGCAGCCTGAAGGTGTTGTGCATCTGCAATGCAGTGTCCTCCGACTGCCGGAGTTCCGCACCCATAGGCCGCAGCACCTACAGCCCTTGCATCCTGGGCCCTCCCTTTCTTGCCTACCAGCCTGCGGGTGACCATCCACCAGTCGGCGCCCTCCTCCCCCTGGCTGCCAGCGTCCTCCTCGGCCTCCGGCTGTCGGCTGCAGGCCCCTTCCGGCGCCCCGCACCTGCGCCTCTCTGTCCTGCCGCTGGGCCCAGTGCCAGGCCTGCGCCTCTGCGTGCTCCTGTCCCGCCCAGCCAGGCTCACCGCACCCACCGCTCTTCGTCCTCCCGGTTGTACTGGGTGTGCGGGCACCAGAAGTAGGTGTGCCCGGGCTCCTCACACAGATTGCATCGTAAGCTCCCCTGGCAGGTGGCCATCGCTTGAGACCGGTAGGCATTTGGTCAAGGAACACCTAATTACTTTGAATGAGTTCAAATCTCCAGGGCCAGATGAACTGCATCCTCGAGTAATAAAGGAACTGGCAGAAGAACTCTCAGAACCGCTGTCTATTCTCTTTGAGAAATCACGGAGGACGGGGGAAGTGCCAGATGAATGGAGGAGGGCTAATGTTGTCCCTATCTTCAAAAAGGGTAAAAAGGAGGAACCTGGGAACTACAGACCAGTCAGTCTGACATCAATCCCTGGGAAAATTCTGGAGCAGATGATAAAGCAATCCATCTGGAAGCACCTTGAAAACAATGCAGTGATTACTCGAAGCCAACATGGATTTGTCAAAAACAAGTCCTGCCAGACAAATCTGATCTCATTTTTTGATCAAGTAACCTCCCTTGTAGACGGTGGGAATGCTGTAGACATCATATACCTCAACTTCAGCAAAGCTTTCGACAAAGTGCCCCATGATCTCCTGATGAGCAAACTAGCTCAAAGTGGGCTAGATGAAGCAACGATCCGGTGGATCCACAGTTGGCTACAGAATCGGACTCAAAGAGTGCTTATCATTGGGACCTTCTCAAACTGGGGAGAAGTAACGACTGGGGTACTGCAGGGCTCAGTCCTGGGCCCAGTGCTCTTCAACATTTGTATTAATGACTTGGAGGAGGAGATGCAGGGAATGCTGATCAAATTTGCAGAGGACACAACATTGGGTGGGATAGCTAATACTTTGGAAGTAGGGATGGGGGAGAATTTCTCCCCGAAACTTCGGGGGGCCGAGTGCCAACGCATTCGGTCCTCCGAAGGTTGTTCGGGGAGAAATTCTCTGCCCGCCACCCCCCCCCGGGATGGGACTTACCTTTCACGAATGTTCCTCCCGGCAGCGGTTTGGCAGGTCTTCGTCAGGGGCGGGGGCGGCAGCCGGTCTTTCGACTGGCTGCCGCCATTACAAGTAAAAAAAAAACACCACGCCCTGTGATAGGCTATGTAACGATTAACGTAGCCTATCACTGCTAGATTTGCAAAGTCAGCCGTGATAGGCTACATTAATCGTCACGTAGCCTATCACGGGTGACTTAAAAAAAAAACGCGTACGGCTAATGGCGGCCCCCATAGGGAGCCGCCATTCGCGTTCCTTATTTGCTCCCTGTAGTCTACGTAAAGATTTACAAACTGGAGAGGGTTCAGAGGAGGGCAACAAAGATGATCAGGGGACTGGAAACAAAGCCCTATGAGGAGAGACTGTAGGAACTGGGCATGTTTCGCCTTGAGAAGCGAAGACTGAGGGGAGATATGATAGCGCTCTTCAAGTACTCGAAAGGTTGTCACAGAGAGGAAGGCCAGGATCTCTTCTTGATCATCCCAGAGTGCAGGACACGGAAGAATGGGCTCAAGTGACAAGAAGCCAGATTCTGGCTGAACATCAGGAGAAACTTCCTGACTGTTAGAGCAAGACGAGAATGGAACCAATTACCTGGGGAGGTGGCAGGCTCTCCCACACTAGAGGTGTTCAAGACGAGGCTGGACAGCCATCTGTCAGGGATGCTCTGACTTGGATTCCTGCACTGAGCAGGGGGTTGGACTCGATGGCCTTGTAGGCCCCTTCCAACCCTACTATTCTATGATTCTATCTATGGTATTAGAGGCAGTAACTATCGGGGGGGGGGGGGCTCCTGCTCTTTTATGCAGATTGTTCATGTTTGGTTCCCCTCCCCCCTCATCCCTCCCACGGACTACCTGGGGGTGGCCCCTAAGGACCCCCACTGCCATAGCCCAGACCCGTTCACCAGCCCCTCCAGCAGTTCCCCGCCCCGTGCATGTTCATCCACATCCTCTTTCACTCTGCAGGGGGAGGGGGGGCCTCTGCACTCCAGGTCTGGGGCGGGGGGCAGCCAAGACCAGGTGGGGAGTCTTCAGTGGTTGGGCAGCATGAGGCACACACACACGCACGGAGGCTTCCCTCTTCCAGGGTGCGGGGAGGGCACGGCCGGTGAGACCAGCGATCTGAGTGACAGGGCCGCAGATCCCCGCCCCCAAAGCCCCGCTTTGGACCAGGAACCCCTTCCCCGTGAACACAGTCTGGGCCTGCGGTGTCCAGGCCGCATCCTGGAATCCCGCAGACAGGCTGAAGATCTTGGCCAAAGCCCCAGGAACAGCCCTGCCATTGGCTCCCCAAAGGTGCTCCGGCTCCACTCCTCCAGCTGCACCCAATGGAACTGCCGACCCGGACCCTATCAACAGGTTGCTGTTGTTCATTTGGTCAGTCGCTTCCGACTCTTCATGACTTCATGGACCAGCCCATGCCAGAGCTTCCTGTCGGCCGTCGCCACCCCCAGCTCCCCCAAGGTCGAGTCTGTCACCTCCAGAATATCAGCCATCCACCTTGCCCTTGGTCAGCCCCTCTTCCTTTGGCCTTCCACTTTCCCTGGCATCAGCATCTTCTCCAGGGTGTCCTGTCTTCTCATGATGTGGCCAAAGTACTTCAGTTTTGCCTTTAATATCCTTCCCTCAAGTGAGCAGTCTGGCTTTCTTTCCTGGAGTATGGACTGGTTTGATCTTCTTGCAGTCCAAGGCACTCTCAGAATTTTCCTCCAGCACCACAGTTCAAACGCATCTATCTTCCTTCGCTCAGCCTTTCTTATGGTCCAGCTCTCACAGCCATAGGTTACTACGGGGAATACCATTGCTTGAACTATGCGGAGCTTTGTTGTCAGTGTGATGTCTCTGCTCTTAGCTATTTTATCAAGATTTCTCATTGCTGTCCTCCCAAGAAGTAAACGTCTTCTGATTTCCCGGCTGCAGTCAGCGTCTGCAGTAATCTTTGCACCTAGCAATACAAAGTCTGTCACTGCCTCCACGTTTTCTCCCTCTATTTGCCAGTTATCAATCAAGCTGGTTGCCATAATCTTGGTTTTTTTGAGGTTTAACTGCAACCCAACTTTTGCATAAGGTTCCTCAGCACCTCCTCACTTTCAGCCATCAAAGTGGTATAATCTGCATATCTGAGATTGTTAATGTTTCTTCCAGCAATTTTAACTCCAGCCTTGGCTTCATCGAGCCCAGCACGTCGCATGATGTATTCTGTGTTCAGGTTGAATAGGTAGGGTGAGAGTATACAGCCCTGCCGTACTCCTTTCCCAATCTTAAACCAGTCCATTGTTCCATAGTCTGTTCTTACCGTTGCTACTTGGTTGTCATACAGATTCCTCAGGAGGCAGGAATTCCTCAGGAGGCAGACAAGATGACTTGGTATCCCCATCCCACCAAGAACTTGCCACAATTTGTTATGATCCACACAAAGGCTTTAGAATAGTCAATAAAATCGAAATAGATATTTTTCTGAAACTCCCTGGCTTTCTCCATTATCCAGCGGATATTGGCAATTTGGTCTCGAGTTCCTCTGCCTTTTCTAAGCCCAGCTTGTCCATCTGGCAATTCTCATTCCATGAATTGCTGGAATCTACCCTGCAAGATCTTGAGCATTACATTACTGGCATGTGAAATAAGTGCCACTGCTCAATAGTTTGAACCTTCTTTAGTGTTTCCCTTTTTTGGTATGGGGATATAAGCTGACTTTTCCAATCTGTTGGCCATTCTTGTGTTTTCCAAATTTGCTGGCCTATGGCATGCATCACCTTGACAGCATCATCTTGCAAGATTGTAAACAGTTCAGCTGGGAGACTGTCGTCTCCTACTGCCTTATTAGCAATGCTTCTTAAGGCCCATTCAACCTCATTCTTCAGGATGTCTGGCTCTAACTCACCACACTGTCAAATCTATCCGCAATATTATTATCCTTCCTATACAGATCTTCCGTATATTCTTGCCACCTTTTCTTGATCTCTTCTGCTTCTGTTAGCTCTTTGCCATCTTTGTTTTTGATCATACCCATTTTTGCCTGGAATTTACCTCCGATGTTTCTAACATGGAAGAGGTCTCGTCCTTCCTATTCTGTTCTCTTCTTCCGCTTCCGCACATTGCTTGTTTAAAAATAATTCTTTATCTCTTCTGGCTAACCTCTGGAATTTTGCATTGATTTGGGCATATCTCCCCCTATCGCTGTTGCCTTTTGCGGTCCTTCTTTCTTGGGCTGCTTCCAGTGTCTCAGCAGACAGCCATCTTGCCTTCTTGCTTTTCTTTGGGACATTTTTTGTTGCCGCCTCCTGAACAATGTTGCGAACTTCTGTCCATAGTTCTTCCAGGACCCTATCTACGAAATCCAGTCCCTTAAATCTATTCTTCACCTCCACTGCATATTCATTAGTGTCAGGAGCGCCCTAGCGGCCTCTTTCACTACACTCCAATAGCAAACTCAAGACATAGATGAAAGGATTCTTTTCAAGGCTTTAATTCTGTTACAACTTAATGACTCTTTCAGATGCTATTCACCAGCGACTAAGCAATGAATAGCAGAGTACCCTATGCTCTGGGTAGGCAGTTGGTCCCCATTTGAAGAGAATCACTAGAAGACCCTGAACTTATGGGCTAGGGAGAGATCCTCCCTCTTTCCCTTGGGTCCACGGGAGGTGGCCATCGTTTGTGCGCCTTCTTTCCGCACCCTCCATCGCTCGTCGCTCCCTGCATCTGCATTGAGCGTCTAGCAATCCCCCCTCCTGCACTTTCTCACTGCCAGGGTCACTATCTCAAGAATGCCGGCAGGAGGAATCTCTGCCAGCTGCTGTGCCTGTGAGGGATGAGCTGGTTCCTCTCCCACGGATTGCTGTTCCTCCTCAGAATCAGAACTGCTCTGGGGTTCTATCAGCTCAGTTTCCACCCTGACATCATACCCACTCCCATGAGGCCCCCCCTCGTGCTTCTCCCCTGGGGCCCCAGGTTTGTGGGGGTACAGCTGGTGGAAGCGCCTCAGCAGCAACGGAGCATGCACATTTTCCGTGGGTTCCCAGGTTCGCTTATCTGGCCCGTACCCCTTCCAGTCCACTAGATATTGCAGGCGGCCATGAGAAAGGCAGGAGTCCACAATCTCCGCGACCTCAAACTCCTCCTCCCCCTGCACTAGCACTGGTGGCAGGGGGGAACCGACCGAGCGATGAGGGTCACCAGAAACCAGGGGGGACAGCAAGGACCAATGAAAAACAGGATGGATCTTCATGGGGGGGGGGAGCCAGGTGAAAAGCAACAGGGTTAATCTGGGCCGTAATCTGGAAAGGCCCCATGCGGCGAGGCGCAAGCTTCCTTGCGGGCGAGTGAGGGGAGGTATTGGGTGGACAACCAAACCCAGTCCCCCAGTTGCAGAAACGGACCCAGCTGATGCCGCCGGTCTGCAGAGGCCTTGTAGGCTGTCTTGGCTTGCTCGAGGGCGTCCCATAAGAAGTGGTGGACCGCTCGCAACTCCTCTAAAAAGTCTTGGGCCGCTGGCACCAAAGAGGGAGCTAGGGTGGATGGGAAGGCCTTGGGGTGGTAACCAAAATTGGCAAAAAATGGAGTTTGGCAGGCGGAAGCATAGCAGGCATTGTTATAAGCAAATTCTGTGAGAGGCAGCAAGGAAAACCAGTCATCTTGCTGGTAATTGATACAACAGCGCAAATATTGCTCCAGAGTCACATTGGTGCGCTCGGTCTGACAGTCCGTCTGTGGATGATGGGCAGAGGAAAGACGGAGCGTCACGTGTAGAAGCCCAAGTAGCTCCCTCCAGAAATGGGCAGTGAATTGGGGGCCCCTATCCAAAATGAGACCCTCGGGCCATCCGTGGAGGCGGAAAACATGCGCCATGAACAGCTCCGCCGTCTCCCTGGCTGTGGGCAACCCAGAGCAGGGGATGAAATGGGCCTTCTTAGAAAACAAATCCACCACCACCAGAATGGTGGTCTTACCGTGTGAGGGAGGCAAGTCAGTGATGAAGTCAAGGGAGAGCAGTTTCCAAGGTCCTGAGGGGGTAGGCAGGGGGTGAAGCAAGCCTGCAGGCTTGCCTGAGGACGCCTTCGCCTGCTGACAGGTTGGGCAGGAGGTGACATAGGTCCTGATGTCCCGACACGAGGCCACCAAAAATCCCGCGTCGCTCCGTGCAGGGTCTTGGCGAAGCCAAAATGCCCAGCAGTGGGGGAGTCATGGCACTGATGGAGGACCTTCTCGTGGAGGGGTCTAGAAGGCACATAGGCCAGAATGGTAAAGTAGGCCACCTCACAAAGAGAAAGAGGTAGAGTGGGGGAGGCAGAGGCTAGCCCCAATTCCTCCACTTTTGTGCGAACAAAAGCATCTTGAGCCTGTGCAGAGTGAAGGAGCTCCTCCCAAGAGCGAGGTACTGCAGCTGCCGCCAGGCTCTGGCGGGGGGAAGAATCAGAGGGGGGGGGATTTCCCTCACCCCCTGGCTGGAGGTCCAGCTTACGAGAAAGAGCATCTGCTTGTAGGTTGTCAGAGGCCTTCACATGGCAAATCTTAAGGTGGAACCGGGGAAAACAAGCGACCACCTAATCTGCCTCTGGTTTAAGGCACGGGCTGTCTGAAGATGTTCCAGGTTGCGATGGTCGGTCCTAACTTCAACTGGGTGCTGTGCCCCCTCCAGCCGATGACACCAGGTCTCCAAAGCAGACTTGATGGCCAACAGTTCCTTCTCCCAGATGGTATAATTCCTCTCAGACATGTTCAGCTTCCTGGAGTGGTAGGCACAGGGTTGCAACCCGCTGCCCACCGGATCTGGCTGAAAAAGCACCGCCCCCACCACAAAGTCAGAGGCATGAGTTTGCACCACAAAAGGCTTCCTCAGGTCGGGATGTAACAGGATCGGCTCAGAACTAAAAAGCTTCTTAAGTTCCTCGAAAGCCTGTTGGGCAGCGCCATCCAATGAAAAGGAGATTTCCTGCCGTTAAGGAGGTCTGTGAGAGGAGATGTCAGCTGAGCAAAGCTGGGCAGGAACTTTCTGTAGAAATTAGCAAACCCCAGAAAACGTTGCAAGTCCTTCTTGGTGGATGGAGCCTGCCAGGAGAGGACAGCCTGGACCTTTGCAGGATCCATCCTGATACCATCAGCTGAGATAATGTAGCCAAGATAGTCCAAAGAGGTTAGGTCAAATGCACATTTCTCCAGTTTGGCATACAGATGGTTCTCGCGGAGGCGCTGGAGGACGGCGGAGACATGGTGCTGATGGGCGTGGTGGTCCTCAGGAAATACAAGTAAATCATCGAGATACACAATGAGGAAAGAGTCCAAATAGTCCCAGAAGATGGCATTCATAAAATGCGGAAACGTGGGGGGGAGGCGCAGGCGAGCCCAAACGGCATCACTAGGTATTCGCACGCTCTGTACCAGGTGCCGAAACAGGTCTTCCACTCATCCCCCTCCAGATGTGACTCAGATTGTAGGCGCCACGCAGGTCCAACTTTGTGAAAATCTTGGCTCGCCCCAGGCGCTCCAGCATCTCAGGGATCAGGGGGAGGGCGTACTTGTCAGGGATCGAGACCAAACTGAGGGCTCTGTAGTCATGCACCAGGCGGAGTTCTCCAGATTTCTTGGTCACAAAGATGGTAGGGGCGCAGGCAGGGGAGGAGGAGGGGCGAATGAAGCCACTTCTGAGGTTTGTGTCCAAAAACTCCCGCAGAGCTTGAAGTTCCAGCCCCAACATCGAATGCAGTCGGCCAGTGGGGATGGTCGCCCCCGGAATGAAGTTAATGGCACAGTCAAATGGGCAGTGTGGGGGGGGGAGCTGGCTGGCCTCCTTGTCAAAAACATCCCGAAAAGCCGCATACTTCTCTGGGAGGATCATGGTAGCTGAAGAACTGCCAGAAGCAGACGAGGAGGGGGAGGAAAGGGTTAAGGCCTGGGCTGGGACTGGCACCTGGGTCAGGAGGCAATGCTCCCAGCAGTAGGGAGATGCAAACTCCACTTGCTGAAGCCCCCAAGAAATCTGAGGATTGTGCTCAGAGAGCCAGGAAACACCCAGCATGAGTGGGTACTGGGGAACCTTGGCCAAGTGAAACTGAATCTGCTCAACATGGGACTGGGCACGCAGAGTGAGCGGAGCTGTAATCTGGGTCACTGTGCCTGAAGAAAGAGGACGCCCATTGATGGTCTCCACTGCCAAGGGGGCAGGAAGAAGCAGGGTAGGAATCTTATGGAAGAGGGCAAAGGTTTCATCCATGAAACTGGTCATAGCCCCTAAGTCCACTAAAGCCAGGGCTTCCACCCCACCCCACTGGGAGGAGCGGAGGTGAACATGCAATAGCAGATGGGAGGGTGGGGGGGTTGCGGAAGGCACCCACAGGGTGTGGAACCGACCCCCACACTGGAGACCCCCAACAGGCTTGGGGGGCAGCCTACTCGGGCCTGGGGGCGAGGAGGAGGAGGAAGGAGAGGAGGGGGAGGCAGACGAGCTGCGGGTCTAGCGCGGCAGGTTTTGGTGAAATGTCCCAACTTTCCACACCGAAAGCATCAGCACTCGGCGGCAGTGGGGCTGGGGTAGCTCCCAGCTGCATTGGGGTCTTCTCCACCCCCACCACAGGGGCAGGAGGTGGGGGAGGGACAGGAAACGGGGGAGAATGGGAGGAGGGAAATCTCAGCCCCCGGCGCCCCTCCAGCCGACTATCTGGAGGCAGGTCTGGATGAGGTCCTCCAAAGTCGGCGGGATGGGTGTCGTGCCAACTCGTCCAAGATCTCGTCGTTCATCCATCCAAAAACTGAGCCACCAGCGCGGCATCATTCCACTGTAAATCCTGCATCAGCAAGTAAAAAGTTGTCGCATACCTGAAAACTGAGTCTTTGCCCTGCCTGAGGCGGTGAATCTCCCAAGAAGCCATCTGCATGCGCAGGGGGTCACCAAAAAATCTGGCCATCGCTATCATGAAACCTTGATAGTCCCCGAGCAGGGGGTCATTAGCCTGGGGCAGGAATGGCGCCATCTGGGTTCCTGCAGGTGCAGATGGGAGCAGCTCCTCGGTGCTGTGGCTGCTGCAGGTGAGTGAGACCTGGTGGGTGAAGGGGCCTTCCACACTCCTGGACAGAGTCGGCCATCAGTCTGTCCACCCCACTGTCCAGCCCCTACAGTGCTCAAGCAGGTTGTCCAAGTGTGGCTGAGTGCTTGCGCAAGGTGCTAGTGAGGAGGGGGCTGCCAGGCTCTCCCTCCCTCCTCATTTACTGTAGCTGGAGCCCCCGTTTCAGCTGCCATTGCCCCGAGGCTCAAGGAGAGGTGGATGGGGTTCCTCCTGAGTAGGGCAATGGAGCTTCAGGGGGGGGCAGTGTGACTTCAATAAAGAAGAGCTGGGGGGTGAAATTAGCAAAAGGAGCAGCTGAAAGCTCTTCCTGCTAATGATGAAGCCTCAACCTTTTAGAAGGGGGCCGGGAGGAGGGTGGGTGATGCAAAAGGAAGCACCAAAGCTGGTAATCCACCCAATTCCGTGGTTGGTGGTAAGTGGGTGTGGCTTGCTGGGGAACCCCAAAGGGCTGGATTGGGACCCCAGGGCTGCTTCATAACGACCTTTCCCCCCCTCCACTGGCAGGAGGTGGCAGCAGAGGTTCAACTTCAAAACTTCCTCCTGGAGGAATGGGAGGAAAGAGCCCCTTCGCCCCCCCCATAATGGGAAGTAGCAGAGGAAAAATTAGAGACCCTCCCCTTTGTGAACAAAGAGAGGGCAGTGGCCCACACAGAGATGGGTTTGCATCTGTATTCCAGTCCCTCCTTATTACATAACTTTGGACCAGTTGCTTTTCACTTCAGTTTCTCTCATGTGTAAAGTAGGCGAAATATTGAGCAAATACACAAGGTCATTGCAAATATCACATCCTAAGGAATGACAAACACTCATGCTGCATTCTGTTTTCTGAGAATCACAGGCAATAAGCCTGACCCACCCTCAAGACAGCCACAGGAGGAGAATCTCATGTGGCCTTACCATGCAGGTTTGCCACAGAAGCCTTAGCACACATCAAGAAGTTTGCATTGTATTGGTAGAACCGAGACAACCCCGGAGAGAAACCTTGCATGCAGACTTATGAAATAGACCTGAACAAGGTCTATTTCATCCTGTTTTCCACCTCCTAGCAGAGCAGAGGAAGCTGCTCCTAGGGCCTATACAAGCAACTAATCTCCCAGAAAGTGAGCAATCAAAGCAGGCAAACAGGGAGAGCAAACAGGAATTTGCCAGGGGAGGTCTGTCTAACATATTTTTAAAACGCATGTTTAAATTTTCTTGTAACACACACTTCCATAACAGTGGGGCTCTGTTGTTAACCTCCAGTGAATAGAGGACAAAGCACAGGCTATCCCAGTACAATCAGAAAGCTAGAAACATAAAGGGAATAGAGACTACGGAAGGAAAAGACGCTCCAGTGGTGGTGACCTGCATGGTGTGTGCAATGTTTGTTTTCTTGCCTGAGATCAACATGGCCTAGACGTGCAACAGGTGCAAGTTGATCATGCTGTTGGGAGAAAAAGTAAGAGAACTGGAGCGGCGAGTGTTGACCCTCCAGGGAATAAAAGAACATGAAGAGTTCTTGGACAGAACAGTGGAACTGCAGCAGCAAAGTGAAGAACAGAAGCTAGAAGAGCAACAGCAAGCTGAGGCAGAAGAGGAAAGTGCTGAGGTGAGGAAAAGTGAATAAGAGGAGACTCCTTGGGAAAGGGTGACAGATAGAAGCAGGAAAACTAGGAGCCACTCTGCACCAGTGGAACTATGGAACCATTTCCAGGTACTTCAGGAGGAGACTGGAGGACAGCTTGTAGAGGAGGAATTTCAGGGGAACCTGCATGGGAGAGAGCAAGAGGCTGAAGGTCAGTCAAGCAGAGGCGATGAAACCCAGGCCTACAACAACAAGAAGGGTAGTAGTAGTGGGAGACTCCTTGCTGCATGGGATCGAAACCAAGACTGAAAGAGTACCTCCCTGTACTCTTCCTTTGTAGCTTGGCTTTCCTTCCACTTCCTGTATGTGTCCTTTTTTGTTTTCAGGCCATCTCTACGCTCTTTGTGAAGCCACATTGGCTTCTTCTGTTGTCTTCCACCTTTTCTTCTGGTTGGAATTGTTTGTAATTGTGTCTTGAGAATTTCCTTTTTTAATAGCTCCCACCCATCTTCAGCAAAGGAGATTGTTACCTTGTCAAGCTGCTGGAGCTTGAGCACCTCAATGACGTCATGAGCTAAACCGTGAAGGGACACCCAAGACGGGAAGGTCATGGCAGAGAGGTCAGACTAAATACGATCCCTGGGGAAGGAAACGGCAACCCACCCCAGTATTCTTGCCATGAAAACTAAATGGATCAGTACAACCAGAGATATGTTGGTATACCATCGAAGATGGGACTCCCAGGTCGGAAGATGGTCAAAATGCTACTGGGGAGGAACAGAGGATAAGTTCAACTAGCTCCAGATGTGATGACGCAGCTAGCTCAAAGCCAAGAGGACGGCTAGCAGCCAATGGTGCTGGTGGTGAACGACGAATCCGATGTTCTAAAGAACAACACACCATAGGAACCTGGAATGTAAGATCTATGAGCCAGGGCAAATTGGATGTGGTTATTGGGGAGATGTCAAGATTAAATATAGACATTTTGGGTGTCAGTGAACTGAAATGGACGGGAATGGGCCATTTCACATCAAATGACTACCAGATCTACTACTGTGGACAAGAGGACCACAGAAGAAATGGAGTAGCCATAATAATAATAATAATAATAATAATAATAATAATAAAGTGGCTAAAGCAGTGCTTGGATACAATCCAGAAAATGACAGAATGATCTCAATTCGAATTCAGGGATAGCCATTTAACATCACAGTGATCCAAATATACGCCCCAACCACAGATGCTGAAGAAGCAGAATTAGATCAGTTCTATGATGCTCTGCTGCACCTACTGGATAGTACACCAAAAAAAGATGTTTTTTTGTTTTAAAAGATGTTTTAAAGAGCCATTTAACATCACAGTGATCCAAAAAAAAAGGGTGAACAAAACGAAGCAGGACATAGGCTGATAGAATTTTGCCAAGACAGCTCACTGTGCTTAACAAACACTCTCTTCCAACACCCTAAGAGTAGGGATGGATGAAAGTCCCTTACCTGATCCCGAAGCTTGCTTCGCGGTGGGGGAGAGGCGCTCCGTCCCTCCCCCCGAAATTCTGGCTGGGGGGGAGGCGCCCTGTCCCTCCCCACCGAAATTCTGGCCGGGGGGAGGTGCCCGTCCCTCCCCACTGAAATTCTGGCTGGGGGGGAGGCTCCCCGTCCCTCCGGCCGTGAAACCTCATCTCCTGCCGGGACGAAATGGTGGCGGCCGTAGCCGCCGCCATTTGCATCCCTGCAGTCAGCCGTGATAGGCTACGTAAATGTTTACGTAGCCTATCACGGCTGACTTAAAAAAAAAAAAAGCGTACGCAAATGGCGGCACCCATGGGCGCCGCCTTTTGCATTCCTTATTTTGGCACGTGTAGTCTACGTAAACATTTACGTAGACTACGGCGAAAATAAGGGCAATGCATTCCCCCTATTTTCGCCGTAGTCTACGTAAATGTTTACGTAGACTACACGTGCCAAAATAAGGAATGCAAATGGCGGCGCCCATGGGCGCCGCCATTTGCATATGTGCTTTCCCCCCCCCAAACTCAGCCGTGATAGGCTATGTAAACATTTACGTAGCCTATCACGGTGTTTTTTAAAAATCTAGCCGTGATAGGCTACGTAAATCTTTACATAGCCTATCACGTTTGTTTGTTTGTTTGTTTACTTGGAAATGGCGGCGGCAGCAGCCAGTCGGAAGACCGGCTGCCGGAGCCGCCGCCGCCAGGGACATTCGAGCAAGGTAAGTCCCGTCCTGGGGGGGGGGCGGTGGGGCAGACCGTTTCTCCACCAATTTCGGGGGGCTGAATGCGCTGGCATTCGGACTCCCCGAGATTCGTGGAGAAATTCTCTGACATCCGTACCTAAGAGATGACTTTATACATGGACTTCACCAGACGGTCGACACCAAAATCAGATTGACTACATCCTTTGTAGCCAAAGGTGGCGGACATCTATGCAGTTGGTACAAACAAGACCTGGAGCTGATTGTAGTTCAGATCACAAACTTCTTATTGCACAATTAAGAATCAGACTAAAGAGAATCGGGAAGAACCACAGAGCAGTTAGATATGAGCTCACTAATATTCCGAATGAATATGCAGTGGAGGTGAAGAATAGATTTAAGGGACTAGATTGAGTAGATAGGGTCCCGGAAGAACTATGGACAGAAGTTCGCAACATTGTTCAGGAGGCGGCAACAAAAAACGTCCCAAAGAAAAAGAAAACCAAGAAGGCAATAAAGAGGGAGAAAACGTGGAGGCAATGACAGACTTTGTCTTTCTAGGCGCAAAGATTACTGCAGACGCTGACTGCAGCCAGGAAATCAGAAGACCTTTACTTCTTGGGAGGACAGCAATGACAAACCTTGATAAAATAGTTAAGAGCAGAGACATCACACTGACAACAATGGTCCGCATAGTTCAAGCAATGGTATTCCTTGTAGTAACCTATGGCTGTGAGAGCTGGACCATAAGGAAGGCTGAGCGAAGGAAGATAGATGCTTTTGAACTGTGGTGCTGGAGGAAAATTCTGAGAGTGCGTTGGACTGCAAGAAGATCAAAGCAGTCCATGCTCCAGGAAATAAAGCCAGACTGCTCATTTGAGGGAATATTATAAGGAAGCATGATGTAGTAATAACGGGGGACTTCAATGTCGCCGATATTTCTTGGGTGACAAATTTGGCAAAACATGGCCCCTCCAGGAAATTCCTGACTTGTGTGGCGGATAACTTCCTCCTACAAAAAGTAGAGGAAAGAACTAGAGGATCGGCTATCCTTGACTTGATCCTAACCAACAGAGATGACTTAGTGGATAAAGTAGCAGTTACAGGAACTCTGGGGGAAAGCAACCATGTTGTACTTGAGTTCTTGGTTCTAAGGGAAGCAAAAGCCAAGTGCAGTCAAACGCGTAGCCTGGATTTTAGGAAAGCTGATTTTAATAAACTCAGAACAATAAGTAAGGTTCCATGGCAAGCTACTCTAACGAGAAAAGGAGTCCAAGATGGGTGGGAGCTTTTAAAAAAGGAAATTCTCAAGGCACAATTTCAAACAATGCCAACAAGAAGAAAAGGTGGAAGGCAACAGAAGAAGCTTAGAGATGACCTGAAAACAAAAAAGGACACATATAGGAAGTGGAAAGAAGGCCAAGCAACAAAGGAAGAGTACAGGCAGCACAGAATTGCAGGGAAGGCATCAGGAAGGCTAAAGCTGAGAACGAGCTGAGGTTAGCGAGGGATGCTAACAGCAACAAAAAGGCTTTCTTCAGCTATGTGCATAGTAAAAGGCAGAGGAAAGAAATGGTTGTTCAGCTATTAAATAAGGATGGCAAAACGATAACAGATGACAAAGAAAAGGCAGAGGTGCTCAATTCCTACTTTGGCTCAGTCTTCTCCCAAAAGAGGGTCTATGACCCCCCTGGCAAAGGCGAAGTGTAGGCTGAAGGGGCAGGATTGCAGCGTGAGATCGATAGGCATACGGTCAAGGAACACCTAATTACTTTGAATGAGTTCAAATCTCCAGGGACAGATGAACTGCATCCTAGAGTAATAAAGGAACTGGCAGAAGAACTCTCAGAACTGCTGTCTATTCTCTTTGAGAAATCATGGAGGACGGGGGAAGTGCCAGATGACTGGAGGAGGGCTAATGTTGTCCCTATCTTCAAAAGGGTAAAAAGGAGGAACCTGGGAACTACAGACCAGTCAGTCTGACATCAATCCCTGGGAAAATTCTGGAGCAGATCATAGAATCATAGAATAGTAGGGTTGGAAGGAGCCTACAAGGCCATCGAGTCCAACCCCCTGCTCAATGCAGGAATCCAAGTCAGAGCATCCCTGACAGATGGCTGTCCAGCCTCGTCTTGAATGGCTCAAGTGTGGGAGAGCCCACCGCCTCCCCAGGTAATCTGTTCCATTGTCGTATTGGAACTAGTACTTCCCAGGATTTGGAAGCTATGCTTCTATTAATGCATCCCAAAGCAATCCATCTGTAAGCACCTTGAAAACAACGCAGTGATTGTTGTTGTTGTTCAGTCGTTCAGTCGTGTCCGACTCTTTGTGACCCCATGGACCATAGCACGCCAGGCCTTCCTGTCCTGCGCTCTCTCCCGGAGTGTGCTCAAGTTCATATTCATTGCATCGGTGATGCTATCTAGCCATCTCATCCTCTGCCGTCCCCTTCTCCTTTTGCCTTCAGTCTTTCCCAGCATCACGGTCTTTTCCGGAGAGTTTTCTCTTCGCATTAGGTGGCCAAAATATTGGAGCTTCAGCTTCAGTATCTGTCCTTCCAATGAGCACTCAGGGTTGATTTCCTTTAGGATGGACCGATTGGACCTCCTTGCAGTCCAGGGGACTCGTAAGAGTCTTCTCCAGCACCACAGTTCGAAAGCATCAATTCTTCGGCGCTCAGCCTTCCTTATAGTCCAGCTCTCACAGCCATACATTACTACTGGGAAAACCATAGCTTTGATTAGACGGACCTTTGTCGGCAAGGTGACGTCTCTGCTTCTTACTATGCTGTCTAGGTTTGCCATAGCTTTCCTCCCAAGGAGCAAGAGTCTTTTAATTTCATGGCTACAGTCACCGTCTGCGGTGATCTTGGAGCCCAAGAAAGTAAAATCTGGCACTGCTTCCATTTCTTCCCCTTCTATATGCCAGGAAGTGATGGGGCCAGATGCCATGACCTTCGTTTTTGTAATGTTGAGTTTCAAACCAGCTTTTGCAGTCACCACTTTCACCCTCAACAAGAGGCTCTTTAGATCCTCTTCGCTTTCTGCCATTAGGGTGGTATCATCTGCGTATCGGAGGTTGTTGATAATTCTCCCGGCAATCTTAATTCTGACCTGTGATTCATCCAACACGGCGTTTCTCATGATGTACTCTGCATATAAGTTAAATAAGCAGGGTGACAATATGCGGCCTTGTCGTACTCCTTTCCCAATTTTGACCCAATTGGTTGTTCCATGTCTGGTTCTTACTGTTGCTTCTTGACCCTCATACAGGTTTCTCAGGAGACAGGTAAGGTGGTCTGGTACTCCCATCACTTTAAGAATTTGCCACAGTTTGTTGTGATCCACACAATCAAAGGCTTTAGCATAGTCAATGAAGCAGAAATAGACGTTTTTCTGGAATTCTCTTGCTTTCTCCATGATCCAGCGAACGTTGGCGATTTGATCTCTAGTTCCTCTGCCTCTTCGAAACCCAGCGTGTACTTCTGGTAGTTCTCGGTTTGCATACTGCTGAAGCCTAGCTTGTAGGATTTTGAGCATCACCTTGCTGGCATGTGAAATAAGCGCAATTGTGCGGTAGTTTGAACACTCTTTGGCATTGCCCTTCTTTGGAATTGGAATGTAAACTGACCTTTTCCAGTCTTGCGGCCATTGTTGAGTGTTCCAAATTTGTCGGCATATTGAATGCAGCACTTTAACAGCATCATCTTTTAGGATTTTAAATAGCTCAGCTGGAATACTGTCATCTCCGCTAGCTTTGTTGTTACTAATGCTTCCTAAGGCCCACTTGACTTCACTCTCGAGGATGTCCGGCTCATGTTCAGTGACCGCACTCTCATGGCTATCAGGGACATTCAGATCTTTCCTGTATAGTTCTTCTGTGTATTCTTGCCACCTCTTCTTAATCTCATCTGCTTCTGTGAGGTCCCTGCCTTCTCTGTCCTTTATCATGCCCGTCTTTGCACAAAACGTTCCCTTGAGATCTCCAATTTTCTCGAAGAGATCTCTAGTCTTTCCCATTCTGTTGTTTTCCTCGATTTCTTTGCATTGTTCATTGAAGAAGGCCTTCTTGTCTCTCCTTGCTATTCTCTGGAACTCTGCATTCAGTTGAAGCCAACATGGATTTGTCAAGAACAAATCCTGCCAGACAAATCTGATCTCATTCTTTGAACAGGTCACCTCCCTTGTGGACTGTGGGAATGCTGTGCGCATAATATAACTTGACTTCAGCAAAGCTTTCGACAAAGTGCTCCATGATATCCTGATGAGCAAACTAGCTCAAAGTGGGCTAGATGAAACAACGATCCGGTGGATCCACAGTTGGCTACAGAATTGGACTCAAGAATGCTTTTCAATGGGACCTTCTCAAACTGGGGAGAGGTAATGAGGGGGGTACCGCAGGGCTCAGTCCTGGGCCCTGTGCTCTTCAACATGTTTATTAATGACTTGGAGGAGGAGGTGCAGGGAATGCTGATCAAATCTGCAGATGACACAAAATTGGACGGGATAGCTAATACTTTGGAAGACAGAGACAAAATTCAAAGTGATCTTGATAGACTGGCGCACTGGGCAGAAAACAACAGGATGACATTTAATAGAGATCAATGCCAACTTTTGCACCTAGGAAAAAGAAACCAAATGCATAGTTACAAGATGGGGGATACGTGGCTCAACAACACTACAAGTGAGAAGGATCTTGGAATTGTTGTCAATCACAAGCTGAAGATGAGCCAACACTGTGATGTGGCTGCAAAAAAGGCAAATGCTCTTTTGGGCTGCATTCATAGAAGCATAGCTTCCAAATCCTGGGAAGTACTAGTTCCCCTTTCCTCAGCACTGGTTAGTCCTCATCTGGAGTACTGTGTCCAGTTCTGGGCACCACACTTGTGGTGTCAATCCTTCACACTTGAGAAGGATGCAGACAAGCTGGAGAGGGTTCAGAGGAGGGCAACAAAGATGATCAGGGGACTGGAAACAAAGCCCTATGAAGAGAGACTGAAAGAACTGGGCATGTTTAGTCTTGAGAAGAGAAGACTGAGGGGATATATGATAGCGCTCTTCAAGTACTCGAAAGTCCCAGAGAGGAAGGCCAGGCTCTCTTTTCGATCATCCCAGAGTGCAGGACATGGAGCAATGGGCTCAAGCGACAGGAAGCCAGATTCTGGCTGAACATCTGGAAAAACCTCCTGACTGTTAGAGTAATACGACAATGGAACCGGTGACCTAGGGAGGTGACTGGCTCTCCCACACTGGAGGCGTTCAAGCCGAGGCTGGACAGCCATCTGTCAGGGATGCTCTGAGTTGGATTCCTGCACTGAGCAGGGGGTTGGACTCGATGGCCTTGTAGGCCCCTTCCAACCCTACTATTCTATGAAAAAGATGTCAGATACCTAGAGTCATCAGGCGGCCTTCAGAATGTTTCCTGGACACGCAGGCTGCATCAGCATCGATAAATTTGCACATTGAAACTTCATTAGCATCAGAAAACAGAATCTGAAATAACTCATCAGGGCCTCTGCCCAAATTTCCCCCAGAGAATTTAATGAAAATTTTGCAATTTGCCGTTTTGCATGGTTCACAGCGATCTCATTGGGGCGCAACGCCACCCCTTCATTTTGGAGATAATCAGCGATATACTGCTGTTTATCTTCTGCGCTGACACACTAGCGAGGGTACCCTGAAGCCTTATGTTTTTGGCGAAGGTGCATGTCAATGTAATCTGAAAACAAACAGGTGGTCCGCCTTTCAAAATGCCGGACTTCATAAAGTTTCACAACCTTGTAGCCCTTTTCTATAGCCGCATTCAGCTCAACAGTGCACCATGTTCCTAGCAGAGCCCATTCCTCATCAGAATGTTTACATGTTTCCTGATGATGCGCTGCTGCACAAGCTGCACACAGGGCAAACATGAGCTTACCGCCCACCTTGGTAGGGAGGACTGGGAAGAAAAGATCTCAGGGTGGGTAAACTTTAACCTTTGCAATCCCAAAGTAATCTGAGAGCAGTTTAAAGTACTCATAAATTATTTCGGGGTGACCACAAGGGTACGCTTTATTCTTGTTCACATAGGGATACAGGCTTTTAAAATCATAGTAATGAATCCATTCCCCATTTTCAGGTTTATAATACAGACAGACCACTTTAGTACGCCCCCCAAAGAGAGCGTCTGTAGGTTCTAGAGGGTCTGGAAAATGAGCACCAGCAAGAAAACTCTTGAGGTCCTCATCTGTTTTTAACATCTGCCTCCATGTTCCCATATAGTCCTGACTTCAAATCCCATCAGTTTCAGTTCAGCAGCTCTTTTCTGTGTGGAGCTGTACAGGGATTCATATGCTTTACCCTGCAGGGGGTTCTTATCCTTTAGAGAATAACACACTACACACCCATGCCAAAAGCAGCCGTGAAATTCAAAGGCTGTCTTCTTCTTATCTATGACAGCATAGCCATCTAGAAAATAAGGGCCAGCTTTGAATTTCCCACCATTTAAGGCATGCTGAATCTGAATCTTTTCTTTATGCTCTATGTAGCTCAACCACTGAATTGCAGGGGTGGAAAACCGTTTACACTGCCTGTGATAATTATCTGGTGGGGGTATGGCAGTGGTAGATTCCATCAGAAACTTAAACCTATACATCGCAAAAGATGTACTAGCCGAAGTGGGGTATTTGAATGGATCTATTGCTAACCTTTCTTCACATACCTCTTACCTTCCCAAAACGCTCTCACTGTCTGTGTCAGTTCCATGATTTCGTGTTGGTACTTGGTGCATCCCCGCTCCAAAATATTTACATCTTGCCGGCAATAAAACATCAACTCCTTCTGCATTTCAAAAGTTTTTTACTTGTTCTCCTCATACCATGCTAAAAAAGCCTCTCTCTCTCCAGGCATCATATATTGGGCACCATAGTCCTCTGCTTTAGGCAGCGGACCCACATAGTCCCAATTCTCAGGTTTGTTAAAATAATGTGGGAAGTAGCCCTTGCTGCCGGTAAAGCCCAAGGCTTTTGGTAGCTTTGAGAGAGCCATGGGTAGATGACAGAGTGAATTGATAAATTTTATATCTAGCCCCTTCACTGTGATACATAGCAATTTTCCCCCTTGAGTAGTAAGATCTACAGTCAGTTTCTCTTTTATCAGCTGACTGAGAACCATCATACCCCTTTGAGTTATGGGCTGTAAAAGTGCACCCTTTGAACTGCGCACTGTCTGTGAAGGTCTTGATAAACTCAGAGACAGGAATCACCCTTAAACTCCCACGTTTTGCCAGCCATGGCCCACTGGCTTACACCCCCATGCGCTTTCACACGCCGCTTTCTCTTCTTCTTGTCCTAACCTGGTTCATCCTTAAAGTGTTCTACAGTTTCACCCACAAGCACTTTTGCAAAACAGAAATTAGGACCATGAAATCCTGAAGACTGGTGCGCTTCAAAGCCATAAAACACATATTTCACAGACACTTCAGGCTTCTTAAGACGCCCCATATGGTAGTTCTGCTTATCACCATCTACGATAAACCTCCAACAGACAGTGCACCGCCTTCCTGGACAACGCTCAAAGTCATGATCAGATTTCTGGAAAGTCTGACAGTGTTCACAGTACTCTCTAAAGACACATTTTACTTTACCCTCTAAGGCCAATTCTCTATGCCTATTTAAGCAGGCGCTGCATCTGCAGTTCATCCAACAATATCCTCACCTCTTCATTTTACTGACATTTACAGCATGATCTGCACTCAAGCAGAACTTGCACACATATAGACAACTGTGACTGTGGGTAAAGATTGTACTGCATATTTCACAATAGTTTTGAGCTCCAAAAACCGCTTTTACGCCATGTACCCCATAATAATGCTCATGTAGCAGCATCGTATAGGTTTTGGGGTACCTAGGCCCTGGTACTTTAAATAGCCCCCAACCTGTTTTTGTGAAACGTATGACTTGAATGTTGACCCTCAAATGATTTTCCATCAATTAAATGTCACTGAGGGCCACTTTTTTGTGTTCAGACCAACCGAGCTCTATATGTAACTGTCTGGCAGTGGTCAACAACTCTGCATCTGTGCGTGTCCTCTCGGCCATTACTGCTAAATGCCCCCCAGCAAAGCAGAGATTGACTCCTGTGTAATTTAGATCTACCAAATGTTTTCATTTTCTAAGGATGATTTGACTGTTTGGGAGAGAACCTATTTTCCTACTCCAATTCCCCCCCCCCCCCCGTGGAGCCCTCACAATTGTAACGATCAACCACAGCGTAACATCCCCACATATTTCAGCATGGCTTTGCATGAGATTACTGATATGAGAAAGAAAATCTTCTACGTGCAAAACATCCCTATGTCTTTTAACTGAAAAAAAGAGGAAAATTCAAACCCCCACCATCCAGCCTTAATTGAACAAAATCTTGAGGAGAAATTCTATTAACATCATCCAGGATTTGCTGGCTCGCCACGTATAATGCAGTCACAGCCTGTGAGAATGATGTTACATGTTCTAAATTAACAAATCTAAATTCTTCACCTATGTGTATTGACCTGTATCGTTCCTGCCCCCATTCCCACCTCCTCAGAAGCTCTGCATATACTTGTAGGGGTTTGTCCTCATCTGTGTTATTTACGGGTGGGGTTTGGCCCAACCATGAAGCACCCCTGGAAGCTTCAGAAGGCTGTGAGGCATCTGGAGACGCCACCTCTGGAGGCTCACCCTCTGTGCATGCTTCAGAAAGTTGTGAGGCATCCTGAGAGTCTGCCAATGGAGAGCAGCTTTTCTTAGGAGACCTTTGATTTTTACAAACAGAGAGTGTTTTTTTTAGCCCTGTTTAATATTTTACTAAGAGGCAGAGGAACTAGAGATCAAATCACCAACTTTCGCTGGATCATGGAGAAAGTGAGAGAATTCCAGAAAAACGTCTATTTCTGCTTCATTAACTACGCTAAAGCCTTTGTGTGGATCACAACAAACTCTGGCAAATTCTGAAAGAGATGGGGGTACCAGACCACCTTACCTGTCTCCTGAGAAACCTGTATGAGGGTCAAGAAGCAACAGTAAGAGCCAGACATGGAACAACCGATTGGGTCAAAACTGGGAAAGGAGTACGACAAGGCTGCACATTGTCGCCCTGCTTATTTAACTTATATGCAGAGTACATCATGAGAAACGCCGGGTTGGATGAATCACAGGTCGGAATTAAGATTGCCAGGAGAATTATCAGCAAGCTCAGATATGCAGACGATACCACCCTAGTGGCAGAAAGCGAAGAGGATCTAAAGAGCCTCTTGTTGAGGGTGAAAGAGGAGAGTGCAAAAGCTGGTTTGAAACTCAACATTACAAAAGCTAAGGTCATGGCATCTGGCCCCATCACGTCCTGGCATATGGAAGGGGAAGAAATGGCAGCAGTGACAGATTTTATTTTCTTGGGCTCCAAGATCACCGCAGACGGTGACCGTAGCCATGAAATTAAAAGATGCTTGCTCCTTGGGAGGAAAGCTATGGCAAACCTAGACAGCATAGTAAGAAGCAGAGATGTCACCTTGCCAACAAAGGTCCATCTAATCAAAGCTGTGGTTTCCCCAGTAGTAACGTATGGCTGTGAGAGCTGGACTATAAGGAAGGCTGAGCGCCGAAAAATTGATGCTTTCGAACTGTGGTGCTGGAGAAGACTCTTACGAGTCCCCTGGACTGCAAGGAGGTCCAATCAGTCCATCCTAAAGGAAATCAACCCTGAGTGTTCATTGGAAGGACAGATACTGAAGCTGAAATATTTTGGCCACCTAATGTGAAGAGAAAACTCTCTGGAAAAGACCGTGATGCTGGGAAAGACTGAAGGCAAAAGGAGAAGGGGACGGCAGAGGATGAGATGGCTAGATAGCGTCACCAATGCAATGAATATGGACTTGAGCACGCTCCGGGAGAGAGCGCAGGACAGGAAGGCCTGGCGTGCTATGGTCCATGGGGTCACGAAGAGTCGGACACGACTGAACGACTGAACAACAAAACCTTCCTCTGCCAGTAAAATCGTGCTTTGTTGAATGTGTTCTTCCTTTGCCCCCTTTTCCAGCATCTCTGGCGTGGCTTACTACCTCCTACTTGTATGTGTTTAAAGAATGTGTTGCCATATCCAGGGTACTTTGTATGCATTTTAATATTCTGAAAAGAGGATACTTCAGATGCCCCACCATTATC
Organism: Heloderma suspectum; assembly: GCF_057233095.1. Classification (NCBI taxonomy): domain Eukaryota; kingdom Metazoa; phylum Chordata; class Lepidosauria; order Squamata; family Helodermatidae; genus Heloderma; species Heloderma suspectum. Next base: position 37,695,139 of record NC_139469.1, on the reverse strand, counting down.
AGCACTTAAAAACTTGCGTATGGCTGCTTCAGTCTCTGTATGGTGCTTCATGAGCTCATAGCCTTCTTTCAGTCTTTTAGAAGTATGCTCAAGCCAACTAGCAAGCCCCCTCCCTGGTTTAGAGATTGCAGACTCTGGGTGCCCTTCATATCTTGATCTCTTTGCCTTTGGTCCTGTGGCATCTTGTGGTTCTGCAGGGGCACTTTTCATAGTTGCAGCTTTCTAGTCTAAAACCAAAAACGAGAAGGGGTGGGCGCAGCCTTATTAAGTAGGTACAAACCTCTCTCTCACACACGCACACAGTCAATGTCTTACCCTTGCCTGTTGGTGGTCCGGTAGCCGTTGGTTTTTTAAAAGGAGCTCTAACAGGCGTCATGTTCACTGCAAAAAGCAATAACCTGTTTAGCAGATTCCTACTTTCCATATGACCCCCCTAACCAACATTAACTTTTTACCTATTTTATCATCAGAAGGTGGTGAGTCTATATGCTTGGTTTTTCTTGTGGCCTTCTTTGGGGATTAATCACAGCAGCCTCCTGAACACTGGTTGTGGTTTCTAAAAAAACAACCACCATGCACACAATGCTTTCAGCTTTACAGGAACCCTTAAAAACCACATGACGATTATTAGAACAATTCTGTTTTATCTGCGCTACCAGATGCAGGTGTGAGTGCTGTCCTGGGGCTTTTCTTGCTAAAAGGATGGCTGGGCGTGATGAAGTCTTCTGTAAAAAAAACTCATTATACACACAGCCAATACTTTCAGAAACAGCACGACGCTGTTGTTTCGTTTTTACATTAAAAATACCACAGACACCGCCCCCCCAAGGCCTTACCCAGGTCTTTATCATTTGAGTACCGTGAAACCACCCTTGGGGGGGGGGTAGTTTCCCCAATTCTGTACCTTTTGACTTAATTTTGGCGCATCTCTATTGGGTGTGTGATTTAATGAGATAGTAAATAAGGAAAAGGTCCTAGTTTGGTCACCCCAAAGGCATGTAGAGTCTTGCCTCAAGCTCTGCTCCGCCCCCAGCACTATGTATGGTGTGAGAGCCTTTTACCATTTCTAGCAGCACTCATGAGAAGAATGGAGGGGGAAATGGCTATGCTAGTTAATGCTTATTTAAGCGCAGCTCATGGACAAATACCCCATAAAATACCAGAACGCAAAACGTTATTAATTTTGCAAAAAAAAGTTTCTACAATTCAAGACGATATTGAAGAATTGTTAACCCCCCTCATCAATGACCTCCAAATCCATAGTCTGGCTGATGCGTTCCACACTTTTACTGTGGTGATGCAGTCTGAGTTTGCTGATGGAAAAATCAATTGGGGGGCGGATTGTAACCATTTTTCTGTTTGGTGGCCTAATGGCAAAGAAACTAGACACACACGGCAGGCCTCTAACATGGCAGAATATAGAAAAATTTGCCAATTTTATCACTGCCTATATCATAAACACCAAAGCAAATTGGATTATGGCTCATGATGGTTGGGTAAGTATCAATCAACCCACCACCCTAAGATCCCATATCCCTTGCTACAGATGTGCGTTCTTTTAATATTTATTATGGGGGGCGGGATTTTTCAGTTGGGTGTGGGTTCTAAAATGATAGAGAAGCTATACTGATCTTGTATTAAAAACAAGACCCCACCGTAATGTTTTACCTTCCATAAAAATAGGGTATGGTAAAGCTACTATTTTTATTGCAGGAAAAAGGATTTGTAAGGACGTTTGAAGATAGAAACGTCTGAATTCCTACACATTCCTACAATGTGAAGACAAAAATCAAAGCTGTTTGCATGCACTATTTTCCCCTAAAATGGCTGTTGTTCTCTGCATAGAGATTGCAGCAACAGCTCTGAATATAAATTTTGAAATATTCCCTACTGTACTTTGTCTTAGTATATTTTAGTTGTATTATTGAAACTATTTTTTAAAAAGGAGGCTAATAAACCTATCAGCAGTAGGAAGACCTATTTGTGATCCTGCATCGCAACCTACTGGCACTCATTGGTAACAAAACCCCTTAAAACGCACATTAACTAAAAATACATGCCTTCTTGATAGACCTGAGACATCAAGACAGTTTTTGGGGATTGTTCTATGGATAAGAAAAAGATAGACCAGTTTTAGAGAAATAACCTTTTTTTTTTACAATACACCAACACAGAAAGAGAAAAATATATATGAAATGAACTTGCCTGCAGGCATACTGTGCCTCTTTTAGAATACTAAAGGGTGTTTTAGTTTTTCTGTGGGGATAAATTGGGAAAGCATAAATAGTACTGCATTTTATTTTCGTTTATCTGTAGCTGCACCCATCTACAAAAATACAATAGTTGGCAGAAGGAAAAGAATTAAGGTATACTCACATGTAGGTAGGCTTCCAGGCACTTCCCTTTAGGTTTTGGGGGTGTAAAGACACAGGGAAGGGCTGACTCTTTTTATCAACGCTAGTCCTATTCTGTGAATTCTGGTTCTGTGACTGGATACAGTTAAGGATCCCCCTGCCCTGAGGTTGTCCTCCCTCCCATCACTAAAATTTAGTACCACCATGCTCAAAAAACATGTAATGGGGTTTCAGGGCCCCCAGTGACCGCCCATCCCATCTGGAAACATGCGGTATCAGTCATTTTGAGCCCCCCCCCACTGCTAGACCTTCACTGATAAACTACTGATAAAAGGTAATTCTTTCAAAAACGTTTCTGACAATTCATAGTTTTCCCCTGCATATAAATGAGCAAAGAGGGGGTGCTCCTACCACCCCATCATGTTTATTTTTAAATGGAAACCTATGTATCCATCATTTTAAAGACAGTTGGAAATCACCCTGCGGATAATCTCCATGCCCGTGCCCCCTAGGGCTCTAAAAACCTCCTCCTCTTGGTCCACGGTGGCATGATGAGTTCGTAGAGGGGTCACATGACCCCCATCAGGTGACCCCAAAGGTCATATGACCGGGTCAGCTGATTGCATACGTCGAACTTCCAGCTTGGGCGGGGCTTCCTGTCTCAACAGGGGGCAGCGCACCTGTCACCTTTGAAAATGGGGTGTGGTTTAGAGTTTGATGCGAACCCCCCTCCTTTACTACATGCCTAGCGAGTCCATGGGTCTTCGTGACATACTTGGGTTTCGATCCCATACAGCAAGGAGTCTCCCGCTCCTCCTCCTTGTTGTTGTAGGCCTGGGTTTCATCACCTCTGCTTGACTGACCTTCAGCCTTTTGCTCGTTATCATGCTCTTCCTCTGCAGGCTGTCCTCCAGTCTCCTCAAGTACCTGGAAAAGGTTCCGTAGTTCCACTGCTTCCACTGGTGAAGGGTAGCTCCTAGTTCTTCTGCTCCTGTCACCCTTTCCCAAGCAGTGTCCTCTACTTCATTTTCCTCGCCTCAGCACTTTCCTCTTCTGCCTCAGCTTGCCGCTGCTTCTGTACTTCGCTTTGCTGCTGCAGTTCCACCGCCAAGAACTCTTCGTGTTCTCTTGTTCCCTGGAGGGTCGGCACTCGCCGCTCCGGTCCTCTTACTTTTTCTTCCAGCTGCATGATCAACTTGCACCTGTTGCATGTCTAGGCCACGTTGATCTCAGGCAAGAAAACAAAGATTGCACACACCGTGCAGGTCACCACCACTGGAGCGTCTTTTCCTTCCGTAGTCTATATTCCCTTTATGTTTCTGATTGTACTGGGATAGCCTGCGCTTTGTCCTCTGTTCACTGGAGGTTAACAACAGGGTCCCACTGGGATGGAAACTTGCTCTGCTCTGCTCAGAGGCAGGAAACAGACTAAGGAGCACTTGATAAACCTCTTTGCTGGCTTCAGGGCCTCTGTGCTTTTTTGGTTCCTGGACTTGGCCTTGCCCTAGTGGGAGATCCTTACTTCAGCAAAGCACAGCATAGGCTGGGTATGGCTTTGCTGGTTTTGCCTGCAGTATTGCTCCAAAATGTTCATTGTCTTAAAGGGCTTCTCCAATTTCCTTGTACACCTTTTCTACCCCTTTCCCCTTCCTCATTGTTGATAAACTTCGCATCCATTGCAGAGTTTGTGTGTGCTTCATTCCACTTAAGCCTCAGCACTGAATTCGGAGCCTTCTGCTTGGGTCTTGCTTGATGAGACCTCTGGCTGCAGCTTAAATGGAAGTGGCAGCAGGTGAGGGCCTCTCAGCACAGAGGTGGATGTGCAGGGCGTGGGTGTTGGCATTCAGGGAAGTTAACACATAAAATAAGGACAAGGATAGAAGCTTGTGACAAATTTATTGAGATGTGGTTTCCTTTCATAGCATGTTAATAAGGACTCTGGGGAAAAAGGTCCCCCTAATACACAGTGTAAATTCTGGAGGTCTTGGAACAACTTTGTCTCTACCCACATGTGTGTATATTCTGAACCACATTACAGCTTAAATTGTTTATAATAAAAACAATTTAAAAAAAGGATTAAAAGGAGGGGAGAGAAGGAGTCAGGTGACCAAACAGCCTAAGCACAGGGAGGGAGGGAAAGCTCAAACTAGAGAGGCAAGAGAAAAACCTTCAACTTATAGCAGCAAGCAGATTCAGGTGACCCACCAGGCAAAGCTCTACTATTTTTTTTCCAGTTTGGGGTAACGGGCTGGGGGGGGGGGAGCTGTAAGGATTTTTTGTCCTTTGGTTTTTTCACTTAGCAGAGATATTATGAGGGGTATGCATAAATGGGGGGGCACAGCATATGAGGTGCAGGGGGCATGCTGAAGGGGGCTCAAGGGATAGTACTTAAAAGTGGTGGTACTGCTGCAGGGTGTAAGGGGACAAGTAGGGAAACATAAGAGGCACAGATCCATTGTATTAGAAGCTTATTAGAATACATTTGTTGATAAGGAATATTTTATTGATTTTGAATTGTGTGAGGTCTTGTATGCGTCAATATGTCAGTCAAGGTTATAAAAAAGACAAAGAAATGCAAATGCTGCAGATTTGGATTCTTGTCCAGAATTGCCAATAATGTAGTTTTAGATCTCCCTATGTCTAGACAGGGCCAATGTATATAAAGGTCCGTTAACTGCAGAGAAGAACTTAGACCCATTTTGGAGTCAATACCTTACATCAAGGAGGCAATTTTGGGGGAAAGGGGTGTGACTTTATGGGAATAGGATGACCTGAAAGATGACATGATCCAACAGATGTAAGAATTTTAGAATATGTATGAAGGTCACCAATTTTCTTTTAAAAATTAAGTCTAAGCACATTATGACTGGGGGACCGACCGCCCCCCCCCCCCCCCGACTGCAGGGCCGCGAAGGAGGTCCTGTATTGTGAGCAGGTTCCCTTTGCCAGTGAAAGATCTCCTTTGCTGTTGAAGTATCATGTGATTGGCAAACAGCTGCTAGATTTCTATGTATGTCTTATTCTTTGCTTGGCTGATTAGAAGGTTTGCATCTTTCTTTAATAAATGCATTTAGCTTATATTGTTTTAGTACTCATTTGTAGAATTTAAGTGAATTTGAGTGAGTGTGAGCATTCTAACTCAAGTCCTCAAAGGAACCTCACCTAGAACATCAAGTCCAAGCTGAGGCTGTTTAAAGCGTGCCTAGGTATCGGATAACAGGGACCCTGAAATTTGAGCCTCCATTACAAGCCACAAATAGGCTGAATTGCATGACCCAGCAGCCTAAGGAAACAACGCAGTCCAAAACCTATAAATCTATCCCATCTTTGTCTCTTAGAGGAAAGGTTGCCTTGTCCACTCACTCCAGGAAACTGTTTTGCTCCCGAGTTCACCTGTTCTGACCACCCTGTGCTGTGGAATGGGCCTTCACTGAATAAGAGACCAAAGTTCTTGGTTCAGCATTCTGCTCCTACGGTGGCCAATCAGATGTTCACAGGAAGCCTGTAAGCAGGACAGGAGTGCGAGAGCCCCCTCTCATTGGTACTCCTGGTGACTGGCACTGACACACACTGCCTTGGATACTGGAGGCAATACATAGCCATTGTGACTAGCAGCCGTTGCTAGTCTTATCTTCCATAAATCTGTCTAATCCTTTCAAGGCTAAGTTGATAACCATCACTACATCTTGTGGTAGTGAATTACATCATTTAACTATGTGCTATATATGAAAATGTGCTTCCTTTTACCTGTCCTGAATCTCTTACCATTCAACTTAACTGGGTGACCTGATTGTAGTATTATGAGCAATATTTTTCCCCACACCACACATAATTGTATACATCTCTATCATGTTCTCTCCCTCCCTTACTTGCCTTTTTTAGGGAAGCTCTAAACATTGTAAGCCCTAATCATTGCAACCTTTCCTGATTAGGGAGTTGCTCCAGTTCCCTGGTCACTGGGTTCCGTTTTCTGCACTAGACATGGTTAAAGCTTTACATTTTTATTCAAGGATCCCAAAACAAGAGATTTCTAAGTTCCTATTTAGAATACATGCCACTGCACAATATATATTCAGAGCACCTTTGCCAAGAGCAACCTCATAAAGGCTTTCAGAAAAATGAGGTGGGTAGGTAAGCTAGTGCATAGCGCTGCAACTGTTAGGCCCAACCGAGAGAGAGTGTCAAGCAAAAGTAGTGCATGTCAATCATCACTGACTGGAATTTATCTGATGGCTCCTCCTCTATTCCAAGACTGCCCTCACATACATTGTTCTGTGTTACGAAGCAAGTGGACGTAGTTCAAAGCTGCCTGTGCTCCTACAGGCAGACATCCAGTTAGTCTTCCCTCCAGAGCGGTAGTGACAAGAATTCCAAACTGGTAGCAGAGACGTGCATCAGACGTTGGCCTGCACAGAATATTTTTTGGGATCTAAGTCTGCTCCCTCTTTTAAGGGTATAGAGAATCATATAACATGGGTGAAACTATCTTACCAAAGCTAAGCGAGTTGGCCAGGTGAATTCCTTCATAGGGAGTCATTCCATCTTCCTGCATCGTCATGTAACTGCTGATCAGCTTTTGAAACAATGGTGAGAGGTGGCTTGTCTATCATGAGTGTTTGAGTGATGTGGTTATCTTCATTGTTTTTTACTAGAACATAGGAAAATAGGGACCTGCCTTATACCACTTGTCCACCTAGGTCAGCACTGCATATGCTGACTGGCAGCAGCTCTTGAGAGTTTTAGGGTTTCCCAGCTCTGTGTGAAGGTGCCAGGGATTGAACCCCTAAGCAACAACCCTTCCCCCAAATTGAGAATTATTAACTATGGTTGAACTTCCATTAATACATTGCATTCTGCATGGCTTTACTGACTGGTTCCCATAAAATTGGGTGCACAACCTTTTCAGCCCCAAGAGTCACAAAGGATGCTGGCTGAGCTGCATGTATGCATACTAGGGATTGTGTAAAATTCATTCCACCTGGATTTCACGGATTGCCAGGTGCCTTTCATTCCATTGTCCACTCATTGACGGAATCGGATTTTAGTTTCTATGTTTGCACAAATCCCCCCCCCCCAAATGAGCATTTTCACACTTTAGCCTATGGGGGAAATGTGCATTTGGGCCCTTTTTAAAATTTTGCATATTTTTGTATTACTAAATTTGCACAAAATTCCAGGAAGTTACAAAAACGGTTTGCAAGTCCATGGAATCCGCCCGACGGAGGAAAAGCCAGTCCACTGTGGAATCTGTGGGTTGGATTCATAAAAATCCGAACTCATTTGATTCCACTGCGGATTTCTCCGACATCCCTAGTGTGTACACAAACCAATGCTCCTGATACAGATTGTTTTTTACCTGATGCTAGCAATGAAAGAGCAATCTGTATAACTTTTTCTGGGGAAGGAGTGGAAAGTACAGGAAGCAGGGAATTTTGTGACAGCATCAGTGGTGGGTCTCGGCACTCTTGGGGGGGGGGGGCAAAGGATCACATTGTGTGTGCCCCTGCTGTATAAGCTTAGATTATTGTCACAAATTGTTATCAGCAATTATTTGATGAGGAAAGCTTCAGGTACTGCATATCTTAAGGAGCTGACATGGGTGGCAGATCATCTCTGGTGGGACAACCACAAGGGGATGACCACTTTGGGAGTGATACAAGGGGTAAGGGCAAGGTCTCCTAGCTGGGGCCTAATACGGTTTGAGAGGTATCCTGCTCTGCTAAAATGGAAGGGTTTTTTCACAGCTTTCCCCAACCTGGTGCCTTCCAGAGGTTTTGCACTCCAAAACATCTAGAAGACACCAGGTTGGGGAAGGCTGCTCTAAGGAAATTTATTCCTAGAGCTGGCTCAGTTGTTGCTATGCCTCAATGTGATTCAAAGCTGGATTATTTATACTTGTGTTTATTTTAAGCTTTCATAAATCTTTTATTTTATTTTTCAGTCAATTTGTGTCTTGTTGTGATCCTGTGGTACAAGGGATGTTTTGAGAGAAGGTGGAAGTTAAAAGGCACAGGCATTTTTTGGATTGAGGACAGAGGGAGGTCTGGCAGTCAGGCAGGGGAAGGCTTGAGTTGCTGACCCAGGGTGCTGCAGTTGAATGCCAAGTCAGTGAATGAAAAACAACAGCCATCAAGGGCTAGCTTGTATCATGGATATGAAACATGAGAGAGTTTGTTTATCCCAGCTCTGCCCTCCAGGGCTTTCTGTACAGCAGCTGGCAAGACTCCATGAAGATGGGGTTGCAGTAGTCTATCAAGATACTATTTCCTGGCCAGGTGCCTTTTAGTTGAGTGTTTGTATCTGAAAATGGGAGTCTATGGCGGGGATTCTGTCCCACCTCCACTTGTTGCTCAACAGTCTCCCTGAGTTGGGAGTGTCCTAGACTTGTAGTTTTATCTATCCCCGAACCTGGATAGCCAAATCTCAGCAGTGGCTGGGCTTGCACAGCTGAGGCTAGTGACCAACTATGCCCACCCCTAAAGGTATTGGAACTGGCCATGGTAACACATGCCTTAGTTACATCTCATTTAGGCTGCATTCCTATGGTTCCTTAATGTTGTAAGGAGGAGAAAATAACTTTGCAAAACAAAACGTACTGAGGGTTGTTTCATATGCAACTCCATGCTGAGTTAATAAGTCTGTAAGTTTCTGCAGCTCTTTAGAAAGTTTCCTGTACTCCTAGAAAAGGGGAAGAAAGTTTAAGAATGATTGATTTTCCACACATACAACAATAAGTTCAAAAGATACAAATGCCCAAGTTGAGAACCCTTGGAAAAAAGTAAACTGTAGAAAGAGTTTATTCCCTTGATGTCAAAATAATGATTCTATCTGGAAGATTTAATTTGCTTTAATTCACCAAAGTGCTGGTATTGGCCTTTCAAACACGACATTGTTTTGGTCTGGGTTACTTGAAGAACCACCTTTACTCGATCAGCAATGCTCGATCAGCACTGGAGGCCCTGCCTGTAAGAACAAGTAGGCTGGCAGACATGAGGGCTAGGACTGTCTTGGGAGGAACTCCGTTCCAACTGAGGTCTCCCAGGTAGGCCCTAAAAACTTACCTTCTCCCCTTGCCCTATACTTGAGCTAGTTTATTTGGTGATGTTGTGTAGATGGCAATAAAAAGGTAAAGGTGTCCCCAACCAGTCGTGTCCGACTCTAGGGTGTGGTGCTCATCTCCATTTCTAAGCCGAAGAGCCAGCGCTGTCCGAAGACGCTTCCGTGGTCATGTGGCCGGCATGACTGAACACCGAGGTGCACAGAACGCTGCTACCTTTCCCGCCGAAGCGGTGCCTATCTATCTACTTGCAATTTCTTGCTTTCGAACTGACAGGTTGGCAGGAGCTGGGACTGAAGATGGGAGCTCACTCCGTCACGCGGCACTCGGGTCTCGAACTGCTGTCCTGCCGACCTTCCGGTCTGCAATTCAGCGTCTTAACCACTAAGCCACCGCGGCCCCAAAGATGGCAATAGTTGGCTTTAATTGTTAAATTTTGACATTTTATTGTTTTATTATTGTTTTATGGTTTTCATTTTGCACACCACCTTGGGGAGGGGGGGTTCCCCTAAAAGGTGGCTATAAATCATAAAAACAAACTAACTAGCTTGCAGGCTTGACACAAGAAGTCCAACCAACGAGTCATTGGTTCCCAGCCTTCACAAAGAACTCTCACTCATACCACTTTCAGCTGCTGGGCAACATTCACATAAGCCAGGTGGTAATTCATTTGGAAACTTCTAACAACACCCTCCACCTTGTCCTCCACCTATTTATTTGTTAAGAGACTATCAGTTGAATCAGAAGAACCAAAACGCAGGCCAACAGTGGCAACATGTTACCAGCCAAACAACTCTAACACCACTTTCTGTACCTTATTACACTTTTCCAGTGAGTCAAATTCCAGATGCTGAAGTTTTGTTTTCTTTCCTTTTACCTCTCTTGTCGATTTTAAAAACCTGGCTTCTTCAAATATCTCTCTCAACCTTTTCTTGTATCCCTGGAAAACAAAATACCAAATAAAGCCTTATCCCTGCCTTGCAACTATTATTTGCTCTTCATCTCTATGAGCTCAGACCAACAAGTGGTAGCCAGTTTTATAGGACTGGCTTGACTGACAAGTGATCCAGATAAAACACTGATTTTAAATCAAGTTTTGATATTCATTTACTTTCTGGACCACCACAAGGATACTAAACATGTCACTATAACTATTAAAACATGTTGGTTTCAACCGAAATAGACCCTTTACACAATGTGGGAGCATGATGCAAAACTTCTGACCATGCAGCCTTCCTGCCTTTTGTACTACAGTATTAGGTCTGCTTAGAAACAGTTTTCTGTTTGACTCTCTGGCCCAGTTCAGACAGTTTGACCACAGATCATCAATATGTGACTAAGGGCCTCAATCTTTTGTGGCCCATAAGCTCATTTGGCAATTTGATAAGCTGGCCAGCACCACAAATTGGCTTTCATGCAGCAGTGTGGCCAGTCATAAAACAGCTGTCATGGACAGAGGACAAGCAACCCATCCAAGAAACGGAGTATGACAAGGCAGAGGCTGAGTTTTAATCCCAAATACCAAACCACATATTTGATCCTACATAGTGCAACAAAAGCCAAGCCAATTAATTTATTCTCCAAGCCTATGCATTTATTCCCTAAATACCCATCCACAAGTCAATTTCCTCCAAATCCATTCTCAATCTCTTTTGAGATGGCCAGCCAATTTCTTTCTCTCTCTTGCCTTGGATCATCATCCATCCAAGCACACATATCTACACGATCTCCCTCTCTCTCTTTCACATATACATGCACACCATTCATTCACAGAAACACAGAGGGATGGTTTGCACAATACGACAGCCCATGGTGAGGCTGCAGCATGTGCGGGGTGCGTGCGACTGCCATTGTGCATATCCAACCCTCGCTTGGGGGTTGTCATGTCGTGCGAACCCAGTGAAGCTGGTTTATGTGAGAGTTGAACAGACTTATGGGTTATGAGACAGTAATTTAACCCTCACATAATCCACACTCGCCAGGTTCAGATGACACAACAATCCCCCCTCCCGGGGTTCAATACACAAAGTGGCACCTACAGGTGCTACAGCTCATCGTAATTTAAATAACCCAAGATGTGTGTGCACTCTTGTTCCTTTGCAATTGAAAGGAAAAGAAGGAAAGCTTTCTCTTCAGAACAAGCCAGTTTTGCATTATGTACGAACCTGAGGAAGATTCCCCCCAACCAACCAAATCCAGTTTAATCCTGATTTCTTTTAAATAGCTTTGGTTACAACACATCACAATTGCTTGAGATGGTAGAAAACGCAGACCCATGATTTCTTCTAAAACGAAAGGGGAAGGTTTCCTTCTCTTGTTCATGAACAAGACAGGAAGCTGTGTGTTTCCACTCATTGCCAATCACTGAAACAATGGTTTAGATAGTTATCTGAAGTGGGCCTCTGTATAAATGCAGGCATATTTAAGGCAAGTCTTGTAGTGATTGCTGCGGCAGCAAGCTTATGTACACTTCAGCAGGAAGGAAGTCCCACTGAAAAGCGGGACTTCAATTGGTTTGAACTGGATTTCTAATTCTGGTCTGCAAGACAAGTGCCAATTTGCGTGCCATGGTTAGTGTTAAACTGCACATCAGAAGGGAACCAGGATTGTGCATGCTCAGAGAAAAAAGCTTGCCAAAAATATGAGGGGGCATTTTTTCCCTCTCTCTCCCACAAGCCCTTTCCCCCGTTTTTCCCGATGGAGGCGCTAGTTTTCTTTTTTAGAATGAGCAAAATGCTTTTAAAAGCAAGGTTCTAAACTCCCTCTGAATCAGGGGTGGGCAAACTGTGGACTGGTCCTACCAAATTTGCTGCCATGGCAAAATGTGTGGTATGTATGTGCAGCCCCAAGTGAGTTCCGCAGGAAAAACACAGCCCAATGACCCATGAAAGTTTCCCACCCCTGCTCTAAATATTTTCTAATAACTACGTAAGACAACCTACAGGATTTAGTAATTACAATTCTGTATACTGCTGACATATACACTCTTAAATGCTCCATCTTCCACAGCATGTTTCTTAAGCAAGAAACAAGCTATTGTGCGAAAGAGTACACAAGCTGTGCAGATCTCTGAAGTCGAATGTAAGTTTATTTTTTATAGTAAATAAAACCATTATTTTATTTACTGTTTATATGACATGACAGGGATTATATGTGGCTAATTTTTCTACACTTATGACGACACTTAGGGCAAAACTAAACATGATGGGAATAGGGGGATTCTGATTAGGACAGCGGTGGCGGCAAAGGGTTGAAGTACCCCTCCCCCTGTGCCGTGGTCCTAATCAATTCCTCCCACCCAGCTATTTATTTTTTTTAAATCAGCCAGAAGAGGGAAAAAAATTGAGTATTATCACATCTAGTTTTGCCCTTGCTGGGTGATGCATTACTAAAGAATTCAATGTTGTTATGGAATTTAACTAAATATTCATGTTTTCCTCAATATGCGCATTTGCTGATTCTGTCATCTGTTTGTGTTTCCCGCACCCCGTAAGTTTGAAGCAATTTGAAAATGGGTTCGTTGCTTGTGGAGTGCACACTAATCTCACTGTGGCCTTTGTTAAAGAGAACTCACACGTTTTCGCATTGTTTCTTCTGTTACTGGATACTTCCAAGTCAGAAAAAACTCTTCTTATTAGCATAGGAACATCAGAAGATAATGAGTAAGACTCGTAGGATCCATCTAACCCAGTACTGTTGACACTGACTGGCAACGGCTCTTTAAAGTTTCCAGCAGAAGCCCTTCCTAGCCCAACCTGGAGATGCCAGAGGTCAAACCTGGGACCTCCTGCATGCAAAGCTGAGCCACAGTTCCTCCCTTAGTGTTAATGACTTCTTTTTTCAACTCTTTTTTTCCCCTTATTTTTCCAAGTGACAAAAACTAAGATATGCTTTGGTACACTTATGCATAGTAGCTTGCTCCTCCATCTCTAATACTGGGTATATTTGTAATTTTTAATACCCTAAGGCAACTGTACTTTTAAACGTATACCACACACTACAGTTCTATGAGTTATACATAGTGTATTTATGTTCTTTAAAGCAGTGAATTAAATTCAGACCTGATAAGAAAATAGGTATTGCGCATATTTCATTTCATTCCCCCTCCAAAATTTATTTCCTAAACAAAAAGCACTCTTAAAAAATCCAGAGTTGCACTCAACCTGGTGTGCTTGATATATGATCACAATTCTCTTTTAAGACATGAGAAATATCTAATTAAATACTAAATTCAAATTTCCTTTAAACTGGGTTAGTTTGGAACCCTTTCCATAACTTTTTTTAAAAATTAAAAATCCAATCTGACTGAAAAATGTCAGCAATTTTTAACCACTGTGCTGTTGTATGCTTCAAGGCAAAACAGTCTGTTCATGAAGTGCTGTAATTATACCAGTACTGGGCCTTTTCTCTGTGTAACCTGAATACATCAGCTGAGGGAGCTAGTAGAGCATAATCTTGGTGCTAAAGCTAAGGAGATGTGTCTGGACAGAAATCCCACATGGACCTCCCTGGGCTTTATGGCAGGGTAGATACGTAACAAGTAAAACACACAAACCTGATTCGTGATTAACTCATCATAAAGCAACTGCTCCACTTCATCCCACTTTCTCTGGAGGGCTTCAGGCAAAGCTGGATACACTGCAAAGAGAAAGCATCTCTGACCTTTAGTTCTTTCTGGTGCTACAGCTGCCTTGTGCTTGTTTACCCAAAGGTTACATCCACAAATGGGCAGAGGACTCCAGCCTTGCCGTGGAAGCCCATCCTCGGCTTGCGCTGGCTGCTGCGAAGTTCACTTGTGCTGACAGTGCTGAGAAAACCTTGTCACTGCACAAGCATGACCGTGACACTGGCGGGACTCAAGGAACAGAAGTGGGGGGGAGGCTGACAGTGCAGCAGGGAAGGAATGGGATTTCAGAGGAATCCGACACTTGTGCAATTGTCAGTTCTGCCCTCAACAGCAGCATAACATCATACCTGCAGAACAGGTGGCATAAGACAAAGCACTCCCCATTGGATTCAGCAGACAGCCCCAGATGGACTGACTGGCTTGATTTTAAATATTTCTTGGCCACCCTTCAGGGCAGGAGCCCTTCCAAAGCGGCATACAACAATAAAGCAATAAAAACAATATGGTATTAATAACAGTAAAAACATAGATGAGTGCCTTCCACCTCCTCTCCCACCTACCCAGGGTGCAACGGTGTGTGATGAGAAATGTAACGAAAGTGCTGATCAATTATCACAATAGAATTTATCCATTTGTCTTAACAACAAAAGGATGCAGTGTATCCTCAACTCCTCCTGTCCAGCCAGCCACACCCTCCTCCAGAATGTTCCGTCCCACTACCCCTCACCCATTTTCAGGGTTCCTCCCCACCCACTGGCACTATATGGGGGTGAGGTTTTACAAATGTTTTGCACTTTTGCAAACTTCAGGGTTCCCCTGGAGTGTATTTCTCAGTGGCCTCATTTAGGCTCTGATCCTGTGTTTGATATCACCACCTTAGCTTGATATCTGACCAGCAAGAATGTTATTTTATTTTCAATACTTATAACAAAAGTTCTCTAGGTCGTTTATAAGCAAAAAAAGGAAACCAGACATGAAAATAAAATCTATTTTGACTTGAAAAAAACCAGCAGAAAACAATACAGATCTACAAAGATCCACCAAAAATATTAAAGATTGAAAAGCCTGGGGGGAACTGCACCAGCACCAACCACAGGACTGTACTAGCAGTCTATAAAACCCAGTCAGCAGAGGCACAACTCAGGAATCAAGGGAGACAGAATGGGGCTCCACCACTCAGGCCTGGTGTCATGGCATGGGGGGTGGGGGCTCCGGTGAGAGGGGCCTCCAGCAGGAGCCTCAACTCCACTGCTGTGATTGGGGATGCCAGGCCAAGAGACCCCACACAGGCAGGCACGGGCACATGCCGCAAAGCAGGCGCCTCCATGCCCACTCGCAGGAAGGAGCTTGCTACTGGCTGCACTCCCTTGAACCCGGACGGACTTCTAGCAGGAACAAGGGCAGACACCAGGCACAGCCACTCTTGCTGGGGAACCGCCAGCGCTGGAACTGTGGGCCAAACTGCAGGGCCACAGTGAGCACAGGCCACAGTCCCCGGGGGCGGGATCATTTACCCACAACTAGGGGCAGCAGCACGGGGGGGCGTGGGTGGCGAAGGCGGGTGGACGGGCCACTTGCTCACCAGCCCTGGCCGAGGCAGAGGAACTAACTCCCTGCTGCCCATTATTCATTATGGTGCTGATGACACCTTTCTCTCAGGAGCCATAGCAAAAGCGGCAGCCGCCACCAGCAGTGGGAATCCCATTTTTTCTCTGTAGGCATCTCCAAGGTCTGTTCCTCCCTGTTTGTCTGGCTATTATTTATTTCATTTCATTTCTACACCGCCCAATAGCCGAAGCTCTCTGTAGGCTGCTGCTGTTTCAGCTGTCAGGGAAATCAAACCTCTGCCTGACAGGAGGCCTGGAGCTTGTGGCTGGATGCGACTGTTGCAGCCCACCCCTCCGTGTGCTCACACGTGGAAGTGTGCATGTCCTGGATAGGGTGGCGATATGTGCTGACTGGTGTGCTTGGGTGATATGGACACCACTGTGAATGGTGTGTAGCAGTGGTCTTGCCATGGGTGCTCTGGGGGCATCTGTTGTAACAATGTAAGAGCCCTGCTGGATCAGACAAAACATCCAGCATCGGGCTTCCTACCATAGCCAGCCAGGTGCTTCTGGGAAAGCACACAAGGCCATGAAGGCAAGAGGCCCAACGAACGCTATTCAGTGGCCTCTGGACCAGAAGACAATGATGCCATGATGACCAGTAGACAAATTCACAGAGATATCTATTCCTCTTCTAAAGGCATCTACATTTAGTGGCTACACCTTGTGGAAGTAGATTCCATAAATTAATGGTGTGTTAATTATGCCACTGTTGCTGTAACAGAGAGAAAAAATTCAACCATCTCCACTGAGAGACAAGCTGCCCTTGGCTCTCTCCAACTAGCTGGCTCCCTTAGCTGGCAGCCATTCCATCCAGCTATCAGAAGTGTTTCCCAACTGGTCTTCGTAAGTTATTTCTATCAGTCTTGACCGCCCTGAAGCTATTCCAGCTGCAGTGTTGGGAGCTGTCTCACACCCTGAGAAGGAGCATCCTGCTACCAGAGAAGTAGTTCTGAGCTATTTCCCCATAAGAGCTTCTGTAGTAGCCAAGGCATCCCTCAGCAATCGTGTCAAGTACAATCTCCTAAGCGTGCACAGATAGGTTGCACTAAATTAACTGCTGTTAATTTGTGAATGGGAGATCATACATATATGATTCATTTATCAATGGAAATAAAATTCCCTTTTGTTATTAATGAAGGAATTAAAAGGGAGATTATCATGAAATTGAGATAAATTTTTATATTAAATGACACATGAGAAATTAACTAACGTGTTATATGGGATGCATACATATGGCCTTTATAAGGGGTACAATTAATAAAGCCTCTTCCTGATTAAATGATCAAACTAGGGTAGAATTAATGGGAAAAAAACAAAGTTTAGAAAGACAACATACAGGTACAATTAACCTTTAAAAACAACCTGAACTGGAAGCATACAGAGTACAATTAAGTTTATTAAATACAACTGAGGGCACAATCCTATGGGACCCTCCCTTGATACTCATAAGCCTTTGAGCTTGGGAGGCATATGAGTGTCCATACAGAGCAGGAAGCACAGCGGAAGTGACTGTCGCTTCCAGCTCTGTATTTCAGCTGGATGGGTTTTGCCCATGTGAGAATGGCTCAGCTTACCTCAGTTAGGGCCACCTCTCCATAAGCTACACAGTGGCGGTGTCAACCTCGGTGTTGATCACAACTACTTATGGCTTCCCACCAGTGGTATAGTGGAACATTTTGATGTGCACATCATGACAGACATTCGCCGCACTTTAAGAAGGATGCAGACAAACTGGAGAGGGTTCAGAGAAGGGCAGCGAAGATGATCAGGGGACTGGAAACAAAGCCTCCTGATGAAATCAATGCTGTAAAAAGCAAGAAGTGGAACCCACTACCATGCTTTAAGGTGATAAGAATGAATCGAACTGACGTTGCTGATGGCAGTTTTAAGAAAAACCCACTTGCAGCCAGACTGTAAGGTCACAAATTGGCTTTAAGAAAAACCCACTAGCAGCCAGACTGTAAGGTCACAGAATGGTTTGAGGTGACAGGGGTGAGTCTTTAGAATTTGTTACCACTTGCCCAATTGTAAAACTGTAAACATCTGATAAATTATGCCTCGCTTTGGGAGAACAAAGAAACAATATTCTTGGTTTCAGAGCCTTGCTGGGTTGCTCCCCAAGAGAGTCCGGACTTTTCTTCCAACGAGCAGAGGCGTGGAACAGAGGTGCAGGATTACTTGGGCTCATTAGAAGCAAAGTGGAAGAAAAGTTGGACTCTTCCCCAAATTCAGCTGTTGCCAACATGCAGAAGCCATAGAACCCTTCAAAAGAAGTTTGGGCAGTAGGTAAAGTTTGGGAGGATTGGGTAAAGTTAACTCTTTGTTGATTCTCTAGATGTTGCCTTAAAACCTGTGGTTTTCTCTGTAAACCTATCAAAGCCATAGTCCCAGGTCATAGTCTGAAGGCACATGAGGCAGCCACTTTGCTGAAGCTAAGCAGGTTTGGGTCTGGTCAGTGCTTGGAGGGGAGACTTCCTAGGAACCACATGTAGCCGTTTTGAGTTCCATGATGGAAGAAAGGTGGAATATAAATATAATAAATAAAATAAAATAAGCCCTACGTAAATCATGGTAATGTGGGTTGTAGATACTTTACTGACAAGAGGAATGCCAGTTGATTTGCTTAAAAAGGTCAGCCAGAGAGAGGAGTGGCTGGGGGGCTGACTTGACTGCTGAGAAACAGGACTTTATGTACTTCATTGGCAAGGAGGTGGGTCAAGTAGCTAATTTGTTCAAAAACGGTCAGCAAAAAAGAGGGGTGGCTGGGGTTGTCAATCCCCCTGATCTGACCACTGAGCAACTGACCCCAAAGTACCAACTTGATTTAAAGGAAGTACCTTCTTCACAGTACCAAGAGGGCAGGAGTGACATCAAACTCTTAAATGCAAAAGCTGGCTTTGCCCGGAGCACCAAGTGTCAGCCTGTTAGAATCCCCAAGGCAGAGCAAGGTTTATGAGCTCTTGATGCTCTAAAGGCTCAGTTAAGGGCTCATTCCATTCCATGAGCCCCAGGTTTTGATTTATCCTTGACTGTGCAGACTGTTGTCTCTGAATCAGAACTCGGGGCTGCTCTGTTACAAAATGGGCCTGACCAGGGGTTACATCTTATAGCCCACTTGAGCAAAAGGTCGCTACCTTGAGAGAAAAGTCTAGCCACACAAAGGGTGTGTAGCTATTGTGAGAGCCCTGGATAAAATGAGACTGTATTTATGTGACAAAAAACCTCAAGTTCAGACTACTAATTCCTCTGTATGTTGGTTCTCTAAAGTGGAAGGTTTAATCAATCAGTTGGTGCATGGGAGTTTAGCTGTGCAAAATCATGACTTTCTGTGGTTCACATTTAAGGGTCGGACAAGTTATTGGTTGCTGCATTGTCAGTCAGATGGGTGAATTATGTAAATAGGCTAAACTGCTTTAACAATTTATGGATTGCCCAGAGATCTGGGAACTATGTCGAGAAATATGTTCAACTGCTTTGCCAGTTTGCTGCTTTACAGCCGATATTGTTTCTGCTTTATGTTTTAAGTAAGAACTTGTGTCCTGCTGCTGTCCTAGCTCAGAACTTGAGAAAATCTGTTATTATATGTAGACTTTTATTTTTAAAAACTCTTTTTAGTTGTTTTGTATAGTTTCAGAATAAACGGAATGGGTGAAGGTTTAATGCTGTATTTTTTAACGTTTTAAGTCTAATCTGTTCTCTTCTGTAATGCCTTTTATGTATCATAATCAATCCATTCTTGCTTGTAGCTTGATAAGTGTATAAAGATGTAAATTTGGAGTAAACCCCCCCCCACCATTTCATCTCTTTAGAGGTATCAAGAAATCCATTTTCTTGCTAAATTTAGCTGCCTGGAAGGAAGCTGACAGGGTGGAAACTGAGCCAATAGAGCTTCAGAGCAGTTCTGATTCTGAGGAGGAACAGCAATCCGTGGGAGAGGAGCTCGCTCATCTCTCACAGGCACAGCAGCTGGCAGAGATTCCTCCTGCCAGCACTCCTGGGATAGATAGTGACCCTGGCAGCGAGAGAGTGCTGGAGGGGGGCTTGTTGGACGCTCAGCGCAGATGCAGGGAGTGGCGACAGATGGAGGGCGTGGAAAGGAGGCGTAGCGCTCGTTTGGCGCGCAATCAACGGTCACGTCCCGAGGACCCAAGGGAAAGAGGGAGGATCTCTCCCTAGCCCATAAGTTCAGGGTCTTCCTGTGATTCTCCTTCAAACAGGGACCAACTGCCTTACCTGGAGCTAGGGCTACTCTGCTATCTTTCCCCAGTGCTGTTCCTTGCTTAGTCGCTAGTGATTAGTATCTGAAAGAGTCATAAAGTAATAAAGGAATAATGTCTTGGAAATAATTCCTCGTCGTCTGTGTCCTGAGTTGGCTATTGGTGGGGACTGCAAGAGGCAGCTAGGGTGCTCCTGACAGCAGCTCCATTTCCTGAGGAGGGGCCTGCCCATATTCGTTTAAATACCTGCATATATTATCATGTGTGGTTCTAATCTCCAGGCCTTCAAGGTTACAGCTGAATTCTTGCTGAAATTAGACTGATTTCAGCTGGACTCCGACATCACAGCCTCTTCTGAAAGCCAAGGAAGTTATCTAGCCTGCTACTGATTGGCCAAAGAGGCTTGTCTCTGAGGAAACTATTCTGTTAGCCTGCTTGACTAAGGAGGCTCACTTCACATTTGCCAAGGGCCTGGGGGAATAAAGCAAGAGGGGCTACTGTTGCCCTTTGGTCTTCATCTTCACGTGCTAACTGGCTTTTGAGCATGTGAGCGTTTGGCTCTTGAATCCTATCAGAGGACCCTTACTTAGGTAATGTTTAGGACTGGGTTACGTATTGCTCTGCTATTTTTGCCTGCAGCATTGTTCCAAAGGGTTCCTTTGGTTTCGGTACACCTTTTCATCTTTTCCCCCTTCACTACACAAATAAACTTAATCTCTACCTTTAGAGCTGTGTGTGCCTTCTTCCAGGTAAGGCCTCAGCGCTAATTTCAGAGCCTCGCTGCTGCTTGAAGTTTTAGGTTTAGGGCTGAAGCTCGAGGGTGCTAGTTTGGCCCCTTGTTTCTGAAGCTCTAGGGGAGTACTGCAAGGTTTGGGAGTCCTCTAGCTCAGGCTGAGGTGGATGCAGGTGGTGGCGGCAGTGCGCCAATGACTGCTTGCCTGCTGCCTACACTGCAGGGAGTCTAGGCAACCCCTTCTCCCTCCGCTATAGTAATTTAATGTTTACATTGTTTGCAAATCATGTTTTCATGTATATGGTTTGCATTTAAAAAAATAAAAAATATAAAAGAACTGTAACTTCGAGATACCGTGACTGAGCTTGCGTCATGTCTTTTAGATTGCCAAGCTGAGGGCAAGGATTCTGATATTTGTATGCTGCTCTGAGAGCTTTTTTGCCCTGAAGAGCAGGGTGAAATGCTTTAAACAAACGTTATCCTTTCTTCCTACTGGTAGTGTTGTACTTTCTACTTTGTTGCTGGGACCTATTTATGGGCATAGGTCTACACTGCGGTGAGTCTACAAATGTGCTTGCTACTAGCCAGCACGTCGTGTCTGGCCAGAGCCCCTGCTCTTCTTCAGAGCTT
Organism: Heloderma suspectum; assembly: GCF_057233095.1. Taxonomy (NCBI): domain Eukaryota; kingdom Metazoa; phylum Chordata; class Lepidosauria; order Squamata; family Helodermatidae; genus Heloderma; species Heloderma suspectum. Next base: position 37,673,911 of record NC_139469.1, on the reverse strand, counting down.
CAGGAAGGCTCCGAGAGCAGTGAGGTGTCACTGCTTTCCAAGGGTCAGGGCCACAGAGACAAGCCCCCACCTTCCCCATCCCCATTCAAGGCTGAAGTGCCTGGAGCAGCCCTGAAGCTCAGCAGGATGCCAGTCAAGAGCCTGCCCTCCACTTGACAGAGGGAACAGCTTCAGTAGTCAGCTAAAATCTGTGGGCCTGCAAAGACACTGCTGTTACGCCAACATTAGCGGGGTGCTGTTCGCCGAATGTAAACTATGGGCTGACTTAATGAAAACTGAGGGCTGATTTCCACCCTTAAGAAGGGAGACCGATTTTGAAATTGCAAGGTGTGACTCTTCCTCCCACTGTACTTAACAGAAGAGCTCAGTTCTTGGGATGCTGGCATATCACAGATCTGGAAAAATTCCCATATTTGCTATACTTGGCATTTTGGACATGTGCCACATTAAGGTGCATAATTCCAGAGTCTCCTGACTCTGAGTTTTTTACCCTACCTGAGAGAGAATGCGGGTGGCAAACAAGTGGCGTTTCAAATGTCAGAGAATAAACACAAGTGCTCGGTTCAGACACATGAGCCAATCTGTTTTTCTTTCCACATACAAGTAGTACCTGAAAAACAGGGAATTGAGAACAAGTGAAAAAATTCCAGCATTCTGCTACTGCTGGCTTCATGGTGAATCCAAGTTCCATTTCAACATGAATCACTTGTTCAAAATATAGTTATCTCATTTCCCAGAAACACAAGAGGACCACCTGGATTTTCTTGACCCAAGCAAGGCACTCACAAGGCTGTTATAGAGAACTTTCAATGTTACCTATAGAGAACTTTCAATATTAAAAAAAAATCCCATATGCTGCGCCTTGGCTGTGAAACAGCCATATGAAGAATCGAATCCTAATACTGTGGCAAAGCTCCCCAGTTTTGCATGTGATTATGAGATTTGGGAACATCTTAAAAGCTTATAGACCACAACACTGAAAAGCATTTTAGCTTCCTTAGCACATTTTCTTTCTTACCTTTGTCTGTCTGTTCTTGGTTTCACATGAATCTCCATCTCTCATCCACATAGCAACAAAAGTATTGTTTTCAATCTCCCATTCATGCCAGATACTAGAAAGAAAAAACCCTTTAAAACATTGTATGTATCAAAACAAATGAACAAAAGGTACAAATATCTTCTTACAGAAACAAAGATGTTGAAAAAAGTACAATTTGGCCTTCTTTCAAAAAAGTCAACAGCAATTTAATCCACAAAGCTTGGATTACCAGGATTCATTTCAGACTGGTTTCAGGCCTCATTTTCACATGTCAACTGCTTTGGGCACCCTGATTATCCCTCAGAAGAGGGTGTGTGTGATCCTGCTCATTCTTCCAGATCTCTCATCAGCTTTTGATACCGTCAACCATGGTAACCTCCTGGATAGGCTGTCTGGATTGGGTACTGAGCACTGAAAGCTAATTCCAGAAGGTAGTGCTGAATCTTCCATCAGATTCAGGTGAAGCAGTGTTTGGGAGCTGTAATACTAGTAAGCAGTTTGTCTGACCATGGAAGTAGAGTTCATCCTGCCATACTCCTCCCGAAAAGTCAAACTATTTGAGGGTGCACATTGTCACTGGAGTCTCAAGTAGTCTCCCTGACATGCAATGCCTTCCAACAAGTGAAACTAGTAGCCTCCATATTAGATTACTGCAATGTACTGTCCATGGGGCTGCTTTTGAAAATTTTCCAGGAACCAGAGTATAACATGCAGCTAGTACTTTATTAACTGCATCATATTTCTTCAATTTTTAAAACAGCTACATTAGTTCCCTTTCAATTTCTGAGGATAATTCAAAGTGATGGTGATTACCTATAACACCCTAAGCCAGGGGTGTCCCACTTGTGGCCCTCCAGATGTTGGATCACAACTCTCATGTTCCCTCACCAGTGACTATGCTAGTTAGGGCTGCTTTATGTATGTATTGCATTTTTATACCACCCAATAGCCAAAGCTCTCTGGGCTGTTCACAACAATTAAAACCATAAAATACAACACTATAAAATGTAATATAGGACTTTGAAACTATAATACAAAACAAAAATAAAACCTAGCAGCAGTGCAAAGATTTCAAATGGGGCCAAACATCTGAAGGGCCGTAAGTTGCCCACCCCTGCCCTAAGTGGCTTAGGCCTGCCTGAACTCTGCAGTCATTATCTGATCCCATCTGTGGGCTGTCTTCCCCAAAGAGAAAAACTGATGAGGCTAAAAGAAAAGAAACTTGGCCAGGAACAAAGCAGGCATGGGGTCTGAGCTCCAGAACAGAAAACGACTCTTTTGAACCCAGAGTTTTCTGCTCCAACACCCATTTCACAGAAGGCAAACTGCTGCGGGTCAGAGATAAGTAACTTGGCCAAGAAAATGAGTATAAGGCAGAGAGAGATGGGGTCGAAGCCCCCAATGCCAAATCATATTTGTTACTACAAAGCACAACAAAATACCAGTTTCACAGAAGGCATGCTGGTGATGCATAGAGAAACACACAGAGACAAAACACCAACGTAACTAACAAACTTTGGCCAAAGCAAACACCAGCTAACACCACACAAAACCAAAACAAACAAGAGTCAAAACACACTGCAGTCACCCATCATTTCTATTACCTAAGAATTGTCTCCAGCCCACCCCACAGCATTCTTGGTAATAAACACAGTGCTGGAGGCCAGTACATTGCTTTGCACCATGCCAGCCTCCTAGTTTTGTAAGTAACAGTTTAAAAAAAATCTTTAAAAGTACTTTTTTTAGAACCAGGAGGAGCAGGGAGCCTGATGGACACCAAGGGAGATACTCCTTTTCTCTAACTCAGTGCAAGGGATCTCTGTGTCACTAGGGAGTCATGTCCTGACTGAGCCTTGGTGCTTTCTCAGCCTGCAGAGCAATGGGGCTGATAGAAACTGCAGGTGCACAGAGGCCAAGTTATAAGTGAGCACAAAAAGAGAAACTGTAGGATACATGTCCTACGGTTTCACATATTGTGCAGACCTACAACTTACACAATGCAAAGTTAAAGTACCTTCATGTACAATTCCCATGCTTTTTACAGCATGAATAAATTTGAAAGTACCTGAAGGATTTTCATCCTACAATACCAAATTAAATGCACAACCATGGAGAAAAGGACTCACAGCCTGGGGCTTCTTACCCAAGAATTCCACTGTAAGCGTTCCACCGAAAGGTCTGCTCGTGCTGCGTGATGTTATGGAAGGGGCAGAACTCATATTTGTACCTAAACATTAAAGACACTTCAGACTTTTACATTCGGTCGAAGTTCATAGCTTTGTGATCCAGCATCTGAATGAGCTACTTACATAGATTCCACATAACTGAAGCATTTGCCTGCCAGCAGAAAAAGGTGCGCGGGGCCTGGAGAGCAAACACAGCGACTTATCCGGGCGGTCCAAGCGCGGGGTGCCGGCGACACGATGTCGCAGGCAGGGAGGCAGGCGGCCGGCGTCCCTGAAGGCCGCGGCCGCGGTTTCCGCCGCTTCTTAGCCTTCAAAGGGCGGGCCATGCCGGCAAGCCTCGGCGGCTCCGCGCCCGCAGCGGCCTACCCACCCCCGGGTCGTGCTTCGATCGCGGCTCTCGCCCGCCCGCGGAGCTCACCGGACGCCGGAGAAGGGCCCGCCTTGGGCTGGAGGCGGTTGGACGGAGGCAGGAAGGGGTTGTTCAGCCTTGCCGGAGGGACGAGAGAAAGACGCGCCTTCAGGCCCGCGCGCATCGCCAGGGCCGGCAAGAGCCGCCCGCCCGCCGTAGGGGCGTTTTCCGTGCCCCGCCCCGCCCCGCCCCGCCCCGCCCCGCCCCGCCTCGCCTCGCCTCGCCTCACCCGAAGCTGTTGGGCTCCTCCACGACTTTCATCTTCCCAGCGGCGGCCAGTCCTGAGAGAGAGAGAGAGAGAGAGAGAGAGAGAGGGAGGGCGCGAGAGAGGGCGCGAGCGAGCGGGGGGCGCGAGGCTCCTTACCTGCCGCCAGGACGACCAGCGCCGCCGCCTCGCCGCGGCCCGGCCGCCGCCTCGCGCTGCGGCTGGCGGAGGCGGCCGCCATCTTCTCGGGCCGCCAGGAAGCGGAAGCTGCTCCCGGTGCTCTTCCGGGGCGCCCCGAGCCGTTCTCCGTGGTGCGCGTAGCGATGAGGCGGCGGCGGCGGCGCCCTCAGCGGCGCCATGCCGAGCCGGAACCCCTGGAGGCCTTCGTCGAGGCGCTGAGCGGTGAGGGGCGGCGGAGAGCCCGCCAGCCCGGGAGGGAGGGAGGGAGGGAGGGAGGCCGGGCCGGGCCGGGCCGGGCCGGGCGGGGCCGGGCCGGGCCGGGCCGGGCCGGGCCGGGCCGGGCTGACGCGCTCCCGCTTCCCCGCAGGCTCCCTCGAGGGCGGCGGCGCAGGCGCGGCGGCGGCGGCGGCGGCAGAGGAAGGCGGCGCGGCGGCCTCGGCCGGGCCGCGGCGGCGCTGGTGCCCGCTGGCCATGTGGGAGCTGGGCCAGTGCGACCGGCGGCGCTGCACGGGGCGGCGCCTGGCGCGGAAGGGGCTGGTGCGGGCGCTGCGGCTGGGCCAGCGCTTCGGCGGCCTCGTGCTCAGCCCGGCGGCGGCGCGCTGCGTCTCCCCCGCCGACAGGTGAGCGGCCGGACAGCCCCGCGGCCCTCCCGCCGCCGGCCTCGAGGCCGCGCGGCGAGGCGGGCGGGCGGGCGAGGCGAGGCGGGCGGGCGGGCGGGCGGGCGGCTCCGGGCGCGAATCTGCCGGTCGTGCCCCCTCTGCAGGCAGGTCGTGGCTCGCAACGGCGTCGCCGTGATCGACTGCTCCTGGGCCAGGCTGGGCGAGACGCCGTTCAGCAAGATGACGGGAAGCCACCTCCGGCTGCTGCCCTACCTGGTGGCCGCCAACCCGGTGAACTACGGCCGGCCGCGCAAGCTCTCCTGCGTGGAAGCCTTCGCGGCGGCGTTCCACATCGCGGGTGAGGCTGGCGAAAGGCGGTGGCGCGGCGCTTCGCCCTGCGCGGGCCGCCGGGGCACGAGCGCGCCTGAGGCGCCGCCTTCCTCGACGCCGGCCCGCGAGCGGGGTCCGGCGCTGGAGCCCGCCGCCGCCGCCGCTTCCCCGTGATCCGCCCATCCCTTCGCTCCAGGATGGCTCTAGCCCGCAGCGCTGTTCTTGAAACGGCCAAGCACGGTGCGCGTGCATCGCAGCGTGGCGGCTTAGGGTAGCTTTTTAGCGGAGGTCGATGTTTTTCTTCGTAATTTTGAGTAGCCTGTCTCAGTCGCGACTAAGCAAGAAATTGGGCCCCTGGACCTCTGTATCGTTCCTGTCCGCTTATTTAAAACGTATTTAAGTTTGCAACCAGAGTCCAGTTTCTGGGATGTTTAGGCCTGGATGGTACCTTGGTCAGCAAGATACCTACAAATTACCTTCTTAAAAGTGTTAAATTGCTGACTGCCTTGTCCTTATATTAGGATTCGCTGATCTTGCCACAATGCTCTTGCAAAAATTTAAGTGGGGAAAAGTGTTCCTTGATCTGAACAGAGACCTCTTGGCAAAATATGCAGCCTGTAACTGTGAAGAGGAGGTGCTAGGAGTTGAGAGAGAATTTCTGGCCAGTGCCCAAGAAAAAGAAGAAGAAGAAATAGGTAAGAATTTGCCACCTTTTGCTTCTTTATTCAGGGCGCAATCTTACTGAGATAGTCGGTGGCCTCCGAAATTGGAGGCTACTGACTATCCAATGCAGGGAAAATGGAGGAGATCCTCTCCTCCACACCTCTCTTGCCCTGCATTTGTGGCTAGACATGTGTTTTCAGGTGTCTAGCTGTGGGTTTGGAGAGTGGGATAGAAGGGGCCTAGAGTCAGGATAGAAAGCTGTCTAAAACAGCTTCTGTGGTCCCCTCCCCACCCCCCGGAATGCCCTGCTTTCACCCTCTCCTTGTTCTATTTATAAGCTCAGAGACAGCAGCAGCATGGAAAGAACCCCACCTGCTGGGAGGGGAATGCAGTTTCTGGGAACCGAGGTCAAATGACCTCAGTTCTGGGAAACAAAAATTCTATGGCCATCTAGACAGTGTCTAGCAGCCACACGATTGCTCTCCCCAACTTGTTAAGCACATAGTCGTTTTCCTTTTATTTTTTTCTTGAAGATCAAATTGTGCGCAATTGTATAGCTGCTTCCTGCTTCCGTGGAGGGAATCTCTGGCGTCAGTCCATCCCGTAAACTCCCTGTAGCATAGCTTTGGTGCCCTCAACAAAAGGAGACAAGCCATTTATTTACCTATTATTATTTCTTATTAAAGTATTTATTAGTCATTTTTCTCACACAATGAGCTACAAGATATAACAGCAAGCATACTGAATACTTCGCAAAGCTGCTTTGACTACACACACCAGTCACAGATTCAACTGAAGACAGCTTTAAACAGAAAGGGCACCTGTTAATAGAAAAGGAGCTCCCACAATGTTGGTTCATCGTTAAGAAGGCCCTATTTCTTGTGCATGCCAGCCTAACAGTGGGCATTAATGAAAGACCCCTGATCTAGATCCTAGTGTATGAGTAGGGTTATATGAGTGAAGATGGTCCTTCAAAGAGCTTGTTCCCAGAACTTTGAATTCGGACCATAAGCTTATTAGCAGTCAGTGCAAAAGCAGAGTTACATTTTTTTACTTCTTTGCCCCCATCAGCCTCTGAGCGGTCACATTTTGTACCATTTGGAGTTGAGCAGTACATCGGTAGCTGAGGCCAGATCCATCTGTTTTAGGTAGGGCTGCAGCAGCCATACAAGCCAGAGTTTATGAAAAGCACTCCTGGCCATGGATGCTTCCTGGCATTGACCCAGCAGACAGCGCTGCAGCGCACACCCCTGCCAGCCTAGTGTTTTACTGGTGGCTTGTTATGTGCTTGGCGGGTTCATGGTCCTTCAAGGGGAGAGCAGCTGCATCCAGGATTGTGTTCATATCACTCTCAAGCAAACATCAGCAAGGTGGAATAACTGGAGACTGTGGAAGGACTTTTATTGCACCCCTCAGACCTCCCAGTTGCTGCTGCACCATGAAACAAGTCAGGACCTGCAGGGATACAGTTTGCTGGGTGGTCTTGGACTCTAAGTGTTTTACTAGCTTGGGAGATTCATTAGTTGACCTTGGGAGGGATGGGGGAATCACTCTTAAAGAATATGGCATTGGCGGGCTAAGAGGCTAAATAAGGAGAAGAGCGATTACCTCAACTGAAAAGTTCCTGGTTTATTTCCTTTTATTTAGCATTTACAGACAGTATTTTAACTTCGTGCTTCAGGCAGAAAAAAGCTCCCATCATTCTGGAGGGCTCTGGCGTTTTTTCCTGCTTGTATGGGTCAGCCTTCTGCCAATGCACTGGTCACTCTGTGGGTCATGGAGATGCCTCAAGGGGTTGACGTGAACATCCTGCTTTGCAGAGCCCGTGCAGCTCCTTGGTGTATATCTGAGCTGAGAGCAATGAAGCAAGAGGGATAATAGCTAGAAAACAGGTGGAGGAAAGCTTGTGTTCAGTCTGATCAAACACAGGTTAGAGCTCTTTATTGAGCCTATTCTGCGGTAGTGGGGGTGGCAAAGAAGCATTTCTTTCCCACCTCCATTGCATCTTCAGGGTGTTGTCCAGCAAAACTTTTCTGGGTGGTGAGGGGCCTTTTGCATTCTGGCTCATGGAGAGTAGGTTGCACCCTTGGTGACAAATTTGCAAGACACTTTGAAAATAAGGTCACTTAGATCCATCATGAGTTATGGTTCCAGAGTTAATACAATTTCAGTAGTGTCCAGTTGTTGAAATCTGAGGATATGGTCAAGGTGTTTGATTCAGCTGGCCACTTGCATACTTGCTCCTTGTGTAGACGAAGGCTGTGACTCCTCTGCATCCTTCATGATTGCTGCACATGGAAGACTGGTGGACAGACTTGAGACAGGTTCAGATTTCCTCCTCTTCTAGCCAGGTCTCAGTTATACAAGTTCACCCATCTCTGATGGTGGACACCTTTTCATTCACTTACCTAGAAGAACTCAGAACTCAGGGCCACAGCTGCCAAATTTGTGGGGGAGGCGCTGCCAGATAAGAAACGGCATCTTGTGGTAATGATGGGGGGGGGGGGCTCAGCCTAAATGACCCCTAGTGCCATATGTTCCAGCCGCCTGCCAGGGCTCCCATGCCTTTAACAGCTGCTGTACAGATAGAAATGCAACAGGTGCAGCTTGAAGCAGTTCCACTACAGGGGACGCAGCTACTACAAAGAGGGACACACACACACCCCTTTGAATCTCTCAGAGAGCAGATTCCAGTTTAATAGATGGCGTTATAGCTCCTTCCAATTCAGCACACCCATATGAGTTTTAAAGTAATTAGGTGTTCCTTGACCGTATGCCTGTCGATTTCAAGCTGCAATCCTGCCCCTTCAGCCTACACTTCGCCTTTGCCAGGGGGGTCATAGACCCTCTTTTGGGAGAAGACTGAGCCAAAGTAGGAATTGAGCACCTCTGCCTTTTCTTTGTCATCTGTTATCATTTTGCCATCCTTATTTAATAGCTGAACAACCATTTCTTTCCTCTGCCTTTTACTATGCACGTAGCTGAGGAAAGCCTTTTTGTTCTTTTTAGCATCCCTTGCTAACTTCAGGTCATTCTCAGCTTTAGCCTTCCTGACGCCATCCCTGCAATTCTGTGCTACCTGCCTGTACTCTTCCTTTGTTACTTGGCCTTCTTTCCACTTCCTATATGTGTCCTTTTTTGTTTTCAGGTCATCCCTAAGCTAATAGTTAAAGGGTTATTAGAGATAATAGGGATATTAGAGTACTTTCAGTTTTGTGGTTGACTTTCATAAAAATTGTAATTCTCTTAACATTTATAAATATTGCTAATGTTTACCAGTGTCTGCTGGAATTTGTCCAATACCTATCTCAGATTGTCCTATGACGATCCATCACACATGTGCATCCCTACCCCTGTACCTGCCACTGCCTGCATGAGTGTCAGGGCAGGAAGAGGTCAGAAACACAAGGCGAGGGGAGGAAAAGTTAGTAATGGACATGCCAGTCTGTCCTCCAGCCTTGATTACACTGAGGGATCAACACCTGAGTTCTTCTAGGTAAGTGAATGAAAAGGTGTCCACCATGAAATGAATAAAATGAATTTTGCCATTAAATAAATAATGGCAAAATGATACCAGATGACAAAGAAAAGGCAGAAGTCCTCAATTCCTACTTTGGCTCAGTCTTCTCCCAAAAGAGGGTCTATGACCCCCCTGCCAAAGGCAAAGTACAGTAAAGCTTGGCAAAGGCGAAGTACAGGCTGCAGGGGCAGGATTGCAGCTTGAGATTGATAGGCATATGGTCAAGGAACACTTAATGACTTTGAATGAGTTCAAATCTCCAGGGCCAGATGAACTGCATCCTAGAGTCATAAAGGAACTGGCAAAAGAACTCTCAGAACTGCTGTCTATTCTCTTTGAGTAATCATGGAGGACGGGGGAAGTGCCAGATGACTGGAGGAGGGCTAACGTTGTCCCTATAAAAAGGAGGAACCTGGGAACTACAGACCAGTCAGTTTGACATCAATCCCTGGGAAAATTCTGGAGCAGATGATAAAGCAATCCATTTGTAAGCACCTTGAAAACAATGCCGTCATTACTCGAAGCCAACATGGATTCGTCAAAAACAAGTCCTGCCAGACAAATCCGATCACATTTTTTTGATGAAGTCACCTCCCTCGCGGACCGTGGGAATGCTGTAGCCATCATATACCTCGACTTCAGCAAAGCTTTCGACAAAGTGCCCCACGATATCCTGATGAGCAAACTAGCTCAAAGTGGGCTAGATGAAACAACGATCCGGTGGATCCACAGTTGGCTACAGAATCGGACTCAAAGAATGCTTTTCAATGGGACCTTCTCAAACTGGGGAGAGGTAACGAGTGGGGTACTGCAGGGCTCAGTCCTGGGCCCAGTGCTCTTCAACCTTTCTATTAATGACTTGGAGGAGGAGGTGCAGGGAATGCTGATCATATTTGCAGATGACACAAAATTGGGTGGGATAGCTAATACTTTGGAAGACAGAAACAAAATTCAAAGTGATCTGGATAGACTGGAGTGCTGGGCAGAAAACAACAGAATGACATTTAATAGGGATCAATGCCAAGTTTTGCACCTAGGAAAAAGAAACCAAATGCACAGTTACAAGATGGGGGATATGTGGCTCAACAACACTACAAGCGAGAAGGGTCTTGGAACTGTTGTCGATCACAAGCTGAATATGAGCCCACAATGTGATGTGGCTGCAAAAAAGGCAAATGCGCTTTTGGGCTGCATTCGTAGAAGCATAGCTTCCAAATCCTGGGAAGTACTAGTTCCCCTCTACTCAGCACTGGTTAGGCCTCATCTGGAGTACTGTGTCCAGTTCTGGGCACCACACTTGAAGAAGGATGCAGACAAACTGGAGAGGGTTCAGAGGAGGGCAACAAAGATGATCAGGGGACTGGAAACAAAGCCCTATGAAGAGAGACTGAAAGAACTGGGCATGTTTAGCTTTGAGAAGAGAAGACTGAGGGGAGATAGGATAGCGCTCTTCAAGCACCTGAAAGGTTGTCCCAGACAGGAAGGCCAGGATCTCTTCTCCATCATCCCAGAGTGCAGGACATGGAATAATGGGCTCAAGTGTCAGGAAGCCAGATTCCGGCTGAACATCAGGAAACACTTCCTGACTGTTAGAGCAATACGACCATGGAACCGATTCCCTCGGGAGGTGGTGGGCTCTCCCACGCTGGAGTCATTCAAGACAAGGCTGGACAGCCACCTGTCAGGGATGCTCTGACTTGGATTCCTGCATTGAGCAGGGGGTTGGACTCGATGGCCTTGTAGGCCCCTTCCAACCCTACTATTCTATGATTCTATGAACTATTGTAATAGTTCACTTTCTGGCTTTCCTTGTCATTGAAGGTCTGTATCTTGCTTTTTAAGACAGCTGGTGACCTCTGTCTTGCTCTGTCTTGTTCTTCAGCTGCAGGCCAGTCTTTTCAACATCTTTTCAACCAATATTTTACAGAATAGAAAAGACCATGCAAGTTATCCTAACATTCCTCTATCCATCTTCAGGGAGGCTTAGCTTTGTTTTGTCTCCGAGAAAACCATTGGTGACCTGTGTTTTGGATGGAATCTCGTGTCACTTCCCAATCCAATGTATTACTCCCTTGTGGTTCCCAATTTTGGTTGTTTCTTTGTGGAATATTTTACCCGTCGTATAGGATCTTCCCACCAACTTTGAGTGGTCACCCCTGCCTCCTTACATATGCAGTATCCACCTTCCCAATTCACACCAGAGGCCATCACAGTTTCTCCCTCTGTATGCCCATTCTGTTTTCTATCTTGTTCCCACTCTCCTCCATGTGGGCATAGTTTTAACATTTCTGTGAACAGTTCGACTTATGCCTGTAGAAATATATTTTATAACAAAAACTGGTGAATTATCAAAAGGTAATTTTACTACTTCATAAATACTCTTCTTTCAATAATCCCCTAGTCTCTCCTATCTTTCTGTAGTAACACCCAGTCCTCTATTTTAATTTCTATCACCCCATCTCTATTATAGATTTGTTTTTTCTGCTCTATTTCCTATCTATATTCATTTGGACTTGTTTATACAGACTCTGTAATTTCTTGTGATGACATTTCACCCAGTCATCAGAACCGTAGCTAGGATTCCCACCTTCCTTTCCTCCCAGTGTAACGAGATCAACAGGCGGGTTTTCTCCCCTTCCAAGTACTAAATACGTAGGAGCAAACCTGGTAGAAGTTTGAATAGTATTGTTATGAAGAAATACAATTTCACCTATATGATCTGACCAATGTTTATTTTCTTCTTTCAATCCTCATAAGCGATTGCAGTGTTATCTGATGCATCCTCTCACACATCCCATTTCCTTCAAGATGATCACTGGTAGTATGTAGTTTCTTCATTCTATAAAACTGACATAATTTCTGAAATCTCCAAGACTCGAATGAGGATCCTCAGTTAATACTTTCCCTGGGTATTGAAAAACTTGCACAATTTTTTCAGCGAATGCTTGTGCAGTCACTTCAGCGCTACATTCTTTTACCAGGACAGCAACAGCGAATCTGGTAAAATGATCTATTATAGTCAACAGATACTGATAGCCCTTGGTGCACATGGATAACTTTAAATTGTCCTGGGCTACCAACTCTAGCAGTTGGCTAGCAACTACAGGAGCCAGAGGGGCACTCTCCCGTAAGGAGGGTTTTCTTTTCACAGAACATGTTTGACATTTGCTAATCCAATCTCTGACATCTCTCTGTAAACCTGGCCAGTAAAATCACATCTTCAGCATAGCCTCTGTTTTTTCCATACCCCACTGTCCTGACTGATTGTGATAATATTCCAACAGTGATACAACTTCCCCAGAGGAAACTACTAGCTGGTATACTTTTCCAGCAGTCTTTGGATGGATAATCACTTGAAATAGCTGATCCTTCTTCGCTATCAGCCGTGGTTGTTGTTTCAACAATCCTTTCTTTCCTTCATTTAATTGTTGGTGATCTACTTCTCTACAGCTTTCCTTTGCCTGGATGAAGAAACAGCTATGTCGATGTTTCCATCCCAATTCTGCGTGGCTGCCCAATCTTCTCCTTCATTCCCTAGTTCCAAACCTGAAGCACGGCAGCCGCAACATCAGCTTCGCTCCAGCATGCCTGTACAGCTCCAGCAGGCAGCTGCAGCCAGTCCGGCATTTCTGTATTTTCGCTCACATCCGTTTCCTCTTTCTCTGGTGTTCCTCCTATTCGGGACAGAACATCTGCATTTGCATTATGTTTTCCTGATCAGAACTTTATACTGCAATTAAAATTTGCTAAGTGAGACATCCATCACTGCTCCAGTGCACCTGATTTTCCTGAGCCTAAGCAGGCAAGAGGATTGTTATCAGTAATCGCCTCAAAGGGTACTCCTGTTAAATACTGTCTAAATTTCTCAATAATCGCCCAGACCAAAGCTAATAGTTCTAGTTTAAAGGAGCGGTGATTTTCCATATTCCTTTCAGTCTGTTTTAAACTCTGGCTAGCATAAACAATTACTCATTCCTGTCTTTTCTGTACCTATGTCAATACAGCTCGAAGTCCATTAAAACTAGCATCCGCACAAAGCTTGAATGGCGACTGGTAGTTGGGTTAAGTCAGTATTGATGCAGAGGGTAAGTCTGACTATCAAAAGATTCTTGGCACTCCTCCATCCACTGAATAGCTCGATCATGTTTTTCACTTTTCATCCCTTGCAAGAGGTCAGTTAATGGTCTTTCTTTGAGAAGTTTTTAATGAATTTGCGGTAATAGCCTACAAACCCTAAAAACTGCCTCACTTGCCGTATAGGCCCTAGGAGTTCTCCATTCCTTCATTGCTTGCACTTTGTCAGGATCAGATGCCACCCCTTCAGCTGACACTAAATGCCATAAATATTTCACTTCCTCTTGAAAGAGAAAGCATTTCACAGGCTTCATCTTCATTCCCCTCTGACCTAGTTATGTAAATGCTACATCCAGATGTTCCACATGCTCTGTGAAACTTCTTGAAAAGGCTGTGATGTCATCCAGATACAGAAGTATAGATTCAAAATATAAATCTCCTAAACATCCCTCCATCATCCTGTAAAAGGTGGCTTGAGCATTTGTTAAATCAAAGTGCATCCAAAGAAACTCATGAATTCCCATAGGGTTAGTAAATGCAGTCTTTTCTTGGTCTTATGCACCCGTGGGTATTTGCCAATAACCACTTGCCAGGTCTAAAGTAGAAAACCATTTAGCAAAGTGCAGGGCTCCTAGAGCATCCTCTACCCTAGGCAACAGGTGGGCATCCAGCCTTGTTCATTTTCTGTAATCAACACAGAAGTGTAATTTTTCATTTTTCTTCCTAATCAGGACATTGGGTGTGGCTGAGGAACTAAAACTCTTCTTAATTATTCCTACATCCTTCATTTCTCACAGCATTTCTCTAACCGGCTGATACTGTTTGGGGGGAGTACTTCAGAAGGCTTCTTTAATTGGAGGGTGGGTAGTAACGATTCTATGTTTGATGCCTTCTGCTCTCCTGAAATCGCTAGCATGTTGGGAAAACACTGGGCTGCGTTGATGGCAACAGTTCTGTGATTCCTTCCTGCTCTCTGGACTAAATTTTTCTAAAGGGATAGTCACTTCCCGGACCCTCGGGAATATGTCTTCGGGCATACTCTGAGGCTGCACACACGGGATCTCTGTTGGTGTGGGTACTTGTATGGGTTGTCGAGGATAGATCCTGAGTTCACTGTTGGTGAAATTACACATCCTCACTGGAATAATTCCATGGTCTGTCTCTGCCAGACTCCATCCCGCTCTCCAGTTGGAGTGCCCTATTAAGACTTCTACCAAAATTGTATATTCTTGTCCCCTTGGTGGGAGTTTTATCCTACCTCTCACTATTTTTTCCATCCTAGCTAGAATTTCTATCACTGCCCAAACAGCACAAATAACTATCCCTATTTTCCTATCTGCATCTGTGTATCCCAAATAGTTTTGTATTCCCTGCAATACATGTTTCTGTGGTATTTGATCTGGTCTTCTCTGTTTTCCCAGAGCTTCTCTGCTAGGTCCAAAACACAATCCTGTAAAACGGTCATGCCAACTATCAAAGGAGGCAGTTCCTTGCTCTCCACTGCTAATACTACGCATGCTGTCTTACCCATTTGTTTTCCAAAGCACTCCATCTCCTTCTCCAAATAACCTGACTGACACGTTTCTTCATTATTTCCCTCAATTAAAGAGACCCAACCTTCTGGAAGCCCTTTTAATTCCTTCCTATCCCAATATTGAAATAATTTTTAAAACTGTATTATAGTCAGCTGAGAGACAGTATCCAATAAAACAGGCAGTACAATCCCCCCCCCACCATTTTTTTCTCTAATTTTTCTAGGGACCAAGCATGTGATTCCTGCCCTGGTGTTTTCAAGACCATCTTCATGCTGAGGAAGCTTTTGACAAAATTTGCCAGATGACCTGGCTTACTTTTCAACGATGGTGTAGGCAACATTGGATATCTCCTGATTCTGCTCATCTCCCAGAGTTGCTTGAGTTCCTTCAAGGTTGTCTTTCTGCTAACCCCTTGAAACAACAGATAAGGGGGGTCAGGAGCTTAAGCAGCATCAAGAATCAGGAGATTCACCAGTCTTCCTGCCCTCAAGTAAAGCACTTCCTTAAGAGACCATCTATTACTACCACTGGTGGTTGATAGATGTCCCACTTGGGATCTCACCTTGGTACTCCAGGTCCTGACAAAGGCTCCCGTTAAGCCGGTTGGAGTCATTCCCTTGAGGGAACTTACTTTGAATACTGTATTCTTGGTGGCCCTTGCATCAACTAAAAGGGTGGGGGACATTGGTGATTTTTCGATCCAAGAATCTTGAATTTCAAGATTCCAAGAATTTCGATCTTTCTGTGGAGGCAGGATGGTCTTGTAACCAAACTCTGCATTTATTCTTAAAGTATTCACCTTAGGAATATTGTATTTCCATAGGTTTCAGGAACTAGCATTACCTAATTTCTGCCCTAAGCCAGTCCATCCCACATAAAAGGAATAGCACAACCATGATGTATCCTTCAGGGTTAGAAATGTGAAGGCCTGAAAAAAAATGGAAAAACTCAGGGGATGTTTTTCTGAGGACTGTTTTTGTTTTTTTCCCAAAAAATTGGAACAGCTTTGAATTATGAAATATTTTCTTTTCGAATTTAAAACAGTACTTATATATTGCTACCGAAGCTTCACGCCCCCAAAATGATTTAAAAAAAACTATGGAATAAGAACACTTTTATAGAAATACTAGAGATGTAAAATGTCTGGAAATAATGAAGCCGTGGAGAAAAATATTTTTTAATCCTCTCTGTAAGATTTCCAGCATAGTTATTTCTTTCATTCCGTATTAAAATTACTGATCTAAAGTATATTTTACTGATAGACATTTTTGCTCAATTTCCCAACTTGTGAGTAGAGTCACCATTGTGCATTCTGGACAGTTTGGGTTTTGTGCTATATAGCATGTTTCTGATGCTGTAGCTGTCATTTAATGTAGTTCTAACCTATTCAGGCAATAATTACAAATTAATCAATGAATTACAAATCAATGAATTACAAATCATTGCAAATTTACTAACGAGTTTACTTTAAAAATCTTAAAATATAATTGAAAAGTAAGCAATACTAATTCTTTTTAACACTCTTTACAGATCTAAAGTCACTTTGTTTCTTTAAGACAGCCTTCCCCAACCTTGTGCCCTCCAGCTATTTTGGACTTCTTCTCTCATCTGCCTCAGGCAGCATGGCTAATGGTCAGGAATGCTGGATACTGTAGTGGAGAACATCTGGAGGGCACCCTGTTGGGAGGGCTGCTTTAGGAACATACAGCAGCCTTTCTGTTCCTAAAGGTATTTTATGTATGGCTTAGTTTTCTCATAAAATTGTTGTTTTTCTGAAATTTCCATGTTTTCCGGAAAAATACATTTTTTTCCATGGCCTCAAAATTTCTGGAAATTTTACGTCTCTACTCAGGGTATACTGAGGGGATTAGGCGCCTCTTTGCCTCTCTCAAACTGGGGGCACAAGGTAAGAAGGTCTCCAGAGGGACAATCGGTCACTGGGTCAGGGGATGTTTAGCCCTCACGCACCAATCCTGGGGTTGCTCACCACCAAGTGCCATCCCAGCCTATTATGTTCAAAGGGCCGCTACGGCTGCAGTATTTGATACTGTAGGATATTTGTAGAAGGGCGACCTGGGCCAAGCCCCCCACCTTTGTTCACCACTATAAAATTGATAAATATGCTTTGGCAGATGCATGTTTTGGATGCAAGGTTTTGCAGAGAATGTTGTAACCTCTCTTACCCCGTGTCTTGGGATACTGCCATTGGATATCCCATTCCTGTTGGTTCCAACCTCTGCTCACCAAGATCGGAAAGTTGGACATAACGCGAAGTATCCTTCTGGTCAGCAAAGTGTGAACCTGACAGCCCATCTCTTAGTTCAGGGTTGTCTGGTGTTTCTGTGTCTGAGTGTGGCGCGCACAGGGAACGGGGGGGGGGGGGGCGGGAGGGATCAGCATATCACATCTGTGTGGTGCCCCACTAGGAAGATAGGGTGTCCTACAATTCTTCACTTATTTTCTGTTGGTCCAGTTTCTTTTGGATTTGTTGCATTTTGTTGGTTTGTGACATCTGTTTACACATATTCTCATGCAAGTGTGTGGTACAGCTGATGTCAAGTCCCGTGACTGAGGGATTTCTCCTCTTGCATTGGGACACGTCGTATTTTTTAGCCCTGCCTTCCCTTGGAGGAGAGGAGTTAACCTATTCCTGCCAGGTCCATCCTTTGCTGATCAGAAGGATACTTCACAGTAAATCCAACTTTCCATTCCCTGCCCCTAACCCTGGGCCAGCTGGCACCGACTATGCTTTGGCAGTTATGCATTGTTACATTTTGATATTGTCTTACTGGGACTTTATATTTTGATTTTACATGTAAGCAGCCTTGGAAGGATTTATATCTTGAAAAGTGGAAATTAAATAAGTAAATGTTTCTCACCCTGTCTTTCCAGAGTAGAAAAAGAGCAATTAGAGCTTAACCTTCCTGATTTTTCTCCCTCCTCCAGATCCCTTTGATATTGACTCTGGAAAGGAGTTTTCTAATCCCAACAGGCCTGCCACGGCCATAGGGTAAGACCTTTAAGGCTGCAACCCACTTACCTGGGAATAAGCCCCATTGAACTCAATAAGACTTGCTTCTGAAGAATAGACCTGTATAGGATTGCGCTGCAAGGGTCTCATTTCTCTGTCTTCAGAGATTATTATTGGCTTGTATAACACTGATCTCTATTTGTAGAGTAACAACTGGAGGTGAAAGTTCGAGTGAAGAAACGTCTGAAGATAATGACGAGAGGAGCAGCAGCAACAGCAGCAGCAGCAGCTTAGAGGACCTGAATGCAACATGTGCTGTACACAGCAAGCCAGCTGTGTGGGAAGAAACAAAAGACAGACTTGGGTACCGATCCTAAACAGTTTTACATGGAAAGAAGTACCACTGAACTCAGTGATGGGATTTGTTTCTAAATAAGCCTGTTTAGGATTGGGTTTAAGATTGCTTAGTTTTAAATACGTGGGTGAGCCAGCTAGGTAGTATCGTTCATAGTCTAAGGTGCTGGAGGACCTCTTTTTGTAGAAAGTACTCTCACTTTCTCTTGTACTTTACTTGCCAGATTGTGCACCAGATCCACATCTTGCCTTTTCCCAGTTAGTGTCTAAACTTGTTATTGCTATTAGTAAAATTTACTGGGATGTTGGAAGGAAATAAACTGGGCGGGGCTTCTGCACCTGTGACAGCTCTCTGGAAGTCGTGCCTTTCATTCCTCAATTCAGTATGTCCTCTTTATGCCTAGGAGAGCTTGTGAGTGGGTAGCTGACAATGAGTGCTCTGAACAAGAAACTACAGTGGAGATGGGACATACACCCTGCCTCCTCCTTACTAGGTACGCATTGGGCAAATTGTGTCCCGACAAGATGTTTTGGCATACACCTCCCAGCAGCACCACCCAGCATAGCTGTTGGGAGTTGTAGGCCAAAATATCTGGAGGGCCACAAGTTGCCCACCTCTGCTTTTGAGGATACATTGTTGGAACAAGACCAAACTATCGCGTCCAGTGTTCTGCTTCCAGTAGTAGCTAGACAGCTCCCTTTGGGAGTTTTAATGCTAACACAGAGTGGAGGGGCAGTGACAGATCTTGGATACAGAAGAGGGTAGAACTACCAGGCAACAAACACACAGGTATGTTTTTGACCCTGGGTCACCTTTCCTAGGGAATCTGAAAAAACAAGTAACGGACAGAAAAGGCTTCTGGCAAATAGGACCAAGACTGTTCTCTCTTTTCAAGCAAGAGAGGAGAAAGTAACAATGACCTTCCATTATTCACTACAGGAAAATGTGTGTTTGAATTAGCCTGTGAGTATCTAACAGTTTATAGTATCTTAAAAAATGGAGGTATTGGTGCTGAACAATGCACGCTCTGAGCCATGCAGGCTGCCAACCTGAATCCCTCCCCCCCCCCCCCAGTTGAGATAGTTGTTTTTAAGGATTCTGAGCAGAGTTTTGAAATGGTGTTTGTGTGTGTGTGTGTGGGGGGGGTATTACGATCAGGGTAAAAGCACTTCCTTTGATCTGAATTGCCTGGCTAAAATACTTCTGGCTATGAAGGAAGCAGAGCAGGGTACAGCATACATTATCCTGAAATTTAATTTTCTATGTTTTAATTTTTGTAAGCCGCCTTGTGTTCCAGTACTGGGAAAAAGGTGGGGTATAAATGTTGTTGTTGTTGTTGTTATTGAAGTGGAGGTGGGGGAAGAGAAGCTACGAGGCATAGAGGGGAGGGGCTTCTCAATACTGGCAATTGCATGGAGCTCCCTACTCACCTACCCTTGAAATATATAGGGCAATTTCACTATAGAGTGCTGATGCTAAGTGAGCAAGAAGCTTACTCATGAAGCTTTTGACCTCAGCAATCTAGCTTCCATGAGGATGATTTGTACACTCATGTTAATATTATAGACATGCTCATTTCTAAGATACGTACTAATTAAACTAAACTTTCCTTTCTGCTTACTACAGTGTTGATAGTTTCTCTTTTCCAGTATGTGAAGCAGCAAAACGTTGTGCTTTGGTAGCATATTTTTATACAGCCACTCCATAATGCAAGTTCTCTGGGCAGCTCACAAAACAAATACATGACAATAAAAAACAAAAACTGAAACTCAATTAAAACATAAGATGAGAGACCCAGACTATAAGATATAACTTAATTAAAAGGCCTATATGAATTAAGAAAGCTTCACATATTGGTGAAAATGGCACCAGGTGAGCCTCAGGGAAGGCTGTTCCCTGAGAGGCCATAGCTCAGTGTGATAGAGTAGTGGTCTACAAACTTTTTTGATCGCGCACCCCTATGAGTAAAAAAAATTGAGCACCCCCCAATATATGTATTATATGATATGATATGCATGTACTACTGTACTAATATGCACATTATACAACATACACAAAAACAGAAATTAAAAAATGAGATAAAGATGAAATAAGCAATATTTTTAAAATTATTTATTAGCAGTATAAAACCCTTTTTGCTCTCACTAAAAGAAATAATATTTTTCAGTGAGAGCAGTGTGACTGAAGAGGCTTCATTATTTTTGAAAATCTAGGTTTAACAGTTTGTGATACAGCAATTCAAAGGTCTGGTTCTAAGTTCAGTTTATTTTGATACTTGCTTTTAATAGCTGTCATAGCTGAAAAAGACACCTCACAAAGATACTTAGATCCAAATGGAAGAAGTGCATCATTGGCTGCATTTACTAAATCATAATAATACTCATTTTTCAATCCCATCCACCAATTATGCAAAGGTTTTTGTTGAAATTCAGCTAGTAAACTTCCATCTTCCCTCATGTCAATCAGTTGTTCTTGCAAAGTAATCAGACGGTGTTGCATTTTTATATTTTTAACATATGGGCTCAAAGCCCACTGAAACTCTTCATTTGGAAGATTTTTAAACAGGTTAGAAAATTCCGTTTTCAAGTTTAAGTGTGCAGATATGAGAGGTTTTTATGGGTGACACGCTTACATCATTTTCAGCAACAAAATCGCATACTGATGAAACATTTCAAAATACCCATTTTCAAAATGCTCTCTCTGTAGCGTGAGTTTTTTTTGAAAAGCAGTTACTTTCTCACTCATTGTTACAACGTCACCTTTACCTTGAAGGGGACAGATTAAGCGTGTTTATTTTTTCAAAAATATCTGTCAGGTAGCCTGCTACTGACAGCGGCTTGTCATCACAGAAAAGGTCAGCAAATTTGGAACATATTTGCTCTTCGGCGGGATGGCAGCTGCTCCAGTGCCACGGCCGAGCAAGCAACTGCGCCTTCCTCTGTTGTGCCTGGCAGAGACTGGCACAGTTGCTCACCGTGGCTGCAGCGGGATAGGACTGGAGCCGAGAGAGAAATGCCACAGAGCTCCCCCCTCGGCTCCCGTCCCAGCCTGCTGCCTCTGCTGCTGCCATCATTGCACACAATGGCAGCTCAGTGGGGCAGCAGGATCCCCATGGATCGTCTTGCACATCCCGTGGGGTGCATGCACCCCGCTTTGGAGACCACTTTGCATGCAGACGGTCCCAGGTTTGATCCCTGGCTTCTGCAGGTAGAGCAAGGCGAAGAATCCTGTCTGAAATCCTGGGGAGTTGCTGCTGGTCAGTGTTGACAGTACTGGGCTAGATGGACCAATGGTCTGACTCAGTACAAGGCAGCTTCCTATGTTCCTAACTGGGATGCCACCACTAAAATGCCTTCTGCGGTCATCGGCCTCATCTCATTTAGCAGTGATAGGCAGATGATAAGGTTTGGCTAGGTAAGGTGGTCTTTCAAGTAACCTGGGCCTAGAATAGGATAGGGAGCCTTGGGTTCAGGACAGCCACAAAACACAGGTGTAATGGGGTCAAAACACCCAGTCTCAGTGCAGGCCTATTCTGCATCAACTGCAGTTTCTGAACACTTTAAGGACAAAGCATTGTCTGTGGGGTTGCAGTAGTCTAAACCAGAGGTTACCAGAGCACTGCAACCTCCTGCGCAGTGTATCAATCCAAGCTGATAGAAGGTGGTTTGAGCAACAGAGGTCCCTTAAGCTTCTAATGAGAATATCGGAGAAATAAGTGCCTCCAGCCTACAAGCCTGATCCTTTAGGGCAATGTGCAACCCCATCTAGATCAGGCTGAACACCACCCAGTTCCATGAACCAACACAACAGTACCTCCATCTTGTCTGGATTGACTGCCTTCATCCATTCTATTACCTGTGTCCAGCACATACCTGTCAGATGAAAAACACAATAGTGGGATATTCTCTATATAAAGGTGACACCCGAGACCAAATCTCCAGTTGATCACCAGATGCTGAGCAGCATTTGCTCTGACGGCACGTGAGGCAGCCACCTTGCTGAAGCTAAGCAGGTCTGGATCTGGTCAGTGCTAGGAGGGGAGGCCACCCAGGGAACCTTGAGTTGCATGACAGCAGAAAGGCTGAATATGATTGTAACAAATACAAAATAATGGGCGAAAAAAATAGAACTGCAACGCATGACTGCCCTAAGGGTTCAGCAGTCATCCCCCAGCAGTACTATTGGGAAATGGCGATCTGAGGTGGGGACAACGGCTGAGGAGTGCTCCCCACACCCAACTCGGGACACAGGCTGTGCAGTGCTAGCATGGTAATGAAAGCTAAGAGGTCCAAGAGAATCAAAAGGCCCACACTCCCCCTTAAAGCAACAAAGGCAGTCTCTGTCCCCAAAACTAGGCCTGAAGCCTGATATAAATTTAGCTAGTTTCATCCACAGGTGATTGGAGTTGGCTGGCTACCAACTCTCACATCTTGCCCAGGAAGGGAACATTAGTCACTAGCGTATGGTTAATGTTTTAAGTCCAGGCTAGCTTTCTTTGGGAGCTGTCAAATTACGTCTTCTTTTAAAGAAGCTGGAATTGCTTCCTCTCCATGAGGCATTTACAACTTCCTGATGTTTGAATAAAATTTGAATTTATTCAAAAAGTAGTATACCATGCTTCCTAAAATAGCACAAATATACACAACACTAACTGCTACCAATACATGTGTTTATAAAAAAGTAAAAAGAGTTTAATAAATGCAGCTACCATGGTGCAGGCACAGCGGGGCCAGGATGCTTGTGACCTTTATTATTATTAGCAATATTTCTATACCCTTTGCAGATGGGGTCCGTCACTCTCACAGCTGTGTTGTGAGACTAAATGAACCAACCACCATGCAGGCTATTCTGAGTGCCTTTTAAGAATGCTTAGCATACAAAAGCTGTTGTTGTTGTTCAGTCGTGTCTGACTCTTCGTGACCCCATGGACCATAGCACGCCAGGCCTTCCTGACCTCCGCTCTCTCCCGGAGCGTGCTCAAGTTCATATTCATTGCATCCGTGGTGCTATCTAGCCATCTCATCCTCTGCCGTCCCCTTCTCCTTTTGCCTTCAGTCTTTCCCAGCATCAGGGTCTTTTCCAGGGAGTTTTCTCTTCGCATTAGGTGGCCAAAATATTGGAGCTTCAGCTTCAGTATCTGTCCTTCCAAAGAGCAGTCAGGGTTGATTTCCTTTAGGATGGACTGATTGGACCTCCTTGCAGTCCAGGGGACTCGTAAGAGTCTTCTCCAGCACCACAGTTCGAAAGCATCAATTCTTCGGCGCTCAGCCTTCCATATAGTCCAGCTCTCACAGCCATACATTACTCCTGGGAAAACCATAGCTTTGATCAGACGGACCTTTGTCGGCAAGGTGATGTCTCTGCTTCTTACTATGCTGTCTAGGTTTGCCATAGCTTTCCTCCCAAGGAGCAAGCGTCTTTTAATTTCATGGCTACAGTCACCGTCTGCGGTGATCTTGGAGCCCAAGAAAGTTCCATGGGGTTTTCTTGGCAAGAATACTGGAGTGGGTTGCCATTTCCTTCTCCAGTGGAGTCAGTATTATTACCTACTTAAAATGTTCCAATCATTTTTTCTGCTTCTAACAGCCCAGCAGAAGGTTCAGACTTTCCAGAATTTTTCCAGTGCAACTTGGTGACATTTTGCTCTCCGTCAGAGATGTATGAAAAACATGCAGTGCACCCATTTCTGATATAGCTAATGTTGACTGCTGTGACTGACAGCAGCACTCCAGGCAGAAAGGTCTTTTCATACTATAGCCATACTATGTGAGGCAGCGATTGAAGCTGGGACCTTCTGCATGCAAAGCTATGGGCCGCTACTCAAGTAATTGGCTTGTATTAAAAGAGACGATTGGTCCAGCCAGCCAATTGGCGATGGCTCCTCAGAATTTCATACAGCGATCTCACTCCTACTCCCTGGACTTAATATGCTCCCTAGAGGGGCTTCTATCAAACTGGCATGACAGTTGAGTATGGGAAAAAGCAAGACAAGAAGCTTTATAGAAACAGTTTATTTACTCTAAACAGCAACACAGACAAAACGCCATAAACACAAAGGAAGTGACGCAGAATCAAGATGCTGGCTGGCTTTGGATCTGAGGCTTTTAAGCAACAACAACCTAATTTCTTATTGGTAGAAAAGAAAAGGGTGGAGGGCATTTTTTTTTCTTACAGCCAAGTAGAGGCAAAATATACTTCTAAACAGCTTAATGCATGCCTGCATCAGACAGCAAAGAAACTAGAGATACTAGTGAATTTATAGAAGTATAAAAGTTTATAGTTTTACAGCAGTTGAAATACTGACATCAATATTAAAATAAAAGCAAGTTTTACATAACAATCAAAAATACAAAAGACTGAAGGAAGAGACCCTGTATGAAAAAACTGGGGGCAATTCAGCAAATTTAGAACTGTATACAAGTGGCGAATATGGAAAATGGCACACATACAACCCCCTCCCCTAAGTGACTATTAATTGTACATAGCGACATTAGATTTGCAAAAGTTTTGTAAACAAGTTCTTGCCAATTAATCCCTTCCTTTAAAGATGCTGGATGATAGGAGCTTATGATGGTGCAAACTTCTTGGCTTGTGCTCGAACCCTCTTTTCGTATTCCACTCTGTTTTGGCTAAATAAAATTTAAAAAGAAAGGTGACTTCATATCCAAAGATCAGAGTGCAAAAGATCAGGTAGTCCATAGCATGGAGCTTGAGAAAATCAAATGACACATAGAACACTTGTATTTAAAAGGAACTCCCACCAGTTGCTGTCCTGCTGAAGGGCCATAGGGTGCCCATTCCCATCCACAAGCATCAGCAGACCCACCGTTCCATACCTAGAACATGGCTAAGAAAGTTTTAGGGGCATCTGCACAATGGTTATCAGAAACCAAGCCAACAACATTAGATTAGACCCAGTTGCTCCACTGAAAACTGATGGGGCAAGGGGAGGAAAGGAATTGGAGGCCCCCAGAGGGAGAAACCAGAACTATGAAGACAAAAAAACATTCTTTTTCCAACCACTGAAACTGCATACACTCCACCCCCTTCTCCATGGAAGCCTTAGAAGATACTCCCTTAAGTCCTGGCATCTATTCTTTTTAAAGGAATTTGTGCTGAAGTAAATAGATCTTTGCTTGGAAGAAAGCAAACGTCCAACTTTTACCAGTAATAATAAATCACATTCCCAATTTGTGTGACTTTTCCATAGTAAACTCTGCTCAAAGCAACATCCTAAGAGTTTACAAAATAAAGTATAGCAACATTTCAAGCTAGTTCACGAACAACTGCAAGCCCTAAATTTTTAAAAGTAATTCAGAAATCCAGGAATGCCCAGCAAACTTGGGAGGGGGCCAATATTATTTGTGAAGGAGCCGTGTGTTCTTAGAGCAAGTGCAACATAGTGGTCAAGCAACTGGGAAGTAGGAAGTCCCTAGGTCACATCGCTTCCTTCACAAACTGACACAGCACCTCTTCGCTCTGTTTCATGCCCCCACTCCTATCTGCAATATAAAGAGGGCGTATGTGGTGCATTTTGAAAACTAAAGGCCAAATTAGATGAAATGTTACATGTGTCTTTGCAATTAATATGCACATTTCTTAAAGTGCAAACAAGCAGCTGCAGCAGATGGGATTGATGATGACTGGGATTGCAGCTGGGGCAATTGTCAAGAGTTAGGAGGGGGTCTGCACTGCAGATGTTTCACTCCTATTTTGATGGGCAGCTCTGTAGGAGTCAGTTTTGTGCCCCATGCTATTTAACAACTACAAGAAACTGTTGAGTGGGATTATCCAGAGTTTTGGAGTGCGTTGTCTTCAGTATGCTGATGGCATGCAGCTCTATTTCTCCTTTTCATCTTCATCAGGTGAAGCTAGAGATGCGCGAAATCAGTGCCTGGCTGCGACAATGGACTGGATGAGAGCTAATAAACTGAAGCTCAATCCAGACATGCCAGAGATGCTGTTACGGGATGGTTCTTCTTAACGGATGGAGGGTGCTCGACCTGTTCTGGATGGGGTTGCACTCCCCCTGAAGGAGCAGGTTCACAACTTCGGGGTTCTCTTGGAGCCATCTTTGCCACTTGAGGCTCAGGTGGGCTCAGTGGCACGGAATGCCTTCTGCGAACTTTGATTGGTGTCCCAGCTATGCCCCTACCTGGACAGGGATAACCTGGCTTCAGACTTCCATGCTCTGGCAACCTCCAAGTTAAATTATTCCAATGCACTCTATGTGGGACTGGCTTTGAAGACGATTCAGAAGCTGCAGCTTGTGCAAAATGTGGTGGCCAGATCGATAATGGGGGCCAGAAGGTCCGAACACGTAACACTGATTCTGTCCCACTTCAACAGGCAGCCTGCTTCAAGGTGCTGATTTTGACCTACAGGGCTCAGGAGCTTAATGATGGAGTGCCTCTCCTGGCATGAACCTACCCATAATTGTGCTCATCACCTGAGGACCTCCTCTGAGGGCAGCTCAGAAGATGACAAAGGAGAGGGCCTTCTCAGTGGTTGCACCCAATTATGGAACTATCTCCCCAGTGAGGTCCATCTGGTGCCAATATGGTCATATTTTCAGCACCAGCTTAAAACCTTCCTTTGCTCTCAGGCATTTGACAGCATGGTTTTTAATTGGGTCGTGGGTTTTCTTATTGATGTGTGTGTTTATATGTTTGTATGTAAATTGTTTTTATATTATCTACAATATTGTGTTTTTAATATTTGTAAACTACCCGGAGAGCTTTGGCTATTGGGCGTTTAGAAATGTAATTAATTAAATGGAGGGGTTTGACCCCTTCCTTCCCTGCTGCAAAAATTACTCCTCCAAAGCTGCTATTTTGCATTGAGAGGAAAGCTTCCGTGGTGCCAGCAGGATCTTTCCTCTCAAGGCCAATAGCTTCGAAGGCCTGATAAGCTATCAGCACCCCCTGCCCCCTAGGTCAGTGACTGCCATTTGCATTTTAAAAATGTACATTTGTCATCTCTAGTTTGACCCTAAACTAATATTATGATTCACTCAAATGACTAGCAGGAAAAGAGGTTTGGATGTTCAAGACTATCTTTTGAGAGGAAGCACCACACAGCAGCTGCAATGTCAGAGTTGGAATGGAGGTCAAAGGTCATCTAATGCAGGAAGGCTGCTACTACAGAATCCGCGATAGGCAGGCTACTTCTAGTTTCTGCTTAAAAACCTCAACTGAAGAACAGCCAACCATTTTGATGCAGTCAAACAGTTCATACCATGAGAAAGTTCTTCCCAATGTTTAGTCAAAAAACTCTTCCTCATCATTTGAACCCACTGGTTCAACTCTTACACAAATTTGCTCCATCATCTCTGTGAAGGCCCTTCAAATATTTGAAGATAGCTATCATATCAGCTCTTCATTCTCTAGAACCTTTGGTACAAGAATAGATGAAGCTGCTTTCAATATGCAGAGCTACTTTTCCTAGGGAAAAAAGTCACAAAAAGACCCAAGTTTAACAGGCTACTCACCAGTAGATTGTGTAAGCCTCTGCTTGAGCTGGGTCTTGAATATTTGGTTCATTTAGGAGTTCTTGAATTCCTAACAAGATCTATGAGTACAGAAAAAAAGAAGTATTACTATGAAGCACATGGGCAGAGTTTTATATCCCTGGGTAATACAACATCCCTCATATTACCCAGGGATATAATCCAAAACCTCTGATCATATAGCCCATTTGCTTTTTTGCTCTACAGAATTTATATGTTGTGGGAAGCTGAGTTTCTATTTTGCTCTCTACATATTTCCTGTGATAGCCCCGTGTTGATGGAATGCTCTCCCCAAGGAAGCTCATCTGGCCCGATACTGTCCTCTTTTTGATGCCAGGCAGACATACTCATTTTCCCATACTTGTCTGGACATTGATTATGGCTCAGCTGTTCTGGGCTGCTTTTCTAGGCTGTGAGCGGAGACAGTTTTTGTGTATTGGTGGATGAACACTTTTCATATTATACTGTTTTCAGATTATGTTTTTATGGTATTTACTTGTATCTGTATTATTGTACTGATTATTGTTTTGTTTTTCTCCCCGTTATATTAATCATAGATTTCTGAATTGTGCGTGTGTTGCTTCAAAGGCTGCTTTTTGCGGTGGGAAACATAAAAAATTAACAGTAATACTAATCATACACATGTAAGGAAGACCAAAGCTGCAATAGGATGTAACTTCTGAATTGCAACCAGATGTGTTGAGCAGGGGGTTGGACTCAATGGCCTTGCAGGCCCCTTCCAACCCTACTATTCTATGATTCTGTGTGTTTTAACTGCTACATAGCGACTAAGTATGCACACTTGCTCACAACCTATAAATTTACAATTGGTAGGGCACATATTTATCCCAGGTTCAATCTCCCAATTAAAAGAATCAGGCAGAAAGACCTCTGTGCCCGAAATCCTGGAAAACCATCACTAGCTAATACCAGGTTAGTTAGACAAATAGTCTGACCTGGTATAAGGCAGCTACCTATTATTTTAATGAGCGACAAATTGGCAAGAAAAAGGCTCAATTGTCAGGTGACTTAAACCCATCCACCCAGGCTAGTAACTATCCAAGCCTCACCTAGCCCACAGGGTTCTTTACAAGATCAAGCATTGTAGAGCACTTTATGTCACACAAACACATACCTGTTTAATTGTGATTGCAGGCCTCCAGTCCTTATCCTCTTCTAGGATGGACAGACACACTGTGCCTGAAGGGTACACATTTGGATGGAATAAGGGTGGCTCAAATTTGCCTGCAAAAGAGGAGATTTAGGCTCAATAACATCAGTGATTTGGGCTCAATAATATCAATGAATAAATCTCATTCATACATTTGCTTTGCTGTTACTTTTTTGTATTCTGAATTCTTTAGGGAATGAAATGGATTCTGAATAAATGTACTTGCAATACCCTGCTTGGATTCTGCAAGCAATGCACTGCGCTTCCTAAATTGAAGAGCAGCAGCAACTAGCTTTCTGAAGAAATGCTGTTTGGGAGAAAGACACACCCATACAGCACACACACACACACACAGCAAATGCCTCCTTTAAAAGGGGTGGAGAGAGCAAAAGGAAGACATATTTCAGGTGAAATATTTCAGTTATTGGTTAAAATATTTCATAGTCGGTTAAAGCAAAAGAGAGGGTTAAGGTTACCAAAGGCCTGTCAGATGATTAGCTTAAAGGCATATGTTTTACTACAGCTGGGCCTGAAAAGCAAAAGACAACTTCTATGCAACTCTTCAAAACACAAGGATCCCAGGATCTGAACCTGACAACTTCTAAAAGAATACATCCAACTTGACCAATTTTAAAAAATCCACGAAAATAGGCTTTGAAAGTATGCTGTCAGCCATTTGCACAATACAAAATGAAGCAAGGAAGAAGAACTCCAGAGCTTCAGGGCAATAATTCTCTCATGTTCTGGGGATTCCTAGTAAAGAATTCTGTGGAGGCAGGAACAGGAAGGGAGAGATCTTGTATAGTGACCTCTGCTGACAGCACACTTCTCCAAAAGCTAGATCTGGTCACTATTCGAGGCATGGTGGCCTCAACTTATGAATGGAATAGATTTCTCAATACATGGAAAATAATTCTGTTGCTATGCACACTGTCATTAAGCAACCTTTGTCTGGAAGCGTTTAATCTCACTAGACTTACATTTGGGGGGCGAGGAGGGATAATCATCCTTGAAAAGCATCCGTAATTTAAATAATCCCCCTTCCCATGGTGTCTGTAAGAAAAGCACAGGGGAGAGAACACACAGGGGAAGAAATATGTCAGTGCTATTATCTTCAAGGGCTGAGCAGCCTAGGCCTGCTTATTCTCCAGAGAAAAGTGTAACAGGCATGCAATTGAGGCTATTGTATATGTGTCTATTATATATAGCAGCAAAGAATTCCAAATTCACTTTAAAATTACATCGGGTTAAAATACTGCCTTGACTGACTCCGATGCTACTTTAATGTGTGTCTGTTTCCGTTTCTTTTGAGGGCATGCTGCCTTTCCTTCTGTGCAAGCCTGTTTGCCTATTCTATTAATAATAACCTAGCTTTGGTCTTGCTAATGCAAACGTTCTCATTAAGAGCAGCAGAACTACAGCAAGAATACCAAAAAGCATCTTCACACTGTCTTCTGGGGACGTTTTCTTGAAGGAGGGGACCAGGGGCAAACAGCTCCAGAACAGCCACCAAAAGGTCTACTTCCATTTATAGACTAAAGAACTTAATTTGTGCATCTAGATTAATTATTTCTATGTTATGCTTTCAGGAAATGATGTGAATACCTAAGCAATCCAGGCATCTGTCACTTTATCATCATGTATAGATAAAAACATTTGGATATAGTAGCATATTCTACACATAGGAGAGATCTAACACAAATCATAGCCTACCAGGAACAATAACATTGAAGAAAGTAAGCATCCAAAACCTTACCCCTTTCTTCCCTGGAATAGCACATTCCCAATTCATGAGGTTCATTGTGCCATCTGGATTTTTTGTTGGTACTGCTACAAAGCCCTAAAACGATTGAAATATTAGCTGAACAAGATGCCAGATATCACATCAACACACAGGAAGAGAGAGTGTCTACTAGCAAAAGTGAGTCACAGAAGAGCTTTATGTTCTAATATACAACAGTGACCACTACATAAACTAACTACAAGAATCATAATATAGAATTAAACAATACGCTTATATTATGCTGTCATCTGCAACAAGGGTGGAGGAAAAGGTCGATCTTCAAATGTTTGGGACTTCAGCTCCCAGAAGCCCTTGACAGCACAGCCAATGGTCAGAAATGCTGGGAGCTGAAGTCCAAAGCATCCAGAGCTGTACTTTCTGCCCATCTGATCAATAACATGCTTACTCAGGAGTCTCAATGAGGCTCAGACTGTAGTAAATGTGTTTATGACTACAGCCTCATTTCAAAGCAGAAGAGCAGGAGGAGGATTAAGAAGTCAGTTGCACTTAAATGTAACAGTTCACTGATCATCTTTCTGAAAATATCAGATTCTTTGGGACAGAATACGGATAGGCAGAAAGTTGACCACGGTTGCTTCTACCTAGTGTCTGCTGTTTGCTGAAATTCTTCAAAAGGGTGCTGGCCCTTCATCGGATCCAGTAAGGAACTTCTTATTTTGTGATTTTTGCTTCACAAGAATGCAGATTCCGAATCCATTAACAGAAATGACCTCTTTTACCAATACAGAATCAAATCACGCACTTTGCATCATCACAGCCCCGATACTGTGACGGTCAGAACATCAGTGTTGCGTGTACCCTTCCTTCCTTCCGTCCTTCCTTTGTTCTCAGGTATTACAAAGAAAACGAGCCTTCCCCGCTTGGCTAGTCTTCTGCAGGCACAAACGGCCTACGGGAGCTGCGCTCCAATCCGCCTCCATATTTAGGGAGGCCAAGAGGCACAAAGGCAGCCGCTCCCCCTGGGAAGAGGCGCTGCTCTACTCACAAAGGGGTGGTCCTTCCTCCAGGCTTTCCTCTCCTGCGCAAGTCTGCTGAGCGCGATGCCAGACATCCTCGGGGGGCCCTTCTGCAACACAAACGGCCGCCCATCAGGGCAGAGAAAGCTCCCCCGCTGCCCGCGGGAGGGGCGCGCCGGGCGCCCGCCCCGCCCCGCGCCGCGCCGCAGGCCTCTCCGCCGCCAGCCCCGCCGAGGCGGAGGCGTCGCGCGAGCCACGCTGCGAAGGGGCGGGAGGCGCCGGCCGCCGGGCCCGCGGCGAGGCCGCCCCGCCCGCCCGCCCGCCCGCCCGCGCGCGCGTCAGCTCGGCCAGGCTGCAGAGCGGCTGCGGGCGCGCTCCGAGGCCGCTGCCGGGCCGCCGGCAGAGGCGGGGCGGGCCCGCGCGTCGGGCGCCCGCCAGCGGCACGGCGCCAGCGCCGCGGCCTGGGAGCCGCAGCCGGCCTGGCGCCCGCGGCTGAGGCGCCCGGGGGCCGCGGCCGGCTAGGGGCGGCCCGGCGCCGTCGCGCCCGACCTTGACAGCCGAGCCGGGCGGCGGCGGCGGCGGCGGCGGCGCGGGCGCCTCGGCCCTTGCCGGCGTGAGGCGAGCCGCCAAGGCCTCACCGTGTGCGGCGGCGGCGGCGGCGGCGGCCTCCTCAGCAGTCGCGCGTGTCCTGGATGGCGGCGGCGGCGAATGACCCGGATGTTCCCCGCTCGCCTCCCCCCTTTTGTCTCAAGCCCGGACTTTCCCTCGCAGGAAGCGGAGCGTGTCGGAACGATCTGTCCCTCGCCGCGATCCGTCTGCCTGAAGGCGCCTGCGCAGTGCGTGCCTCGGCGCCACTGCCCGCCCGTGGAGCCCAGAACGGGCCGACGCTGCGCGGGACTCCCTGAAGCCACGCCTCTCGCCAATCCGGGTGGAGCGGGATCGCCGCCAATCAGCAGCATCGGGCGGACACCAGAGGGGGACTAGTCACCATGGAAACCGGTCGGGAAACGTCTTGAAGACCCGGATGGAGTCCAATGGCCGCCCCTCATTGGAGGGCCGGCCGGAAGCCCTGCCCACACGTAGGCCGGGAGGGGCGCGCTCTGCGCCTGCTCAGAGGCATGGTCAGCTGGCTGACCCAGGAAACGGCTTCTGGGCCGGCCAGTCACAAGGCCGCAAGCCCTCCGCCCGGCCCTCGCCTCGGCTCGGCTCTGGGCGCGGAGGGGCCCGCCTTGGCTCGCGCCCCAGCGGCGCCCTGCTGCGGAAGCGCAGCCGCGGGGCCCCGAAGGGCCCCCGGCCTACCAGCCGCGACACCGCTCCTGTTCCGGGCGCCGCCCTGCAGCGCCTTCGGAGGACCGCGCCCAGCGCCCGCGCAGCCGGCACTCGGCCCGCAGGAACGGCGGACAGCCAGCGCGACCGGGAGCCGCCGACTTTCCGGTTGTGCTCTCTAGGCTTCGGAAAACGAGGTTCGAAATAGCCAGACGCGCCTCTTGCTCGGGGAACAGACGCGCTGGTCCGGGGCGGCGAAGCCGTCTTGGACGCAGCTGCCGCGGGCCGCGAATTACCCTTTTATGCAGGGGTCCAGAACGCTTCCCCCTCAGCTCTAAGTCCCAGAACGTTCTAGCCGGGTGAACGTCCGGCTACATCTACGTCCTAGCTTTCCTGCTTATTAAGGCCCCACTGGAGTGGAAACTGCTTTCTTTTAGGTTCTAGCTTCCATTACGTTCTGGGGGAAAGTTAGTCAACTTTTGTACCGCACTGCAAGAACAGAGAAAATGAATGATAAACCCAGGCAGTCCTGTAAAATCTCATTTTTCAAGACAATTGCCACAAACCTCTTAGGGCTATCCAAGGCACCCAGTTTCATGCCAGTCAGACTTTCCCAGCCTGGTGCCCTTCAGCTGT
Organism: Heloderma suspectum; assembly: GCF_057233095.1. Classification (NCBI taxonomy): domain Eukaryota; kingdom Metazoa; phylum Chordata; class Lepidosauria; order Squamata; family Helodermatidae; genus Heloderma; species Heloderma suspectum. The sequence goes on along the minus strand of NC_139469.1, from coordinate 37,640,504 downwards.
TTTGGACTTCCAAATTTCATCAGCCCCAGCCAGCAGTCAGAAATGCTAGGGGTTGTTAAAAACATCCAGATGGCACCAAGTTGGAGAGAGCTGGTGTAAGTGAATGTACACAAGGATGGATTCTTCCCAAAACCTTAAACCCAGCCCTAAGCAGGATCAAAATATTGTCAAAATAACAACTTCAGGGCTTGTTTCAAATCCAGCTTCTAGTTGCAGCAGGAAAAGTAGCCTTCAGGCTCTGTGCTTCTTCACCATCAAATATGCAGTTGTGAAAGATATTCCAGTTACACAACAGCCTTAAAAACTAATTCAAAGGAAGGTCCAGGAAGTGGATAAAAATTATACTGGGTTCAAAAGTATTCCAGATTAAATCTCCTCCATAGGACTAAGGTTAGCTGTGTCAGAATGCTCCTGCCCAAGGAGGTAGAAACATCATAATCACCTGGATTGCTCCCCTAATAGGGAAGGAGATCCTGCCCATTTTAGATGCTGTCCCTTCCCAGGATGGATTCACCCATTTTCTCTCGAGGGAGGACAGGAGCTGCCCATCCTTTCCCACTGCCCTCACACACACCTCCAGCTGGAGAAACACAAAGGTGAAACAAAAGTGGAAGTTGGGATGTCCAATATTCATGATAGCCCCAACTGTATGGATGCACTCACTTCAGCCAAGGACTCGTGGTCAGAGATATACTGCTTAAGAGGGCTGCAGGAGAGAAAGGAGAGCATCTCACATCGATGGCCAGCAGCCCACAAGCCTTTAATCCTGTCAGCTCATCAAACAGCTTCTTCACAGGAATAAGGCTTCCTCCAGCAGTGACCACAGTAATGATACTCCTGCATCTGGTCCAAGAAATCACCCCCCTTCTCCCTACCTTGGAAACTTACGGTTCTCCTGGTGCAGATGATCTATGCACTCTCATACCCCTGGATGGTGCTTCTCTCTGCCTGGTTCTAAAGCTCCAGCAGTAGCTGATGGCCACCTCTGTGTCTGCTGAACTGGGCCTTGGGGCTGGTGGTAGAGGTGATCCTAGATAACATACACTGAATCACTGCCTCAAGATTCTTACTTTGTGGATAAAAATTCAGAACAGGACTTGGAGTTCAAGCTGAACTTGACTATTCTTTTTCCTGGGATTTTCCTTGGGGGGGGGATTCTCAAGGATGATGAGAGAAACCAAGCTGAAGGGAAAAAATTCTCCACTTGGCCCCTAGACACAGCTGCCATGCCATCATCACACCCCAAAGCTCACCTACCTGTACTGATTCCACTGCGCACACACAGACACACCCCACGCGCTCTCTCTCTAAAGGGTAAGAGCCACTTATTCCAGGCAATAACACTGCTATTCAACCAATTTCTGACCAGTTCATGTAGTCTGGCTTCCAGGAGCTGACAACTGTTCACTCTTTCCCCCTCCCCAGTCCCCAAGTAGGGAAAGAGCCACAGCATGCTGGAATGCTTCAAGCATCATACTGAACTATAGGAACAGCTCCCTAAAACTAAGCTAGGCCTCCTCTGCTTAGGCACAGATGGTATGCTGGCTTATCGAGGATTTCCTAGCCCAGGAGAGGAAGGAGGAGAACCTCTGGGACAGAAGCTTGCAGTGGCTCATCCTATCCTGACAGAGACAGTTTAAAGGTGGGTATGGTCAAGAAGGTCAAGCAGACCATCTTATTAAAGCTTTCTAAGTAGGTCTCTACATAGGAATTGCCCAGGGCCCAAGAAATAGGTTGAGGAGCCCACAGCCAGGTTCAGAGCGAAGGCCCCACAGCAGCTGGGCCCTAAGGTCATCCAGTGGGCCTTGTAGGTTTACACAGCAAAATAGAGGCCTGACTCCCAGCCACTGGCTGATGCACATCAGTCACCAAGAAGGGACTGAATCCCATTCCGTGCCCACTGCTCGTGTCGTGAGGTGCTTTCTCTGGCAACAGAACTGGCCTGAGACCATCACCTTGATGTAATACTACTGGAGCCGCCTGGGGGCAGGGAGAGAGAAGCAGAGCTCACCTCAAGGGCTTGGGAGGATCTGGTTGCCACAGGAGACCACCGGCTCGTGTTTCCATTGGTAGGTGGGATCTCCGCTCAGACGAGTGTTAAGGAGCCAGTCCTGCTCCTGCTTCAAGACGGGGAAGCAGAGGATCTGGAAACCCTGAGAGGGAGTGCCCTCGGAGGCGGCTAGATGCCTTCCCACTGATCCCACATCAGTGGGAAGGCATCTAGCCGAGTGCCAGTGTGTTGTAGTGGGTAGAGTGTTGGGCTGGGACTGCGGAGACCCAGGTGCAAGTCTCCTCTTGGCCATGAAGCTCACTTTGGGCAGTCACTGACTCAGCCTAGCCTACCTCACAGGGTTGTTCTGAGGATAAAATGGAGAGGAAGAGGATCATGTACACCACCTTGGGCTCCTTGGGCAGGGGAAAGCAGAATATAAATGTAACAAACATAAACAAGCATGGGTAGGTGCTGTTGTCTGCGGCACTGTTCTGGTCTCAAACGTGTGGTTCTTTAGGCCAAGTTCCAAGGTGGTGGGGGAGCCCCTAGAGCTCATGAAGATACCAGGCCTGTTGTGCTAGAGCCCAGTGCACCGGTGGCACATCAGCACGCCACAGTGAACATGGCTGGCCCGGGTGTCTGCTGCATGAAACTCCCTTGAGACCCTTCCACCTCCTTAACAACCTCTCCACTGTCGGAAGGCCTCACAGCTCTGTCTAGGCATGTTGGAGGCAGGAAGATACGACAAACAATAAAGAGAAACACAATACTCTAAGCACAGGTATCAAGCAGGCTCCCGTGGGGCCCTGCTAGGTAGGGCGGGGCAGGGCAGGGCAGGGGGAGTGGAAGAGGAGCCTGCTCAGTGGCTGGCCCTCCCCCTAAGTGTCACGGGAGGGATCAGCCAGAGGAGGAGGACGGCTCTGCATTCCTCAGGGAACTGCAGGCACAGAGGCAAGAACTGACACTCCGGGAGGAGTGGGATGGGGGCTGACAATTCAGGACACTTCTAGACGGCACCTCTGCCAGTGGGAAAGGAGCTCTCTCTCCACGAAGACATGGGCAAATCCCTGCTCTTGTAATGAGTACCATCCCCCCTTCGCAGACAGTTATTCCACCGACCTTCTATGAAAAGATATTTGACTGTAGGGCAGGGATGGGGGTCATATGGCCCTCCAGATGTTGCTGAACAGCAACTCCCATCAGCCCCAGCCAGCACAGCCAATGGTGAGAGATAACGGAGTTGCAGATATTGATCTGAGGGCCACATGCTTCCCTCCCTTCTGCGGGGGCACAAGGAGTGGCACATCCTGAGTGTCAACAGCACAGCAGCAATCCCAGGGCACTGCCTGGGTGTCCCTTCCTGCATTCAGCCTCCTTGTGCGAAAGGTGTCCTCTAGAGGGAGCGGCAGTTCACTGGGAGGCAGAGAGTAACCTCCATGGCCCCGTGGGAGGAGAAGTGCCCTCGTTGTTGTTGTTGTTCAGTCGTTCAGTCGTGTCCGACTCTTCGTGACCCCATGGACCATAGCACGCCAGGCCTTCCTGTCCTGCACTCTCTCCCGGAGCGTGCTCAAGTTCATATTCATTGCATCCGTGATGCTATCTAGCCATCTCATCCTCTGCCGTCCCCTTCTCCTTTTGCCTTCAGTCTTTCCCAGCATCAGGGTCTTTTCCAGAGAGTTTTCTCTTCGCATTAGGTGGCCAAAATATTGGAGCTTCAGCTTCAGTATCTGTCCTTCCAATGAGCACTCAGGGTTGATTTCCTTTAGGATGGACTGATTTGACCTCCTTGCAGTCCAGGGGACTCGTAAGAGTCTTCTCCAGCACCACAGTTCGAAAGCATCAATTCTTCGGCGCTCAGCCTTCCTTATAGTCCAGCTCTCACAGCCATACATTACCACTGGGAAAACCATAGCTTTGACTAGACGGACCTTTGTCGGCAAGGTGATGTCCCTGCTTCTTACTATGCTGTCTAGGTTTGCCATAGCTTTCCTCCCAAGGAGCAAGCGTCTTTTAATTTCATGGCTACAGTCACCGTCTGCGGTGATCTTGGAGCCCAGGAAAGTAAAATCTGTCACTGCTTCCATTTCTTCCCCTTCTATATGCCAGGAAGTGATAGGGCCAGATGCCATGATCTTAGTTTTTTTAATGTTGAGTTTCAAACCAGCTTTTGCACTCTCCTCTTTCACCCTCAACAAGAGGCTCTTGAGATCCTCTTCGCTTTCTGCCATTAGGGTGGTATCGTCTGCATATCGGAGGTTGTTGATAATTCTCCCGGCAATCTTAATTCCGACCTCTGATTCATCCAACCCGGCATTTCTCATGATGTACTCTGCATATAAGTTAAATAAGCAGGGTGACAATATGCAGCCTTGTCGTACTCCTTTCCCAATTTTGAACCACTCGGTTGTTCCATGTCTGGTTCTTACTGTTGCTTCTTGACCCTCGTACAGGTTTCTCAGGAGACAGGTAAGGTGGTCTGGTACTCCCATCACTTTAAGAATTTGCCACAGTTTGTTGTGATCCACACAATCAAAGGCTTTAGCGTAGTCAATGAAGCAGAAATAGACGTTTTTCTGGAATTCTCTTGCTTTCTCCATGATGCAGCGAATGTTGGCGATTTGATCTCTAGTTCCTCTGCCTCTTCGAAACCCAGCTTGTACTTCCGGTAGTTCTCGGTTCGCATACTGCTGAAGCCTAGCTTGTAGGATTTTGAGCATCACCTTGCTGGCATGTGAAATGAGCGCAATTGTGCGGTAGTTTGAACACTCTTTGGCGTTGCCCTTCTTTGGAATTGGAATGTAAACTGACCTTTTCCAGTCTTGTGGCCACTGTTGAGTGTTCCAGATTTGTTGGCATATTGAATGCAGCACTTTAACAGCATCATCTTTTAGGATTTTAAATAGCTCGGCTGGAATACTGTCATCTCCGCTAGCTTTGTTGTTACTAATGCTTCCTAAGGCCCACTTGACTTCACTCTCGAGGATGTCCGGCTCAAGTTCAGTGACCGCACTATCATGGCTATCAGGGACATTCAGATCTTTCCTGTATAGTTCTTCTGTGTATTCTTGCCACCTCTTCTTAATCTCCTCTGCTTCTGTTAGGTCCCTGCCTTCTTTGTCCTTTATCATGTCCGTCTTTGCACAAAATGTTCCCTTGAGATCTCCAATTTTCTTGAAAAGATCTCTAGTCTTTCCCATTCTGTTGTTTTCCTCGATTTCTTTGCATTGTTCATTTAAGAAGGCCTTCTTGTCTCTCCTTGCTATTCTCTGAAACTCTGCATTCAGTTGGGTATATCTTCCCCTTTCTCCCTTGCTTTTCGCTTCCCTTCTTTCGTGAGCTACTTGTAAAGCCTCATTAGACAGCCACTTGGCTTTCTTGCATTTCTTTTTCTTTGGGACGGATTTCGTTGCTGCCTCCTGAACAATGTTACGGACCTCCGTCCATAGTTCCTCAGGCACTCTGTCTATCAGGTCTAATCCCTGAAATCTATTCCTCACCTCCACTGTATATTCATCAGGGATATGATTTAGGTCATACCTGAACGGTTTAGTGGTTTTCCCGACGTTCTTCAATTTCAGCCGAAATTTTGCAAGAAGCAGCTCATGATCTGAGCCACAGTCAGCTCCAGGTCTTGTTTTGACTGACTGTATGGAGCTTCTCCATCTTTGGCTGCAAAGGACATAATCAATCTGATTTCGATATTGACCATCTGGTGACGTCCATGTGTAGAGTCGCCTCTTGTGCTGTTGGAAAAGAGTGTTTGCTATGATCAGCATGTTCTCTTGGCAAAACTCTATTAGCTTTTGTCCTGCTTCATTTTGTACACCAAGGCCATGCTTGCCTGTTATCCCGGTGATTTCTTGACTTCCTACTTTAGCATTCCAATCCCCTATGATGAAGAGGACATCTTTTTTTGGTGTTAGTTCTAGAAGGTGTTGTAGGTCTTCATAGAACCGATCAACCTCAGCTTCTTCGGCCTCAGTGGTTGGGGCATAGACTTGAATTACTGTGATGTTGAATGGTTTGCCTTGGATTCGTACTGAGATCATTCTATCGTTTTTAAGATTGTACCCCAGTACTGCTTTTCCCACCCTTTTGTTGACTATGAGTGCTACTCCATTTCTTCTAAGGGATTCTTGCCCACAATAGTAGATATGATGGTCATCTGAATTAAATTCGCCCATGCCTGTCCATTTTAGTTCGCTGATTCCCAAGATGTCGATGTTCAATCTTGCCATCTCATGTTTGACCACCTCCAACTTACCTTGATTCATTGATCTGACATTCCAGGTTCCTAAACAATATTGTTCTTTACAGCATCGGATTTTCTTTTCACTGCCAGACACATCCACAGCTGAGTGTCCTTTCGGGTTTGGCCCAGCCGCTTCACTCTTTCTGGCGCTACTTGGAAATACCCTCTGCTCTTCCCCAGTAGCATACTGGACACCTTCCGACCTGAGGGGCTCATCTTCCGGCGTCATATCTTTTAGCCTTGTGATACGTTCCATGGGGTTTTCTTGGCAAGAATACTGGAGTGGGTTGCCATTTCCTTCTCCAGTGGATCACATTTTGTCAGAACTCTCTGCCATGACCTGTCCGTCTTGGGTGGCCCTGCACGGCATAGCTTATGGCTTCACTGAGTTACGCAAGCCCCTTCACCACAACAAGGCAGTGATCCATGAAGGGGGAAGTGCCCTCACTGGGCGGATATCTGCAAGGAAATTTAGGCATCTCTGCAGGGTTCTGGTGCCTACAGCAGGAGAGCCCAGGAGCATGGAGCCGTCCTTCTTCACATGAGCAACATACAAATCTGAGGTAAACGGGGGCAAAACAAACAGGTGGCAGCTGTCCATACTAGCATTTCAGAGTCCAGAAACAGTCCTGAAGTCTCCATAGGTAATGTCAATGCAAGTCTTTAAAGAGGCATGGAGGTGGTAAGGGACAGTAGTTATGGGGGGCAGGGGGAGAAGCTCAGCTGCACAGGATATGAAAGCCTACCCCACAACTGATCTTTCACCAAACGCGGCCTACATTGACCAGCATTAACCCTGAGAGCCAGAAACTTGCTTTTTTAAACAATGAAAGCTGATGTTCTCAAGATGCTAAGCTTCATGCCACAGACCACATTCCAGTGATGGAGAATGTAAAAAGGATTCCACACTTCCAGTCTTAAATCCTATGTTACAACTGAAATTTCATAGTATAAATTCAAAGAGATAGTGATCTCATTGTTTAACATGTTAAACTTTTTCTAAATTCATTAAGAAGCCAAACCAAAATCAATGCGAAGGGAAAACCCTGCCTGCAGCTAAAACCCTAAGACAGTAAGAAAAGCCCCTCACCTGACAGCTGCAGCCTCTTCCAAAATACCAGCCAGAGGTGAACAGGTGCCAGATCAAAACCTCTCCCCGCTCCCCAAGAAGACATGCTACAGGAAGGGGATAATGGGAGCAAAGTCATCCCACCCCAAAGCAGCACGCACATCAAAATGCACTTTGGCAGACACAGCAGCTGCTCCCCTGTCCCCTTCTCCTTCCATACAGTGGACTTTACTGCTGTCCCCTTTCTAGCTTGCAATTAATGATTAATGCTTTGCTACTCACATCAAAGTGCTCAAAGAAAGGCTCTGGACAGCATGATCAACAGCACCACCTTTTAGGAAAGGGTGTTTTGGTGTCGATATCTTTCAAAGCAAGCACTCAGTTCCCTCTCCAGAATGCTTAACAGAACAGTGGGACCTGAAGGAGACTAGAGCTTGTTCTGCTGATTCAATGGCAGCCTTTGCAACAGGCACCTATCTGCATGTGCGCACACACAGAGTCCTAGTTCTCTCTACAGGCATAAGATAAAAGGTTATTTCTCAAGGGAAACGTTGGCACTAGCCTGAAGGTAATCAAACATGGATCATATCATATCACAGAATCAGAATAGTAGGATTGGGCGGGGCCTACAAGGCCATCGAGTCCAACCCCCTGCTCAATGCAGGACGCCTTAAAAAGTATAAAAGTAGAAACAGTTCACCCTCCAGAATATTACATTTTAGTTAATTCAGTTCAGTTTTAACGTCTTAAAAAAGACAGACTACTCAGTATTGAGAAGGAGCTGTGCAAACTTTCTGTGCAAACCAGCCTAAATGGCAAAACTACAAGACAATGGATGGGAAAGGTTTCTGGACAGAAACCTGATTTGCCAAAATCAAATATGCAAATCAATAATATGCAAAGATATACTCAAGACAGTGAGGACGCTACACACCGGAATGGTAAAGAAAGCGGTGTATACACTCAACATTTGTCAGTTGTTTAATGAAACAGTTTAAAATATGGGTAGAGTGCTAGAAAGCCTCAGACAAGGATGGGCTACTCTCTGTGAAGCACAGAGATTTGAAGAGTATACTTCTTTAAAACTATTTCAAAAAACATGCTCATGGTTTCATTTAAACACAGTGCACTAAAAAGCTCCAGTTGTGTTTCTTCACATTTACCACAAGCCTCTCTTAATGAAACCACAAGTGTTTTTGACAGTACTTGCCAAAACATCAGAGGAACTGCATAGATAAGAGAACGTAGAAATGACTGTAAACATCTGTTTAGAGAACCACAAGAATTCCTACTTTCGGCTGCACAAGCTCTTATGCTTTAGGTCACATAGGCCAACCATTTCTAACCATCAGGATTGAGCACCCATTAACCCTCAAACCCCAGGCCTACCTTCTGCTCTCTCACAGTTCACAGGGGCATCAATACTTGCAGACCTTTCTAAAAACAATGCAACTCTGGGTTGGGTCCATGTATTTGAAAGGCAAGATGCTGTGCCATTTTTAAAGAAAACTAAAAATTGGGTCTTCAATCCTAAAATGTAGCTAAAACTGAAGGTTAACATTTGCAATAAGGAGAGGAAGGCCATCCCTAGAGAAAGGCAAGAAAGAAAAGACTTATTCTAGAGTGGAGATATCTTTGGGTATTGAGGGAAGCAAGGGGAGAGATGCACATCCTTCCTTGAGCCCAGGCCGGTGCCTCTCATTTCCTATCGCATTCTTACATTGGAGCCCCAAAGAGCAGCAGTCCACTGGGGCTGCCTGATGGTGTAGGCCCATATATGGGCTGCCATTTATACATAGCACCAAATATGTTGTCCTTGAACTGTCTGCAATGATGAAAATCCAAATCACTTCTCAACAATCAGCAAAGCTTCATATAGACAGCACTGGACAGCGTGCTACATTGCTTCGGTGGGAAAGCATATAGTTAATTCTTTCCATGGGATTAAGATCAGCACAGCCCTTCTCAGTGTAGGACAAGGCAGGCATCCATAAGCAACTTGCTCCAGCTACACCACCTTAAAAGGGTTCAAAATCTAGATCAACATAAATGCTCTGAACTTCTTCTTGGTGCCAAGCCTCTTCATGTGGCAATTAAAAAGAAAGCTCTTCAGCATTCAATACTGGAGCACAGTTACATCCTTGAACCTCGCTCCTGCAAGATCTGAAAGCAAAAGAATATGGTGAGAGATTAGATATGGCAACATTCTCCAGCAAGACTTGCACACTGGAATGATACTGTCCAATTCAGCTCTGCCTCAACACTGTCCCAGGACTTTACTGAGAGCAAAGTCTTAATGCAAACGAATAGGCATTCTGTTGCTCTGGTGCCAGAAGTCTTCTCGGAATGCAGTGAAGAAAACCCATCCAATATTTAATAGTGAATTAGCCAGGGTCAGTTGCTACTAAAACACAGGAAGCAAGCAAGGCAACTGTCATGGAGAGACTACTTTGGGCAGCAACACGACCAGACTACGAAAATAGCTGGACTGGCAATCCAGGCCACATGGCAATCTAGTCCCAAGAGCAAAATTTGCCAGCAAATACATGCTTAGCAGAGAACAGATGAAGGTCCAATTATTTGCAGCTTATGACACCAAGATACTGCGAAGTACTGCGAAGTTCATATTCTGCAAGCAAAGATACATGTTCCTGACAGCTAACAGAAATCCCACTCGCCTAAAGGCTCATTCAAGTATATGAAGGAGTAACAAAGGTTGCACACTAGTCTCCATATGAGCGCTGCTTGGGCACTCTGCTCTGCTTTAAATTGAACCCCTTCTTTTAATTCCTATTCTATTATTGCTCATTTTGTCCTTTGTAAACCACCAGATTATTGCACAGAAAGGTAAAGCAGAAATGCTAGAAATAAACAAATATTCTGTTTGGTCACTGGTCCTGTACTGGCCTCTATTATGAGATCAATTTCATGCCCAGAGATTTGACTTTGCCCCACTCCCGACATTCTTTGTGTTCAAGACGGGGCTCAAGACACATCTTTTTAACTTTGCTTTCACATTGTTATGGTTTCTTAATGCTGTTTTTAATGTTTTACTATGTTTTTATGTGAAGATGTCTTATGTTTTTAATTTTTTGTAAACTGCTTTGGTTGGCCTCAGAAAGGCCATGTAGAAATACAGTAAAGAAATAGCCACAGGACTAGGTGGCTGGGGCCATCAACTCTTCCTTCCCTTCTGGCAGTAAATACCTTCGCTTAGAGGCAAGCAAACATAATGAAGAAAAAGAGCCATGAAGGCAGAAAGCTAGCAGGTGCACAGAGTATGACAGAGAAGGTGGTGATGGGGCACATCAGAAGTCGCCTTATCCAGAGTCAGAGCATTGTCAACACTGACTGGCAGCAGCAGCTCTCCAGGGCTTCAGGCAGGGGTCATTCGTAACTCTACTGGAGATGGCAGGACCTGAACCGGGGACCTTATGCACATAAAGCATGTGCTCTACCACTAAGCTATGCTGCCTTCCTCCTACAGAAAGTGGAGGCAGGAACTAGAGGATTGGCTATCCTTGACTTGATCCTAACCAACAGAGATGACTTTAGAGGATAAACTAGTAGTTTTGGGAACTCTGAGGGAAAGTGACCATGTTATAGTTGAGTTCTTGGTTCTAAAGGAAGCAAAAGCCGAATGTAGCCAAACGTGTAAACTGGATTTTAGGAAACCCCATTTTAATAGAACAATGATAAGTAAGATCCCGTGGCAAGTGACTCTAATGAGAAAAGGAGTCCAAGATGGGTGGGAGCTAGTAAAAAAGGAAATTCTCAAGGCACAATTACAAACAATTCCAACAAGAAAAAAAGGTGGAAGACAACAAAGAAGCCAATGTGGCTTCACAAAAAGCTTAGGGATGACCTGAAAACAAAAAAGGACACATATAGGAAGTGGAGAGAAGGCCAAGCAACAACGGAAGAGTACAGGCAGGTAGCACAGAATTGCAGGGATGGCGTCAGGAAGGCGAAAGCTGAGAATGAGCTGAGGTTAGTGAAGCAACCTCAAATAGCGTTGCCCTTATTTTCGCCGTAGTCTACGTAAATCTTTACGTAGACTACAGGGACCAAATAAGGAACGCAAATGGCGGCTCCCTATGGGGGCTGCCATTTGCGTACGCGCTTTTTTTTTTTTTTTCAAAGTCACCCGTGATAGGCTACGTGACGATTAACGTAGCCTATCATGGCTGACTTTGCAGATCTAGCCGTGATAGGCTACGTTAATCGTTACGTAGCCTATCACAGGGGCGTGGGGTTTTTTTGGTTTTTTTTTTCTTTTGAAGTTCGCGGCCGGGGAGACGGGGCGCTTCTCCCCGGCCTGAATTTCAGCCGGGCGAGGCGGGAAGCCTCCCCCCGGGCCTGAATTTCGGCCGGGCGAGGAGGGAAGCCTCCCCCCCCGGCCTGAACTTCGGGGGGAGCAGCGAAGCGCCTCCCCCCAACCGCGAAGCAAGCTGCGAGACCAGGTAAGTGACTTTCGTGCACCCCTAGTCTGGAAGCACCTTGAAAACAATGCCATGATTACTCAAAGCCAACACTGATTTGTCAAGAACAAATCTTGCCTAATGAATCTGATCTCAGGTTTTGATCAGGTAACCTCCCTTGTGGACTGTGGGAATGCTGTGGACATCATATACCTCAACTTCAGCAAAGCTTTCGACAAAGTGCCCCATGATGTCCTGATTAGCAAACTAGCTAAAAGTACCCTAGATGAAACAACTATCTGATGGATCCACAGTTGGCTACAGAATCGGACTCAAAGAGTGTTTCTCAATGGGATCTCCTCAAACTGGGGAGAGTTCACGAGTGGGGTACCACAGGGCTCAGTCCTGGACCCAGTGCTCTTCAACATCTTTATTAATGACTTGGAGGAGGAGCTGCAGGGAATGCTGATCAAATTTGCAGATGACACCAAATTGGGTGGGATAGCTAATACTTTGGAAGACAGAAACAAAACTCAAAGTGATCTGGATAGACTGGAGCGCTGGGCAGAAAACAACAGATTTACCTTTAATAGGGATCAATGCCAAGTTCTGCCCCTAGGAAAAAGAAACCAAAGGCACAGTTACAAGATGGGGGATACGTGGCTCAACAACACTACAAGCAAGAAGGATCTTGGAACTGTTGTTGATCACAAGCTGAATATGAGCCCACAATGGGATGTGGCTGCAAAAAAGGCAAATGCTCTTTTGGGCTGCATTAATAGAAGCATAGCTTCCAAATCCCAGGAAGTACTAGTTCCCCTCTACTCAGCACTGGTTAGGCCTCATGTGGAGTGCTGTGTCCAGTTCTGGGCACCACACTTTCAGAAGGATGCTGTCAAGAATCACCTGGAGGTTGATTGTTTTTAGCTGGCTCTCAGCCTGCAGCTCAACATCATGATTTGCCCGGCTAATTGGGGAAATGATAACAGCCAGGCTTGGCAGGAAGATGCAACCTCTTTGGAGGGTGGAGTGGGATGTCCCAGGCCTGGGTTTGGATTGGGTGCCTAGAATCTGCCTTGGGTTGCTAGGGCCGGGCAATAAAAGGAGAGCTAGAGAAGGGGTGGGTGTCTCTTCTTTGCCCTGACAGTACTAGGGTATGCTGCTGGTCGAAAGCTATCCTGGGAGGCCCATACTTTGGTATGTATAGGATAGACTAGCTAGCTTTATTGTTTTGCTCTTGGGAGTGTGTGCCTTGGTGTTTGGCGTTTCTGGTTTTGTTTAGAGTCTTGTAACTTGCTTGTAATTTCCTGTACAACCTACCACCTCTCCCTATTCCTTCCTCTTTGTTCCATTCCCTTAATAAACGTTTGCCCAACTTCCAGTTGGTGTGGTGTGTCCTGAATAACTTCAGTGCTAAATACAGTGCCTGTTGGCCTGGGAGGGAGCTCCTGGGTTAATTTGGGGGAAATTGAGGCCAAGTTTGGCCTGGTTTACCTTGCAGGGTTGTTGGGGTGAATACCAGCAATCCTTCACAGATGCAGACAAACTGGAGAGAGTTTAGAGGAGGGCAACAAAGATGATCAAGGGACTGGAAACAAAGCCCTATGAGGAGGGACTGAAAGGACTGGGCATGTTTAGCCTTGAAAAGAGAAGACTGAGGGGAGAGAGGATAGCGCTCTTCAAGTACTTGAAAGGTTGTCACAGGGAGGAAGGCCAGGATCTCTCCTCGATCATCCTGGAGTGCAGGACACAGAATAATGGGCTCAAGTGACAGGAAGCCAGATTCTGGCTGAACATCAGGAGAAACTTCCTGGCTGTTAGAGCAATACGAGAATGGAACCAATGACTTGGACTCCTGCACTGAGCCTTGGGTTGGACTCAGTGGTCTTGTAGACCCCTTCCAACCCTACTATTCTATGATTCTAAGACCGTCTTGCAGAAATTCCAGTATAATTGCATCAGATTTTGACAGGTGAGAGAGGTTTCTGCCTGACATCACAGAACGAAATGAGTCCAAGTGTTCCGGTATACCCTATTGGTGGAATCCCTATAGGCTGCCAGGCGAGTGTAAAGTACTCTAGAAAAATATCCAAAGTTTCCTAGCTCTCCTCTCTCTGCTTCCACAGGTCCAGCTTGAGGTAGAGGAAGGAGCCTTGGCTGAAAAGGCCTGAAGAAATTTAGCAGTGGTCAGGTCAAAACCTGGTAAGATTTGCAAACCACAAACATCTTGGTGGTGAAAAGCCACCTGGATGAGAACTGACCATTACACTTAGATCTTAATTAGGACTTTGGACAGGTGTGGAAATGGTAGGAAGGCATTCCAAAGTTCCCTTGGCCAGGCCTGGGTGAGGGCATCAATGCCCCTTGACCAGTGACTCCTTGTTCTGGATAGAAGGTTGGTGGTCTTTCCACTGGACGGTGTTGCAGGGATGTCACGTAGTGGAATCCCAAATCATTGGACAATCTGAGAATCAGACAACTCATGGAGAACCCATTTCCTGGGGTTAAGATGCTGTCTGTGCAACCAGTCCACTTCAAGGTTGTCATCTCCCCGATAGGCTTTGATGGATGCGATATTCTGAAGAACAGTGTCCCATCTGAACAACACTGTTGTCAGGGTGGAAACTGAGCCCATAGAGCCCCGGAGCAGTTCTGATTCTGAGGAAGAACAGCAATCCGTGGGAGAGGAGCTCGCTCATCTCTCACAATCACAGCAGCTGGCAGAGATTCCTCCTGCCAGCATTCCTGGGATAGATGGTGACCCTGGCAGCGAGAGAGCGCTGGAGGGGGGCTTGCTGAACGCTCAGCGCAGACGCAGGGAGCGGTGACAGATGGAGGGCGCCGAAAGGAGGCGTAGCACTTGTTTGGCGCGCAAACAACGGTCGCGTCCCGAGGACCCAAGGGAAAGAGGGAGGATCTCTCCATAGCCCATAAGTTCAGAGTCTTCCTGCGGTTCTCCTTCAAATGGGGACCAACTGCCTTACCTGGAGCTTAGGCTACTCTGCTATCTATCCCTAGTGCAGTTCCTTGCTTAGTCGCTAGTGATTAGTATCTGTAAGAGTCAAAGTAATAAAGGAATAAAGCCTTGGAAAGAATCCTCGTCGTCTGTGTCCTGAGTTGGCTATTGGAGGGGACTGCAAGAGGCAGCTAGGGCACTCCTGACAACTGTGCTGGTGCTGATGATCTGGCACCAACCTGCTTGTTGATAGGGCTGAAGTTGTTGGTATGAATTATTAGCAATGTCTGGAAGTGAATGTATGCCAGGCAGACAGCTTAAGACAGTGTTCAAGAACACTGATGCTGAGGTTGGTCTCAAGAGATCAAAAGCCCTGAGCCGCTGCATTCTCACACCAGGCTCCCCATCCCTGGTAGGTTGTTTTCAACAGAGGAACTCCATGCTTGAAGCACTCATACTATTGTCACCACAGAAGGGCAGATCTGAGCCTCAGTGAGCTTTGGACTGAGTAATCCCACCACTCCTGCTGCAAGGTGTCAGTGAGTGTGAAGGGCCATCAGGAAGGGACCACAACACAAGTATGGTACACAGATTCCTTGTCCACTCCAAAGAGGGAAACACTCTCTCCCATCTTGTATTAATGATTATCCCTAGAGGATGTAGGTAGCAAGTAGGCTGAAGATGGCTTTTGCTCCAATTGCTGATAAACCATGCTCTTCCAGATGCTACTGTCAGTTCCATTTGTCTCTCAGCTTCCTTGCAAGAGGGGGCCCTGATCTAGATATTGTCCTGGCCAGAGTAAACTTGTGTGCCTCTCAGCCTGAGTTCCGCAATGACCATCACCAATGAACTTTCTGGGGCACATGGTTAGCACAAACAGCAGAACACTGTTATTGACAGTGACTAGGTTCACATGACGCAACCCACCATGGGCAGCCAGCCATGATGGGTTGTCATGTTGTCCAACCCCAGCACAGTCTCTACAGGGTAGTTTAATTTTTGCAGACAAGCCACTCTGAGAACCCATGGCTTGTTGTTGGGTTGTTCATACCTATGATTGGTTGTTGTGTGAACCTGGGAGACCAATTCTATCATGGGTTGCATGAAGGTAGGCCTGACTAGGCCTTGTAAGTAGTTTGGTTCAGGCACTGATGGGTGCCTGATGGGATTGAGAGAATGTGTATGTGTCTCACCATGAGAAAGTAATTGTAAATTTCTCATCCTAACCAGGAAATTCCTATCCACCAAAGTAGCTCATCCCTGAAGATGAGAATGCAGCTGTGCTGATAAGACTGTTGCTGAGCTAAATTAGCTCTTGAGCATGCGTAGTGTATTTTCTTTGTTCTCCAACTTTCAGCATGTACAAATGTATCCTGTTTCTTGTATTTGGGGCGACTCAGTTTCGACTGACTCTCCCACAGCTGTGTTGTGCTTCAATAAATTCCTGACTATTCAACTGAACCAGCATTGGATCTATTTTTCCTTAACAGTTGCAAGGATCAGTTACAGGGTCGCTTGGCAAGAGCAGCAAAAAAACCAGTGCCACTTTTTGCGATCTTGCCAATGCCAGCCTCCCTCATCAGTGACTGCCCTTCCGCTAACGCTGAAACAGCATTTTGGAAGGACCATTACTTGTTTGCCACTTTTTAAAAAAAAATCTAGTGCCTCAAAATGCGCAAATGGGGTCATAATTTTTTATTACCATTATTTTGTTGGTCTTTCACAAGTGCGTAAGAGTGCAGATTCAGCTGCCTAATACATTTAGACTTGCCTGGTCAGTATGAGTAGACTTGCTATTGGAGCAGCAATAAAGTCCTTTATTCTTGCTCCTATAGCAGACAAAGATATTCGGTGAAGTAGAAAGCAAGAACCTTACATACATTTAAAGTATGAAGAGAAGACTCCAAAGATGAGTTTGGGAAAAAGTCAGGAAGGCTAATATCTTGATTCAAATGAAAAGATGATACGACCTTGGGCAGAATGGTCTGGTCTGAGTACTGCTTTACCCCTACAGAGAACAGTGAAAGGAGGACCATACTTAGTTCACTTGCTCACCATCCAGACATTATGGAAACAAGGAAGTGTAGTTTAAAGATGAGTAGTCCAAAGCCAAGTGTAGCAAGTGGTTCGAATGTTCTGGACATCAAAGCAGTTAATACTACAGACCCTTGAGAAATTTTCAAACCGTCGGATGGGAGAACAACATACATATATCACTGGATCCTACAGTGGAAGGTTGATAATGCTGCCAAGATAAACTCAGAGATAAGACAAGACCTTTGCCACAAAGTTTTAATATAAACTGGAGAACGTAGTTAAGAGAACAGGTAACAGGATCTGAGTGGTCAGGACCAGGTTTGATTTAGACATTAGCGCATAGTCCCAGTGCAAAGAGAAGAAGAGTAGAGTGAAGATGAGTATAACGGAGTGAATGAGAAAGTACCTTGATGAGCCAATCATCAATATATGGGAATAGCGTGATGCTTTGCAATTGAAGTTGGGCAGACACCACAGCCACAGAGTTAATGAAAATCCTAGGAGCAGTGGCCAGGCCAAACAGCAATACTCAGAACTGATAGCACTGTTCATTAATGGCAAATCTTAAGATTGCAATGGTGGGTAGGGTAAATTGAGAAACAGGTTTTCTTAAGATCCATGGAGGCAAACCAGTCCTCTCCCTGGAGTAGGGAACAGATAGAAGCAAGGGAAGGGTAGAAGTAAGGGAAATAAAGGATAAAGGAATTAAGGTCCCTCAAGTCTAGGATGGGTCAGAGGCTCCAATCCTTTTTCTGAACAGTAAGGAAACAGGACATGAACCACAAGGCAGCTCGCTGGGGGGGTTAACTATTTCAATAGCTCCTTTCTGGAGCAGTGAGGTAAACTCATCCTCCAAAGGGGGGGGAGGTTGTGACCCTCAGGTTGCCCAAAGGGAACAAATTTCTATCTTATATCCATTCAGCACAATGACAAGAACTCCTAGTACTATGACATCACACAGTGTAGTACATTTTGACAGGAGCCAAAAGTGGGGGGACCCATCTCATTAGAACATGAAGGGCCAAAGGTGCTGCTTTTGTCCATCACCCAGTTTGAGACAGGACAGCTATCAGTATTGAGGAGAGGTGAAGGTTCTTTTGGATTGCAGAGACCAGCTTTTACAGAAGGGCAGTCACTGGAGTTGTATCTGGACTGCTTTTGGCGTTGAGGTCTGGAGCATGGGTAGCAGAGTTGTTAGGTTGCACTGACATCCATCTTCTCTTGCCGAGGTCTTTGTTTTATAGACGTGTCCTCCATAGCTAAGTTGAACAAGCCTTGTTTATTAAAGGGCATGTCCTTGATGTGGGATCGAGTGTCCTTGGTGAGCCCTGCAGAACACAGCCATGCGTGCCTGTGCAAGGTAATCACTCCTGCCAAGGATTTAGTTCCACAGTCCACCATGTGCTTAGGTGTATTCGCTTGCTGCTTAGCTAAGTTAATGGCTTCAGTCTTCAACAATTCGGCAATCTCCCTTTTATCATCTAGCAAATATTCTAGTAGGGAGGTGGATGGACTTTTGTCACAAAAAAAAAATCTTAAAATATAACATGGTAAAATACAATACGTAAGTTTAAATGTCTAAAGCTACAGTACAAAACAAAAATAACAAAATAAAACCTAGCAGCAGTGCAAAGGTTTAAAATACAATAACAGATTAAAAACAATAAAAACTGAAAGACTAAAATGTCTGGGAAAGTAGAAGTCTTTACCTGGTGCTGAAAAGAGTACAACGTAGGTGCCAAGAGAGTCATGCATTGAGTCATACAAGCTTGGTAGTTTTAAATACAAAAAGCTAGAGCTGGAGTAACTCTTGTAGCCCATTGCATTCAACTTGTGACCCTCTTGGTCTGTCAGTGCTGAAGGAGACTTCAATGAGGCTTTATTATGCCCAGACTTTACAAGGAAAGTGCAACCATCTGGTTGAATTTGGTACAGATTCTCCATCCTCTGTGACACTGGAGGAGCAGAGAAAGTTTTTTTCCCCAGGATTCTCTGGCAGCCCTGGGGAAGGAGGGGAGAGTTGGCAAGGCCACAGGAGTGGAAGTTTCAGACAAGACAAAGTCCATTACTGGGTCATCAACTGGTGTATCCACTTGCTGGATCTCCAGTCCCAAGGATGCAGCCATGCGGAGTAGATGTTCAAT
This sequence comes from Heloderma suspectum, assembly GCF_057233095.1. Classification (NCBI taxonomy): domain Eukaryota; kingdom Metazoa; phylum Chordata; class Lepidosauria; order Squamata; family Helodermatidae; genus Heloderma; species Heloderma suspectum. Next base: position 37,621,632 of record NC_139469.1, on the reverse strand, counting down.
GTAAGGATGGTTCTCCTCTGTTGAGGATGGTGGAGAACAGCTGCTCACTCCTTGGTCAGGGGAGGAGATAGATGATTGAGCCGATTCCAAGTCAGATAACTCCAACTGATAGCCTTTCGGATTGGATTCCAGATGCGATGGTTCTAGGGGTTTGGGGATGTTTGATTTCATGGATTGAGGGGTGTGAGTGAAGTCTGTGGTAGTCCAAAGGACATGTAACACAGCCAGAGAAGATGGTACTGTGGTGGCAGATACCACTGGAGCCTCCAGAGATGCCGAGGTCAGTGTTACTCTTCTTTGTGGTACTGTCATAGCCTATTCCTTCTGGCACACGCTCTGGCATTCTGACACAGGACACTCAAATCACTGAGATAATTTATTGTAGCCAATCTCAGGGTAAAGGCTTAAGGGTTACACTCTTCAGAAATCATATTAACTGTAGCAGAAGCTATAGTTCAAGAAACAGTCCAAGGTTAATAACTACAACCGTCAGAGATCAGTCCAACAACAGTTTCCCAAATCGGGATCCCTATGGTTCAAAATATAAGGCAAGGTTCAAGGGTCACGATAAATCCAGGCAAGATAACATTCCAGGCAATTCAAGATGTGGATCAAGATCAGTCCAACAATGCAGTCTACATCAGAATCGCCATGGGACATGTGTTAAGGCAGATCAAAGATCAAGGGTCTGAGTAAATCCAAGCTAGAGAGAGTGAGGCACCAGGTAGCAGAGATGTTCCTTTTCAGAGCCTCCTCGATCTATGCTCCCTAGGCAATTAAGTTCAGGTTTCAAGATAACACTGGGCAGGTGGGAGTCCTGGTCAGTAGGGATGTTCCCCTTTAGGGCCTCTACTGCACTGGATCTCAGGCAGGCTAATATCCCAGCTGTCAGGATGATCCCAGGCATTAAAGAAGGGTTGAGTCCAAACAAGAAAGTGGCCCAGGCATTAGAGATGTTGTTTTCCAGCATCATATTCCATGCAGGTTCTTAACGACACAAGGTTCAAAGAGGCAAGGGTCCAGATTTGATGGAGAGGCCAGGTAAAGAGTGCTTCAGGTGGCTCAGACAGTGGTAAGTCCAAGCAGGAAGGATTTCAGGCAGCAGAGATGAGATGTTCCTGGCAAAGGCCCTGGCACCTCGGCAACGGATTAAATGCAAAGGAGGGGCCACAAGAGCCCCCCTTTTTACAATCTAACTGACAAGGGACTCTAACCTATAAGCTGGCATTATGCCTAACGGGGCATATCTGTTCTGCCCTCTTTAGACAGCCTCTGTTCCCAAGAAGACAGGTCTGAAACACCTCCTTCTTCAGCCAAGTCTCCCCTCTGCTAGATTCTCACAGAGAGGCTGTCAACCTCCTGAGCTGCAAGGATTTCATCCAAGGTCGAAATCTGCAGCTGATCACGAGTATTCAAATTCCCCCTCTGTGAAGCCAGGCAGAGTCAGGCTCCCACCACTCCGACATTCCACAGCCTCAGCTGGCCCCAATTCAACCCCCTCCCTCGGCTTGCAATTAGATGGGAAATCAAGCCGAGCTAAATGCTCGTGGTCTAGGGCTTTCTATGACTAGACTGGGTCCCTAATTAACCTGTTCTAGGCCTGAATCAGAGTCTGCCTCTGAACCCATGGGCACTACAGTGGCGCTGAGGCAAATCCCGCCAGACACCTAGACGATCACAGCTGACATGGTGCGCATTCTGCGAGCAGCTGGCCTAGACTCTGGTGACTGCTGTAGTTGCAGGAATCCCTCCAGGACCAAAGTGGGTGTGGTTCAAAGTACCACGGATGCTCCCTGTAGTGGCCTGGAGGGGAGTCTACCCCAAGGTCATGCTGGAAAGCAAGAGTACTGACCCATATGGGGTTCTTCCCGGGATGGCCCCCACCCTCTCCTGCCTGTGCAAAACCAGTTGGCACACCTGGAAGTGAAGCACTCCAGCAAGCCCTCCCCAGACTGGAGGGAGTGGTGGTACTGGGGAGACTGCCCCATACTTCCGCACCTCCTTTACTGCTGGCGGAACTGATTGGCTCACTGCAGAAAGCTAAACCTACAGCAGCGGCTCAGAAATGTCTTCTGGAGCGTACTGAAGTGGATGCTCAATATGTTAGAGAGGAAGGGAACAGGGAACTGGAATGCTCCATACGGTCTAACCAATGCAAAGTTGCCTTAGCTCTCATACATACTATTTCGGCAGATTTAGAACTGAGGCTGATCCAACAAAAAATAAATGAAATATATATTGGACATGATAGAGGCTGGTTAAAAAAAAGCTGGCTAACTCTGCTAGATGCTGGCGACGTAATGCAGGTAATGCGTTACTGAGGCATATGACATGGGCATGTGCCCTGGGGTGGTGTCAGGGTGGACTCTGAGCCCACAGAACCTCAGAGCAGTTCTGATTCTGAGGAGGAACAGCCGTCCGTGGGAGAGGAGCACGCTCATCCCGTGGGAGGAGGGCTGGCTGGATGCTCGACGCAGACGCAAAAAGCGACGAGCTATGGAGGGCGCAGAAAGGAGGCGTAGCGCCCATCTGGCGTGCAAGCAACAGTCGCGTCCAGAGGACCCAAGGGAAAAGGGGAGGGACTCTCCCTAGCCCATAAGTTCAGGGTCTGCAAGTGATTCTCATTCAAACAGGGACCAACTGTTTCCAACCTGGGGCATAGGTTACTCTGCTGTTCATAGCTTAGTCGCTGGTGATAGAGTTATTAAGTTGTAAAAGGAATAAAGCCTTGAAAAGAATCCTTTGTCTGTGTCTGTAGTTGGCTACTGGAGTAGACTGAAAGAGGCCGGCTAGGACCCCCTGACAGCTTGGTCCCCGCTTCAACGAGAATGACTTGCAGACCCTGAACTTATGGGCTAGGGAGAGTCCCTCCCCTTTTCCCTTGGGTCCTCTGGACACGACTGTTGCTTGCGCGCCAAACGGGCGCTACGCCTTTCCACACCCTCCATAGCTCGTCGCTCTCTGCGTCTGAGTCGAGCATCCAGCCAGCCCTCCTCCCGCTCTCCTTCACTCCCAGGACTGCTATCTATGTCTGGAATGCTGGGAGGAGGAATCTCTGCCAGCTGCAGGGCCTGGGAGGGATGAGCGTGCTCATCTCCCATGGACGGCTGTTCTCCTCAGAATCAGAACTGCTCTGAGGTTCTATGGGCTCAGTGTCCACCCTGACACGTGGTTCTTTTGGGCTCAAAGTTACAGCCTGCACACATTTTGTTCTTGGAAAAGCTGTGATACTTGCAGATGCTCATGCACTTTTAAATTATATTCCTTTGATGTGGGGACTAACAGAAAAAGTGGACTCTAAGAGCCCTAACAATTGCAAGGAGAAATTGCTTGGAAAACAGGAAAAATGCCCACCACCTATATCATTCAGCGGGCTGAAGATCTTACTGCTCTCCTACAACCGCCTGCTCTCCTACAACAAAATCATATGGATTTTGATATATAGACTGCTTATATTAACCTATATATTTGAAAAAGTGTTAAAACTTTTTTTAAAACAATGGTTGGCGTTATTGTTTGCAGATTGTTTGCAGACAATGGAACCGATTACCTAGGGAGGTGGTGGGCTCTCCCACACTGGAGGCATTCAAGATGAGGCTGGACAGCCATCTGTCGGGGCTCTCTGACCTGGATTCCTGCACTGAGCAGGAGGCTGGACTCGATGGTCTTGTAGGCCCCGTCCAACCCTACTGTTCTATGATTTCCTCCCTTTTTGTTTTGTTATACTTGGAAATTATTATTTAAAAAAAAAAAAATAGTGCCTCTGGACAGGCACATTCTGCCTGAAATGTGGAGACTCCCAGAGCCAATTTCTGTACTTCACTTGAGAAAAGGTGAACTATGTAACCCCCGCCACAAGAGAGGAGCTGAGGAAAAGAATTTAGCAATTTCCAAAGATGGATTAGATACACAATATAAGATTATATCAATAATTGCCATATGATTATGCCAAACTCTGCCTCCATCTAGGGATGGGCGGATTCCCTACCGGCTGGTCCGGGTGGGAATCTGACCATGGGGGGGAGGCAATCCGTTTGTCCCCCTGGAATCCTGAGGAGCCGGCTCTGCTCTGCAATGATCCAACAGAGCCAGCCACTGGCTCCACATCGCTGGTGATATGGCCGGCCGCCATTGCCGTGCTGTATCATTGGCTGAGTGAGGGCTAACTTCGGAAGCAAAGGGCGTAGTGGACGCCATTTGCGGCTGTAGAGCTGTTAGATTAACCTAAATGCAGCCATTTACAGCTGCATTTAGGTTAATCTAACAGCTTTATGGCTGCAAATGGCATCCACTACACCATTTGTGTCTGTTTTTTCACGTGATAGGCTAGCTCCGTTCCGCCACGGACTTCCAAAGAATCCGGCCACACTGGGGTCTGTAGCGGAATTCTCCGCCATCCCTACCTCCATCTGCCTCCTTTTTGCGACTGACTCCAACCCTGCATTACAATTTTGTGGCTGCTGGGCCTCAAGTCATTTTCAGCTCACTCAAGAGGGCCCTGGGGGTAGAACGTCTGAGAACCCCTGGTCTAGATGATCTATTTTTTCAAGAGCACCTCAAGCTGCGTAGCCACCACCCTATCGAGCAGCTTGCCTAAGAAGGGGATATTAGCAACTACATAGTAGTTATCAAAGATCTCTGGGTCCAGTGCAAGTTTCTTGAGAAGCAGGTAAACCACTGCCTCTTTCAAGGCATCAAGCACTCATCCCTCTCACAGTGACTCATTAGAATCATAGAATAGAATCATATAGGTTGGAAGGGACCTATAAGACCATCCAGTCCAACCCCCTGCTCAGTGCAGGAATCCAAGTCAGAGCATCCCTGACAGATGGCTGTCCAGCCTCGTCTTGAATGCCTCTAGTCTGGGAGAGCCCACCACCTCCCTAGGGAATTGGTTCCACTGTCATATCGCTCTAACAGTCAGGAAGATTTTCCTGATGTTCAGCCGGAATCTGGCTTCCTGTCACTTGAACCCATTATTCCATGTCCTGCATTCTGGGATGATCGAGAAGAGATCCTGGCCTTCCTCTCTGGGACAACCTTTCAAGTACTTAAAGAGCGCTATCCTATCTCCCCTCAGTCTCCCCTTCTCAAGGCTAGACATGCCCAGTTCTTTCAGTCTCTCCTCACAGGGCTTTGTTTCCAGTCCCCTGATCATCTTCGCTGCCCTCCAACTTCTCTGCATCCTTCTTCAAGTGTGGTGCCCAGAACTGGACACAGTACTCCAGATGAGGCCTAACCAGTGCTGAGTAGAGGGGAAATAGTACTTCCCGGGATTTGGAAGCTATGCTTCTATTAATGCAGCCCAAAACAGCAGTTACCTTTTTTGCAGCCACATCCCATTGTTGGCTCATATTCAGCTTGTGTTCAACAACAATTCCAAGATCCTTCTCTATTGTAGTGTTGTTGAGCCACGTATCCCCCATCTTGTAACTGTGCCTTTGGTTTCTTTTTCCTAGGGGCAGAACTTGGCACCTATCCCTATTAAATGTCATTCTGTTGTTTTCTGCCCAGCGCTCCAGTCTATCAAGATCACTTTGAATTTTGTTTCTGTCTTCCAAAGTATTAGCTATTCCACCCAATTTTGTGTCATCTGCAGATTAGATCAGCATTCCCTGCACCCCCTCCTCCAAGTCATTAATAACAATGTTGAAGAGCACTGGGCCCAGGACTGAGCCCTGCAGTACCCCGCTTGTTACCTCTCCCCACTTGGAGAAGATCCCCTTGATAAGCACTCTTTGAGTCCGATTCTGTAGCCAACTGTGGATTCACCGGATCGTTGTTTCACCTAGCCCACTTTGAGCTAGTTTGCTCATCAGGATATCATGGGGCACTTTGTCGAAAGCTTTGCTGAAGTTGAGGTATATTATGTCCGCAGCATTCCCACAGTCCACAAGGAAGGTCATCTGATCAAAAAATGAGATCAGATTCATCTGACAGGATTTGTTTTTGACAAATCCATGTTGGCTTCGAGTAATCACTGCATTGTTTGCAAGGTGCATACAGATTGATTGCTTTATCATCTGCTCCAGAATTTCACCAGGGATTGATGTCAGACTGACTGGTCTGTAGTTCCCAGGTTCCTCCTTTTTACCCTTTTTGAAGACAGGGGCAACAGTAGCCCTCCTCCAGTCATCTGGCACTTCCCCCGTCCTCCATGATTTCTCAAAGAGAACAGACAGCGGTTCTGAGATGTCTTCTGTCAGTTCCTTTATTACTCTGGGATGCAGTTCATCTGGCCCTGGAGATGTGAACTCATTCAAAGTAATTAGGTGTTCCTTGACCATATGCCTACCGATCTCAAGCTGCAATCCTGCCCCTTCAGCCTGTACTTCACCTTTGCCAGGGGGGTCATAGACCCTCTTTTGGGAGAAGAGTGAGCCAAAGTAGGAATTGAGCACTTCTGCCTTTTCTGTGTCATCTGTTATCATTTTGTCATCCTTAATAGTTGAACCACCATTTCTGTCCTCTGTCTTTTTCTATGCGCATATCTGAAGAAAGCCTTTCTGTTGCTTTTAGCATCCCTTGCTAACCTCAGCTTGTCCTCAGCTTTAGCCTTCCTGACACCATTCCTGCAATTCTGTGCTACCTGCCTGTACTCTTCCTTTGTAGCTTGCCTTCCTTCCACTTCCTATATGTATCCTTCTTTGTTTTCAGGCCATCTGTAAGCTTTTTGTAAAGCCACATTGGCTTCTTCTGTTGTCTTCTGCCTTTTTTTCTTGTCAGAATTGTTTGTAATTGTGCCTTGAGCATTTCCTTTTTTAAAAACTCCCACCCATCTTGGACTCCTTTTCTTATTAGTCGCTTACCATGGGACGTTACTGATCATTGATCTGCGTTTATTAAAATGGGCTTTCCTAAAATCCAGGGTATGCGTTTGACTACACTCGGCTTTTGCTTCCTTTAGAACCAAGAACTCAAGTATAACATGGTCGCTTTCCCACAGTTCCTGTAACTGCTACTTTATCCACTACGTCATCTCTGTTGGTTAGGACCAAGTCAAGGATAGCCGATCCTCTAGTTCCTTCCTCTTCTTTCTGTAGGAGGAAGTTATCCGCCACACAAGTCAGGAATTTCCTGGAGGGGCCATGTTTTGCAGAATTGGTCTCCCAACAAATATCGGGGACATTGAAGTCCCCCATTACTACTACATCATGCTTCCTTGAAACATTGGCTACTTGCTTTTCAAAAGTTCCATCCTCGTCTTCTCCTTGATTGGGTGGCTGGTAGTAGACTCCGACCACCAGGTTCCTTTTATTCTTTGCTCCATTTATGTTTACCCAGATGCTCTCGATGGGGCAACCAAGCTCATCGTCCTGTATTTCTGTGCAGAGATATGTATTTTTCACATATAGTGACACCCCACCTCCCTTTCTGTTCCTCCTGTTCTTGTTGATCAAGTTACATCCTTCAATTGCTGTATTCCAGTCATGAGAGTCATCCCATCAAGTCTCAGTTACACCTCAAGTCCTAATTTCCCTCCTGTACTAAGAGTTCAAGTTCGTTCTGCTTGTTTCCCATACTCTGGGCATTAGTATATGTGCTTCATGGTCTGGCTTTCTTCCTACATGTCTGTGAAGACTATTATTGGGTGCTATTAGAGTTGTTCTCTCCGTTGCAGTGCATGAGCCTTCATCCGTTGTTACCCCCAAATTTACGTCTCCCTCCCCTGTAGGATGCAGTTTAAAGCCCTCCTGATGAAGTTCTTCATGCTGTGGCCAAGCACATTCTTCCCATCCTTTGTGAGGTGCAACCCGTCCCTTGCCAACAGCCCATCTTCCAGGAAGTATAGCCCGTGGTCCCAGAATCCAAATCTCTCTCATCGGCACCACCTTCGTAGCCAGTCATTCACCCGGAGTATTTTTCTTTCTCTTTCTATCCCCCTTCTGACTACTGGAAGGATGGATGAGAAAACTATCTGGGCCCCAAAGCTCTTGAGTTTCCTTCCCAAAGCTTCAAAGTCTGACGTGATCTCTTCGTAGCTCCGCTTGGCGGTATCATTTGTTCCCACATGATGAGAAGAAAGGGATACCTGTCAGTGGGCTTTATGAGTGCAGGCAACCCTTCAGTCACATCTCTAATCCGTCCTCCCGGGAGACAGCATACCTGGCGAGTCCACGGGTCTTCGCGACATACTTGGGTTTCGATCCCACGGAGCAAGGGGTCTCCCACTCCTACCACTCTTCTCTTGTTGTTGTTGTAGGCCTGGGTTTCCTCGCCTCTGCTTGACTGACCTTCAGCCTCTTGCTCGCTCTCATGTGGGTTCCCCTGTGGTTCTTCCTCTGCAGGCTGTCCTCCAGTCTCATCCGCAAGTACCTGGAAACGGTTCCGTAGCTCCACTGTTTCCACTGGTGCAGAGTGGCTCCTAGTTCTTCTGCTCCTAACTGTCACCCTTTTCCAAGGAGTCTTCTCTACTATTAACCACACACTGGATCCACCCAGTGTCAGGCATACCCCAAGCACCACTGAGGGCCCTATGGCTTTGGAGCCATAGTCTGATTCAGAGCTTGAGCAGGATGGTTTAGAACGCAGTCCAGTCGTGGGAAGCTCTTGGGGCCTGAGGGCTTAGCTCTGCCTAGCTTCCCATCCAATTGAAGGCTGAAGGAGGAGGAACCTATCAGCCACAGCTCCTTGAGGGAGGCCTCTGATTGACAGCCTGGCATTGTGAGATCCAAGCAGGAGGAAGATTCTGCAGGGGAAGGTTACGGCATCAGGTTACGGTGTCAACTCAAGCGGGCAGAACAATGATGCCGTCTTAGATGTGGTGCTTGCTTACAGGCAGATGCCCCTCAGAACAGATCATCAGAAGAGGAGTTGTAGCAGCCGTTCCCCAGTATTTATGCTGGTGCAGAGGCCGAAAAGTCTTTGCTGAGAACATCTTAATTGCCCGAAAAACTTTCTTGCCTGGACTTTTCATTAATCCTGCACTCTTGTCTGTCTTTAATCCAGTACCATTGAGTGCCTGGCTTGAAATCTATTGTGGACTTGAATGCTGACTCTGACTCTGTGTGCGTTGTAGCCTTGGAACTTTCTCTTAAACAAAGCAACATGCCAATAATTTCCGCCTAGGCTATTTGATTTATTGAGGTCTATAAACACTCTAAGCTTTGCTGCAAGCTCTGGAAAGCTGGTCTGTGTAGCCTGATCTGCTGCAATAAAGAGTTCTGCTGTATTTTGTGTTCTGTGCCAGGTTGCCAGCATGTGTCAGAAAGTCGGTCCTGATGCCCAGTCAGTTCCCTCCACCTAGTTCGAATTAGCCACGAGGGCACGGATCAAGAATACAAGTAGTTGGGCGCACAGCCTCAAGCATCTTGTTTACATCATAAGGCTTCAAAAGCTGAAACAGATCCCAAAGAACTGGACCAGACAGAGCACTGGACACCTTCTTTGGATCTGCATGTACTGTAGTACCCAAGTCGGCATGCAGACAAGCAACTTTGTCCCCAAAGTGCCTTGCAAATGTATCACAGCAGGTGTCCGTGGGCTCTAACATTTCATTTGCTGGGTAAATGTTAAAAGATTTGAACCACACGGAACAATTCTGTTGGACTGCGACTCGAGGAGGCAATGGAGGCTGCCTTCACTGCCACATGACAGGCACAGCTCTGTGCTCTAGCAAGTGCTTGATCCTCATCGTGGAGTGTTTTCCACCATCTACACTCCAGCCATCATCCCGCTTGCTTCATCCCCTGTAGCTCTGCTGAGAACCAGGGAGCTACCTGAGCTCCAAAAGGCAAGCTTGAATCGGGAGGCCACTGGGCAGCATAGTGGGAAGTATACCTGTGTGATCCCTATTCTGTCTCTCTGGCCCAACACCGGATGCAAACCCTCAAATCTAGCACTAAAGCAGAAGGATCTCCTGGTGAGGGCGACAGAATCTCTATGGTCCACAGCCGCTCTCCTTCCCCTGCCTGTGCTGGCACTGACACAAGTATCCAGGCAGGCAGAGCTGATGCAGACTACCCCCTCCCACGTTCCCCCTCAGGTCTCAGTAATGCATACCAGGTCAGCCTCCTCACCCACAATGAAACCATGGATGGCAGAGGCTTTAGTTTGTATGGACCTGGTGTTAACTAACAGCACCACCAGAATAGAGGGCAGGCTGGCAGGGCAACCTGGATCCTGATGGATGGAAGTCCAGCCAAGGGAACAACCTCCAAGCAGTGTCCCTCATGCCTCCTCCCCCTGTTCACCACAGCTGGCATTTGGGCACCCCCACTCCCTTCTTACTTATTCTGGTATTTTAAAGAAATTGTTATTAAAACCATAAGAAACATACAAAATAAATAATAAGAGATATACCAAAGTAAATAAGAACTCATCCTACAAATACATAAATTATAAAACATTGATTCTGACTAATGAAAATAATGAATATGGATGATGGAGTCATTTTCATCATAACAGCAACGTCCCATATCTGGAAAAACCAATCAGACAACAGAGAGGCAAGACTCTTCTTCCAATATGACACAACAGAATTTTTACCTGCAGTGAGCAAATTAACAACCATCTCTTCTCCATCAGAGATTTCTACATACCTTTTCAGAACACTCAGAAATAGGCCCCTACCGATCGCCCAGTCCCATCATGCTAAAGGGCAATACTCCCCGCCACACCAATGCTGACAATCAGGAAGTGCAAGGGCAAGCAAGCAGGTTGATGAGATGCTTATAAAATGCAGGCAATATCAAACCAGCTGTTGGCAACAGCAGACATTCAATATAGAGTACATAAAGCATATACATAACTTAATATGATTTAAACACAGGATTACAAAACACACCCGAACTCTGCCTCCACCACTCTCCAATCATCATGGTAAGTAGTCTTTGTCTCTCCCTCAGAGCCACTTAGCATGACTCCTACCTACAACCTGAATCACCTCATGTAGGAACTTTCGGACATGCAGGCTCTCACGCTGGCCCCAAAACCAGACCACTCCAGACTCTCACACCAGAGTAAATCCAAGGGAGGATCAGGCAGGTACTAAAACTCAAGACAAAACAAGAAAAACAGAAAGCACACAAAAAACTCTCAAAATACACGATTTGCAATATTGCCAGCTTTGAGCTACTCCTGGGCCCTGCCCTCCTCCACAATGTCTTTGCTCAGCTGGCCCAACCCTACGCCTGCACTTCCCACCTATACTAGAGAGTCACTACTGCTGAGTCTTGTGGTCTGGCTACTGTTCCACCTCCTGCCAGCTGCACATCTCAGCTGAGAGCCACAGGCCAAGAGCCCTTGTGCTCTCGCCCTTTGGCTCACACCTTTTCCCAGGCACAAGCCCTTTACTACCTGAAGGAGAGGAGATGAAACAGATTAATCAAGAGCCCAGGTGAAACAAGGCAGCCAAACATGCCTTCCAGCCAGCTCTTCCTGCCCATGTTTAATAACAACCTATTATTTGAGAGACTTAGTATTTGCATTTTTATCCACCCTGCTATGTTGTCTTTCTGTCTTGACCAACTCCTCTGCTTTGTTGGGCCCACCTCCACCACCACAGAAGCACAGAACAACAACAATCAGATCCAGCCTGTGTCTTTGCACATCTGACTTGAGTCAGAGGAACAGAAACCAAAAGCCCAGAATGGCCAAGAAGCAAGAGCTAGTACTTAGAGTAGAACAAGCTGTTTTCAAGAATGCCCATGTCTGACTGAATTTCCTACCAATATGTGTGAGCATGATATAGCCAGTATTTCATTTTTATGAGACTGTAAGTATAGGTTTAGTATATTTATGCTGAGACTTAATTGTCTCCCTCATTTAAAAAGTAACGTAGTTACATTTTGTATTTTCTTTATGATTATTTACAAATCTAAAAAAATCAGATTTGAATGTTAAAAATCCAATTTGTTATTATTTATTACAAAAATTACTGATTTTTATTGAACCTGCATGGCATTCCTGCTGCTTTTGATGGCACTGAGAGGCATTGCCTCTGCATTGAGGGAAAAATACCCACTTCCAGCATGTTGAAGCTCCAGAATTTCCTTGTCTACCCAACATGCCTGTGACTTTCACTGCACTTCTTCCTCCACTTCCTCACCCAAGTAATTCCCAGCAACTTTCCCTGCTATACACTCACCTGCTTCTCCTGTTTTCATCAGTGCTGGTGTTAATAGGTAGTGTTTAACAAGGCTAATCACCAATTTTCCCATTATGGGGGGCAGGTTAACACATGAGGCATTGCTTTTAGTAGATACTACTGCAGAGATGAGGGGTGGCAGCAGCCCACACCAGCCCTCCTTAAGCCTATGTAGACCCCTCAGCCATGAAGCTCACGGGGTGACTGGAGGTGAGCCCTCTCTTGGTTTCACATACCACACAGGCTAAGAGCCACACATGCTCCCTTCACTGTCTGTGATAAACTTGGGTGGCCACGGGCTGGTTCCAGTGCTGCTTTCTGGAGCAATCGCCATTGGAGCAGTTGATCCTCCTGACTCAAAACTTCTAAAATCCTGGCACCCTTCTCCTCCCTCCACCTCTCTCTTTCTCCTTTCATCTGGCTAAAACTGGAATGTGTATACAAGGGATGGGGAACCTTAGGTTGATGGGCTGCATCCAGCCCTCCAGGCTTCCCCAGACAGCCATGGCTCCTCCCCCTGCCCCAACCCCCAAATGTTTGGTGGCTTCCCTGTTTTTGTGCACTTTTCCTCCATTCTGAAAGGCTGAAATGCCTCCCCTAAGGCCTGAAATGCCTCCCCTAAGGCCTCGTTACTGGTGGAAAGGGCTCTAAACTACAACAGGCCGGCATGTTTTGTGTTTGGGGCCCTCCCCTTTTGCCTTTGGCCCCACCCACCACTGGAATGTGGCCCCCAATAGCTTCTACAAAGTTCAGTTTTGCCCTCAGGCAAAAAGGTTCTCTACTCAAGAGGTTCTCTACTCTTGCTGTACACAGTTGTAATCTGCTCACTCACACTAGGAGTGGGCAGCTTTCTATAGAGGTTCTGGAAACAGTGACAGCAATCCTCCTCAAACGTTTGTCCAATCAGCCAAAAACGAGGCTACACCCTTCTAAATGTCAAAGCACCACAATGCTTTTTGAGCAGGCTACTTAATCTAGAAGGAACACAGATTTGTTTCCGAGGCCCCTCTTCTCATAACAGATTAGAAGTCTGAACACAGCCCCAACGGAAAGCCATTGTTCATATTCCACTGAAGAGTATGTTTCGAACCATGTGATCCATAAAGCAGGCAAATTCATCATTACAAAATTCCTAAAGGCATACTAGTTTAAAGAAAAAAATACAATACAAAGGCTTCGAGAGATCTGTGATGATCACAGAAAGCCTACTGCACTGTGGCCCATAAAACTTTGTACTATCTTTTATCTCATGCTCAGGAGGTCCCTGACTTTCCACAACTGCAGAGTAGATTGGTTCAGTGTTGCCCTGTGGGTTAAACTGCTTTTGAACGCTCGCTAATGGAATCTTGCTTCCCCTCATTGCAAAACATTTCCTCTGAAGGCCAATTGCAGCAGGACAGACAGGAGCCAACACACAACTGGGTTACCAGGCAGTCTAATGACACGTCTACCAACGCACTTTCACCTGCCATTAGGGATAAAGGCAGCTACAAACACAAGATGCACCACCAGGAGAGGGAAGCGGGAAGCAGGTGGGTGAATTCCTAGTGCTCACCATTGCATTCACACTTAATCTGAGTCATTCATATCGTAATCCGTCTCCTCGTCTTCACTCTGAGTTTCATGCAGCAAGTGTAAAGAAAGGAAAGGAAAGGAAAGGAAAAGAAAAGAGTGCAAGTTGAGTAAAGCCAAAGCAAGTACAAATGTTTCTACTAAAGGCCCTCAAGCTGTTTGGCATCCGAGGGAGGCGGCAGAAGGTTCAAGGCTTCTGTTTGGTTACCTTTGGATGACTGGCCCATTCACTTCAACAGTCACCCACCACAAGGAAAATCTGTGCAGTCCTATGAACAGAGAATCAGACTTGGATCTGAGAAGCCTGGCCTGGATCTGTCTTAACAAGGAACTGCTACAAGAGCTGTGCAAGATGACCCCAGAAGCACCAGGCCAGCATCTTAAGTATGTAGGGTGACCCAGAAGAGCCAGTGTGTGTGTGGGGGGGGTGTTCTCTGGGAGATGATGTAAAAGGAAATCTCGAACTGAAAAATCTAGCACCTAAGCCAGGCAATCCTGAGACAGTTACGACACAGCAGTAGAAAAGTGAGCTATTGAAAGCAACATATAAAGCTGCCAAAGGACTAGCTAATCTGTTAGCAACAGAATGTGCATAGACACTGGCAAAGGACAGCAAATGATGCCCATGCAAACCCCTAAAGCTTCTCCAGTGCATATTTGATGGGACTGTGTTATGGCAGCATTGTTGTAGTGAGATGACTTTTCACAATGCAATATCGTACCGAGTTCTGATTGTTAACTTTCCTTCAAAAGCAGGGCACCTTTGGAGTATTTTCTATAGTTTGGGGTCTAGAAATGTTGTGGTAAAATCACACGTTTCCAGCAGCTAAAAGTTACTAGCTTGGAAACATTAGAAATCTACACACGGGCAGGCAGAAGGTAGATCAGACTCTACAGGTAAGTCTCCAGCTGATTTGCAACAGACCAGCAAGGGGTTCCAACTCCCAGCAGCTGAACAAGATAGACAACAAAGAGCCTTTTTTCCCCTCCCAAATTAGATGGCTAAAATCAAGGGGGAAAAACAGGAGTGCAAAAGGGTTTGTGTGTGAAACAACACAAACTTCCAGAAACAGTCTGGGAATATCACCAAGTCTGAAATAGGGTAGCAAGATGGTGAACCACTGGCCAGTGTGATCGTATCACATCAGTGCTTTACAATCTGCACTGGCTGCCAGTCTGTTTCCAGGCCCAATTCAAATTGCTGGTATTAATTTACAAAGCTGCGAACAGCTGAGGGCCACGTTCCCTGATGGATTGTCTCCTTCCATATATATCTGGCTGGGCCCAGGTGTGCCGACAAACAAGGCGAGGCGGGTGGCGACACAGGAGAGAGTGTCTTCAGTGGTGGTATTCCAGCTGTGGAATGCCCTCCCCAGAGAGGCACACCTGGCACCAGCACTGTGGTATTTGGGGCACCAGGTGAAGACCTTTTTATTTCCCCAGGCTTCTTAGCCCTCCAGTTTTAAAAACTGCATTAGTGCATTTTTAGACGTTGGCACTGCTGCTGGTCTTTACACTTGTTTTTACTTTGGTTTTATTCTGTTTTAAATCTTTTACTGTGTTATTGTATTTTATGGTTTTGTGTTCTGTATACTGACCAGAGACTTTCAGCTCTCATATTGAGTGGTACAGAAACGTGTAGTAGTAGTAGTAGTAACAGCAGCACAGCAGCCCCACCTCTGGTACTGAAACGCATTCCGGGGCTGAATATCTGCTCAGAGGCACCTTGTTCTACAATTCTGTCTCCACCTTCTTCGGCCACCATTTTGCACCTGGCTCCAGTTGGTAGACCTCGGGGTTCCGGTGAAAAACAAAGATCCCACAAGCCTAACCTCTGCCCACCCCTGATCTAGTAATGTCCCTCCAAATACAGAAAATGGATTTCCAGCGTATGGGTATTAGCAGGGCAGCCTGGGAATACAGTTTAATAAGCTTTGGAATACTCACTTGGACTGTTATTCTGAATCATTCTTTACTCCTTTTCCCTTCCTTCTCCATTTGTCCAACTTCCACCAATTCCTTTCTATTAATCATGGTTAACCTTTAATAATGGGTGGGAGTCTTAGGCTGCAATTCTATACCTACTTTCCTGGATACGCAAGTCCCCTTGAACTCAGTGACACTTACTTCTGAGTAGACATGTACAGGATTGTGCTCTTAGATATTCTATGTTAACATAAATATTAAATTTGTATATTTAATAGCAATATTTTAAAAAAAACACTTAAGAATGTACATAAATGTGGTTGCAGTCTTCAAAAAATATCTACCCAAACTCCATGTAGACCCTTACACCTTTGTCCTGTTGTATCCTTTGCATGTCCATCCTCCCCACAGCCTTTCTTCCCATGCATTAGACATCCACTGTCCTTTCCTCCATATCTCAAACACTATGACTGCTCTGCAGGCTGTGGGCTGAAGAGGATTCATGCCTACAAGGACTACTGGATTTCCACATGGTGTGTCTGAGGTCCGGCTGAACCTTGACTAGCCAATGATGTAAGCATCTGGACCTCTAAGTCTCCTCTAGCTTCGCCTTGCATATCTACTAACTGATGAGGCTCTGACAGCATCCTGTTTTGTGTCCTGCTCAACAGACACAAACTTCAGCTTTGATACTTCCCTCCAGAGCACAAAGGCCACATACTGTAGGAACACCACACAAACACACTAAATCTTGGGTTCTAACTGTCTCCTCTGCAAGGCTACAAGAATACTATGAATTTTCAGTAATTCAAGAGTTTATTCAAGGATTTTTACCCAAGCCTTTCAAGATACAAGGCAGACTTCAAGTGCTTGTTTTTGCTTTCACAGTGCTCAATACACTTTTTGCCAGCTTCTTAACCAGCAATATTGAGAAATTGACCAATGTAACCACCTGCTTCATGGAAAAAATGTGCAGAGGTGTCTGGCATCTAACTTATGCCCATGGATTGATCCCCTGAATGTTAAATAACTGCCATTTTATAAATTAAGGATTAGCCATTCTTCTGGGGTCTTCATACAGTTGAGCTATCTGCCCAGTTCTCCAGCAATGAAATGGGTACAAGCCCAAAGGGATGCTGGCATCTCAGTGCACACAAAATGGAGAGAGTAGTCTCAGGATGCTGTTAAAGATTTTATTGATGAAAAGCCCTTTTCATCAATACATGTTTACAGCACCTTGAGACTACTCTCTCTGTTTTGGTTTGCCTTGGATGCTTAACTGCCCTTGCATCTTCATCTCAGTGCACGACCATGCCCAACAGAGGCTTAGGGTGCCCCTGCGCGAGCCGCAAACTGTGGCAGCTGTGATGCAACAAGCACTCAAATGAGGCCTTAATTAATTAATTGATTTGATTTGTACTCCGCCTTTCTACCAAGAAATGGCTCTCAAGGCAGCTTACAATCATAAATAAAACTCGATTAAAACATTAAATGCATTAAAACACAATTAGAAACACAACAATAACAGAACAAAAACAACATCCAAGCCAAAAGACCCACTTTGCTGAGGACACAGCTACTGCTTGCACACCTTGGCCAGATTCTTGTGGGGTGGCTTTGGTATTCCCTTTTAAAAAATCAGTTCAAATCAAAATGCCCCAAATGCCTGACGCAGGCACAGAGGCATCCCAAGTCAAAAGACATGCCTGGATGTGGGAAGATGTCAGTGGATGACAGAGCTCCACCTTCCCACAATTGCTTGAGCAGGGTGTGTCTGCGGGGGGGCGGGGGGGGGGACACTCAAGGCAGTGTGGACAGAGGAACTCCAGGCAAGGTTCTTTCTTAGCAGCAGCTATCCAATAATCTTTGAAGGTACAGGAATGCAGTGGCTGGGCCTTGGAGCACTCTCTTCCAGCCTTAAGACGACGCACCTTTGCCTTCTCGCTGGGCTCACTGTCTGTTCCATAAGAGGTGTTGTGCAGCTCCTTGGAGACGACACACAGAAATTCAGCCTGGTCTTCATTCCCATAGTTATAGGAGGATCCAATGCTGACTAACTGGAACAGGAAAGAGAGGCTCAAGGTGGTTGAGCTGTATGCGGCCCAAAGCTTTTGACACAACTTGAAATGTCTTAATCCAAACCTCAATAGCCAACATTCTGAGTTTCTAAATAAAGGTGGAATTCCTTGTTGCCCACAGGTACAGCACAGAGAATAGGAAGAGAAACACGTCACTACTTTTATTTATGCTCAGGCAAGAGTGGCTTTGATACTCTACGAATGTTGGAGGCTTCGGTGGCCCCCATGGAACTCCAGTGTGAATGCTTAATGGAACCATTATGTCCTGGCCACCTATACATCCAGCTGTGAAACCCCCAAGAACCAAGCCTTCTAGCAATGCTGCAAGGAAGGAAGATTGGAGGCCTATAGCAATCACCATGCTCCTTACAAAATGTGGGCCCAGAAAGAGAGTTGTGAGGAAAACGCACTTTCCTTTGCTCCTGGAGAACTATTCCCCGTTGCAGGGACAGTTCTGATAGTTGCTTAGCCTCTGTCCCAGAGATCTTGCTCCATTAATTGTTCCAATCAGTACCCTGAAGATCTCTGTCACCTCCCTGACCACCAGCAACACACTCTCACTGCTCACAGGAAATGACACATCTTCTCCCCTGCAGCCAACTGCAGTGTTTGCCTAAACAAATGCCCATGATTAGACCCCTGTTTGCTACTGCAGTACTGACCACATGTATTGCTGATGGAACATTTTGATTTACAAATATCACAAAGTGGCCACAGCGTAAAGCCTACTTATGAGAACATCTAACTTTTCAACACATACTCAAGCAGCTAACTGTTCTTATTACAACTTGCTGAGACATGCCTGAGCATTCCCAAATGACTGCTCCGCAATCTGCCCCAAGAGCTCTCAACTGCGCACAAAAACAGAATGTAGAACAAGTGGATCGTTGCCTTGAAAAGGTTGCCTGGATTCCAAGAATGAGCTTGGCCCAGCACTGGAGGAAAGGAAGGGGCATGTACTGGATTCTTCTCCACAAGAATGCCCAGAGTTGGTGCAACACAGTGGTTCAAGTGTCACTAAGGCACAAACTCACTGGGTGCATCAGATGAAGTGGACAAGTGTCCATGAAAACTTATACAAGAATAAATTCATTGGGCAAGGCTCTTTGTTATTTTTGCATAGCCTTAGATAAGCTTAAGCACCTTCCCTAACCTTCATTATAGAAATGACCCTATTTCCTTATAAGGTTGTCAAAAGGATGACGGAGACACAAAGGAATTTATGTTGACCCCTTCAAGCAACTTCCACATCACCTGAGCCATTCACTTCTTGTTCTCTTACCTGCTCAAATTTCCAGCCATCAGACATGGTGGAAACCATCTGAGTCAGCTCCTCTTCCTGGCATTGCAGCACTCTGTAAACATGCTTGACTGGCACCTATGGTGAGACACAGAGAGACAGGTGGAGCAGAAGCCAGGAAACTGATAGCCAACTGAGTCCCTGTCATGCCTTCTAAAACAGCTCTCCTGACTCCTTCCCCATTCCCACTGGGACTGAAAACATAAGAAAGCCCCTTCCCTCGCCTACTGGAGCCTGCCTAGCACCAGCACTTTGGAAAGGACATAGCTACTGCTCTCCTCTTGGTATTGGCCCAAATATATGTCACAAGAACATAAACACTTCACTTATGGGAGGAGAAATGTTTCTAGAACGGGAAGGAAAGGGGTACACTGCACTGTGCCACCAGGAACCACTCCCCATTGTGCTGCCAAACACAGCCACACATGCTGAAACAAACCCAAGACAAAAGACCTACCCCAAAAGAAAAGCAAAACTTTAAAGTGAAGAGAGACCCACCTGTGAGATTTTGCTGTCTCTTTCCCTTATTTTGTCCTTCACAAGTTTTATTAAGGATGTGATGTTGTAGAATTCAGCTTCTTCAAGCACACCTGATAGAAGGCGAA
Organism: Heloderma suspectum; assembly: GCF_057233095.1. NCBI lineage: Eukaryota > Metazoa > Chordata > Lepidosauria > Squamata > Helodermatidae > Heloderma > Heloderma suspectum. The sequence goes on along the minus strand of NC_139469.1, from coordinate 37,602,063 downwards.
AACAAACATACAAAAAAAGGCCTCTCAAGACTCCAGTCTCTTGAGAGAAAGTCTTTGTCACCAACAGGCCTCAAGAGGTGTTGTGTGGCCAAGCCACAGACTACCACTACTCCTCTGTCTCTTGCTTTCCTTCTGAAGAGCTGGCCTGGAACTAGTCCAGTTGCCAAAGCAAAATCTCTGCTCCAGACCCAAAATGGAAAGTGATCAGCAAAAGACAAGGGCCCCTTGGGCCAACATGGAAGTGCGCAGGATCTGACTTGGATTCCTGCATTGAGCAGGGGGTTGGACTCAATGGCCTTGTAGGCCCCTTCCAACCCTATTATTCTATGACTCTATGACTAGGAGAGAATACACTAACAAACATATGCAACACCACCAAAAAAGTGACCTTAAAGCAGTTTAATTGTCAGGCTTGGTTTCTATAGAATCATTCAAGTCTAGGAAATATAGATCTGAAGACCATCACAAGTTACAGAGCAATGCCAAGACCTAGCCCAGCTCAAACAGGTTGTCATGCTTTACATCTGAGGTGATGGTAGAAATGGGAAACTAAAAACCTCCACCCAAACAGATTTTTCACAGCAGTTAGAATACTGAGCATAGAGCTATAAAGAAACATTAGAACAGTTTTCTTAAACAGCAATACACACCTTCCTCTGCGAGGTCTTTATTGATAACCAGTTTCCCATGTCGGAGATAGTTCAACACCGGTCCAAAGTAGGTTGGATCTCTATCTATTAAGTAGGCACCTGTTTCATCCTAATTTAAAATAGACAGGTACATAAGAACATAAGAAGAGCCATGCTGGATCAGACCAAGGGTCGATCTAGTTCAGCATTCTGTTCACAGTGGCCAACCAGCTGCCCACAGGAAACCCACAAACACAAGTGCAACCGCACCCTCCCACCCATGTTCCCCAGCAACTGGTATACCTCATAGGCATACTGCCTCTGGTACTGGAGGTAGCACTCAGCCATCAAGCCTGTAGCCATTAATAGACTTCTCCAGGAATTTGTCTAACCCCCTTTTAAAGCCATCCAAATCAGTGACCATCACTACATCCTGTGGTAGCAAATTCCATAGTTTAACTATGTGCTGTGTGAAGAAGGGCTTCCTTTTATCTGTCCTGACTCTCCCACCAATGAGCTTCATGGGATGACCCCGGGTTCTAGTATTATGAGAAAGGAAGAAAAAAGTATCCCTGTCCACATTCTCCACACCATGCATAATTTTGTACACCTCTATCATGTCTCCACTTGCCCACCTTTTTTTCCAAGCTAAAGCCCAGCTGTTGTAACCTTCCCTCATAGGGGAGATGCTCCAGCCCCTTGAACCTTTTAGTTGCCCTTTTCTGCACTTTTTTCCAGCTCTACAATATCCTTTTTTAGGTGTGGTGACCAGAACTGTACACAGTATCCCAAGTGTGGTCGCACCATAGATTTGTATAGCGGCAGTATGATATTGGCAATTCTATTCTCAATTTGTTTTCTAATTATGCCTAACATGGAGTTTGCCTTTTTTACAGTGGCTGCACATTCAGGTGACATTTTCCTCGAGCTGTCAACCACAACCCCAAAATCTCTTTCTTGGTCAGTCACAGCTACCTCAGATCCCATCAGGTTATACTTGAAGTTGGGATTTTTTGCCCCAACACGGATCATTTTACACTTGCTTACACTGAACCATATTTGCCATTTGGATGCCCATTCTCCCAGTTTGGAGAGATCCTTTTGGGATACATTTGTAATTGGCTTACTTCACTCTTCAACTTTCAGGCTCCCAGAGCACTGATATGTCAGTTATAACAATAAAATCAACAACGTAACAGTGGCAACTGGCAACTCTATTATGATGCTTGTCAACTTCAGCAGGCAACCCCCATAATTCTAAAAGATGAGGGAAAGCAATGGGTTTCAATGGAAAACATAAAGGGAATATCGTTAAGCGATCACCTATTGCTAAAAAATAAAACTAACCTTAGGAGCCTAGTTGAAAATAGGTTTACACAAACTTCTTACCAGAGCTGGATAAGGTGGGCAGCAAAATTGTCCCCGGGGACGTCACCACTTCTCCCAGTGGAAAGTCACCCTAATTTCTGTAACAAGGCCAGGACACATAATTTGGCGGAATGGAAAGAAAGAGGGCTCCATCGGCTGTACCAATTTTATGAGGAGGGTCAACCAACAAAAACAGAGGCTTTAAAAGAAAAGCTGGGCAACATAACGTTGCCCTGGCTTTTGAGTTGCCAACTCTGGTCTTTTTGAGTTCCCCTATGGTGAAAAATGAGGCCGCTAGAAGCCTATGTTTGAAAAATTAATGGTAGGGAACTTGGGAGAGACCGGGGGATTTATTTCTGTAACATACAAACAGTTCCTGCATTTCACGTTTGATTTAACCATTCCACAAAAAACTTGGTGGGAAACAAACTGGAACTTTAAAGTAGATGACTATGACTGGCAACAGCTATGGGATGAGCCTCCGTATAAATCAATGTCAGCCCGAACTACAGAGACGCCACTGAAATAGTCCATGGGCGGTACCTGACTCCAAGGCAGCGCTCACTTATGACACACTCAACTTCTCCTCAGAGTGCTGGACGGGGTGCCCGGAGTCAGGCGCGTACCGGCACAGGTGTTGGGACTGTGCAGAAGTCCAGCCATTCTGGCGAGAAACGGCAGCAGAGACTGGCCATATCACAAACCAAAATATCCCACATATGCCAAGTCTAGCGGTACTCATTTACTTGTAGCTGCCAGATCCACGATAGCTAGGTTTGGGGAGGGATTCACCTTCCAGGGATTAGATTATTGGTATGCCATGGTCTGGCAAATTGCCATGATGGGAAAAATACTGCACAAGTTGAAGGTGGCTGGGGTCAAAGCAAACACGATTCATTCCATGTGATATGCTTTGACTTTATTGCATATACGAACAGAAATGAACATCGATATTTGATTCCCTCGCACTATAGAACCCTATGGCTTTTAGAAGGAAGAAAATAGATGAAGAATAATTCTGAGTCCGTCTGATAAAATATCTAGTAGCACTGACAAAAATTACTTGTGACCTCTGTACACCCATTAAGACATAACTGCATGGTAAGAAGATGGAATCCTGATGGAATTTGTTTTTAGTTTCTATTTTGGTTTGGTTTTATTTTGCTTTGTTAATATTACTGAATTGCAACAAAAATCTGTATAAAAAAACAACAATGTAACAATGTGATGTCCCTTGGAAAGACACCCACCTACTCCTCAGCCTGGCGCCCTAAAGATAACTGGATTTCTGCAGTCCCCCATGCAAGAAATCAATCACCACCACCATCTGAGAGGGCAATACCAGCAGCAGTTGCTTCCATTCAGAGATCTAACTGTAAAACAGAGTTATAACTTCACCCAGTTTCTAACCCCACAAAAGATTATCGATGTTAATAAATGTGAAAGAACAAAGTCATTAATATAGGGCAAGAGAAGCCTAGTAAGAATTCCTTTAAAGGAGAACAATCAGATTTCATCAACAAGTGATGGTTCTGTTCTAAATAGTCAACTTAAAATCACAAACAAAGCAATAAGAAAAAAAAGTTCCTTGATACAACAAAGCAGTTTATAGCTTAGTTCATTATGGACCTGGATATTATGTTGTGGTTTTTGTTGTGTGTTTTTTATAAGATTTATATACTGCTCTACATCCAATAAAATATCCAAGCAATGAACAATAAAAAGAGGAGGGAGGAGGAATTTATCTATTAATCTGGAGCATGAATTTTTGTTCACTCAGTTTCGACCCCTAAATCCAATCGAGTTCGGAATGGTCTCAAATTAAAGCTACCAAAAACTAGATTTGCAGAAAAATAATTGCACCCCTGAAAACAAGTTGACAGCTTCTCAATTAATTGTTGACATTTATAATAATTTGGGAAAACTTTTTCCTGTTGACGTCCACCTTACCTCAGTCAAAACCTGACCAGGGATTTCCCCCCACCACATTCCAGCAGTGGGTGGGGCAGAGCAAAAATGGGAGGAGCTACAGAAGTGACTCTTAATTTTGTCCAGCGTGCAATGGGGGGGGCATGCATGACCCCCCTTTGTAGTTGGGAGGAATCAATAATTGCAGTTGGAGTAAAAAATATCGGTAAAATATCGGAGTGGGTCCAATGAAGGATCGTGGCCTTGGAAGACCCTGGAGGTCTGGACTGAGAGGCCTGGAGGTTACCACAATGGTGGTTGAAAGAACTGAGGGAATAAGTGGGAACCCATTAGTGGCATGTGCACTAGGACCGGGGGGGTGGTGTCCCGCCCAAACTCCTCAGCTATAGAAGTTTCCTGAATCGAGGCTCTGAGCCTGCATATGTGTGAAAAGCCATATGTGCAAAACACTAGCTTCAGTCAGCTAAACCTTTTAATAAAATTGCAGGGAGGTAATGGAACATCAAGTCCATGGCTTTCAGTGTGTTTATACTCATGCTCAGAGTATGGAAAACAAACAGAACAAGCTTGAATTCTTGATTCAAGTAGGACTTAGTGAGATACTTCCCATGAATGGAATATAACAATTGAAGGATATAACTTGTTCAAACAGAACAGAAGCCATAGAAAGCGGGGAGGAGCTCCACTACATGTTAGAAATGTACACGCATGCACAGGCATTGAAGAAAATGAACATGGTAGTCCTGTTGAAAGCATCTGGTTAAAAGAAATGGATGAAGGAATAAAAACAGATGTGTTCCACCTGGCATATGTGATGAACAGGCTGAGGGTTAGGAGTGCCATTTGAGGAGGACAAAGAGACAGTCAGGGAATATCCAAGCACCTGTACGGCGCAATCCTATGCATGTTTAGACAGAAAAAAGTCCTGCAGCTCCCAGCATTCTCCAGCCAGCCTGGCTGGCTGCGGAATGCTGGAAATTGTAGGACTTTTCTCTGTCTAAACATGCATAAGATTGGGCCCTTAATGAGTTTAAATCCCTATGTCCAGATGAATTGCCTCCTAAGGGAGCTAGCAGATGGATTTTCAGAACTTCTGATTATTATTTTTGAGAAATCATGGAGACTGGGTGAAATACTGGAAGACGACTGGAGGAGGGCAAATGTTGTCCCTATTTTCAAAAAGGAAGATCTGGGGAATTATAGGCCAGTCTGTCTGACATCAGTACCTGGGAAGATTCCAGGTCGTTCCATGCTCATCAATGGTTCCTCAAACTGGAGGGAGGTGTTGAGTGGAGTGCCACAAGGCTCAGTCCTGGGTTTTATACTCTTCAACATTTTTATTAATGGTTTGGAGAAAGAGGATGGGAGAATGCTTATAAATTTTGCAGATGACACAAAATTGGGTGGGATAGCTAATACCTTAGCAGACAGAAACAAAATTCAAAATGGTGTAGTGGCTAGAGTGTTGGACTGGGAGCTGGAGATCTGGGTTCTAGTCTCCACTCAGCCATGGAAGCTCACTGGGTGACTTTGGGCCAGTCACAGACTCTCAGCCCAACCTACCTCACAGAGTTGTTGTTGTGAGGATAAAATGGAGAAGAGGAGGATAATGTAAGCCGCCTTGGGTTCCTTGCTAGAGGAAAAAAGGTGGGATATAAATGCAATCAATCAATCAATCAATCAATAAAGGGCAGAAAACAGAATGAAATTCAACAGAGGTAAGTACAAAGCTCTTCATTTAAGAAAAATAAATCAATGCACAAGTATAAAATGGGGGATTCCTGGCTTGAAAAGGATCTTGGAGTTGTAGGCGATCACAACCTGAATATGAGTCAGCATTGTGATGTGGCTGCAAAAAGCCAAATACAATTTTTGGTTGCATCGATAAAAGTATAGTTTCAAAATCATGGGAAGTAATAGTTCTACTCTACTCTGTGTTGGCCAGACCTCCTCTCAAATACCATGTCCAGTTCCTTTAAGAAGGATTCAGATAAATTGGAATGAGTTCAGAGAAGTGCAACAAAGATGATCAGGGGACAAGAAATTAAGTCCTACAAGGAAAGATTAAAGGGACTGGGTATGTTTAACCTTGTGAAGATAAGACTGAGAGTGTCAGGGTGGAAACTGAGCCGATAGAACCCCAGGGCAGTTCTGATTCTGAGGAGGAACAGCAATCTGTGGGAGAGGAGCGCGCTTATCTCTCATAGGCACAGCAGCTGGCAGAGATTCCTCCTGCCAGCATTCCTGGGATAGATAGTGTCCCTGGCAGCGAGAGACTGCTGGAGGGGGGCTTGCTGGATGCTTGGTGCCGGCGCAGAGAGCGATGACAGATGAAGGGCATGGAAAGGAGGCGTAGCGCTCGTCTGGCACGCAAGCAACGGTCACGTCCCAAGGACCCAAGGGAAAGAGGGAGGATCTCTCCCTAGCCCATAAGTTCAGGGTCTTCCCGTGATTCTCCTTCAAACGGGGACCAACTGTCTAACCTGGAGCATAAGCTACTCTGCTATCTTTCCCCAGTGCTGTTCCTTGCTTAGTTGCTGATGATTAGCATCTGAAAGAGTGATTAAGTTGTAAAAGGAATAAAGCCTTGAAAAGAATCCTTTTTGTCTGTGTCTTGACTGGCTATTGGAGTAGACTGTAAGAGGCAGCTAGGGCGCTCCTGACAGCGAGGAGATAGAATAGCACTTTCCAAGTACCTAAAGGGTTGTCATATCGGAAAGGAGTGCAGCTTGTTCTCTATCATCCAAGACTGTAGGACATGAAATAATGGGTTTAAATTATAGGAAGGCAGATTTTGGATGAACATCAGGAAAAATGTTCATTCCTGATGAACATCCTAGGGAGGTGGTGGGCTCTCTGTCACTGGAGGTCTTCAAACAGATGGACTGCCATTTGTCAGGAATACTTTACACTGGATTCCTAGATGGAGCAGTGGGTTGGGTTTGATGGTTTAAATGGCCCCTTCCAGCTCTATGATTCTAAGGAACCCACAGGCAATCCGTAACTTCCTGCGAAGGGAATTCCACTATCAAAGTCTACTGTGGCAGTTGCATTCTAAAGAAAGTGGATTTCACCTTTACAAACTGACGAGCACACAGCCAGAGAGAGACCGCAGTTGTGGCAAGTACTCCAGCAAACAACAGCCAAACAGCTTGCGGTGTCAGGACACGCAACCGGAAGCGTGGGCTGAATTCCCTGGAGCGGCGGACCTGCCGCGGAGGCCGGCTGGCCTGCCACGCATCTCCCCCTCCCGTTCACCGGCTGTGCGAGCCGAGAGGCTGAACGGCCCTGCAGCGCTGCCAGCGGCGATCAGGAGCCCCAAGCGCCCCGACCTCTGGCTCGCCAGCCGGCCGGCCGCTCCGGCTTTCCCGCGCCGCGCCGCGCCCGCCTCCATCTCGGCCGGAGCCTGCGAGCAACAGCCGCGGAAGGGCGGCGAGCGGGGCGGGCCGGAAGCGGCCGCGCGCCGCCCTGCGCGCGGAGGGGCCGCTCGAGGCGGGGGCGCGCGCCCACCTTGTCGGAGTCGAGGTCCGGGTCGGCCTGGCAGAGGCGGAAGAGGAAGCTTCGGGGGTCCCTGCAGAGCGTCTGCCGGGTGGTGAGGAAGCAGGTGCCGCCCACGTTGAGCCGGACCCATTTCCCGGGGACGCCGCCCGGGGCCGGGCGGGCCAGCAGCGCCCCCGCGCACCACGACGACGACGACGACGACGAGGCGCTGCTGCTGCTGCAGCGGCGGCAGGCGGCGGCGAGAGGCCCGCCCAGCCCGGGCCCGGCCGCCGGCAGCTCGCGGGAGCTCTCCGCCGCCATCCTGGCTGCGCGCCGGAAGGTCCGTCGCGAAAGGCGCCCCCTCCGGCCCTCGCCGCGAGAGCGCATGCGCCGGCCGGGCTGGGCGGCGGGCCGCGCCGGCCTCGCGCCCCTCTCGCGCGGCAGCGTCGCGCAGCGCGCGCCGGCCTGGGGGCCGCCGGCGGGAGCGGCGTCGGGCGAGAGCCGGGCCGCGGGAGGGCGCCGGCCTGTGGCGGGCGGACCTTCCCCGCGCGGCCCGGGGTCAGACGGCCGGTGCCCCGAGGCGCCCCCGGGAGGCGGCGGCCTTCCGCTCTCCGCAGCGCAGAGTCCGTCGCCGGATCTCAGCGGCTGCGGCGGCTCGGACAGCGCGCGGCGTCCCGCGCGCGGCCCACAGCGCAGCAGCTCAAAGGGGGCGCGTCTGCGTGTCGCGCGCCGTCAAAAGGTAACTCGGAGTATAGACACGTGTTTCAGTCGCCGGAACGGAGCAGCCCCGTTATTTTTTTAAAAAGCCATGCCAAAAATAGTGGCATGTGGTTGAAAGACTTGAGAGCAATATTTTAGGTCTGAAACAAGCCGGAACAGCAGCTTCCAAGTGAGCCAAGTCAACCGAATTTGCCAGTCGCACATGACTTACACTCGTAGAACCAGAGAATCGTAGGGTTGGGGGGGGCCTACAAGGCCATCGAGTCCACCCCCCTGCTCAGTGCAGGAATCCAAGTCAGGGCATCCCTGACAGGTGGCTGTCCAGCCTCGTCTTGAACGCCTCCAGTGTGGGAGAGCCCACCGCCTCCCTGGGAATGGGTTCCATTGTCATAGTGCTCTGACAGTCGGGAAGTTTTTCCTGATGTTCAGCCGGAATCTGGCTTCCTGTCACTGGAGCCCATTATTCCATGTCCTGCACTCCGGGATGATCGAGGAGAGATCCTGGCCTTCCTCTCTGGGACAGCCTTTGAAGCACTTGAAGGGAAGAGCGCTATCCTCTCTCCCCTCAGTCGTCTCTTCTCAAGGCTAAACATGCCCAGTGCTTTCCGTCTCTCTTCATAGGGCTTTGTTTCCAGTCCCCTGATCATCTTTGTTGCCCTCCTCTGAACCCTCTCCAGTTTGTCTGCATCCTTCTTCAAGTGTGGTGCCCAGAACTGGACACAGGACTCCAGATGAGGCCTAGCCAGTGCTGAGTAGAGGGGAACTAGTACTTCCCAGGTTTTGGAAGCTGTGCTTCTATGAATGCAGCCCAAAATAGCATTGGCCTTTTTTGCAGCCACATCCCATTGTTGGCTCATATTCAGCTTGTGATCAACAATTCCAAGATCCTTCTCGCTTGTAATGTTGTTCAGCCATGTATCCCCATCTTGTAACTGAGCATTCAGTTTCTTTTTCCAAGGTGCAGAACTTGGCATTGATTCTTATTAAATTTCACTGTTGTTTTCTGCCCAGCGCTCCAGCTTATCAAGGTCACTTTGAATTCTGTTTCTGTCTTCCAGGGTATTAGCTATTCTTCCCAATTTTTTGTCATGTGCAAATTTGATCAGCACCTCCTGCACCTCCTCCTCCAAGTCATTAATAAAAATGTTGCAGAGCACTGGGCCCAGGACTGAGCCCTGTGCTCCCCACTCGTTACCTCTCCATCCCATTGATAAGCACTCTCGAGTCTGATTCTGTAGCCACCTGTGGATCCGCCTGATAGTTGCTTCATCTAGCCCACTTTTAGCTAGTTTGCTAGTGGCTGATGTAATAAGCTACGACACTTCCATGGAAACCATGTTTCAATAGCTGTTCCAAGCCATACTCCACATTTGCAAATTTGTTTTTGCTCACTTGAAATTTGCCATTCCAGCCTGTTTTGCACAATATGGACTATGGTCTGCAACCACTATTGAAATGTGGTTTCTGTGGATCTTTCGTGGCTTATTATATCAACCCCATCTAGTCTGGTGTGAGTGACTGGTGAATTTGGTTGATTTGGCTCACTTGGAAGTTGCCGTTCCTGCTTATTTTGTGCAGTATAAACTATGGCCTGGAGCTGCTAGTGAAATCTGCTTGATTTGGCTCACTCAGAAGTTGCCTTTCTGGGCCATTTCTCTTCAATATGGACTGTGGCCCGGAGAGTTTGGTTTCTGTGGGTGTTTTGTGGCTTATTGCATCCCTGCCATGTTATTATGCTTGACTAGCGAGTTTGGTTGATTTCGCACATTCAGAAGTGGCTGCTCTGGGCCATTCTGTTCCAGATGTTTTCTGGGCATTATGTGGTTAATAATATAATATTGCAAGGATTTTAGTCGTAAAATATTGTTCTCAAGTTTTTCTAACACGTGCCACTATTTCTGGCATTCTTTCTTTTCTTTTTTTTAATATAAAGGGGCTGTTACAGCCTTTTCTGTTCCAGCTTTTACACCATCCCTGCATTTCAACCCACATTGGCTATTAGAGGTATGTCTTGCACCCAAGCAAAGTATCAGGCTGGACCTGACCTTATGGCAGACGTTTACAGCGATGACTGTCGAGGCTGATATCACAAATAACGTTTACATGATTAGCTTTAGAAATATTAGAGGTTATGTTTGTTGCTGATAATACACAAATGGCCCTATTAAATGTATGAATATTCTGAGGGTTTGGAAAGCTATTTCACCCCCCAAGAAGGGTATTTGACCCCATAGAAACAGATATTCCAATATCCAGCTGTGCTTCAGCTATTTTCAGTAACAGCAAGGGGGCATAACCCACAGCTGCATGTGGCGCTTGGGCCGCTCCTGGCATGGCCTGCAAAGCCAGTGGCACCTCATCTGCTTTGGCTCACAGCCCAATGCTCCAACAGGCAGCTTCTTCCTCTGGCTCTGCTCCATCCCCCTCCCCCCACAGGGAAATGTTCTTATTTCCATTCAGCAGTTGATCAAAGATAAGAGCTTTCCCCTGCTGAGCACTGGAAAAGGCTGCTTTTGTCATCAGTGATTTTATACAGAACAAAAGACCCAGATGTGATTTTTTAAATGATTTATAGAAATAAAGGGGGGACTAGGGGTTCCAATTTAAAATTCTATTATGAAGCATTTCAGTTACACAAATTATATAAATTTCTTAATTAGGGAGATTTTAACTGGATAGAGATGGAAATATACAGAGGTGTGAGGTTTTCCTATTAATGAGATCATGGTAAATCCATCTGCATGAAAACATCTTAAAGAAATCCTTTCACCAGTGCAGCATTTGCAGTATGGAAACGATGGACAAAAATATTAGCTCCTGCAGCATCACCTTTAACACCCTTTATGTTTCATCAAACTTTTGAAGACCATTTTGAATGTCTTTTAACTTCCAAATCTCTAGAGTTAAAAGGCATGGCATCCATGTTATATAAATTGTTGACAGAATTATTTTATGGGGGTCATCTGAAATATTAAAAGCATGCTGGGAGGTGGATTTTGGAATGCCAATAGACAATTTCCTTTGGGACAAAAGTTTTATTTCTGGCTTCATGAAGGCAATAAAGGCAAGGGAACTGACTTTCAAAGCACTTTTTTGGTGGCACATAACCTCTATGCAGGCACAAAAGATGTTCAGAACCCCCTCAGCTTATGTTGGAGGGGATGTCATAGGACTGATACATTTGTCTACATGGAGTAGTCATGTCCTCTGGTACATTTTAGACATGGACTTCAAAGAAATTAACAATACGACCAAACAAAACATCACCAAGACTCCAATGCTTACAATTCTGGATATCTTTCCAAAAGATTTAGTCTACTCTACATAAAGTCTTTATTTTACATTCTTTAGCAGCACCAAGAGCAACAATTGCAAGCCAGTGAAAAAGTTCAGTGGACTTTTCTATCAAGGTTTGGTTTCAGAGGCTTTGGGATCACTTATTAATGGACATATGGTGTCCGTTATGGTATGTAATTGCATACCCACTCTATAAAGGTTATTAAAAGTCATGCAAAACCTGAAACGTTGTACACAATATAGTATCCATTTTTCTGGTACGTTGATCCTATATCCCAGCCGCAAGCCCCTCCAAATCATAAGATTTTTCTGACCTACTAAAAGAAAATAATTTCATCTTAAAGGTCTTGCAGTTCTCTACTCTCTATATCCTAACTGAATTGGTTACAGTTGTTTTATCTTTTTCAGGCCATGTGTAGCTCATGTTCACAGTACTGAAAAACTGATATAAAAATTAAGTTTGAAAACGGCTGCCTTTTCGGGGCTTAGCAGGGAAAGCTCTTGTCTCCCATCCACTGCTGAGTGTTTTCATGTGTCTTCAAATCCTGCTTATTTATGAGCAGCAAAGTCTTCCCCTGTGGCTAGTGGCAGCAGAGACACGGCACAGCCGGCTTGTTGCGGTGTGTGTGTCTGCACACACAGACATGGATGTGGGGCTCAAGGCTGAAAATTCCTGTTTTGCATCCATCTGGACAATGCAACTTTGAATATGTTATCTCTTGTGCTATTTTGATTGCTCTCTCAAAACACAACTTCTTTTGCAGGGATATTAAAGTTTGCATGTATTTTTCATTATCTTTATTGTCTTGTATTTTATTTTGTTTTAATTTGTACAACACCCAGAGAATGTTGATTATTGGGCTGTTTAAAAATGTAATAAAATGTACTGAACTAAGTGTGATTTAATTCTGAGTACCATGTATAGGACAATGCTTATAATAAATGTAGACAATTAGCTAACCCAAGACAGTATTCATCTCATTCTATCCCATAAATTCCTCCCTGAAAATACTGTATAGGTCACAATTATTTCTCCAATCAGAATGAACAGCTGAAAGATCCACAGCTTCCCATGAAGCACTTTGAGCTTCATGGATTTTAGAAACAAGTTTACATTAACTGAAGTAAGCTTCTTACATGTTAGTTTGCTCCTTAATTATGTACATATTATCAAACATTCACCAGTTCTTTCACTTGATACAGAAGATGGAGGAACTTGGGGCATTTATTACATTTATATCATGCCTTTCCTCCAAGGAGCTCAAAGTGGCATGCATTGTTCTCCCCCTCATTTTATCCTTACAATAGCCCTGTGAGGTAGGTTAGGCTAAGAAAGTATGACTGGCCCAAGATCACCCAGAGAAATTCTTGGTTCTGTGTGTTTAGAGAATTGAACAAAGACAATGCTGGTTCAAATCCCCAGTCAGCCATGAATCAGAGGTTGGGGGTGTTGCACAAAGGCCTTGCAGTCATGTTGCTTGGCAGACTCAGATTGCTTCTGTGCACCAAATACTTCAGTCACTGGAGAGATGAATTGCGCGGAATGATCCCCATCCATTTGCGAGGTTGGATTTGAACTTGCCCTTTCCCAGAGGAGAGCTCCCCAACATGCCACCCAGAGCAGGGGCTCTCATCTTACTGGATTCCATTTTAACAGGAGAGAGAAGTGCAGCCAGCAGCAGGGACAGCTGAAACGAATGGGTTTCTGTTGCTGTCAAAAACACTTTTAGGCAGCTCTGTCCCTTGCGGGGTCTCTTAGAAATGCAGCAGCACTACCTGCCCTATGGTTCATTATGTCCCAGCTATGACACCCACATCAGCAGCTATGGTAGTGGCTCACATGGAGGCTTTGGGCAGGGTGAACACCCAAGCGTGCACGCGTGCATGCACACACACACACACACATCAAAATCTTTGCAGGTAAAATGGTTCTGCTTGCAGACTGAACTTGAGCAGGGGCACAAAAACATTTCGAGCCTGAGGGGCATGCCCCCACGCTGCTTGCTGGGGGAGGGAGGAGGCTACAGCCTGTTTCCACCCCAACCTGACCACTGCCTTCCCTATCATTCCCTATAATCTTTTAGGCAGGAAAAAACACCCTGTGAACAGGCTCTATGGTTCCTACCATAGACACTCCACTGCTAGACCATCCTAGGAAGTGGACCCGAAGCCTTCAAGTACTGCTTACTAGGAAACTTTAGGAATAAGATTTCTCTTATAGGAACCATAGACCCCATTCCTAGACTGTGTTCTTTTTCTGAGCGCTGTTGCTGATTTTTTTCTCCGGCAGCAAATGCAGGAAGTCTGGGGTGTCTGACAGAGGCTGGAGTCTGCACTTTTTCTACCCCTGAACCTGAGAGATCAGCATGATCAGCTGCAGGAGATATACTAGTAGCCTTGTAGCTAATATACTAATATTCAACTCTTTACTAGCCAAGATCTCATGACTTCCCATCAGACACTGTTCTTGCAAGTCTACCTCTGGCTTCCTTGAGGGCACTGTAAAAACCCCATCCCTGTTGTGTGAAGAATATTCTGGCTGATCAACAGATAAGATCACTTGCTCAGAACTCTGGTACAAAGCATTATTCTCTCATGGTACAAATGAGAAGTGAATAGAAGTAGTACCATTAGTGTCCAGAAAAGAACCCGCCCCTCCAAAAGCTTCAGTTACCCAGAAATCAGTACATACAATGGGAAAGGGGTACTTACATTGAGAAAGCAGGATCTTTGCTATATTACAAGAGTTTGACCATGACAATTTAATTGGAAAAAGACAAAAGAGCGATATGAAACATTTGATAGATATGACTTAAGTACCATACATTTTCCCCCTCCTTTGTATCAACATTTTTACATGAACACAACAATTAGTCTGATTAGTGGAGGGTCTTAAATATAATTAAATCATGAAAAATATTTTCAAAGTTGCTAAAAGGTACGACGCTTGGCCAATGAACAATACAGGAATATTTGTACACCTCATTATACAAAGAGACAACAAATCAAGTCATCAGTTGTACAACAGCATTTCCCTCACTTGGCCTTCTCTCCCCACAAACAGGCCACCCCCCTGCAATGCTCTGCCCACGCCATACCCTGGAAAGAAATCCGCTCGCTCCCCTCTTCTGAAAAGATGAAGAGTCTATTACATCAATATAATTTTGTACTAACTATAGTTAACCTCTTAGTTAGTCTTAGTTAAAAGCATGCTGGTAACTTTAATGCTCCTTAGTTAAACATGTATCAAATTAAAATTCCATGTTTAAAATTTTATGAAACTAGAATGGCCGGGATTTCAAGTGCCATGTTCAACATTTCCCTCTCTTACCACTGTGCCGGAGTGCATCTGCAAGACATGCGATTAAAAGAAAGTACCATCCACGGAGAATCCTGCAACTGGACATGACCTGGAGAGTTTTGTAAGGGCATATGCCCACAGCAATTACACGTGCTGGATATCAACGAACCAACTAGAAGGAAGGAAGGAAGGAAGGAAGGAAGGAAGGAAGGAAGGAAGGAAAGCGCTGGCAGCAGCAACAATGGCGACCTCACGTGAAAACCTCCAAAGCTCCCTGACAAAACAGTTGCATGATAAATTGGGAAGTCACAGTAATAATCCAGCCCCCACATGATCTGGGCTGTGCAAGTGGACTGGACTGGCTTTGCTTAACTGATCTACAGCAAAGCCAGCAATGCAAAGTCCACGAGTTTGCAGCAGAAGCCAAGGGAGACGCTCACGGCAGCAGAGAAGATGTGCATGTGTGTGTGGAAGCCTCAACAGAAGCACAAAAGCAAGCAAAGCGACCCTGAATTCCATTGGTTGGGCATTTCCTTAGAAAAGGAACTAGTTTTGGCCCTGGAGATGGATGTTTAGCTGGACTAGGAAGAGTCCTCTGGCTGGGAGCACGTGGCGCTCTAGCAGCAAGGAGTGAGACGGGGCATTTAGGGGCAGCCTCATTTCGCAGCATTCTGGTGGTATCTGTGTCGCCAAACCTCTTGTATCTTTTTGCACCATTTATGAGCATTCCCACTCGGGTCCATCAGGTAGTATGTCCTGTTAGGCTGCAAGCAAAGAACGTTTTAGTGCCCATTCAGTCCAGCAGCCCATGAATACACTGCTACTAAGAACACAACTGCATTAACAACAGCCAGAAAACAATGCTAGGCTGCAGCCTGGCAGACTCTGATAAAGCCTTAGCTCATCACCTCCCTCCTTTGAGGATGAGGACTATATGGCACCTTGTACATGAAAAGTGTCCCAAGGTAAATTTTAACAGTGCCATTTGCTCTGTAGATAATACACTACAGATGTAGCTGCATGAGCCAGCTCTGGTCAGAGAAGGCACAACAGCCAGCCTCAGCCACCAGCAGGGTCACTGCACAGCTACTACTGTGGAGGTTTCTGGGTCCACTTTGGACCCACGGCCAAGTTAAAAGCACTCGGATTTTGCTTGGCTCTGGCTCCTCTTAGTGAGTGCTGACACCTCGTACAGGCCCCACTAATACCACATCTTCAAGAGCATCACTGTACTGGGCTAGCAGTCATGCCAGAACTTTAGGTAAGCTGGCTTTGAGGGGTCACTTACTGTGTGAACAAAAAAGGTCTTGAAGTTCTTGGCTTCTGGCCGGAGTTCCAGTGACCATGGAATCTCCCCTTTTAGGACCTTGTTGACAGGGTCCACGTAGTACAGGTGTGGCCCTTCGGTGAGCAACAACTGGCGCCGGCGAGCAAACAGCCCCTGTGGAGAAGGAAGCCACATCCAGAGCCGTTTCTAGCAATATCCCGCAACATCACTTGGGGGCTCAACATTCTGGCTCAGGAGACCAAGGGATCACAAAATCCCGTGAGGGATGATTTTGAGGAAGGAAGTGATCCCGCTGCTTTCATCACTAGGGGAGAACAAGCGGGGAACCAACACTTGGGGGGGGGGGGTCCTTACCTCGGAATGGTTTCCCAAGCCAACCGTTCTATAGCTGACTAAAGCAGGGGAGAAAATCTTCAGAGCTCATGTGCACCCCACTGAAGGTTCTTGGCTTCAGATGTTTCAGAATATTAATTTTAGCCTGACCAGTTTGTATCCTTCTCTATGCAACCTACAGTCCCAGAATGCCTAACCCTGTGTGGCCACTGGACTTGCTGCCTGTAGAGCAGCGGAGTAAAATTTAAGGCTCCACTGCAATTGTCTGTGGTAGCAAACTGCTATGAGGCCCTAAAGAGACTCATACATGTACTGTGAGAGAAGCTTGCATAGCCAAAGCACGCCTCAATTCACATGCACGAAGTGGTCACTGGGGTGCATGCTCCCCAAATAGAGGAGGACAAAAATCTAAGACAATGCAAAGTGAGGCCAAACAACCAAGTGGTGCAAGGGACAGTAGTCATGTGCTGTACTGCAATGCAAAACACAAATGAATTCAAGAACTGGCTGGCTGCTACTTACAATGAGGCAGCATCGCCAGTAAACAAAACACCTGACCAGGAATAATCAGAATTTGAGAGTCTTGTTTGTATTGAGGTTATGCAAGGTCTAAATGGAAGAGATGATCGCTATTTGCTCTCCAGCACCTGTGTGTATTGGGGGGGGGGGTCTCTCAGCCCCACCAATAGGCACTGTGGAACTCACTTGAGGCCCCTAGACAACGTCAGGGGGGCCATAGGATATTCTGGATTCCTGGATCCAAGGTTGGAGACGCCGCTCCGATCATAGATCCAGGAATCCGAACTCCCTCTCCGTGGCAGCCAGCACGGAAGGAACCAGCTGCCTCTCCAAGGTCGCAGGGAAGGTAAAGAGGGCATTCACATTGGTGGGGAGAGGAGGGGACTGGAGTTGCCAGCTGATGCCGCATCCTGAGGCCTCTCCAGCCTCCGTCCCTCCCCCCCATGACGCCTCAGCTAGACGAGTTTGGAGAGCTGCGCTCCAAGAGAAACAAAAGTGGATCCCCCACTTTTAAACATTTCCCATTAAGAGAATCCACATTTTGTTCTCTTAAGATATTTCTTCCCCTTTCCTTCCCCTTTCTCTTTTAACAAAGCTTTAAAATATAGTTTTGTTTTTATTATTTCATGTATCCAAGCACCAAGTTGTACGAATGCTATAGAAATAGCAAGAGATAGGTCGACCTCCCTTGAACCACACCAAAATAACATTTACAGACAACAGCAACTTACCTTCCTCTTGTCTACTGGCCCCATTTTCAGTATTAAGTTATTTTCTACAAACTGGTGCCTGAAAAGAAAACATCACCTCATGTTATTTCCATCAACCCATAATCACCACCAAGCCAGGGGTCAACCTGCAGAATGGTGGGCTTCCCAATCAAGCAAAGGGCAACGCCGTTGGTGACGGACGGTCAATAAGAGGAGCAGCAGCATTTGGAACTGCTAGCAGCCAGAGAGGACAGGGGCTAACAGCTGAGTAGGCGGTGGCCCATATCCTCTGCTCCGCAGCAGGGCCCCGTCCTCTCATGCCAGCTCTACTAGACAAAACAGGCAAGAATTCTGTTGAACCCAGAAAAAATCTTGCCAGCACCCATACAGAACTGCCAATTTGGGGTCAGCCCCCATGGCAGAAATTGGCTGGATTTCTACTTTGGTTGACTCATCTTGCCCCAGTCCACCTTTTCTCAAGCCCCCACACTCCCATGTTAGAAAATCATAGAATCAGAGCTGGAAGGGATGCTGGACATCTTCTTGTTCAATCCTCCGCTCAGTGCAGGCTCTGCAATGAAGCTACAGCAACTCTGACCAGTGGCCATCCAGCCTCTGTTTAAATACCTCCAGCGAAGAAAAACCCACCACCTCCCAAGGTAGTCAGTCTATCCCACAGCCAAGCAGCCCCCACTGTTAGGAAGTTTCTCCTGACGTTTTGCCAAAATCTGCTTCCCTGCAATTTCCACCTGTTGGTTCCAGTCCTGCTCTCTGGAGCAACAGAGGAAGTTTGCTCCTTCTTCTGCATGACAGCCCTTCAGATATTTGAAGGCGGCTACCATGTCTCCTCTTGATCTTCTCCAGGAACACAAATAAACAATGTCATTGCGAATGCTCGGGAGTGTACAGGCACTCCTTGGTTTGGTTTTAGACCAAAGGGGGCCAACATATCTCTTCAGCCATGCAGGTATTTACAGCTAAGGTGGCAGTTCACAGTTCTGTACAGTTCACAGATCTGTGGTTATGGCAACCATGTCCCATTTGAAGTCATACAAACTAAAATTTTGAGAGCCCTATTTGGAGCCCCAAGCTGTGTGCCCAATGTAATCTTACAATTAAAACTGGGGCAAATTTTTGTATAGGGCCATGCATGGGTACCCAAGATAAATTTGTGGCTGAAGTTGATTTTCTTTCCTGTGTGATTGGCCCCACTAACACCAAGTGATGTTTTTCAGACAAAATGGAAAAAAACAGTGAATGAGAAGTTACAGAATTTGGGATTTTCTCCCGGTGTTCTTTCAGTTCCTGGATATACAAAAGCTAAAGCCACTATCCAGACGTGAATAGGGGAGATTGTGCTGCAAAATCATTTAAGTTTGGCCATGTTACACCCTTCAGGGACAATGGGAGGGCAAATTCTTTCACAAATTTGACTATTCACAAATTTAGAAAAGCATTTACATTAGCTAGGATTAAAGTTCTGCCATCTGTACTTTTGGAAGGAGGATTCAGGAGGGTTTCTCATCAAAAGCATTTATGCCCTTGTGAGGTGGGGGAAGTAGAGACAGCTGGACATGTTTTATTCTATTGCTCCTTTTATCATGATCTTCGATTCACTTATCATCCCAATTTTACCAAAGATTCCTGGTAGATCTGATGTCTTTTATCTATCATAGCTATTGTCTGATCAGAAGAATCCCCAGGTCACAGCAAATGTGGCTAGTTTCTGTACAGCTGCTATCGCTTGTCAGAGGATGATGATAAAATATTATTTTAACATATTAGCAAGGTTATTTTATGTTGGGATTTGTATGTTCTTATTATACTGTTTTGTGGTTATTTGGGCTCGATTCCTTGTATACTGTATTTTTAGTACTTCATATTTTACATGTGCTGGTCTATGACCAAAATAAACAACCTGAATCTTCTCCACGCTAAACTCCAGGCTGTTTCAATCTTTCCTCATAGGCCTTGGCTTGGAGACCCCTCGCTATCTTGGTTGCTCTTCTCTGGATGTGCTCCAGTTTGCCAATCTCCTTCTTAAAATGTGTCCAGAACTGGACACAGTACTCCAAGTACAGCTTAACACAGACCTATTACTTTCCATGACCTGGACACTCCACTTCTGTTAATGCAGCCCAAGATCACACTGCATTTTTAGCAGCCACATTGCATTGCTGACTCATATTCAGCTTATGATCCACAAACTGAATCCAGAAGCTTTTCGCATGTACTGCTGCCAAGCCAGGTTTTACCCATTCTATACTTGCGCTTTTATTGTTTTGTACCTAAATGTAAGAGTTTTACCGCCATCACTGCCTTTCCCTGCCTGCTGCTTCTCCATCCCCAAGCCAGTGCTGGACCACTCCTCGCCTCACAGAGACCATTCTAATTCCAACTGCCCTGTGAGCAGGAGAGGCAGTGTCATCATCTTCAAATAGGCCATTTTTACTGTTTAGTTTTATACTAAATTAAACTAAGTACTGATTAATCTTATGGATGTTTGTAGTCCCTCTGAATTACTTTTGGGCTGAAGAGCAGGGAATTCCTTTAAATACATGACCTTATCCATATTCTACATACAACATCTAAGGTCCTCCTCCAGGTGGTGGCAACGAGGGACAGGGCCTTGTCATTGATGGCCTCTCAACTGTGGAATAATCTCCCTGATGAGGCCACCTGATGCCAATATCTTTTTGGCACGAGGTTAAGACCTATCTCTTTTCTCAGGCATTTGGCAGCGTGAGTTTTTAATTGGCCCTGGATCTGTTTTATAGTTATGGTTGACTGCTTAAAATCGTTTTTAGATGTTTCTCCGTGTATGCTGTTTGTGTTTTACGCAAATGGTTTTTAAACTTTGTACATTATGTTTTTTAATCTTTGTAAACTGCCCAGAGAGCTTCAGCAAGCTTCAGTTATTGCAGAAATGCAATAAATGAATAATACATACTCTTAGGTGCGAGCCTGGAGCAGTAAAAGGTGGTCAGTGGGGAGCTCCCTGGTGAGACCTGGGTGGCAGTTGAGGACTGTTTTTGATTAGTCTGAAAGCCTGGTTGGAGGCCTGCTGACCAGCTGCTCAAATGGATGAGTAATTTTGTGCCGTTGATAGTGACGCCTGCAGGTGGTTGCTACCGAGAGTCGGGCGGGGGGTCTCCTATTACTGAGATAGGGTGTGTGTGTGTTTAGGTCATTCCTTATATTAGGAGTGAGTGAATTTTATGAGACTGTGAGTGTATAATGCAGCTGAGAGGTGCTGGGGGAGAGGTACAGAGGGGAGGTATGGAGAGAACCCCGACAATGACAGTTATGGGAAGGAGGAGGTATGACATGAGGGTGCATCATTAGAGGAAGAGGTGAAGTAGATGGTTTTAGGACATTCCCCTTTGAATCCTTCCTCTAACACTGAGATACCTAGTTGCTCAACTACTGTACCTCCTGGGCTAGCAGTGCTGTTATTAGTGCCAGGTCAGTCCCTAAAAAGATTGATACCATCCATGATTTAATAATCAGTACGAATTATTATCAGTACGAATGCCAACCTGGCACGTATTGAGACCTGAGTGGGAGAACACGGTGGCGCTGACCTTGCACAGCTTTGCCCATCTGGGTGCTCAGTACAGCACCAGCTATGAGGGCTTGGACCTCTGCCTGGGCCAAAGAGACAGACTGGGCCTGCTGTTGGTGTACCGTCCATCCTGCTGCCTAACAGCATCCCTGACTGAGCTGGCTGAAGTTGTCTCAAGTGTAGTGTTGGAGAAACAGAGGTTGATTCTCCTGAGTGACTTCAATATTCATACTGAGGCCGCAGTGAGTGGGCCAGCTTGGGTCCAGAGGGTGGTAAATGCATTACTGCGTGAGGGGGTGGTCCCTGCTGCCCTTAAGGAAGCGGTGGTATGACCACTCCTGAAAAAAACTCTCCGTGGATCCATAGCTAGTGAACCAGTGGCGAATACCCCTTTTCAGGCAAGGTGCTCAAGAGGGTGGTGGCAACTCAGCTACAGGCATCCTTGGAGGATACTGATTGTCTCACAGAATCATAGAGTAGTAGGGTTGGAAGGGGCCTACAAGGCCATCGACTCCAACCCCCTGCTCAATGCAGGAATCCAGGTCAGGGCATCCCTGACAGATGGCTGTCCAGCCTCGTCTTGAATGCCTCCAGTGGGGGAGAGCCCACCACCTCCCTAGGTAATCGGTTCCATTGTCGTATTGCTCTAACAGTCAGGAGGTTTTTCCTGATGTTCAGCCGGAATCTGGCTTCCTGTCACTTGAGCCCATGATTCCGTGTCCTGCACTCTGGGAGGATCGAGAAGAGATCCTGGCCTTCCTCTCTGTGCCAAACTTTCAAGTACTTGAAGAGCACTATCATTTCTCCCCTCAGTCTTCTCTTCTCAAGGCTCAACATGCCCAGTTCTTTCAGTCTCTCCTCACAGGGCTTTGTTTCCAGTCCCCTGATCATCTTGGTTGCCCTCCTCTGAACCCTCTCCAGCTTGTCACACCTTCTTCAAGTGTGGTGCCCAGAACTGGACACAGTACTCCAGATGAGGCCTAAACAGTGCTGAGTAGAGGAGAAATAGTCCTTCCTGGGATTTGGAAACTATGCTTCTATTAATGCAGCCCAAAATAGCATTGGCCTTTTTTGCAGCCACATCCCATTGTTGGCTCATATTCAGCTTGTGATCGACAACAGTTCCAAGATCCTTCTCGCTTGTAGTTTTGTTGAGCCACGTATCCCCCATCTTGTAACTGTGCCTTTGGTTTCTTTTTCCTAGGGGCAGAACTTGGCATTGATTCCTATTAAATGTCATTCTGTTTTCTGCCCAGCGCTCCAGTCTATCCAGATCACTTTGAATTTTGTTTCTGTCTTCCAAAGTCTTAGCTATCCCACCCAATTTGGTGTCATCTGCAAATCTGATCAGCATTCCCTGCACCTCCTCCTCCAAGTCATTAATAAAACTGTTGAAAAGCACTGGGCCCAGGACTGAGCCCTGCGGTACCCCACTCGTTACCTCTCCCCAGTTGGAGAAGGTCCCATTGATAAGCACTCTTTGAGTCCGATTCTGTAGCCAACTATGGATCCACCGGATCATTGTTTCATCTAGCCCACTTTGAGCTAGTTTGCTCATCAGGATATCATGGGGCACTTTGTCGAAAGCTTTGCTGAAGTCGAGGTATATGATGTCTACAGCATTCTCATAGTCCATAAGGGAGGTTACTTGATCAAAAAATGAGAGCAGATTCATCTGGCAGGACTTGTTTTTGGCAAATCCATGTTGGCTTTGAGTCATCACTGCATTGTTTTCAAGGTGCTTCCAGATGAATTGCTTTATCATCTGCTCCAGAATTTTCACAGGGATTAGCGTCAGACTGAGTGGTCTGTAGTTCTCAGGTTCCTCCTTTTTGCCCTTTTTGAAGATAGGGACAACATTAGCCCTCCTCCAGTCATCTGGCACTTCCCCCGTCCTCCATGATTTCTCAAAGAGAATAGACAGCGGTTCTGAGAGTTCTTCTGCCAGTTCTTTTCTTACTCTAGGATGCAGTTCATCTGGCCCTGGAGATTTGAACTCATTCAAAGTAATGAGGTGTTCCTTGACCATATGCCTATCGATCTCAAGCTGCAATCCTGCCCCTTCAGCCTGCACTTCGCCTTTGCCAGGGGGGTCATAGACCCTCTTTTGGGACAAGACTGAGCCAAAGTAGGAATTGAGCACCTCTGCCTTTTCTTTGTCATCTTTTATCATTTTGCCATCCTTATTTAATAGCAGAACCACCATTTCTTTCTTCTGCCTTTTACTATGCACGTAGCTGAAGAAAGCCTTTTTGTTGCTGTTAGCATCCCTCGCTAACCTCAGCTCATTCTCAGCTTTAGCCTTCCTGATGCCATCCCTGCAATTCTGTGCTACCTGCCTGTACTCTTCTTTTGTAGCTTGACCTTCCTTCCACTTCCTATGTGTGTCCTTTCTTGTTTTCAGGTCATCCCTAAGCTTTTTGTGAAGCCACATTGGCTTCTTCTGTTGTCTTCCACCTTTTCTTCCTGTTGGAATTGTTTGTAATTGTGCCTTGAGCATTTCCTTTTTTAAAAGCTCCCACCCATCTTGAACTCCTTTTCTTGTTAGCGTCGCTTGCCATGGGACCTTGCTTATCTTTGTTCTGAGTTTATTAAAATCAGCATTTCTAAAATCCAGGGTATGTGTTTGACTACACTCAGCTTTTGCTTCCCTTAGAACCAAGAACTCAAGTACAACATGGTCGCTTTCCCCCAGAGTTCCTGTAACTGCTATTTTATCACTAAGTCATCTCTGTTGGTTAGGATCAAGTCAAGGATAGCCAATCCTCTAGTTCCTTCCTCTTCTTTCTGTAGGAGGAAGTTATCCACCACACAAGTCAGGAATTTCCTGGAGGGGCCGTGTTTTGCAGAATTTGTCTCGCAAGAAATATCAGGGACATTGAAGTCCCCCATTACTACTACATCTTGCTTCCTTAAAACATTGGCTATTTGCTTTTCAAAAGTTTCATCCTCGTCTTCTCCTTGGTTGGGTGGCCGGTAGTAGACTCCGACCACCAGGTTCCTTTTATCTTTGCTCCATTTATTTCAACCCAGATGCTCTCGATGGGGCTACCAAGCTCATCCTCCTGTATTTCTGTGCAGAGATATGTATTTTTCATATACAGTGCAACCCCACCTCCCTTTCTGTTCCTCCTGTTCTTTTTGAAAAAGTTATATCCTTCAATTGCTGTATTCCAGTCATGGGAGTCATCCCACCAAGTGTCAGTTACACCTATCAAGTCCTAATTTCCCTCTTGTATTAAGAGTTCACGTTTGTTCTGTTTGTTTTCCATACTCTGGGCATTAATATATAGACATCGAAGACCATGTGCTTCATAGTCTGGCTTTCTTCCTACATGTGTCTGAAGACTATTATTGGGCGCTATCAGAGCTGTTCTCTCCGTTGCAGTGCATGCGCCTACGTCCATTGTTACCCCCAACATTACATCTCCCTTCCCCGCAGGATTCAGTTTAAAGCCCTCCTGATGAAGTTCTTCATGCTGTGGCCAAACACATTCTTCCCATCCTTTGTGAGGTGCAACCCATCCCTAGCCAACAGCCCATCTTCCAGGAAGTATAGCCCGTGGTCCCAGAATCCAAATCGCTCTCGTCGGCACCACCTTCATAGCCAGTCATTCACCCAGAGTATTTTTAGTTCCCTTTCTATCCCTCTTCTGGCTACTGGAAGGATGGATGAGAAAACTATCTGGGCCCCAAAGTTCTTGAGTTTCCTTCCCAAAGCCTCAAAGTCTGATGTGATTTCTTTGTAGCTCTGCTTGGCAGTATCATTTGTTCCCACATGATGAGAAGAAAGGGATCCCGGTCAGTGGGCTTTATGAGTGCAGGCAATCTTTCAGTCATGGCTCTAATCCGTCCTCCCGGGAGACAACATACCTGGCGAGTCCACGGGTCTTTGCGACATACTTGGGTCTCGATCCCATGCAGCAAGGAGTCTCCCACTACTACCACTCTTCTCTTCTTCTTGTTGTAGGCTGGGTTTCATCGCCTCTGTTTTGACTGACCTTCAGCCTCTTGCTCGCTCTCATGTGGGTTCCCCTGTGATTCTTGCTCTGCAGGCTGTCCTCCAGTCTCATCTGCAAGTACCTGGAATCGGTTCCACAGCTCCACTGCTTCCACTGGTGCGGAGTGGCATCTAGTTCTCCTTCTCCTGTCACGCTTTTCCAAGGAGTATCTTCTACTCCATTTTTCTTCACCTCAGCATTTCCCACTGCCTCATCTTGCTGTTGCTCTTCAAGCTTCTGGTCTTGCCTTTGCTGCTGTAGTTCCCCCATGTAGTTCCCAGACTGAAATGGGTCTTGACCCATTTCAGTCTGGGTTCCAGCCTAGTTATGGAATGGAATCGGTCTTGGTTGCCCTTTACCTTTATCGGGAGAGGGACAGAGGGATTGTGACTCTTACTATTATTTGATCTCACAGCAGTTTTTGATGCCATTAACCCTGGTATCCTCCCGGATTGCCTCTGTGGACTGAGGGTTGGAGGCACCATTTTGTGGTGGTTCTGCTCCTATCTACAGGGCAGTTCCAGCTAATACTGTTGGGGGAATGTATTATGGTCCCCTGGCAGTCTTGTTGTGGGATGCTTCAAGGTACCATCTTGTCTCCAATCCTATTTAATATCCATATGAAGTCCATTAGGGTATTTGGGGCAAGATGTCATTAGTATGCTGTTGACACCCAACTCTATTTCTCCATTACATCTGAATCAGGAGAGGCCATTCACCTTGCTCAGTGCTTGAATGCACTGGTGAGCTGGATGAGGAGTAATGAACTGAACCTGAATCCCAGTAAGATGGAGGCACTTTGGGTGAGTGGTTCCAGGTCTGGGAACTAGGAGAACTACCAGCTCTGGATAGGGTTGTCCTCTCCCCCACCCCACCCCAAGAAAAGGTTTGCAGTTTGGGATGCTCCTGGATCCATCGCTGTTGTTAGAGGCCCAAATGACCTCTGGCTAGGAACACCTACCAACACCACAGGCTGGTATGCCAACTGCACCTGTCCTGGGCAGGGATAGCCTGGCCACTGTGATCCACAAACTGGTAACCTCAAGGCTGGATTACTGTAATGCACTCTTATGTGGGGCTGCTTTAAGGCAGGTTGCAGTGGTGAGGTTACTCACTGGAGTGCCTTACTGCGCACATATTACACCCGTGCTAAAGGATCTACACTGGCTGCCAGCCTGCTACCGAACTAGGTTTAAGTTGTTGGTATTAGTATACAAAGCCCTATACAACTCAGGAACATGTTACCTCAAAGAACGTTTCCCGCTATACCAACCTCCCAGGCCATTAAGATCTTCAGGGGAGACCCTGTTGTCCATACAGCCTACAAATTTCTGTTTGGTGATGACATGGGGACAGGACTTCTCTGCAGTGGCGTTTACCCTGTGGCATGACCTCCCCTCTGAAATACGTCAGACCTCATGTAGGCATTTACTGAAAACATATGTTTGCTTTGGCTTTCCTCCAATCATGAACTGTCTTTGCACTAGCCGCATAATACTGGGGGGGGGGTCTTGTTTGTTTTGTTTTAATTCTTTTGTAAAGCACTTTGGAATTTGTTTCAAATGAGAAGTGGTATAAATTGTTAATAAATCTGTTGAATTTCACTGTGTTAGTTTCAGCCCCAGTATACAAGCTGTCAAAATCCGTTTGGATTGTGAGTCTGCCTTCTATGGTGTTGGCTATCCCTCCTAACTTTGTGTCTGTTTGATAAGCCACCCCTGTACACCCTCATCCAAGTCATTTATAAAAATGTTGAACAGTTCAGGGCCTAGGACACAGCTCTGCAGCTCTCCCCTCGAGACCTCCCTCCAAGAGGATGCCAAGCCATTAATTAGCACTCGCTGAGTACAGTTGCTCAACGAGCCGTGGATCCACTTAACAGAAGTAGCATCCATTTTTCCATCTTAACAACAAGGGCATCATGGCAAACCTTGCCAGCTGCTTTGCTGAAATCAAAGTATACTACGCCCAAGGCATTCCTACAATCCACTAAACTAGTAGCTATCAAAAAAGGAGATAAGGTTGGTCTGGCGTGACTTATTTCTGACAAGCCCATGGTGGCTCCTACTATTCAATGCATTATATTCTGGATTGTCGCAGACCAGCGCTTCATTATCTGTTCTACAATTTTGCCAGGTACCGACATAAGACTGATGGATCTGTAGTTTCCGGGATCCATCTCCTCCCCCCCTGTTCTATAGGAATTCTCAAAGATTGCAAACAGCAGCTCTGAAATAATTGCAAGCTCCTTCAACAACTGGGGACATAATTCATTTGGCCCCTGAAACTTGAATTCATTTAAAGTAACTAAGTGCTCTCTAAACATGTCCTTACTTACTCTGGGCTGCAAATCCCTCTGTATATCATGTGTGCTATTTGTCGCTGGTTGAACACAACACTTTTTTCATAGAATCATAGGATAGCAGGGTTGGAAGGGGCCTATAAGACCATCGAGCCCAACTCCCTGCTCAATGCAGGAATCCAAGTCAAAGCATCCCTGACAGATGGCTGTACAGCTTCATTTTGAATGCCTCCAGTGTGGGAGAGCCCACCACCTCCCTAGGTAATCGGTTCCATTGTCGTATTGCTGTAACAGTCAGGAAGTTTTTCCTGATGTTCAGCCGGAATCAGGCTTCCTGTAACTTGAGCCCATTATTCCGTGTCCTGCACTCTGGGATGATGGAGAAGAGATCCTGGCCTTCCTCTCTGTGACAACCCTTCAAGTACTTGAAGAGCACTATCATAGCTCCCCTCAGTCTTCTCTTCTCAAGGCTATACATGCCCAGTTCTTTCAGTTCTTTTTGTAGAAGGTGGAGACAAAATAGAAGTTGAGTAGTTTCGCCTTCTCTCTGTCGCCCATTAACAATTCATAGTATTTCCTAAGCAGTGGACATACCCCTTCCTTGATCTTGTTCTTGCTCCTAATATAGCCAAAGAAGCCCTTTTTTGTTGTTGTTTTCAGTATCCCTTGCCAACCGCAGCTCATTCTGGGCCTTCACCATCTTGACACCATCTCTACGGGTTTGTGCAACTCTGTTGTACTCCTCCTTTGTAATATGTCCTTCCTTCCATGTCCTACATAAGACCCCTTGAGTCTCAACTCATCACAGAGTTCCCTGTGCAGCCACACAGCTTTCTTTAAATGTCTTCCTTCTCATGAGAAAATAGTGTATCTTCGGTATTTCACTTTTCATGATCTCCCATCCCTCTTGAACATTTTTCCTTTATAATTTTTAGCCATGGGATCCTACCCAACTTATATCCGAGGTTTTTGAAATTGGCTTTCCTAAAGTCCAAGATATATGTCCGGCTAAGTTCAGTTTTCACAGCCCTTGCTATTGCGAGTTCCAAAATGAAATGGTCACTTCCCCCCAAGGATCCTGCCACTTTTACTTATTCAACCAGTTCTTCCATCAACCAGTTATTCTCCGTTGGTCAGGATTATGTCCAGGGCAGCAGATCTCCCTTTTCCTTCTTCCACTTTCTGAGAAAAAAAGTTGTCAGCAAGATAAGTCAAACATTTATTGGATATTCCATTCCTAGCAAATTTAGAGTTCCAGCACATAAGATAGTTGAAATCCCATATTTCTACTATGACTTGCCTTTGTGAAATTTCTGTCATATGTTACAGGAAAGTGCTGTCCATGTCTTCCGGCTGGCTGGGCCATCTATAGTAAACTGTCACAAGAATATCACTCTTCTTTCTCACTCCTTCCATGGTTACCCAGATGCTTTCAACAATGCTTCCATTCTCAAAATTATGGATTTTCATGCAGGTGCATACATTCTTTATATATAACAAACTCCCCCTCCCTCTCTGTTGGGTTTATTATTTCTGAACGAAGTATACCCTTCAACAGCTGTATTCCAATCTTGAATCTCATCCCACCAAGTCTCAGTGACACCTATTAGATCATAATTACCATCTTGCATTAGGATTTCAAGTTCATCCTGTTTGTTTCCTATGCATTGTGCACTAATACAGACATTGGAGGCCTTGGGTCTCTTGGTATAAAGCCATTGGCTGCACTTTCCCAGTTTGCCTCATGTATTTACCTGCAAATAACTGGGCTCCACCTGGAGTGACTTGCTTTCTCCTTTGGCTCTCATGTTGTCCCTTATACTTAGCGCAGTAGTTAACACTGAGTGTTAGTTTAAAGCCCTCTTGATCAGGTTCACAAGGCTCCTGCCAAAAATTCTTCCTAGTCCCAGTGAGGCGCATCCCATCACTTTGAAAGGAATCTTTCATATCAGTATTGTAGGCCATAGTCCATGAAACCAAATCTTTTCTGATGACACCATCTGCATAGCCAGCTGTTCACTTTCAATATCCTTCTATCCCTACCAATGCCCTGAACTTAACAGGAAGGACTGATGAAAAGACCACTTGTGCCCCCAAATCCTTCACTTTCCTATCCCAGAGCTTCATAGTCTTTAGCGATCCATTCAACATTTCCTCTGGCTCTATCATTTGTTCCCACATGAATCAGCAGGAGAGGATAGTAATCAGTTGGTTTGATGAGTTTCAGTAGCCTCTCCATCACATCTTAAAAACGTGCTCCAGAAAGGCAACACACCTCCCAAGATGAGATGTCCGGTGTTGATGGTTAAATTCCTCCCATCTATGTGGCCTGAGAATCTTTCTTTGTGTTCATGGAGCAGGGGATGGTTTCTCATCTTCAGGTGGTCCAGGGTCACCATCCATGGAACAGCCTGCATTCTAAGCAATGGGAGGGAAAACCAAAGCCCAAACCAAAGCCAAACCTTCAAACTAGAGCAGCAGGTTGAGTCAGGTGACCCACCAGCCAAAGTCCACCCCAGGTACTTAGAAAAATATGGTTTGGGGGGGTGGGGAGACAAAAACCAGCCATGATAGCTGGCAGAGTCAGGTGAAGCAACAGCCTAAGCACAAGAGAAAACAAAAGCCCAAACCAAAGAGAGATGAAAACCTTCGAACAAGTCTCAAGCTCAGCTGAAAAATCACAGATCAACCCCCTCTTTGCTTGTTAGCACAGTCCCACACAGAACTCCCACTTGCTCACCCTGTTTGCTCACTCCAAAGAAATATAAGGTGCCCACAAGAAGCTCACAAGTGCAACAGCACCCTCCAGCTCGTGTACCCCAGCAACTCATATTGAGAGGAATACTGCCTCTTGATACTGGAAGTAGTATATAGCCATATTAGGCATCACTGATAGCCATATCCTTCATGAATTTGTCTACAGTCAGGGTCAGAAATACTGGAACAAGGATAACTGCTTTGGCAATTGGCCTCTGTACACCAACATATTGAACTTGAAAGGAAACACACCCAGATGGGAGAGAAGTCAGGACTTTCCGCTGTAATTCAAGGGGTTGGACAAAAGTGGGGCACTAACCATTCAGGAAGTACAGCCAGTGGCATATACCTCCCCCCCCAATCATTGGTGGCTCATAAGTAATGGAACAAACCAACATCATTTCAAACTTAAGGATCGACTTTAATACCTGGATGAAAATCCTTTGCAGTCAATGACTGCCTGAAGTCTGGAACCCATGGACACGACCAAATGCTGAGTTTCCTCCCTCGAGATGCTTGGCCAGGCCTTTACTGCAGCTGCCTTCAGCTGCTGCTTGTTTGTGGGTCTTTCTGCCTTCAGTCTTGTCTTCAGCAAGTGAAAAGCGTGCTCTATTGGGTTGCGATCAAGTGACTGACTTGACCAGTGAAGAACATCCCACTTCTTTGCCTGGAGAAACTCTTGGGTAGCTTTTGCTGTATGTTTTGGGTCATTATCCATCTGCAATATGAAGCGGCGTCCTATCTGTTTGACAGCATTCGGCTGAATCTGAGCAGAAAGTATAGCCCTATACACTTCAGAATGCATCCTGCTGCTTTGATCAGCAGTCAGGTCATCAATAAACACCAGTGACCCGGTTCCATTGGCAGCCATACATGCCCATGCCATAACACTGCCTCCACCATGTTTGCCAGATGATATGGCATGCTTTGGATCATGAGCTGTTCCTTTCCTTCTCCATACTTTTCTCTTCCCATCATTCTGGTACAAGTTAATCTTGGTTTCATCAGTCCAAAGAATCTTATTCCAGAACTGGACAGGCTTTTTTAGGTGTTTGCTGGCAAAGGCTCATCTGGCCTTTCTGTTCTTGAGCATTACCAGTGGTTTGCACCTTACAGACTCATAGAATCATAGAACAGTAGGGTTGGAAGGGGCCTACAAGGCCATCGAGTCCAACCCCCTGCTCAATGCAGGAATCCAAGTCAGAGCATCCCTGACAGATGGCTGTCCAGCCTCGTCTTGAACGCCTCCAGTCTGGGAGAGCCCACCACCTCCCTAGGGAATTGGTTCCATTGTCATATTGCTCTAAGAGTGAGGAAGTTTTTCTGATGTTCAGCCGGAATCTGGCTTCCTGTAACTTGAGCCCATTATTCCGTGTGCTGCACTCTGGGATGATCAAGAAGAGATCCTGGCCTTCCTCTCTGTGACAACCTTTCAAGTACTTGAAGAGCGCTATCCTATCTCCCCTCAGTCTTCTCTTCTCAAGGCTAAACATGCCCAGTTCTTTCAGTCTCTCTTCATAGGGCTTTGTTTCCAGTCCCCTGATCATCTTTGCTGCCCTCCTCCGAACCCTCTCCAGCTTGTCTGCATCCATCTTAAAGTGTGGTGCCCAGAACTGGACACAATACTCCAGATGAGGCCTAACCAGTGCTGAGTAGAGGGAAACTAGTCCTTCCTGGGATTTGGAAGCTATGCTTCTATTAATGCAACCCAAAAGAGCATTTGCCTTTTTGCAGCCACATCACATTGTTGGGTCATATTCAGCTTGTGATCGACAACAATTCCAAGATCCCTCTCGCTTGTAGTGTTGTTGAGCCACGTATCCCCCATCTTGTAACTGTGCCTTTGGTTTCTTTTTCCTAGGTGCAGAACTTGGCACTTATCCCTATTAAATGTCATTCTGTTGTTTTCTGCCCAGCGCTCCAGTCTATCCAGATCACTTTGAATTTCGTTTCTGTCTTCCAAAGTATTAGCTATCCCACCCAATTTGGTGTCATCTGCAAATCTGATCAGCATTCCCTGCTCCTCCAAGTCGAAGAGCACTGGGCCCAGGACTGAGCCCTGCGGTACCCCACTCGTTACCTCTCCCCAGTTGGAGAAGGTCCCATTGATAAGCACTCTTTGAGTCCGATTCTGTAGCCAACTGTGGATCCACCGGATTGTTGTTTCATCTAGCCCACTTTGAGCTAGTTTGCTCATCAGGAGATCATGGGGCACTTTGTCGAAAGCTTTGCTGAAGTCGAGGTATATGATGTCTACAGCATTCTCATGGTCCACAAGGGAGGTGACTTGATCAAAAAATGAGATCAGATTCGTCTGGCAGGACCTATTTTTGACAAATCCATGTTGGCTTTGAGTCATCACTGCGTTGTTTTCAAGGTGCTTGATGTGAAATTGACTGGTCTGTAGTTCCCAGGTTCCTCCTTTTTACCCTTTTTGAAGACAGGGACAACATTAGCCCTCCTCCAGTCATCTGGCACTTCACCCGTCCTCCATGATTTCTCAAAGAGAATAGACAGCGGTTCTGAGAGTTCTTCTGCCAGTTCCTTTATTACTCTAGGATGCAGTTCATCTGGCCCTGGAGATTTGAACTCATTTAAAATAATTAGGTGTTCCTTGACCATATGCCTATTGATCTCAAGCTGCAATCCTGCCCCTTCAGCCTGTACTTCGCCTTTGCCAGGGGGGTCATAGACCCTCTCTTGGGAGAAGACTGAGCCAAAGTAGGAATTGAGCAGCCCTGCCTTTTCTTTGTCATCTGTTATTGTTTTGCCATCACCTTGTTGTGAAGCCTCTGTATTTACATTCATAAAGCCGTCTCTTGACTGTAGATGTTGACAGTGGCATGCCTACCTCCGCAAGAGCGTTCTTGACCTGGCTAGACACTGTGAAAGGGTTCCTCTTCACCATGAGCAGAATTCTGCGGTCATCCACTTTAGTTGTCTTCTGTGATCTTCCAGGCTTTTGCTGTTGCTGAGCTTGCCAGTTAATTCCTTCTTTTTCAGGATGTTCCAAACTGTTGTGTTGGCCACTCCCACTGTTTTTGCTCTCTCTCTGATGGGTTTATTTTGTTTCTTCAGCCTAGTGATGGCCTCCTTCACTCGCATGGATACCTCTTTGGACCTCATGTTGGGAGTTCCAGTGAACAGCTACCAAATGCAAATGCAACACTCAGAACCACCTCCAGGCCTTTTAACTGCTTGACTGGTTATGGGGTGCCCGGGAAACCGGCCACCCCTGGCCATGCAGCTGCTTGTCGGCCATTCGTTCCATTACTTATGAGCCACCAACGATGGGTGTGTGTGTATGGCACTGGCTGTACTTCCTGAATGTACACTCTTGTCAAACCCACTGAATTACAGCTGAAAGTCCTGACTTCACTCCCATCTGGGTGTGTTTCCTTTCAAGTTCAATGTGATGGTGTACAGAGGCCAACTGCCAAAACAGTTATCCTTGTTCCAGTATTTCTGGCCCTGATTGTAATCCCCTTTTTAAACCCATCCAAATTGGTGGCTTTAAAAAGCCACGTCTTGTGGAAATGAATTCCATAGTTAAACTATTTGCGGTGTGAAAATGTATACTCCCTTTTATCTGTCCTGAATCTCCCATCAGTTTCATGAGACTTTGGGTTCTAGTATTATGAGAAAATGAACTTGAGCACACTCCGGGAGAGAGTGGAGGACAGGAAGGCCTGGCATGCTATGGTCCATGGGGTCACGAAGAGTCGGACACGACTTAATGACTGAACAACAACAACAAATTATGAGAGAGGGAGAAAGACATCTCTCTATCCACTTTCTCCACACCAGGCATCGTTTTGTACACCTCTATCATGTCTCCCCATACTTGCCTTTTTTCCTAGCTGAGCAGTCCCAGCCACTGCAGCCTTTCCTCACAGGGGAGTTGCTCCAGCCCCTTGTTCATTTTGGTTGCCCTTCTCCCGGCTCTACAACATCCTCTTGAGGTGCCGTGACCAGAACCGTACACAGTATATACACCAGAGACTTGTATAAGGGCAGTATGATATTGACAGTTTTATTTTTGATTCCTTTTCTAATTTACCCAGCATGAAATTTGCTTTTCACAGGAGTCGCACAAGCCGACCCCAAAATCTCCTTCTTGGTCAGTGACTGCTAGCTCAGATGCCATCAGCTTACACAAGAAGTTAGGATTTTCTGCATCACTTTACACTTGCTTACATATAATGTTAGCAGCCCATTGGTGAAGGGAAAGTTTAATTTCCTTTGTGGAACAGTGAGTCACTCAACAGCAGAAGCCTCAAATCAACCCATACCCACCCTAGTCAGTTTATTCTGATATCTGAGTGATGCCAACACAGTTTTGGGTGTCCTGTGAATGATTTAGAGCAGGGGCGAGAATCTGTGGCCCTCCAGATGTTGTTGGACTCCCAACTCCCATCAGTCCCAGCTTGCATGGCCAGTGATCAGGGATGTTGTAGTCCAACAACATCTGGAGGGCTACAATTCTCCAGCCCTGCTTTAGAGGAATTTCCTTGTTCTTGCCCATTCTTGTGAGGGAGTGTATTGTTCTTTCCTTAACCAGTTGATGGCTCAACCCCCAAGACCTCTTAGTTTAATTTTCCCCTTCAAGAGTAACAACAACTTCGGCAGTTGGCCAAAGATCCCTCTCTACCAGCACTCATTGGATAACTTTTCATGGCTGAGGAAAAAAGCCTACAAGATTAAAAGTCCCTTCCAGTTGGATATGGCTTCCTGCTTTATTGTGGAGTCGACATACTTCCAACAGAAAGCAGTCAGTTCTTTTCCTGATGCCTCCTTTATGCCGCCCAGGAAACATTTTGGAACATGCAAGTTTTGGGGACCTTGCTAGGCATAACATCTAAACCATATAGTATAGGATAGATTTTTTGCCTGCAGAACGTCTAGATGTTTCAAGTTTCTGCCATTTTTAAGACACTGTTCTTCCTTTTAAGTTGAAATGCCATGTAAAATATGCATGTCGCCACTCTGCCTTGCATGTGCCAGACTAAATGCCAGATAGTATTAGGTTCTTTTCATAAGGCATTCCAGCCACCTGATAAATAGCTAAATGGCAGTCAACAAGGTTTTTAATAAATAACCCTTTCAGAATCAGATACAAAGGCAGGGTGCAGGACAGAGAGTTAGGAAAACACTCTGTATGGCCCCAACTCATCATAGATCCAAGATCAACCCAGTCCAGCACCGTGTCCAGAGCCCAGACAGAAGGCCCGGGGGAAATTTCACAAGCGGGGCACACTGGAGACGGCCAGCACCTGTGTATCTCCAAGACCAGGTAATCAAAGGTAAACAGGCTCTATGAAGATGGGATGTTCCATCACAGCTCTTGACAGACTTGTTCTCTACAAAATAGTCTCAGCCTTCTATGATGTGGCCATCACACCATACTTTAGCAACGAATCCCTGTAAGGTAGTTCTTTGCTGCACAATGAAGCCCTCCTTCCCTTGGTTTGAACCTAGTGCCATGTTATTTGGTTGTGAAATAACACCTCCTTTGTGGTTCTTGCCAACAGCCCCACCCCTTTTCTCCTCCCCCAGCCTCGTCTAAGCTAGAGAGAACAATTGCTTAAGTTGTGGTATGGAGAAACTACCAACTCAACAGCTTACCAAGGGTTTCCACTAGCCTGTTTTGCCAACAGTAACCTTTTCTCCTCTTCAGAGAACTGGAGATCCAGCTCAAAGGAATTGTTGTCGAGGTCATGGATGTATTGCTCTATGTTGTTGCCTGAGGTCTGCAGGGGACACGTCTCTGGGGAAGACAGCAACTGAGAAGAGGCCGAGCCGGAAACTTGCATGCAGCCAAACTGACTCAGGAGATTGTCATACTACAAAACACACAGGCCTCATTTCATTTACACAGAAAACCATTTAACATATTGCCTTTTAGCTCTCCACTTATACACAGAGATTCTGAGAGATATGCAACTAACAGGGCTAATTGGAAGAACTCTTATGTCCAGCTAAGTAGCGCAGCCCACCCACCACCCAGTTGCACATTAACTGCACAGGCAAAAGGCAGCCTCCTACCTGTGGAACTCTCTGGACTGGGAGTGGAGCTAAGCCTAATTGCCTCTTGAGGTATGCAAGGATATTGTACAGCCCTTTCCTGTTGGGTGATGGACCAAGGTGAGCGCTCTTATTGAGGCAAAGGAGCAGCCTCCTTGGTTGAGAATATGGGGCAGATGAGAAGACCTGGCTCGCACGTCACAGCCAATTCCTGGGTTGTTTAACCCAGGAATCAGTGTGGGAACACGGGAGCAAGCATGCTGCCTCCTGCCTGCCTGCCACTTCCGCTTTCATTTAACAACCCAGGAACACCCTTCAGGAGCCTCTGATCTCCTCTGCGGTGAAGGATTAACATCTGTATCAATGTTGGCACTTACATTTCCATAGCAATCCTCATCATCTTCTGACATGGCAGGCAAATATGCCGTGAGCTTGGGTGGCGTTTGATGATGCAGATTCTCCCAGGTAATGGAATCAAAAAAGGGGTGGGCCTTCAAGGGTTGATACCCTCCCATTTCTTCACAGCCTAACCGCTTGGTAGCATCTAGAACCTGATTAAGTTAGACACAGTTACATTTCCTTCTACAACCCCAAACTATTTCAAGGCAACATTCTGACTAGGACTGGCAACCACCTTCCAGCTTCAGTTTATAAGTTATTTTCCAGAAGGCTCACATCTGGAAAATCAACTGAGATGCTGATTTTCTTACAAACTGAACTAGGCTCCAGAGCACACAAAATGCCACTACTATGGCGCACAGGCATCTGAGCAATCTCCAAAGGGATAATCAGGTCCTCCCCACCATCCCTGGGCCTTCCCTTCCCCCAGCCCATTATGACTTCACAGGGGAAACAGGAAGAGTCCAGTCATCGCAGGATACATTCTGCTTGGAGGGCACACATACATGCAGATGATGTTACTGGCAGATGCCAGAGACCTGAGACAGGGCAGGCTCTTCAGGGACAGTCTAGAGTTGCTTTGCCAGGCCAAGGAGGGTTCTGGTAGAGAAGGTGTTCCACCCCCTTCACAACCTCAAATGATTCAGGGAAGAATGGATTCCAGTGCACATGCCTGAAGATTGCTTTCTACGTGCCCCTCTGCTTGTGCCTCCCCCACCCCCACCATACCAGATGGGCCAGATGGGGAACGTCCCTGGGAGGGGCTGCTTGGCTGGCAGATGGTGTCCTCTGCAGGGGTAGGTGCTCCCCTTCTGTCTCCTGCACAAAGCAGTTATGTATGGCTCTGGGGGTTTGGTGGTCAAAACAGCTGGAAGAATGGCACACCCTTCTTCTAAAAAGGGGTGTGCTGTGGCAATCTGTGCTCTGGGACATGCCCCCTTCACTTTACAGCAGGCCCTTTGCTCCCGGTCTGGGGCCAAGGAGGTGGGTGGAAGATGTCCACTGGCAGTGCTGCCTGCACTTTCTCATAGGCCTTTTAAGATCCATGTCAATATAACCCATCCCAGCTTTCTTTGCCCATTGCCAACAGATGGAAAATGCTCCAGAGAGTGACAAAGCCTCCCTATCCCCACGAGTACGGCTTACCCCAAGTGCTGCTGCTTCCTCCATTTTTTTCCCTCTAGGTGCCATTGGTGGGGTGCAGACCTAGGACGGCTGCCCACCATGGATCTTAATCCTGCTGCCCAAAACTCATCCAGAGGAATGTATGAAGCTGAGGAACATACAGAGTCAGACCACCTGTCCATCTAGCCCTGTATTGTTGACACTAACTGGCAGCAGCTCTCCAGGGTTTCAAGCAGGATTCTTTCCTCGCCCCACCTGGAGATCCTGAGGATTGAACCTGTGACTTTTTGCATGGATATCTTCTTCCCGTGATCTGGGGCCCACTCAAGTTTTCTCATCCAAGACATTGTTTGGGGTGACATAGGTCATGGTCCCACCTGATAAACAGGCATGGCTGTGTGACAGATGTTGTCACCAAAATAAAATGCTGCAGCCTGACTTCATTCCCTGCCCTAGCTAATCCAGGAGAGAGGGATGGAGGGAGAAGAAAAGATCAGACTTGGATCCCACAAGGGCAGGAGCTCCAATACCTGCCTGGTATGGAACAGTGGAACAGGAGTCCTCCGTTCACAAGATTGGAGTGGGCATGAAGTCGGTCTGCTTAGCCCTGCTGCCTCCTAGAGCAAGAGGGAGGAGTAACCCACTCAAGGATTTCCTCTTCCATTAACAGAGAAAGATGGCCAGAGGGAAGAGTTGAATCTATTAAAATTTACAACTAACATGTTGGCTGAAAGCCTCTAGTAATCTGTTCATAGTAGTGAAGTATTTCACACCAACGGGCTGACAAACATTCCAGCTGCTCTGGGAACAAAGCAATTAGAATGTTTTGTGAAGGAAGGAAAAAAGTCATCAGCTTGGCTGGGAATTAATATCTCAACACAGACGACAGACAGGAATATCTTTGTGGGGCAGGCTGAAAAGAAACAGGGAAGTCAAAGGGCAGAAGCCTAGCTGGGAGGTGGCTATAGGAAGGGCCCAGTGGATTGAGAATCAGGGACTTGAAGGCCTGTGGGGAAATGTGAAGAGAGAACTGCAGCAAGAAGGAGCCAGTATGACAGGAAGCACTGAATCAAGCTCAAGGCCAGATACTGAGAAAAGCCATGGCACAGAATTCCACATGCAGTGCAAGTTATATGAGCAGAAGTTTCTAATATTCATTTAAGACCTCTGACAATAAATAAAATTGATTTACCAAAAGCTTTTCTACAAGATCTTTTGCCTTAGGAAAGAACTTCTCTGGGAATTCGTATTCCAGTCTGATTATCTTTTGAAATATAAGATATTCATTTCTGCAACAACAACAAAAAGAAAAGAAAAAAAGTCACATCTATGCAAACTTCCATAAGTGTACCCTGAGGTTAGAATCATAGAATCGTACGATTAGAGGGGGCCATTTAGGCCATCGATTCCAACCACTTGCTCAATGCAGGAATCCAGTTTAAAGCATCCCCGACAGATGGCTGCCCTCCAGCAATGCTTGAATACCTCCAGCAATGAACAATCTGCCTTCTTATAAGTTAAGCCTGTTATTTCGTGTCCTACAGTCTTGGATAATAGAGAACAGGTTGCGGACCTCTTCTGTGTGACAATGGTTTAGGTACTTGGAAAATGCTATCATATCTCCCCTCAAGTCTTCTCATCTCAAGCCTAAGCATACCTAGGTCCTTCAATCTTTCCTCACAGGACTTCATTTCTAGTACCCTGGTCATCTTTGCTGCATTTCTCTCAACTCGTTCCAATTTATCTGAATCCTTCTTAAAAGTGTGATGTCCAGAATTGGCCAAAGTATTCGAGTGACATCTGACCAGTGCAGAGGAGAACTATTACTTCCTGTGATTTAGTAACTATACTTCTATTGATGGATCCTAAAATTGCATTTGCCTGTTTTGCAGCCACATCACACTGCTGACTCACATTCAGCTTATGATCTACAACTCCAAGATCTTTTTCACACGTACTATTGTTAAACCAGGTATTCCCCCATCTTATACCTGTGCGTTTGATTTCATTTTTCTACATGAAAATGAAATCTACATTTTTCTACATGAAGAACTTTGCACTTGTCTCTGTTAAATGTCATTCT
The DNA here is from genome assembly GCF_057233095.1 of Heloderma suspectum. Classification (NCBI taxonomy): domain Eukaryota; kingdom Metazoa; phylum Chordata; class Lepidosauria; order Squamata; family Helodermatidae; genus Heloderma; species Heloderma suspectum. The sequence continues at coordinate 37,562,233 of NC_139469.1, read as the reverse complement.
GTAATTTTCCACCCAGTTTTCTAACCTATCAAGACCATTTTGAATTCTGTCCTCTAAGGCATTAGCTATCCCACCAATTTTGTCTCATCTGTAAATTTTATAAGCATTCCCTCCACCTCTTCCTCCAAGTCATAAACAAAAATGTTTAAGAGTATAAGGCCCAGGACCAAGCTTTGTGGTACCCTACTCACCACTCAACACCTCCCTCCAGTTTGAAGAACCACTGACGAGCACTCCGAGTATTGTTCTCCAACCAGCTGTGGATCCAGCCAACATGTATCGCCATCCAACCCACACTTAACTAGCTTGTTAATCAGAATGTCATGGAGCACTTTGCCAAATGTCTTCCTCAAATCAAGATATATTATGTCCACAGCATTTCTATGAAATACTATGGAAGTTACCCATTCCAAAAATGAAATAAGGTTAGTCTGGCAGGACTCGTTCTTGACAAATCCATACTGGTTTCTAGTGATCACTGCATTACTGTCAAGGCAATACCTCCCAGGTATTGATGTCAAACAGACTGGTCTATAAACCCCCAGATCTTCCCTTCTGCCCTTTTTGAAGAGAGCGACAACATTTGCCCTCCTCCAGACTTCCTCCGGTACTCTACTTGTTCTCCAAGATTTTTTCAAAGAGAATAGATAAGAGGTTCCAAGAGCCCATCTGCTTTCAACATCGTAGGACATTTGGAGATGGGGACTTGAATTCATTTAAGGTGCTTAGATATTCTCTGACAAACTGAGGCTGCACTCCTACCCCTTTAGCCTGTTTGTCACATAGGCCAAATGGGACACAGATCCTCTTCTGGGAGAAAACTGAGCCAAAATAGGAGTTGAGCAGTTTCACCTTTTCTTCATCACCTGTCAGTGTTTTGCCTTCTTCGCTGAGCAACTAATCTACCATTACTTTGAACATGTCTAAAAAAGTTAACAGATTTTGAATCTGCTTTTATTAGACACTTTAAGAACAGTAGCATAAATTACTCGGGAGCTTGCTTGATGCATCTTTCATGATGAAAGGACCTGAGGATCTTCAATGTCATTGTATCTATGGATAAACTGAGTGAATTTACATTTATCTCCTCCTGTGGAAGAAGTGTAACTGATTATATATTAGTGTTGCCATTGGTGTCTGTACAGATAGTGATAATCTTCCACTATTTACTTTTTTCACACTGCCAGGGAGTGAGAGCAGACTTAAATCTCAAGTTCTCATTGAGAATATTTCTATACTCAACCAAAGGGTGAAAGTTAACTATCCAGAAATCAGCAATCCTTAATGCCAAGAATGAACTTGAAGTGGTATCCACCTATGAGAATTTTTCCAAATTTCTTTTGGAGAAATCAGTAGTCAGGGCTATGCTAGGTAAATGTCAAACGTCAAGTGAATATAAGCATAAAAGATGGTTTGATGCAGATTGTGTTTCTCTCAGAAATCAATTATGGGCAATTTATGAGTTTTACAGATGTGAGAATCCTAGGCTCCTTCCAGAATCTTACTATCGGTTGAAGCCCTTTTGAAGGATAAGAAAAGCTGTAAAAATACATGGGCTTTACTTTTGAATGACTTTCTATTGACAACCAGAGTCTTTGGAGAATTGTGTCAGGAGCAATGGGTAGTTATACAGAAATTCCAGTATGTAACATCCCTACTAAAGTTTGGGAAACCCATTTTTATACAATACTTAATGAGCCATCAAATTCTATGGTGGGTAACACACCGGAGGATTTTGTCAAATGACCAGGTTGACAGCCAGTTTCTGTCAAGGAAGTAGAGGAATTGATTCTCTTGTTAAGAAATGGGCTGGTGGGCACCAATGCATTCAATTTTGTTTACACTTATTAACAGAACTGGGATTATTCCAGACTTGTGGAAGAGGGCCATCTAATTATCACCCAATTAGTTTATTACAAGTTGTTGGGAAAATCTATACACCCTACCTGTTAAAAAAAAGCCTGGTTGGCCAAATTTAATATATTGGGCATAGAACAGGCTGGTTTTAGATCTGGTCGGTCTGTTCTTCACCAATGCGTGATGTTATCACACCTAGCTGAAAAGTACTCTCAGCCTGGTCAGAAACTTTTTTTGTGAGCCAGTGTGGTGTAGTGGCGAGAGTGTTGGACTGGGAGCTGGGAGATCTGGGTTTTAGTCCCCATTCGGCCATGGAAGCTCACTGGGTGACTTTGGGCCAGTCACAGACTCTCAGCCCAACCTACCTCACAGGGTTGTTGTTGTGAGGCTAAAATGGAGAGGAGGAAGATTATGTACGCCGCTTTGGGTTTCTTAAAGAGGAAAAATGGCGGGCTATAAATGTAATAAATAAATAAATAAACAAACAAACAAACAAACTTTTTGTTGCCTTTATAGATCTTAAAGCAGCTTCTGATCTGATCCTTAGAAAATTGTTAAGGGAGAAGTTAAAAAAAACCCTTTCAAATGATGAAGCTACTTTTTCTAATTAACCAACTACATTCAGCACCAACTCTACAAGTTCAATGTGGCTCAAATGGGGTATTAACTACAGCTATCTCTTCTACTTGAGGTGTGAGACAAGGCTGTGTATTAGCACCCACTTGACTTTATTTCTGAATGACCTAGCTCCTTTATTAAAATAAAATGATCCTCATGCCCTCAAACTAGCTGCTATATGGGTACCATTGTTGCTGTATGCTGATGACTCTGGCTTATTGTCACAATCAAGGCTGGGACTATATAGATTGTTGTAGGTATTTGCCCATTTTTGTGACATTAATCATTTGGTTATAAATTACACCAAAAGCAAGATCTTAGCCTTTTCAATTTATTTTCATCAGACTTTAAAATGAGTCTTCAAAGATCTTCTGCACTCTTGTTCGCAGCTAACAGCCTAGCAGCTCTCCAAAGCTTCTATTTTTCAAAGTATGGCCGATTAATACATATGGCTTACAGGTAATTTTGTGCTAAAATTATAACTCAGCTCCTATATGGGGTAGTCATTTGGATACAGGGCATCAGTCATTAGGCTGACAGATTTCAGTCACTTTTCCTCAGAATAATTCTTGGGGTCCCTGGGTGTGTGCTTGGAAACTGGATTAAACTTCATAATGTGTACAGCTTGAGTGTCTACTCTATCTAGATCAAGGATCCCCAGGCTTTTTGGATCTGTGGACACCTTGGGGAATTTGAGGAAATTCGACTGGCAGCGGATCGCCACTTTCGCGTCTACCCATCACATGTCTGGATCTTAGGCTGCATCTTATTCAGAAAAAAGTGCAGGTTGCTTACCTGTAACTGCAGTTCTTTGCGTGGTCATCTGCACATTCACACCCTCATTGGGAAAGCTTCTATATCTGAGGAACTTTTTTGGCAGGAACCCTCCCCCACCTTCCATGCACGTTTCCCTGCGGGTTCTCTCAGTTCCTTGAGACCACCTACTGTGGCCTCGGAATCGAAGGAAAAGGCAATCATGCCTCGGTACCAACATCAAGTCCAAAACTGACACTGAAGAGGGAACGGTAGGTAGGCTGCGTGAATGCACAGATGACCACTTGAAGAACTACAGTTACAGGTAAGCAACCTGCATTTCTTCTTCGTGGTCTCTGTGCATCACACACATGGGTGATTAACAAGCTCACTTAGTGGAGGTGGGTAGGTGTCTTATGCCAAAAGTGGTGACAGGACAGGTCACCCAAAAGCACCATCTGAACATGCTTTGACATCGAGTTTGTAGTGCTTCACAAATGTTGATGGCTTTGACCACATTGCTGCCCTACATAAGTCCGACAGCGGTAAGCCTCTGGTAAAAGCTGTAGACGTAGCTACTCCCCAAATGGAATGCGCTCCGCTGTGAGAAGGGCGTTCCAACCCACACAAATCATAGGTGAGACCAATGGTTTGGACGATCCATGAAGCCAGTCTTCTGGAGGAGATAGGAGATCCCTTTCCGGGGGGGGGGGGGGGGCATAGCAGACGAAAAGGCGCTGCATGGTACGGAACGGCGCTATCGTAGATTTGTAAAAAGCCAGAGCCCTCTTGACGTCGAGAGCATGGAGCTTTCTCTCCAGGTCAGAAGACAGATCAGGGAAGAAAGCCAGTAACTATATGGTTTGGTTGACGTGAAAATCAGAGACCACCTGATTTTCACATAGGAAGTCAGTGTCCAGTCTCAGGTCCTTGTGGAAAATCAAGTAGGGATGATCCGCACATAGGGCACAGACTTCACTAACACGTCTAGAGGATGTGATGATGACCAGGAAGGCAACTTTCCATGAAGCAAGCAAAGGTCTGTCATGGCCAAGGGTTCGAAGGGCTTCGAGAGGGGGCCATGCAGGACAACAGAGAGACTCCACTGAGGAACCAGAGTTTGGACTGGAGGTGCCAAATTCGTTAAACCCCGCAGAAACTGGTGAGTAGTAGGGTGAGTAAAGAGGGAAAAACCTTGAACTAGCCCCTTGTAAGAAGAAAGAGCAGCTAAATAAACTTGGATGGATGAAAGTTTTAAACCTTTTTGAAACAAGCTATGCAAAAAGAGAAGAATATTCTCAACCGATGCCTGAAGAGGATCAAAAGCATGAAGATTAGCAAATGTTAGAAAATACGACCACTTTGCAGCATAGGACTGATGCGTAGCTGGCTTCCGAGCCACATCCAGAACTGCCTGAACTGTAAATGGAACTCGAGGAATGGTATTCATTGCCGAATCTTCCAAGCAGTTAGCTTCAGAGTGTTGAGATCCAGGTGTCGAATCCTGCCTCGGTCCTGAGAGAACAGGTCTGGAACTTGCAGAAGATGCAAGAACTTCCGCATTGATAGACACAGTAGGGTTGGGAACCACGGTTGCCTCGGCCACCAAGGAGCAATTAGAATGCAGTCCATTTTGTCGTGTGCTATCTTCTGCAGCACCTTGGGGAGGAGGGGGAATGGACAGAACAGATAAAAAAGTCTCCCTCGCCTCTGTATCTGGAATGCATTGCCCAGAGACAATCGACCAATCCCTGCTCTCATGCAAAAGTGGCTGCACACCACATTCACTGTAGTCATGAACAAGCCCATCGTGGGGTGACCCCATTTCAAGAAATGCCAACCAAAGATAGGAGTCGCCATCTGCCACTCACGAGACGACTGGTACGCCCAGCTCAGTGTATTCGCCAGGACATTGTCTCATCCAGCAATGTGAAGAACACTCAAGACGATGTCCCGCTGAACTGCCCACTAGAAAATGTCCAGGGTGAGGTTGACAAGCCTGGAAGAATGCGTACCGCCTTGCTTCCGAATGTGCCGTAAGACCGTCGTATTGTCGGTCAGAATTTGCATGTATCGTCCTCGAAGATAAGGCTCGAAAGCTTGCATTGCCTTCCAAGCCGCAAGAAACTTTAGGAAGTTTATGTGGCACACCTTTTCTATCACAGACCAAACGCCCTGCGTCCGCAATGGGCCACAGTGGGCTCTCCATCCTGTCATCAGGATTCGTGTAGGAGATAGCTGGACGAAAGGGAGTCCTTGGTCCAAGTTGCATGGCTGCATCCACCAGAGAAGGGATGTCAACTCTTCATCTGGGATTGTGAGACAGAAATGCCAAGCATCTGAGGTGGAATCGAAGTTTCGGAGAAACCAGTTCTGCAATCGTCTCATCTGAAGTCTCACCCATCGAACAACTATGACCACAGCTGCCAAGTGTCCCAACAAGACTTGGATGGTGCAAGCGGTGACCTGTAGGTGAAAGAAGATGGTCTCTGCAAGAGCAATCAGCTGATCCTGCTGGTTTCAAGGGAGGTAAGCACATGCAACCATCGAATCTAGCAGCGCTCCTATAAACTGAAAACTTTGCGTAGGCTTCAGAGTTGATTTCTCCTTATTGACATACAAGCCCAATGCACCCAGAAGGTTCAGAACAATCCTGCTGGAGTGGTAAAGATCCTCTTCGAAGTCCGAGACGAGCAGCCAATCGTCCAGGTAAGGACAGCCCTTGATTCCCTGAAGTCTCAGGCACACGCACACAACCGCCATGCACTTCGTGAAAACTCTCAGGGCGGTCACCAGACCAAAGAGCAAAAAACGAAACTGGAACATGTCGGTACTGCTGATGAAGCGTAGGTACCGTTGGTGGACCTTCTCAGTTGCTATATGAAAGAACGCATCCTTCAGGTATATGGTGGCAAACCAAACATTCTTTCAAAGAAGAGGGAGAATCATAGCCAACATGATCACTCTGAACCTTCTGGGGTTGATAAACCTGTTCAGCTCCCTTAAGTCCATGAAGGGGCGGAAGCCTCCGTCCCATTTCGGTACAGTGAAATGCTGAGAAAAGAAGTTGTCCTCCAGCTGGAACGGAAGGACTCTTTGGATAGCTCCTTTTCGGTGGACGCCATCAGAAGGAGGTCTTGCGAAGATGGAGTAACACAGATAGTCGGGGGGGGGGAGAAGAGTGTGAAATTCTATCACGTAACCCTGACCGATTATATCTAATATCCAGGTGTCCAATGTTATTGCCTTCCAAGTCAGCAGGAAACATGTCAGGATGGAGCCGAAAACAAGTTGACTGGGGAGGGAGGAGGCAACAGATGGCGGAAAGTCAAAGTCAACACCTGTGGGAAGTCAAAGTTGACACTTTGAGGATGTGTCAGACCTGCCACGACTTTGACGGAACTTGGGGGGGGGGGGGCTGCTTTTTCTGGTGTTGTGCTGGCTGGTAGCACTGGTACCGGTCAAACTGTTGTTTGGTTGTATATGGCTCAGGTCGAAATCACTTGCAGCCCTTGTACTGGTGCTGCGTGGGGTGAGGGCCCAAGCCCATTTTACAGGCAGTCATCTTTGCTTTCTGGACAGAATCGATTTGCTCATCCGTCCTGGCATTAAAGGGTCCTTCACCGTCAAAAGGCAAGTCTTCTATTTGGGGCCGAGGTTCCAGAGTCAAACCCGCAGATCTCAGCCAGGCATGCCTCTTGAGAGCAATGGCGCCAACCACTGACTTGGCGCTACAGTCTGCCTCATGACGAGAGCTATTAATCTGTTGCCTCGATGGTCTGAGAGCGTGCAAGACCCTGGCGAGATCCTTTTGATCCTCTGGGAGATAGGCACAAAAGGAATCCATCTTTTCCCAAAGGAATAACTGGTATCTGGCCATCATGGACCCATAATTGGCCACAGAGTCCGAGGGAGGCCAAGGAATACATTCTCCGACCCAAGAGATCCAACCTTCTCCCCTCCTTGTCAACAGGTGACACGTGAAGCTTTTGCAACCACCCCTGTGCTGACTCCACGATAATCAAGTTGGGGTGTGGGTGTAAATACAAAAACTCTGCGCCCTTTTCCTGGACTCGATAAAGGGACTCAAGGCATTTAGATGCCAGAGTCATGGAAGATGGAGCCTTCCAGGACTACTGAACAGTCTGAAGGAGGGTTGGAGGAAGGGAACCACTATCAGTTTCGACAACTCAGTATGCTCCTCCGGTTGCTGTACTTCAATGCCCAAAGAATGGGCCATCCTGCTGATTTGCTCTGCAAAGTTGAATCATAGAATAATAGGGTTGGAAGGGGCCTACAAGGCCATCGAGTCCAAACCCCTACTCAATCTCCCCTCAGTCTTCTCTTCTCAAGGCTCAACATGCCAGTTCTTTCAGTCTCTCTTCATAGTGCTTTGTTTCCAGTCCCCTGATCATCTTGGTTGCCCTCCTCTGAACCCTCTCCAGTTTGTCTGCATCATTCTTAAAGTGTGGTGCCCAGAACTGGACACAGTACTCCAGATGAGGCCTAACCAGTGCTGAGTAGAGGGGAACTAGTACTTCCCGGGATTTGGAAGCTATGCTTCTATTAAGGCAGCCCAAAAGAGCACTGGCCTTTTTGCAGCCACATCACACTGTTGGCTCATATTCAGCTTGTGAACGACAACAATTCGAAGATCCTTCTCGCTTGTAGTGTTGTTGAGCCACGTATCCCCTACCTTGTAACTGTGCATTTGATTTCTTTTTCCTAGGGGCAGAACTTGGCATTGATCCCTATTAAATGTCAGTCTGTTGTTTTCTGCCCAGCGCTCCAGTCTATCCAGATCACTTTGAATTTTGTTTCTGTCTTCCAAAGTATTAGCTATCCCACCCAATTTGGTGTCATCTGCAAATTTGATCAGCATTCCCTGCACCTCCTCCTCCAAGTCATTCATAAACATGTTGAAGAGCACTGGCCCCAGGACTGAGCGCTGCGGTACCCCACTCGTTACCTCTACCCAGTTGGAGAAGGTCCCATTGAAAAGCACTCTTTGAGTCTGATTCTGTAGCCAACTGTGGATCCACCAGATCGTTGTTTCATCTAGCCCACTTTGAGCTAGTTTGCTCATCAGGAGATCATGGGCCACTTTGTCGAAAGCTTTGCTGAAGTCGAGGTATATGATGTCTACAGCATTCCCACGGTCCACAAGGGAGATTACTTGATCAAAAAAATGAGATCAGATTAGTCTGGCAGGACTTGTTCTTGACAAATCCATGTTGGCTTCGAGTAATCAAGGCATTGTTTCCAAGGTGCTTCCAGATGGATTGCTTTATCATCTGCTCCAGAATTTCACCAGGGATTGATGTCAGACTGACTGGTCTGTAGTTCCCAGGTTCCTCCTTTTTACCCTTTTTGAAGACAGGGGCAACAGTAGCCCTCCTCCAGTCATCTGGCACTTCCCCCGTCCTCCATGATTTCTCAAAGAGAATAGACAGCGGTTCTGAGAGTTCTTCTGCCAGTTCCTTTCTTACTCTGGGATGCAGTTCATCTGGCCCTGGAGATTTGAACTCATTCAAAGTAAGTAGGTGTTCCTTGACCATATGCCTGTGGATCTCAAGCTGCAATCCTGCCCCTTCAGCCTGTATTTCGCCTTTGCCAGGGAGGTCATAGACCCTCCTTTGGGAGAAGACTGAGCTAAAGTAGGAATTGAGCACCTCTGCCTTTTCTTTGTCATCTGTTATCGTTTTGCCATCCTTATTTAATAGCTGAACCACCATTTCTTTCCTCTGCCTTTTACTATGCACGTAGCTGAAGAAAACCTTTTTGTTGCTGTTAGCATCCCTCGCTAACCTCAGCTAATTTTTCAGCTTTCGCCTTCCTGACGCCATCCCTGCAATTCTGTGCTACCTGCCTGTACTCTTCCTTTATTGCTTGGCCTTCTCTCCACTTCCTATATGTGCCCATTTATTTATTGATTGATTGATTGATTGATTGATTGATTGCATTTATACCCCGCCTTTCTCCCTCTCGCAAGGAACTCAAGGCGGCTTACATTATCCTCCTTTTGTTTTCAGGTCATCCCTAAGCTTTTTGTGAAGCCACATTGGCTTCTTCTGTTGTCTTCCACCTTTTCTTCTTGTTGGAATTGTTTGTAATTGTGCCTTGAGAATTTCCTTTTTTAAAAGCCCCCATCCATCTTGGCGAGAAAACCCCACTTTTCTCGTTAGCATCGCTAGCCATGGGACCTTGCTTATCATTGTTCTGAGTTTATTAAAATCTGCTTTCCTGAAATCCAGGGTACGCGTTTGACTACCCTCGGCTTTTGCTTCCCTTAGAACCAAGAACTCAAGTACAACATGGTCGCTTTCCCCCAGAGTTCCTGTAACTGCTATTTTATCCACTAAGTCATCTCTGTTGGTTAGGATCAAGTCAAGGATAGCCAATCCTCTAGTTCCTTCCTCTTCTTTCTGTAGGAGGAAGTTATCCACCACACAAGTCAGGAATTTCCTGGAGGGGCCATGTTTTGCAGAATTGGTCTCCCAACAAATATCGGGGAAATTGAAGTCCCCCATTACTACTACATCATGCTTCCTTAAAACATTGGCTATTTGCTTTTCAAAAGTTTCATCCTCGTCTTCTCCTTGGTTGGGTGGCCAGCAGTAGACTCTGACCACCAGGTTCCTTTTATTCTTTGCTCCATTTATTTTGATCCAGATGCTCTCAACTGGGCCACCAAGCTCATCCTCCTGTATTTCTGTGCAGAGATATGTATTTTTCACATACAGTGCAACCCCACCTCCCTTTCTGTTCCTCCTGTTCTTTTTGAACAAGTAATGTCCTTCAATTGCTGTATTCCAGTCATGAGAGTCATCCCACCAAGTCTCAGTTATACCTATCAAGTTGTAATTTCCCTCCTGTATTAAGAGTTCAAGTTCGTTCTGTTTGTTTCCCATACTCTGGGCATTAGTACATAGACATCGAAGACCATGTGCTTCATAGTCTGGCTTTCTTCCTACATGTGTCTGAAGACTATTATTGGGCTCTATGTGTCCTCCGAAGAATGTGTCCTCCGAAGGAGACGCTCCCTCCTGGGACCCCGCTATGTCATCCAGAGATGGAATGGATGGTGGGACGGATGAGTATCTCAAAATGGTAAAGCCTCTATGGAGGGCAAGACCATTCTGAACTCCTCTCCCAGTCACCCTGGGGAGTTCTAGACCTCTCCCTACAGTGGGATTTGAAATGGTGGTCACCATAGGGGGAACAAAGTAGCCCAGACTGAAAATGCTGTCCTCAGTCCTGAGGAGATGGGAGACAGTGACCTGAGGCTTCCTGCCTTATAGGTGACTGATGATCCCTGGATGGAGAAAACTCTCAGTCCTGAGGGACTGGTGGTGGAGGGGAAAGTTCCAAGATTTTACCTTCAGACACCATAGACACTGGCTCGGTGATGGGAGCAGTCCGTACTGGCGACACTACACAAATTGGTGAATCCAGCAGGGAAGGAGGTGCTGGAAGCTTCGGTTTAGAAGCTTTTTCAGCCACCTTCTTTTTCTTCTGCTTTTTAAGGACATTCAATCCTAACTTTGGAATCTTTGCCTTTTTAGAGATTTTTCTCATGACTGAGAGATTTCTCATGACTGAGAGATCAGCCCATTTGACAGAAGTCATCAGGCGAGGGAACATCGACTTGGACGAAGACATAGTCGCCCCTGCTTTGTCCACTATAGAAGATCCCACAGTGTGTTTGGATCCGTAGCCAGTAACACCCCTCTCCACAGCTCTGCCTTAAGCCTATCCAGTCTGTTTTTCTGTGCCTGTTTAGTAAACGATTGGCACAAGGAACAGGCGTCGGGTAAATGGCCCTTAAAGGTGCCTTTGCAGCCATAAGCAACACCGCAGCTGCGGTAAGCCATAGGACAGACAAACAACGGAGGATTTTTTTCCGGAAGACGACAAGACAGGGGAAGACAACAAGAATAAAACAAACAAGTCCTCAGCAACAGCAAAAAGACACTGCAATTCTCTTTTCTACTCAGAGGAAGCTCCAAACAAGACTATCCGGTCGAAAGAGAACTGAGGGAAAAGGCAGGAACCCGCAGGGACATGCATAGCGGGGGAAAGTTCCTCCCAAAAACGTTCCTCAGCTATAGAAGGTTTCCAAATGAGGCTCAGCGCAGGCGCAGAGCCCATTTGTGTGATGCGCAGAGACCATGAAGAAGAACTTTTGTCTATTGGACAGTGCAACATCTCTTTAATAAGAGATTGCCTAATTTGGATAATTGCTAGCAGTGGAATACAGCTACTTTTAAATGCATTTTTGGCAATGACCTGTAGTTGTTTCTTGGGGCGGGGGGAGTTATTACACAGATAAATGTTGTACAGGAACAGTAATTCACTGATGTACATGCTCTTTTAAATTATTTATCTGCCTCCTGGAAACTAACAAATGGTCAGCATAAATGGATTTTCAGCACCCCTTTGACAGCTAAAAGACTGATATTTCAACATTGGAAGGATTAACACTCCCCACCTATTCTGCAATGGATTGAGGACTTACAATGTTTTCAATATTCAAACGGGTACTTATTTGGACATTTGGTCCGCTTTTGTTGAAGACCCTTGCACTCCTCTCCCCATTAGATTTTCCTGCCATGGAATCCTATTTATCATTGTTCTAAGTTTATTAAAATCCGCTTTCCTGACATCCATGGTAGACGTTTGGCTACACTCGGCTTTAGTTTTCCTTAAAATCAAGAACTGAAGGATTATGTGGTCACTTTCCCCAAAAGTTATTGTGATGTTCACCTCATTAACTAACTCATCCCTATAGGTCAATATTAAGTCAATGATGGTCGATCCACTCATTCCTTCCTCTACCCTCTGAAGGAGAAAGTTGTCTAGAAGGCAAGATAGGAATTTCCTGGAGAGACCATGCTTGGCAGAGTTTGCCCCCCAACATATATCAGGGTAATTAAAGTTCCCCATTACTACTACTTCATGCTTCCCTGACGTATCTGCAATTTGCTTTTGGAAAGTATCATCCACATCTACTCTTTGGTTGGGTGTCGATAGCAGGCTTCAACCACAGCATCATTTTTATTTCTTCCTCCATTTATTTTAACCCAGGCGCTTTCAACAGGGCCACCATGTTCATTCTTTTGAATGCCTGTGCATGTGTGTACATTTCTAGCACACCATTGCACTCCTCCCCCATTTCTGTGGCTTCTGTTCTTTTTGAACAAGTTATATTCCTCCACTGCTATGTACCACTCATGGGAATCATCCCACCAAGCCTCAGTTATACCTATTAAGTCATATTTACTTACTTGAATCAAGAGTTCAAACTCATCCTATTTCCCATATTCTGAGCATTACTATAAAGACATTGAAAGCCATGAACTTTATGTTTCAATGACCTTGAAACAAACGGTTCCTCCGGCCCACTTTACATCATGCAAGGAGGCTGCCAGTGGGGCAGAAACTGTACATTGCTAAGCACATTCTTCAGTCAACTGACCTATTAACTGTTCACCATGGTAGATATCTAGAAACTGAGAACTTAGTGTACTCCAAGTCTTACCCAGCTCTGAACGGTGGTAATCCTGCTACAAGCTGGTATATGATGCAGCCAAGAGCCCACAGATCAGAACTTCATCATCAAGCAGGTAAAAGGAGGAAACAAAACACAAGAGTTAGCATGGTATAAGTCCCTTGTTGGCATATCTGACTTCAACCTCAGCTAGTTCAGGCACCAGCAACAAAACCCACACGCAGAGAATGTTCCATTTCAGCAGAGCTGCAAACCCTCAAAGGAGTGTCAGACTAATGCAATTGGCATGCCTGGCAAAGCAACCTCAAGAAAGGCAATGGACAACTATGGCCTCCTGAGGACCTGATAGAGAAGCTGCTGCTGTGTGCACTTCCTGAACCAGATTTACCTCTTTCCTCATCTTACAAGGCTTCCAAAGGAAGAACGGAAACAGCACAAAACAGGCTTCAGTAAGACCCCAATGAAGCCAGAAGACCCCAAGAGACTCATTATTTAAAGAATAGAGCAGCTGTGCAATTGAAGTCTGTGCCATTTTTAAAAGGATATTAGTGGGTTGCAGTAAGCTTTCCAATTCTCTTTAGAGTACAGGCCAACTAAATTAATAAGAGAGTAAAACAAGTATTTAGCTGTAACACTGGATTTTAATATTTGTATTTTATTTTTATCTGCTGGTCATTTACTTTGTGTTTTGAACTTTTACATTATCGATGTTTTATTGATTATTAGAAGCCACTTGGAGAACATTTTACCCATAAAGGCAGCAAATAACATTAAATTAAAAGGATTAAAAATAAGAGTACCGACCTTCAGGAAAATTATATGTGCCAACGCTTATAGTCTCTTGCCTGAGCACAACTTAGGTATTGTTGGTATGTTATATTTAACAAGTAAAGCCCAACTGCTAATAAGCTCTCAATATTTCAGATAAGCTAAAGGAGAAAACAAATCCCAAGTGCTGTTTTCACATGTGGGTCAAACAATGGGTAAAACATTTCAGTGGAGATCATGCAAGAGATACTGTAAAGAGCTTTGAGAATGAAAGCTCTTTACAGATGTCCTATTAGCTTAAGAGCTCCTATCCATTTGCCTTAATGAGCTGTGTAACTCGCATATAAGCCTCTGCAAGGCAACATACGCATCTCACCTTTTGCAGGCAGACTTCTCTGTTAACAGCTCTGGAGATACATACTGTGCTGTTCCAACAAAGGAGTTTGCCCGTGCTGAAAGAAAGAAACTAAGAGGTAACTAAGCCTTTGGGTCATTAAAAAAATATGGTTTCAAGGCCCTCATTCAGACTTGCGTGTTTGTTTGAAAACAGTACACTGCTTCTTGTTGTACAATTCAAATTCCAACAGCTTTTATTAGCCATTTTTGTAGATATCAGATATCACAGTGACTACTGTTTTGCAAGCACCCCTCCTCCAACCCAAAGTACAACTCCTATTTCAAGCCATTATACCCCCCACAGGCCTCACTCTGGGCATATCTGAGCTGCCCCAATTTAGGAAACCCCACAGCTTAGATAAGTCTTCCATGCTACTGGGTTGAGTATAACAGTTTTACCTTTACTCAGTAAGAATTTAGAAGACAGTTTGCAAAACCAATTGAGACTTATCTGATACTGTAACCAGCTTTAAGTAACATGACACTGCACAAAGCTAGCCATTCACAGGATAAGATATGAAATTGCACACACCTTGTTTAGTATCTGCAGACAATATTTTTGCTGTCCCAAAGTCTGTAATCTGAATGTGCATATCTTCATTTAGCAAGATGTTCTCTGGCTTAAGGTCCCTGTAAAAGGTACACTTGATATAGACCAGGCCTGCACAACATAACAGCTGCACGCGCGCCCCCCCCCTGCCATTTTGTGCCCCACTGAGAAACTTAAAATTGTCCGTGTAATGCCCTTGCCTTTGGAAAGCTGGTGGAGGGCCTGCATTAGAGTGACAGCAACATTCTATGCAATTAAAAATGCATTAACTTCAGGGAGAGTGAATGAGATTCAGCTAGAGCATGTTGAGAGAGTTAGATTGAGTGAGGGTGAGTGAACAGAATTAGAATCTGTGAAAAGAGAAAAGGAAGGAATCTCATTAGTGATGAGATAACATCTGTTTAATATGTTTTTATAATAATTCCCATACACTTTGATAACTACTGCCTCTGCCTCTTCCGGCAAGTCTGAAGTACATTTCTGTCAGTTCTCCTACCTCTGAGCCCTTCCCCTCTCTCTCGTGTCATGCTGGCCATGGGGGAGCCACTAGCCTTGCCCTTTCCAGAAACTGGAGCAACACTGAAGGGGAGGAAAAGCTGCAGCCTTGGCTCCTCCCAATCGGCCTGGTGCTTCTCATGCGATTCGAGTGGTGTGGGAAGGAGTCTTGCTGAGCATGCCCCACACACCCAGCCTCACATCAGGAGTGGAAATGGGAAAATGGCTGCGTTGCTCCATCCGCAGTGCTCCATCTCTCCTTGGATGCAGAGGCACAGAGTGGAGCTGGTGCCAGTATTCCAGCCACACTGCACGTCTGAGACTCCCTTGAAATGGGAACTGCTGGGAGAGTGAAAGCCTTCTCTGCTGCTATGTCTATCAAACTCCATGAGACCAGGAGATGCATTGGGAGGACACACAACAGGAATAGAGCAAAAGACAACTGAAGAAAAGGAAAACAGAGGAGGAGGAAAAAAATGAAAGGAGGTAACAGCAGAGAGTACTCTATGGAAGAGGGAGAAAAAATGGGGGTAACGTGAGAAAAAGGTAGAGAGCATCCTGTGGGGTAAAGAGAGAAGGGCGAGTTAACAGTGGAGGCTGAGAGGGACCTGTAGTGGGGCGCATAGAGAAAGAGGGGCTTCACAGGGAATGGACTAAGAGAGAAAACAATTAACATGAAATGTGGGAACACTCTTTTGCTAGAATGAAGTGCTGAAGCCCTCTTGATTTAATCAAATTGTGAAGATTGTCTGTCCCTGTTTAAACACACAATCTCAAATGATAATCTACTATAGTTCAGGCCAGAGTACCAAAGGAGTCTCTGTGGCTTCAAGGATGAACAATACTATACAAACTCAGCTTTTCCAGCTGTCAGTCATGCACTCCAGAACACCAACAACATATACAGGTAGGGAAAAGAATGAAAGCTGGATCTTGCGGGGGATTTTTCCTGTTCTGTCTTTTGCTGTGGGAAGACATAGGAGGGGGAAGAGGAACTAAACACACTCAGCTGGCACCCCAGCAAGGTGGGATTCTCCCTCCTGCAAAATGCAAGAGCAGAGGTGGCGAAGCCAGCCCCACTATTTTTGCTCCTCTCTGCTAGCTGCATTTGTATTCCAAGGCTGCCAATGCTCTTGTGCCAAATGGAACTTGTGTAGCCAACGTTCGGGATAAGTGTGACGAACAGATGGAGGCAAAGAAGCCAGTGCATATTTACAGTGGTTTCAAAGATGACCGAGAAGTTGGGCTTCCACTTTAAGAAAACCCACCTCAAAAGTGCTGATTGCAAAACTAACGTATCACAAGTTCTAGTGAAGAACAGAGCTAGGAGCATCAGTGCCTCAGAGAAGGAAGTTAGCAAGTCTCACAGAGCTCACCATAATGAAAATCTCAACAACTGCATATAAAGGCTTCTAGTGATCTTTCCCAAGGTATTGCTTTCTGGGAAACCTTTTGAGCTTTGAGTAACCTGAAGAAAGACATTAGGGAACCAACAAATAGTGACTGACAGAAATAAAGTAATTCTACTTCATTACGTTACCTGTGAATAATTCCCTTTCCATGCAAGTACTCTAATGCAGCTACAATTTCAGCGGTATAAAACCTCGTGCATGTCTCATCAAATGAGCCAATTTTGCGGATGTATTTTAGAAGCTCTCCGTTTTTGGCATAGCTAAGGCCAAAATCTGTATGCTGAAGTTAAGAATTATTTCTAGACAGTGTAGCACAAATACACATTTGGAGCAATGCTAAAGGAATGGCTATGCTGTTGAAATGCAACAGCACTCTGCATCTAGCCATGGATGTTTAGCTTAGACCCCCAACAGCATTTACTAGCATTTTGCAAACTCATGCCCTAGTTAAGAATTCTGGTACAACAAATTCAACAATTATGAAAATATAATTGTTAGCACATTAAAGAAACACACAGCTCCATTTTTGCCAGCATTTCTTATTCCAGGAAGTGTTACAATGAATCATTTTTACTCTAAAGGATACAGAGCTTTTCATCATCCTGAAACGCGAAGTAGAGTTCGACAAAGAAAGGGTGATGCAGACGGGACATGACGTCTCTCTCTCTGGTCACATAGGGCACCTTGTTCTCCTTTATGATGTGACGCTTCTCCAGAATTTTAACTTTTAAAAGGACAAATAAGTTACAATACACTCGGAACCTAAACAAAAAAGTTGCAAACCCACCTGCTTGGCTAAGAAGCTGCCTAGGGATCAGCCATGTGCAGCAGGTTCCCAGCAGAGTAGCAGTTCTAACCCTACACTTCCTTTGGCAGGAGATCTATCTAAAATCCACACCCTAACAAAGAAAGTGTTACTCACTGGCATATTCTCTGGAGGAAGTCAATTCTCTGGCCAAGACGACCTGTTTAAGGGGAAGGTCACATTTTGAGCATGACAGCCACTAAGCTCCAAGAAGGGGCTTTATCCCACTGAGAAGGTAAATATCCTCTCAACCCCTGAAGAAAGCACACGTATAAGCCTCCACATGCCTATATTAGTCCAGGGCCAGGAGAGCTGACAAGGGAACCAGACTGATGGGAGACTTGCCATGGCTGCCTAACGAGGACTGCCAACTCTAGCATGGGAAGGCACAAAAGCAACACAAGGATGCAGAGGGAGGCGGGCAGTTCAGCCAGCTGCAGCCTCAGCCCTGAAGAAACCATTGCTCCCACCACATCATCCTGCTCAGCCCCAGCAGGCAAGCCGACCCCACACATTCACAGTATTCCCCAAGGACAAAGTACAGAAGGGGACCTAAAGGTACCTCAGATGCGTTATGTGGTGGGGGCCTGCGGGGAAACAGCTATCAGAAGCAACGGGGCATCGCTGTGAAAAGAAAACCTGCCAAAAGAATGTGTGCTGAAAAACAGGTTCAATGAGAACAGAGGGGAGGTGGCACCTTTTCATAATAAAAACCTAATACAAGACTGCAGAGGCCAAAATAAGATGAAAAGCACCACATCAATCAGTAGAGGAGAAAATAATTTATCTGGGCTCCTGAACGGAACCAGGAGGGACCTTCGCCTCTGAGAATGAGAGAGCAAGCTGGTAGGCAAAGTCCTTTCATTAAAGCAAGCTCAGCAGGGTGGGGGGAGAGGAGGGGACAGTGTATTAGCATTGCTCACACACACACTGGCCACTTGCCTGGCTTGCAACACTCTCAAAACCAGGCAGTTGCTGTGGATACTCACAGTTGAGAAAGATCCTTCACCCAGAATCTTCCCAAACTTAAAGTCGTCTGGGCGTTTCTTTCGAGGCTGCGAAGGTTGCTGCAAAGAGTTTGCATTTGCCCTTGACTCAGCTGTGGTGGTCTCCATGTTCAGTCCCTGCCTGCCGCCACACGTGGCAGCAACAGGTGAAGGACTGGAATCCGCCTGGTTCCTCACCATGGATGGAGATGGGCAGGAACATAAAACCACACTGGACTGGATTGGAACAGCATCATACTGAAGGGAAGAGGAAATGCACGTGGTAATGCAGCTTTCAATCAGTCTGTCACTTTCCCCTTGCACAAGATGGAAATATGCTGGACCACAGAGCCTGTTTCACAAGAACGTCACAGCTGGAAGCACCTTGAGGCCATCTGCATGTATGCCACATTGCAGGCGCCTGCTGCAGTCCACTGATCAAGTATGTGCAGCATACACATGAATGGCGTATCACAGCATTTCTCATAGCCTGGCTGTCAAGTGCTCGAATCAGGGCTACCCTGACTGCTCCACACCTAATTTTAGAATATTAAAAACTGGGAGCTACAATAAAATGTTGCCATGTATCCTCCCGCTTCACAGGAGTGCTTCTGTTCAGGCACCAGCCAGCCATTCCTTCCCAGCAGGGCATTCCTCTGCACTCCAGCCCCATTTTATGTTTCTTTTCCAATAGACACTCAGCATCCTGCGACTACTGAGAAAGTGCAGTCTGCATTGAGCTGGGGCGGGGGGTGAGGTGGTGCAGAGACTTGGGTTCCTTAAAAAAAAAAAAGGAACACTTCGGCAACCTTCAGGGTTTCCCCAGTGCCTCCCTCTTCTTTCTCAGCAGCTCCATTTTGGCTCCAATCCAGTCAGCATTCGCCACTTGCGTTCAGTATTAAAGGGCACAAGAACTTTTCAGCATCCTCAGCAGTTAACTAAACCATGGAGTGCTAGCTACGCAGGACAGTGTCCAAGGCAGTGAGCCATGGTCTCCAGCTAGAGCAGATGGGAAGGCAAGTGGAACACTGCAAGGCCAGAAAATGCATGGCTCAGATATGGCTCAGGCTGGTGGCTCAAGTTCAGTGACAGAAAATGGGAAGAATCAAAACCCAGCTGCCAGCTTTCCTCTCACATCATATTCAAGCGTTGACAGGCTATCACCACACATGAGGTAGTCAAGTGTGCCACGAGGATGTAAAGCAGACAACTTGCAGGTCAACTGTCCTTTGCCATGAATTGAATGACTAATCCAGTAGTTTGGCTCAGATTGCTCTACCTCTAGGAAGCAGGCCAGTTAAATTAGAAGAGGATAAATACTCAGAACAGTTGACAGGGAGGGCACTCACACAGAGGACACATCTGACTTGGATTCCTGCATTGAGCAGGGGTTGGACTCGATGGTCTTACAGGCCCCTTCCAACCCTACTATTCTATGATTCTATGATTAGAGTCATACCTCCAAACCATATAAAAATCAGCTGCAAATGCATGACATATGGGTAAAGTGACAGAAAAGAAAAGAGTTAAGGAGCATACAAGAGGCAAGACTTCCTTTTTAAAC
Source organism: Heloderma suspectum (assembly GCF_057233095.1). Lineage (NCBI taxonomy): Eukaryota > Metazoa > Chordata > Lepidosauria > Squamata > Helodermatidae > Heloderma > Heloderma suspectum. The sequence continues at coordinate 37,542,518 of NC_139469.1, read as the reverse complement.
TGTGGAAGTCCTGCACAAAGGGGCGGGGGAAAGAGAGACATGAATACCACAAAGAAATGTAAGTTTATAAAACAGCAAAGCAGGAGCCATTAAACAAACATAAAAACTTTCCTTAAATACATCAGGTGGGAAATCAGCTAGAGAGGACCAGAAGATGACAGAGTCCTCCTGCAACACCACCCACCAAAGGGACCACAAGATAGAAATTGCAGAGAAACTAAAAATGAATAGGAGAGAAGCCAAAATTAAGAGCTATCCCTCACCCCACCCCCAAAGGGCAAATTTGGCCTGGTGCACCAACTAAAATTGATCTCTGTCTTGGCTAACATAAGGGAGGAGGACTATGTTTTTCTTCCATCCTGCTCTCTGCCTTATAAATGGCCTGGTGATACAGATTAATGCTACAGAGGTTCAAATCACGGCTGGTGTTTATATTTTCAAAGGGAGAGCAATCTTTTGCACCTAATATGGTCTAATGAAATTAAGGCTACCTAATGCCTCCTTTCCCCTTCATGGATCACTGCTTTGTTGTGGTGAAGGGGCTTGCGTAACTCAGTGAAGCCATAAGCTATGCCATGCAGGGCCACCCAAGACGGACAGGTCATGGCAGAGAGTTCTGACAAAATGTGGTCCACTGGAGAAGGAAATGGCAACCCACTCCAGTATTCTTGCGAAGAAAACCCCATGGAATGTATCACAAGGCTAAAAGATATGACACCGGAAGATTAGCCCCTCAGGTCGGAAGGTGTCCAATATACTACTGGGGAAGAGCAGAGGGCATTTCCAAGTAGCGCCAGAAAGAGTGAAGCGGCTGGGCCAAACCCGAAAGGACACTCAGCTGTGGATGTGTCTGGTGGTGAAAAGAAAATCCGATGCTGTAAAGAACAATATTGTTTAGGAACCTGGAATGTCAGATCAATGAATCAAGGTAACCTGGAGGTGGTCAAACATGAGATGGCAAGATCGAACATCAACATCTTGGGAATCAGCACACTAAAATGGACAAGCATGGGCAAATTTAATTCAGGTGACCATTATATCTACTACTGTGGGCAAGAATCCCTTAGAAGAAATGGAGTGGCACTCATAGTCAATAAAAGGGTGGGAAAAGCAGCACTGGGGTACAATCTCAAAAACGATAGAATGATCTCAGTACAAATCCAAGGCAAACCATTCCACATCACAGTAATTCAAGTCTATGCCCCAACCACTGATGCCGAAGAAGCTGAGGTTGATCGGTTCTATGAAGACCTACAACACCTTCTAGAACTAACACCAAAAAAAGATGTCCTCTTCATCATAAGGGATTGGAATGCTAAAGTGGGAAGTCAAGAAATCACCGGGATAACAGGCAAGCATGGCCTTGGTGTACAAAATGAAGCAGGACAAAGGCTAATAGAGTTTTGTCAAGAGAACACGCTGATCATAGCAAACACTCTTTTCCAAAAGCACAGGAGACAACTCTACACATGGCCATCACCAGATGGTCAATATCGAAATCAGATTGATTATGTCCTTTGCAGCCAAAGATGGAGAAGCTCCATACAGTCAGTCAAAACAAGACCTGGAGCTGACTGTGGCTCAGATCATGAGCTTCTTGTTGCAAAATTTCGGCTTAAATTGAAGAATGTAGGGAAAACCACTAAACCATTCAGGTACGACCTAAATCATATCCCTTATGAATATACAGTGGAGGTGAGGAATAGATTTCAGGGATTAGACCTGATAGACAGAGTGCCTGAGGAACTATGGACGGAGGTCCGTCACATTGTTCAGGAGGCAGCAACTCAAGCCATCCCAAAGAAAAAGAAATGCAAGAAAGCAAAGTGGCTATCTGAGGAGGCTTTACAAGTAGCTGAGAAAAGAAGGGAAGTGAAAAGCAAGGGAGAAAGGGGAAGATCTATCCAACTGAATGCAGAGTTCCAGAGAATAGCAAGGAGAGACAAGAAGGCCTTCTTCAATGAACAATGCAAAGAAATTGAGGAAAACAATAGAATGGGAAAGACTAGCGATCTTTTCAAGAAAATGGGAGATCTCAAGGGAACGTTTAGTGCAAAGACGGGCATGATAAAGGACAAAGAGGGGAGGGACCTAACAGAAGCAGATGAGATTAAGAAGAGGTGGAAAGAATACACAGAAGAACTATACAGGAAAGATCTGAATGTCCCTGATAGCCATGAGAGTGCGGTCAGTAAACTTGAGCCGGACATCCTAGAGAGTGAAGTCAAGTGGGCCTTAGGAAGCATTACTAACAACAAAGCTAGCGGAGATGACAGTCTTCCAGCTGAGCTATTTAAAATCCTAAAAGATGATGCTCAATATGCCAACACATTTGGAACACTCAACAGTGGCCACAAGACTGGAAATGGTCAGTTTACATTCCAATTCCAAAGAAGGGCAATGCCAAAGAGTGTTCAAACTACCATACAATTGCGCTCATTTCACATGCCAGCAAGGTGATGCTCAAAATCCTACAAGCTAGGCTTCAGCAGTATGTGAACCCAGAACTACCGGAAGTACAAGCTGGGTTCCGAAGAGGCAGAGGAACTAGAGATCAAATCGCCAACATTTGCTGGATCATGGAGAAAGCAAGAGAATTCCAGAAAAACGTCTGTTTCTGCTTCACTGACTACGCTAAAGCCTTTGATTGTGTGGATCACAACAAACTGTGGCAAATTCTGAAAGAGATGGGAGTACCAGGCCACCTTACCTGTCTCCTGAGAAACCTGTACGAGGGTCAAGAAGTAAAAGTAAGAACCGGACATGGAACAACCGATTGGTTCAAAATTGAGAAAGGAGTACGACAAGGCTGCATATTGTCGCCCTGCTTATTTAACTTATATGCAGAGTACATCATGAGAAACGCTGGGTTGGATGAATCACAGGTCGGAATTAAGATTGCCGGGAGAATTATTAACAACCTCAGATACGCAGACGATACCAGCCTAATGGCAGAAAGCGAAGAGGATCTCAAGAGCCTCTTGTTGAGGGTGAAAGTGGAGAGTGCAAAAGCTGGTTTGAAACTCAACATTAAAAAAGCTAAGGTCATGGCATCTGGCCCTATCACTTCCTGGCATATAGAAGGGGAAGACATGGAAGCAGTGACGGATTTTATTTTCTTGGGCTCCAAGATCACCGCAGACGGTGACTGTAGCCATGAAAGTAAAAGACGCTTGCTCCTTGGGAGGAAAGCTATGGCAAACCTAGACAGCATAGTAAGAAGCAGAGACATCACCTTGCTGACAAAGGTCCACATAATCAAAGCTATGGTTTTCCCAGTAGTAACGTATGGCTGTGAGAGCTGGACTATAAGGAAGGCTGAGCTCCGAAGAATTGATGCTTTCGAACTGTGGTGCTGGAGGAGACTCTTACGAGTGCCCTGGACTGCAAGGAGGTCAAATCAGTCCATCCTAAAGGAAATCAACCCTGACTGCTCATTGGAAGGACAGATACTGAAGCTGAAATATTTTGGCCACCAAATGTGAAGAGAAAAGTCACTGGAAAAGACCCTGATGCTGGGAAAGACTGAAGGCAAAAGGAGAAGGGGACGGCAGAGGATGAGATGGCTAGATGCAATGAATAGGAACTTGAGCACACTCCGGGAGAGAGCAGAGGACAGGAAGGCCTGGCGTGCTATGGTCCATGGGGTCACAAAGAGTCGGACACGACTGAACAACTGAACAAATGCCTCCTTTACTCCACCTTAAGGCAAATTGCAAGCTGGTATTTTTCATCTTCACCAACTACTGTTTATTATTTGCTTAACATCCAGAGTGAAGAATAAAAAGTTTGTTCACCACTCTATGATGTTTTAGATGATCCTAATAGTTACTATGCTATTGTAGCTTTTGTATTTTTTCTAGTGCCAAATACAGCAATCTGTAATTTGTCCAGTTTAAAGAAACAAAGTAGGAATAAATTGACAGTTTTTGCAGTGGAGCCCGCCCCCCCTCCGATCAGCACTGGGACTCCCGCTCACAGATTATCTGTAGCTGGGATGAGTAGGGAGGCCACATTTGTGGATGACAACAATTTATTCAGGATGGTGGAACCCAAGCAGTCACTGTAAAAAGCTCCAGAAGGACTTCTCCAAGCTGGGTGAATGGGGCAACAAAATGGCAAGAGAGGTTCAATGTAAGCAAGTGTAAAGTGATGGAAATTGGGAGGAGGGTGGAATCCCAGTTTCACAGAGATGTATGGCAGAAACCGTTCTTTTTAAAATTTTCCTGGATTTTTCTCATCGACCAGTGGGCTTTTTTAAAAATGCATTGTTTCAAAAAATTAATTCATAACAAAATTAATAAATAGAATACAACTCAAATTGGGCAACTGGAGTGGATACAATACCCACCAAATCTAAATCAAATGCTAGAAAGTGAACCTTCTCAGGTTATTCTCTACAAAGCATACATATTTATGTCCACAGATCTTCAAGCTCACTAAAATTAGTAAGTTCAGTACTAAAATATAAATAATTGATTGTACCATTGTACAATCAGATTGTACCCTGAAATCCTGATTGAAATAAATAAAACATACAACATTCTAACATATACAATTAATAATACTTAAAAGCTTTTAAGCTTTGCATTTGTTTGAATATAACACCTAAACTACACTAAGGGAGCAATCCCATGGCACTAGACACTTAGATGGCCATAACATTTTTCGGTTTATGGGTAACGAGGTCAGAGCCAGGGCTCCAAGCTCGGTTCCCAGAAACCACACTCCCCACCCCCTCCCCCTTGTAGCCGGCACGGTTCTTCCCCATCTCTGCAACAGAGCAGAGAGGGCAAAAAGTGGGCAATCACAGGGGAGGGGAGGAGACTGCAGAAACCACTTTACGGGGCTTCCTATGTGCCATGCAGCTGCAGCCTCCCCCTCCCGTTCCAAAATCTCATGTCTAGCTGAAAATGCAGAGCAGCAGGAGAATGAAGGAGAGGATCCCCTGCATGCTCCAGCCACCCTCATTGGAGCCCAGGACAGCATATGTTTCTCCCCAGCGCTACCACCACCACTTCAACTTATCCTCAAAACAACTCCGTGAAGCAGGTCACGCTCAAGAACATGTGTCTGGCCAAGGAAACCCAGGGACTTCTGTGGCCTGAGTGGTATTTGTGCCCAGGCCTGCCTAGTCCGAACCCAACTCTCTTATAATACCACTCTGATGTTGTTCCCTGACTAGAGACAACATTTAGAATTTAAGACAACGTATTTATATATTGTTACCCAGCCTTTACCCAGCCTGTTACCCAGATCCCTTCATGGATCACTGCCTTGTTGTGGCGAAGGGGCTTGCGTAACTCAGTGAAGCCATAAGCTATGCCGTGCAGGGCCACCCAAGACGGACAGGTCATGGCAGAGGGTTCTGACAAAATGTGGTCCACTGGAGAAGGAAATGGCAACCCACTCCAGTATTCTTGCCAAGAAAACCCCATGGAACGTATCACAAGGCTAAAAGATATGACGCCGGAAGATGAGCCCCTCAGGTCGGAAGGTGTCCAATATGCTACTGGGGAAGAGCAGAGGGTATTTCCAAGTAGCGCCAGAAAGAGTGAAGCGGCTGGGCCAAACCCGAAAGGACACTCAGCTGTGGATGTGTCTGGCGGTGAAAAGAAAATCCGATGCTGTAAAGAACAATATTGCTTAGGAACCTGGAATGTCAGATCAATGAATCAAGGTAAGCTGGAGGTGGTCAAACATGAGATGGTAAGATTGAACATCGACATCTTGGGAATCAGCGAACTAAAATGGACAGGCATGGGCGAATTTAATTCAGGTGACCATCATATCTACTACTGTGGGCAAGAATCCCTTAGAAGAAATGGAGTAGCACTCATAGTCAACAAAAGGGTGGGAAAAGCAGTACTGGGGTACAATCTTAAAAATGATAGAATGATCTCAGTACGAATCCAAGGCAAACCATTCAACATCACAGTAATTCAAGTCTATGCCCCAACCACTGAGGCCGAAGAAGCTGAGGTTGATCGGTTCTATGAAGACCTACAACACCTTCTAGAACTAACACCAAAAAAAGATGTCCTCTTCATCATAGGGGATTGGAATGCTAAAGTAGGAAGTCAAGAAATCACCGGGATAACAGGCAGGCATGGCCTTGGTGTACAAAATGAAGCAGGACAAAAGCTAATAGAGTTTTGCCAAGAGAACATGCTGATCATAGCAAACACTCTTTTCCAACAGCACAAGAGGCGACTCTACACATGGACGTCACCAGATGGTCAATATAGAAATCAGATTGATTATGTCCTTTGCAGCCAAAGATGGAGAAGCTCCATACAGTCAGTAAAAACAAGACCTGGAGCTGACTGTGGCTCAGATCATGAGCTGCTTCTTGCAAAATTTCGGCTTAAATTGAAGAACGTCGGGAAAACCACTAAACCATTCAGGTATGACCTCAGTCATATCCCTTCTGAATATACAGTGGAGGTGAGGAATAGATTTCAGGGATTAGACCTGACAGACAGAGTGCCTGAGGAACTATGGACGGAGGTCCGTAACATTGTTCAGGAGGCAGCAACAAAATCCGTCCCAAAGAAAAAGAAATGCAAGAAAGCCAAGTGGCTGTCTGAGGAGGCTTTACAAGTAGCTGAGGAAAGAAGGGAAGCGAAAAGCAAGGGAGAAAGGGGAAGATATACCCAACTGAATGCAGAGTTCCAGAGAATAGCAAGGAGAGACAAGAAGGCCTTCTTAAATGAACAATGCAAAGAAATCGAGGAAAACAACAGAATGGGAAAGACTAGAGATCTCTTCAAGAAAATTGGAGATCTCAAGGGAACGTTTTGTGCAAAGACGGGCATGATAAAGGACAAAGAAGGCAGGGACCTAACAGAAGCAGATGAGATTAAGAAGAGGTGGCAAGAATACACAGAAGAACTATACAGGAAAGATCTGAATGTCCCTGATAGCCATGATAGTGCGGTCACTGAACTTGAGCCGGACATCCTAGAGAGTGAAGTCAAGTGGGCCTTAGGAAGCATTAGTAACAACAAAGCTAGCGGAGATGACGGTATTTCAGCCGAGCTATTTAAAATCCTAAAAGATGATGCTGTTAAAGTGCTGCATTCAATATGCCAACAAATCTGGAACACTCAACAGTGGCCACAAGACTGGAAAAGGTCAGTTTACATTCCAATTCCAAAGAAGGGCAACGCCAAAGAGTGTTCAAACTACCGCACAATTGCGCTCATTTCACATGCCAGCAAGGTGATGCTCAAAATCCTACAAGCTAGGCTTCAGCAGTATGCGAACCGAGAACTACCGGAAGTACAAGCTGGGTTTCGAAGAGGCAGAGGAACTAGAGATCAAATCGCCAACATTCGCTGCATCATGGAGAAAGCAAGAGAATTCCAGAAAAACGTCTATTTCTGCTTCATTGACTACGCTAAAGCCTTTGATTGTGTGGATCACAACAAACTGTGGCAAATTCTGAAAGTGATGGGAGTACCAGACCACCTTACCCGTCTCCTGAGAAACCTGTACGAGGGTCAAGAAGCAACAGTAAAAACCAGACATGGAACAACCGAGTGGTTCAAAATTGGGAAAGGAGTACGACAAGGCTGCATATTGTCACCCTGCTTATTTAACTTATATGCAGAGTACATCATGAGAAATGCCGGGTTGGATGAATCACAGGTCGGAATTAAGATTGCCGGGAGAATTATCAACAACCTCCGATATGCAGACGATACCACCCTAATGGCAGAAAGCGAAGAGGATCTCAAGAGCCTCTTGTTGAGGGTGAAAGAGGAGAGTGCAAAAGCTGGTTTGAAACTCAACATTAAAAAAACTAAGATCATGTCATCTGGCCCTATCACTTCCTGGCATATAGAAGGGGAAGAAATGGAAGCAGTGACAGATTTTACTTTCTTGGGCTCCAAGATCACCGCAGACGGTGACTGTAGCCATGAAATTAAAAGACGCTTGCTCCTTGGGAGGAAAGCTATGGCCAACCTAGACAGCATAGTAAGAAGCAGAGACATCACCTTGCCGACAAAGGTCCGTCTAATCAAAGCTATGGTTTTCCCAGTAGTAATGTATGGCTGTGAGAGCTGGACTATAAGGAAGGCTGAGCGCCGAAGAATTGATGCTTTCGAACTGTGGTGCTGGAGAAGACTCTTACGAGTCCCCTGGACTGCAAGGAGGTCAAATCAGTCCATCCTAAAGGAAATCAACCCTGAGTGCTCATTGGAAGGACAGATAATGAAGCTGAAGCTCCAATATTTTGGCCACCTAATGCGAAGAGAAAACTCCCTGGAAAAGACCCTGATGCTGGGAAAGACTGAAGGCAAAAGGAGAAGGGGACGGCAGAGGATGAGATGGCTAGATAGCATCACTGATGCAATGAATATGAACTTGAGCACGCTCCGGGAGAGAGCGCAGGACAGGAAGGCCTGGCGTGCTATGGTCCATGGGGTCACGAAGAGTCGGACACGACTGAACGACTGAACAACAACAACAACAACAACACCCAGCCTTTACTCCACCCAAAATGATTTCTAAAAACAATGTAATAAGAACACTTATATAAAAACACAAGAGATGAAAAATGTCTGGAAATAACGCAGCCATAGGGAAAAATATTTTTTAATCCTCTCTGTAAGATTCCTAGCAGTTATTTCTTTCATTCCTTATTAAAATTATTGATCTAAAGTATATTTTACTGACAGACATTTATGCTCATTTCCCAACTTGTGAGTTAAGTCACCATTGTGTATTCTTGACAGCTTGGGCTTTGTTCTATAGAGTCCTGTGTTTCTGATGCTGTAGCTGTAATTTAATGTAGTTCTAATCTATTCGGACAATAATTACGAATTTACTAATGGAGTTTACTTTTAAACATTTTAAAATATGATAGTTTTATGTTCAAACTAAGTTTAACATAAAATAACTTTAGGAACAGAAAGACTGCTTTATGCTCCTAAAGCAGCCCTCCCAACCTGGTGCCCTCCAGATGTTTTGGACTACAGTGCCCAGCATTCCTGACCATTGGCCATGCTGACTGAAGCTGAAGGGAACAGAATGTCTGGAGGGCACTAGGTTGGGGAAAGCTGTCTAAAAGCAACAAAATTACTTTAGATCTGTAAAGAGCGCTTTTAAAAAGTGTTGCTTATTTTTCCATAATTTCCCATTTTTCTGGGGGGGAAGTTTTTCCATGGCTCAAGATTTCCAGAAATTTTATATCTCTATTCCTGACTAACCAAGAAACATCTCAGGGTCATGGTAGGACATCACCCATTATGACAGCAGTTAAGGCAAAAACCATGTTAAAAATAAGAGAAGGTGTCATGATGCTGTTACATAGATCAATGGTGTGATCACATTTGGAATAACGTATGTTTCTGGGCACCCCATCTCAAAAAACAGTGCATCATAAATATGGAAAAGCTGCAGAGAAGGGCAACTAAAATGATCAAGGGCTTATTTTGTTTTATGCTTTTTACTCAAAGGTGGAGGGGGAAGATGATGGGGGTGGGGGACATGGTAGAATTTTGTAAAATTATGGAACCACCATGCACAGAAAGCAGCATACCTCCAAGTGCCCAACCATGGGGCAGCCATCGCCACGATGCCCAGCTTGTGAGCCTCCTGGGTCATCTGGCTTGCCAGAATGGAAACTGAAGGCAAAATGTCCAAGGCAGCCATTCTTAAGAACAAGAAACTTTGAAGGGGGGGCAGGGGGGGTGTTGCCTAGTCGGCAAGACTTGGATCTCTTACAACGCAGTTCTATGCACACTTGCTTAGGAGAAACCCCCATTGAACCCAAGCAGACTTCTACAGGATTGTGTAGTTAGCATCCTGGATAAAAAAAAAAAAAACAGGCAGCGCAATTTGCAATGACCACCAATCTGTCCTACTGTAGATATCTCTTCAATGCCCCTTCTCCAGTGTAATTAACTCCAGTGTAACTCCACTGGAGTTAATATACAATTACAAGTCAAGGTCCCAAGATCTATGAAAGATGGAGTACACCTTGAAGGTACACCTCTGGAAGAACAAGGAGGACATTCGTCCCTTTGTGTCTGGGGATGTCACTGAAAGAGACACAAGAGGAAGCCACAGGAACAAGATAGATCTTACAGGTTCAAAAGGTTCCCACTCAAGGCCTAATGTTGCTACATCCCTGAATGAACCACAACACAGGAGACAGGGACAGTTCACCTGGCTCACAAAGACACTAGTCACAGCTATTGTTCAATTCCAGAAGTAGAGGCTTTAAGTAGCTCAGCCTGGTAGCCCAGAGAAAGTTTTTAAAAATGCTTCCAGATCTCATATACAGGGGAAAGCACAAGGGAAAGAAGCAGTGGTGAGGATCTTGTTGAAAAAACAAAATCTACATCATATGGTTTTGGGTAAGTACCACCCTGTGTCAAATTTGCCATTCTTGGGCAAGGTGCTGGAGCATGTGGTGGCCTCACAACGCCGAGCAGTGGTGTATGATACTGATTACTTAGACACATTCCAATCAGGTTCCAGACCTAGTTATGGGACAGAAACAGGTTTGGTTGCCCTGGTTGATGAGGGGAGTGCAACCATGTTGGTTCTTGTGGAGCCCTCAGCAGTTTTCAATACCACTGACCATGATATCCTTCTGGATCATTTATCAGGGTTTATTTATTTATTTATTTTATTAAATTTCTGAATCGCCCATCTGACCGGCCACCCAGCCACTCTGGGCAATGTATGTCAATACAAACAGTTTTAAAACAATAAATTTTTACAGTAAAACATCGTATTTCTAGAACTACCCTAACCCACCCCAAAAACCTGCCTGAACTACCACGTTTTTAATGCGTGTTGGAAGCTCATTAAAGAGGGGGCATGGCGGAGTTCCCTAGGGAGGCAGTTCCACAGAGTGGGGGCCACCACAGAGAAGGCCCTCTCCTTCGTCCTCACCAACCTAGCTGTCCTGGTTGATGGGACAGAGAGAAGGCCATCTGAGGCTGATCTTGTTGAGCGGCCTGTCTGGTGTTGCTGGAGGCACTCCTTGAGATAGGCTGGGCCAGAACCATATAGGGTTTTAAAGGTCAAAACCAACACCTTGAATTTGGCCCGGAAAACAGCTGGTAACCAGTGCAACTCCTTCAGCACCGGAGTGATGTGATCACGCCAGCGACTGCCCCTTTAATCAGGCGAGCCACAACGTTCTGTACCAGCTGCAGCTTCCGAACCGTCTTCAAGGGTAACCTCAAGTAAAGCGCATTACAGTAGTCTAAACGAGAGGAGACCTGGGCATGTACTACCGATGGGAGCAGATGGTCGGGAAGGTAGGGGCGCAGCCGCCGTATCAGATGGAGTTGGTACAGCGCTGTCCGGCTCGCAGCTGACACCTGAGTCTCCATGGACAGCTGGGAGTCTAAAATGACCCCTAGGCTGCACACCTGGTCTTTCAAGGGCTGTACCCCATTCAACACCAGGTCAACACCCCCCAACCTCCTCTTGTCTCCCACCAAAAGTACCTCGGTCTTGTCAGGGTTCAGCTTCAACTTATTCCTCCCCATCCAGCCACTCACCGTCTCCAGACATTTGGACAGGGATTCTACAGCCAAACTTGGTGAAGATTTAAAGGAGAGGTAGAGCTGCGTGTCATCCGCATATTCATGATACCACACCCCAAACCTCCTGATGACAGCCCCCAGCAGCTTCACATAGATGTTAAATAGCATCAGGGAGAGGATGGAACCCTGTGGCACCCCACAAGTGAGCGGCCATGGGTCCAAAACCTCCTCTCCCAGTGCTACCCTCTTGTACCTGCTGGAGAGGAAGGACCGGAACCACCGCAATACAGTGTCTCCAGTGCCCAACCCCTCCAGGTGGTCCAGAAGGATACTGTGGTCAACAGTATCAAAAGGAAGAAAAAGAAAAAACAAGGAAGGAGCATTAGCTCCTATCCAAAACCCTCCTCATATCATCCACCAAGGCGACCAAGGCCATTTCTGTCCCATACCCAGGCCTGAAGCCCGACTGAAATGGATCTAGATAATCAGCTTCTTCCAAGTGTGCCTTCAACTACATCACCACCACCTGCTCAAACACCTTGCCCAAAAATGGCAGATTTGAGACTGGGAGAAAATTGTTCAGAACTTGGGAATCCAAGGAGGGCTTCTTTAAGAGTGGTCTTATCACTGCCTCCCTGAGAGCTGATGGCATCACTCCCTCCTCAAGGGAGGCGTTCACCACCGCCTTGATCCCCTCACCCAGCCTCTCTCTGCAGCTCATAATGAGCCAAGATGGGCAAGGATCAAATAAGCAGGTGGTCGGCCTTACAGATGAAAGCACCTTGTGCACTTCATCAGGAGGAAGAAGCTGGAACCGATCCCACAAAACCGGTGTGCCACAGACCGCCTCCTGCTCACTAACTGTATCCACAGCGCATGGAATAACACTCCTAATCCGATCAATTTTATCCGCAAAGTGCCTTGCCGAGGCCTTACAGGAGGCCTTAGAATGCTCCAGTGGTTCCGGAGCAACTGGACCGACCAGGCTCCGGACCACTTGGAACACAGGACAGCACTCTGTGGACGCAGTAGAGACAGCATAATATTCCTTTTTTGCTGCCTTCACCGCCACATGATAGGCTGAAGATACAGCTCTAGCCCGGGTCTGATCGTCTTTGGAGCGAGACGTCCGCCACCAGCACTCTAGCCATCTCACCTCCTGTTTCAGAGCTCGTAACCATGGCTTGAACCATGGTGCAGTCCGAGCCCTGTTCAGGGGGAGAGGGCGTTTTGGAGCCACCCGATCTAATGCCCCACTGAATGCGGCATTCCAGCTACTCACCAGGGTCTCGACCGAGTGGCCGTTCGCGTGCTGCAGAGAATCCCCAAGCACGTTCAGGAATACATCTGGATCCATAGGACGCCTGGGGCGAACCATTTCAGTGGGTCCTCCACCCCTGCAGAGGGATTGTGGAACCGAGAAGTTCAACGTCACCAAATAGTGATCTGACTGGGATGGGCTCAGGACACACAGTACTAAAGTGGTTCCAGTCCTTCCTGGAGGAGAGGTCTCTGCAAGTGGTGCTGGGGGACTTTTATTCCACCCCACAGCCTTCAGCTTATGCAAGTTTCTATCCTGTCCCTCATGCTTTTTAATATCTACCTGAAACCACTGGGCAAAGTCATCAGGAGACTTGGGCTGAAGTGTCATCAGTATGTAGATGATATTCAGCTGTGCCTCGTTTCTATCTACACCTCTCAGGGAGGCTGCTGAACTCTTCAGCCAGTGTCTGGAGGCTGTTTTGGGGTGCCTAAGACTGCAACTTGATCGAGATTGAGGTACTGTGGGTTGGGAAATCAAGTACTTTGGATAGAGGTTTACAACTGGTCTCAGATGAAGTTGCGCTCTCCCTAAAAGACCACATGTGTAGTCTGGGAGCCTGTCAGGAGGCCCTAGCCAGCCTCTTTCAGTCTACTCCAGTAGCCAACTCCAGACACAGACAAAGGATTCTTTTCAAGGCTTTATTCCTTTTACAACTTAATAACTTTCACCAGCGACTAACCTATGAACAGCAGAGTAACCTATGCCCCAGGTTGGAAAAGGTTGGTCCCCGTTTGAATGAGAATCACTTGCAGACCCTGAACTTATGGGCTAGGGAGAGTCCCTCCCCTTTTCCCTTGGGTCCTCTGGACGCGACCGTTGCTTGCACGCCAGACGGGCGCTACGCCTCCTTTCCGCGCCCTCCATAGCTCGTCGCTTTTTGCATCTGCGTTGAGCATCCAGCTAGCCCTCCTCCCACGCTCCTTCACTCCCAGGAGCACTATCTATGTCTGGAATGCTGGGAGGAGGAATCTCTGCCAGCTGCAGGGCCTGTGAGGGATGAGCGCGCTCCTCTCCCACAGACAGCTGTTCCTCCTCAGAATCAGAACTGCTCTGAGGTTCTATGGGCTCAGTGTCCACCCTGACATCATCCCCGCTCCCATGAGGCCCCCCCCCCCCCGGGCTTGTGGGGGTAGAGCTGGTGGAAACGCCTCAGCAGCAATGGAGCATGTACATATTCCGCGGGTTCCCAGGATCGCTCATCTAGCCCGTACCCCTTCCAGTCCACCAGATATTGCAGGCGTCCGTGAGAAAGGCGGGAATCCAGAATCTCCGCGACCTCAAACTCCTCCTCCCGTAAGAGGTGGTGTACCGCTCTCAACTCCTCTAAAAGGTAGTGGGCCGCCAGCACCGAAGAGGGAGCTAGGGTGGACGGGAAAGCCTTGGGGTGGTAACCAAAATTGGCAAAAAATGGAGTTTGGCGGGTGGAAGCATGGCAGGCATTGTTATAAGGAAATTCCGTGAGAGGCAGCAAGGAAAACCAGTCATCTTGCTGGTAACTGACATAACAGCGCAAATATTGCTCTAGAGTTGCATTGGTGCGCTCGGTCTGACCGTCCGTCTGTGGATGGTGGGCGGAGGAAAGACGGAGCATCACATGTAGAAGCCCAAGTAGCTCCCTCCAGAAATGGGCAGTGAATTGGGGCCCCCTATCCGAAATGAGACCCTCGGGCCATCCGTGGAGTCGGAAAACATGCACCAAAAACAGCTCCGCCGTCTCCCTGGCTGTGGGCAACCCAGAGCAGGGGATGAAATGGGCCATCTTAGAAAACAAATCCACCACCACCAGAATGGTGGTCTTACCGTGTGAGGGAGGCAAGTCAGTGATGAAGTCAAGGGAGAGCAGTTTCCAAGGTCCTGAGGGAGTAAGCAGGAGGTGAAGCAATCCTGTGGGCCTGCCTGAGGGGGCCTTCGCCCGTTGGCAGGCTGGGCAGGAGGCGACATAGGACTTGACATCCCGACACACATGAGGCCACCAAAAATCCCACATCACTCCGTGCAGGGTCTTGGCGAAATGGCCCAGTTTTCCACACCGAAAGCAGCGGTGCTCAGCTCACTGGCGCTCAAGCTCCTCTGGCAGCAGCGGGGCTCGGGTAGCTCCCAGCTGCATCGGGGTCTCCTCCGGCCCCACCACAGGGGTGGGGGAGGGGGCAGGAAACAGGGGGGAATGGGAGGAGGGAAATCTCGGCCCCCGGCACCCCGCCGGGTCTGCTGCCCCCCTCCAGCCGACTATCTATCTGGAGACAGGTCTGGATGAGGTCCTCCAAAGTCGGCAGGCTGGGTGTCCGCGCCAACTTGTCCAAGATCTCGTCGTTTAAACCATCCAAAAACTGAGCCACCAGCGCGGCATCATTCCACTGTAAGTCCTGCATCAGCAAGCAAAAAGTTGTCGCATAGCTGGAAACTGAGTCCTTGCCCTGCCTGAGGCGGTGAATCTCCCGAGAAGCCGTCTGCATCCGCAGGGGGTCACCAAAAAAACAGGCCATCGCTGTCATGAAACCTTGATAGTCCCCGAGCAGGGGGTCGTTAGCGAGGAGTCCCAAAGCCCATTTAGCGGCCACGCGGGAAAGTAGATTAATGATGAAACCCACACGAACCTGTTCCATCAGGAAATCCTCAGGTCGAAGGCACATGTACAGCTCTGATTGGGCCCTGAAAATCTGAAAAAGTCCCTTCTCCCCAGAAAACTTCTCTGGCAAGGCCACCGGGCACTTGCGGCGGCGGCGGGGGGGGAATCGGAGGTGGCGGGGGTTGAACCTATAGATTCTGCAGAGCAACCGTCAGTTGAGCCACTTGATCACGGAGAATCTGGTTGTCTTGCGCCAGAGCCTGCACTGTTGGGTCTCTGGCACCCTCCATTTGGCAGTAGGAGGAGAGTGAGAGAGAGAAAAAAAGAGCCAACGGGGACCAAGCTGTCAGGAGGCCCTAGCCGGCCTCTTTCAGTCTATCCTAGTAGCCAACACCAGACACAGACAAAGGATTCTTTTCAAGGCTTTATCCTTTTACAACTTAACAACTCTATCACCAGCGACTAAGCTATGAACAGCAGAGTCATCTATGCCCCGGGTTGGAAACAGTTGGTCCCTGTTTGAACGAGAATCACTTGCAGACGCTGACCTTACGGGCTAGGGAGAGTCCCTCCCCTTTTCCCTTGGGTCCTCTGGACGCGACCGTTGCTTGTGCGCCAAACAGGCGCTACGCCTCCTTTCCGCACCCTCCATAGCTTGTCGCTCTCTGCATCTGCGTCGAGCATCCAGCCAGTCCTCCTCCCACACTCTTTCACTCCCAGGACTGCTATCTATGTCTGGAATGCTGGGAGGAGGAATCTCTGCCAGCTGCAAGGCCTGGGAGGGATGAGCGCGCTCCTCTCCCACGGACGGCAGTTCCTCCTCAGAATCAGAACTGCTCTGAGGTTCTATGGGCTCAGTGTCCACCCTGACAGAGCCCTCCTGGACTCTATGCTGACTGGGAAGCCCAGACAGCTGCAGAGTCTGGAAGTGCACTTTACCAGCTTAGGATGGTATGCCAAATGTAGCCCTATCTGGAGAGATCAGACCTGGTCTCAGTTATCCATGTACTAGTGATGTCCAGGCTATGCTACTGTAATGTGCCGTAGAAGGGGTTGCCTTTGAAGACTGTGTGGAAACTTCAGCTGGTGCAGAATGCAGCCGCCTGAGTGCTGGTGAGGGCAAGACAATCCAATCATATAAGGCCTATATTGCACCAGCTGCACGTTGTTACCAATGTGTTTCTGAGCCCAATTTCAACTAATGGTTTTGAACTTTAAAGCCTAAAATGGTTTAGGACCAAATTACTTGATGTACCGCCTTTATCCGTATCAGCCTGCCTGCACTTTAAGATCAGCATTTGCCCACCTGTGAGGGTAATTAGGTGTATGACTACACAAAAAGGGGCCTTTCTGGCAGTGCCCCCACATCTCTGGAATAAGTTGCCAGCCAGTATCATTGCAGGCTTTTAGGAAGGCCCTGAAAACCTGGCCTTCCCCGATTCTGCGTTTAGCAGGCTGGGTTGTGGCTGCAGTTGTATATTTTATTTTTTATGCTGGTGGGTTTTTTAGGATGCTTCCTGCTGTTGCTCGTTTTACTATTTTTATTATCAGATCAGTTTTTATGTGAATTTTATTGTTGTGCTGTTTTTATCTCTGTACTGGTTTTTATTGTGTGGGTTTTATTATTGCATGCTAGCTTGGGAGGGCTCCTGCACTGAAAAGTGGCCAAGAAATATCTTTTTAAAATAAAAAATAAATATTTTTTCTCATTTCAAGCTGCTGATGTGCCCAAAGTGACTACGATTTGTGTGGGCAGCAGGTGGGTTAGCAAGAACTTGTTTGGGTTAATTTATCTTGCATGACCTACAAGGCTATAGGCCCAATGGGAGGAACACTGGACACTCTGGGCCCTGGGTGCTACCCTATCTTATGTTCACAATCACCCTTCTGCAGTTGTGATGGCGCAGTCTGAGGATAACCTCCTAATTGTGCCCCTGCTGGTGTCTTTCAACCTTCAAAGCGATGAGAGGAATCATTCCAGGTTCAGATGGTACATTGACCGCTGGGTAAAAATTTCCATAGTTCTTCTGTTTTTGTGGCTATCATGTCTGTGGGACATGACAGGGACTTAAAAGATCCTTTACACATACATACATACACACACACACACACACACACACCACATACTGCAAGATATGAATATCTTTCAGGTCATTACCAGGCCTTCAGGGATCTTAAAGTTAGTTGGGAAGCTGCTTGAAGAGCATTAATTTGGCCTTTTTCTAGGTATGTCTAATAAACACCCAAGTAGCTTCAGACTGGAGACCAACAGAAAGAGTAAAAACCCTTGACCCTTTGGCCTTCCAACATCTGACACCAAATCCTGTGGAAAGAGCAGCTTAATCAAACTGAAGCTTAACCAATTTGGGAAATTGGACTCAATGATCTAAATGATCCCTTCCAACTCTATGATTTTGCAGCCACATGCACCTAAACCAGAAATTGGATTTTGTTCAGTCCAAAAATGCAGCCACGCCTGCACACAAGCCAGTTTTGAGGTGGCTTCTGCAACACATTTGCCCTGAAACCTAAGTGCATTTCACCCAAACGTCTTTCTTTCAAACATTTATCTTAAGCAGAGGTTATTACAAATGCATACAGGTCTATGCCTAGGAGACCATGACTGAACTGAATACTCAGAATGAACGAGTAAACTCTCTACAAGCCACACCAGAAGTCTTTTGCAGAGGAGGCAGGTGGAAGGGGGTAAGGTGAGACACAGACAGGGCATGGATCGAAACTGGCCTCTTCCCAGGCTGTTCTTAAGTATGGGTCATAAAGTCTTTCAAAACAGTTTAAGACACAACAACTGCCATGGTAGCCAAAAAGAACAGGAGTTATGTAGCAAACATATTTTATGGAGTCAATGTTTCACAGATTTCTGTAGCAAGCAAAGAGCTTGGAGAGTCTTTTCCCCAACTTACGAGGGTCCCATAAAAGCATTATCACACTGACTTTCTGCAAAGATCTCTTTTAGGCAGTTCCACTAATTAACCAACATTCTTTTATGTTCATTTCTGGATTTTAAAAAATGTTTTTAGAGAAAATGTTTAAACAAATTGGCCCTTTCCACAGGGTCTCAGAACTATTTGCTGAATTTCAACAGGACAATGCATTTCCAAGGGGAACCCAGGGGAGCACTGAGCCTCAACAAGTAAGTGAAAGGTCCATCATGAGCCCACAGCCCCTTACAGCTGCATCAAGCCTTGCAGCACTTCAAACAGACAAGCAGAAAGCCATAGGAAGCGCAAACACATTTCTGCCCTCAACACATCAGAGCATACACAATGCTCCACTGCTCACATTCAAGGTATCGTAGTTTGACAACGGAAGGCATAGACCAAGAAATTCTACTGTCAGTCTCTTGGAAGACTATCCCACAAGAGGGAGACATCTGCATATATCCAGACCCCTGCCCGCACTTTCCTCACCCCTCTGCAGCCTACCTCCATGCTCATATTAACAATCCTAATGAGGATGGAGGAAGCAGAAGAAGGTGAACACAGTAGTGAGGAAAGAAATCGTAGGCAGGCAGAGGGGAAGGGAGAAGATGTGAGCACAGCAGTGGGGACGGAAATCATGGTTGGGAAGAAGAGGAAGTGAGTGCAACAGTAGGGAAGGAAACTGATTGGACAGGCCGGGAGAGAAAGAGGTGAACACGGTGACTGGGAGAAAGAAAAATCCAGAGCAGGAGGGAGGTCTCCACAGAGAACAGGTGAAGAGAAAAATGGGGGTGGGGAGGAGAGACTCACCGGGGGGAAAGCAAATGCACCCCAGGGAAAAACAATAAATGTGCCCATAGATCCAAAAAGGTTGCCTACTCGTTCTAGACTTTATTGAGACATTGAAAACAAATAAATCCCCAGGCTGAGATGGTATCCATCCTGGACTTCTTCAAGAATTCAACTGTGAAACAGCTGAACTTCTAACAAAAATATATAACAAGTCCCTAAGAATGGTCTCTGTACCACAGGACTGGACAATATAAGACTCATTTTTACGAAGGGATCAAGAGGAATCCAGGAAATTACAGGCTGGTTAGCTTAATGCCTGTTCTGGGTAAGCTGGTGGAAAGCATTATTAAAGATAAACATATAGAAGGACAGATCCTGCTGAAAAAGAATCAACATGGCTTCTGCAAAATTAAGTCCTGTCCAACTAAGCTTTTCGAGTTCTAAACTCTAAAAGCTTAGTTTAAATGCAGGTTGTTGTGCTGTGTGAATCCAGCCATACTAACAAACCACAAACAACCCAAAAAACAAACTATTTGTTCTCTTTGTAGGTAATTTGTGGTTAACAAACCATGGTTTGTTAGTGCAGCTGGGTTCACACAACACAACTGTCTACGTTTCAACAACTACCCATGGTTCGACGACAACCCACACTCAACCTTGACAGTGGGTTGTCATGTTATGTGAGGCCAGCCATTATTCACTTGGATTTCCAAAATGTTTTTGACAAAGTCCCTCACCTGAGCAAACCTAGCAGTCATGAGATAAAAGGAGAGTTCCTGTTATGGATTCATACTGGTTAATGAACAATGTTCTCACAATGGAAGAATGTAAATCGTAACGTCCCCCAAGGACCTACACTGGGACTGGTGCTTGCTAACTTGTTCATCTGCAATTATTTAAGGTTAAAACGAAAAGGGATTGCAAAGCCCTCCAAAATGATTTCTTCAAATTGGGGGAATGGGCAACAAAATAACAAACTCCATTTGCAAGTATAAACAAGCGTAAAATGATGCACATGGGGGGGAATCTGAATACCATAGAATCATAGAATCACAGAATAGTAGGGTTGGAAGGAGCTTACAAGGCCATCGAGTCCAACCCCCAGCTCAATGCAGGAATCCAACTCAGAGCATCCCTGACAGATGGCTGTCCAGCCTCATCTTGAATGCCTCCAGTGAGAGAGAGCCCACTACCTCCCTAGGGAATTAGTTCCATTGCCGTATTGCTCTAACAGTCAGGAAGTTTTTCCTGATGTTCAGCTGGAATCTGACTTCCTGTCACTTGAGCCCATGATTCCGTGTCCTGCACTCTGGGATGATCAAGAAGAGATCCTGGCCTTTCTCTCTGTGACAACCTTTCAGGTACTTGAAGAGCGCTATCATATCTCCCCTCGGTAGGTATACACTAGTTGGGTTTGGGCTGGCCATGGTTGACCAAGGGGAAAATCTTGGTTTTGATGAAAACATCAATCCAGTGCGAAAAAGGCAGATTCCATACTGGGGGTTATTAGGAAAGAAACTGAAAATAAAATTTGGGGTGGGTTAGGGTATTTTAAAAAAAAAATTATGGTAGAATTTTATTGTTTTAAATTGTTTTATGGTGTGTTGTACATTGCCCAGAGTGGCTGGGTGACCAGCCAGATGGGCGATTAATACATTTAATTAATAAATAAATAATAAATAAAACTGCCAGTATCATAATGCACTTATATATATCTATGATGTGACCACACTTCAAATACTGTGCACAGTGCTGGTCACCGCACCTCAAAAAGGGATTTATAGAGCTGGAAAACATGCAGAAAAGGGTAACTGAAATTGTCAAGGAGCTAGAGCAACTTTTGGACTGGGCCTCCAAACACTTCCACTGAGGTAACATGGTCCGTAACTTCAAAGAAGTAGCCCACTGTAGCCTACATGTTATAATTCCAATAACATGTTTTTCAAGTATGAATATTCAGAAGGGGCCCATAGCTCAGTGGTAGAGCACATGTTTTACATGCAGAATGCCTCAGGTTCAATCTCCAATATCACAAAGTAGGGCTGGAAAAACCCCTGCCTGAAACTCTGGAGAACGGTTGCCATTTCGTGTTGACAATTCCTGGCTAGATGGACCAATCATCCAATTTAGTATTTTCCTAAATAGCTAACAAAGCTAAATCAAATTGACAAACATGGGTTTAGGCACTATAACAATGCATTCAGGACTCAGGTTCTCCCTTTGAAAACAGTTCAGAAAATTCAACCAGTGCAGCTGCCTGGATGCTGGTAACAGCCAGAAAATCTGAATATATTACACCAATTTTGCTCCAACTTCACTAGCTGCCTATACACTTTGGAACCCAATTCAAAGCACAGTTATTAACTTTCGAAGTCCTAAATGGTTTGAACCCAAATGACTCTGCATACATAGTAAGATCTGCATGAGAGGCCTTGCCTGCATGCCCACCTGTAAGATCTTCGAATAAGCACATTCTATAGTGACTCCTAAGCTTTGGAACAACCACCCAATGGAAATGAGCCTCTCTTCCACTACTCAATCATTGAAAGAGGCCTTAGAAACCTCTGTTTTTAAGAAACATTCACTTAAGTTACTCAGTATCTAAAATTTTATGCTGCATTTCAACGTCCATCTGATTTGAGATTAAGAAAGATCAAAGCCTCTACACCAGCAACAAGTCCCAAATAACATACAAAGATCAACATGGCATGAAGCAGACCTTCCAGCTTACTCGTAAGTCAGGACATGGGATTGATTCATCCAAGTACATCCCCTGAAGCCAGAGAGATGGTTTACAGTTCAGCATGCCTAAAGATACCTATCTTTAAAGTGTAGTATTTTATGCTCACAGAGGAGATTATGGCAAATGGGCAAGGAAAAAGCAGGAGAAGGTAAATGCAATGTCAGCAGTACAGGACAGTGAGCCCTCTCACCGAAAAGAACCACCATGTGGGATATTAACAATCGAGAATATCGAGGATGATGCTATAGAAGCAATCCCCATCTGTACATCTCTGGTGAATGCAGGATAAACAGGTATGCATTCATTGCACATATGGTTACATGGCATCTAGCAGATGCAGACAGGAACCAGCAGAGAATAAAACCACGCAAGAGACCTGGAATAATGTTCAATTCAGATGTAGCCTAAACAGCAGTGAGCAAAAAGCATATCAGAATCTACTGGTAGACTGACAAGGGTTTCTAGCTCCCAATTGTATTAACAATAGCAATACAATCTTTTCTCCACCCTACTCCCAATTTGGTTGCGGAAAAAGAATGCTTCAAGAAAAATCAGGTGTGGATTTTTGTATGAAATGGCTAATGCACTTCGTTCTGCTTACTGATCACAAATTCTTGGGGTCAACATGCATTCAGAGGCACCTGTTCCTCAACTGCTAACATATGTCCACCCACCTGAGTCACGATTTTGCACCTGGTGGATCTCAGAATTCTAGTAAAAAACTAAGTAGAGCACACAAGCCTGAAGTCCACTTACCCTTAACAAATAAAATTAAAAAGATGACATTTGACTCATTCACCAGAACTACTAGGCAAAAAATACCATATGAAAGTCAGTTCAGCATATGAAAGTCAAAGTCAGTTATGGAAGCTGAAGCAAGAAGGCGCTTGTACACACCCAGGACACCTGGCTAAACAGTTTGATGCTGGCATCTAAAAAGTTCAGACTTTTTCAGGCCATCGCTGTGACTGGCATGTGGAAGATGCCATACCCTACCATTTCTGACTGAAAGGGCCTTAGGTAGCAAGCCTGGGAAAATTCCTACTCTGAGACCCCAGAGAGCCACTGCCGGCCAGGCTAAAGTGCAAGGCAGCTTCTTATATTGTCTCTCTTCATCTTCCATATCCTCCTCCAAGGCAGGCCCCAAGGGAAAAAATGTATTTCTCATCCTACTGACAATAAGGTCATCTACAATCAGGAAAATGCTTCTTCTAGCTCATGAGACATACGATGAGGACTGGGCCAACTATGCATGCTGTGCCAGTTTTCAGCAAAAGGCAAACTGAGATGCATTTCTAAAGGAAGGGGGGGAAAGCAGGACTTCACATGAAACACACTCAGGTAACTGCAGTAAAATGAGGATCTTTCACTGAATTACACAAAAGTACTGGCTGTCAACAAGTGTTCCAAGAGATAAGAAAAGAACATGATAATTTGTATTGGGACAAAGAACCAAAAATCGGTTGCAGAAGTTAAGCAGCAAATACTACCTGTAAATACTAAGAGGAGGGGTGCGCAACATGGTATATAGCAGCACTTCTGGTAATACAATGGTTAAGATAATTAACTGAGCCAAGGTGTGCCCTATCCAAATCTCTCCGCCTCATCCAGATACACGCACTCGCTTTGTATGACGCTTCCCTCGCAGAAGCATTTCTTAGGTAGATTAGGAGAAGTTTGTGGGGCACGTGCGAAAGGGGTTCTTGGGTCAGAAATGGGGAGGGCACACGGCGCTGCTCCGTCGTTAAAGCTAGGCCGGCTTCCGCGGTCGGCCGGCCCGGCGAACTCATCACGGGGTGCTGCGGGAGAGGGGCTGCGCTCTCCGCTCACCCTCGCAGCGAAGCCAGAGCGAGCCGCGAACAGCCTCGCGGCTCCGGGGAGGGAGCTGGGCTCCACGCAGCGCCGCCTCCCCCAGCGGCGGTTGCGGGCTCCCGGCGCGGGCTGCGCTGCAGCGGGCGGCTCAGAGTGCGCGAGGCCCCCCGCCCCGCCCCGCCCCGCCCGTTTCTTCCGCGGGCTCCCGGCCCGCCCCAGCCGGCCCCGCGGGCGACCCCAAAACGCCCGGCAGGGCCTGCAGGCGCCGGAAAGGGCGCTGCCGCGCCGCCAGCCCGGCATTGCCTCGCAGCCCTGCGCTGGAGGCCCCGCTCGCGCCGCAGCTCGGCCCGGCCTCCCGGGAGGCGCCCGCGCCGGGCCTCCGCGCCCGCCCAGGCCCGCTCGCCCGCCCAGGCCCGCTCGCTGAGCCTACCAGGGGGCTGCCGGTGCTGGCCATGGGCCCTGCCTGGCCGCCCTCCAGCGCCTCGGCCGCGCTCCGCGCAGACTACGACCCAATGGGACGCCCGCGTCCTCCGTGAGTGACGTCGGCCACAACAATGCCCTTTTCCGCTGGGGGGGCGGGACTTCCGCCAGACTCGCTTGGCCACTGGCTCGGCAGCCGGCCTCTCAGTCCATATCTCGCGGCTCTTGCCTTTGCGTCTAGCTCTCGCGGGACTACCCTGCGCGTGCGCCAAAGGAGTCGGGGGGGGGTGAAGGGGAGGAGCGAGGGCCGGTGGAGAGGGCGGAGGGCGCCGCGCAGGCGTCGCACCTCCCCGGAAGAGGAGGGGCGCGCCCGCGACCCTTCCGCGAGCAGCCGGGTCCCGCGGTGCGCGGGCGCTCCCCCCGCAGGCAGCGCCTCGCTCCCGGGCGGCGCGTGCCTGCCAGGCTCCGGCAGGAGCGCTCCGTCGTTCCCTTGGCGACTCTGGTTTGTCGCCGCGCGGGCTCTTCTGTGGGCTGCATTTATTTTGAAGGAAAGTAGAATTTCAGGGACGAAGAGGGCTCCGTGGACAGCGGCCCGGCCCGGCCCGGCCCGGCCCGGCCCAGCCCTGCGCCGCTGTGAGGCGCGGCACGGAGCAGGAGGCCGGGCGAAGCGTTCGTCCAGCGCTCGGGGTTAGCAGCGCGAGGAAGCCGCCTTCGATTTTGTGTCCAAAGCCCGAGTGGAGTAAGTTGACCTGAACTTCTACTGAACTGGCTCAGGCCTACCTTTATTCTCGCCAATACAAAATGCTGCGTTACCACATTTTCTTTGTATAAGGCAACTCTGCTGTAAGTCTCACCAGACTTTCCAACATGGGTTATGGCCCAGGAAGCAGTTCTTTCTTTAAATAACATGAGATTGAATGTGCAGTGTCGTAAAGGCTGAAGCAAATCGAGGCTTGAGATTTTTATTTTAACAAGCAGTTGGTTACCCACGAACACAGCCTGTGGTGAAAAATCTAATCTAATAAAAGGTTTATCTTAACTAACTTCAGTTATTGAGCCATTCAAAGTGTTACGTCTATTATCTTTACAAAACTTCCTTAAATGCAATGTTCTTTGAGTAAACTAAACTTTGGGTTACTTTTTACTGTAGGTTTCTTTTTAATCCCTTCATGATTTGTTTGTAGGCCATATGTTACTGGCATATCATTGCACTTTGGCCTGCACCTGTGTTTCTAAAGGTGTACATAGACTTTAAAATGTTATAAAGGTATACAGACAATTTTTTGTGTTCAAATTTCATTTTACTCCAATTTGCAATTAATTATGTTCATTTAATTGTACTTGACATTGTTTTGATATTAAAAAATGAAATGTTATAGTACATTGTTATAGAAGATACCCTATTTTTTTAAGCTTTATGGACATAAACTCCCAACCTTAAATCATATGAAAACCATTGTTATTCATGGAATCTGCATGTAAGGAGCTTTCCAATGAAGAGAGATTTCATGAGGGAAGCCAGCCAAAAAGGGTTGACCAACTAACTCTTGACTTTGAATTATATATGTAAGAAGATTGGAACTGTGGCTGAGAGCAAGCAAACAGTGTTTCCCAAACAAAACACAGAAAGCTATCATGTATGCTGCTTCAGACCAAGAAACCACCTCAAGGTCAATGGGACACTTGAAGCACTGGATGACAAGTGATGCAGGACAGGAGAAGAAGCCATTGTAAGATGCAACTCCAAAGATCGAAAGGCAAGAAATTTATTAATACAATGCATCCCAGATGATCAGATTGTGCATATAAAGGGAGAAAAATCTGCTGCAGATATGCTTAAGGCACTGCAGAAATTATATGGGGAAGATGAGACCCAGAAACAAGTTTTATTGTTTAGAGCAGTGGTCTTCAACCAGTGGGTCATGATCCAAAAGTGGGTCTTGAGATCAGTCCGGTTGCGTCGCAGCAAAGCTGTTGGTGCCATCTTGGGCATGGAGAAAGAAGGGGTGGAAAGAGTTCCTTATTGGTGCAGGACATGGCTTCTCACAGTGCTTGTCAACTGGAGCAATAATGGTGGCGCCGCAGGGGAAAGGAAAGTGGTGGTGGTGGTGGTGGTGGTGGAGAAGGAGAAGGAGGAGAACTGAGTGCGGCCTGCACAAGGCAAAACCATATTTTTTCCAGCCCTACTTGCTGTCCCCTTTCTACTGATTAGGTGAGGGGCTCGCAAGCTTTTCCTTTCCCGTCTTTCTCTCGCTGTCCCAATCCCTCCCCCCCCAATGAGGAATGAACAATGGAAGAGGGGGAGAGGGTTCTAGTACACTTTTAAAAAGGGGTTAAGGGGGGAAATGTCAAGGGAAAGGTGTCTATGGAGAGACTGGGTTAGCGGGCTGGGTTCTGTCTGTGTGTGTGTGTGTTTATATGAACCTGTCTCCTTTTTATCCCACCCTTCCTCCAAAGAGCGGAGGGTACCATTTCTGCATAGTGTGTACTAGCCGAGGGTGGCGCATTTATTAAAAAAATGAAAAAAAAATTAATCCCATTTAGTAATGAAGTCTTATGAATGTCTACTCAGAAGTAAGGCACATTCATTTGAATGGGATTTACTCTTGTGTAAGTGTATAGGATGGCAACCTTCAATTTCACTGTTAATTTGGAATTATAATAAATCTTGTTTTTATTTAGTTGGCTTTTAAAAGAATTATAAATGGCAAGACAGTGCATACAGAAAGGGAAAAAAACTTTTTGCTTCAAAGTAGAACTATATGTTCCTTCAAGGTCATAGAAACTGTTCCCCTCCCAACCCCTGCAGCCCCCAACAAAGAACAACTAGAATCATAGAATAGCAGAATTGGAAGAGGCCATTGAGTCCAACCCCCAGTTCAATGCAGGAATCCAAGTTCATTTTATTTATTCATTACATTTCTATACTGCCCAATAGCCAAAGCTCTCTGGGTGGTTGAGTTAAAGCATGCCTGACAGATGGCTGCCCAACTGCCTCTTGAATGCCTCCAGTAATGGTGAGCCCACCACCTCCCTAGGCAATTCATTCCGTTGTTGTACTGCTCTAACAGAGAGTACTGCCACCAAAATTTGGTTCTAAGGATGATAGACCTTCCCCAGGTTTATTTTCTGTACATTTGATTCCAGGCAAGGTGACGCTAGGAAGGGACAAGAATCACAGTGGAAGTGAGCAGAATGAAAAGGAAGGTCAGTGAACTGAGAGGGAGACCAAAAGGCACTATCAGCAGGCAAAAGGAAGCAGGTGAAAGAAAACAGGATTGAAAAGTTTGAGATGGTAACAAGGTGTCAGAAGGCTTGAGCAGAGAGGAAAAGGTAACAGACGGGTAGCTGGTAATAGAAAAGATTGTGAAAGAAGGTGAGGTGAGAGAGAAAGCGAAAGTAGAGAAAGGACTAAGAAGGTGGCAAGAGAAAATGGAAGGTGAGAGGATTGTGGGTCAAAAGTGGCAGCAGAGAAAGGAATAAAAACTGCAAGAAGGTAGGGGGAGAAAAAGACTCCAACAAGTGACAGATAAGAAAGGAGGTGCTGAAACACTATAACCGGTGAAAATTATAGGCAGTGAGAAGACGGGAAGAAGACGAGGCAGTTGTATCCTGTTGGATGCCATGGATGCATTTCTGGTTAAAAAGAAAAAGAAAAAAAAGAGAAACCTAATGATAATGATAGCGTGCCATCTTATTCAACATCTGCCACTGGCTTCACTGAGGAGAAAACCCTCAGAAAGCAAAGAGAGGACACAACTTCTAAAAAGGATCAAAAGTTTGACCAACAATACATGAAAATATGGGTTCACTTGTATTGAAAAAAATAGTGTGCCCATACATCAGTGTGTGATATGTGGTGAGATGCTAGCAAATAAAAGTTTGAAGCCATCAAAGCTGTTAAGGCATTTAGAAGCAAAACATGCCAGTTTTAAAAACAAACCACTTGATTTTTTTCAAAGAATACACAATTCGTTTTTGAAGAGCAAGAAAACTTTACTCCATTCAGCATCTTCAGAAAATTTATTTATTTATTAAATTAATTAATTTAATAAATTTAAATTAATTAAATTAATTAATTTTAATATAATATTAATTAAATTAATAATAATTAATTTTAATTAATAAAATTAATTAAAACCCAGCCACTCTGGGCGATGTACAACATATAATAAGACAGTTTAAAACAATAAAATGTACAATAAAAATATTTTCTAAAATACCCTAACCCACCCCAAATGCCTGCCTGAACAACCACGTTTTTAATGCACGGCGGAAACTCATTAAAGAGGGGGCATGGCGGAGTTCCCTAGGGAGGGAGTTCCACAGAGTGGGGGCCACCACAGAAAAGGCCCTCTCCCTCGTCCCCACCGGTCTAGCTGTCCTGGCTGATGGGACAGAGAGAAGGCCATCCGAGGCTGATCTTGTTAAGCGGCCTGTCTGGTGTTGCTGGAGGCGCTCCTTAAGATAGGCTGGGCCAGAACCATATAGGGTTTTAAAGGTCAAAACCAACACCTTGAATTTGGCCCGGAAAACAACTGGTAACCAATGCAACTCCTTCAGCACTGGAGTGATGTGATCTTGCCGGCAGTTGCCTTTAATCAGGCGAGCCGCTGCGTTCTGTACCAGCTGCAGCTTCCGAACCATCTTCAAGGGTAACCCCACGTAGAGTGCATTACAGTAGTCTAAATGAGAGGAGACCAGGGCATGTACTACCAATGGGAGCAGAAAATGCAATGAGAGCTTCATTTCTTCTGTCATATCGAATTGCAAAAGCAAAAAAAGACTACACAATTGGAGAAAAACTTCTACTGCCAGCTGCTGTTGACATGTGCACTAAAAAAACTTGGTGAGGTAGCAGCTGCAAAGCTGAGAACTATACCCTTATCAGATACCACAGTAAGTAGAAAAGCTGAAGACTTTTCTGATGATTTAAAAACACAAGTAGTTCAGTGTATAAAACAAGCAAACATATTTCAATACAACTAGATGAGTCAACAGATGTGTCCAGGCTTGCTGTTCTTCTTGCATATGTGAGATATGTGTGGGAAGGAGAAATTGAGGAAGAAATTTTATTCTGTAAAGAACTGCCAACAATAACTACAGCAAATTATATTTTTGAAGCTTTGGATGGTTTCATGGTAGAAAATGAAATAATGTGGAGCAGCTGTTTTAGTCTAACAATGGATGGTGCAGCATCTCTGATAGGAAGAAAGAATGGACTGATCCACCTTGTTCACAAAGTTGCTCCAAGTGCAACTTTGATCCATTGCTTTATCCACAGAGAAGCTCTAACCTCCAAACATATGAATGAAGTCCTGCATTCTGTTCTAGGGAAATGTGTGGTGAAAATCGTTAATTTCATCAAAACCAGTGTTCTTAATTCAAGATGTTTTGAAGTTCTCTGCACAGAAATGGGTTCTGACCACAAAACTCTATTGTTGCACACAGAAGTGAGATGGTTGTCACGAGGAAAAGTGCTCACAAGGCTGTTTGAACTTCGACATGAAGTTCTGGAGTTCTTGAGAAATAAATCCCCAACATATGCTTCATCATTTTGCAACTCATTGTGGCTTTTTAAGGTTGGCATACCTTGCAGGTCTTTTCAGCTGCTTCAGTGCAGGGAAGAAATTTTACAATTTTTGACTGTCCAAAAAAAAAAGACATTCAAAAAATGCTGAAACTTTGAGACATTTATCAGAAAATTGTGTTGACATCTTTCCAACTGTTGCACGGTTTCTTGAGGAAGAGCAAACAGTAAATTTTGCATCTGTCAAAGATATTATGCAACGTGTGGAACAGTTAATTGAATGATTCAGTGCCTTTTTCCCTAAAGATCTGTGTGAGGGTAAAGAGTGGGTACAGTCACCATTCACTGTGGACACAGAGTCACTGGCTTTAAGTTATGAATTACAGAAAAAATTCCTTGAGCTCTCATGTGACACAAGTCTAAAACTGCAATTTCAGCAGCTAACAGTATCAACAGTTTGGATCTTGGTTCATAAAGACTATCCAGAATTGGCAAGTGAAGCTGTCGCCCATCTGCTTCCATGTGGTGCCACTTATCCTCATGAGCAAGGCTTCTCAATAAGGGCAACCCTCAAAACAAACAAAAAGAAGCAGGTTAGTTATAGGCAATGAGTTGTGAATGAGCCTTTCTAATATCGTCCTTCACTGGAAGTTTGGAAGAAGAAACATGCCCAGGTGTCCCACTGAAATGTTACCATTTTTGATTGTTAAAAAAGAGTCATTCGAAAGAATGCTGAAACTCTGAGGTGTTTATCAGAAAATTCCATTGACATTTCCAACTTCCTATAAAAATAAATACATAGGTATACATATAACATAAATACACATTTTCAACACTTACTCAAAAGCACTTGCATAGTCAGATTGCAAAGCAAATGTATATTAAAAAAAAGTGTTCCCTGTTGACAAAGGAGCATTTTTAAATATGCATTTGCTTTACGATCTGGCTATACAAGTGCTTTTTTAATGTTGGAGATTTGTATTTATGTTATACTAAACTTATGTATTTGTTTTTATAAGAAGTTGGAAATATGTCAGTGGAACTTTCTGATAAACATCTCAAGAGTTTCAGTATTCGTTTGCATGACTTTTTTTAAAAAAAAAACACCTATGTATTTATGTTTTGTCCTTAACTTGGTTTTTATAACCAGATTGTAATTTGTTAAGGATAGCACCTTATTTTTCTGTGTATTTCCAACTGCTGCACAGTTTTTTGACGAAGTTCAAACAGTAAATTTTGCTTCTGTTAAAGGCACTGAATTTTTAAATTGTTTCAAATTATGCATATTTTCCCAGACTTGCATGAAGGCCTCTGAGCATGTCAATGGAATATTCTGATAAACTTCTCAACCAAAGTTTCAGCTTTCACTGGACTCAGTCTTTGGAAGTAACTGTTTGTGCAAGTCATATCCTTCAGCTCACTTGTAACACAAGCCTAAATCTGCAATTTCAGCACATTAATCATAGAATCATAGAATAGCAGGGTTGAAAGGGGCCTACAAGGCCATCGAGTCCAACCCCCTGCTCAATACAGGAATCCAAGTCAGAGCATCCCTGACAAATGGCTGTCCAGCCTCGTCTTGAAGGCCTCCAGTGTGGGAGAACCCACCACCTCCCCAGGTAATTGGTTCCATTGTTGTATTGCTCTGACACTCAGGAAGTTTTTCCTGATGTTCAGCCGGAATCTGGCTTCCTGTAACTTGAGCCCATTATTCCGTGTCCTGCACTCTGGGATGATCAAGAAGAGATCCTGGCCTTCTTCTCTGTGACAACCTTTCAAGTACTTGAAGAGTGCTATCATATCTCCCCTCAGTCTTCTCTTCTCAAGGCTAAACATGCCCAGTTCTTTCAGTCTCTCTTCATAGGGCTTTGTTTCCAGTCCCCTGATCATCTTTGTTGCCCTCCTCTGAACCCTCTCCAGTTTGTCTGCATCCTTCTTAAAGTGTGGTGCCCAGAAGTGGACACAGTACTCCAGATGAGGCCTAACCAGTGCTGAGTAGAGGGGAACTAGTACTTCCCGGGATTTGGAAGTGATGCTTCTATGAATGCAGCCCAAAAGAGCATTTGCCTTTTTTGCAGCCACATCACATTGTTGGCTCATATTCAGCTTGTGATCGACAACAATTCCAAGATCCTTCTCGCTCGTAGTGTGGTTGAGCCACGTATCCCCCATCTTGTAACTGTGCATTTGGTTTCTTTTTCCAAGGTGCAGAACTTGGCATTTGTCCCTATTAAATGCCATTCTGTTGTTTTCTGCCCAGCGCTCCAGTCTATCCAGATCACTTTGAATTTTGTTTCTGTCTTCCAAAGTATTAGCTATCCCTCCCAATTTTGTGTCATCTGCAAATTTGATCAGCATTCCCTGCACCTCCTCCTCCAAGTCATTAATAAAAATGTTGAAGAGCACTGGGCCCAGGACTGAGCCCTGCGGTACCCCACTCGTTACCTCTCCCCAGCTTGAGAAGGTCCCATTGATAAGCACTCTTTGAGTCTGATTCTGTAGCCAACTGTGGATCCACTGGATCGTTGTTTCATCTAGCCCACTTTGAGCTAGTTTGCTCATCAGGAGATCATGGGCCACTTTGTCGAAAGCTTTGCTGAAGTCGAGGTATATGATGTCTACAGCATTCCCACGGTCTACAAGGGAGGTTACTTGATCAAAAAATGAGATCAGATTTGTCTGGCAGGACTTGTTGCAGAACCCAGAGTCAGAGAGACCACGGAGTGAAGGAAAAAGAGATTCTTTATTTAACGCGCGGGCTTAAGGCTGGAATCATTTCCACAGAGCCAGAAGCCCCGATTTACATTAGCACATTGGTTTTATAGACATTGTGACACATATGAAATGGCTCCTCCTTCCCTTCCCGCATGGGGTTGCAATCCTCAACATTTCTTCTCTTAGCGCTATTGTTTATAATACAAGAACTGGGTTATAGGGTAGCCATGATAAGGAGAGAACAGAAGAGAACAGCAGAGAACAAGATATACAATTGTATGAGCTTTGACAAGATAAGGAATTCCTGTGTCTCGTCAGCTTACAACAATATATTTAAGGGAGAAAGAGCTCAGCAAGAACATGAAGCATGAGACTGCATGAGGCTACTTAGTCTGACCCCCGATATGGCTGCTACAGTCTGGCAGGACTTGTTTTTGACAAATCCATGTTGGCTTCGAGTAATCACGGCATTGTTGTCAAGGTGCTTCTAGATGGATTGCTTTATGATCTGCTCCAGAATTTTCCCAGGGATTGATGTCAGACTGACTGGTCTGTAGTTCCCAGGTTCCTCCTTTTTACCCTTTTTGAAGATAGGGACAACGTTAGCCCTCCTCCAGTCATCTGGCACTTCCCCCGTCCTCCATGATTTCTCAAAGAGAATAGACAGCGGTTCTGAGAGTTCTTCTGCCAGTTCCTTTATGACTCTAGGATGCAGTTCATCTGGCCCTGGAGATTTGAACTCATTCAAAGTAATGAGGTGTTCCTTGACCATATGCCTGTCGATCTCAAGCTGCAATCCTGCCCCTTCAGCCTGTACTTCGCCTTTGCCGGGGGGGTCATAGACCCTCTTTTGGGAGAAGACTGAGCCAAAGTAGGAATTGAGCACCTCTGCCTTTTCTTTGTCATCTGTTATCATTTTGCCATCCTTATTTAATAGCTGAACCACCATTTCTTTCCTCTGCCTTTTACTATGCACGTAGCTGAAGAAAGCCTTTTTGTTGTTTTTAATATCCCTTGCTAACCTCAGCTCATTCTCAGCTTTAGCCTTCCTGACGCCATCCCTGCAATTCTGTGCTATCTGCCTGTACTCTTCCTTTGTTACTTGGCCTTCTTTCCACTTCCTATATGTGTCCTTTTTTGTTTTCAGGTACTCCCTAAACTTTTTGTGAAGCCACATTGGCTTCTTCTGTTGTCTTCCACCTTTTCTTCTGGTTGGAATTGTTTGTAATTGTGCCTTGAGAATTTCCTTTTTTAAAAGCTCCCACCCATCTTGGACTCCTTTTCTCGTTAGCATCGCTTGCCATGGGACCTTACTGATCATTGTTCTGAGTTTATGAAAATCAGCTTTCCTAAAATCCAGGGTACGCGTTTGACTACACTCCGCTTTTGCTTCCCTTAGAACCAAGAACTCAAGTACAACATGGTCGCTTTCCCCCAGAGTTCCTGTAACTGCTACTTTATCCACTAAGTCATCTCTGTTGGTTAGGATCAAGTCAAGGATAGCCGATCCTCTAGTTCCTTCCTCCACTTTCTGTAGGAGGAAGTTACCCGCCACACAAGTCAGGAATTTCCTGGAGGGGCCGTGTTTTGCAGAATTGGTCTCCCAACAAATATCGGGGAAATTGAAGTCCCCCATTACTACTACATCATGCTTCCTTAAAACATTGGTATTTGCTTTTCAAAAGTTTCATCCTTGATTGGGTGGCCAGTAGTAGACTCTGACCACCAGGTTCCTTTTATTCTTTGCTCCATTTATTTCAACCCAGATGCTCTCGATGGGGCTACCAAGCTCCTCCTCCTGTATTTCTGTGCAGAGATATGTATTTTTGATATACAGTGCAACCCCACCTCCCTTTCTGTTCCTCCTGTTCTTTTTGAACAAGTTATATCCTTCAATTGCTGTATTCCAGTCATGAGAGTCATCCCACCAAGTCTCAGTTATACCTATCAGGTCATAATTTCCCTCTTGTATTAAGAGTTCAAGTTCGTTCTGTTTGTTTCCCATACTCTGGGCATTAGTATATAGACATCGAAGACCATGTGCTTCATAGTCTGGCTTTCTTCCTACATGTGTCTGAAGACTATTATTGGGCGCTATCAGAGCTGTTCTCTCCATTGCAGTGCATGCGCCTATGTCCATTGTTACCCCCAGCATTACATCTCCCTTCCCCGTAGGATTCAGTTTAAAGCCCTCCTGATGAAGTTCTTCATGCTGTGGCCAAACACATTCTTCCCATCCTTTGTGAGGTGCAACCCATCCCTAGCCAACAGCCCATCTTCCAGGAAGTATAGCCCGTGGTCCCAGAATCCAAATCTCTCACGTCGGCACCACCTTCGTAGCCAGTCATTCACCCGGAGTATTTTTCGTTCCCTTTCTATCCCTCTTCTAACTACTGGAAGGATGGATGAGAAAACTATCTGGGCCCCAAGGTTCTTGAGTTTCCTTCCCAAAGCTTCAAAGTCTGACGTGATCTCTTCGTAGCTCCGCATGGCGGTATCATTTGTTCCCACATGGATGAGAAGAAAGGGATACCTGTCAGTGGGCTTTATGAGTGCAGGCAACCTTTCAGTCACGTCTCTAATCTGTCCTCCCGGGAGACAGCATACCTGGCGAGTCCATGGGTCTTCACGACATACTTGGGTCTCGATCCCACGCAGCAAGGAGTCTCCCACTACTACCACTCTTCTCTTCTTCTTCTTGTAGGCCTGGGTTTCATCGCCTCTGTTTGACTGACCTTTAGCCTCTTGCTCACTCTCATGCAGGTTCCCCTGTGATTCTTCCTCTGCAGGCTGTCCTCCAGTCTCATCTGCAAGTACCTGGAATCGGTTCCACAGCTCCACTGCTTCCACTGGTACAGAGTGGCGTCTAGTTCTTCTTCTCCTAACTGTCACCGTTTTCCAAGGAGTATCCTCTACTCCATTTTTCTTCACCTCAGCATTTCCCACTGCCTCATCTTGCTGTTGCTCTTCAAGCTTCTGGTCTTCCCTTTGCTGCTGTAGTTCCCCCATTCTGTCCAAGAACTCTTCGTGTTCTCTTATTCCCCGGAGGGTCGACAGTCGCCGCTCCAGTCCACTTACTTTTTCCTCCAGCAGCGTGATCAACTTGCACTTGTTGCTGGTGTAGGCCATGTTGTTCTCAGGCAAGAAAACAAACATTGCACACACCTTGCAGGTCACCACCACTGGAGAGTCTTGTCCTTCCATAGCCTCTTTTCCCTTTTTGTGTCTAGCTTTGTGATTGTTCTAGACTAGCCTGTGCCTGCTCCTCTACTCAGTAGAGGTTAAAAGCAGAGTCCCACTGGTGTGGAAGTGTGTGTTACAAGACAAATGAAAAAAAGTTAGTAAAAAAATAAAAAAAAATGTTAGGGGCCTCCCCCTTGACCTCCCCTGCCGAACTTCCCTGGCCAACTCCTGTTTGCGCCCCCTGTCTGCTCGCTCTGTTCGTTCGCTCTCTGGGAGCTTGCCTGCTTCTGTAGTCCCTGGACCAGCTGGAGCAGCTTGCTCTGCTCTGCTCTGCTCAGCTGGGAGGCGGGAAACAGACTTTTGGTTAGTAAAGAATTAGCAAGTGAGGGTGCAATCCTATGGCCGCTAGACAGCGGCTAGACGGCCATAGGATTGGTCGGTTTCTGGGAACCACCTCCCTTCCCCCTCCCCCACCACTTCATAGGCGATGCAGATCGGCTCCAGGCTCATAAGAGCAGTGAGGAGTGGGGCAAAAGGAGGCATTCCCGAGGGTGGGGAGCGCCGAAGAGCTGGTACAATTCTTCCTATGTATTATCTGGCCTCCCCACCCCTGCTCTGACGTCCTGGGGCTAGATGGCTGAAATCAGCCCTCTAGCTGCAAATGCAGCGTGGCTGGATAATGCTTATCCCTGCATTGGATAAGTGCTCCCCCCTGGGTTTGGCAGCAGCTGCCTCTCCACAAAGGATTGCTCCCTGGAGCTACCATCCACTTCGCACCACCTAACTTTCTGAGCAAGGCTTTTCAACAATGGTGACACTCAAAGCAAACCAAAAAGAAACAGATGTCATGGAAAATGAGTTTGAGTGAGCCTTTCTAACAACCCTCCTGGAATGAACTCTGGAAGAAGAAACATACCAAGGTGTCTAGCTGAAATTGTAAACAAGACTTTTTCAAATATTACTGGTTTTGATACAATAGTAACACCAA
This sequence comes from Heloderma suspectum, assembly GCF_057233095.1. Taxonomy (NCBI): domain Eukaryota; kingdom Metazoa; phylum Chordata; class Lepidosauria; order Squamata; family Helodermatidae; genus Heloderma; species Heloderma suspectum. The sequence continues at coordinate 37,505,987 of NC_139469.1, read as the reverse complement.
GATAACACTATGTATATTCCTCTATTTTATGACTAGTAATTTTAGGATTTAAAATGAGCATTAATAGGGCAATTAAGTATAATTCAAAAGTAAAATCGTGAAAGTGGGTCACATGTTGCAGGTTGGGAGTCCAAAGTGGGTCTCAGGTCTGGACCAGTTGAAGACCACTGATCTACATAAGGCTTTAACATATTCACATGGAAAGCCTGTTTGGCAGAATTGGGGGGGAAAATGAGCAAACAATCTTGCCCAGACTTTGTTTCACCACATGAGGGCCCTCCTACATCAGAGACAGCTTGTCTGGTTTAGTTGGTTTCAGAACAAGGACCCGATCTCTCAGCTGGAAAATCCACATTTTGGCTTTCACGTCATTCCAGGCCTTCTGATCACACTCGCCCTTCAATAGGTAGTCTTTAGTAACCTCCCGGACGTCCCATGAAGTGTTCTGTAGTTTCTGCATAAAGGCCAAAGCCGACTCTGGGGAAGAGTCTAACTGGCCCTCCCATTCTGCTTTAAGTTCCAAAAAGGCCCAGAAAGCGGCCCTTGAAGGATATTGCTTGGCCCTGTGTATTCTCCAGTATGGCATTCTGCAGGGGGCAGTTTTGTCACACATGCTATTTAACATCTACAGGAAACTGTTGAGCGCGGTCATCCAGAGTTTTGGAGTATGTTGTCATCAGTAAGCAGATGATACTCAGCTGCATTTCTCTTTTTCATCTTCTCCTCTGGCTCTGAGGAGTGCTAGATCAGTGCCAGGCTGCAACAATGAACTGGATGAGGGTGCTTGAAGCTCAATCCAGACAAGTCTGAGATGCTGTTAGTGGGCGGTTCTTCTGATTCTGGATGGGTTTGCACACCCCCTGAAGGAGCAGGTTCATAGCTTGGGGGTTCTCCTGGAGTGTCACATTTCCCTTGGCCCCCCTCTTATGGACTCGTACACACAAATAGAGAGGCTTCAGTCTCATGCCTTCAATTCATTATAAACAGGTTCATTACAGATTCAGGCCACAAAGGATGCGTCCAGGGGATTCAAATAGGAACACTGAAGTTGCCTGCAGTTTGAAGTGAGGCTTGCAGGCTAGACTAACTTAGGGAGGGATGTCCTGCCCTTCCAGTGATGCTTTCTTATGTCGCCTCTCACATGCATCGCTAACTGGGTTGACCATCTGAGCTCTGCCTCTGATGTTTCTCTCTTAGCTCTGCGCTGCAGTCTAGCATCTCTTAGGTTACAGCCCGCCCGCACTCTCCTCCTCCTCCTTGTCCTCCTCCCAGCTTCTCACGGGGGGGGCAAGGGGGGGGCTTCAGGCCCAGCCATCTGGGAGTTAGTAACCTGAGAAGCACTCCCACCCATATCTGAACTGGCTTGGGAAAACGCATCCCCTGGTTCTGGCTGTTCCTCTTCTGATTCTGAGCTGCTAATTATCTCCCTGCGCTCAGAATCAATCCTGACAGGAGTCATCTTTGCCACCTGAGGCTCAGGTGGCCTCAGTGGCACAGAGTGCCTTCTACCAGCTTTGGTTGATGGCCCAGCTATGCCCCTATCTGGACAGGGATATCCTGGCTTCAGTCATCTGTGCTCTGCTAATCTCCAGGTTGAGTTACTGCATGTGCTCTATGTGGGGCTGAATTTGAAGATGGTTCAGAAATTGCAGCTTGTGTAAAATACAGCTTGTGTAAAATGGCCAGATCGATAGCAGGGACCAGAGGTTCTGAACATATAACACCGATTCTGACCTGCTTGCACTGGCTGCCTGTAAATGTCACAGCCCAATTCAAGTTGGTGCTTTTGACCTATAAAGACTTATATGGCCTGGAACCGCAATACCTGACAAAGCTTCTCTCCTGGTGTGGATCCACTCATACACTATGACTGTCATTTGATATAGCATGATAAGGTTTTTAATTATGTATTTATTTATTTAAAACATTTATATCCCGCTCTATATCATTAAGATCTCAGGGTGGCATACAGATAAAATCAATGTAAACAATTGTTATATTTTTGTATGTTGGTTTTATTCATTCTGTTTATTTACAACATTTGTATGCTGCTGTCCATCTAAAACAGATTCTGCAGCAGTGAACATAAGGGTACAATAGTAGAAAAGATAAAAGATTAAAATACCTTATTAAAATTATTAAAAACAGAATGTCAATAAAAACTGTGGCTGGAACATAAGGAACAATAAGGAACAGCTCATGATCCAAAGCATGCCACATCATCTGGCAAACATGGCGGAGGCAGTGTTATGGCATGAGCATGTATGGCTGCCAATGGAACCAGGTCACTGGTGTTTATTGATGACCTGACTGCTGATAAAAGCAGCAGGACGAATTCTGAAGTGTATAGGGCTATACTTTCTGCTCAGATTCAGCCGAATGCTGTCAAACTGATAGGACACCGCTTCATATTGCAGATGGATCATGACCCAAAACATACAGCAGAAGCTCCCCAAGAGTTTCTCCAGGCAACGAAGTGGGATGTTCTTCACTGGCCAAGTCAGTCACCTGATCGCAACCCAACAGAGCACACTTTTCACTTGCTGAAGACAAGACTGAAGGCAGAAAGACCCACAAACAAGCAGCAGCTGAAGGCAGCTGCAGTAAAGGCCTGGCAAAGCATCTCGAGGGAGGAAACTCAGCATTGGGTCATGTCCATGGGTTCCAGACTTCAGGCAGTCATTGACTGCAAAGGATTTTCATCCAGATGTTAAAGGCGATCCTTAAGTTTGAAATGATGTTGGTTTGTTCCATTACTTATGAGCCACCAACGATGGGGGTGTATGTATGCCACTGGCTGTCCTTCCTGTATGGTTAGTGCCCCACTTTTGTCCAACCCCTTGAATTACAGCGGAAAGTCCTGACTTCGCTCCCATCTGGGTGTGTTTCCTTTCAACTTCAATGTGGTGGTGTGCAGAGGCCAATTGCCAAAACAGTTATCCTTGTTCCAATATTTCTGGCCCTGACTGTACCTCAAGGAGTGACTCTCCCTGTAGCGCCCTGCCCTGCCCTGCCCAGGCCTTAAGATCTTCAGGGAAGGTTCTTCTGGTACATTATGTGACAACACGGGAGAAAGCCACTTCTGTTGTGACACCATGATTATGGAACACCCTCCCCATGGAGGTGTAACTTGTGCCGACATTATAGTCTTTCCAGCACCAGGTCAAAACCTATTTGTTTGCCCAGACATTTTAAACTGGTTTATGAAGCTAGGTGGTATAGCTCCCTATTTTATGTATCTTCTGTGGGGGTTTTTTTAAGGATTTTTAGTTTTATTACATTTTGTAAACCACCCTGGTAATATAAGATGAAGGACGGTATGTAAATAAGTTTAAATAAATAAATAGGCCTTCTGCCTTGCACTGGGAATCATTATCTACATCCAGCATGAGGCTGGCCAACTGCATAATAAAGATGAGCTGTGCTGGGGCTGCTCATCTCTCCTTCATAGCAACAAGGGTGGATGTCTTATTTGTGTGGGACAGGGTGTATCCCCTGTAAAAGAGAGCAGCAAAGAGAAGATCGGCATCAGTACTAGGAACAGGAAGGGGCTAGGGCTTCCTGCATCAGGCAAATACTGAGAGCATCAGCCACCCGTCCACCATTTTGCAGGTGGTGGAAATGGAGAGGGGCTTTGGCAACAGCACTCAATTTCTCCTCAGGACCTCCTTCATCCTGCTCCATAATTCTTCCCAAGTTCAGGGAGAAGAGGAGATAGATTCAGACTTTTCCAGCCTAATGAAGGTCTGCTCTCTTCACCTTGCCTTTGGCATACTCTTTGCATACTCAGTGTTATTCCTTTCACATATGTGATGCAGTTGCAGATGTTAATCAGTTCCAATCTTAGCTTTGTTACTGATCTGAAGATCAGTTTTTCAGTTCTTCTCAGCATTTCCAACCCAGATATGTGCAAATCTCACAAAGAGATCTAAGCTGGTTGTCTGTTTAGGAAGTACAGCCCAGGATATCTGGCAAGTGCACTCATCCACGGCTAGCCTGCACACCCTGAACCCATGAAGCCAGCAAAGCAGAGAAGTGCAAGGCATTTGCTGGCATGGCAGAAGCAGGATGGAACAAACACAGGCATGTTGTCCACCTCAGTCTCTACTGCTGGGGATTAAGTATCTGAGCCTAATTTGGTCCCTCCCAACAGCAATACCCACAGGCTGTGAACAGCCTCCCTCCATGAAAAAAGCAGTAATAAACATTCAACACACTTTGATGATTGCATTTTCTATTAAGCAACATTTACTGACTTCAGCAAAGGAGATCATTACCTTGTCGTGGTGCTGGAGCTTGAGCACCTCAATGACGTCATGAGTTAAACCGTGAAGGGACACCCAAGACGGGAAGGTCATGGCAGAGAGGTCAGACTAAATACAATCCCTGGGGAAGGAAACGGCAACCCACCCCAGTATTCTTGCCATGAAAACTAAATGGATCAGTACAACCAGAGATATGTCGGTATACCATTGGAAGATGGGACTCCCAGGTCGGAAGACGGTCAAAATGCTACTGGGGAGGAACAGAGGTTAAGTTCAACTAGCCCCAGATGTGATGACGCAGCTAGCTCAAAGCCAAGAGGACGGCTAGCAGCCAATGGTGCTGGTGGTGAACAACGAATCCGATGTTCTAAAGATCAACACACCATAGGAACCCGGAATGTAAGATCTATGAGCCAGGGCAAATTGGATGTGGTTATTGGGGAGATGTCAAGATTAAATATAGACATTTTGGGTGTCAGTGAACTGAAATGGACGGGAATGGGCCATTTCACATCAAATGACCACCAGATCTACTACTGTGGACAAGAGGACCACAGAAGAAATGGAGTAGCCTTCATAATTAATAATAAAGTGGCTAAAGCAGTGCTTGGATACAATCCAAAAAATGACAGAGTGATCTCAATTCGAATTCAGGGTAAGCCATGTAACATCACAGTGATCCAAATATACGTCCCAACCACAGATGCTGAAGAAGCAGAATTAGATCAGTTCTATGAGGATCTGCAGCACCTACTGGATAGTACGCCAAAAAAAGATGTTATTTTCATTACAGGAGACTGGAATGCTAAGGTGGGTAGTCAAACGACACCTGGAATTACAGGCAAGCATGGTCTGGGAGAACAAAATGAAGCAGGACATAGGCTGATAGAATTTTGCCAAGACAACTCACTGTGCATAACAAACACTCTCTTCCAACACCCTAAGAGACGACTTTATACATGGACTTCACCAGACGGTCGACACCAAAATCAGATTGACTACATCCTTTGTAGCCAAAGGTGGCGGACATCTATGCAGTTGGTAAAAACAAGACCTGGAGCTGATTGTAGTTCAGATCACAAACTTCTTATTGCACAATTTAGAATCAGACTAAAGAGAATCGGGAAGACCCACAGAGCAGTTAGATATGAGCTCACTAATATTCCTAATGAATATGCAGTGGAGGTGAAGAATAGTTTTAAGGGACTAGATTGAGTAGATAGGGGGGACCACAGAAAAAGAAAACCAAGAAGGCAAGATGGCTGTCTGCTGAGACGTTGGAAGCAGCCCAAGGAAGAAGGAAAGCAAAAGGCAACAGCGATAGGGGGAGATATGCCCAATTCAATGCAAAATTCCAGCGGTTAGCCAGAAGAGATAAGGAATTATTTTTAATCAAGCAATGTGCGGAAGAGGAAGAAGAGAAGAGAACAGGAAGGACAAGAGACCTCTTCCAGAAAATTAGAAACATTGGAGGGAAATTCCAGGCAAAAATGGGTATGATCAAAAACAAAGATGGCAAGGACCTAACAGAAGCAGAAGAGATCAAGAAAAGGTGGCAAGAATATACGGAAGATCTGTATAGGAAGGATAATAATATCGGGGATAGAGTTGACGGTGTGGTCAGTGAGCTAGAGCCAGACATCCTGAAGAGTGAGGTTGAATGGGCCTTAAGAAGCATTGCTAATAACAAGGCAGCAGAAGATGACGGTATCCCAGCTGAACTGTTTACAATCTTGCAAGATGATGCTGTCAAGGTGATGCATGCCATATGCCAGCAGATTTGGAAAACACAAGAATGGCCAACAGATTGGAAAAAGTCATATCCCCATACCAAAAAAGGGGAGCACCAAAGAATGTTCAAACTATCAAACAGTGGCACTTATTTCACATGCCAGTAAGGTAATGCTCAAGATCTTGCAAGGTAGACTCCAGCAATTCATGGAACGAGAATTGCCAGATGGACAAGCTGGGTTTCGAAAAGGCAGAGGAACTCGAGACCAAATTGCCAATATCCGCTGGATAATGGAGAAAGCCAGGGAGTTTCAGAAAAGCATCTATTTCTGTTTCATTGACTATTCTAAAGCCTTTGACTGTGTGGATCATAACAAATTGTGGCAAGTTCTTGGTGGGATGGGGATACCAAGTCATCTTGTCTGCCTCCTGAGGAATCTGTATAACGACCAAGTAGCAACGGTAAGAACAGACCACGGACTGGTTTAAGATTGGGAAAGGAGTACGGCAGGGTTGTATACTCTCGCCCTACCTATTCAACCTGTACGCAGAACACATCATGCGACATGCTGGGCTTGATGAAGCCAAGGCTGGAGTTAAAATCGCTGGAAGAAACATTAACAATCTCAGATATGCAGATGATACCACTTTGATGGCTGAAAGCGAGGAGGAGCTGAGGAACCTCATGACAAAGGCAAAAGAAGAAAGTGCAAAAGCTGGGTTGCAGTTCAACCTCAAAAAAGCCAAGATTATGGCAACCAGATTGATTGATAACTGGCAAATAGAGGGAGAAAACGTGGAGGCAGTGACAGACTTTGTCTTTCTAGGCACAAAGATTACTGCAGATGCTGACTGCAGCCAGGAAATCAGAAGACCTTTACTTCTTGGGAGGACAGCAATGACAAATCTTGACAAAATAGTTAAGAGCAGAGACATCACGCTGACAACAAAGGTCCGCATAGTTCATGCAGTGGTATTCCACATAGTAACCTATGGCTGTGAGAGCTGGACCATAAGGAAGGCTGAGTGAAGGAAGATAGATGCGTTTGAACTGTGGTACTGGAGGAAAATTCTGAGAGTGCCTTGGACTGCAAGAAGATCAAACCAGTCCATACTCCAGGAAATAAAGCCAGACTGCTCACTTGAGGGAAGGATATTAAAGGCAAAACTGAAGTACTCTGGCCACATAATGAGAAGACAGGATACCCTGGAGAAGATGCTGATGCCAGGGAAAGCGGAAGGCAAAAGGAAGAGGGGCCAACCAAGGGCAAGGTGGATGGCTGATATTCTGGAGGTGACGGACTCGACCTTGGGGGAGCTGGGGGTGGCAACGGCTGACAGGAAGCTCTGGCGTGGGATGGTCCATGAAGTCACGAAGAGTCAGAAGCAACTGACCGAATAAACAACAACAAAACATTTACTGAAATCTGAATGAGTGAAGACTTTATAAATAATGAGGGGGAATCATAGAATAGTAGGGTTGGAAGGGGCCTACAAGGCCATCGATTCCAACCCCTTGCTCAGTACAGGAATCCAAGTCAGAGCATCCCTGACAGATGGCTGTCCAGCCTCGTCTTAAATGCCTCCAGTGTGGGAGAGCCCACCACCTCCCAAGGGAATGGGTTCCATGGGACCTTACTGATCATTGCTCTGAGTTTATTAAAATCAGCTTTCCTAAAATCCAGGGTATGCATTATTCCATAATCCAGGGAATAATATGGGGGCTGTCTTCACAGGTTATTTCCTGTAGATTGGGAGCGTTTTGAGGTCGTTTGTGGTACATGATGTCATGGCCAGTGCACTGCCAACCAGCAGCTTCTGTCTGGAAAGCCACATTATCGGAAAATAATTTTACTCTTATTTTTTTAGTTAAAGCAGCTCCTGGGTGGTAATGCTGCAGTGTGTCATCTTCCTCCGCATTAAGTCCTGGGTGTGCCTTTGTAACCTGGCTGCCCCTCCCCCACCCATTCACACATTTTCCCCATTGGCACTACTATACTTAGGGAGAGTAACTAGCCTGCCTTTCCCACTCATCAAAGTGCTATTGTGCCTTTTGGAGCCTTCAGAATCATGCTGCACTTCCTTTTCTACAGTGGGAGTAACTAGCCTATGTTTCCCCGTTGAGAGCTGTGATTATGCCCCTCGCTGATGTTTGCATTACTTAGCTTCCCTGAAGTTGCATTATTTCACTTCTCTGATGCTTGCAGTAAAAATGGGTGAGAAGCTATAACTCCGTGACAGTTTGCTGGAATGGGGCGAAATTGGGTTGGTGGGTTGTTCTCATGGAGAGCCTTCAGATGCTGCACTGGATAATCTGGGATTTTGGCTTCTTCATGGAAAAGTGAGCAAACAGGGAGCTTATACTCTTTCTTTTGGCATTAAAGAAATGTGCATTGGTGCTTTATCAAAGTAGTGATCTACCACGGTATCATGATCACTGGAGGAGAGAAGCCTGTCACTGTGAGCAAGGAGAAGTGGCCAAAGAAGGAGAAACATAGAATTGCAGCGGTGGAAGGGGCCAACAAGACCAAGTCCAACCCCCTGCTCAATGCAGGAAGCCTTATTCCCAGGCATTCTCTCATCCAAGTACGTACCAAGGCTGACACTGCTTAGCAGCCAAGATCAGATAAAAACAGGCACATCCAAAGATGGGTTGGAGCTATAACTCCCTGTTTGCTGGAATGGGCCTTATTTGCCCTGGTTGGGGGCTGTCATGGGAAGTGAGTATCTAGCCTGCCTTTTGTCATTCATGAAAGTGCTACAGCACTGTTTCTAGCTTTCAGAATTGTGAATTATAGAATCAGAATAGTAGGGTTGGAAGGGGCCTATAAGCCCACGGTCCAACCCCCTGCTTATTGCAGGAATCCAAGTCAAAGCATCCCTGACAGATGGCTATCCAGCCTCGTCCTGAATGCCTCCAGTGTGGGAGAGCCCACCACCTCCCTAGGGAATTGGTTCCATTGTCGTATTGCTCTGACAGTCACGAATGTTTTCCTGATGTTCAGCCAGAATCTGGCTTCCTGTAACTTGAGCCCAGTTGAGCCAAGTATCCCCCATCTTGTAACTGTGCATTTGGTTTCTTTTTCCTAGGTGCAGAACTTGGCAGTTAACCCAATTAAATTTCAGTCTGTTGTTTTCTGCTCAGCACTCCAGCCTATCAAAATCACTTTGAATTTTGTTTCTGTCTTCCAAGGTGTTAGCTATCCCACCCAATTTTGTGTCCTCTCCAGATTTGATCAGCATTCCCTGCACCTCCTCCTCCAAGTCATTAATACAAATGTTGAAGAGCACTGGCCCCAGGACTGAGCCCTGTGGTACCTCTCCCCAGTTTGAGAAGATCCCATTCATAAGCACTCTTTGAGTCCGATTCTGTAGCCAACTGTGGATCCACCTGATAGTTGTTTCATCTAGCCCACTCTTAGCTAGTTTGCTAATCAGGATATCGTGGGGCACTTTGTCAAAAGCTTTTCTGAAGTCAAGGTATATGAAGTGCACAGCATTCCCACAGTCCACAAGCAGGGTGACCTGATCCAAAAATGCAATCAGATTCGTCTGGCAGGATTTGTTCTTGACAAATCCATGTTGGCTTTGAGTAATCATTGCATTGTTTCCAAGGTGCGTACAGATTGATTGCTTTATGATTTGCCCCAGAATTTTCCCAGGGATTGATGTCAGACTGAAAGAACTCGGCATGTTTAGCCTTGAGAAGACTGAGGGGAGATCTGATAGCACTCTTCACGTACTTGGAAGGTTCTCACAGAGAGGAAGGCCAGGATCTCTTCTCGATCCTCCCAGAGTGCAGGTCATGGGATACTGGGCTCAAGTTACAGGAAGCCAGATTCCGGCTGAACATCAGGAGAAACTTCCTGGTTAGAGCAATATGACAATGGAACCAGTTCCCTAGGGAGGTAGTGGGCTCTCCCACCCTGGAGGCATTCAAGATGAAGTTGGACAGCCATCTGTCAGGGAGGCTTTGACTTGGATTCCTGCATTGAGCAGGGGGTTGGACTGGATGGTCTGATAAGCCCCTTCCAACCCTACTATTCTACTATTCTATGGTGCACGTGCTGGTACCCTCTAGGCTTGATTTTTGTAATGTACTGTACTTGGGGCTGCCTGTATATCTAGTTTGGTAATTTCAACTTGTACAAAATATGGCAGCCAGGTTGGTCGCTAGGACATCCTGTGGAGACCATTTTATATTGATTTTCAATCTTTACCCTGGCTGCCAATTTGTTTCTGAGCAAACTATAAAGTGCTGGTTCTTACCTTTAAGGCCTAACATGGTCTAGGTCCAAGGTACCTTGGGGATCGCCTTCTCCCCTACATCCCAGTCTGCCTTCTAAGGTCCTCTGAAGGCTACCCGCTGTGCTGCCTAATGTGCGATTGGCAGCCATACGCACAAGGTCGTTTTCCTTTGCTGGCCCTCAGTTGTGGAATGACCTGCTGGTTGAAATGAACCTGCTGACCTCTTTGAAGGTTTTTAAGCAGGAATTAAAGACTATTATTCCAGCAGGCCTTCCCTTTTTAGAACGCTCTTCCCTCTTTGTTGACTCTTAGGAGTTCATCACACTGAGATGGCTCTCTCTCGGAAGTTTGCAGGCTCTTTATGCGACGCCGTTACCATCCAAGGCACCTCCTGCCATTTCCCCCACCCTAGCTCATGTTTTCTCCAAACACAAAAAAATGTATTTTTCCCAGTCCGTGGAACAGGAGTGCCGTGACCTCCCTGTGAAATTTTCCAATAGCAGAAAAAACCACTGTGTCTGCCTGCTTTGGGCATTTGTTTTCAGTTGTTTGGGGCTCAATCAGGATGATGAAGGCTTTGAGGATGGGAATGGGGTTGCACGGAAAGAGACCAGAGCAGATTTGACAGGTGCGAGGGCAAGAATTGCCTGCTAATTGCAATTCCTGCCTCCATATTTCTCATTTGGAGGGAGAAGAGGGTAGAATGCCTCTGTACAATGAAGGGAAACACATCTGATCCCCCACCCCACTAAGCTCAGAAGCAACGTCCTCTGTTGTTTCAGAGCACCATATTAAGTTCAATGGGGCTTTCTCCCAAGTAAGTGTGCCGAGGGTTGCAGACTTGCAGGGTGATTTTATGTCTACTCAGAAGTACGTCCCATTGCGTTCAGTGGGGCTTACTCCCACATCAGTGCGCCAAGGGGTGCAGACTTACAGCACAATCTCAGAAGTAAGTCAGTGGTTTCCTGGGGGCTGTGAGCTATGAAAACAAGACTCCCCCCGCTCCTTTGCACACATGCCAGGGAGGGAGGAAAGACACTCCCTCAGTTCAGACCTCATGGCTGCTGTGTAAAGAAGCCCTCCTAATACCACAAGAAACTGAAAGCAGGAAGCTTGGTTTTTGTGGTGGTTTGCTTAATGTAGAGACACCCTTATATACTGTTTTTATGCTGTGTTGTTTTTGTTGTTGGGTTTTTTGTTACATTTTTTAAAGTTTTGTGTGCCACCTAGAGTATCTGCAGGTAGGTGGGTTAGACGTTGTAGTAATAGTAGTAGTAGTAGGCCTCGATGAGAAGTCAGAGGAATAAACAGGGCCTCTTCCCTTTGGCTCTCTCACAACAGGGGTCATCTCTGAGGGCTGGAGTCTCAAATATGGTGCCTGCCTCTCCCTCCTGATTTTTATTTTTATTAGACATACAAACATATTCTTGTAACTGAGAACCTGGCGTGTTGCAAAGTGAACTGCAGGCTTTCCCAACCATCTTATTTCCAAGAATGCCTCTGGACTCCACAGGGGCCCCAGAGGCATTTTTTGGAAATAAAAATGGTGGGTGGCTGCAGTCCAAGTGCCCAGTTCTCCCCACAAGGAAGGTGAGCTGGGCAGTGATAGCAAGCATGCTGGGGGTGGGGGCTAGTGGGGTGGCAGGGAGCCCCCCGGGGGGCCGGGGGGCGAGGAGGTGTTTCCTGTGCCGTGTGTTGCCTTTCTATGCAGGCGGGGCGGTGTTTGTTTTCTGGTTGGGGGGTGCTTTCCCTCCGCGGGGGGTTTTTTCTCTGAGCATGCCAGCTCGCCTCCCGCCAAATGGGTGTTTGTTGTACTTTGCGAGGGCAAATACGCGACTTGGCATTCGAGGCTCAGCCCCCACCTGTGCCTTGGGCCACGTTTCTTGCCTCTGAGCCTCACCAGCTGGCCTTCTAGGAAAAGGCTGTTGGAGCCGAAGATTGCGGGTTCCGAGGAGCGGCTTTGCGCTCTGGAGCCCCCGCCCTGCCTCTGCCTTTTCTTGAGCAAGCGACCTCTTTTACCAGTTTGCCTTCCGGGAAACGGGTGCTTTGTGACTGCTCACGTGCGCCGTGGCAGCCGTTTTTCGAGAGCACCCACGAAATTCCTCGTGCGCGCACTGGGCCCCGGAGGTTGGAGCCTGCCGAGCCGGGCGACCGAGGCCCGCGCAGCGTCAAGCCCAGGCCTGAAGCCGGACTGGAATGGCCGCTCGCCCAGCGCCCTCGTCCCCTTGCCCGACGGGGCGCCCTGCCGGGCTGTCGGCGATGGGGCGCTCGCGTCCGCAGGGCCGAGGCGCCGGCCCCGCCCGCCCGCCTTCCCGATGAGCGGATTTCCTCGGCGGCAGCTCACACGGCGGCAGGGCGAAGCTGCTGCCATCTTCGTTCCCCGTGGCCGCGTCTGGAGGGGGGCGGGGGCCGTGGGCGGGCGCTTCCCTGGCCCGGGCAGCCCGTCCCCGGGGCGGCGGGGCTCCTGTCGCGGGCGGGGGCGTCTGGCGAAGGGCAGCCGCAGCCAGCGGGGTCGGGGGAGCGGCGGAAGGCAGCGCGGGGCGGGGGCTGTTGGCAGGCCCCCAGGAGAGCCGAGCGGGGGCTTCATGTCCAGGCAGGGAGGGCGCGCGCGACGGAGGGGGAGTTTTCTGGCCGGGCGCGGCGGGGGTCCTCGAACGGGGCCGCTGTCCGCGCAAGGACGGGGCTCAGGCGCCACCTCCGCCCCGCCGCCCGTCTTTCGCGCGAGGGGAGGCGCGCCGCCCGCGGCAGCCATCTTGTGGTGGCGCCCGGGCGTTCCCGCCATCGCCGAGCGCGCCGCGGGCCCCGCAGTCTTGCCCGCCAGCTCCCCCAGCACTGCCCGCCCCCGCGACGGCATCGCCCAGGGCCCGACGCTGCGGCGGCCCCGGGCGGAGCAGAGTAACGACTTCAGGCCACGTCGTTCCGGCAACCGGGGAGGGCCATTTATTGACGCGGCGCACAACGTCGACGCAGTCTCGCCCCAGCGACGCCGGCCGGCTTCTCCTCGCGGGGCCGGCTCCGGCCGGCGGGGGCCGCGGCGGGCCTCTGCGGGAGCGGCCGCGTGACGCCACGTGCAGGCCCGCGCGCAGCGGAGCGCGTGCGGCGGCCTCCGGGAAAGCCGATTCCAGCGCGCTCGGAGCAGCGGCGAGCAGGCGCCCCGGCGCGGGGCCGAGGCAGGCGCGGCCGGAAGCGACGCCGGCGGGGGGCGCCCGGCCCCGCGGACGCCCGCTTGCTCGGCGGCTCCGCCCCCTCGCCGCCGGCTAGGGCAGCTCCGCCGGGGCCGGGCAGGGAGGGGCGAGCGGCTGCCCCGGCCCAGGGGCCGCCTGGCGGCCGGGCCGGGCCGGGCCGGGCGCTGCTGGCGCCCAACGTCGCTCCGCCTTCCGCCCGGCGGGGCGCCCCGGCGAAGAGCCGTCGCCGGCCAGCCGCCGCGGGCTCCCGGGGCGAGCAGCGGGAGCGGGGCCCGCCGGCAGCGCGCCGACTCTCCCGCTGGTCCCGGCGCCGCGGGCTGCTCGCGCGGCCAGGCCCCGCCTTCCGCCAGCGCCGGGCTCCCCGCCGAAGCGGCCTCCGCCCCTCGCCGCCGGGCCCGGGGCGGTCGGCGCGGTCGCACTGGCCCCCGGAGCGCAGCCGCGCCGCGCCGCGCCTGCTGTCGGGGAGCGGCGGGGGCCGCTTCCGGGCGAGGCTTCAGCGGCGGCTCGGCCCGGCCGCCCTCCCGCGCGCCGGGAAGGTGGCGCCTCGCCGGCCGCCGCTGCTGCCCGCGGCGCAGGGGCCGCTGCTGCGGGAGAGGCGGGCCTCCGGGCAGGCGGCGTCCTCGCCCGGCCCGGGGGGGGCGCCCCCCTCGCCCGCCGCCCCGGGCCGGGGGGCGCCGCTGCCGCACGGCGCCGCGGGCCTCTCCGGCGCCACGCGCTGGCTCGCCACGTACTGGCCCCACGGCGCCGCGGGCGGGGGGCAGCCGTGCTCGCGGGCCGCCGCCTCCGCCTCGGGGGCGCCCCTCGGGAAGGAGACCCGGGACAGCGCCGCCGCCGCCGCGCCCTCCTCCTCGCCGCCGCCAGCGGGGCCGTCGGTGCGTGTGCGCGGCCAGGCGCCCCTCTCCGCGTGGCCGACCCAGCCCTGCAAGAGACCAGAAGCCGGGCTCGGGTTCGGGCGCCCTCCCTCGGCGCCGCGCCGCGCGCCAGAGCAGCGGCGCCTCGTGCCTGCCGCCGCGGCGGGCGGGCGGGCAGGCGGCTCCTTCCGCGGGCGTGAGGCGCGGGGGAGGAGGCTGCGTGGCCCTGGCGCTGCGGGGTTCGCCTGGGCCGGGAAGGGCTAGGCAAGGCCCGGCGCAGCCCTCCGCCCCCGTGCCAGGGGCCGCAGCGAGCAGAGGCGGGCCCAGGCCTGCTGCGCGAGGCCGCTCCGCGCCGGCGGCCCGGCCGGGCAGGCGCACAACACACCCAGCAGCGACAGGTGGTTCTTGGCCAGGCTCCTTAGATGCTTTTCTAAAAAGAAGCCTCAAGGAAGCTCCCCGCAAAATTAAAGCAGTGTTTAAAATAGCTAAACCGGTTATCCACCCCATACGTGGCTCTTTATCCTTCTACTGTTGATTTGTATTGATAATTTTGTATTCCGTTATCCAGTTTTTTAACTGTAAGCTGCCTTGAGTATACCTCAGTGTAGAAAACGGTAGGAAAGGATAGAAATTGTTCAAATACATAAGTAAATGTATTTAAGTAAAATGTGAGTAAAAAATGTAAGTAAAAGTAGGAACAGGAGAGAAGGCAGTCTGCATTTGCATGTGCTAATTAATTAATGCTGATGGTTTATTTTTTATGTTTTCCAGTCAAGGATGTGAGGAAGGACACAGGCTAGCAAAATAATTTCTCATGTAGGAGGAGGAGGAAGCAGGCAAGCAGAACCCAGAGGTGGGGGAGAGTGCATATGGGAATGGCGAATGCTCATCACCTCTGCACTTTGGAAGGCCAGCGAACTAGGGATGGGGGAGAATTTCTCCCCGAAACTTTGGGGGGCCGAGTGCCAACGCATTCGGCCCCCCGAAGTAGTTTCGGGGAGAAATTCTCCGCACACACCCCCCCGGGACGGGACTTACCTTTCCCAAATGTCCCTCCCGGCGGCGGTTCGTCAGGTCTTCAAAAGGGGCAGAGGCGGCAGCCGGTCTTTTGACCGGCTGCCACCACTGCCGCCATTCCAATAAAAGTAAAACAAACGCCCCCTTGATAGGCTCCACGTGACGATTAACGTAGCCTATCACGGCTAGATTTGCAAAGTCAGCCGTGATAGGCTACGTTAATCATCACGTAGCCTATCACAGGTGACTTTTAAAAAAAAAAACGCGTACGGCTAATGGCGGCCCCCATAGGGAGCCGCCATTCGCGTTCCTTATTTGGTCACTGTAGTCTACGTAAATCTTTACGTAGACTACAGGGACCAAATAAGGAACACGAATGGCGGCTCCCTGTGGGGGCCGCCATTTGCATACACGCTTTTTTTTTTTTTTAAGTCACCCGTGATAGGCTACATGATGATTAACGTAGCCTATCATGGCTGACTTTGCAGATCTAGCCGTGATAGGCTACGTTAATCGTCACGTAGCCTATCACGGGGGCGTTGTTTTTTTTTAAACTTTTTATTTCGCGGCCGGGCGAGGCGAGGCGCCTCCTCCCCGGCCTGAATTTTGGGGGGAGCAGCGAAGCGCCTCCCCCCCACTGCGAAGCAAGCTGCGAGACCAGGTAAGTGGCTTTCGTGCACTCCTACAGCGAACCCAGTACAAACAGATCTCTCTGGATCCCTCTGCTTACTGCCTGCCCATCATTTGTCATCCCCCCACCCCAAATCCCTGGATCATAGCAGTTACCTTGAAATCCCCATTGTGAGAGGTATAAAGGGGCTGGAAGAATGCTGCTGGGGAGGGGATCTTTGCGCCCTTGAGCCTGTGGATAGAGAGAACAGCATCCCCCTTTACTGGTCAGCAAAACAGCCTCAGATTGGAAAGGCAGCTCATGGAAAAACCGTCATCCCGTCTTGCTGGTTAGAAGTGTCTGACTGGGGCTGGGGAGATGGGTTTAAATCCCCTGTCAACCATGAAGCTCACTGGGTGGTCTTGGGCCAGTCACAGTCTCCTAGCCTAGCCTAACTCACAGGGTTATTGTTGTGAGAATAAAATGGAGAGAGGGGAAAAATGACCTGGTTTGCATGTCACAACAAGCCCACCAACATTTCTCAAATGCATTTTTAAAAATGTTAGCAAGGGAGTGCACCAATGATGGGCTGTTTTAGGGTTGCAGATAGTTTGTTAACCATGCCAACAACCCACCCTGGCCAGCTTCACGCGACGTGACAGGCTGCAGCGTGCCTTCACCACAGCTTGCATTTTTAAAATGTCAACCGATGTACAACAACCCCCATAAGTAAATTAACCCACAGGGCTGCTTGTGGTGTGCAAACGGGCCCAGTGTGTGCCCCCTTGAGCTCCTTGGAGGAGGTAATAAAGGAACACACACCTGAGCCCTGCCCTCCACATCTCACACCACACCCACTTGATGCCGGCCAGCCCCAGGGTTCAACAGAGACCTCGGGTGGGGCACACTTAGGAAACATCCTGCCCACTCGGGCCAGCTGTGAGGAAGAGCTCACATGGCCTTCTGGAGTGGTGTTCATGTGGACACAGGTGCGGCCTCCATGTGCTGCAGGCTGAACACCCGCTGTGTCCACCCTAAGAGCAGATTCCTTGGGGCCTATGGCTGAGCTCAGAGCAGTGCAGGAGAATGAGGAGGCTGCCTGCCTGCGTCTGGGGGCAGGGCCGGCCTCCCTCCCCTGTGGTGGTGCCCACAGCAGCAGCTCCTTCCCTTGCCCCCAATTTCTGCACCCTGGGAGCAAGGCATGCTGGGCATGTGCCTTGGGGCAGCATGGCCCGGCCCCTTCCAGCTCTGCACTTCTATGATCCTGGCTGTGGAAAACAAAGTAAAGCACAGAACAGACATGAGATGTGCAAACACAAATCATTACACTCATGCCCTGTGGCCACCAGGCTCCTCTGAGATGCTCCTTTCAGGACAAGGGTGCCCCATCAAGGCAAGTGCAGCACCCCTGCCACCCTCATCCCTTCAGGGCCACCTAGGCAGCCGAGAGTGATGTAGATCACCCAGCTTGGGGGGGGGGGGGACTTACCTCCAGAAGAACCTGAGGGCCAGGAGCAGGACCAGCAGAGGACCCAGGGAGAGAGGGAGAGAGATGAACACAGCCCTTGGTAGGGGAGAACCAATCTGCTGCTGGTCACCTGTGGATGGAATTATCAGCCCATCAGTGCAGTAGAGGGTTGCCCTAGATTGGTGAGGGAAGCAGCAGCTGGCCCTGGAAATGACCAGCCGCGCTATGCTTCTGTAGGCTCTGCTTTGGAAGCTGCACTGTTGCCTCTAGTGGGCTGAGGGCAACACAGTGGCTTCGTCGGGTGTTGTGCCAATAAAGGCCAGGTAGGAATGGATGCCACAGAGTGTGGGCCCAGGGGCCAGTCTTTCTAGCTCCCTTCCCTATGCAGCGAGCTTTTAAAATACCCTGTCAACCGTGGGTGGGAGAACCTCAGAAACATCCTAATGGCCAGAGCAGTCAGACCATGGGGCCAACCGCCTGGGGAGGTGGAGGGCTCTCTGTCGCTGGAGACCTTTGAGCAGAAACGGGGCAGCAGCCTGCTCTACGCTGGACTCCTGCACAGGGCGGGAGGGCGCGCTCGATGACCCCTTCCAGCCCGAGGATGCTGTGATCCCGGCTGTGCACAGCCTGGTATAGACTTTGGAGACAAGTGTGAAACTCTGTGGTGCCGAGTGGCGAAGACTGAGGGAACCGAGTCCAAGCCTATTCTTGGGGTCAGTGGAGTGGCAGCCCGGCTGTTCTATGGCCTTTTGAGAACACCCCGCCTGGTACCTCCTTTATGGTCATTTTGTTGCCTATTTTTTTATGCTCCAAATTGTTGTTATATTTATTTACTTATTTAAAAGTATTTTAGGCCAACTTGTAGGGTGTGCTTCTAAATTATATCTTACCATTTTACGCTGTAAGCCACCCAGAGAACAATGTTATTGGGCACTTTTATATAAATATAGTAAGCAAAAAAATAATAAAGACTAAAGTATTTATCCCCTTTGGGGGTGGGGCTCAGACTTTTCCATGATGGCTTCTTCTCTCCCCCAGGATGGAGGTGCTCTTAATGCCCTTCTGAGAAGGAACAAAGAGCTTTCTTTTCCCTGGGCATGTGACACTGTTTTAAATGCGAGGCATTCAGTCTGTGTGGAGAGTATTTTATAGATGGCTTTATCGCTGTTTTTGTTTTGCAACCTGCCTTGGGTATAACTGAAGCTAAATATGCGGAATGAGCGAGCGTGGGGGATGTGGCACAAAATGAGGGCGGCTGTGGGCGTTTCTGCAGGCCTGTGTGCAGGAGGCATCGGGAGGAGCAAGCGCCACACGCAGCCTGCTCAAGCAGTGCCACCTGGCACGTGGTGGCCCGGCGGCAAACCTGGGGGGGGGCGCCACGCCGTGGTGGTGCTCCACTGGCTCCACTGGCTGCCGTAGTGGGGGTCCGCATCGGGGGTTTTGCAGCGAATCCTTGCCATGTAATCAGTGCCAGGCTTGAGCTCGGAGCCATCTATCTCTGCCCACGTTTCTTTGCTGACCAAGATCCTGGACTGAGCTTGCTGTGAAAGGGTTGTAGTGTAGGGAAGGAGCCCATTAGGCAGAATGTATTTAGGCAGAGCCCAAGATCATAAAATAAGCCAGAAGCGGATATGCAGCACACAGCATTAACCATTCGGACAATCCACACTAATACAGTGACTAGAGGAACAGAGAGAAACTCTGCTGCAAAAGCAAGTAAAGCCATCAGAATAGTTACTGACCCGGTTTGCCAAGTACAGCAGAAGTGAGTGAGTCCACTGCCTACCAAGTACTCGCTGCTTCTGCTTTACACCTGGCTGTGTAAACAGCCCAAACCGTGTGTGATTATTGGGTTAAAGCTCTGAGTTGTTCAGCTTTAATCTTTGTGAGCCACCCAGAGAGCTTCTGCTATGGGGCAATATAGAAATAGAATGAATGAATGAACCTTAAGCAATCCAAGGTGCCAAGTTTGCATATCACAACAACCCGGGAATGTGGCATTCCTGGGTTGTTTACAAAGCCAGATGTAAAGTGGGAGTGATAAGTGCACGGGAGGTGGTGTGCCCGCTCGCTCCGGCACAGCCGTGACTGACTGTGGGTGCGAACCAGGTCGTTGTGCTTTATCGCTGTTGCAAGCAGTATATAACTGGAACTGTGAGGCATGTACCCCCCACCCCCAAATGGCAGACACGTTGATGCCTGGGCCAGCTCTGCCTTTGGGGAGACTGTAAATGTGCCTTCACTGACCCAACACCACCTTGTTGGCTTGGCCCTGTGGCTTAGTAGCCACGGAGCATCTGAAAGGTCAGCCTTAGACAGCTACTGGGCATGTTCCCATGGCATGCTGACCCACGATGGGCGAGAAGCTACGCGCTGTGGGTTGTTTTGCCTGTATCTAGTCCCCTGCCCCAATTTTTCAGGGTGCCTGATGTGCAGTTCCCCTTCTCCCTCAAGATCACTGAAGCAGCTTTTAGCTTGATGGCTGTCAAACTGGAAGTGGCAAGAGATATGCATGGTTGAGCAAGGTGGGCATATCATTTCCTATGAAGCGGTGGGGAGGCTGGCACAGGTGGGGCTGGGCTAGGTGGAGGACCCCACCAAGGGTGCTGCCCACCCTTAAAAGCATGGGCATCCCGCAGGGAAGTGGGTAATTCTAGATGTCCCCCCACCGTGGGGAATGGGAACTGCTGTCGGACCAGAAGTGGCTTCAGCGCAGGCTGCCGTGTCATCCAAACCCAGCATGCGGTGTGGCTGCAGTGACTCTGCAACCACCCAGCAGCCCCTACTGCACGTTGTGGTTTGCAGAGTGGGTGAAAAGTCGCGATGGCCACACTGCTCTGGGTTCAGACATCATGGCAACCCGCGCTGCTTCAGGGGCGATGACGCCAGTCGTGTGAACTCAGCTGCTGGCTCATACCCCCAAGGGCACCATTAATTTTTTTACCCAAATTTATATGCTGCCTTCCACGGAGTTATCAAAACAGTGAACATGAAATATCGCGGCCATTTCTAGATAAATACATAAATGTAAATCAGCAATAAAACGACACACGCTGCTGCGCGCTGCAGACCGCGGCTGGTGTGGCCACGCGTCAGGGAACGCCCGCGTGCGGAGACGGGGCTTGGGAAGACCGCGGGGGCCCCGCGCTCTAGGGGGTGGCTGCTCCGAGTCCAGGGGAAACGGACAAGCCGGAGCTCCCCGAAGCCCGGTGCCTTGTGGGGGGGGGTGGCGCGCCCGTCTCGAGCCGGACCCCCGAGGCAGCCGGTCGCGGCCTGCGCCCGCCCCGCCCCGCCCCGCCCCGCTACCTGCCAGGGCGCGCGCGCGGCCTTGAACGCCAGCTCCCACTGCCAGTCCCGCAGGACGACGTCTTCAAGCGCCTCCGGCGCCCTCCACCAGATCCGACACTTGCCGGCGCTCATGCTGCTCTGCAGGCCCCCGGGGGGGTCGCATTCAACTGGGGAGGGAGGAGGCGTAGCTGGGAAGCGGCGCGGCTGCGACCCGCACCCCCGGCGGCGCCGCGGCGCTTCTGGGGCCTCCGCCCGCGCCGCCGCTGCTCGTCGAGGAGAAGGGCGCGCGCAAGCGCCCCCCCGGCGCCAGGAGGGGCCGGCACGCTTCGGACGGCGCCCCGCCGCAGCCCGCGGCGCAGGACTCACTATGCAGCCGGGGCCTGTACGCCGCGAAGACCGGGTAGGCGAGGCCCGTCCCCGCGGAGGTCGCGTGCAGGGAGACGGCGTACTCGTCGTTCTCCGCGAACTCGCCCTCTTCGCTGTGCGCAGAGCAGCTGAAGTGATCCCGGGACTCGGGAGAGGCGGACAGAGTGCAGATGAGGTCGCTGAAGTCGCGGAGGCGGCTGCAAAGACGGAAGGGGGGTCTTTCCCCAGAGCCGCGGCCGGGGCCCGCTTGTGCCAGGGCTCCAGCCCGGGCCACGGCGGGGCTTCTGGGGAGCAGCGTGGCTCTGAGCAGGGAGTAGCCGCGATCGCGCGCGCACGTGGACCAGTCGGGGCGGGGCGTGATCGTGCGCGTTTTCCGGGCAGTCTGAAGCCACTCGGAGAGCGCAAGTCTCGCCTGGAAGCGATACGCCGCTGCTTTGAGCCCAGCCGCGCGCGGAGCCCGGCAGCCTTGGGCGCCCCGCTGCCCGGGCAGCGCGCGCTCTCGCTCGCCCCCCCACGCCCCGAGGCGCCGGGCGCGCTTCGAGCCTCGCCTACGCTGGCCCGGAAAGCGGCAGGCCGACACGCGGGGCCGCGGCCGGCCCAGGGCCCCTCCTTCCCGGCTGGGCTTGTGCCGCAACCACACCCCCGCACGCAGCCGTCAAAGCAGATGTACGTTGGGACCGTGGATGACCCCCGGGTTGCTTTGTCGCGGGATGAAGATCAACGCAGCTGTGCGCGCCCTGGCACGCGCGCGTGACGAGCGCCCCTGCGAAGCCGGCCCGAACGCGCGACTCGCATGAGCGCGGCGGGCGCTCTGCTGCGGGCCCCCCGCCCGCCCCCCCCCCGTGGGCCCGCCTGCTCTGGCCGGCTGAGTTTCCCCGCGCCGGGACGCGATCGTGGGGGGCTGGATTCTCTGAAGGGGGGGATGCTTTGGGGACGTGCCGGGTGCCTGGGGTACCGGTGGCGGAGGACCCATCGCCCCTGGGGGAGGGAGGGGGGCCCATGTGGACTGAAACCCGGATGTCAGTTTCTGCTGGACTCGGTGTGCACCTGGCAAGCAGCCTTGGACTCCCTGGCTATGATCGCCTTGGGGCAACTTAACCTAAGATGCAACATGCCACTGCACGGTGGTCTGATCACTGAGCCTTGTGCTGCCCACCTGGCCCAGAGACTCGGGACTGGCATCGGCTAGCACGTGCGGCCGCTTGCTCGCCCGCCTTAGCGCCACCGGGCCACGAGTACGCGGAGACGCTCCCGCCAGGCCGGCTGCCCCCCCCCCCCCGCGCGCACCCCGGGGCCTTACTCGGAGAAGTTGAGGTGGAACGGCGCCTCGCCCAGGCTCTCGTTGCGGCGCCACGTGCACGCCACTCGGCGGCCCCGAGACCCGTAATTGTTCAGGCACTGCACATCATCGGCGGTCCCTGCCGGGAGAGGGGGGGGGCCTCGGGTTAGGGGCCTTCTGGCAGAAGCCAGGTGCCACATGCGCCCCCCTCCCGCTCGAGGCTGGGCTGGGCTGGGCGTGGTGCACCCGTTAGTTTGGTCTTCCTGTTGTTGTGGGAACCTCTTGGGGATTTCATTATATTTAGTGGTATACAAATATCACAAATAGAGAGGCAGACAAGCAGCCGCTTGCAGGATGGGGGGAGAGGGCAACTGCTCTGATCTGGGTGGGGAATGGCCAGCGGGGCTGCGCAGTCGGCTCTCTGCGTTGCTCAGAGGCTTCTGGACAGAGGTGATGGGAGATTCCAGTGGGCTGAAGTTGCTGTGAATTTGGACCTGCCGCTGCACTGAAGCCTCCAGGGCAGACTCCCTTCTGCAGAGAGGACAGAGACGATGAAGGAGTCCAGATATGGGTATGTGTCTCCCCTGTCCAAAGTGGGGTTAACAGGATGCTGTGGGAGTATTTTAACTGGTAAAATGGCATGTAAGGAAAAAGACCAACATCTCCTCCAGCACTGACGCTCTGGTCAAAATTGGAGCTTCCCCCACCCACTGCTTTGCTCATTTGCTTGCTTATTCCATTTATATCGTGCCTTCCTTTCCCTCTTGCAAGGAACCCATGGCAGCTTACATGATCCTCCTCCTCTCCATTTTATCCTCACAACAACCCTGTGAGGTACGTTAGGCTGAGAGTCAGTGAGTGGCCCAGAGTCACCCAGTGAGCGTCATGGCCGAGTGGGGACTAGAACCCAGATCTCCCGGCTCCCAGTCCAACACTCTCGCCACTACGCCACACTGGCTTTAAAGTGATAAACAACAACACCCCCCGCCACACACACTGAAAAAAAATTGACAGGAGATACTAACCTTATGAATATACAGTGGAGGTGAGGAATAGATTTCAGGGATTAGACCTGATAGACAGAGTGCCTGAGGAACTATGGACGGAGGTCCGTAACATTGTTCAGAAGGCAGCAACGAAATCCGTCCCAAAGAAAAAGAAATGCAAGAAAGCCAAGTGGCTGTCTGATGAGGCTTTACAAGTAGCTCACGAAAGAAGGGAAGCGAAAAGCAAGGGAGAAAGGGGAAGATATACCCAACTGAATGCAGAGTTCCAGAGAATAGCAAGGAGAGACAAGAAGGCCTTCTTAAATGAACAATGCAAAGAAATCGAGGAAAACAACAGAATGGGAAAGACTAGAGATCTCTTCAAGAAAATCGGAGATCTCAAGGGAACGTTTTGTGCAAAGACGGGCATGATAAAGGACAAAGAAGGCAGGGGCCTAACAGAAGCAGATGAGATTAAGAAGAGGTGGAAAGAATACACAGAAGAACTATACAAGGAAAGATCTGAATGTCCCTGATAGCCATGACAGTGCGGTCACTGAACTTGAGCCGGACATCCTAGACAGTGAAGTCAAGTGGGCCTTAGGAAGCATTAGTAACAACAAAGCTAGCGGAGATGACAGTATTCCAGCCGAGCTATTTAAAATCCTAAAAGATGATGCTGTTAAAGTGCTGCATTCAATATGCCAACAAATCTGGAACACTCAACAGTGGCCACAAGACTGGAAAAGGTCAGTTTACATTCCAATTCCAAAGAAGGGCAACGCCAAAGAGTGTTCAAACTACCGCACAATTGCGCTCATTTCACATGCCAGCAAGGTGATGCTCAAAATCCTACAAGCTAGGCTTCAGCAGTATGTGAACCGAGAACTACCAGAAGTACAAGCGGGGTTTAGAAGAGGCAGAGGAACTAGAGATCAAATCGCCAATATTCGCTGGATCATGGAGAAAGCAAGAGAATTCCAGAAAAACGTCTATTTCTGCTTCATTGACTACGCTAAAGCCTTTGATTGTGTGGATCACAACAAACTGTGGCAAATTCTGAAGGTGATGGGAGTACCAGACCACCTTACCTGTCTCCTGAGAAACCTGTACGAGGGTCAAGAAGCAACAGTAAGAACCAGACATGGAATAACCGATTGGTTCAAAATTGGGAAAGGAGTACGACAAGGCTGCATATTGTCACCCTGCTTATTTAACTTATATGCAGAGTACATCATGAGAAATGCCGGGTTGGATGAATCAGAGGTCGGAATTAAGATTGCTGGGAGAATTATCAACAACCTCCAATATGCAGACGATACCACCCTAATGGCAGAAAGCAAAGAGGATCTCAAGAGCCTCTTGTTGAGGGTGAAAGTGGAGAGTGCAAAAGCTGGTTTGAAACTCAACATTAAAAAAACTAAAATCATGGCATCTGGCCCTATCACTTCCTGGCATATAGAAGGGGAAGAAATGGAAGCAGTGACAGATTTTACTTTTTGGGGCTCCAAGATCACCGCAGACGGTGACTGTAGCCATGAAATTAAAAGACACTTGCTCCTTGGGAGGAAACCTATGGCAAACCTAGACAGCATAGTAAGAAGCAGAGACATCACCTTGCCGACAAAGGTCCGTCTAATCAAAGCTATGTTTTTCCCAGTAGTAACGTATGGCTGTGAGAGCTGGACTATAAGGAAGGCTGAGCACCGAAGAATTGATGCTTTCGAACTGTGGTGCTGGAGAAGACTCTTACGAGTCCCCTGGACTGCAAGGAGGTCCAATCAGTCCATCCTAAAGGAAATCAACCCTGAGTGCTCATTGGAAGGACAGATACTGAAGCTGAAGCTGCAATATTTTGGCCACCTAATGCGAAGAGAAAACTCCCTGGAAAAGACTCTGATGCTGGGAAAGACTGAAGGCAAAAGGAGAAGGGGACGGCAGAGGATGAGATGGCTAGATAGCACCACGGATGCAATGAATATGAACTTGAGCATGCTCCGGGAGAGAGCGCAGGACAGGAAGGCCTGGCGTGCTATGGTCCATGGGGTCACGAAGAGTCGGACACGACTGAACAACAACAACAGTTATATCCTGCCTTTCTTCCGCCATGAAATCCAAAACAGCCTACATTCGGGGCGGGGGGGAGGTCCAAGCTGGTCTCTCATCCAGGCACTTACCAAGCCCAGACTATCTTTGGTAAGGTGGGTACAGATTGCCCACACCATGTCTGTTTCGGCCACAACTCTGCATGCAATCAGTAAAAGGGAAAACTGTTGGATGCCTCACAAAAACAAGAGAGAAGTGATTCTCAAAGTGCCTGAAGTATTTATTCTGCCCAACACATTTCGAAAAAGTTACTCTTCTTCCCACAAATCTACAGCAGTGGCCCTTCTGCTCCTTCCTCAGCTGAAACCAACTAGTGTGAGGATCACTTCTTTCTTGTTCTTGCACATGACCCGGCATATGCGTGTGCCGTGCAAGAGGTTGTGCTGCTCTTGCTCTCCCCCGCATACCTGTTTGCTGTCTTTCGTCGGCCGCGAAGAGAGGGAAGAGAAGCATCCATAGCAAGCAGGCTGCCCCATGGCCCTTTCCCATTGTGGCCTGCAACACAAAGGGGGGGGGTGAGACAGGAGGGGTGTCATTGTAACTGCCCCGCTTGGCCACTCTCCTCTGGACTGAGCTGGGGTACCCAGTCAGTCAGAGGACACAGTGCTTAGGACTTCTGTGATACATGGCCAGGATCATTCTGTACATGTGACATGCCAGGCTCCTAGGATGACTCCAGCACTCGGGGAGACAAGCTGGTTCATCTGGCTTCTTCCCACCCATGGCTGCTGTGACAATTTCACAAGGTGACACCGTGTAGCTCTGCTGTGTGATACTTGATATCTGTGAAGATCTGAGGTGAAAGTGAGGGTACAAACCCCCCCCCCCCCACTTGTACAACAAAATTGTAAAACAGCTGCCACTCCCTTCTTGGTTGTTGGCATAGGCTTCTGGGAATAGCTGTATATGCCCAATAACACAACCCCAAAAGAAATGCCAATAATTCTTTGGGAGAGGGGCTGTTATCCCCTCTCATTTAGAGACAGCTCAAACGACTCAGGCTGCAATCTTCTGCACATTTACCTGATCACCACTGGACTTACTTCTGAGGAAGCATGCATAGAATTGTGCTATGAATAACATTAGCCAAGTGGTAGTGTGAGTGGGCAGAATGAAGAGACACACAGAAAAAAAAATTAACAACCCAACGTAATATTTATTTCAGGAAATCAGAGTTCATATGGCATTAAAAAGTAGAAAGGAAGAAAAAGTTCCGAAGGGTAACACTGCAAGCTTCCTACTACTTGATCCAGTTGTCTTAACAGGGGGTCCAACAAGATACTTGGTTCCAGAGAAACAGTCCTTTGTGCTAATCTGTCATAAAGATGAATGCTAGCACCTGCCTCTCAGACAAAGGACCAAAAAGAGGAGCATCAGCTCAAGATTTTCTGGGTGCCCAAGCCCAAATGAAAAGTTCCCTCCTAGGCACAGAAAGGGCTTTTTGAAAAACCTTCCAGCTAACAGAGAGTGAGAGAACCTGCCTTTGAGCATCAGTTTGCCACAGCTAGCAAATGCAGAATTTCCCTCCCTCTACGCCTGGGGTGGGCAACTTGTGGCCCTCCAGATGCTTTTGCCTGCTATGCCTCAGCATTGGCTCTGATGGCTAGTGCTGATCAGAGTTGTAGGCCCAAACCTCTGGAGGCCCACAAATTGCCCACCCCTGCTTTATGCTAACATATGACCTTGCCTTTGAACATGATCTGGGATCTACACTGGATTGACAGGAAGGAGATGGGTTCTGCTCTGGGGCCCTATTGTTTGTGAGGTACCACCATGCCTCACACTGCTGGTATTTTTTCATCACAGCGGTTGTTCAGGGGGCCCACATTGCTGAATACTGCACGGCACCCACTGTATTCACGGCGTGAGCCACAGCACAGTGCTGCAGTTGTGGGAGAAGCGGGAGGCAGTGCTGCCCTCCCAGGGTTTGGAGTGGTTGCTTTTCGCATCCAGCAACCGCACGCCCCTGCCGCAGCTATGAAGGAATGCAAGTTTGTAAAATAGCTCTGTTGTTATTCACAGCTATCCAGGTCTGTAGATGTGCAGTGAAAAACAGCCTTAAAAACCCAGGGATTCCCTGCCCACAAATTCCATCCACATCCACGTGAGGAAAGATGAAGGGCACAATGTAGAGGCGAGGGAGAGAAGGGGTGGAGGTCAAGCTGCCATTTCAGGTTGCTCCTCCCTCCCACAGTTATTCGCAGTTGTGCAGCTCTGTGAGTGCGCAGTGAAAAAATGTCTGAGCCCCCCCCCTTCATGGGTTTCCTGCCCAATGGCACTGCGCAGTCTGAGGGGGCTTTGGGAAAGATGATGCCCCTTGGGAGCCCCCACCCCCGGCCCCCCTTGGGCTCGCTTTTTCCCACTATCTAATAAGCAGGGCCAGGGGAAGAGACAGGCATTTCCCCTCTTCTTTGTTGTAAAAGAAAAAGGGACGCGATTGCTCCCTCCCCGCTCCTCACCAAACGGCAGGAAGGGGCTGAGGGTCCCTTCCCTCCTTCAGGCACTTTTTGCACCAGGGAAGCCGGCACGCCTGTTCATCCGCCCGCCTCGCTCACCGGAACCCTGGCAGGGGTGGCGGCTGCAGCAGCAGCAGCAGCCCTTCCTCCTGCCGCTTTTTAAGGAGGACGCTCTTTCCAGGCTGGGCCCGCTGCTGCAGAGTGAAGCTCAGCGGCGCTCTGGGATCAGGAGATGAAGGTAATAGGGCCTTGGCTCTGCAGCAGCCTGCCCACCCTGGGAAGCACAGTTTTTAAAAGACAGAAGTAGAGCGAGGACACTGGGCACATGTCCGGGGGCCCCAAGTGGCCCTGGCAGAGGTCCAGCCATGGCGGCACCACTGTTCCTGCCCCTAAATCCAGTCACAATCCATGCAGGGACAGGGAAGAGGAAGCAGGGGAGACGTGGGGGTGGGACGGAGGGGGGAATGTTGCAAAACAGGTTCTACAGTTTTAAAGCCACCCCCACCAGTAGGAGCTGTAATACTGCTAGATCAGGACACAAACAACTGGAAACAGCAATAACGGGAAAAAGTAGTTACAAAAGTAGTTTAGGAAAAAATGGAAGATTGAGGAATAAATAGGCACAGGACAATGGGTGGCGGTGTGCATCATGTGCTATGCACATGAGCCAGATGTCACAGTAAAATAGTAGTGCCATTTAGCCTGGAGGGAAGCCCCTTCAGTCCCTCCAAACTTAATTGGCACAATAGGGTAACAAAGGGGGGAAGGTTTCTGCACCAAGGTGGCAGACCCCCAGGGTACTTCCAGATAGACGGAGCTCCCAGTGCTACTAAACAAAAGGCCTTGCACAGACACTCTGTATTTTCCTCCTTAATGGATTTTTTTCTGGTTAGAAAAAAGGAAGATGAAGCTGTGAGAAAACATGGGGTTCTAACTGAAGGGATCATCTGGAGCTCCTTGTAAAATTCCATGAACGAGGCAGGGCAATTGCACAATAAAATCCTCATCTGGGACCTCTCCGTACAAATGAACAGGAGGTGTTACTTTCAGCTACCCTTATATCTGATTTACCCTGGGCATAAGAAGATTCTGTCTTGCAGCTATTTTGGTTTTTCACCCAACAGCTCCTGTTGACACATTTGTGCCCTGCAACCGATTTGCTACCTTGAAGCAATACATACATAAGCCAAACTCCCTCTGCCCCGCCCCCAGCCCTTGATGAAGACCCTTGTAATGATCTGACCCCTCATGGATCTTACCCAGAGCAGCCTGCAGTCAGGCTCTCTCTCTGGGTGGATCTTGTGGGGTGAAGGAAAGCAGCCTTGCTTCGCAATGCCCATGGAACAAGAGCAGAGCCTGCTGCAGGAAGCATGGGAGACAGAGTAGTTTTCTTACCATGTTGATCTTCCGTAGCTGCTCCAACGAAACTCCGCGCCCTCTCAGTCCTCTGACTCGTTAGAAAGTGCACTTTCATCACAAGGCAAAAGGAGGTCTCTTCTAATAATGCTGAGCTCACATATATTATCCTGCCTGATTTTAATGATAGTTTTGGTAGGCTACGGAAGCTGTCTCTTGCTGTCTATCTGATCTGAGGGGGCCCACACAGATGAGTTACAGAGTTAAGACTGTGGGCACGCAAGCAGGAGCCAACGGCCGGAAAGCCCGTTGAGCATTTTGATCGATGGCCTGCAAAGATCCCTTCTGCGTTGCTAGCGCTGTTCTAAAGTACCACCTTAGCACATCCAGAGCCTCTGCTGCAGACCCCTCGTCGGAATGACTTTACGTGGGGAGCGCATCCCATGCTCCACGGGGCTCTTTCAAAACTCCCCCCGGAGTAAGTGACAGCCACTGCTCCCTTGCCATGTGCGCAGGAAGCAAGGCTCAGGCTGGGGCGAAGGCACCCGGGGCCAGGACTGGGCTGGTTGCTGTCAAGCAGATCGTTCCGCAGGGGGAGCCTGTGGCTGAGCGCCCTGAAGCTCGGGCCTCACCTGGGGCACTTGTCCGTGGGCCACTTGCACACCTGGCCACTTTGCGCACCCCGTTGCACAGGGCCTGTCCTCATGCAGGGGAGAGCACTGCCTGCCAGGAGGAGAAGCGCAGCCTGCCTCGCCCAGGGCAGGCAAGGCACAGGGGTGGGCGAGGCTGGCGCCAGGGCGGGTGTTTGCCCGCGCTCCTGACTGCATCTCAGTAGTCGGGGAGGGCCCGTCTTCAGGGCACGTGGGAGTCCAGGCAGGGGAGCGCACGTGCTGTGGGCAGCCAGGCCCCCCAGAACAGGGCCCAGCGGAGAGCGCAGTTGCTCTCAGTCCTGCGCAGCAGCGGCAGCAGCGGCTGGCGTCGCTGCTCAAGTGGCACGCTCCAGCCGGGAGGGTGTCTTGAATGCTGCGACCAACTGGCAACTGGCAGCAGCAAGACACAGCGTGGCACTTCTGGAGGCGAGGCGAGGCCCAGGCAACGGCACAGGCCAGGCGAGCCATTCGGGCAGGAAGGAAACGGGACCAAGATGACGGGGTGTCCTGGGAAGAGCTGGAGATAAAAGCATGGATGGCCCCCAGCATGAATGTGTATGAGCCCCAGCCCCCACCGGTCTCCCCAGCCCAAGGTGGCGCAGCAGAAAAGAATGGCCTGGCCCAATGCCCACAGACTCAGCCCATGTCGCAGGGCACCCTCCCCTTTCCAGGGCCCCAGCAGTGCAGACCGGCCCAGGGGCCCCAGCACTGGTCAGTCGTCCAGGACTTGGGGAAAGGGTTTATTGTATCTTCTTTATTCAGCACCCAAAAACTGTAAAACAAGCAAAGCACCATGCAAAAGACGCAGAAGCACACATGCCCTGCCTGAGACTTGCAGTCTGGATGGGGGCATTGCCTCAGAGGAGGGGGAGCGGACGAAGAACTGGAGGTGTCGTGAGGGCATGCTGTCCTGCGCCGAGGCTGTCCCTCTGATGCCGGACTTGGAGAAAGTGACTCCCCACCCTGGTGACAAAGAGGTGGAATGAGCAGGCCGTGCGGCTCTCTCTGCCCGGGGTCAACGAGGCCCTCTTGCCTGGTGCCTTGCAGCCCTGAGGGCCGACACTCGAGCTCTGCTGGGGCTGACGCTCCCCCCTTCTCAGAGGGATTCATTCTCAGATCCCTTTATCACAATGTGACCTTCATTAAGCAGAAAGAAAAAGGGCCAAAGAGGAAAGTCGGCACTCGGGTTTGGAGCAGTGCCCTGCGCAGCTCTTTAATGTGGCGGAGTCCTGCTGTGGCAGGAGACCCACTGCTTGACGTAACTTGGCAGGAAGGCCTCCCTCTCCTCTGTGCCTTCGACAGCAGCAGGTTCAGAGCCACAGCCAGCCAGCCTCCTTCCAGCCTCGCAGCCCAGAGAGCTGCCACAGTCACAGTCTGCAAAGCCGCTGTCAATGGTGTCAAGATCCAGGCCATTTGCGGGGTCCCCGTCAGCATCGAAGTCGGGAGGGAGCAGGCTGCTATAGAAAAGTGCTTCCTCCTCTGGAGAGGAGAGGTTAACAGGGCTTCCCAGGCCCCAGGGCTCCGGAGGCAAACCAAAGACTTCTACATCGTGCCCAAACTTTCTGCCCAGGGAGCCGCCTGCGGGAAAGAAAGCAGGGAGGGTGCTGCTTGTCCAGGGCCCTGAGCCAGTGGGAAAGGAACTCCTCTGCGGCATCTTGTGCAAGAGAAGCAAACTCCCAGGGATCTGGCCCACACCGCCACTGCCATCAAAGCGCAGCCCGTGGACGGCAGCATCTCGCTCACCATTCCCCTCCTGCGGCTGTTCAGGAGCACAGCATGGACAGGCCTGGTCACAGTGCGGGCAGCAGGCTGCAAATTCACCAGCCACCCGGACCGTGTCAATGGAGAGATGGCCGTAGGCCTGCTCTGGTGTGCAGCCCGGGCCGTCAGCAGAGGCCCGGTGGTGCGGGCTGGAAGCTGCAGGTGGGGAGACCGGTGGGCTGCCTCTCCACTCCTTCTTGGCAGGGCTTGGCGGGCGGTGCTTCTGGCCAGCCCCAAACACTTCAGGCACGACTGCCCCCCACTCGAAGACATCCAGCGTTGCCCCAGAGTGGGAGGTGCCTGCCCACGCCTGCGCAGGGAGGAAGAGAGGTCAGTGCAACTGCTGCAGCTAGGCAGCAAGGAGGGGTCTCGCTGGGGGAAACAGGGTGCCACCGAGGAGGACGCAAGGACTTGTGGTTACTCGGGGGGATGGATTCCAGAAGAGAAGCTCTGTTAGTCTGGCCAAGCTAATGCAATGAAGAGCCCCATAAAGACACCTTAGACATTTTTTGCAGCCTGCATTTTTGCAAACTTAGAAGTTCACTTCCTCCACTGCATGTCCCTTCTGGCATTTGTCCATCTGAAGAGAAAACCCTTCCCCATGGTAGCTTGATGCGACTCTACATGTATTATTCTGGAGACGTTCTGGAGTTTGCTCCCCCAAATAGGGTCCGATATTACGGTGACATTTCGCCATTTGGGCGAGAGGCGCAGGCAGGGTGGGTTTCAAGGAAACCTCGCTATTTGCCTATTGTCACTGGGATGCCCTCCCCTCCCACACAGTCCACCTTCTCCCCCTCGCCAGAATGTGTTGCCTCAAATTTCCCCCCTTCAGAACTGCCCCCCCAAACAACCTCAGTGCTCCAGATACCTTTGGCAGAAATCTGTCTCCTGCTGGCCCTAGAGCCCCCCTCCCCCCCCCCCCGATTCTTGCTCTTTGGGCCTAACTCCACAAACACAACTTGGGGGAAAGTGTGCTTAAGACAGCCAGTTTTGTCTGGGAGGAAAGCAGACAAGCAACTGCTGCTGCTGCTGCTGGCAACGAGAAGTGATCCGGGGGGGGGGGGGGCAGGCCTGGCTGCTCTCTGCTCCTCTCCCCAGCTCACCCGCTCCTCTGCGCGGGCGGGCAGGATTGGTCCCATGGTGCTGCTGCCCAGAGAAAAACCACAAGCAGCGGCCGCTGCTCCCTCTCTTGCCCTCCATCTTCAGGCAGTGCAGCAATGCTGGCTGGGAATCATGGGGGCTGTAGTCCAACAAATCTGGAGCGAATCAGGTGGCCCAGAGGAGCAGCCGCCATGTGCTCACCTGCACTCTGGGGGGGGGGTGCTGTTGTGAGGATGGGGCCCGAGCCCAACCCCCTCCACCACACCACCCAGCGAGAAAGGGGGTGTGATCAGGCGGGGGAGGAGCTGACCGTGCAGCAGGGCCTGCCTCCACCCTGCACCCTCCCTCTGGATGACTCTGCTGGGCCCAATCCCTCCTACAGTGGTCGCTCAGTCCTTGCTGGCTGAGCCGGCTCCTGCCCTCAGGCAGAGGCTGGGAAGGAGTGGCGGGTGAGACCCCCCAGGCAGGAAGCCTCCTTGCCGGGCCTCCTCTGCCAAGAGAAGGGAGTGGGGCATGTGCACACAGGAGAAAGCACGAGCTGTGCCCCCCTCTGCTGACCGTACCCCACAGAGAATCCCCCCCATGGCAATTAGAGCCCCGTGGGATTAATCCTGCCTGCTCAGTGCCCAGTGAGTGAGAGGAGCTAGGAGCAGCCAGCTGCTGCCCTCTCTCGTCGGCACTCTTCCCTGCTCCCCCGCGGACACGGCAGAGCGCCAAGGAGTTGGGGCCAGGGCAGCGGGGGTGGGCTGGGGCCTTCCCTCTGCTCCGGGGCAGAAGCGGGGGGGGGGCGTTTGCCACTGGTCCTCGCTAGCAGCAGCTGTGGCTGGGCTGCTCTGCCGTCACAGCAAGGGGGCGGTGTGAAGCCCCCATTTACCCAAAGGGGCCTCGGCCACAAGTGTCCGTAGGCCCTCAGCGGTGTCCCACCTGCAGCCGAGCTCCATGCAGCGCCGTGGGCGGCGTCTTCCTCTCACTGCGTGCTCCGGTTGTGCTTATTGGGCAGCTTCCCTGCAAACCCTCAAATGCCTCCCCCCTGCCACTTCTGGCTCATACCTTGAAGTCCCCGTTGTGACCCAGATAGAGAGGCTGGAAGAAGGGAGCTGGGCTGGGGATGAACAGATCCAGCTTCTTCCACAACCTGCAAGAAGGAAAGAGGCCTTTTGCCCAGCTGCCCGCTAGCCCCAGAAGGGGACTGGACTCACGGCAGGGCCCCGGAGGGGCTGCTTCCGAGGCGACTCCCTGTTCCAAGGCCCCTCACCGCTTCCCTCCCAGGAGGCACCCTCCTCCAGCAACCCCTTTGCACAGGTGGGGGCTCCACAGACCCCCTGGGAGGGTGGCTCGCACCCCTGGGAGGAGGCCCAAGCAGGGCCCGAGGCCTCATGGGGGATGCCTCTGGCTGCCTGGCACTGTGGCAGGGCCGCTGGGCTCCTCCGAGCACAAGCCTTGTGGAGTCCTTCCTCGGCCTGCCCTGCCTCCAGCAGCCAGGGCCAGGCAAGAGCTCTACAGCCCACTGGCCATGATTCTGTCCCAGACAGACTCACTCACCTCTGGCGCCAGCCCAGGAAGGAGGCGACGGCTGCACACAGGCTGAGCAGCAGCAGGAGCGGCACCAGCCACACAGCTCCTCTGCTCTCGGCAGCTGAGGAAGCAAAGCAGACGGTCAGCCCCTGGGACAGGACACCCACCCTGGGCCAACTGCCACGGAGGGCTGGGCCATGGGCGTGGGTGGCGTTCTCTCGGACCAGGGGCAGCAGGGCTCTCCCCAGGGGGCGCACGGCAGGCAACCATCCCGCGGGCGGAGAAGCTGGCTGGGCCACTGGCCTGGCGTGCAGGAGGTCCCCGGGTCAATTCCGGCAGCATCTCCGGGTAGGGCTGGGCAAGTAGGGCTCTTGCCTGGAACGCTGGAGGGCCGCTGCTGCCAGCCCGTGCCAATGGCGCTGGGCCAGAGAGGCTCGGGCTGGCCCAGCCCAAGGCAGCTTCCTGGCTCCTGCAGTCCCGTGAGTCGCAGCAGCTGCCCCTGCCCAGAAGGGAGGGCGGCTCCGCTGGCGGTGGCCCCGCTGGCCCAAGCCGCCTGCTCAGGGGCCAGCAGGGCAGCGGGCATGCAGTGAGGCATGCTGAACCCATGGGCACTGCGGCCAGAAAGCATCAGGCATGGCGAGGTCCGGGAGCGCAGCCCTCCGGGGCGCTCCCCGCCATCTCAGAAAGGCCTGCATGTGCTCTGGCGCAGGGGTGCACCACTCTGGCCCTCTGCGGCTCCCCAGGAGCCCACGCTCCCTCCCCCGGCCCAGCCACTCATCGCTCGGCAATTTCCCGGCTTCTGTTCAGTTCCCCCCAATGGAGGAGGGCAAGAAGCCTCTTCCGAGGCTCAGTGACGGCCGGGAAGAGCTTTCTGCCCCGCCTGCCCCTGGAATGCGGCCTCTGCAAGGGCTCCTCCAAAATGGAACCCAGCCCTTGCACCAAGAGAGCTTCCCCCCCCATGGTCGGAAGGCTGGGGACTGACTGACCTCTGGGCAGAGTCATCAGCAGGGCCGGCTGGCTCCAGTCACTCCAGGCTCCCTGGTATGAAGAGTGCTCCCCTGGCCTGGCTCGCGCCTGGAACTCGTACTCTGTGTCCCCCTCACACTCCTGGGCCCACAGCCACAAGGTCCGCGTGTCCTGCAAAAGGTGCTTCTGGCTCCATCCCTGCAGGGAGGAAAAGGCCGGAAGGTGGAGAGGGATCCTGGGAGGACCCCCATGGCTGCATCCAGGGTTCAAGCCAGCCCTGAGAGCCCCCGAGGTTCCTGAGCTCCCTTCAGCATGGGGGGGGGGCAGGGCCGCCCAGGAGCGGATGGCCTGGCCTGGAAGCCAGGGCTGAAGAGCCAGGCCAGGCCCCGGCTGCCTCGCCCAGCAGCCTCCTGCTCTGGCCCTGCCCCTCCTCAGCCAGGCTCAGCCCCGCCCTGCCCACCACTGCCACCCGAGGGCATCCTGGAGCCCTCCCATCCCAGCCTAGGCGTGCCCAGCGCTCCTGTGGAGGCCCACCCAAGGGGCCAGGGAAGCACCCTGCCAGGGCTCTGAGCAGCAGCCCCTGCCTCAGGCGGGCGTCGGGGAGGCCACGCCCCGGGGACGCCTGCCGCTCAGGCTCCCATGCCAGTGCCCTGTCTGGGGCAGCCTCCCTGGGAATGAAGCCCCCCCAGGCATGCAGAGTCATGCCCTTCAGCAGGGCGGTCCTGCAGGGGAGAGCCCCTGGTTCACGTGCAGAGGACCCCTGGCTTGGTCCCCAGCAGCACCTCCAGGGCGGGCCAGGAAAGAGGCCAGCCTGGCACCCTGGAGAGCCACTGCTGCCAGCCAGTGCCGACTATCCTGGGCTGGACGGACCAGCGGTCTGACTCCGCACAAGGCCACTCCCTAGGCTCCCATGTCCCAATGGATCTCAAGCAAACACCATCCATGCCTACTGTTCCCCCTGCCTGGCTCTTGGGCCGAGTGCTGTCATTCGTAGCACCCCGCCCCCACGCACACGCTGACGGGCCCCAGTCACGCGCTGAGCTCAGGAAACCGGCCATCCGAAGAACAGCCCCGTTCCCTGCCTTTCCCGGGCAGTGCAAGCCCCCTACCGTCCACCTGCAAGCAAGCCCGGGGCCGAGCGCGGAGGCGGCAGCCGCCTCGCCTCCACAGCAAGGCCTGCGGAGCCCTCCCCCGCGAGCGTCAGTCCGGCAGTGAAAGGGCGAAACGGTGTTGCTGACCAAAGACGGAGGAGGCTGCTTCACACTGCAGATGAGGATCTGATCTGGAATGGTGGGATGGTCTGAATGAGGGTTTTGGCGAGACCTAAAAAAAGACCTCTGGCTCATTTTAAGAAGACCCCACATTCCATACTCCTGACTCATGGGCAAGAAGACCCTGAAATTGTGGTTCCATGCCAATTAATGTTGTGGCATTATGTCTTTGAATATGATTACTTGGAATGTTATGGGCCTGGGTACCCCATATAAACAAAAACAAGTGCTTCCCAACTTAAGGAGTTCGAAATTGATGTTACAAGAAACTCAGCTTTTGATGGGAGGCAGACTTGCAAAAATGTGGTGGGAGAAGCATAGGCTAGTGGTAATTCTAAGATTAATTCTAATTCTAAGATTAATTCTAATTCTAGTGGTAATTCTAAAGCACCAATATCTGTGTCAGAAGCAAGAACTGATCCAGAGGGACACTTCCTTATTTTGGCAGTTCAGTACACAAATATGGTAATCGCCATCGTTAATGTTTATGACCCTAATTTGGATTTGCCTGCTATGTTTCATGCGTGCCTTTGTCACCTGCCTGCTATTACTTACAATCATTTGATAATTGGTGAGGATTCTAATGAGATAAAAATGGATGTTTTGCATATATTAGACACCACAGAGGCTTACTGCGAAGAAGCTGGCTAGCTCTGCTAGATGCTGGCGATAATGAGGAGGATGCCTCAGTGAGGCACATGATGCGGACATGTCCTGTAATGGCTTTTTTCTGTTGGAAGGCATTGCTCGTATAAGTTTGTTCTTGAAAAATCTGTGACAGTAGGGTTTAGTCTATGCGCTTTTAAATTACTTCCCTCTGATGTGGGCATTAACAGATGGACAGCCAAAGTGGATACTGAGAGCCCTCACAGGCGCAAAGAGACTTATACTCCATGCGTGGAAGAAAGGCAAAATACCCACCACCTATAATGCAGCGGGCTGAAGGTCTTGCTGCTCTTGCTGCGTTTGAGCACATCTGCACCCGCCAACGTCATATGGATGCTTATTTAGATATATGGGTTGCTTATATGAACGCATATATTTGAAATGGAAATGTTAATCCTCCCCCGTCCTTGTGTGTTTTTTTTCCTTTTTCTTATATCAAGGGAGATGTTCATGATTACTGTATACTGATATGTTTCATAATATGAATCCCTCCCCCCACCACACACACACACATACTTTTTTGTTTCTTTTTTGTCTGGCTGTTGTTGTTACGATTATGTTGCAAATAAAACAATTTCTTAATAAAATTATAATGCCTCTGATTAAGGCTTTACAGGACTGGCTTTGAAAGAAGAAGGACAAACGGGAGCCGCCTTTTGCAAATGGCTTCTGCAGAGCAGCGGCAAGGCCACGGCGAGCTGTGCTGGCAGAGATGCCGATACGAAGTGGAAGAGCGGCAGAGCTGACGCTGATGCCAGCCAAGAGAAAAAACCGGCTGTGAAGCATTTCATGTTGTGCACCTGCAGAGATGACGGAATGTCTTTACGCAACGCTCGCTGGGAGGGGGAGCTGTGGCAACAAGCACGAGCCAGGATGGGGAGGAAGTGTTAAAGTGAGTATGACCAAAAGAGATGGAAGACAGCTGCGAGTTACTGCGGAGAAACACATCCATCAAGATAATGTGCCTAGACAGTAGACCTCTACGGCATAATCCTATGCATGTTTAGACAGAAAAAGGAACTACAACTCCCAGCATGCCCCAGCCAACATGACTGCCTGGGGCATGCTGGAAGTTCTGGCCTTTTTTCTGTCTAAACATGCATCGGCCTGCACCCTTAATAAGGTTTGAGGAAGTCTCAGATTAACCAGAGATGTAGCATTTCCTGAAATTTTGAAGCCATGGGGGGAGATTTTTCTTGGGTTTTTTGGGTGGGGGGAATGGAAATTTGGGGAAAAACTGAAAAATAAGCAATACTTTTTTTTAGCATTCTTTACAGATTTAAAGTCACTTTGATGCTTTAGGGCAGCCTTCTGGTGCCCGCCGGATAATTTGGACTTCAGCCTCAGGCAACATGGCCAATGGCCAGGAATGATGAGCATTGTAGTCCAAAACATCCGGAGGGAATCAGATTGGAGAGGGGTGCTTTAAGATAATAAAGCAGCCTTTCTGGTCCTCAAGTCATACTTGGCTTGCTTATAAAGTTACCATTATACCTAAAAGCTTTAAAAAGTAAATTCAGCAAATTTGTAAGTATATTCTGAATAAACTATACTTTTAAATGTCGTATACCAAACAGGATGATTTTATGAGCAAGGCAAGTTATATGTAGCATATATTTCGATTCCTATTTTATGCCTGACCAAAGGGGACTTCAGCAAGTAATCCTTGGTACGTCTGAATCATCCTAGAAGCCAGAAGACAGAGGAAAAACTAGAGTCAGGGGAAGACTGCTGCACAGCGCCTGTCCCTGCCCGTGGGGTGGCATTTGGGGAAACCTGACCTGAAGGAAAGCTATCGCGATGCTATTTCGCTGGGAAAGACTCCGCTTAGGAATGGCGAGCAAGCATATTTCGTTTAGGAACCTTTAGACAATCTCAAGCTATCGTCTGAGGAGTGACAGTTTATTCACTTTTGTAAATTACTTCAGCTAATGAAATCTTATTCTTTGTTCATTTTGAGAGGTTGTCTCTAGTGTTGCTGTCAATTCCAACATCATGGGAACCAGCTACAGTGTTTCTTTTAGACAGAGCGGGTTTATTCTAGTGGCAGCAATTAAAAGGTTTTATAGCTGAGGCAGCATTCCCTAGTAGTGAGGTCTAATTGAGAACTGTATTAAAAACTGCTGCAGTGAATTATAGACCCAAGCCTCAAAGTTAATTTTAAAACAAGAAACACAGGTAGAATAATCCACATGCTGTTCCGTCACATCTGGTGACACTGGCAGAATAACCTACAGTGTTTTATTCACATGTCCATTTTAGATCTGAACTATGTTAATTGACTGCTACAGCATTTAACCGGAACAAGCCCAGGAACACAGGGCTCTATAGAACAAAGCTCAAACTGTCAAAAATGCACATCTTCTTCCATATGATGACATTGTAACTCTACTCACATGCTGGGAAGCTGAGCCTGACTTCGAGCATCCCTAAATGTCTATCAGCAAAAGATACATTAGATCAATAATTTTAATAAGGAATGGAAGAACTAACTATGGTGGGCATCTCACAGGGAAGATTTAAAAAACATTTCCCTCCATGGTGAATATGACTTTCTTTTAGACTCTAGTCTTTAGAACTTGCAAATAATTTAAACCACTTACTTTCCGAAGTTAGGCATTAGAATATTTTCTGAAATTGGGACTTTGTCTTATTTTGGAAAATGAGACTTGGAATCATTTCCAGACTTGAAGCTATCTTAGAAACAAACTTGGTTAACTCTGAATCCCAAATTTGGTTAACCCCTCAAGTGCCATTATGTTTTAGGTTCTAGCACTGGGTGCAAAATTTGGATTTAAGATTTTAGACTTGAGTCAATGTTCTCGTAACTGATACAGCCAGAATTAACCCCTTAAGTCTCGGAAACATTTGTATTCAGACCACTGAATTTTCACTTTTAGACTTTGGTTTTTGCACTCCAGCTTCGACATTTAACTACACAGCTGTCAAGTTTAATTCCTCACATGCCTAGAGGAACACAGTAATGCTTTAGCTCAGCTTTTTACATTCAAGCGGTGTGCAGGGAGAAGTCACAGGAACTTAGAAAGTTCAGCGTGGTTCAGCGTAGCTGTACAACCCAAGCGGCATGCCGGTGGATGCCGAGGATTCGCGCCATCCAAACAACGGTGCTGGCGGCTCTGTTTGCCATCTTGCTCACTGCACGTGTCGTGCTTTGGCAACTGCAGCCCTTTCCATCACATTCATGTTATGCGCCGTCACTGCTGATAATGTAATCACAGAGACCGCTTCTGACACTCGCGTAGCCACCATGCTATTTCTCTTATTTTTGGAGTCTTCTGAAGTAAAGCATTTAATGGACTTCAATTTACTTTTTAGTGTGTGGCGATGTTTGCGTGTTTGGACTTGGCTTGGTTATCCACCAGGGTGTCTAGAGCCCAACTGGTGGAGGTGCTGAAGCTAAACAGTACCAGATTAATAACAAAGGCTCTCTTTCCGCCCCTGGCACTTGTGGCAGGCCATACCTCTGCCCCTTGGGCAGCAGCACCCTTTGGGCCCCCAAAGCCCCCCTCCACAGCCAGCCAGCCAGGATGCCAGGTCTGTTGGGCTGCCAACTCACCTGCCTGGGGGGACCCCTTTCCCTATAGCGCAACTGGTACTGCAGCTTGTCATCCAGGTAGTTGTACGGATGGTGCTGGTATCTGGTCTTCCAGGAAATGTTGTAGCCAGTGGGGGATACAGCCACCGTCAGGTTGAAAGGCGGATGTGGCTTAACTGGGAAGGGAAAGAATGGAGAGCAAAAAGAAAACAGGTCCTCAAAGGTGCTTATGATAGTAGTTTTCTATGCGATTTATGTTGTTTCTTCCTCTTGTCTTGCCTTTACTTCATTTACAAAATGCTGCTTTAAAAAACAACAATAACGGATGATTTATTCTCTTATAGCACTTCTTTTCATTTTATTACACTTCTATACCACCTAATAGCCAAAGCTCTCTGGATAGTTTAGAAATATTAAAGCCTTAAAACTACATTATAAAAACCATTTGCATAAGACATATAAACCAGCAGCACACACACAGACACACATATATCTAAAATAATTTTTAAACAATCAACAATAATAAAAATCCAGGTCCTGATTAAAACCTCATCATATTCTGCCAAATGCTGATAGAAGTGGAAAGGTTTAACCTGGCTCTGAAAAGATAACAATGCTGGCATCAAGTGGGCAATGTTGGGGGGCCACCAACAAGGAGGCCCTCTCCCTGGTTGCCACCTTCTGAGCCTCCCTCGGAGGAGGCACCTGGAGTTAGTGTAGTGTATGAGTAAGTTCATGCCAGGACAGGTGTTCCATCAGGTACTGCGGTTCCAAGCCATGCAAGACTTTATAGGTCAAAGCCAGCACCTGGAATTGTGCTCAGAAACATATAGGCAGCCCAAGCAAGTGGGCCACCATCAGTGTGGTATGTTCAGACCTTCTTGTCCCTGTTATCAAACTGCTTCATTTTACACAAGTTGCAGCTTCTGAACCATTTTCAAAGGCAGCCCCACTTTGGGCTTTTCTACATTAAGGAAAAATCCTGCAGCCATACTGGGGCTTCGTCTTCTGGAGTCTTTGTGGGTTTACGATGGGCACAATACACATGCTTCCCCCCCACCCGTTTTTCCTGAGCTGTGTTTCCACCAGCGTTTTACTCCAACTTGGCTGCACAGTGAGGTCTCTGTGTCTCCATGATGTCATGGCCATTCAGCCCCAGCCCCGCATTTTAACATGGAAAAACCGCTTCTTCTGAGACTGGTTATAGTCCGACTTTTCAAGCTTACTCTGGCTCCATTACTGACCTGTTTCCACAATCGCACTGGGTTCGCTGTCTTAGGCCTGCCCATGGGGCGAGTACCCCGGCCTCTGTGGGTGTGTCGCTCTGACCTCAGTGACCCAACCCTTCCCCTCCCTGTTTTCTGGAAGTTTCATCGCCATTTTGGAGCAGGATGCCGAGGGACCAACTTTTAAAACATCACTGAAAATAAGCACCAGAACACAGCCCATGACCCCAGTCAGGGGGGCGGGGGTCCTCCCATTGTGCTGAATGAGGCTGGCCCTCTCAGTGACCACAGAAACAACGGAGAAGCCCCTCAGTTGACATGGCACATATCAAAGCCCTCAAGTGCGGTGTTGAGGCTCCGGTCCATTGCCTTAGGATGTCACTCCTCCACAGCTTCCATATAGCGAGCCTGTGCGTTAAAATGGGCACGCTGGTTTCAGTCTCTTTCCCACAACAAACCCATTCGTGTCTCCTCAGGTTGATGAGGCTTGCCTTTGAATGCCCACATCACAGCTTACAGAGATTCCCCCTCAATTGAAATGGCACACTTTTAATCCCAATTCCTTAAGTGTGATTAAGCAACCAAGCAGGGTCTCGAGGCTCCGATGAATTGCCTTAGGAAGAAAGTACTTCGCAGCTTCGTTACAGAGATCCTGCGGGTTACAATGGGGGCTGGTTTCTGTCTTTGTGTTTACTGCTCTCTTTCCCACAACAAACCCATTACTGTCTTGTCAGAAGTAACTCCCATTGTGGTCGATGAGGTCCTCTGGGTTAAAATGGCGGCTGGTTTCCCTCTTTGTGGTCTACCCCCCCTCCCCCAGAACACGCATATGTGTGTCTACTTGGAAGTCACTCCCATTGTGCTCAATGAGGCTTGCTCCTGAAATGCAGGTGCATCTGGACTTTCAGGGGAAAGGAGAAGGGGGGGGAGAGGGGGGAAGCCTCTCTTCACAGCAAAGCTGATTCCTTTTTAAAAATCCGGTTCTCCTCCATTGGCTTCTTCTTCCGTTCTCCTGGAAACACGGTCAAGGAGGCAAGAACACGGATGAGGTAATCAGATCCAACCCAGGCTCCACTCGGGCTCCACCCAGCCATCAAGAAAATAATTCGATTAGAGCTCAGTGGAAACAGCACAGAGCCCCAGGCCACAGCGATGATAAGCTGAGACTTTAAGCACAGTGGAAACAGGAAAAGGAGAAGATGCGACTGGGGAAACTTCACAACAAAGTTGCAAGCAAAGTGAGGCCGAGAGCGTGGAAACACGCCCCTGGTCCCTTTGTGGGCAAGTTCCATACGTATCATGGATACAGCCAGTAGATGGCGCTGCAAGGTTTCGACAATATTGAATTACCACCTCTTTGATGGTGGTCTTTGGTGGGAGGGGGTTTGTTACTGCATTTTCCACTATTTATAAAATGGCAGAATAAACTTAAAAAACGACAAGAGAGGCACCAGACGATGTTGTGAAAAGGACCCGCAAACTTCTGTGAGTGAACACTCATGCACGCACAGTAAATGCCTTGTGCAACAACGCCCATAGAGTGCATTGCAGCAATTTTACCTAGATGTTACCAGAGCACAGACGACTGAAGCCAGGTTATCCCTGTCCAGCCAGGGGGGGAGCAGGGCCACCAACTGCAGCTGGTAGACGGCACTCTGTGCTACTGAAGCCAGGTGAGCCCCAAGTGAGAGAGATGGCTCCAGGAGGACCCCCTAGTTTTTGTTAATTGGGAAGGGGTTCACAGATTAAAGAAACAGGCCCACACTCCTGTGCCCATTGCACAGACTCGACACCTCACACCCACAACCTGGAGGACTTGGCTGCTCCGGAGGAAGGAGGTGGGATTGCTCCATTCTCCACACTTTGGAAAGGCCCCAGAAGGATAAGTCAGTAGGATATGGCTGTGCTCCCCTCAGTT
This sequence comes from Heloderma suspectum, assembly GCF_057233095.1. Classification (NCBI taxonomy): domain Eukaryota; kingdom Metazoa; phylum Chordata; class Lepidosauria; order Squamata; family Helodermatidae; genus Heloderma; species Heloderma suspectum. The sequence goes on along the minus strand of NC_139469.1, from coordinate 37,462,142 downwards.
GAAGAGGGAGGAGCACGAGACCTCCAGGAAGTGACACGGACACCCTTCCACACAAACCTGCCTGAGAACATGGCATCATTTCTGAGCCTCTCTCCCCCCCCACCCCAGTTTGGAAGTGCAGTGGCACATGGGTCACGGCACATATGCCTGGTCCCTTTGCTACTTGCTTCTACGTGGGTGCTAAAACCTGTTCTATTTCAGACAGAAATGACCAAACCCAGGGAGCAAACAACAAGTTCATGTGGAAAACTCAAACATGTACGTAAATGCATAACGCTAGGCGTTTTCTGGCAAAGCCTGTCCAGGCATGGAGCGATGCCAGCACAGCAGCTTCTCCAGCTTCTTCCTTTGAGCCACCTCAAGCTTCTCCCCTTCAGTTTTTAACGGATGAGGGGGTTTTGACATTTGCACTTGGCCACTTTCCCGTTGCAGTTATCATCACCACTGCCTTCCGATGTCTGTGCGTGGACACCGTCGCCTGCGCACCCAGATGGGCCCGAGGCTCACAGGCCTCGCTGCTTTGGTGCCAGGCCCCTGCTCATACTTACTGTTTTCCTGGAACACAAAGACCTTGCTACATCCCTTGGAAACGTTGGGCAACGCCCCCGCAAGCGCTGCCACCGTCACGTCGAAGTTGTTGTTCCCAAAGCACAGCCTCTGCTCCGAGAAGCAGGTGTAGTCTGCCTGGGCAGCAGTGCTGGAGGCGGGGAGGAAGCAGCAGGAGCCTCCATCCCCACAGTCCCTTCAAAAGCCAAAGACACCTTTCAGTATGGAACCACCACTGGTCAGCAGAGGCCGCCAGGTGCCCAAGCCCGCGCCCAAGAGGGAAGCATCGGGGACATCCCAGGGAGGGCAGAAGACCATGTGGCGTGCTGATGAGTGGGTCACAGGAACATCAGAAGCTTCATCCATCTAGCCCAGTGTTGTTGACACTGACTGGCAGCAGCAGCTCTCCAGGGTTTCAGGCAGGATTCTTTCCTAACCCCACCTGGAGATGCTGCCAGAGAGTGAACCTGGGACTTTCTGCGTGCAAAGCAGGGGCTCCAGCACTGAGCCACAGCCCCTCCCTCCTGACTGATGCCAGTCAACTGGGCCAACTGAATCCTGACTGTAGACACCTTCTAAGTTAATTCCTTTCACCCATTCAATAGACAAATGGTGAGGTGAACCCATCAAACAACCTCTCTGCCTCATGGATAAGAATCCACTGACTGAACCTGCATGTTGGAACACGATGGGTGGGATGCCTGGCCTTGGCAGCCTTCCCCTCCCGCCCCAGCAAAGAATGTCCCACTCTGTCTATTCCACCGGGGGGGGGGCTTGGAGGAACGGAGGGTGCAGCTGACAGTGGGGGGTGGCACCGGGGGGCAGCAGTCCTGTGGCTCAGCTGCGTGGGATCTCCCAACAGGGGAACTGGCCTGAGACCCCGTCCCCGATGTGCCGAACACGGCAGGCAGGCAAGTTTAGTGGTCCTGCACACACAGCCAAGCGAGCTAGCAGAAAAAGGTCAGGCATGGGCAAGTTTCTGCGGACCTTCCCCACGGAGAAGGGAAGCGTTTGGTGAGACATGCCACCCAGACTTACCAGCTCGCCGTGAGATTATATGGAGCTCCACTAGAGCTGTTGCTCCACGTGCATGTCAATGTCTGGATGTAGTCAGCAAAACAGGTGAGAGGCTCACAGGCCGAGGCTGTATGGATGGGAACCAGAGCAGGAAGCAACGCAACGTCAGGCTGGCCCTTCACATGACAGCCCAGGAGGCCCGCACAACAGGGCCCGTGGTCAGAGCAATCCTCCTCCCTTTGAAGCAGGGGCAGGGGGTTTTGTTGTGTCCAGCGGCCTGGGGCCCTTGAGAGTGCGAATCTGGCTCTCCACAAAACCGAGGGTCGTTTCTCCCAGCGCCCCTTCCTTGCAGACAGCCACAGGCAGGCTGCCCTTGCCTTGCTTTGCCAGTCCTGGGGTGGATTACCTGCCTAATCCAGGGCATTCAGAAATCCTGGCCTGGCTCACAGAACATGCCTACAGCAAACACTACAGATGTCAATCTGAGAAATGGGGATGGGAACAGGGGTGGGCTCAGCCCTTCCTTTCTCCTGTGCCATTTCCCTGACTGGGGTCACCCAGCCCTCCACATATCAGGCTCACAGGGTCCTCTCAGCAACATTACAGAAGTGGAGGCGCAATTATGATTGGGAAGCCAGCACTGAGGCCCAAGATCACCCCACCGCAGGGCCCCTGCTCCGATGATCATGGCACCCCCTCCCCACCCACTTTAAAGGTGGAGGGAACCACTGCTGTGGTCTCTGCCTTACAGATGTGTTTGCTTGGGTCCTCATGGCGCTTCCACAGGAGGCCTGTGAGGATCTGCAGGGGCTTGTGGCCTTGAGGGCAGCGAGATCAGCCCAGTCAAAAGGGCTGTGGATGGCGAGGGAAGAACCAGAGAGGGGCCGGCGGGATCTGTGTAAGGAGGAGGGAGCCCGAGCCAGGGGGAGACATGGGGACGGAATGACTGGAGAATGTGGAAGAGAAGCGAAGGTGAGAGCAGGAGGAGGAGGCCCATTTTCCTGCTGGCAAAGCTACTTCCCCTCCACCCCTTGGCAGTCTGGGGCAGGGAAGATCAGGGCTTTGCCGGAGCCTTGGCTGGGTGACCCCATCCAAGCAGGAGGGGGCAAGCCTGTGGAGAGGCCTGCAAGCTTCTTCTGCTGTTATCTCTAAGCAGAAAGAAGAGGGTATTTAAAAGCAATTAACCAAATACCTTGCAAAGGATGGAGCCCTTGCAAAGATTTTGAGCTGTGCATTTTGCAGGCAGAAGAGCTGCTTTTTTGTGAGTAGACATAAAGCATCTTGGTACTTGGAAAGTGCTGCAGAGTATTCAGTCCTGAGTAGGCTGGCTTATTTGCTTATTTATTTATTACATTTCTATACCACCCAACAGTCAAAGCTCTCTGGGCAGCTCACAAAAATTAAAACCACAAAGTACAACATAAAACAATATAAAATATGAACTCTTAAAACTACAATATACAAGTACAACCAGAATAAAACCTACAGCAATGCAGATTTAAAATACAGATTTAAAACAGCAAAGCTAAAAGACTAGAGTGCTAAACTCTGGGAAAATAAAAAGGTCTTCACCTGGCACCGAAAGGAGTACAATGTAGGTGCCTAGCAAACCTCTCTAGGGAGCTCATTCCACAGCCAGGGGGCCACAACAGAAAAGGCCCTTTTCTTGGTAGCCACCCATCTCACTTCCTTTGGCAGGGGCCCTCAGAGAAGGTCCCCTGAAGATGATCTTAGGGTCTGGGCAGGTACATATGGGAGGAGGAGATCCTTCAGATAACCTGGCCTCAAGCCATTTCGGGCTCTGAATGTCAATCCCAGCACTTTGAATCGGGCCTGGAAAGGAACTGGCAGCTGTACAGCTGGGACAGTACTGGCGTAATATGATCTCATTGGCCAGTCCTTGTTAACAGTCTCGCTGCCCTGTTTTGGACCAGCTGAAGTTTCCGGACCACTTTCAAAGGCAGCCCCACGTATAACACATTGCAGTAATCCAGACGAGAGGTCACCAGAGCATGGTTACCTGCAGCTAGGCTCTCTCTGTCCAGATAAGGCCGTAGTCGGTATATCAGCCTAAGCTGATGAAAGGTGCTCTGTACCACCAAGTCCACCTGTGGCTCGAGTGATCTCCCGGAGAAAGGAGGAGGGAAGAGCTCACAGTTTGAGTCAAGGGGATGGATCCTTAAGGAGGGGCATCAAGGGAGCCTGCAGGGCTACACAAAGACGCCATGGCAAGGCGGGCCACCAGGGGGCCTTGCAATGCTCCTCAGAAAGAGTTGCTTCGCTATCCTGTGACCTGCCTTGCCCGTGCCACATTTTGCAACTGGGTGTGGCCATTTTAGTGATGGGCTTCAGTAACGTTCAGCCCTCTCGACTTGGACCGGGGTGGAGTAGGAAGCCAGCCCTCCCTCCAGCCAGATGCTGACCCCGGCCATGCATTTTGCTGCTTCTGTGACCAGCTGTGCTTGGTGCCGCCCACCTCTTTGTAATGCTGCCTCCCCAGTCTTCTGCATCTGCCATAAGGCTCATGCCCAAGTGGGTTGAAAGGCCACGTGGCACTGATATCTGAGAAACAAGGTGTCCCTGCCTTGTGGAGGACACTGGATCTGGGAGCTGCATAAGCTGCCAGAATTGTGGGGGACACATTCTCAAAGTGCTTGGGGAATAAGGCCCTGCCCTGCCCGGAAAGCCCAGAGAAACCCACACAAAGACATGGCTGGACTTACCATGCTGAAGGAGCAGCAGCAGCAGCAGCGCCTGGCACTGCATCCTCGTCCTCTGGCGGCTTCGGGCTCCCTCACCTCTGTGCAGCACGCAGGGGGGCCATGTGGAGACCTTGCTTCTGGGGGCATCCGGGAAGTGCCAGAGATCCGGGGTGGCAAATCCGAGGCAGGGCATTCCAGCATGGGACCCAGAACCTATTTCGGGGGCTTAAAACAGATTAGCTCCAACATGTTCTTAAACAAGTAGTTTTCATGTTTCTAGAGGAACAAGTCAGGGCTGCCCTATGCCTCCATTCTTTTTCTTGTTTTGTGTGGGGAACCTCCAGCACAGTGGTGCAGCCCTCCACTACTCTCTGACCTGGTCTGCACAACATGACAACCTTTGGTGGCTTGTCACCCTTGCTTGTTTCAGGGTGGCTTGACATGATGGCCAAACCCAGCACAGCTTCCTCAGTGTGGTTTGTTAACCATGCAGAAGCCACCCTGAGAGCCCACGGCGTTTGGCTTGTCATGATGTGTAAACCCGGCAGAGCGGCTTGTGTGTGGTTTGTCGGAAAGGGCTACAGAGCCACCTGGCAAGAGCAGCAAAAAGCCCACTCACGCCTCGTGATCTCGCCAGTGCCACCTCCCACATCCACCCTCCCTCGCCATCTGCCCCTCCTCCGTAACATCGTCACCTCCCTAGACAGCAACACCATTTTACCCCACCTTTGGGGAGATTTGCGCAAATGTAACTTAAAAAAATCTTTGGAGAGATTTGTGCACATTTGCAGTCACTACTGCACTTTAGCCAGTTTGCACAAATCTCCCTGAAAGTTTTAAGAAAATAACATTAAATTTGTGCTAATCTCCCTGAAGGTGGAAAAGAAAATCCTACAAGATAAACTCTGCTCCGCTAATGAGCACATCGGCCCTTGGGCCAACAGGTGGTGCGCCCCCTGCTCCAGCCCCAGCTTACAGATATGTAGCGTTTATCAGCGGTACACAGATGAATAAGAAAATATCTGAGGCAGTAATGTGACTGTGGCGTCCCAGTGCAGTGCCTGCAGACCCTCCTCCACGGATGCCTGCCAGGCTCCCTCTCCCTTCTGGGTTTTTATTTTTTAAAAATATATTGTTCTTAATAACAATAATAAACAGGGAGGCTGGCATCCTGCAAGGCAAAGCACGAGCACGACAGTGCCACTGCCATTTCCAGGCCTCTTAGAAAATAAACATGGCAGGTGGCTGCCCTTTGTTCTGAAGCCTGCCAACTGCCCGAAAAAAGGAAAAGGCCAGCCAGGGGTGACAGGGGACATTATGCAGGGTGAGAGGGGCTGGCAGGGAATGTGTGTGCGCACGGTGCCTGGGGTATTCATGTTGTGTGGTCTGTTTTGCCTGTGTGTGTTTCTCTGACCATCACTGTCTTGCCTTCTGTCAAATGGGTATTTTGTTGTGCTTTGTGGTGGCAACTGGCAAATATAATTTAGCATTGTGGGCCCAGACCCCACCTCTGCCCTGTACTCAGTTTCTTGGCCAAGTGACTTGCCTCTGAGCCTCCTCAATTTGCCTTCTGTGAAATGGGCACTGAAGCAGAAAAACGAAGTATGCAAAAGGGGATATAGTGATGATTTTGAAATTCAGTAGACTTCTGCTAAATATTTCTATTGCATCTAACTGGGGAAAAACAATCTCCTTCCCCCTGATTATTTTTAAAAGAATTTGGTGCTGGTTGGGGACACCTGTACCTTTACCTTTTTATTAATGGTGACATTGACCTATCATAAATGTGCCACAGAAAATCAGATATATGAAGAAAAGTTTGTTAAAAGGTGAAGCTTATTTATTCGTTTCGGAACAAGTCTAGGGATGATGTATTCTTTTGTTTACTGTGATTTCAATCTTAAATTTAATTTCACTGAAGTGTATATAGAAGTACTTTCCCCCCTATTCTTTGTTTGTTTTTCCCTCTTCCTTTCCAATAGTGTCATTATCCTTGGAAGATTAATAGGCATAGAGATAATATAAATATATTGTTTATGAATGAGACCATTGAAAAGCTGTCGCAGAGAGGAAGGCCAGGACCTCTTCTCAATCATCCCAGAGTGCAGGACACGGAATACTGGGCTCAAGTGACAGGAAGCCAGATTCCGGCTGAACATCAGGAAAAACTTCCTGTTAGAGCAATACGGCAATGGAACCCATTCCCTAGGGAGGTGGTGGGCTCTCCCACACTGGAGGCATCAAGATGAGGCTGGACAGCCATCTGTCAGGGATGCTCTGACTTGGATTCCTGCATTGAGCAGGGGGTTGGACTCAATGGTCTTATAGGCCCCTTCCAATCCTACTATTCTATGATCTTTCTTTTGTGATAGTATAGGAGTTTCATAATTCGTGGGCATTTGTATGTATAATCTGTGTTCCTTTTCTCTTCGCAATAAAGCAAATAACTCCCTGAGACCTGGAGAGCACCACCGGTCAGAATTAAACAATGCATTATATGATCTGCTCCATATTTCAATAAGTTGTTTTCTACAATAGTCATGAGAATGAAAGTGGGTTTTCTTGTGTTGATCTTAGCATATGGAATGTTCTGAACAATATTCTTCTGAATGGATTACTGCAATGCATTGTACGTAGGGCTGCCCTTGAAGATAACCCAGAACTGTCTGCTAGTGCAGAATACAAAGGCCAAGATTGTAACTGGTATTCCCCCTGAAAGAGTAAGTGCATAGCTTAGGGGTACGTCTTGATCCAAGCTTGTCACTTGAGACCCAGGTGGCCTCGGTGGTCAGGAGAACCTTTTATCAGCTTTGTATGGATCACCAGTTACAACCTTTATTTGTATGTCTGTTTGTTTGCTCATTACATTTATATCCTGTCTTTTCCTCCAAGGAGCCCAAGTCGATGTACATGATCCTCATCTCTTTTTTATCTTCACATTAACCCTGTGAGGTAGGTTAGGCTGAGAGTCAGTGACCAGCCGAAGAGTCACTCAGTGAGCTTCATGGCTGAGCAGGGACTTGAACCCAGGTATCCTGCATCAAAGTCCAACACTCTAACCACTACACCACACCGGCTGTCACACTGGCATTTCCCAGACTTGAACAGTGGTCCTGTTGCAGAACCCAGAATCAGAGAGACCACGGAGTGAAGGAAAAAGAGATTCTTTATTTAACGCGCGGGCTTAAGGCTGGAATCGTTTCCAAAGAGCCAGAAGCCCCGATTTACATTAGCACATTGGTTTTATAGACATTGTGACATATATGAAATGGCTCCTCCTCTCCCTCCCGCATGGGGTTGCAATCCTCAACATTTCTTCTCTTAGCACTATTGTTTATAATACAAGAACTGGGTTATAGGGTAGCCATGATAAGGAGAGAACAGAAGAGAACAGCAGAGAACAAGATATACAATTGTATGACCTTTGACAAGATAAGGAATTCCTGTGTCTCGTCAGCTTACAACAATATATTCAAGGGAGAAAGAGCTCAGCAAGAACATGAAGCATGAGACTGCATGAGGCTACTTAGTCTGACCCCCGATATGGCTGCTACATTCCCCCCTTAAATGCATAATTTCATTACAATTATAGCATTACTGATAACTATACAAAGCTTTTTGTGACATACATATTACTTAGCCTCTTGTTGGGCTATTAGAGCATAGAGGGCAGCAGTTTTACTAGCTGAGACATAAAACAGATTGGTTAAACAGCGCATAAGACAAGGAACGCAGAGACATAACAGAACTTTTATGAACAATACTGGTAGAATTAGGATGAACAATGCTTTTAAGCTAGCTAAGATCTGGAAGCCAAGGGGTTAACTAATTTAGCTAATTGTTTTGTCTTATTGTTTTGTTAGCTACTATATTGTGCAGCTTGTTGATCTGTTCATCTACAGCATTGCCATTATCAGTTAAGTTAAAACAACAGAGCTTTTGGTGTGTCTCACAACTTAAATGATGAAGAAGGAAGAGGTAATCTATACCAGCTCTGTTTTCTAGAACTGCACCTCTTAGATCACGCAACTTTTTATTTAACAATGACAATGCTCGTGAGGTGGCATTTATGCTTTTGGCTAAGCTGCAAGCTAACCAGTTGTTCTTTAGACCATTAGCCAAGGCTAAACCTGGAACCCCAACTAGTGACATTGCTAAGGCCAATTTTTCTGAGTCAGAATATAACTGCACATGACTATTACAATTTTTAGTTAGTTGGAGTGCTCGAGGCTGCCGTTGACGGATTTTCTCGGGCTACAGGGGAAGAATTGGCACCAGTTCAATTGGCGGCTGAGGCAACATGGGTGGTTATCAGACAAGTTGGCAGGAATGAATGACCAAGTGCGGGAATTACATGTCTAAAACCATCCATGAGGCAAAAGTATGTGGGCATCATTAAAAGATATGTTTTGAATTTTATTACAGTGGAAGGGGGCCAGGGATAGCTTTGTATTTTCTGGAAAATTTTTTGACAATTAAGCATTTGTGCACACGTAGCATTTGTTTCAGCAATGATGGGGGTGCGTAGAGTGAACTCTGTAGGGGGTAGGATCTTTGCAACCACGCCCCAATTAGCATTTTGGGAATAAGTTAAACTTACACCATAAACTCTTAACATGGTATCTTTTTGAATTTTCCCAGGATGTCTACAGACAGGTATTAGGCAAGAGCTAATAAGCCTGTTTGCAGGTATACCTCTTGGCAAACAAAAATGTTTTACTCTCGTGATGTTAGCCAGGTGAAGCCAGTAATTATCAGCAAATCACTGGGACAAACTTCTTTTTCCAGGGGCAGACCCCCCTTTTTGCACCTTATTAAGGAAACACAATGCAACACTACTAACACTACAACACGCATGTTTGATCTTCTTTGGGATCTGACCGTACGCTGGGCAGCTATTCACCTGGCAAGCTGCAGTAGGGTCTAGTCCCCTTCTTCAATTCTCCAGTTGCAGGTCTGACCGTACGCAGGGGGACAGTTTCCCGGTGTGTCCACAGTAAGGTCTAGCCTGAGTCTTCTTACTGCTTTTTCAGAATGATTTTTAAAGGATTTTCAGGATTTCTGTTTACAGTCTACTCTCCCCCTCTCGCTCTCTTAACTCGTGTCCAATGTATCTAGGGTTTAACTCTAGCTGCTTTCATAGCTGCGGGGGTGGAAAGTATGACAGTTCTGAGTTCTTTCCATCTGGGAGTCAAAGGGTTATTTTTCCCTCTTTAACTCATACTTTAACTCTTGGTTGGAAAGGATGAACTTCTGTGATGGGAATGGCTTATTTTCTAAGACAAAGCAACGCTGGGCTTGAAGACCTTTGCTCAGTGTTTGGACTTCTTGTTGCTTGCTTTTGATGCTGCTCCAGTGTCAATTATGAAGTCAATGTCACTGCCCCTCACAGTCAATGTCACGGCCCCTCTCAAGCTGTCTCTCTCTTCGCCCATTCTGGCCCCTTTGGTTTTCTCCTTTGTGTATTTGATTTATTTTATTTGGGCATTCATGCCACTAATGTCCATCTTGTCCACACTGGGCACACTGGTTCTTTTTTTTAAGAATCTTCTGCCTCTGCCGGGTCTTCTTCTTTTCTTTTTTTCATCCATGTCTTCTTGGGCCTCTGGGTTGAGGGAGGTATACTGGCGATAGGCATTTGAAAGACGCTCCAAGTACGCTCTGGGGCCTCGGTGGCACCTTGCAGCACTTTAGACACTTTGGTCATATTAACTGACTTCTTCATACCTGCTTTCATGGCTTCTAACAGCAGGGTTTGATACTGGGTGAGGCGCTCTAGCCGCACTTGTGTTTTGGGATTCCAGCAGGGGGGGGTTACTTACAAGGAGACTTTATTGGGTAACTTACAGCACACAGGCGTACTTAATTTTTGGATCAGACAGCTTCTCTGAACCACGAGCTATTGCACTAAATGGGTTTTTATACTATACATGTTACCCATGAGGCAGCACAACACTAGCAAGCATTTTCAGCATAGGCTAGAAGTGCTTGGTTCTCAGGCACAGCTTCCTGTAAACAACTTCGCTTCCCAAAGTGCTTGATAACACTTTTTATTTATTAGTATGGGAAGACAAATTTTTTCTCTTTCTTTTGCTTTCTTTTTCTTTGCTGATCTGCCTGTATTGCAGATCATGTTTCAAACTTTTTATATAAAACTTTCTGATCTATGCACCAGCCTTGTTTCTTTATTTGTCTTTTTTAAGTTAAACTCACTTACTTAAACTTTTCTGCCTTACACTAGTCCCACTGACACACATTTGGGATAGGCTCTTCTTCTCTTTCTAGTTAGATTTTCTTTATCTTAAAGAACTATTACATTATTGTGGCTACTTTACCCCAGGTAATAAGCTCCAGGCACAATCAGCTGCTTTTAATTTACCCTGGGGGCAACTATGGCCACGCTTCTTTTTTACAAATGTTTTTTCTTTGCCTTTTGCCTTTTCTTTTTCTCTTCTCTATCTGTCTTCTACTTTCTCTATTCTTTCTTTTCTACTTGCTTTTGTCTTTTCTCTTCGTTATCCATTGGGAACCACACTTAGTATCATTTGGAGTTGCAACTAACACTAATCTGCAAATATCACATATATTTTATGATATTTAAGAAATCATAAAATATATACAACAAACGTTTTCTGCAATTTAACACAATGAATGGAAAACACTTCTTGCATGGTAAGGCATGATGGAGCAGATCCAGCAATTATACTGGTCTTCTGGCTGAAAGCTCAGGGCTCATTAAAATCAAGGGACGGGCATACCCACACACGCAGAGTTCTAGGTCACCATTTTTGCATCGGCAACTCTATGCTGCATGAATTCTGGCAAAAGGAAATCTAAAAGTCACAGATCAAACTTAGCCTGCTGTACACTGAGCTGACTACAAACACAGACACATGGTCCACAGCGATGAGAGTTCAAGTTTATCAAAAGCTTCACAGCACTGTCCATGGCAAGTCTTTGACAATTTAAAATTTTAGTTCATGTGCAGAGTGTCTCTAAAAAGCCCAGATGATGATGGAGGCAAACAGAGAAGGCCCTGGGCAATGAAGATGCGATGTTTCCAGCAAAGGCTCTCCACTTTTGCATCAGTTTAAAAAGGGAAAGTGTGGCCCTACACCCCTTCTGACAGACAAGGGCCTTTAACTTTTTAGCAAGGCTTCTGTTTAAACAGAGCGGCACAGCTCAGCTCTCTAGCCATGATGCTTTAACTTGGGCAACTCCTCTGTAAATTTTATTTTACTTCTGTCAGGTTCTCTCACAGACATTTTAAAAACTTACTCTTTTTTTTTTTTTCTCTTCTAACCTGGTACACGAAAGCACTGAAACACTGAGTGCCGAAACTCAGGACGCTGGGGGGTGATGGGCATCGCTTTATACTTGCATTTTTCAGGCAGCCATTAATCTTCGGGGAGGCAGTGGGGTGATTTGCAGGACTTCAAAGGCAAGCTTCTCAGTTTGTTTGTATTTGTAAATCCCAAGCTTAAAACAGGACACGATGAGGTACAGGGCAGCTAAATTCTTGCTTTGGCACGGGCAACAAATAACTCGGGTTCAGCTTTCTTCGCTGGGGTCTCAAACAGGAAAACAGTCTTAATTTAAAGTTGTAACATCACTGACAGCGTCAGCCAGCCAGCTACACAGATCTCATTGTTTTTCAAGACAGTTGCTCCAATATCTTCTTTTCTTCTCAATCAGGTTGGGTCTCCCAGCTTACACAGTTTATTGCAGCTTCCAGGAGCATGGCAGTAGCATGATTTTGGCTTGGCCAGGAACATGCTGTCTGGTTTCTCGGTCTCTTTAGCACACACACTTAGGCAGTGTAACACTGGACACTCAAATCAGTGAGATTTCTTCATTGCAGGGAATCCCACGGCAAAAGCTTAATGGTTACGCTCTTCAGAAATCATATAGCTGATGGTCAGTAGCTACAGGCTCTATGCAATTTTAACACAGTTCAAAGCTAAACACGGTTACCTTGACAGAGATCTTCAACGTGGTCTTTCCGCTTCATTCTGCTTTGGGACAGTCTTATGGCACACTTTTCACTCGAAGAGGGGTCTAGCCTGTGCTCTGGGGGCTGATTCTTCACCTTTATTTTCTATTTTGCCTTCATCTTCTGGGTCTTCATTTTCAGTTTCCATTTCTTAGGGATTTCATCTCAATTAGGCGAGGTGATGATGTTGCACAACTCAGAACGTTGTGGGCAATTTTCCTGCCCCCCCTCTCTCGGCGCGCTAGGCTAACAGCTACTTCTTTGGCCTTACACTCTCACGCTCCCACGCTTTGTTAAAAGCCAGACTGTCCTGCAACATTTTTCTAATTAACAGCCTCAGATCTTGTTTTTTTTCCTCTCAGCTCGACCTTGAGCTTTTTGCTGTTTTCTCTTTCTATTCTGAATCTTTAAAAAAACACCTTTTTCTTTCTTTGTTTGACATACATCTCAAGGGGGTGCAAGGTTTGCTTCCCCCACCACCCATAGCCTCCCTCCTAAATTGAAGACAGACACAATTAGGGAATGGGAATTGGTCAGTGAGTAAGGGGTCTCACTGGCCGACACAAGAGGATTTTTCACACCACGCACTTTGCTACTGGCCTGGGCACCCGGACGGTCAACGGTATGCTTCAGAAACCGCAGTAGCCACTCACACAATCATCAATCTCTCCACTACATCCATATGTCCCTGCCACCCACTTTTCCCACTTTTTACCAGAGCGGAAAACGGCTTCCCCAGCTTCCTCAGCTTCCTACTGAGTACTGGCGTGCTAGGTACTGGCGCCCACTCGGGGGTGTGATCAGGCCCCCCTTCTACCCGCAAGGAGTAGGTTCTTTTGTATACGTATACCACCAACACTGACCTTCTTCATAAGGCGGGGCCCTCTTTTTTTCTGCCCAGTGGCCTTTCTCCCTAAAGGCGGGGCCCTCTTTTTCCCATATACTTGCCTTTCTCCTGAAGGCTTCCAATGTGGGTTTCAACTCAATTGCAGCTGCGATACAGGCAGGGCTCAAGTTCCTTCCTCCGCTTCCCAAGGTTCTCTTGCTGCTCGCTGCCGTTTGGGCGATCCCGGTGCAGGCTTTCTCCCATTCACTCGACAAAAAGGTCGGTGGCGCCAAGAAAGGGAGGCATGTGCCGAGCTCGTCCTCCTGGTGCGGCGATCAAGAGCAGGCAACTGCCACCTGTCTGGCTCAGAGCCTGCCACATCCGAGTCACGGCACCATTTATGTTGCAGAACCCAGAATCAGAGAGACCACGGAGTGAAGGAAAAAGAGATTCTTTATTTAACGCGCGGGCTTAAGGCTGGAATCGTTTCCAAAGAGCCAGAAGCCCCGATTTACATTAGCACATTGGTTTTATAGACATTGTGACATATATGAAATGGCTCCTCCTCTCCCTCCCGCATGGGGTTGCAATCCTCAACATTTCTTCTCTTAGCACTATTGTTTATAATACAAGAACTGGGTTATAGGGTAGCCATGATAAGGAGAGAACAGAAGAGAACAGCAGAGAACAAGATATACAATTGTATGACCTTTGACAAGATAAGGAATTCCTGTGTCTCGTCAGCTTACAACAATATATTCAAGGGAGAAAGAGCTCAGCAAGAACATGAAGCATGAGACTGCATGAGGCTACTTAGTCTGACCCCCGATATGGCTGCTACAGTCCATGCCATAGTGACCTCCCAAATGGATTACTGCAGTGTGTTGTACGAGGGCTGTCCTTGAAGACGACTCAGAAGCTTCAGCCTGGTACAGAATATGGCGGCTAGGACAGTACAGACAGATGGAATATTATACCAGTGCTAAAAGAGCTGCTCTAGCAGCTTATTTGCTTCCGAGTCAAACTCAAGGTGCTGATGCTACCTGTAAGGCTTAAACTACTCTTCCAAGGGCCCCTGGTACCTTATGTGACAACATGGGAGAAAGCCACCTCTGCTGTGGCACCACAGTGATGGAGCACCCTCCCCACGGAGGTGCGACTGGTGCTGACGTTCTCTTCTTCTCAGCGCCAGGACTGCTTGTCCAGGCATTTCAAATTCGTTTATAAAGCTGGGTGCTGTGGCTGTCCATTTTGTGTATCATGTGCCTGTTCTGTAGTACTTCGTGATTTTATTACTTTAAAAGGCTACTCGGGATAAAAATGAAGACCTTGACAAGAATTCTAAACGTCTGTATATTTGCAAGCAGGGCACAAACTGATATTGAAACTTTGCATCCAGTTATAATAGTTTAAAACCCCACAAAAGGATACATTCAAGGAAAATGATGTCGTCTCTAGTGCTGGAAAGGCTTTTTGGTGAGCCAGATTTGGCCAAGTAGGACCAGACTACAGGGCTAAAGTATCTGAAGATTTAGATTGACACCATGTGGATATTACAGGAAAGTACCCTAAACATTTAAATTCTGTTATTAAAATATAAATCATTTGCCCAGAAAAACTAGTGGTTTTTTAGACTCGTCTTGAAATTGTGGGATTTCAGATACCTCTCCTATTTCTTATGTTGTAGGGAATCCTAAACATGTTTATTAAAAAATAAGTCCTATTGAGATAAATGGGAGCTTACTTCCTAGTAATTGTGTTTAGGATCACAGCCTTAAAAACCGATTACTTGGGGATAATGGTAAGATCTAGTGGATGGTATCTTGGCAACCTGGTATTCAGAAATAACTTAGGCAACGTTTCTAAGAAAGGCAGAGTACTGAATTCAGTAGTAGTGGCTGGGGGCGTTTATGACTAACCTAGGAAATGTTAACAAAGGCAAATTAAAAAAAAAATAAAGGTAAGAGAGAAAACTATATGGGAAAAAGAGCTTTTTCTGTCTATTTCTGACAGCAGCTTTGAGGGCGTCAGGAACATAATGGGAGGAAGAGCAAAACCCCAACTCCCTCAGTGACCCGAATCTCTCCCATCTGCTATTAGACTCTTTGGAATCTGCAGAAGATCCTGTTCACAAAACTCTCGCATCGTGTTTTGTTCGGCTCATTGGCTAAAACAGTAACGACCCAAATTTTGCAGTTATAGACACCCCTGCACACACACACCGAAAGCAAAGCCCCGCATGGGAGTTGCTTCCAAGGGTGCCCGCCCGGCTCTGTGCCCAATCCAGACCGGGGCCCGACAGCACCCCAGCCTTCAGGCCCGGAGCGCTGCTGCCCACCCCGCCGCCGACCAGGGCGGCCAGGGCCCGTCAAGACGCATCGTGCCAGGGCGCTTCCCTTCAGGCCGCGACCCGGCAGGAAGAGCCAAGGCAGGGTCTGGCCGGCATTCGGCCGCAGGCTTGGCGCTCGCCCCCGTCCCCGCGCCCAGCAGCGGCCCGGACACAGGAGGAGCCCACCCCCGCCGGCATTACCAGTGTCGTCGTCCTCCTCCTCACCGGCCGCTGCGTCCGGCAGGCTCTTGCCCGGCCTCGGTGCTGCGCCGCGGAAGGCGGCGCGCCCCGCGACGAGTCCTAACCAGACTCCGCGCTCTGCTCTGGCGCAGGCAAGCCGCGGCCCCGCGCCAGGCCCGCGCGGGCGGGCGGGCGGCAGGATGTGGCGAGGGCGGCGAGGCCGGAGCTCGCGAGCGCCCCGCCCCGCTCGGCTCCCGCGGCCTTGGAGCAGCCACGGCGGACAGCCGGGCTCCTGGGGCTCGCGCGCTCCGCGCCCACGGACGGGCTGCCCGCAGCGGCGCTGCCTCGCCTCGGGCAGAGCCTGCTGCGCGGCAAGGTGGCGGCCGCGGCTGCAGCAGCCGGCCTCGTTTTCAAACGTGCAGGGAAGCGAAGGCGGCGGGCGCGGGCTCCTGCCCGTGCGCCACGCGTAGCCGCGCTGCCCGTCACCAGAGGCCCTTCCGTGGCCACGCGGGATTCGCCGCAGCTCTCCAGCATTTGAGAGAAGCCCCGACGAAGAAGCCGGCCTCTCTTCCCGAGACTTAATTATGGGGTCGGGCCGCTGGGTGCGTGCGCCCACCCTTCAGCGGCGCCTCCACCAAGCTGCCCTACGCGATGCCGGGCTCGGCTCGGCTCGGCTCCTCCAGCCAGAGTGAGCGCAGTCGCTGCGCCGCCCTTGGAGACGCCGCGAGGCTCTCCCAGTTGGGTTGCGTTTCCGTCTTGCTTTCGGAACGGGGGCTTGTGTCATTATCCGCCCGCTACTTGGGAGGTCAAGAAAGCCAACAGAGCTGAAATGCCGTCGCGGAGCCCCGGGCAGCAGCCCCAGCCGAGAGGAGCGCTTCCTGAACGGAGAGGATGGCCCGGCCCGGCCCGGCCCCTCCGCTGTGCGGCCGAGAAGGCAGGCGGGGAAGGAGAGGCGCCGGCGCTTTGCCGGGGCTGCCCTGTTCCGCCCCACAGCTGGCCTGCTCGGCGGGGCCTGCACGGCCAGGACGCCGCTGAAAGGGGAGGCGCGCAGCGCTCGCTGGCGCTGAACGCTCGCGCGCAGGGGCCGCCGCGCCCAGGCAGCCGCAAGGCGCGTCACTAGCCGCCTTCCAGCTTCCCGCCAGGCGAGCTTCCTGCGGCGAGCAGCCTCTTCTCGGAAGCCGCCAGGGGGTTTCCGCACCTGCGGAGGCGCGCGCGCAGCCCAGCGGGGAGAGGGGCCGGCCTGGTGGCCTGGAGCAGCCACGCGCGACGGCAGCTTCCGCGCCCACGGCCCACTCGCGCGTTCTTTAGACCGAGGGGAAGGAGGGCCCCTCAGCGTGCCGGGGCGGGCCCCGCTTAAGGACGTGCTCCCGGGCCAATCCTGGCGCGGCTGCGGGGTTCTCCAGCTCAGGCGGAGGAGCCCCGGTGGCCTGGCGGGGCCCGAGGGCTTTGAGGGCTGCTCCGCGCCCCCTCCCGCGGCTGACCCGGCAAGGGGAAATCTGCCGGCCTCCCTGGGCGCGCAGCCGCGCTTCGCACGAGCAATTCGCGGAGGAAGCGAGGCCCCGCGAAGCCTCTGCCCGGCAGCCACGCTGCCTCCGCGCATACAAGGCGGCCAGGACGCCGAATCATCCGGCCCGGGGGTTTCCCAGCAACGGATGAGTAAAACCTGCCAGAGCACGCAAGCGAGCGGCCGAGGGGAGCGGCGAGCCAGGAGAGCGCGCCTCTGCGCCCGGTGGCGCGCAGAGCTCCCCCGGCAAGGGCGGGCCGCGCCTTCTCGGCAGGACGTGCCCTCCCTGCCTCGCGCACAGGCTCGGGAAACACCCGCTCCTTGCGCCGGGCCGAAAACAGGGCCCTCCCGCGCGCGCGCGCGCGCGCTCGGGCAGCCAATTCAGATCACGCCATTTCCGCGAAGAACACTTTATGTGGCTCCAAGCCACGCGGGGGGGGGGGCGCTGCCCTGCCTGCACAAACCAGGTACATCGCGTAGCTGAATCTTTGCACACCTTAAACCGCTCATCTTAACTGGTTCAGCAGCTCTTGCAAAGAGCTGCTGGCCTCGCTTTCTCAGGAGTCCACAATCTACAGCAGGACCATTTTTCAGCCTGAGCGTCACATCCCCCCATGGCTAGCCTAATGGGGGTTGCAGGCTAGGCGTAGGTAGGGTCACCCCGCCCACACACACCTGCAAAGACGCCCACACCTGCACCGCAATTGGACTTCAGAAACGCTTTAGATAGCCCGCATGTGGGGATATTAACCCTTCAGCTGCAGCACCTCCATGAAAATTGGCCCCATGCTGTGAAAAAATGAAAAACTTTGATGTATATTGCGTGTGTTTGTGCATGGGGGGGGGGGGTTAAGGGAGAGATGCCCCATCTGCCCTCGCCAGATACTACCCTGACCAGGCAGCTCAACCCACAACCACTCCTGGGCCAGCAGAGCGACACCTTGCACAAGCAGCCCAGTGCACTCTTCCCTCCCTGGCAATAGCTCTGCAGTCACTCCGTCCCTCTCGGATGGAGAGGAAAGTGCAAAGATCTTCTACACCAGGGAAAGCTGCAAGATCTTCTACATGCTCCGCCACCGAACTACAGGATGTTCCCTCTCCTGTTCCCTTCCTTTCTGGAAATATAGCTTAGCTGATCCTCTTCATGAGTGGAATAAGTGCCATAAAGCGGGATTCTCTGGATAAAAATCTTTAATGCTAAAATAAAGGGTAATATTTTTCGACCAGTCAGCACTGCACGGAGGGAGACACATGAAGGACCAGCCCCAGGCCTGGGGGGGTGGCGAGACGCCCCAGTCCAGCTGCCTGACACATGGCAGCAGCTCCCCCTCCCCCAACACACAGACATAGCGCCCCTCCTGCCTGCGGGGCTTCTCTTGGTGCACACTTGCCCAGTCAGGGGGCAGATGAGGGCAGGGGCAGCTGCCACGTGTCTGCCTGCAGACAAGCGTGTTGCAAGTGGTGGCTGCAGCTCCTCCCATCAACAGTGGCTTGCAGGACTCCTGGAGTTGGCAAGTGAAGAGCGCAGGCCAGCCTTCCCAACCTGCTTCCCTCCAGGTGTGTTGGACTTGTTTCCATCAGCTTCAGTCAGCACGGCTAATGGTCAGGGATTCTGGTAGTTGTTGCCCAAAGCACAAGATTGGAGAGGGTTGTAGGCAGCCAGGAGCAGGTGCTACGAAGTGGAGATGGCTGGCTTTGGAGTGGCACACGGGGAGCTGCTGGTCCAGAGAGGACCCAATCCTCTCCAGGCGCCAGCAGCGGCTGCTGCAGCTCTTCCCACTCCTCAGACTAATGGCGATCTTGGCCTGGGCAATTGCTGCACAATGCTGAGCAGACACTGGCTCTGGCCACGAGGGCCTCCAGGCACATGCCTGTCCTTTCCCTTCCCTGCATGTCTCCCCAAAAGCAGGCCCTGGGGGGTCCTTCCCGTAGGCCCCCATCCCCTCCTCCAGCATAAGGTGGGAAGAGGGGCCCAAGCAAGCCCCTTCTGCTTGACCCCCACCAGGGCAATGGGGAGCCGCAAGGACCGCAAAGCAGATCCTGCTGCACTTGGGTAGGACAAGGCCTCCCTGACCCACCTGGGTGAGCAGCTG
This sequence comes from Heloderma suspectum, assembly GCF_057233095.1. Taxonomy (NCBI): domain Eukaryota; kingdom Metazoa; phylum Chordata; class Lepidosauria; order Squamata; family Helodermatidae; genus Heloderma; species Heloderma suspectum. Next base: position 37,442,952 of record NC_139469.1, on the reverse strand, counting down.
TGGGGGCCTCAGCGGTGATGCAGAGGCAGCAACCTGACTGGCCTGCAGCGAGGAACAGGCGTTTCTCTGCACCGGCCAGGCAGATGCCTCCGGCCAGGCCACCAGCCTGGCAGCAAGAAGTGCTGAAACACATCTACAATGGGCAGCAAACTGTGCTCTATCGCCACTTCATCTCCCCTCCTCTTAATGCATCCCCCTCAAGGGGGGGGGTGCACGTATGCGAATTGGCCCCACCCTGAGCCAAGACCATTCTCTGTAGCCTTGTCCCATCGCCTTTCTCATAAGGGATCGTGTCTCTGCTACTGGGTACGTCACCTGTGCTAACTGGACATGAAACGGCAGCAAGTACCCCCTGGCACAAGAATGGCAGCAGGGCTGTAGCATCACGCAGGCCACAGAAGGGATGGTGGGATGGAGGTTCTCATCTCTCCACCTAGCTGGCTCACTCGGATGCCTCCCCCCGCCCTGTCTTAGGCACATGAAAGCCTATGGCCCCCTCCCACATCTCCCCTTTCTTTCTTCCTCGAAGTGTTCACCAGTGGAATCCCTTCCCTCGCTGAAGCTGAGCACAAGGCCTTGGTCCCTATCCCAGGGTGCACTTGGCCAGGCCAGACTCCCTCCCGGCCGCATCCCCAGGCTAGAACCAAGCGGGGTTTCTGTGGGGCTGTTCCTTGACACACTGAGCAAGGGCTTGTTCGGGGGCTTCAGGTCTAGAATGCAGTGATCTTGGGACGTTGTGCTGTTTTGAAGAGCAGAGCTGAAGGACCGGTACCCAGATGAGAGAGATGCAGCTGGGCAAGAGACGTGGCCTCGCTTTCCCGGGACATCGTGTGCAGGGTCTTCTGGGCTTGCTTCTCGGTCTGATGGTAACACCAGAGCTGCTGCTCTACAAGAGGAAAGCCACAGTGAACTTTGGGCTACTGGGAAATCAGGCTGCAAGCTGCTGATCCTGGGGTCAAGGCAGGGCCTTGCACTGCTGCCATCTGGCAGGATTTGGTCTACTTGAGGAGCAAACGGCCAGTGCTCCCAAACCTGACTGAAACCGGTCACAGGCTGCAATACCAAGTTGCTGAAACACTTGTAGCCAGAAGGGTGGGTCATGGTGCTGCTGCTACCGCTGTCCTGGCCCTCTGCCCAAGGACGGACGCTGTCAAGAATCGTGGTGCCTGTTGGGGGATTTGTTGACTTCCGAGGCAACAAGCTGGGCTGAGCTTCAGAAGAGGAAAGGCTGTGCCCTAGCTGCTGCTCAGGCGCAGGACTCACTGGCTGGGAAGATGCAGCGAGCCTCTGACAGCCAGATTGAGAAGATGTCTCCAGTTCCCCACCAGCTGCTCGACAGTTGTGCTTGTCCAGAGATGTTTCTGGAGGAAAGCAAGGAGCAGACAGGATGTGCTCTGGCACCTGTTCCTTAGCAGGAGGCTCTCGGGTCCCAGCATCTCCTGTGCCCCAGTCCCCATTCAGAAGGTCCCCAAAGAGGCCTGCCACAGCATCTTCATGAGGGATCTGATCTCCCTCTCCCCCTTCTAAAGTTTCAGGTTTGACATCTGATACACTGCTGCATATTGTCAGAGGGCTTTCAACCAGAGCTACCTCAGGTGTTAGAAACACCTGCAGTTTTGCTCCAGAGTTGTTGCCAGAAGCCTTTTCCCTCGTAGCTTGGCCAGAGAGCACGGCATAAAGTTTGCTCTGAGATTCCCTGTAGTTTCTGTTTCGGAGGGAAAAATGAAGCCGTTATTATTTTCCACATTAGTAAAAGACAGACACGAAACAAAGCTCAAATAGGTGGGGGTAGCTTCCAATTACAGTCATCCTCTGTACTCTCTCGCATCTCCCCTTGCCTCTCCACTCTGTCTAAGGTTACATTACAGGTATGTAATGTAACAGGTCAGGGACCTGTCTTTGAGGGCAGGGTGTGGTTGCAGATATTCCACTGTAAACTACCACAGACGCTACTTCGACAGAAAAAAATCCTAGACATTTTTGCAGCGTGAATGGGAAAGATGCTCTGCGACATACGTACAGTTTGTGTCTGTCATGGAAAACTGCCTTGCCTTCATCCTTCTGTACAACTGAAAACTGAGAGAGGCAAAAAGTCATCTTAGGGTGCAGCTGCATTCAAGGTGTCAGGGCAGGGGCCGCCCAAGAGGGAACCACCACAGAGATCTCTTACCACTTTTGCTGTGGCCGTCATCTCCACCATCTTGCTCTTGGCTGGGCTTGGGATCTGGTCCCACCATTCCCTCTTCAACCTGTAAAGCAAGGAAGAGTCACTATTCAAATCCCAAAGAGAGTAGGAAAGCAGAGGCACGACAAACACCAGGGTGGATTCTGGGGTTGTACTCTGGCCTGGCCAGTGCTGGATCCAGGTTTTGGGGAGCGCTTGGGCAAGACACCCTCCATGCCCCCCCTCAGTGAGTCGATCTTCTTGCTGTCATGGTTGCCAGATGCTCCTGCTCTCTTGCTTGCTTGGCAGGCAGAGAGCCAGTGAGCAAGGAGGCTGTGGCATCTGCTGCTGCTCCTCCTCCCCAACACCCTTGTCTAGGCCAGGGTGAGAGGCAGGAGAAGAAGCAGGTTGCAGTGGGGAAGAGAGCAACTCCAGGGGGCTCTTGTCAGTGGACCCCTGCTGGGGTGTGGGCCCTCGGCAGGTGTCCAACCCTTGACACTGGTCTTGAGCCCAGCACTGGAGCTCACTGCAGCAAAGAGAGCAAGACAGGAACAGAGCCAGCCTGTGGCCATTGAATATGGACATCGAAGCCTTCCAATAAGGAACGACAGGAATGGTCCAGGCACCAACACACCAGAGGAGACCCTGCATCTGCTTTCAAGACCACTATCCCTACAGGAGACCCCCAGCTTCATGTCTGCCTGCCGCTGCAGCCCAGCTCAGATCTTCAGCAACCGCTATCCCACCCACGTAACTGGTAGCCAGACAGCAAAGGTCCCTCCCCTTTGCAAATTAGGTGGGCATTTCAGTGCATGGCTTGAAGAGAGGAGGGGAAGGACCCTTTTATTTCTGGTGGGAGCCCTGGTTGCAGGAAAACGCCTCTGCTCCAAGAACTCAAGATTTACATCCTCTCAAGGACAGTCAGCTTCATTATGAGCAAGACTTCGCAACACATGAGACCCACCTGAGAAAGCAGAGGTGGCAGGTTAAAATTAGGGCCACAATTGGCACACACAACCAGGAAATGGACTTCCAGAGTTCATCTCCAGGTTTCGGCTCAAAATCTAGAAAGGAAGCACTCTTGTTATGCAAAGAGAAACCACACAGTTTACACTGATGGGTCTAAAGTAAAGCCAGGCATGAAGCAGCAGCTGCTGACTGACACCTACGGAAGGCACCTGCAGGCTCTATGTGGACACGGGATCAGGCCCCACCTCTTGCACTGTCAGTTAATCAAGGGATTTGAGCAGCACAGCTGGAGAGAATTCTGCCCAAGGTTCTGTGCAGTTGTTGCCAGCTGGCTTGATCTAAATCATGACAAGGCAGCTCCTTATAGCCAGTCCCAGTCCCGGGGTCAGCCAAGTGGGGTGGCTGCGGTGGGCCTATGGGCTCAGAAAAGCCCATCCCGTCATGTCAACCCCCTAAGATGGCAGGTACAGAGTGGAACCAAGCACCAACTCCGCTCCTCTTCCAAAGTGCTGCAGCAACAGCTACTCCCCGCTCATCACCGTGAAAGGTTTCCCCAGGGGCAATGCTGCCTTTGAATAGGAGAGAGTTGGCACTTGGCTCCATTTAACATCTGTCATCTTAGGGGTTTGCATGATCAGGGATAGGCCTTCTGAGCCCATGGGCCCTTGGCAACTGCCTGCCATGCCAAGCCCTAATGCTGGCTGCGAAAGGGAGGCCATTGGCTGCACCGTGCCCGAAGGCCCCCGAACTCTGCCACTGGCCCTGCTCATAGCCTTCTGAGTTGTTCTCTTGTGTTTCTAAACGAGAATGTGGGAGCACCAGCAAACATATATGTGGCCTGTCATGTGCCAGGGCTTCCCTGCATATGCTCTGCCATCACCTCACCTCCAAGCTGGCTTCCCTTAAACGGGCTTCTTTTTGAACTGGAGGAAACATTCAGTTAAATGCATCCTTGTCTCAACCAGAATGGGGCAGGAATCCAGGATTCACATGGGGTGGTTTGGGTATGATTTTAGTATTTATGTAGCAATGAGTGTCATGTACACAGTAAGAGAAAACAGGTCCCTGCTGCAAAGTGCTTCCACCTAAGCTTCAATAGAGAAGACAACAAAGGTGGGAAGCGAAGAAAGGAAAGGGGAAGAAGATGTGCAGATACAGCGGGGGGCGGGGGAAGCCTCCTTTCTTTGCAGAAAGAACTTTGGGTGATAGTAGTGGGAGACTCCTTGCTGAGAGGAATCAAGACCCAAGTATGTTGCGAAGAACCGTGGACTTGCCAGGTACGTTGTCTCCCGGGAGGACGGATTAGAGACGTGACTGAAGGGTTGCCTGCACTCATAAAGCCCACTGACAGGGATCCCTTTCTTCTCATCCATGTGGGAACAAATGATACCGCCAAGCGGAGCTACGAAGAAATCACGTCAGACTTTGAAGCTTTGGGGAGGAAACTCAAGAACTTTGGGGCCCAGATAGTTTTCTCATCCATCCTTCCAGTAGTTAGAAGAGGGATAGAAAGGGAACGAAAAATACTCCGGGTGAATGACTGGCTACGAAGGTGGTGCCGACAAGAGAGATTTGGATTCTGGGACCACGGGCTATACTTCCTGGAAGATGGGCTGTTGGCAAGGGACGGGTTGCACCTCACAAAGGCTGGGAAGAATGTGTTTGGCCACAGCATGAAGAACTTCAACAGGAGAGCTTTAAACTGAATCCTACGGGGAAGGGAGATGTAATGTTGGGGGTAAGAATGGACGTAGGCGCATGCACTGCAATGGAGAGAACAGTTCTGATAGCGCCCAATAATAGTCTTCAGACACATGTAGGAAGAAAGCCAGACAATGAAGCACATAGTCTTCAATGCCTATATACTAATGCCCAGAGTACGGCAAACAAACAGAACGAACTTGAATTCTTAATACAGGAGGGAAATTATGACTTGACAGGTGTGACTGAGACTTGGTGGGATGACTCTCATGACTGGAATACAGTAATCGAAGGATATAACTTGTTCAAAAAGAACAGGAGGAACAGAAAGGGAGGTGGGGTTGCACTGTATGTCAAAACTACATATGTCTGCACAGAAATACAGGAGGATGAGCTTGGTAGCCCCATCGAGAGCAACTGGCTCAAAATAAATGGAGCAAAGAATAAAAGGAACCTGGTGGTCGGAGTCTACTACCGCAACCCAATCAAGGAGAAGACGAGGATGAAACTTTGGAAAAGCAAATTGCCAATGTTTTAAAGAAGCATGATGTAGTAGTAATGGGGGACTTCAATGTCCCCGATATTTGTTAGGAGACCAATTTTGCAAAACATGGCCCCTCCAGGAAATTCCTGACTTGCGTGGCGGATAACTTCCTCCTACAGAAAGTAGAGGAAGGAACTAAAGGATCGGCTATCCTTGACTTGATCCTAACCAACAGAGATGGCTCAGTGGAAAAAGTAGCAGTTACAGGAACTCTGGGGGAAAGCGACCATGTTGCACTTGAGTTCTTGGTTCTAAGGGCAGCAAAAGCCAAGTGCAGTCAAACGTGTACCTGGATTTTAGGAAAGCTGATTTTAATAAACTCAGAACAATGATACGTAAGGTCCCATGGCAAGCGACGCTAACAAGAAAAGGAGTCCAAGATGCGTGGGAGCTTTTAAAAAAGGGAATTCTCAAGGCACAATTACAAACAATTCCAACAAGATGAAAAGGTGGAAGGCAACAGAAGAAGCCAATGTGGCTTCACAAAAAGCATAGGGATGACCTGAAAACAAAAAAGGACACATATAGGAAGTGGAAAGAAGGCCAAGTAACAATGGAAGAGTACAGGCAGGTAGCACAGAACTGCAGGGATGGCGTCAGGAAGGTGAAAGCTGAGAACAAGCTGAAGTTAGCGACGGATGCTAAAAGCAACAAAAAGGCTTGCTTCAGCTACATGCACAGTAAAAGGTAGAGGAAATAAATGGTGGTTCAGCTATTAAATAAGGATGGCAAAACGATAACAGATGATAAAAAAAAGGCAGAGGTGCTCAATTCCTACTTTGGCTCAGTCTTCTCCCCAAAGAGGGTCTATGACCCCCCTGGCAAAGGCGAAGTACAGGCTGAAGGGGCAGGATTGCAGCTTGAGATCGATACGCATATGGTCAAGGAACACCTAATTACTTTGAATGAGTTCAAATCTCCAGGGCCAGATGAACTACATCCTCGAGTAATAAAGGAACTGGCAGAAGAACTCTCAGAACCGCTGTCTATTCTCTTTGAGAAATCATGGAGGACAGGGGAAGTGCCAGATGACTGGAGGAGGGCTAATGTTGTCCCTATCTTCAGAAAGGGTAAAAAGGAGGAACCTGGGAACTACAGACCAGTCAGTCTGACATCAATCCCTGGGAAAATTCTGGAGCAGATATCAAGCAATCCATCTGGAAGCACCTTGAAAACAATGCCGTGATTACTCGAAGCCAACAAGGATTTGTCAAGAACGAGTCCTGCCAGACGAATCTGATCTCATTTTTTGATCAAGTCAACTCCCTTGTGGACCATGGGAATGCTGTAGACATCATATACCTCGACTTCAGCAAAGCTTTCGACAAAGTGCCCCATGATATCCTGATGAGCAAACTAGCTCAAAGTGGGCTAGATGAAACAATGATCCAGTGGATCCACAGTTGGCTACAGAATCGGACTCAAAGAGTGCTTAGTGGGGTACCACAGGGCTCAGTCCTGGGCAGTGCTCTTCAACCTTTTTATTAATGACTTGGAGGAGGAGGTGCAGGGAATGCTGATCAAATTTGCAGATGACACAAAATCGGGCGGGACAGCTAATACTTTGGAAGACAGAAACGAAATTCAAAGTGATCTGGATAGACTAGAGTGCCGGGCAGAAAACAACAGAATGACATTTAATAGGTATCGATGCCAAGTTCTGCACCTAGGAAAAAGAAACCAAAGGCACAGTTACAAGATGGGGGATACGTGGCTCAACAACAAGACAAGCGAGAAGGATCTTGGAATTGTTGTCGATCACAAGCTGAATATGAACCAACAGTGTGATATGGCTGCAAAAAAGGCCAATGCTCTTTTGGGCTGCATTAATAGAAGCATCCCCTTCATGGATCATGGCCTTGTTGAGGCGAAGAGGCTTGCGTAACTCAGTGAAGCCATAAGCTATGCCGTGCAGGGCCACCCAAGACGGACAGGTCATGGCAGAGAGATCTGACAAAATGTGGTCCACTGGAGAAGAAAATGGCAACCCGCTCCAGTATTCTTGCCAAGAAAACCCCATGGAACGTATCACAAGGCTAAAAGAGATGACGCCGGAAGATGAGACCCTCAGGTCGGAAGGTGTCCAATATACTCCTGGGGAAGAGCAGAGGGTATTTCCAAGTAGCGCCAGAAAGAGTGAAGCAGCTGGACCAAAGCCGAAAGGACACTCAGCTGTGGATGTGTCTGGTGGTGAAAAGAAAATCCGATGCTGTAGAGAACAATATTGTTTAGGAACCTGGAATGTCAGATCAATGAATCAAGGTAAGCTGGAGGTGGTCAAACATGAGATGGAAAGATTGAACATCGACATCTTGGGAATCAGCGAACTAAAATGGACAAGCATGGGCGAATTTAATTCAGGTGACCATCATATCTACTACTGTGGGCAAGAATCCCTTCGAAGAAATGGAGTAGCACTCATAGTCAACAAAAGGGTGGGAAAAGCAGTACTGGGGTACAATCTTAAAAACGATAGAATGATCTCATTCTATCCAAGGCAAACCATTCAACACCACAGTAATTCAAGTCTATGCCCCAACCACTGATGCCGAAGAAGCTGAGGTTGATCGGTTCTATGAAGACCTACAACACCTTCTAGAACTAACACCAGAAAACAATGTCCTCTTCATCATAGGGGATTGGAATGCTAAAGTAGGAAGTCAAGAAATCACCAGGATAACAGGCAGGCATGGCCTTGGTGTACAAAATGAAGCAGGACAAAAGCTAATAGAGTTTTGCCAAGAGAACACACTGATCATAGCAAACACTCTTTTCCAACAGCACAAGAGGCGACTCTACACATGGACATCACCAGATGGTCAATATCGAAATCAGATTGATTATGTCCTTTGCAGCCAAAGATGGAGAAGCTCTATACAGTCAGTCAAAACAAGACCTGGAGCTGACTGTGGCTCAGATCATGAGCTGCTTCTTGCAAAATTTCGGCTTAAATTGAAGAACGTAGGGAAAACCACTAAACCATTCAGGTATGACCTCAATCATATCACTTCTGAATATACAGTGGAGGAGAGGAATAGATTTCAGGGATTAGACCTGATAGACAGAGTGCCTGAGGAACTATGGACGGAGGTCCGTCACATTGTTCAGGAGGCAGCAACTCAATCCATCCCAAAGAAAAAGAAATGCAAGAAAGCCAAGTGGCTGTCTGAGGAGGCTTTACAAGTAGCTGAGGAAAGAAGGGAAGCGAAAAGCAAGGGAGAAAGGGGAAGATCTATCCAACTGAATGCAGAGTTCCAGAGAATAGCAAGGAGAGACAAGAAGGCCTTCTTAAATGAACAATGCAAAGAAATCGAGGAAAACAACAGAATGGGAAAGACTAGAGATCTCTTCAAGAAAATCTGAGATCTCAAGGGAACGTTTTGTGCAAAGGCAGGCATGATAAAGGACAATGAAGGCAGGGACCTAACAGAAGCAGATGAGATTAAGAAGAGGTGGAAAGAATACACAGAAGAACTACACAGGAAAGATCTGAATGTCCCTGATAGCCATGATAGTGCGGTCACTGAACTTGAGCCGGACATCCTCGAGAGTGAAGTCAAGTGGGCCTTAGGAAGCATTAGTAACAAAAAAGCTAGCGGAGATGACAGTCTTCCAGCTGAGCTATTTAAAATCCTAACAGATGATGCTGTTAAAGTGCTGCATTCAATATGCCAACAAATTTGGAACACTCAACAATGGCCGCAAGGCTTGAAAAGGTCAGTTTACATTCCAATTCTAAAGAAGGGCAATGCCAAAGAATGTTCAAACTACCGCACAATTGCGCTCATTTCACATGCCAGCAAGGTGGTGCTCAAAATCCTACAAGCTAGGCTTCAGCAGTATGCGAACCGAGAACTACCGGAAGTACAAGCGGGGTTTCAAAGAGGCAGAGGAACTAGAGATCAAATCGCCAACATTTGCTGGATCATGGAGAAAGTAAGAGAATTCCAGAAAAACGTCTATTTCTGCTTCACCGACTATGCTGAAGCCTTTGATTGTGTGGATCACAACAAACTCTGGCAAATTCTTAAAGTGATGGGAGTACCAGACCACCTTACCTGTCTCCTGAGAAACCTGTACGAGGGTCAAGAAGCAATAGTAAGAACCAGACATGGAACAACCGATTGGTTCAAAATTGGGAAAGGAGTACGACAAGGCTGCATATTGTCACCCTGCTTATTTAACTTATATGCAGAGTACATCATGAGAAACGCCGGGCTGGATGAATCACAGTTCGGAATTAAGACTGCCGGTAGAATTATCAACAACCTCAGATATGCAGACGATACCACCCTAATGGCAGAAAGCGAAGAGGATCTCAAGAGCCTCTTGTTGAGGGGGAAAGAGGAGAGTGCAAAAGCTGGTTTGAAACTCAACATTAAAAGAACTAAGATCATGGCATCTGGCCCCATCACTTCCTGGCATATAGAAGGGGAAGAAATGGAAGCAGTGACAGATTTTACTTTCTTGGGCTCCAAGATCACCGCAGACGGTGACTGTAGCCATGAAATTAAAAGACGCTTGCTCCTTGGGAGGAAAGCTATGGCAAACCTAGACAGCATAGTCAGAAGCAGAGACATCACCTTGCCGACAAAGGTCCGTCTAATCAAAGCTATGGTTTTCCCAGTAGTAATGTATGGCTGTGAGAGCTGGACTATAAGGAAGGCTGGGTGCCGAAGAATTGATGCTTTTGAACTGTGGTGCTGGAGAAGACTCTTACGAGTCCCCTGGACTGCAAGGAGGTCAAATCAGTCCTTCCTAAAGGAAATCAAACCTGAGTGCTGATTGGAAGGACAGATACTGAAGCTGAAGCTGAAATATTTTGGCCACCTAATGTGAAGAGAAAACTCTCTGGAAAAGACCCTGATGCTGGGAAAGACTGAAGGCAAAAGGAGAAGGGGACGGCAGAGGATGAGATGGCTAGATAGCATCACCGACGCAATGAACATGAACTTGAGCACACTCCGGGAGAGAGCGCAGGACAGGAAGGTCTGGCGTGCTATGGTCCACGGGGTCACGAAGAGTCGGATACGACTCAACGACTGAACAACAACAATAGAAGCATAGCTTCCAAATCCCGGGAAGTACTAGTTCCCCTCTACTCAGCACTGGTTAGGCCTCATCTGGAGTACTGTGTCCAGTTCTGGGCACCACACTTGAAGAAGGATGCAGACAAACTGGAGAGGGTTCAGAGGAGGGCAACAAAGATGATCAGGGGACTGGAAACAAAGCCCTATGAAGACAGACTGAAAGAACTGGGCATGTTTAGCCTTGAGAAGAGAAAACTGAGGGGAGATAGGATAGCGCTCTTCAAGTACTGGAAGGGTTGTCACAGAGAGGAAGGCCAGGATCTCTTCTTGTTCATCCCAGAGTGCAGGACACGGAATAATGGGCTCAAGTGTCAGGAAGCCAGATTCCAGCTGAACATGAGGAAACACTTCCTGACTGTTAGAGCAATACGACAATGGAACCAGTGACCTAGGGGTGTGGTGGGCTCTCCCACGCTGGAGGCGTTCAAGACGAGGCTGGACAGCCATCTGTCGGGGATGCTCTGACTTGGATTCCTGCATTGAGCAGGGGGTTGGACTTGATGGCCTCGTAGGCCCCTTCCAACCCTACTATTCTATGATTCTATGATACTTCTAAGCTTGCAGCGCAGGAACTGCCTCAATTTCCCACCTCAAAATCCTCCTGGCTACTTCATGGTCACTAGTCCTTTTCTCAGGAATTACTTTTCTAATCTTTCTTCACTTGCTGTTTATGGAGAATCCAGACAACACTGATGCCAAACCATCACATTCCAGTGTTTGTGTGTTACCCTCCCATATTTCTTTAGACCTGATTTGTGATTATTATTATTTTCCAGTAAAATGCAATTGCAGGGTCAAGCTGTCCAGTATGGACAGATAAAGTGCTACTGGGGCTTTAAAGGGCTTCTGTTGCCTTTAGTTAAGAGCTTCCTCCTTGTGGCTTCTGCCATTTTCATTGCTATCTGTTTAGCATGGCTAAGGCAATAACTGCTTCTTAATTAGTTAGCTTCTGCTTAGGTTTAATTACTAATTTATTTTCCTTTTTAAATTCTCTCCTTTACAATGATAATGCTTTTTGCTATAAAAGAAAGAAAAGTGAAAAAAGAAAAGAATGCAAAGAATCCAGTAATTAAAGCCCTACCCTTCACCCACCCGTTCTCAGGGAATAGAATCAAATTAATTAAGGGGCAATTCATCAATAAACCACAGCTATGTCAAAGAGGAAGCAATAATAGGGGCAGAATCACAAGCAGGAAGCTACTAATTGACATTGGAAGGGATCTCTGCTGAACAGGAATTATTTCCAAGTATACATTACAGAAGGATCTTGGCCATGGAAAAGGGCATTGCTAGATAATGTAGACACATATGCAGTGCTGTGTGAAACATCAATTTTAATTTTGCTTCCAGCCAATTGCAAAAATGCAATGCCTCAGAAACACAAAAGGGCTGTTGTGGGGAAGTAACTAGCATCCCTCCCCCATTTTGGGGGCATGCTGCACAGAAGGGATTGGTGGGTACACAAAATCAGGTTTTAAAAAATAAAACACAGAAAAAACAGAGCCTGCAAACTAAAGACCAGAACTTGCAGCTCCTTCCACTGGGATAAAGAGAGGCAAATAAAACAAAGAGCTGACACCACCCTTACCCAAACACTCACCATTATGCCATTCACATGGGGCACTCCACTCACTCCAGGTTTTTCCCCAGTCTCTTAACTGATACCGCACACTTGCAACATAATTGGCTCCTGGCACGAGGCGGTCAGCAAAGATTTCATACCTTAATGGTGGCGCGTTGAACCTCTCCTCCTTGGAAGAAAGAAATAGGTCATTTAAATTATACTACTGTTTCTACAACCAAGCACAACACAAGCAGCAGAGGTCCCTCTCTTATGACCTACATTTATCTCTTTTCCAACTTTCTAGATCCTGCCCACCCGAATCATTAATATTCTAAGTATTTCTTTATTACATTTCTATACCGCCCAATAGCCAAAGTTCTCTGGGAGGTTCACAACAATTAAACAATATATAAACATAATGGACAAGTTTATCTGACTACTTACAAGGAAGCTACTCATCCTCCCATTTGTACCTAAATCAAGAGTTTTCATTCAAGAGTTCAGCTTCATTAGGAAGCTTTTAAAAATATAAATTATACACTAGTCAGTTTAAATTCACATATCCTCATGCATACACGTGCAGTTTTCTTTTGATCCAGTTTCCTCCCACAAAGTCACATATTTGCTAGGGTTGTCACCTTCTTTCTGACCAGGCTCTTAGCTTTTAACAACTGCGTGCAGGCAAAAATCCAACAGATGTTGTTTGGTCAGGCATGGACTTGCAATGGTCAACAATGCTTCAACTCTTAAATTTCTGTCCATTGTGAACCCGTGGTACGCATAGAAGCCCTCTCAGAATAAAAGGTAACAACTTTACTATTTTCCCCAGTTTATATCTTGTCTCATGGCAGGCAAAAGGGTTGCCTACTTTTTGATGGAAGAATCTCTGCTTTCACCGCTAGGTGGTAGAAAGTAGTAGGTAGCATCTCTTATTACAATGCTACCAAGATGGTAGGTTTATGCCTGCAGGGCTTCTTTCTGCAGCCTGGTTATTAAAAACATGGAATGGGAGCCACTCCCCTTTACCTTAGTAGCTGTACCGGAACCAATCAGAATTACCCTCCACCCTGTACACAGGTGATATTTCTGCCCGATGTTTCACACTGGTGCTTTGTTTCTGGATGTGGGACCATCAGGCTGACTGCACGTAAAGCGAGCCAAACGTAGCAACCACTTCAAAGAACCACTGAAGGCAGCCCTTGGGCTGATTCCAAAAGCCCTCTGCAAGTGGCCAGGTCAGTCTTCAGGCAGGAGCCATCTGCCTCTCTCCCAGGGAAGAAGGAAGGAAGGAGAGAAAAGGGAATAGCAAAAAGAATGCGCTGGTCCCATCCACCAGCAAGCATGTGACCCCCTGACAGATCACCCCCAAAGCAACGTGGCCCTCAACAGAGAAAAGGTTTCTCCACCCCTGCCTTAAGGGACAGGAAAGAGGCAGGGCTGAGAGTACTGCAGGCTTCCACAATTGATCAACAAGTTTATTTACTGTATTTATATACACATGTATATCCCATGGCTAACAGCAATCAAAACCAATAAAATACAATAACATCTTAAAAAATAGAAAAAGAATAAATAATGTAATAAAAACAGGTGCTGGGGCAGCAGACAAAACAGAGGCTTTGGATAAATGGCTATCTAAACAAGAAGGGGTTACCATATGGCAAAACACTATTAAAGAGAGGGAGCCAACCAAAACTCCCAGGGCAAAGAGTTCCACAGTTTAGGTGTGGGCTTTCTCTTGCCCCCATCTGCCAAATCTCTACCACAGTTGGGACAGAGAAGGGCCTCCCTGTCAGATCTTAGGGAACAGGCAGGTTGGCATAGGAGGAGGCGGTCCCTAAAGTATCCTAGATCCAAGCAATTTAGGGCTTTAAAGTCATCACCAACACTTTGAATAGTGTCCACAAACTAACTGCTAATCAGTTTGCCCTTCCAGGACAGGTACAATTCTTTCCTGCAAGTAAGCAACCACCAGCATTCTCACTGCTGCATGCTGGACCTATTGCTGTTTCTGAAGACTCTTCAAAGGTAGAGTGCATTGCAACTAGGGATGTACGAAAGTCACTTACCTTTCCGCGGATTATGTTGATGGCGGCAGGGGGGAGGCGTTCCGTCCCTCCCCCCGGAATCCTCGACGGGGGGAGGCGATCCATTCCTCCCCCCCGGAATCCTCCATGGCCGGCTGTGCTCCACGGCAGCTCCGCGGAGCAGCCAGCCAGGCCCGCCCAGGCCAGAGCCGTCCGCAGCCAGATTTCCGGCCACGGAGGGCTCTGGGGGGGGAAAAAACCCACGTACGCAAATGGCGGCGGCTACGGCCGCCGCCATTTGCGTTCCTTCTTTTTGGCCATCTTAATCTACATAAATATTTACGTAGGCTAAAACGGCTAATCAAAAAGGGATGCAAATAGCGCCCGCGACGCTATTTGCGTTCCCCCTTATTTTCACTGCCATAGTCTACGTAAATATTTACGTAGATTAAGATGGTCAAAAAGAAGGAACGCAAATGGCGGCGGCCATAGCCGCCGCCATTTGCGTACGCGGTGTTTTTTTTTTTACCCAGCCATGATAGGCTATGTAAATCTTTACGTAGCCTATCACGTCTTGTAAAAAAAACACCACAAGACTGCAAATGGTGGTGGCGGCAGCCAGTCGGAAGACCAGCCGCCGCAGCCGCCTGGAATATCCGCCCCAGGTAAGTCTCGTCCCGGGGGGGATCCGCAGGGGGGCGGGGGGGTGGGAGGCCGTTCCGCCACAGAGTTCAGGGGGCCAAATGCACTGGCATTCGGCCTCACCGAGATCCGTGGCAGAATTCTCTGACATCCCTAATTGCAACAATCCACTCTAGATCTAACTATGACAGGTCTGAACTGTGAGGAATAGCTGCATTTGGAGCACTGGCCTAAACTGCACATCCAGGTGCAAAACAGTCCTGCTCTGTGCCCATCTTCTGGCACAAACAAATCCTGGCAAACTAACACAAAACACCAGAAACTGACAATGTATACTGGTAGCAAATCAGGTTTCATAGCCAAGTTTCTGAGCTCTGACAGTAAAAGCTTTAGGGTTGGAACTCTCCAGAAATCAAACAACTGATGGCAATTAGCTATAGGCTCAATATTTAATTCTGCCAAAACCTAGCAACTATAACTGTGTCAGAGATCAATGCAACCTGGTTTCCCTGCTGCAACCTCTACAGTTAAGAATACAGGGAAAAGGACTCGAATGATTCCTGGCGTAAACCACCCCAGGCAATCAAAGACAAGGGTTCTAGGAAAAGACCTAAGTAAATCCACACACACTAATCTTTGTTAGTACCTCTGTGCTATGTGGGTCAAGGCATATCACATCCAAGAGTCAAACCATAGGCTCAAGAGTAATTCCAAAGTAAACCCACACACAGAGAAAGATTTCGATGACCACAGCTTTCACTTCGGTATCTCCACACTACATGGGTCAAATCCAAGAGCACGATCAGTCCCAGCCTGCAGGCCCTCTGGGCTATCAAAGATGAAGATACACCATCCACAGCGAACAAGAATTAAGGGTCTATGGAAAGTACAGCAATGTCTTCCATGGCAGGTGCTTAATGATTCACAGGTCAAAGAGACAACTCAGATGAAGCAGACTGAAGTCCCAGTGAGAAGTGTTTCTCACAGCTCAGACGGAGGGAAGTCCCAAACAGGAAGGGTTACAGGCCATATATGACTGTATTGCCAAGAGGTTCTTGGTGAAAAAACCAAGGAATTCAAAGACAATAAGCTCAATAATGGATAAGGCTTACCTACTCTATTTAAGAAACACACAAGCACAACAAACATCCAGCAGCTCAATGCAAGAGAGCACGTAAAGCCAGCACAGGCATAAAGGCAGAGCGCAGCCACAAGGTTGTTGTGGGCTCCAGGAGTGGCGACAGGGAACTCCACAGCCAGCACACAGCACCTTCTGCAGTCCAGATCTGCACCGAAGTCCACTGCGGGCAATTTTCTGGGGACTGCTATACTCGAGAGCTACATTTATTTTTATTTATTTTATTTATTAAATTTCTTAATTGCCCATCTGGCTGGTCACCCGGCCACTCTGGGCGATGTACAATGGTACAATTTAAAACAGTAAAATTATACATTAAAACATTATTTAAAAATGCCTGCCTGAATAATCAAGTTTTCAGTGCATGGCGGAAGCTCATTAAAGAGGGGGTATGGCAGAGTTCCCTAGGGAGGGAGTTCCACCGAGTGGGGGCCACCATAGAGAAGGCCCTCTCCCTCGTCCTCACCAGCCTACCTGTCCTGGCTGATGGGACAGAGAGAAGGCCAACCGAGGCTGATCTTGTTAAGGGGCCTGTCTGGTGTTGCTGGAGGCGCTCCTTGAGATAGTCTTTGTGCAGGCTTGCCATGCCAGCAAACTTCAGCACACCTGGTGTGCTGCTCAAGTCCTCACCCTATGCTAACTTAGAAGAACAATGGCAAACCAAACTATGCCAGACTACCCATCAAGCTCTTAAGAGGATTAAAAACAGTCAGAAAGACAGGGTAATTGGATGTCCCCGGAAAAACCTGTCTACCACCACACATTTATGACGATGTCAGAAGCCGCTAACTTAACAATGTTTTAAATGATTTACTTTAACTATGCATCTGTAGTTCTCTGGAATGCTGATCTTGGAAGTAGAGGTGGGTCAATGCCCTCCGTGTGACTCAGAAAATAGAAATTCTCAGCAAGAAAATATCCTCTTTTTTCTGAATGTCACAGAGGGCGTTTCTCACTCTGGAATATTTTAGAACTGTGTGAGCTATAGGTGGGCTTCCCAGATTGACATACTACTGTACCATCTGGAGCACCTGTCTTCCAAAGGCTGCCAAAGCCGAAGCATATTTATCAATTCTGTTATGTTTTGCAAAACTATGTATGGAAGCCCAAGTGGCCACCCTACAGATCTCTTCTATGGAAGAACTACCCCTAAGGGCTGCTGAGGTAGCCAGTCCCCTGAGTTAGCATGCATTGATTCCCCCTGGAGACCATTTCCCCAAAGCCTGTTTCCACAATATACTCCCGGAATAAGTGGGAAATGTTGGATTTGGAAACCTTGTCTCCCATGGTTTTTCCCTGAAAAGATATGAACGCTTCTGACGTTCTCTACTCCAATGTCCTGTCCAGATAAAACCGGACACCTGGCAAATATCCAACCTATGCCAGCTTTTCTCCTGAGAATGAACAGGATTCAGGCAGAACCTCTTGGGCCCGGTGGAACAAGGAATTAACTTGCGGGACAAAGGAAGGGCCTGGCCTAACCACAATCTTATCCGTATGACAAACACGCAGCTGTGAGTCGGATGAGAGGGATCCCAGCTCCAACACCCACCTTGTGGAAGTCATTGTTGCTGTTCAGTCGTTAAGTCGTGTCCAACTCTTTCTGACCCCATAGACCATAGCACGCCAGGCCTTCCTGTCCTCCGCTCTCTCCCGGAGAGTGCTCAAGTTCATATTCATTGCATCAGTGATGCCATCTCATCCTCTGCCGTCCCCTTCTCCTTTTGCCTTCAGTCTTTCCCAGCATCACGGTCTTTTCCAGGGAGTTTTCTCTTCACATTAGGTGGCCAAAATATTTGAGCTTCAGTTTCAGTATCTGTCCTTCCAATGAGAAGTCTGGGTTGATTTCCGTTAAAGTAAAGGTAAAGGTGTCCCCAACCAGTCGTGTCCGACTCTAGGGTGTGGTGCTCATCTCCATTTCTAAGCCGAACAGCCAGCGCTGTCCGAAGACGCTTCCGTGGTCATGTGGCCGGCATGACTGAACACCGAGGTGCACGGAACGCTGTTACCTTTCCCGCCGAAGCGGTACCTATTTATCTACTTGCAATTTCTTGCTTTCGAACTGCTAGGTTGGCAGAAGCTGGGACTGAAGACGGGAGCTCATTCCGTCACGCAGCACTCGGGTCTCGAACTGCTGTCCTGCCAACCTTCCGGTCTGCAGTTCAGCGTCTTAACCACTAAGCCACCATGGCCCCTGATTTCCTTTAGGATTGACTGGTTTGACCTCCTTGCAGTCCAGGGGACTCGTAAGAGTCTTCCCCAGCACCACAGTTCAAAAGCATCAATTCTTCGGCGCTCAGCCTTCCTTATAGTCCAGCTCTCACAGCCATACATTACTACTGGGAAAACCATAGCTTTGATTAGACGGACCTTTGTCGGTAAGGTGATGTCTCTGCTTCTTACTATGCTGTCTAGGTTTGCCATAGCTTTCCTCCCAAGGAGCAAGCGTCTTTTAATTTCATGGCTACAGTCACCGTCTGCCGTGATCTTGGAGCCCAAGAAAATAAAATCTGTCACTGCTTCCATTTCTTCCCCTTCTATATGCCAGGAAGTGATGGGGACAGATGCCATGATCTTAGCTTTTGTAATGTTGAGTTTCAAGCCAGCTTTTGCACTCTCCTCTTTCACCTTCAACAAGAGGCTCTTGAGATCCTCTTCGCTTTCTGCCATTAGGGTGGTATTGTCTGCGTATCTGAGGTTGTTGGTAATTCTCCCAGCAATCTTAATTCCGACCCGTGATTCATCCAACCTGACGTTTCTCATGATGTATTCTGCATATAAGTTAAATAAGCAGGGTGACAATATGCAGCCTTGTCGTACTCCTTTCCCAATTTTGAACCAATCGGTTGTTCCATGTCTGGTTCTTACTGTTGCTTCTTGACCCTCGTACAGGTTTCTCAGGAGACAGGTAAGGTGGTCTGGTACTCCCATCTCTTTAAGAATTTGCCAGACTTTGTTGTGATCCACACAATCAAAGGCTTTAGTGTAGTCAGTGAAGCAGAAATAGACGTTTTTCTGGAATTCTCTTGCTTTCTCCATGATGCAGCGAATGTTGGCGATTTGATCTCTAGTTCCTCTGTCTCTTCGAAACCCCGCTTGTACTTCCGGTAGTTCTCAGTTCACATACTGCTGAAGCCTAACTTGTAGGATTTTGAGCATCACCTTGCTGGCATGTGAAATGAGCGCAAATTGTACGGTAGTTTGAACACTCTTTGGCATTGCCCTTCTTTGGAACTGGAATGTAAACTGACCTTTTCCAGTCTTGTGGCCATTGTTGAGTGTTCCAAATTTGTTGGCATACTGAATGCAGCACCTTAACAGCATCATCTTTTAGGATCTTAAATAGCTCAGCTGGAAGACTGCCATCTCCGCTAGCTTTGTTGTTACTAATGCTTCCTAAGGCCCACTTGACTTCACTCTCTAGGTTGTCCGGCTCAAGTGCAGCGGGCGCACTATCATGGGTATCAGGGACATTCAGATCTTTCCTGTATAGTTCTTCTGTGTATTCTTTCCATCTCTTCTTAATCTCATCTGCTTCTGTTAGGTCCCTGCCTTCTTTGTCCTTTCTCATGCCCGTCTTTGCACAAAATGTTGAGATCTCCGATTTTCTTGAAGAGATCTCTAGTCTTTCCCATTCTATTGTTTTTCTCCATTTCTTTGCACTGTTCATTTAAGAAGGCCTTCTTGTCTCTCCTTGCTATTCTCTGGAACTCTGCATTCAGTTGGATAGATCTTCCCCTTTCTCCCTTGCTTTTCACTTCCCTTCTTTCCCCAGCTACTTGTAAAGCCTCATCAGACAGCCACTTGGCTTTCTTGCATTTCTTTTTCTTTGGGATGGATTGAGTTGCTGCCTCCTGAACAATGTGACAGACCTCCGTCCATAGTTCCTCAGGCACTCTGTCTATCAGGTCTAATCCCTGAAATCTATTCCTCACCTCCACTGTATATTCATAAGGGATATGATTGAGGTCATACCTGAATGGTTTAGTGGTTTTCCCTACGTTCTTCAATTTAAGCCGAAATTTTGCAACAAGAAGCTCATGATCTGAGCCACAGTCAGCTCCAGGTCTTGTTTTGACTGACTGTATAGAGCTTCTCCATCTTTGGCTGCAAAGGACATAATCAATCTGATTTCCATATTGACCATCTGGTGATGTCCATGTGTAGAGTCGCCTCTTGTGCTGTTGGAAAAGAGTGTTTTGCTGTGATCAGCGTGTTCTCTTGGCAAAACTCTATGAGCCTTTGCCCTCCTTCATTTTGTACACCAAGGCCATGCTTGCCTGTTATTTTCGGTGATTTCTTGACTTCCTACTTTGGCATTCCAATCCCCTATGATGAAAAGGACATCTTTTTTTGGTGTTAGTTCTAGAAGGTGTTGTAGCTCTTCATAGAACCGATCAACCTCAGCTTCTTCGGCCTCAGGGGTTGGGGCATAGACTTGAATTACTGTGATGTTGAATGGTTTGCCTTGGATTCGTACTGAGATCATTCTATCGTTTTTGAGATTGTACCCCAGTACTGCTTTTCCCACCATTTTATTGACTATGAGTGCTACTCCATTTCTTCTAAGGGATTCTTGCCCAAAGTAGTAGATATAATGGTCACCTGAATTAAATTCGCCCATGCTTGTCCATTTTAGTTCGCTGATTCCCAAGATGTCGATATTCAATCTTGCCATCTCATGTTTGACCACCTCCAGCTTATCTTGATTCATTGATCTGACATTCCAGGTTCTTAAACAATATTGTTCTTTACAGCATCGGATTTTCTTTTTACCACCAGACACATCCACAGCTGAGTGTCCTTTCGGCTTTGGCCCAACCGCTTCACTTTTTCTGGCACTACTTGGAAATACCCTCTGCTTTTCCCCAGTAGTATATTGGACACCTTCCGACCTGAGGGGCTCATCTTCCGGCGTCATATCTTTTAGCCTTGTGATACATTCCATGGGGTTTTCTTCGCAAGAATAGTGGAGTGGGTTGCCATTTCCTTCTCCAGTGGACCACATTTTGTCAGAACTCTCCACCATGACCTGTCCATCTTGGGTGGCCCTGCACGGCATAGCTTATGGCTTCACTGAGTTACGCAAGCCCCTTCGTCACAACAAGGCAGTGATCCATGAAGGGGGTGGAAGTCATAGCCACCAGAAAAACTGTTTTCAATGTCAGGGGTTTTAGAGAACACACAGCCATGGACTTGAAGGGTGACCCCATCAGGGCAGTCAACACCCAGTTTAAATTCCAGGTCAGGAATCTATGTACCACTGCTGGATTTAATAGTGTGACTCCTTTAAGGAAATGCTGATAGTGCAGGTGAGTGGAAAGTAACATCTTACTCAACAACATCTGAGCCCAAAATGTTGTTGAGAGCTGCTGCCTCCTTTTTTTATAGTGCCTTTCTTTATTCAAGCATTCCTGGAGAAATCTCAGTATCTCCCAAATTTTTCCTGGCGACGGGGCCTTCCCATTCTTTCAGCACCAAGTGGTTTCCAGGTAGTACTCTAAACTTTATTGGTACAAGACTTTCTAGATGACAGCAAGGTCTTCAGGACTTTGTATACTCCATCTGTCTCATCCACAAGCGTTCAGCTTCCAGGCTGTCAGATGAAAGAGTCCTGCTTCTGGAGGACATATCAGCCCCTAAATCACCAAGTCCTTCCTGAGTGGGAGTCTCCATTAATTCATCCCTGCTAACTTCAGCAGGTCCAAAAACTAATGATGTTGAGGCCAATTAGGGGCAATCAGGATAATCATTGCTCTCATGCACTTGATCTTCCCAAGCACCTGCAGAAGAATCAGCGTGGGTGGAAAGGCCCTCCGGCCCCTGGGACTTGTCTTGTATGTAGAAACCTTGTCAAAGATCTGGGTACTTGGGCATTTTCCCTGGTGGCAAACAGATGCATGATTGAGACCCCGAACCAAACCACGATCAATCTGAAGGTTTGTGGATTGAATGCCCATTCTGATTCCCTGATGGATGTCCTGCTGAGCCAATTGGCCAGCTTGTTGGAGGTCCCTGCCAAGTGGTCTGCTTTGATGGATCGTCAAGGTCTCTCTGCCCAACACAGTAGCTTGTGGGCCTCCTTGCTGAGGGAGTTTGAACAAGTTCTTTCCTGCTTGTTCACATAAGCTTTGGTCAACACACTGTCTGTTCTGATAAGATCCTAGCTAAAGGCTCTTAGAGCTACCTGGATGGTTCTTAGGTTGAACAAGTTGATGCTGCGCTGCTGTTCCTTCCCGACTCCAAAAGCCCTGAGTCACTCTGTGTCCCAGATGCCCCCCACCCCCAACCGAAGTGGCATCCACAGTTACGATTACTCACTCTGGGTTCTCCAGGCTCATTCCAGATTCTCCAGGGTCAGTCCCTCTTGGAATCTTGTCTGGTCCAACCACCATTCCAGTTCCTGGACTTGTTCCAGAATGTTGATTTGGCTATGAGAGTGGGAGGCAATCTGGTTTTGGTATGGAAGTGGCAAACTCTGAAACTGGCATGAGCAGAATCTTGACAAATGCATCATGCCTCCCCTTGAGGACTCTTCCTCATCTGACAAAGAGAGCTTACCAGACCAGGAACCAGAGGGGGAGATCCAGGAGATACCATGCCAGCCTGACGATGACCAGCCAGGCCCCTCCCATGTGTCTTTGGAGAACTCAAGAGTCTGAACAGGAGCAGGACCCTCTCATAACTCCCCAGAAGAGGCGTTGGTTAAACAGGCGTACATAATTGTCTCTGCTTAGGTGCAGTGTTTGGCTGCAAACAAGGGCTTCTTGAGAGGAGAGTATCTGAAGGCTCTTGATTAGTTGCAGCTGGGACCTGGGTAGAGTCTGAAGCTGCCTGGCTTGAACAGCCTTGCTGGAACCTGGCCTCTCTGCTGGAAATAAATCTGTCTTTGGCTCAAGCTCCTGAGTCTGGTTTCCTCTGTGCTTCGTGTGGATTCCCTGATTTATGACTCCGACTGTACTCGACCTTGCTATCTCTGCTCCTTGATTTATTTGGCTGGCATCACTTTTCTGCTTATTGGCTTTTCTGACCTTGGAATGTTACTATGGCAACTCTTCTGCAAACATCCCAGGTTTGACAGGTTCCAGCTCTGAACTTAGCTCCTTCTCTGTCTAGTTGGCTGTCTGCAACCTGCTTCCTGCTGGCTGGAAGCCCGCGCTAATCAGCTGCAAGTCCAGAAACAATGGCAGAGCAGGACAGGAACGACACCATGATGCCAGGATCATAAGGTCCACTGTCTTTTGAGAGTGAATGTATGCTGCCAGTTTGAGATTTTTGCGATCCTTTCCTGAATTCAATTCATCTTGAATTGAGTGGTATCTAACACCCCGCTCCCCACAGTGTTCCAACTGCCAGGTAGGAACCAAGGTTCACCACAAAACGATGATCCCTTAGGTATTTCAGAATGCTCTGGATGCTGTTTCTATGCCGCTGTCTCTGAGGCCACTCTGATCAATATGTCATCCAGAGACAGATAGAAGTACACCTCGTTCATCCTCAGGTGTACTACGATCACTACTAGGAGCTTGGTGAACACTCGAGAAGCTGAGGTGAGCCCGAATGGCAGAGCCTGGTACTGAAAATGCAGGTTGTTGTAGCAAAAACGTAGATACTTACGGTGTTTCTTCCTGACTGGAACATGTAGGTATGCCTCTTACAGGTCTATAGATGCCAAAAAGTCCTGACTGTTTAGGGTTGCTGCAATTGATTTCAGAGCCTCCATTCTGAAATCTCTTTTGCTGAGGTGTATGTTCAGCCATTTGAGGCCCAGAATAGTTATTTTCCCATTCCTTTTGGTAACTAAAAGAAGTCAGAACACACTCCTGTTTTGATTTTTCTTGCTGGAACAAGTTCTATAGCTCTTATTTCCAAAAGGTGGTGGACAGTCTTGAAGAAATGTTGATGCTTGGTAGGCAAGGGAGTGGGGAAGCTATAAATTTGTTCCTGGGAAGGTGGGCAAATTCCAGAGAACAACTTCTGGGTACTGGATCTCTGTCAGGGGTGTTTCTGAGCGCAGGGAGTGGGATTGCAGTTCCGAGTCTGAAGGAGAACCACCAGACACGGGGGAGGTGTTTTCCCAGGCTAGTCCAGACATGACTGGGCCAGCTTCTCAGGTTACAAACGCCCAGATGGCTGAGGATGAGGGTCCCTCTTCACACACCCCTGTGAGAGTCAGCGAACAGAAGGAGGCGGGGTGTAGGGAGTCTGATCTAACAGACGCCAGGCGCAGAGCAGAGAGAGAGAAGGCAGGGGCGGAACTTAGACGGCCTACCCGATTGGCCTTGCGTGAAAAGCTGCGCTCAGAAGCCTCACGAGAGAGAGGGGTGTACCCCTTAAGTTAGACTAGTGAAACTGCCTTCCTCTTCAAACGGGGGGGGGGGGCAACTGTCGTAACTTCCTTTTGAATTCCCCTGAAGGCATTCCTTTGTAGACTGAGAGCCACTGAGAATTTGCATCTGTATGACCCTGTGAAGTAATGGATTAAAAGCTGTAGACTGAAGCCTCTCATCTGTGTTTGTTTTCAGCATTGGAATAAAGTGGGGGCTAAAGAAATCCTGACAATCTCTGACCCATCTGTTCGAGGTGGTCTGGAGCCAAGTGGACATAAACTCCATGAGGAGGTCCCCCAGTGCTCCCGCTGACAGCTTCCCCTCAGATGGAAGAGTTCATCTTTTGCCCCTTGTTATATTTTGAGGAGTAGCTTGTGGTAGCAGACTGTGCCTTCGGCATGTCTGGAGACCTTTAGTTTCTTTGCCATTTGAACTTGTGGCAACCCTGCTCATTTGTTCTAGACAGCGTCGGCTGAAACAAAAGCAGTGCTGTAGCTTAGGTTTCTTACCCTCTTTCATTCATGGGAGCACTTTTTACTTGTTTTCCACCAAAACTTTGTTGATGTTGGGGCCCAGCCCTAGAGGAGCAGTGGGCCCTAACGCTGACAGTCAGAATCAGATCAGAAGTGGTCTAGAAGGGTCTGGAGCCCAGTTCACTAGCAAGAAGCTCAGACAGGGCCTAGGACTTGGGCTAGTCCTCGTTACTCAAGAAACAAAAGCTAGAAACAAAAAGGGAATAGAGACTATGGAAAGAAAAGACTCTCCAGTAGTGGTGACCTGCAAGGCCTGTGCAATGTTTGTTTTCTTGCCTGAGGACAACACGGCCTACACATGCAACAAGTGCAAGTTGATCATGCGGTTGGAAGAAAAAGTAAGAAGACTGGAGTGGCGACCCTCCAGGGAATAAGAGAAGACAAAGTGTTCTTAGACAGAACAGTGGAACTACAGCAGCAAAGTGAAGTACAGAAGCTGGAAGAGCAACAGCAAGCTGAGGCAGAAGAGGAAAATGCTGAAGCGAGGAAAAATGAAGTAGAGGACACTGCTTGGAAAAGGGTGACAGGAGCAGAAGAACTAGAAGCCACTCTACAGCTGTGGAAGCAGTGGAACTATGGAACTGTTTCCAGGTACTTGACAGGGAGGTCAGCCTGCGGAGGAAGAATTACAGGGGAACCTGCAGGAGAGCGAGCAAGAAAATGAAGGTCAGTCAAGCAGAGGCAATGAAACCAAGACCTACAACGGCGACAAGAGAATAGTAGTCACTGTGGGAGACTCCTTGCTGAGTGGGATTGAAACCCAAGTATGACTTGAAGACCCATGGACTCACCAGGTATGCTGTCTCCCAGGAGGACGGAATAGACGTGACTAAAGGGTTGCCTACACTCTTAAGCCCACTGACAGGTATCCCTTTCTTCTCATGTGTGGGTGAACAGATGATACAGCCAAGCGGAGCTACGAAGAAATCATGTCAGACTTTGAAGCTCTGGGAAGAAAACTCAAGAACTTTGGGACCCAGATAGTTTCTCATCCAGCTTTCCAGTAGCTCAAACAGGGATAGAAAGGGAAAGAAAAATACTCCGGGTGAAAGACTGGCTACAAAGGTAGTGCCGACGTGAGATATTTGGATTCTGGGACCACGGGCTATACTTCCTGGAAGATGGGCTGTTGGCAAGGGATGGGTTGCACCTCACAAGGGCTGGGAAGAATATGTTTAGCCACAACATGAAGAACTTCATCAGGAGGGCTTTAAACTGAATCCTACGGGGGAGGAAGTCAAAGCTGGGGGTAACAATGGATGAAGGCTCATGCACCACAACAGAGAGAACAGCTCTAATAGCGCCCAATGATAGTCTTCAGAAACATGTAGAAAGAAAGCCAGACTATAAAACACATGGCCTTCAATGTCTATACATTAATGCCCAAAGTATAGGAAACAAACAGAACGAAATTGAACTCTTAATACAGGAGGGAAATTATGACTTGACAGGTGTAACTGAAACTTGGTGGGATGACTCCCATGACTGGAATACAGCAATTGCAGGATCCAACTTGTTCAAAAAGAACAGGAGGAACAGAAAGCGAGGTGGAGTCGCACTATATGTTAAAAATACATATCTCTGCACAGAAATACAGGAAGATGAGCTTGGTAGCCCCATCGAGAGCATCTGGGTTAAAATAAATGGAGCAAAGAATAAAAGGAACATGGGGGTCGGAGTCTACTACCGGCCACCCAATCAAGGAGAAGACGAGGATGAAACTTTTGAAAAGCAAATTGCCAATGTTTCAAGGAAGCACGATGTAATATTAATGGGGGACGTTAATTTCCCCAATATTTGCTGGGAGACAAATTCTGCAAAACATGGAGAATTTCCCTCCAGGAAATTCCTGACTTGTGTGGCGGATAACTTCCTCCTACAGAAAGTAGAGGAAGAAAGTAGAGGATCGGCTATCCTTGACTTGATCCTAACCAACAGAGATGACTTAGTGGATGAAGTAGCAGTTACAGGAACTCTGGGGGAAAGCGACTATGTTGTACTTGAGTTCTTGGTTCTAAGGGAAGCAAAAGCCGAGTGTAGTCAAACGCGTACCCTGGATTTTAGGAAAGCTGATTTTAATAAACTCAGAACAATTATCAGGAAGGTCCCTTGGCAAGCAACGCTAACGAGAAAAGGAGTCCAAGATGGGTTGGAGTTTTTAAAAAAGGAAATTCTCAAGGCACAATTACAAGCAATTCCAACAAGAAGAAAAGGAGGAAGACAACAGAAGAAGCCAATGTGGCTTCACAAAAAGCTTAGAGATGACCTGGAAACAAAAAAGGACACATATAGGAAGTGGAAGGAAGGCCAAGCTACAACGGAAGAGTGCAGGCAGGTAGCACAGAATTGCAGGGATAGCATCAGGAAGGCTAAAGGTAAGAACGAGGTGAGGTTAGCGAGGGAGACTAAAAGCAACAAAAAGGCTTTCTTCAGATACGTGCATAGTAAAGGACAGAGGAAAGAAATGGTGGTTCAACTATTAAATGAGGATGGCAAAATGATAACAGATGACAAAGAAAGGGCAGAAGTGCCGAATTCCTACAGGGGACTGGAAACAAAGACCTATGAGAAAAGACTGAAAGAACTGGGCATGTTTAGCCTTGAGAAGAAAAGAGTGAGGGGATATATGGTAGCGCTCCTCAAGTACTTGAAAGGTCACAGAGAGGAAGGCCAGGATCTCTTCTTGATCATTCCAGAATGCAAGACACAGAATACTGGGCTCAAGTGACAGGAAGCCAGATTCCAGCTGAACATCAGGAGAAACTTCCTGGCTGTTACAGCAATACGAGAATGGAACCCATTCCCTAGGGAGGTGGTGGGCTCTCCCACACTGGAGGCATTCAAGACGAAGCTGAACGGCCATCCATCAGGGATGCTCTGACTTGGATTCCTGCATTGAGCAGGGGGTTGGATTTGATGATCTTATAGGCCCCTCCCAACTCTACTATTCTATGATTCTACTCATGGAATGCCAAGAGGAGGGGAGGGGCTGGTTTGGGCCTAATCAGCATGTGGTATGTCAGAATAAATGTGGGTTTATCTCTGACAGTTTTCTCAGAGGAAAGCAGCAGGGAGTGAGTCTCTCCCATCCACCTGCTTGTGACTGACCTTGAATGTTATGCCTATAGTTAAGGTAGCTAACAGCCTCTCCATGAGAAGCCAGCAGAATGGGTGGGGGTTTTCAGAGATGTCTCAGAGGGTGATACATCAACTCAAGAGGATGGAATAGAGATGTCCTGTTTGGTGTAAGTTTTGCTTATGGGCTAAGATTCCCTGTCTATTAGATCGTTAGGAGGTTTGTTATTGCAGCCACACCTTTACTTTTAAGTTGATGCCCAGGCTGAAAGCCTTGGCTGGGAACACCGTCTTTCATGTCCATCTTTTATTGTTCATTGTATACAGCCTGTAACCCTTCCTGTCTGGGATGTCCCCGTCTGAGCTGTGAGAAACACTTCTCACTGGGACTTCAGTCTGCTTCATCCGAGTTGTCTGTTTGATCTGAGAATCTTTAAGCACCTGTCATGGAAGGCATTGCTATACTTTTCATAGACCCTGAATTCTTGCTCGCTATGGATTGTGCATCTTCATCTTTCATAGCCCAGAGGGCCTGCTGGCTTGGACTGATCAGAACTCTTGGATTTTTCTATGCTTTGACTCATGTAGTGTGAAGATACCGAAGTGGAAGCTACGACGGTCCAAATCTCTGCGTATGGGTTTACTTTGGACTTACTTTTGAACTTATGTTTTGACTCTTGGATTTGACAGACCTTGAGTCTGATCAATGTAGCACGGAGGTACTAACCGAGATTTCAAGGTTGGACTTGATCTCTGCCTGTGTGGATTTACTTAGGTCTTTTCCTAGAGCCCTTGTCTTGGATTGCATGGGATGATTTAGGCCAGGAATCATTTGAACCCTTGAGTGCCATATTTTGGTGGAAAGGTGGGGTACAAATCAAATAAAGCTGTGTCAGTCCCAAACCCAAGCCTGGAGCCAGACCAAAATGGGTCTAGATTAGGGGTGCTGAACCAATTTGAAGTGGGGAGACCAACTGCTCCCCACCAAGCCATCTGAGCGCCTGATGACATCATTGCCCTGCCCCCTCCGATTTTATCCTTTTCAGTGCTGGGAAAGGCACTTTTTTTTGCAGGTAAGTTGATAGAACGCAAGCCTTGCTTGAGGTACGATCAGCATGGCTTCTGCAAAGGAGAGCCTTGCCTCACCAGCAATGTAGAATTCATTTAGGGTGCAATCCTATGCATGTTTAGACATAGAAAAGGCCTACAACTCCCAGCATGAGTATGTTAATGAACACACAGAAAGGAGTTTAAGTAGACACATCAGTAAACCTTTGACAAAGGCTTCATGGAAAAACAGAATATGAGAACAGGCCCTCTTATGGATAAAGGGGAGGAAATAAGAGGATAGGGATAAGTCATTTCTCACGAAGGAGGAGACTGAACAAGGGTAAACAATGGGGTCATTGTACTGGAGTCAGGGGTAAACAGTGGGATAGCCAGGTTTGCAAGGGCCACCAAATGAGTCAGAATTATGAAAGCCAAAGCTCAGAAAGGATCTCTCCTCATTGGGTAAACAGGCAACAAAATGACAAAGTTGATGAGCAACAAGTCCAGGATAAAGGAAAACCTTCTCCACACAAAGCATAATTAATGTGTGGAATGCGTTGCTATAAGTTGTGGTGACGGACACTAGGGAAGACAGCTTTAAAAAGTGATTAGACTATGGGATAGAGAGATCTCTCAATGATAGCTAGCTACAGCAACAAAACATGGAATCTCTTTGTTGAGAGGCACTCTGTCGCTGAATACCAGATGCCGGGGACAAGGGTCTCTTTGTTCTCGGGGCATCTCATTGGCTGCTGCTGGAGACAAAGTGCTGGACTAGATGGATCTTCTGGCATCCTCCTCCACCTTATATTTAGCTGGAGTGAATGACTCTCCTCCTGAGAACCAGTACTTGTGGGTTTCCTACTAAATTCAAGATTATTGGAGCAGTTTTGCTTCCACAGGAGATTTGTACCAAGTTCAATTGTCTCGTTACAGCAACTGAGCGAACAGCCGAAACTAGCGGGGCACTCCACTTGTAACCAGCAGCCAAGTTCACAGGATTATTCTAGACAAATGGAGAGGGGCGGGGGCCATGCGGGGGCTGCCTACCTCTTTCCTTTGGCCTTTGGGCCAACAGGCTACTTCATGGGTGGCATCCACATTGTGAAGCTTGCTCTCTGGTTTGTAGTCCGTCTTCCAGGTGAGGACCAAGGAGCGCCTTTTCCTCTTTTTCTCCACAGTGAGGTTTACAAGGCGCCTGGGCTTCACTGCATTTGTGAAGAAGCAACAGGACAACATCAAGAAAGGAGGGGAGATGGAGGGGAAGGGTCCTGCAGGGGAAGGTACAGTCGAATCCACAGACCCCTTCACCAACAACTTAGGAATATACCCCCCTCCCAGAACCCTTCTCATTGCCATTAGTCATCTGGTGGCATCTTAAAGGCTAATTGTGGCTAGAGATGTGAAGGCCTGGACCCTGCCCCCCCAGGAAAAAATGGCGGGGGGGGGCTGTTTTTCCTCTGTTTTTGTTTTTTCTGGTAAAATTGGAAGAATTGAACAGCTTTGGATTAACAAATATTTCCTTTTACAATTATGAATAAAATATTTAAGGAAAGGTATTTATATACTGCTACTCAGCCTTTACTCCCCCTAAATGATTTCTAAAAACCATGTAATAAAACTTTTATAGGACTAGAGATGTAAAATTTCTGGAAATAATGAGGCCATGGGGGTGGGATGCTTTTTTAATTCTCCAAAAATAATTTCTTCCCTTTTTAAAATTATTGATGTAATGTATCTTTTGTTGTTGTTGTTGTTCAGTCGTGTCCGACTCTTCGTGACCCCATGGAACATAGCACGCCAGGCCTTCCTGTCCTCCGCTCTCTCCCGGAGTGTGCTCAAGTCCATATTCATTGCATCGGTGATGCTATCTAGCCATCTCATCCTCTGCCGTCCCCTTCTCCTTTTGCCTTCAGTCTTTCCCAGCATCACGGTCTTTTCCAGAGAGTTTTCTCTTCACATTAGGTGGCCAAAATATTTCAGCTTCAGCTTCAGTATCTGTCCTTCCAATCAGCACTCAGGGTTGATTTCCTTTAGGATGGACTGATTGGACCTCCTTGCAGTCCAGGGGACTCGTAAGAGTCTTCTCCAACACCACAGTTCGAAAGCATCGATTCTTCGGCGCTCAGCCTTCCTTATAGTCCAGCCCTCACAGCCATACATTACTACTGGGAAAACCATAGCTTTGATTAGACGGACTTTTGTCAGCAAGGTGATGTCTCTGCTTCTTACTATGCTGTCTAGGTTTGCCATAGGTTTCCTCCCAAGGAGCAAGCGTCTTTTAATTTCATGGTTATAGTCACCGTCTGCCGTGATCTTGGAGCCCAAGAAAATAAAATCTTTCACTGCTGCCATTTCTTCCCCTTCTATAGGCCAGGAAGTGATGGGGACAGATGCCATGATCTTAGTTTTTTTAATGTTGAGTTTCAAACCAGCTTTTTGCACTCTCCTCTTTCACCCTCAACAAGAGGCTCTTGAGATCCTCTTCGCTTTCTGCCATTAGGGTGGTATCGTCTGCGTATCTGAGGTTGTTGATAATTCTACCGGCAATCTTAATTCCGACCTGTGATTCATCCAACCTGACGTTTCTCATGATGTATTCTGCATATAAGTTAAATAAGCAGGGTGACAATATGCAGCCTTGTCGTACTCCTTTCCCAATTTTGAACCAATCGGTTGTTCCATGTCTGGTTCTTAGTGTTCCTTCTTGACCCTCGTACAGGTTTCTCAGGAGACAGGTAAGGTGGTCTGGTACTCCCATCACTTTAAGAACTTGCCAGTTTGTTGTGATCCACACAATCAAAGGCTTGAGCGTAGTCAATGAAGCAGAAATAGATGTTTTTCTGGAATTCTCTTGCTTTCTCCATGATGCAGCAAATGTTGGCGATTTGATCTCTAGTTCCTCTGCTTCTTCGAAACCCCGCTTGTACTTCCGGTAGTTCTCGGTTCGCAAACTGCTGAAGCCTAGCTTGTAGGATTTTGAGCATCACCTTGCTGGCATGTGAAATGAGCACAATTGTGCGGTAGTTTGAACACTCTTTGGCGTTGCCCTTCATAGAATCATAGAATCATAGAATAGTAGGGTTGGAAGGGGCCTACAAGGCCATCGAGTCCAACCCCCTGCTCAATGCAGGAATCCAAGTCAGAGCATCCCTGACAAATGGCTGTCCAGCCTCGTCTTGAAGGCCTCCAGTGTGGGAGAGCCCACCACCTCCCCAGGTAATTGGTTCCATTGCCGTATTGCTCTGACACTCAGGAAGTTTTTCCTGATGTTCAGTCGGAATCTGGCTTCCTGTAACTTGAGCCCATTATTCCGTGTCCTGCACTATGGGATGATCAAGAAGAGATCCTGGCCTTCTTCTCTGTGACAACCTTTCAAGTACTTGAAGAGTGCTATCATATCTCCCCTCAGTCTTCTCTTCTCAAGGCTAAACATGCCCAGTTCTTTCAGTCTCTCTTCATAGGGCTTTGTTTCCAGTCCCCTGATCATCTTTGTTGCCCTCCTTTGAACCCTCTCCAGCTTGTCTGCATCCTTCTTAAAGTGTGGTGCCCAGAACTGGACACAGTACTCCAGATGAGGCCTAACCAGTGCTGAGTAGAGGGGAACTAGTACTTCCCGGGATTTGGAAGCGATGCTTCTATGAATGCAGCCCAAAATAGCATTTGCCTTTTTTGCAGCCACATCACATTGTTGGCTCATATTCAGCTTGTGATCGACGACAATTCCAAGATCCTTCTCGCTCGTAGTGTGGTTGAGCCACGTATCCCCCATCTTGTAACTGTGCATTTGGTTTCTTTTTCCTAGGTGCAGAACTTGGCATTTGTCCCTATTAAATGCCATTCTGTTGTTTTCTGCCCAGCACTCCAGTCTATCCAGATCACTTTGAATTTTGTTTCTGTCTTCCAAAGTATTAGCTATCCCTCCCAATTTTGTGTCATCTGCAAATCTGATCAGCATTCCCTGCACCTCCTCCTCCAAGTCATTAATAAAAATGTTGAAGAGCACTGGGCCCCGGACTGAGCCCTGCGGTACCCCACTCGTTACCTCTCCCCAGCTTGAGAAGGTCCCATTGATAAGCACTCTTTGAGTCCGATTCTGTAGCCAACTGTGGATCCACCGGATCGTTGTTTCATCTAGCCCACTTCGAGCTAGTTTGCTCATCAGGATATCATGGGGCACTTTGTCGAAAGCTTTGCTGAAGTCGAGGTATATGATGTCTACAGCATTCCCACGGTCTACAAGGGAGGTGACTTGATCAAAAAATGAGATCAGATTTGTCTGGCAGGACTTGTTTTTGACAAATCCATGTTGGCTTCGAGTAATCACGGCATTGTTGTCAAGGTGCTTCCAGATGGATTGCTTTATGATCTGCTCCAGAATTTTCCCAGGGATTGATGTCAGACTGACTGGTCTGTAGTTCCCAGGTTCCTCCTTTTTACCCTTTTTGAAGATAGGGACAACGTTAGCCCTCCTCCAGTCATCTGGCACTTCCCCGGTCCTCCATGATTTCTCAAAGAGAATAGACAGCGGTTCTGAGAGTTCTTCTGCCAGTTCCTTTATGACTCTAGGATGCAGTTCATCTGGCCCTGGAGATTTGAACTCATTCAAAGTAATGAGGTGTTCCTTGACCATATGCCTGTCGATCTCAAGCTGCAATCCTGCCCCTTCAGCCTGTACTTCGCCTTTGCCAGGGGGGTCATAGACCCTCTTTTGGGAGAAGACTGAGCCAAAGTAGGAATTGAGCACCTCTGCCTTTTCTTTGTCATCTGTTATCATTTTGCCATCCTTATTTAATAGCTGAACAACCATTTCTTTCCTCTGCCTTTTACTATGCACGTAGCTGAAGAAAGCCTTTTTGTTGTTTTTAGCATCCCTCGCTAACCTCAACTCGTTCTCCGCTTTAGCCTTCCTGACGCCATCCCTGCAATTCTGTGCTACCTGCCTGTACTCTTCCTTTGTTACTTGGCCTTCTTTCCACTTCCTATATGTGTCCTTTTTTGTTTTCAGGTCATCCCTAAGCTTTTTGTGAAGCCACATTGGCTTCTTCTGTTGTCTTCCACCTTTTCTTCTTGTTGGAATTGTTTGTGATTGTGCAGTGAGAATTTCCTTTTTTAAAAGTTCCCACCCATCTTGGACTCCTTTTCTCGCTAGCATTGCTTGCCATGGGACCTTACTGATCATTGTTCTGAGTTTATTAAAATCAGCTTTCCTAAAATCCAGGGTACGCGTTTGAGTACACTCGGCTTTTGCTTCCCTTAGAACCAAGAACTCAAGTACAACATGGTCGCTTTCCCCCAGAGTTCCTGTAACTGCTACTTTATCCACTAAGTCATCTCTGTTGGTTAGGATCAAGTCAAGGATAGCCGATCCTTTAGTTCCTTCCTCTACTTTCTGTAGGAGGAAGTTATCCGCCACACAAGTCAGGAATTTCCTGGAGGGGCCATGTTTTGCAGAACTTGTCTCCCAACAAATATCGGGGAAATTGAAGTCCCCCATTACTACTACATCATGCTTCCTTAAAACATTGGCTATTTGCTTTTCAAAAGTTTCATCCTTGTCTTCTCCTTGATTGGGTGGCCGGTAGTAGACTCCGACCACCAGGTTCCTTTTATTCTTTGCTCCATTTATTTCAACCCAGATGCTCTCGATGGGGCTACCAAGCTCCTCCTCCTGTATTTCTGTGCAGAGATATGTATTTTTCACATACAGTGCAACCCCGCCTCCCTTTCTGTTCCTCCTGTTCTTTTTGAACAAGTTATATCCTTCAATTGCTGTATTCCAGTCATGACAGTCATCCCACCAAGTCTCAGTTATACCTATCAGGTCATAATTTCCCTCTTGTATTAAGAGTTCAAGTTCGTTCTGTTTGTTTCCCATACTCTGGGCATTAGTATACAGACATCGAAGACCGTGTGCTTCATAGTCTGGCTTTCTTCCTACCTGTGTCTGAAGACTATTATTGGGCGCTATCAGAGCTGTTCTCTCCATTGCAGTGCATGCGCCTACGTCCATTGTTACCCCCAACATTACATCTCCCTTCCCCGTAGGATTCAGTTTAAAGCCCTCCTGATGAAGTTCTTCATGCTGTGGCCAAACACATTCTTCCCAGCCTTTGTGAGGTGCAACCCATCCCTAGCCAACAGCCCATCTTCCAGGAAGTATAGCCCGTGGTCCCAGAATCCAAATCTCTCTCGTCGGCACCACCTTCGTAGCCAGTCATTCACCCAAAGTATTTTTCGTTCCCTTTCTATCCCTCTTCTAACTACTGGAAGGATGGATGAGAAAACTATCTGGGCCCCAAAGTTCTTGAGTTTCCTTCCCAAAGCTTCAAAGTCTGACGTGATCTCTTCGTAGCTCCGCTTGGCGGTATCATTTGTTCCCACATGGATGAGAAGAAAGGGATACCTGTCAGTGGGCTTTATGAGTGCAGGCAACCTTTCAGTCACGTCTCTAATCTGTCCTCCCGGGAGACAACATACCTGGCGAGTCCACGGGTCTTCGCGACATACTTGGGTCTCGATCCCACGCAGCAAGGAGTCTCCCACTACTACCACTCTTCTCTTCTTCTTCTTGTAGGCCTGGGTTTCATCGCCTCTGTTTGACTGACCTTTAGCCTCTTGCTCACTCTCATGCAGGTTCCCCTGTGATTCTTCCTCTGCAGGCTGTCCTCCAGTCTCATCTGCAAGTACCTGGAATCGGTTCCACAGCTCCACCGCTTCCACTGGTGCAGAGTGTCGTCTAGTTCTTCTTCTCCTAACTGTCACCGTTTTCCAAGGAGTATCCTCTACTCCATTTTTCTTCACCTCAGCGTTTCCCACTGCCTCATCTTGCTGTTGCTCTTCAAGCTTGTGGTCTGCCCTTTGCTGCTGTAGTTCCCCCATTCTGTCCAAGAACTCTTCGTGTTCTCTTATTCCCCGGAGGGTTGACAGTCGCCGCTCCAGTCCACTTACTTTTTCCTCCAGCAGCGTGATCAACTTGCACTTGTTGCAGGTGTAGGCCATGTTGTTCTCAGGCAAGAAAACAAACATTGCACACACCTTGCAGGTCACCACCACTGGAATTGGAATTGGAACCTAAACTGACCTTTTCCAGTCTTGTGGCCACTGTTGAGTGTTCCAAATGTGTTGGCATGAGTGCAGCACTTTAACAGCATCATCTTTTAGGATCTTAAATAGCTCAGCTGGAAGACTGTCATCTCTGCTAGCTTTGTTGTTAGTAATGCTTCCTAAGGCCCACTTGACTTCACTCTCGAGGATGACCGGCTCAAGTTCAGTGACTGCACGATCATGGCTATCAGGGACATTCAGATCTTTCCTGTATAGTTCTGCTGTGTATTCTTTCCCCCTCTTCTTAATCTCATCTGCTTCTGTTAGGTCCCTGCCTTCTTTGTCCTTTATTATGCCCGTCTTTGCACAAAACGTTCCCTTGAGATCTCCGATTTTCTTGAAGAGATCTCTAGTCTTTCCCATTCTGTTGTTTTCCTCGATTTCTTTGCATTGTTCATTTAAGAAGGCCTTCTTGTCTCTCCTTGCTATTCTCTGGAACTCTGCATTCAGTTGCTTTCTCCCTTGCTTTTCGCTTTCCTTCTTTCCTCAGCTACTTGTAAAGCCTCATCAGACAGCCACTTGGCTTTCTTGCATTTCTTTTTCTTTGGGATGGATTGAGTTGCTGCCTCCTGAACAATGTGACGGACCTCCATCCATAGTTCCTCAGGCACACTGTCTATCAGGTCTAATCCCTTAAATCTATTCCTCTCCTCCACTGTATATTCATAAGGGATGATTGAGGTCATACCTGAATGATTTAGTGGTTTTCCCTATGCTCTTCAATTTAAGCCGAAATTTTGCAACAAGAAGCTCATGATCTGAGCCACAGTCAGCTCCAGGTCTTGTTTTGACTGACTGTATAGAGCTTCTCCATCTTTGGCTGCAAAGGACATAATCAATCTGATGTCGATATTGACCATCTGGTGATGTCCATGTGTAGAGTCGCCTCTTGTGCTGTTGGAAATTTATCTTTTACTGATAGATATTTAGGCAGGCTCCAAGGCATGCTCAGTTTCCCAGCATGTGAGTACAGTCACCATGTCACAATATGGAAGAAAATGTACATTCTTAACAGTTTGGGCTTTGTTCTATAGAGTCCTGTGTTTCTGGGCTTGTTCTGGCTAGATGTTATAACAGTCAGTGTAGTTCATTACATATTTACTGAGTTTACTTTTAAAAGTTTTTAATGTTGATGATAATTTTATGAGCAAACAAAGTTATACATAATATATTTTATATTCCTAAAGGAGCCTTCCCCAACCTGGTGCCCTTCAGATGTTTTGGATGACAACTCCCAGCATTCCTGAGCATTGGCCATGCTGCCTAGGACTGATGGGAGCTGAAGTCCAAAACATTTGGAGGGCACCAGGTTGGGTTGTCCTAAAACAACGAAGTGACTTTAGATCTGTAAAGAGCACTAAAAAGAACTACTACATATTTTTCCATTTTCCCCCAAATGTCTGTTTTTTCCCCATGGCTTCAAAATTTCTGGAAATTTTACATCTTTGTGGCAGAAGCTTTCCTGGACTAGAGCCCACTTCCTCAGATAGATGCAGCAAAGGAAGGGTCCACAGGAAAAAAGACTGTAAGCAGTAGGGCCAAATCACCATGAAATGCAAGGAGACAAGTCTGTGATCATTTTCTGTAAAGCTTAAACATATAAAAAAGCAATTACAGAAACACAAGCTTTTCGTAGAGTTGCCACAGACCGTACCTATTTATCTATCTGTTTTAGGGTCTTGGATCCTGCCTTTCATCAAATTCCCAAAGTGCCTCTGTTCGGGTCTACTGTTTGCAGTTCCCCCCTTTTATAACCAAAACAAGGAAAACGCTCCAGGCTTTAATCCACAAACGCTTCTGCGCAATAAGCCTTCAAGGTACCACC
The DNA here is from genome assembly GCF_057233095.1 of Heloderma suspectum. Lineage (NCBI taxonomy): Eukaryota > Metazoa > Chordata > Lepidosauria > Squamata > Helodermatidae > Heloderma > Heloderma suspectum. The sequence continues at coordinate 37,405,193 of NC_139469.1, read as the reverse complement.
AAAAGACTGCTTGCCGTCTTTGTGCAATAGACTAATACAGAAGCAAGGCCAGTGGAGGGACAGAGGGATGTTTCTTACTAATGCACCTATTGGTGTAAATGAGAGCTCTGCTGCTCTCCCCTCCTTCTGTGGAATGTGGTAACTACGCAGAAACACCTCCCCCCTCAATTGTATCCCACTGCTACTCCTCTCCACCTGAAATCAAAGCTGAGGAGACAACTCATAGCTCTTCAGAGCTGCCCCAGAGTTGGGTCAGATTCCCAGGAAGACCGAAAGGATGACTCACCAATATCCTCTGCTTCCACTGTTGTGTTCCAGATCTTTGTCCTGTTCCAGATCTGTATCCTGTCCAGTACTAAATGATACTCTATGGATTCGAACACCTTCCCTGGAATAATGCAAGCACACCTGGAGGCAGCGCCGGGAACGCTCTCATTCTCAGGGACACACTCCAATGATGGCCTGGAACAAGGACAAGACTTAGAGGGCATCTGTGGAGAACGCAACACTCGGCTCAGTTCTATGTCGCCTCAGCTTGGGTGAAGACTGTCCACATAAGAAGGGTCTGCAATGGTTCCAAATACACCCTGCCGTGGACCCTCATGATGCTAGGAAGGCGTCCAGCTTCGAGCAGGAAGAAATCTGTGTACCTTCAAAGCTCTCCAGCCACCGTAACTGGTCCAAATAAGAGCCAGAACCATTTTGAATCCTGCATGTCTTGCTGTCAGTGTGGAAAGCTCACAGTAATTGCATTTGTCCAACATAACCTTCAAGAGCACCAGTCAACCAAAGGTTATAATTGCAAATTTCTGGAAATCTGCCTGACAGATTTGAGCTCTGTTCCCTGACCTTGATGTCTCCATATTGTTGACCTCCTCCATGGGTAAGTGGAACAGGGGTGGAGGGTGGGGAGCATCATTAGTGCAAGATGCCCAGGGACAAGTCTCATTCCTTTCCTGGGAAAGGTCTGGACTGACTACTCCTTCCAGGGAAAATTCATCTTTCCAGGGTGTGTGAGACATTGGGGGACTGTGCAGTCACCTCAGAAGCATTCTGCAGGTCTTCCGCTAGCTAGCAGACTGCAAGGCTGGTCCCCAAGATCTTCATTGTCCCTAGGATGGAGAGGTTTTCTGCCTTATACCTGTTCCCCCATTTGCTTCACTCCAACACAGGAGAGGACAGATAGGGATGCGGAAACACACTTCAGCACGAAACACACCCTTGTTGGGCACTTACTGTGAGCCATCTGTGCTATAACCGAGCCGGAACTCCTTGGAGCAGTTGGTGGAGGCGTCCACATTCCAGTGACAAACCAACTCAGTGGCTAAGTCTGTGTGGCACTTTGGCTGGACATCCTTTGACGCCACAACTACAAAAATAGAGTAGCTTGGTCAAGAGCCAGGCTAATTATCAACTTATTTATCCAGATAGATAATCTGGCTCATGCTCAGGAAGGCTTTCACAGAGACCCCACTTGGGCCCTCCAATTCCCCATTTACAAAGGGCTAAAATCTCAGCTATGAGAGATTCCATTGGGCCACTTCCTCCAGCCATCTCTTCCCTTGCCCTGATGCAACATTACTCGATGTAAGCCCACCCCCCACCACTTGCTGCCTGCAATATGATCCCACTGCAAATGGGCATGCCCAGGCCAGCTGACACAGGAACATGAGCACATCTGAGGAAGAACTGCCAGCCCTCACCACAAGTGCCACCGAATGGGAGATGCAAGAGCCCAGCATGCGCCATCCAAGCACACACCCGTGATCACTGTAAATCAGAGACATGGGCAATATGGCAGCCTCCACTGTAAAGTGGAGTTCCCCACAGTACTTCATATGGTGCACTGTCATCCAGCAATTCCCTTCCCCATGGCCAGGATTTTTCTGTATTATTTAAAATATTTATATCCCACCTTTCTGGTCTCCAAGAAAGCTACAACAACAGAAAATACCACACAATAAAAACAATTAAAAATAAGTAAGGCGGCAGCAGTGGTGACTGAAAAAGGTCTTGTGCGCCATCTGCTGAAAAAGCTCTTGTGTGCCATCTTCAAAGGTTCTGCAGCAACCAGACAACAGAAAACAGCCCACGCCACACGTGGCTTCGGAGCACCTCCCCCTGGGCAGTAGGCCTGACTGTGTCTCCTGGCGCTTCCCAGCAGCAGCGGTGGCTTGGTGTATGGGGGGGGGGGACCATTCCGTTAACTGCCCATTTCTTAGGACTTAGAAGTTACACTTCCCGCTAACAACTGCTCTTTCTGGTGTACTCAGAATTAAGCCCTCTTCAAGAAAGGTCCCTTCTACTTGCAGTTTCTTTTGCTTTCCTTGCTTCCCATTGAACACTGCTGGGGGATTCCTTATTGTCCCTTGAATAGTCTCTCTCAATTGCTCCAATCCTGAAATAGCAATATTTTGCTATTTAAAAAAAGATGAAGAAACCAGTAATTAAAAAATCAATTGTCCCTGCTGGAACAAAAACTTGACAATGGGGCAACTGAAAGAGGCTATTCAAGGGGCAACCAAGTAGTGATCAACAGGAAGAAATAAAATGGGTATAATCTGCAAAGAGGAAGGGCTGAATTCACTTTTGGAAAGGGCTGCATTCCAGTGGTGGGTGGGGCCGAAGGCAAAGGGGGTAGGGAGAAAATGCCAGCAAACTCTGGCTTAAAGCTCACTGCCAGTCACTCAGCCTTGGGGGAGGCACTTCAACCTTTGCACAAAAGCCAAGAAATCACCAATCGTCAGCAGAAAGCGGGGTGGAGCCAGGGGAAGGTGGCATTGCCATCTGGGGAACCCTAGAGGGACAGATAGGGATCCCAGGAGCGCTGGACCTGGGCCTGAGGTTCTACATCTCTAATTTAAAGGCAAAGGGCCCTGAAAAGCCTCACTTGTGCTTTGCTTGTACACACCAGAGACTAGTGCTGCAATTGCATTTTACTGTTTAAAGATTGTTAAAGTACAGTGGAGGCTGCTCTATTACCTCTCAGAAAAAACATGAGAGGTAATAGAGAAAACCCAGGACCGCAACTATTTGACGCCATTGTCTGGATGCTCCAGAAAAGGTGAGTGGACAAAGGGTGGCAATTCCTGTGTTGAGGCAAACTCACTGGCATTAGCCGACGACTCTTGGGCAAGATTCAGGCACCTCCCAAGCAGCAGTCCCTCTTGCCCTCTTGGTACCAAGAGGAAGATGGATTAGTGACCATTTGAAGTAAGACATGAGAGAACAGAGCAGTGCAAAAACCCATCTCAAGAGATTTTGTTTGGCCAGCAATATCCTCTAAAAAACAGCTCATAAGCCATTTTCACGTTGTTTTTGTCAGTATTGCCTCTCTCTTTTTTTTTTTACATGGTTCCTGGGGGCCAGGGAAGGAAGCTAGTGTTGCCTGGTCTGGAAAGTGGTCCTGTGAGGGACCATCCCTCCTGCTTTCTTGAGTGATCCTTAAGTTGTGCATTTTCTTCTTCCAGGTACTTTGGGGCTGCACACCAGTTTCTAAATACTCTCCTTATCTGCTGCTTACTCATTGCCCATTTTCTTCTCTTGCATCCAATCCACTGTTGTGCCTCTGGAAGAAACACTTCTTAAAACCTTGCCAATCTGTTTATTTCCTTCCTTGAGTATATTAATTGGAATCCCTTGTCATGAGTTGTCTGAAAAGGACCTGCCTTCTTACCCAAAATGTCTCCCCTCTGTACCAATCTAACCATCAGTCTCCAGCTCATTTTCCCAGTCCTTGACGCATACAAGACACTCTCAAGCTTCAGATGCTTCTTTTGAAGCCAATGACAGGGCAACCTTACATTCAGTTTCTGTGACTTAAAAGGGGAACTGCAGTACTGAACTTCCCTTTTCATCTTCAGCAGAAAAGATGCAAAGAAATGTGAAAGACAAAGAAATACACTTACACGAAGCCAAGGTAGAAGGAATGGGCCTCTGTGGCATTCAGCACAGGGCAGACCCAGTAGCTCCCATGTATTTTGTGGAGGTCCTCCTCCTTGTTTCAGTTTTTATCCCACTTTATCCTGAAGTTTCAAGGCAGATTAAGCTAACCCCCTTGACATACAATTGAACATATTGTGCATGTTTTATATGTTGCCTGGAATTGGTATTCGGATGGATGAGAGCCACCAAACTGAAGCTGAATCCTGACGGGGCAGAAGCACCATGGGCCTGGGAGGCTGGCATTCAGCCTGTTCTCAATAGGGCTGCATTCTCCCTGAAGGAGCAAGAATGAAGCTTGGGGGTACTCCTTGATCCAATGTTACCACTAGCAGTCTAAGTAAGCTTGGAGCACCTTTTCCCAGCTTTGGCTGGTTTGCCAACTGCAGCCTTTCCTGGCCAGGGACAGCCTAGCTAAGGTGATTCATGCTCTGGTAACCTCCAGGTGGGACTACTGTAAAGCACTATACACAGGGCTAGCGTTGAAAATGGTTCAGAAGCTGCAACTGGTACAGAATTCGGCTGCTAGAATTCTGACTGGTTTACCTAGATGGAGCCATGTTATACCCATTCTCAAGTTTTTGGGAAGAGCAATCCTATGGCCACTAGATGGTGTCTAGAGGGCCATAGGATTTTTCAGTTTCTGGGAACTGAGCTTGGCGTCAGGGCTCTGAGCTAGGTTCCCAAAAACCACGTTCCCCACCTCCTCCCCCTTGTAGCAGGTGAGGTTCTCACCGGTCTCCGTGCTCAGAAACAGCACAGAGAGGGCAAAAAGGAGGCATTCCCAGGGGTGGGGAGGAGGCTGTGGAAGCCTATTTACAAGGCTTCCTATGCACCACACAGCCTCCCCCCCGCACCACTCCAACATTCTCCAGCTAGACAGCTGAAATTGCACATCTAGCTGACAATGCAAGGTAGCCAGAGGAGGCGATTCCCTCCGTGCTCCACCTGCCCTGCACTGGATAGGCATCAGCCTCCGAGCTTGGAGGCTGATGTCTATTGCCATAGGATTGCGCCCTTAGTCATATTATTGTCCGCACCTTAAGTTTTTCAGAGAAGGTCCTTGTCTGAGTGCCGTTGTCAGGAGAACTAGGTTATGCATTTACCAAAGAGAAGGCCTTTTCTGGGAGGGTGGGGACTTTGGAATGGCCTCCCTCAGGAGATACAATGGGCACCAATTTGGTCTTCTTTTTGGTGCAAAAATCAAAATTATTCCTGTGCACAGGCTTTTCAAAATGGTAAATTTTCAGCTCATTCTCAACTGATTTTAGATTTGATTATTGTTGCTTGCTGGCTTAATAGTGTTTGTGCCTCTTATTGTTGTAATTTTTATTGCTGTTATATTGCATTTGTTTTTATAACTTTATGTATACTACAGATGACTTAGAGATTGTTAAAATAAATTAAGGGTGCAATCCTATCAATTGCGCCCTTGATGATCAGAAAACCCCGAACTTGGTGGATTCTAATCATCCAGCACAGGGTGGGAGGAGTGGCAAGAGCAGTGCCTCCCCGCCCTCCGTTCTTTGCTAGGAGGAGTTTTTAACCTGTCCAGTGACTGCGCTTCAGACTGGGAGGAAAGGAGGCTGGAGAGACCTCAGGACAGCTCATATCCTGGCCTCTCTGGTCTCCTCCCTGCCCACTGAAACACCCCCTTTTCTCCCTCTCCGAGTTTGCTTTTCTGGCCTCAGAGAGCAGCTGGCACAGTTCTTCCTGCACCGGCTGCAATGGGGCAGATACCCGACTCCCCCTTCCAAGGTCAGAGCTCTGTCTCCAACCTCGGAGGGAGGAATCCTCAGTATCCTATGGCCGCTCAGATGATGTCTAGGGCCCAAAGGACTGCTCCCTCCATATGTCTTTAATTTGTCACACTGCATTTGGAAATGTTGTAAGCTGTCCTGGGCATTTTATTTCAGGGTGGGGCGTCCCCGGACTAACAAAATGTAATGTAGTATTTCACCAAGTTCGCCTAGACTAAGTAACGTCTTTGCCCGCAGGCTCGCCTCAGTTCCCTGCGCCGAGCACCGCCCCACGGGCGCTCGGCTCCACCGCTCACTGCCTACCCGCTCACGCGGGGGCGCCGCCCCACCCCAGGGACCGGCCTGCGTCACGCCCCGCCCCGCCGGAAATCGCGGGCGCTCAGCGGCCGCGGGGAGGGCCTCGGGCCGCCCGCGCGGGGGCGCCTTGGGCCGCGCGCCCCCGGGAGCGTCCCGGGACGCTTGAGCGCCGAGGGGCCGCCGGCGCCGGCGGGGCGTCTCTCGCCCGGGCAAGGCGTAGGACGCTCGGAGGCCGCCAACGAGCGAGGAAGCGCCGTGGGGCGGCTGCCCGGAGCCCCAGTCCAGACGCCGCGGGCGGGGAGGCCGCCCCGCCCGCGCCCCGCGGCCTCCTGGGGCCCGGCCCGGCCGGCCCACCCCGGGGGAGACCGCCAGCCTCCGGGCGAGGGAGGGAGGCGCGCGACGGGCGCGGCTCTGGCGCCCCCGCGGCCGGCCCGAGCACCCCGCCTCCGCCCGCGGAGTCGCTCACCGTGGCCGAGCAGGCAGGGCAGCAGCAGCAGCGGCGGCCGCCAGAGGCCCATGGCGCGCTCCGCAGCCGCGTCCGCGAGGCCCGCGCGCCAGCCCGCCGCCTCCTCCGCCCGCGCCCGCCCACGCAAGGCGGCGCCGCCCGCCCTCCTGCGCCGCGCCTGGCGCGCAGCCCCGCCCGGCCCGGCGGGGGCTCTCCCGCGCGGGGCGCCGCCTGCCTGCCGCGGCCCGCCCCGGCGGCGGAGCCTCGCGCCCTCCCGGGGCGTCGCCTCCGGGCGCGCGCGGCCCCTCCGCCAAGCGGCGCTCCGGGGCGGGCCCGCCCGCCGAGGCTTCCCGGCCTCCGAGCAGGCCTGCGCGCGCGCACCCGGCGTCGCGCGGGGGCTGCTGGGCCTGCGGGGCGAGGGCTGCTGGGCGGGGCCCTCGCCGCCTTCCGCGGGGAAGAGGCTGCGCTGCGCTGCGCTGCGCTCCTGCCAGGTGAGCCGCGCGGAGCGGCCTGGCCGGGACGCCCCTCGCTCGGGCGGCTGAGCAGCGGGCACGCGGGAGCGGGCGGCGCGCCTCGCCCCGGCCGCGCCTCCGCCGGCGCCTGCTCTCCGGCGCGGAAAGGCGGGTGGGCTGGACCCGGCGGCCTTGCCGGCCCCGCCCGGCCCCGCCGTCCTGCGGCTCGACGGCCGCTGCCCTCTCCCGCCGGCGGGCGGGGTCGGGAGAAAGAGAGGCGGGCCGGGGCCTCGGGCGCGCCGCCGCGCTGCGGAAGGCGGGGGCCGCCCCGCCGGGGCGCGGCTGCGCAGAAGCCCGCGCGGGGCCCCCCTCGCCGCGGCCGGCCCTCCCGGCTCGCTCTCCTTTGCGGCGAGGGGGGCTGCTGGCGCCGCCCGCGCATCCCGGGCCCCGAGCAGCGATGGCCGCCCCGATGAGCGACGCCCACCGGCACTTCCTGCAAGCCCTCCTGGCCCTTGGCGCGGTGGAGGCGCCGGCCGCCCAGAAGTTGCAGCGGCAGTGCTGTGAGCTGCATGAGGGTGAGTCGGGGCAGCGTCTGGCCCCGCGAAGGCCCTTGGGGCGGGCGGGAGGAGGGAGGATCGCAGACCCGAGCTCGGGCTCCAGCTCTCGGAAGCCCGGCCCCGGGGCCAGTTCTCGGGGATGGTGGGAATTGAAATCCAGCACGTCTGGAGATCCGCCTTCTGCTCAGCCCTGCCTGAGGGCTGTTCCGGGAAATAAGCTCCGGAGAAGAACGTGGGCAGGCGCTTGCATGGTGGCGAACTAGTCCACGTTGGGGTGGACTGCGCAAGCCATAAGGTAACAGGAGGCTCGGCGAGCCTGGTGAATTAAGCCTGGCAGGACACAATCCTCTCATTCTCTGTGACCACCCTGAGCTTGTAGAAAAAGGGAGGTTGAAACACAGCGAGGGGGTAAGTCAGCCATGTGCCATACCCTTGAGAGCCCGCCCCAGTGCATTGCACCACCACGAGTGCCTTCTGTGCCCTGTGAGAAGTGGAGTAGGGAATGTGGGGGGGGGAGGATGCTGCCCTGCATCCTCCCAAGCATCTTCTCGCACTCAGAGCCATGCCAGACACAACAGGAGCCACCGGCTGCAGTCATTGCTCACGTTTACAGCAGGGCTTGGGCCTGAGGGCTGTGCCTTCCCCACCTTTTCTTCCTGCAGTGTACTGCTTCAGGCACTTTTTGCTCAACTCCATTACCAGAAGTGAGCTGGGATGGGAAGAAAGATATTTAGGGGTGCTTCCAGATGAGGCTTTTAGCCTGCAATTGCCCTGTGTCATTCATGGAATTTTAGCAGGGGGTCCAGATGACATTGTCTTACATTTGTAACCCGTGTTTTCTCACTGCTCCTTCAGTCTTTTTCCTTGCCAGAAAAAATCTGTGAAGGGGGAAAAGACAGAAGAGCTGCACAAGGCTCTCCGCTGAGCCTGGAAGCACCAAAGCAGCAGTGCATGGGGGGGTCAGGCGAAGAGGTTCTGCCATCCTGCCATGTGGATGTTGAAAGGCAGCAGACCCCTCACTTGATACCCAAAAGGGCGAATGTGGACACTGGCAAATGGCACATCGAGATTGGCCCTCCCACCCGCTGTCAGCTCTGCTACGACCTGTCCAGAAGAAAGGAGGCGGGGGGCCTGGAACAAAGTTCTACATAATAAAAAATAATGTGCAACGTTGGGATTGGGGGAGGGGATGTCTTGTTCCCAGGTCGCTGCCATTTCACTGTGACACATGCTGGGAATAGGAGAAGGCAGCTTGTGCCTGGCTTATAGTGGCCAACCCCAGCAGTCACCTTCACATGGTCCTGCCCTGCATGTCCCACTTGGGCTCCCATCCCCTGGCTTACAGCTGCAATGGCCCTTCTCTGCCATCTTCCCACTCCCCACGTGTCAACTCAGCAGCTGCAGATGTTCTGCACTTTTCTGTGGGAGCACAGACTTGACTGATGGGCGGCAGGAGGAGGGCTAAATATGCTTTCATTGTGGTGTAAGAAAGTGGCAAGCAACAGTCTGGAGGTCTTTATGACTGTAAAGCACTCTGAGGGCATTTGCCAGTTGGGTGGCATATACATTAAATAAATTAAGGGGAGGGGTCCCGAGTTCTGTGATGGGTTGTTTGGGACCAGAGTTTTGGGCTGGCTGTAGGGCCTAGAAGGGAATCTACTCACATGAGAAATTAGCTAAGTGTTTTATCAGAAAGATTCATTGGCCAAGGAAAGTCTGCTGAAGTCAGACTTTTAGCTATAATTCAAGGGGTTTGACAAAAGTGGGGCACTAATCATTCAGGAAGTACAGCTAGTGGCATACACACACACCCATCGTTGGGGGCTCATAAGTAATGGAACGAATGGCTGACAAGCAGCTGCATGGCCAGGGGTGGCCTGTTTCCTGGGCACCCCATGACCAATCAAGCAGATAAAAGGCCTGGAGGCGGTTCTGAGTGTTACATTTGCATTTGGTAGCTGTTCACTGGAACTCCCAACATGAGGTCCAAAGAGGTGTCCATGCGAGTGAAGGGGGCCATCATTAGTCTGAGGAAACAAAATAAACCCATCAGAGAGAGAGCAAAAACATTGGGAGTGGCCAACACAACAGTTTGGAACATCCTGGAAAAGAAGGAATTAACTGGCAAGCTCAGCAACAGCAAAAGGCCTGGAAGACCACAGAAGACAACTAAAGTGGATGACTGCAGAATTCTGCTCATGGTGAAGAGGAACCCTTTCACAACATCTAGCCAGGTGAAGAGCGCTCTTGAGGTAGGCACGTCGCTGTCAACATCTACAGTCAAGAGACAGCTTTATGAATGTAAATACAGAGGCTTCACAACAAGGTGCAAACCACGGAATGCTCAAGAACAGAAAGGCCAGATGAGCCTTTGCCAGCAAACGCCTAAAAAAGCCTGCCCAGTTCTGGATTAAGATTCTTTGGACTGATGAGACCAAGATTAACTTGTACCAGAATGATGGGAAGAGAAAAGTATGGAGAAGGAAAGGAACAGATCCAAAGCATACCACATCTGACAAACATGGTGGAGGCAGTATTATGGCATGGGCATGTATGGCTGCCAGTGGAACGGGGTCACTGGTGTTTATTGATGACCTGACCTGATAAAAGCAGCAGGACAAATTCTGAAGTGTATAGGGCTATACTTTCTGCTCAGATTCAGCCGAATGCTGCCAAACTGATCCAAACTGACGGCACCTCATATTGCAGATGGATAATGACCCAAAACATACAGCAGAAGCTCCCCAACGGTTTCTCAAGGCAAAGAAGTGGGATGTTCTTCAATGGCCAAGTCGGTTACCTGATCTCCACCCAACAGAGCACGCTTTTCACTTACTGGAGACAAGACTGAGGGTAGAAAGACCCACAAACAAGCAGCAGCTGAAGGCAGCTGCAGTAAAGGCCTGGCCAAGCATCTCAAGGGAGGAAACTCAGCATTTGGTCGTGTCCATGGGTTCCAGACTTCAGGCAGTCATTGACTGCAAAGGATTTTCATCCAGATGTTAAAGGCGATCCTTAAGTTTGAAATGTTGTTGGTTTGTTCCATTACTTATGAGCCACCAACGATTGGGGGGGGGGGGTGTATGCCACTGGCTGTCCTTCCTGAATGGTTGGTGCCCCACTTTTGTCAAACCCCTTGAATTACAGCTGAGAGTCCTGACTTGGCTCCCATTTGGGTGTGTTTCCTTTCAGCCTCAATGTGGTGGGGTGCAGAGGCCAACAGCCAAAACAGTTATTCTTGTTCCAATATTTCTGGCCCTGACTGTATATTACCATACACCCACCAGCAACACTACTCCCCAAAGAATAAATACACATAGTAGGGGGGAGACTAAACATTTCCCACATACAAGTACAAATAACCGGCCCATCTCCCTTACCCCTTGTTTTAGCCCCCACCCTGCATCCAATGGGAGCAGTAATAGAGCTCAGCCACAAGCCTAAGATACCACACTGCAGAATTCCATACCATGATCTTCCCAAAATCACCCAGCAATGTTTTATTAATTGTAGCTGTTAAGGTAATTATCAGTGTCCATCGTTTTTGCATTTCATTTCCCTGTGGCCTCACAGTTTACAACATCCCCCGGCCAAGCATGAGTATATAAATCTGCCAACATGAGGTTAACGTTAATGAGGTTCAATTATCTGATGAAGTGGACAGTGTCCGCAAAAGCTTATGCATAATAAATTTTGCGAATAAAATCTTTTTGGTGCCATAAGACACCTTGCTTGCTACAGACCAAGATGGCTACTTGTCTGGAAATGGATCCTTTTGGTTGCCCTGTTCTGCACTTTTTCTAACTCTACAATATTCTTTTTATTTCTTTTTATTATTTGTTTAATTTATATCCTGCCTTTCTGTCAAAAACGATGCTCAAAGTGGCTACCAATAAAATACAGATTAAAAACAGTCTTAATTAAAATATACCATAAAAATAAATTTAAATACACAAAAACACAGTAAAAGAAATAAAGAGCACCCAACCAATCAAAACTCCCTTCAGCAGCAGACCAGTTTATATGCCCACGGTGTAGTGATCAGAACTGCGCACAGTATCGCAAGTTTTGTTGCACTGTAGATTAGTATTGGGGCATTTAGCATTTGAAGCATCCGTTACAATATTTTCTAAACAGGGTTGTGTTTTCTAAACATCTCCGCTTGCTGTAGGCCAGTTCCCAGGTCTACCTGCTCTCGAATGCCAGCTGTGTCTTTACCAAAAGCCTGCATGACAAGGTGACAAGTTTTTCCATTGTGTCCCCTCCAGTCTCTTATGTGCAAGATAAACTGGACGACTTCATCAACGTTGTGAATTCTCAGCTACAGCCTTTGTTTATGGAGATCCGGAAAGGCCTGTCGGAAGAAAATGGGAGAACATACTATGCTTTGGTAAGGTGAGATGTGCTGCCACCACATGGCTTTACCTTGCAGCAGCAGCAAGCCAGGTGACACTTCACAGACTGGGCCGGGGGTGGGGGCATCTCCCCTGCTTGCATCCTCAGCTTGCATCTCTTGAGCTGGCTCCACGCTCAGGAGGCACGAGCCACATCTGTGCTGTGGCAGCCAGTGAGGCTGTTGCATAGCCTCTTGGCCATGAGCTCAAGGGCTCTCTGCCGTCTCTATTATTATATTTGCTTTCCTAGGTGAACCTGGCAGAAACTGAATTCACCCAAATGGCAAGTGACTACTCTGAAAGTGAGCTGGAGTTGTTCAAAAAGACAGTGAGTATGGCACCCTTCAGACATTAGACCAGCACGGGGGGCAGCGACTTGTGTGTATCCTGGAAGCCTCTGTCCTCAGGTGAATTAAAGGAAGGTCTGGGTTTGACAAGGGCTTTCAGTTGGCAGCCTGCCGCTTAAATTATTTATTTGAAGTATTTTTATGCTTCACCCAAAAAGGCCCACAGGCTTACATATTATCAATTAAATAAGACAGCCCTTGCCTACAGGTTTACAGTCTAAAAAGGTATAACACAGAAGGAAAAACAAATGGGGAAGGCAGGGGGGAAGGGATTTCTTTTAGCCGGGTTGGTGGAATGGCTCTGCTCTCCCTCAGCTTGCTGGAATGGCTGGTGGTGGTGACAGTTAAGGGAGGAGGAGTCCAGACTTCCCAAGAGCAGCTAGGAGGGATATGACCATGCTAGTTTGTCCGACATTCATGTTGGCTTTTCGCCAAGCTGGACACTGCTGCTGGGTTGGCCTACAGTGGGGGTGCGGATGGTAATTTCCCCCCTTCGTTTCTCTAGCAGTCAGAATAGCAGCCAGGGAGTCTCAGCTTCCTTGGCCTGAAGGGAGCCGCTACCACGTCCCGATTAGCAGTCTGGTGGGGCTGTGATCCTTCTTGCAGCTCCAGCCCAAAAGCTGAGCTCAGAACAATACCAGGTTTGGGCTGTAATCTTAAGCATACATACTTGGGGGGAAAAGTTCACTGACCTGTGGGAGTGTGATTTGGAGGCCTGCCTTCTCCCAGAGGAACCTGCCTGTCTACGATATCAGTTTCAGGGGCCTTCTTGTATGTCCCAACAGCCCTTGAGATCCATCTCGTTTGGTCTAGGGAGAGGGCCTTTCTGGTGGCTGTACCAGAGCTCTGGAACTCTGTTCCAAGGCAGGCCTGTCTCACTACTTCACTAACAATCTTCTGGAAGATAGTGAAGACCTTTCTGTCTAGGGAGACTTCAATCGTGTAATTTTAATGACCTGTTTTAAGTGTTTTCAGAGGGCTAGCCATATCAGTCTGTTGCACCAAAAGCAACAAAGAGTCTTGCGGTATCTTGAAGACTTAACAAATTTATTCTGCAATAAACCTCTGTGAACACTGTCTGATGAAGTGGACAGGGTCCACGAAAGCTATGCCAGAATAAATTTGTTAGTCTTTAAGGGCGCAATCCTATTGGGATAGGCGGCTGCCTCCAAACTCAGAGGTGATCACCTATCCAGTGCAGGGTGGGCGGAGTGCAGAGGGGACCTTCTCCTCTGTGCTCCAGCCACCCTGCATTCGTGCCTAGACAGCTGATTTCAGCCATCTAGCCATGGGACTTCAGAGCAGGGGGGAGGCTGGAACATGCATAGGAAGTGTCGTACCGGCACTTTCGCACTCCTTCCCCCTGGGAATGCCCCCTTTTGCCCCACTCTGCGCTGGTCATCTGGGCGCGGAGCCCAGGGATGATCCGCGCTGCCTACAAGGCAGCAGGGCAGGGGCTGGGGAGGCAGTTCTTCAGGAACCGACCTCGGAGCACGGGCTCCAGTATCAGTTCCTGGAAAGTGAACAATCATATGGCCATTTTCTTGGTTGTTTTTGCTGTTTTAACAAGTGTCTACTTTTTAATATTTTGATTGCTGTCACATGGTTTTCTGCAGCTCATTTTATCTTGGGCTGTAAAGTGGAGGGATATTTTTAATTGTTAAATTATTGACTTCTTGTAAACCATCTAGAACTCCTCAGATATAAGGCTGGGTATAAATGTGCTAAAATAAATACATTTGGGTTGGGGATATTAGTAATGCTGCAGCTGCAGTCTCCAGGCCTGTTCCTGAAATCAGAGGGAGAGTTCTTTCTCTGCTTTATGGGCTCTCAAACCAGAAAGCCTGGAAGGTGTGGCATTGACAGGATGCCGGACAGAACATCTGGTAGGTCTTGAGCCTGAGTGGGTGACTTGATAAGGAGATAGTCCAAGTCTGACTGGTTGGTGCAATAAATTTTCCACACCTTTTAAATAAAATTATTTTCACAGCAGCTTACAAATGTAAAACAAAAACAAACACCACTAAGTTAAACTGCAAAAGCCCTAAAACCATAGCAATTTATTTAAAGTCATAGCTTCTATATAGGTGAACATGGAGTTGTGAAGGTGAGCTAAAACAACAGGGTGAAATGTTAGCTATGTTTTATTGGAAAGCATATCAAACAAACCAATACATTCAGGGGATTCATATATAAAGTGACTTCTCAGGTCATCCTTCCAGGCTCAAGCCTACAGATTATTCACTCAACTCTGATGCAGTGGCTTCTTCATCAGTACAGCCAAATGTTTCCTTATTCTATTATGGTGCCTCCAGACTAAGCAGCCAGCAGATATAAATAAAGTATATGCTGCTACTGAAAGGTCTAGATAAACTGATTTCACCTGGTGCCCCAGGCTCGTGAAAAAAGGTGTCGGGTGTACAGACATAGGGTTGATCCTGTGGGGTCATTCTGCTGATAGAAGCAGTTCTGTCAGTGGAACCAGGTTGGGGAGTGATTCCCCCCCCCCCCCCCGCAGCTCCCCTGCACACCCTCAAAATCAGCTTTGGATGACTGGGAAACACTCTGGAGATTTTTCAGGTGGTGTGGAGGGTTTTAGGAGGGAGGAGGAGAGAGTCCTGAGCTAGTGAATTTCCACTAGCCTAACATTGGATTTAACCCCCAGAGAGGGAATTCCAGAGCTGAGGCTTCTACTAATGAAAGCCTGATCCTCAGTGATCACGCAAAGGGCCTCTCCTGATGACCTCAAAGAATGAACAAGCTTGTGAGGAGGAGGCAATCCTTGAGATTTCCTATTAGTTTAAGGCTTTATAAGTTAAAACCAGTGTGTTGAATTGAGCCTTGAAACATACGAAGTTCTGACGGTTTTCAAACTGGTGAGAGGTGTTTTGAATGACCTGGGCCAGTCAGCAGCCTATCTACTAAATTGGGGGGGGGGGGGGTTAATCTATTTTTATTTTATTTTTATACAAGAAATAAACAATACCAACAACATAATCAAAATCTTCAGTTTCCAACAGTACAGTATTCTGAGGAAGAAAAGGGGAAGAAAGCAAAGGAAGGAGGGAAAAAAGGATTATATCTAAACTTCAATAAAAGCAAACCAGATATCCAAATATAAATCCAATTGCAGATTATACCTATACAGCACTCTTCCAAACATTGCAAGTATTGTTAAATCTTCAGTCCGCTACACCATAAACGGTGAGCCTTATATTTCAGTGTCATAACCTCAGTCTTATGGCAAAGGAACGGGAGCAAACAATCCATTCCCATTGGCCATATATTACCATTCAGTTACCGCATATTAATAAAAATTAAAGGTTTAAAGAGAGCCAGTGTGGTATAGTGGCAAGAGTGTTGGACTAGGAGCTGGGAGATCTGGGTACTAGTCCCCACTCGGCCATGGAAGCTCACTGGGTGACTTTGGGCCAGTCACAGACTCTCAGCCCAACCCACCTCACAGGGTTGTTGTTGTGAGGATAAAATGGAGAGGAGGATGATAATGTAAGCCGCCTTGGGTTCCTTGCAAGAGGAAAAAAGGCGGGGTATAAATGCAATAAATAAATAAATTTAACCAACAAGGAATAGTAATAATCATAATCCCATAATGATGATACTACTACTAATAATAATAAAAAATAAGAAAAAGAAATTTAAGAAAAAGATAAAAAATAAAAAACCAAAAGCAAACCATTTATATATTTTAAGTAATATATCTAAAACTCTATTTATATATGTAATCACACATAGACAAACCCGAATTTTATTACAATATAACATAAAAAAGGAGAAAGAAAACAGAAATATGCAAATATTTACTCTGGCACACTGCCTAGACATCAGCTATAACCCAAACAGCACTTCAGAAAAACAGTAAAAATGGCCAAATTCCAGCTCAGGAGGCTGAGAGAGTCGGTTCCCTTGTTTTAATTTTAACACCAGTGAGGAATGACTCTGCAGCATCAGGATTTAAACACCTTTTCATCTGGCCTTCAAAAAGAATGCAAAATCTAGCCTGATATTTAATATAATATTGCAAGTTAATTTGCTTTGCCAAACTTCTCGCCTTGGTAAATTGCCATCTTCTGTCAGCGACTTCTTTAATATTATCAGGAAAGAGCATAATCTTGTAATTTGCTGGTCCCCACCAAAGCTCACCTCATTCTCTTGCCAGACACGTAAAATAATTTTTTGTAGAGACTCATGAAAATTGAACAGTAACAGTCCCAAAAGTCCCTTTATTGCCACGTATTAAACCAGGAACACGATATGCATGCTCAATATCAAGTAGAAAATCAGATGGTAAAACCAATAGCTCATGCAAGAGTTTATCCATAAATTCAGCCAGATATATATCGGTAGCCACATCTTTAATACCAAGGATATGAAGATTCGCTCTGTGTGTGAAGGCCTCCAGTTGAGAAATTCGAGCAGACAAAATATTATGAGAAGCTTCCATAGCAGTTTCATGAGCAGTAACCTGATCTTCGAGGACATTAACCTTCGATTCCATCTTTTGAAGAGAGATATTAAGTCCACAGCCCCTTGAAGAGAGGTGATTGAGTCCTGAATTGTTTCAAGCTTCTTTGACTGCACTGATAGCTGAGAAGACATAGTTTTTATCAAAGCAAGCAACTCCTCTTCATCTCCGGCATTTCTAGAAACCTTTGCCGGGGGAGCAGTTGGGGTGGGGGTAGGTGGTGTTCCCAAAGCCCAAAGGACACTCAGCTGTGGATGTGTCTGGTGGTAAAAAGAAAATCCGATGCTGTAAAGAATAATATTGTTTAGGAACCTGGAATGTCAGATCAATGAATCAAGGTAAGCTGGAGGTGGTCAAACATGAGATGGCAAGATCGAACATCGACATCTTGGGAATCAGCGAACTAAAATGGACAGGCATGGGCGAATTTAATTCAGGTGACCATCATATCTACTATTGTGGGCAAGAATCCCTTAGAAGAAATGGAGTAGCACTCATAGTCAACAAAAGGGTGGGAAAAGCAGTACTGGGGTACAATCTTAAAAATGATACAATGATCTCAGTACGAATCCAAGGCAAACCATTCAACATCACAGTAATTCAAGTCTATGCCCCAACCCCTGAGGCCGAAGAAGCTGAGGTTGATCGGTTCTATGAAGACCTACAACACCTTCTAGAACTAACACCAACAAAAGATGTCCTCTTCATCATAGGGGATTGGAATGCTAAAGTAGGAAGTCAAGAAATAACTGGGATAGCAGGCAAGCATGGCCTTGGTGTACAAAATGAAGCAGGACAAAGGCTAATAGAGTTTTGCCAAGAGAACACGCTGATCATAGCAAACACACTTTTCCAACAGCACAAGAGACAACTCTACACATAGACATCACCAAATGGTCAATATCGAAATCAGATTGATTATGTTCTTTGCAGCCAAAGATGGAGAAGCTCTATACAATCAGTAAAAACAAGACCTGGAGCTGACTGTGGCTCAGATCATGAGCTTCTTGTTGCAAAATTTCGGCTTAAATTGAAGAACGTAGGGAAAACCACTAAACCATTCAGGTATGACTTCAATCATATCCCTTATGAATATACAGTAGAGGTGAGGAATAGATTTCAGGGATTAGACCTGATAGACAGAGTGCCTGAGGAACTATGGACGGATAAATGCCAAGTTTTGCACCTAGGAAAAAGAAACCAAATGCACAGTTACAAGATGGGGGATACGTGGCTCAACCACACTACAAGCGAGAAGGATCTTGGAATTGTTGTCGATTACAAGCTGAATATGAGCCAGCAATGGGATGTGGCTGCAAAAAAGGCAAATGCTATTTTGGGCTTCATTCATAGAAGCATCGCTTCCAAATCCCGGGAAGTACTAGTTCCCCTCTACTCAGCACTGGTTAGGCCTCATCTGGAGTACTGTGTCCGGTTCTGAGCACCACACTTTAAGATGGATGCAGACAAACTGGAGAGGGTTCAGAGGAGGGCAACAAAGATGATCAGGGGACTGCAAACAAAGGCCTATGAAGAGAGACTGAAAGAACTGGGCATGTTCAGCCTTGAGAAGACTGAGGGGAGATATGATAGCACTCTTCAAGTACTCGAAAGGTTGTCACAGAGAACAAGGCCAGGATCTCTTCTTGATCATCCCAGAGTGCAGGACATGGAATACTGGGCTCAAGTGACAGGAAGCCAGATTCCAGCTGAACATCAGGAAAAACTTCCTGACTGTAAGAGCAGTACGAAAATGGAACCAATTACCTGGGAAGGTGGTGGACTCTCCCATACTGGAGGCCTTCAAGACGAGGCTGGACAGCCATTTGTCAGGGATGCTCTGACTTGGATTCCTGCATTGAGCAGGGGGTTGGACTCGATGGCCTTGTTGGCCCCTTCCAACCCTACTATTCTGTGATTCTATGAGGTCCGTCACATTGTTCAGGAGGCAGCAACTCAATCCATCCCAAAGAAAAATGCAAGAAGGCAAAGTGGCTGTCTGAGGAGGCTTTACAAGTAGCTCATGAAAGAAGGGAAGCGAAAAGCAAGGGAGAAAGGGGAAGATATACCCAACTGAATGCAGAGTTCCAGAGAATAGCAAGGAGAGATCAGAAGGCCTTCTTAAACGAACAATGCAAAGAAATCGAGGAAAACAACAGAATGGGAAAGACTAGCGATCTCTTCAAGAAAATCGGAGATCTCAAGGGAACGTTTTGTGCAAAGACGGGCATGATAACGGACAAAGAAGGCAGGGACCTAACAGAAGCAGATGAGATTAAGAAGAGGTGGAAAGAATACACAGAAGAACTGTACAGGAAGGATCTGAATGTCCTGATAGGTGATGCTCAAAATCCTACAAGCTAGGCTTCAGCAGTATGCGAACCGAGAACTACCGGAAGTACAAGCTGGGTTTCGAAGAGGCAGAGGAACTAGAGGAACCTAGAGGCAGAGGAACTAGAGATCAAATCGCAAACATTCGCTGGATCATGGAGAAAGCAAGAGAATTCCAGAAAAATGTTATTTCTGCTTCACTGACTACGCTAAAGCCTTTGATTGTGTGGATCACAACAAACTCTGGCAAATTTTGAAAGAGATGGGAGTACCAGACCACCGTACCTGTCTCCTGAGAAACCTGTACGAGGGTCAAGAAGCAACAGTAAGAGCCGGACATGGAACAACCGATTGGTTCAAAATTGGGAAAGGAGTACGACAAGGCTGTATATTGTCACCCTGCTTATTTAATTTATATGCAGAGCATGTCATGAGAAACAGCGGGTTGGATGAATCACAGGTCGGAATTAAGATTGCTGGGAGAATTATCAACATCCTCAGATACGCAGACGATACCACCCTAATGGCAGAAAGCGAAGAGGATCTCAAGAGCCTCTTGTTGAGGGTGAAAGAGGAGAGTGCAAAAGCTGGCTTGAAGCTCAACGTTACAAAAACTAAGCTTATGGCATCTGGCCCCATCACTTCCTGGCATATAGAAGGGGAAGAAATGGCAGCAGTGAGATTTTATTTTCTTGGGCTCCAAGATCACCGCAGACGGTGACTGTACCCATGAAATTAAAAGATGCTTGCTCCTTGGGAGGAAAGCTTTGGCAAACCTAGACAGCATAGTAAGAAGCAGAGACATCACCTTGCCGACAAAGGTCCGTCTAATCAAAGCTATGGTTTTCCCAGTAGTAACGTATGGCTGGACTCTAAGGAAGGCTGAGCACCGAAGAATCGATGCTTTCGAACTGTGGTGCTGGAGAAGACTCTTACGAGTCCCCTGGACTGCAAGGAGGTCCAATCAGTCCATCCTAAAGGAAATCAACCCTGAGTGCTGATTGGAAGGACAGATAATGAAGCTAAAGCTCCAATATTTTGGCCACCTAATGCGAAGAGAAAACTCTCTGGAAAAGACCCTGATGTTGGGAAAGACTGAAGGCAAAAGGAGAAGGGGACGGCAGAGGATGA
This sequence comes from Heloderma suspectum, assembly GCF_057233095.1. Taxonomy (NCBI): domain Eukaryota; kingdom Metazoa; phylum Chordata; class Lepidosauria; order Squamata; family Helodermatidae; genus Heloderma; species Heloderma suspectum. The sequence goes on along the minus strand of NC_139469.1, from coordinate 37,385,054 downwards.
GATGGCTAGATAGCATCACTGATGCAATGAATATGGACTTGAGCACGCTCCGGGAGAGAGCGCAGGACAGGAAGGCCTGGCGTGCTATGTTCCATGGCGTCACGAAGAGTTGGACACGACTGAACAACAAGAACTGTCATCCTCCACTTTCAAAAGCACAACGAGCAAGTATAATTGCAGAAACTGAAAAACAAACAGTTAAGCAGATTTAATTGCAAGTCCTCAGATACTGCTGGTAGTTTAAATTCACAAATACTAACTAAAATTGGAGCTTGTCTGTCCTTGTGTCTCCTAATCGCTTAGGAGTTTCAAACAGCATTCAGTAGATGATACTCTGGCGACTAATCTTAGATTCCAGTCCTTCTCCTCCACAAAGCAGCTGTTCTTCCAAGATTTCATCCGGATGGTACTGTAAGCTTCCCCTTTTAATTCCAGGGGAAGTTAAAAAGGCTTCTCAACCTTTTCATAGCTGTTTGAGATAAGCAACCTGCGGAGCTCCGCAAGACACTGCCAGGACGACATGGCTGCGACTGCAAGTCCCTATCTGCTAAATTTTGAACCAGCTAAGTTCTCAAATGATCTTCAGAGGCAGCCCAACATCCCAACACATTGCAGTGGATTAGATGGCCAGTGTACTTCTGCCCCGGAAGGAGTCATAGTTGGTGCACCAGTCTAAGCTGTTGAAAAGCACTTTGTGCCACAGACTCCACCAGGGTATCCAGAGTAAGGGATGGATCTAATGCAGCACTCCCAAACTGCAGTTTGATAGAGGAGTGCAAGTTCATCTGTGACAGGTTGAGCACCACCTCCTTGGTCAGACGGATCCCCTACCCACAGTACCGCCATCTTGTCTGGGTTGAATGTCAGTTTATTATTCCTCAATTAGACCATTAGCAACCACAGAACCTGCTGGGAACTTTCACTCCATGACTTGATTCCAAAAACAAAGAAGAGAGTTCCAGATCCTTGGATGACTTCACTCAGTGGTTTCATGTGCATACAGAAGAGTATAGGGGACCAAAAGAGCCCTGTGGACCCCCTTAGCATGAATTCCATGGTGCTGAGCTATAGTCTCCCTGCCCTACCTTCTGGAACTGACTTGCCTGGTAAGAACTGAACCACCAGAAGCCAGTATGCCTCCTCCCCATCCCAGCAAGATGGCCCAGAAGGATGTCATGGTCAGTGCTTTCAAAAGCTGCCGAGAGGTCCAGGAGAATTAGCAGGGCTGCACTCCCCCTGTCCTTCTCCCAGGAGGGTGACCAAAGTGGTTTCCATGCCAAACCTGGGCATGAAGCCAGATTTAAGTTGATCCAGATCATTGGTGTCATCCAAAAACGTCTGGAGTTGCCTAGCCATCACCCACCTGAGCACCTTACAGCCTGCCAATAATTAGAACAGTCTTCCTGGTCCAAGGAGGATGTCTTTATTTAAGGCAGCTGAGACCACTCCTTCCCTCAGGGATTAATGACCTCCAGGGTGAACAACTGAAACTCATCCATATCAAAAAGCCCATATGATTCCTTGGACACGTTCTGTGACTGAACTGCTGAAACTATTCCAAGTCAACAAGGGTATGAGCAATGCTGTCCTCAAAAGTACTTAGCAAACACATTACAGTGGACGTCTGAGAGTTGTCTCAGATCACCCTGGGAACCAGTCAGAAAAAGATACTGTGGCCATTTCAAACAACTCAGCTCATTGACACTGTGCAGATGCAGCATGGGTGGAAAAATTAATCCTCCTTCAGCTGAAGCTGTAAAATGGGCTCCAAGATGTGTTTGGTCAGACTCACCTGGAGTTTCCCTCCACCCCTGCTCTTGCCATGCCTGCCGCTTAATTTGTGTAAACTCAGTATATCAAAGAACTGAATGGGCTGTATTCAGTGGGAGAGAACACACAGGAGCAATTAAGGCTATGGCTGGGTCATCTCCATAGTCGACAGAGAGACAGGTTTTGACAGAGGGCCATGGCAGTAGGAAAACAAAAAAGGACACACACAGGAAGTGGAAGGAAGGCCAAGCAACAAAGGAAGAGTACAGGCAGGTAGCACAGAATTGCAGGGATGGCGTCAGGAAGGTGAAAGCTGAGAACCAGCTGAGGTTAGCAAGGGATGCTAAAAGCAACAAAAAGGTTTTCTTCAGCTACGTCCATAGTAAAAGACAGAGGAAAGAAATGGTGGTTCAGCTATTCAATGAGGATGGAAAAATGATAACAGATGACAAAGGCAGAAGTGCTCAATTCCTACTTTGGCTCAGTCTTCTCCCAAAAGAGGGTCTATGACCCCTCTGGCAAAGCGAAGTGCAGGCTGAAGGGGCAGGATTGCAGCTCGAGATCGGTAGGCATATGGTCAAGGAACACCTACTTACTTTGAATGAGTTCAAATCTCCAGGGCCAGATGAACTGCATCCTAGAGTAAGAAAGGAACTGGCAGAAGGACTCTCAGAACCACTGTCTATTCTCTTTGAGAAATCATGGAGGACGGGGGAAGTGCCAGATGACTGGAGGGCTTCTGTTGTCCCTATCTTCAAAAAGGGTAAAAAGGAGGAACCTGGGAACTACAGACCAGTCAGTCTGACATCAATCCCTGGGAAAATTCTGGAGCAGATGATCAAGCAATCCATCTGGAAGCACCTTGAAAACAGCCATCTGTCGGGGATGCTCTGACTTGGATTCCTGCATTGAGCAGGGGGTTGGACTCAGTGGCCTTTTAGGCCCCTTCCAACCCTACTATTCTACGATTCTAAATTGCTGGAGGGCTCTCAGGAATCCATCAACCTCTGGGGATGGACCTTCTTAAATGAGTTCACGAGCCCTGCAGAGGAATGACACCGCAGTAAACTTGAACCTTCCCGGGAAGTGGGCTGACCCTGATGTGGGAATCTGAGATATGCCAGCAGTGCCACCATGGGCTCGTTGAATACCTTGTGTGCAGCCTTGTGTGGATCATGCCTGTCTTGGCATGCAGATGCTACACGTTCCAGTTCTTGAGCCAGAAATTGCCTAGCGCCGATAGCCAGCGCAGAAAGTCTCATGAAGTCGGAGCTGGCTGTGCCATAAAGCAAGCCTGCAGGTTCCCTTCCACTGTTGTTTCGTGCCTGAGGCAATCTCTTCCAGGAGTTTGCAGGCCTACAATGCAGATGTCCTGGTGAAAAATGAAGTATCTGCCAAGGATCTGATTGTGATGGCAGAAGCTTCATGGGCTTTGCATATAATGTCTACATGGTTTTAGTGAGCCTTCCTTCAGGACTACCCCTCCAGATACAGAGGAGCTACTCAAAACAGCAGCCAGGGTGTCTGGATGGCATCAGTAGCACTCATTGCCTGCGGCATGTTTGCTGGAGAAGAGATTGCCCCACTGCCCGCTTACCTGCACTTCAAAGAACTCTGGAAGGGGAGGACCTTCTGTGGAGCTTGGTCCCGAAGAAATACCTCTTGTGCAAACTTGGGACTGGATCTCCCTGGGGTTCCTGCTCCCCCTCCATAAGATCCTGGGCTCTTAAGTGCCTTGGCGAGGAGAAAGTCTTGATCCAAAGTCCTCCAAAGATTATAGACCAGAGGCATGGGCCTTAGTTTTGTAGCCTCCTTGCCCAAGAGTTCCCCATCCTCCCTCCATTATAGTTAGGTTGATCTCCCTCACTATGCTTGGGATGCAACAGTCTCATCCTCAGAAAACATCCTCTGTCAAGCAGCATTTTCTGTTTGAGGTGGCCTTTGGGCCACAATGACAGACCTGAAGTCTGACTTGAGTAGGTGCTGTGTTGGCTGCCACCCCTCCAGAAGCTTGTGTGAGAGAAGAGCAGCGGAGCCCATTCTCAGCATCTGCATTTTGGGGATCCCTTTGTGCATCCCAAAGGCCGATCTTAGCTAGCATTCTGTTTGCGGGGGCCCACAAGCAGGATGGGAACGCAGGAGCCCCCACCCCACTCCTGTTCCCCCTCAACTGGCAGACAAGGCATCCTGCCTCCGATACTGAGAGGTAGCATATAGTCATCATGAATAGCAGCCATTGATAGTTTTATGCTCCATGAATTTGTCTAATCTCCCTTTAAAGCTGCCCAAAGTGGTGGCCATCATTATACGATGAGTAATTAGCCATTGTGCAACCTGCCATCCTATCCTGGGACTCAGCTTGGCTTGGGGCTGTCTGGGGAGGTGCTCCCTCTCAGTGACTGGCTGCAAGACATGAAGCAGCATGGTTTCCCTTCTCTCTGCCTCCCTTCCATCCCCTCTTGGGGTCTTGAGCACTGTTCCTACACATCTGTTGGTCTCTGCCAGTCCACCCCAAATTTTTTGAACTCGAGATAAAAACAAATCAAAACAGGAAGGCTGGCATGCTGCAAAGTACTAGCCACGTCTATTTCGAAGAATGCCTCTGAGCCCCATGTGAACCCCTGGGGAATTCTTAGAAAATAAAAATGGAAGGTGGCCGCGGTCCATAGAATCATAGAATAGTAGGGTTGGGACGGGCCTATAAGACCGAGGTCAACCCCCTGCTCAGTGCAGGAATCCAAGTCAGAGCATCCTTGACAGATGGCTGTCCAGCATCTTGAATGCCTCCAGCGTGGGAGAGCCCACCACTTCCCCAAGTAATTGGTTCCATTGCTGTATTGCTTTAACAGTCAGGCAGTTTTTCCTGATGTTCGGCTGGAACCTGGCTTCCTGTCACTTGAGCCCATGATTCTGCGTCCTGCACTCTGGGATGATCTAGAAGAGATCCTGGCCTTCCTCGCTGTGACCTTACAAGTACTTGAAGAGCGCTGTCCTATCTCCCCTCAGTCTTCTCAAGGCTAAACATGCCCAGTTCTTCCAGTCTCTCCTCATAGGGCTTTGTTTTCAGTCCCCTGATCATCTTTGTTGCTCTCCTCTGAACCCTCTCCAGTTTGTCTGCATCCTTCTTCAAGTGTGGTGCCCAGAACTGGACACAGTACTCCAGGTGAGGCCTAACCAGTGCTGAGTAGAGGGGAACGAGTACTTTCCAGGATTTGGAAGCTATGCTTCTATTACTGCAGCTCAAAACAGCATTTGCCTTTTTTGCAGCCACATCCCATTGTTGGCTCACATTCCGCTTGTGATCTACAACAATTCCAAGCTCCTGCTCGCTTGCAGTGTTGAGCCACATATCCCCCATCTTGTAACTGTGCATTTGGTTTCTTTTTCCTAGGTGCAGAACTTGGCATTGATCCCTATTAAATGTCATTCTGTTGTTTTCAGCCCAGCACTCCAGCCTATCAAGATCACTTTGAATTTAGTTTGTCTTCCAAAGTATTAGATATCCCGCCCAATTTTGTGTTCTCTACGAATTTGATCAGCATTCCCTGCTCCTCCTCCTCCTCCAAGTCATTAATGAAACTGTTGAAGAGCACTGGGCCCTGGACTGAGCCCTGCGGCACCCCACTCGTTACCTTGCCCCAGTTGGAGAGGGTCCCATTGATAAGCACTCTTGGAGTCCAATCCTGTAGCCAACTGTGGATCCACCGGATGGTTGTTTTGTGTAGCCCACTTTGAGCTTGTTTGCTCATTAGGATATCGTGGGGCACTTTGTCAAAAGCTTTGCTGAGGTCGAAGCATATTAGCCCTTTTGTTTTGAAGCTGAGCCGCCAAAAGAAGGAGAAAAGGTCAGCTCAGGGTGGCAGGGAGTGTTTGGGGACTAGAGGGCAGTATGTGTTGTTTTGCCCAAGCATGCTTCTCTTGCCATCACCAGTTCTCTCGCCTTTTGTGAAGTTGGTATTTACTATGGATTGTGAGGGCAAATATGTGCATTGGCGGCTCATCGATGTCCCTTCTGTGAAATGGGTGTTGGGAGCAGAAAACTGTGGGTTCAAAAGGTGGCTTTGTGTTTTGGGGCTCGGACCCCAGGATCAAGTCCCTTGGAAGAGGGCATGACTAGCACAGATCCTGTGTGTGGGCTTGGGGTAGTTGTTCTCTGGATTCTCCCAGTCCGCTTATTGACTGAGAAAACTGAATTGTTGGGAGGCCAAATGCAGTGCAAGTTATGCAGCACTCTGCATACAAGGCTGCGCATCAGGTGGCCCTTCAGATTATGGACTACAAACCTCCATCACCCCACCCAGCGGCTGTTAGCTAGGGCTGATGGGATTTAGAGTCCCCATCCCTGCTTCATTTTAAATTAAAGGCCGGTGTGCTCCTCCTTGCTCACTAGCCAGAATATCCCCTGGCCTGCCTTTAAAAAAAAAAAAAAAAAAACCTTTGCAGATGGATCGGATTGTATTGTCTGGAAGTGGCTGTGCATCCTCCACAGAGATTCTCAACTTGGCTGACCAGCTGAAACCAAAGAAGATGAAGAAAAGAGAGGCAGAGCAAGCGCTGCAGAACCTGGTGCAGAACAAGTGGCTCTGCGAGGTAACGGCTTTCGGCACCTTGAGGGACTGGCGGGCGGAGCCTCCTGAACACTCTCCTAGGCTCCAGGGTTGGTGCGGGGGGCTGCTGCAGGTAGCGACAGGCGGGTAGAGCGCAGTCTGTTCTTCTTCTGCAGAAGGAGGGGGAGTACACACTGCACGTGCGCTGCATCCTGGAACTGGAGCAGTACATCCTCTGCCAGTACCGAGACTCTGCCCGGAAGTGCCACATATGCCACAGCCTCTCCATCCAGGTCTGCATCGCCACCTCTGCTGCGGAGGGAGGTGCTTCCGTCATGAGCACTCGGTGCCACGGCTTGGGGTTGCGCGTGGCCGGCGCCAGTTTTGCGTCGGTGCCTGCTCAGTTACGTTTTCCTCCTCAGCGGAAAAGCTCCCTGCCCCCCGCCCAATCCCTCTCTTCCGCGGGATTCAAACTCCAGCCACGAGCCTTCCTGCTGTTGGGCCAGCCACTCTTTTCCTCCTCTTGAGGCATGCGCCCACCCCCCCGTGGCATTAGCCGCTTTAATTCCCCAGGGCACAGACCGCGAAATCTAACGTTGTGGGTGGAGCCGCAGCAGGGCAGGGAGCCTCCCATTCACAAGGCCCTTCCCCTTTCAGAGTCACACGTGCGGGGACTGTGGCGTTGCGATGCACATGCCGTGCCTCGCCAAATGCTTTGGAGCACAAGCAGAACCTCGTTGCCCTCGTTGCAAACAGTTTTGGCCCCACCCGATTCCAGGTAAAGCCCTTGCACAGAGCTGTTCACACACCAGCCACGGCCTGGGGCGGGGGGGAGATGATCCAGTTTTCTCATGGCCCACTGGGCATTGTAAAAAAACCGGTTTGAGGGGACCTTGGGGATTGAGGGGGGTGAAATGTAACTTTAAGACCATTTGGCGCTCGTGGAGCCAGTATTGCAGTTTTCTGTTAACACCACAGAGACGGACCCAGCAGGTCCCCGTCCACCATCAGACACCCCAAGGGAGGCCAGGAGGACCCCTGCAATGGGCACCAGGCGACGCTAGAGGAGTCTGTGGCTCCTTTCTAGAGGAGTGAAGATGCAGCTGGGACATCAGCCTGGCAGCGATTCCGCAAAGGTTGAAATAAACGTCTTTCACGCATTCTCAGCAGCCATTTTGTCTCATTCTCTCTGCTATTTGCCAGAGCTTGGAAAGATCTCTGAGGGCGTCTCCTTCGCAGCCCTGCCTGTAAGGGGCAGTCGCAAGAACTCTCTCCTTTCATCTGTCTGCTGCGACTGTGGGGTCTCGGGTCATCTCTGGCCTACCCGGAGATGTCAGCAACGGAGCTGGGCAACCCCTGCACACACAGCAGCGGCTCCGCCACACTGCGGCCCGCCTGCTCTCGCCCGTTCACAGGGAACTAATCCCAGCGCGCTGTTTGCATGGCTGCCCTCCTTGTCTCTAGGGGGGCTTCTGAAGGCCTTGCAAGTCCTGGAAGAGGCTTCCACAGACAGAAACTCTGGGCTTTCTTGCCTGTCTCGTGCAGAAACCGACCCTCTGGGGAGTTTGCGAACCTGCAAACTTCACACTGGGGCCTCAGCCCAGTGGTGAGTGGGGCCAGAGGCAAGAGGGGGCGGGGCTGGGAAAAACCCATCCTGTGGTTACCAGGTACAGCAGGAGGCACGTCCCCTCGGAAGCAGGCACAGGGAAGGGTTAGTTAACGAGGTGAAAGTAGCAGGAACTTTTGAGGGGAGTGGCCCTGTAATGTTCTTGATTTTAAGGAAAACTTAAGCTGACTGACGCCAAAGCTTGGACTTCAGGAAAGCTGATTTAATAAACTCAGAGCAATGGTAAGCAAGATTCCCCAGCAGAAAAACCTACAAGGAAGCATTCAAGAGAGATGGGAGTTCCTACAAAAAGGAGATACTAAAGGTTCAATCAGAAACAATCCCAATGAGGGGGAAAAATGGGACACTACAGAGGAAGCTGATGTTGCTACACAAAAAGCTTACCAATGACCTGAAAATCAAAAAGGTCACATATAGGAGGTGAAAGGAGGGACGTCACTAAGGAAGTGTACAAGTAGGTAGTCCAGAATTGCAGAGATGGTGTCAGGAAAGCTAAAACTCAGAATGAGCTGAGGTTGGTGAGGGATGCCAAGAATAACAAAAAGGGCTTCTTCAGACATGTTCAAAGTAAAAGAAAAACATACATAATGGTAGACAAGCTGCATAGCGAAGATGGCAAACATGTTGACAGGTGACAGAAGGTGGAAGTGCTCAACTCCCATTTTGGCTCAGTCTTCTCCCAAGAGGATCTGTGTGGGATAGTGAGGGAATATCTAAGCACCTTAAATGAGTTCAAGTCCCCAGGTCCAGAGGAATTGCATCCTAGGATGTAGAAGGAGCTAGCTGATGGACTCGGAACCTCTATCTATCCTCTTTGATAAATCATGCAGAATGGATGGAGGATCGGAGGAGGGCAAACGTCCCTATCTTCAAAAAGGATGATCTGAGGATTATAGACTGTTCAGTCTGATATCAATGCCTGGGAAGATTCTAGAACAGATTATAAAGCGCGTGATCTGTAGACACCTTGACACTAATGTAATGATTACTGGAAGCCAGCATGAATTTGTAAAGAACAAGTCCTGCCAGACTAATCTCATTTCATTTTCTATTGGGTAACTTCCTTAATAGATTGTGGAAATGCTGTGGACAAATCTTGACTTCAGTAAAGCATTTGACAAAGTGCCCCATGATATTGATTAGCAAGATAATTAAGTGGCTTCAGTGACACTACTAACTAGGTGGATCCACAGCTGTACTCCCGAACGCTCATCAGTGGTTCCACACCAAATTGGAAGGAGGTATTGAGCAGGGTTCTGCAAGGCTATTCCTCAACATTTTATTAGTGACAGAAGCAGCAGCAGGGGAAATCCTTACCAAACTTGTAGTTGCCACTAATTGGGTGGGATAGCTAATACCTTAGAAGACAGAAACAAAATTCAAAACAATCTTGATAGGCTAGAAAACTGGGCAGAAAATAACGAAATTCAACAGAGACAAGTACAAAGTTCTTCATTTAGGAAAAAAGATCAAATGCAATGGGATAAGATGGGGGATACCTGGCTTGTTAATAATATGTGTGAAAAACATCTTCCAGTTGTAGAAGATCACAAGTTGAACATGAGTCAGCAGTGTGATGTGGCTGCAAAAAAAGGCAAATGCAATTTTAGGTTGCATCAACAGAAGTAGTTTCTAAATCACGGTAAGTAATTATTCCACTCTACTCTGCGCTGGTCAGACCTCATCTCAAATGCTGTGCCCAGTTCTGGTCACCACAGTTTTAAGAAGGATTCAGATAAACTGGAATGAGTTCAGAGAAGGCCAATGAGATTGATCAGGGGACTAGAAATTAAGTCCTACAAGGAAAGATTGAAGGAACTGGATATGTTTAGCCTTGAGAAGACTGAGGGGGGATATGATAGCACTTTCCAAGTACCTAAAAGTTGTCACAGAAGAGGGCCGCAGCCTGTTCTCTCATCCAAGACTGCAGGATGTGAAATAACGTTTAAATTACAAGAAGGCAGATTTCAGTTGAACCTCAGGAAAACTTCCTAATGGTCAGAGCAGTCAGACAATGACCTGGTTTGCATGACGTGACAGCCTGTGGGTTAATTTACCCATGGGTGCTGTTGCATTGTGCCTGGTGCTCAGCTTGCCATGCTGTGTGAACCCAGGCAGCAGGGGCTGTTTGAGGGTTAGGCAACCCTGCAATAACCCATGGTTTATTGTAGGGTCATCTAACCTCAAATAATCCCTGCAGCCTGGGTTCACAAATTATGACAACCCACAGCAACCCGGGCACACGTGGGCACCATACAAAAATGGCGCCTCCAGGCACCCAGCACAACACAGCGCCCGCACAGCCTACAGTGGACTGTCATGCTGTGTGAACCAGTTCAATGGAAGCAACTGCCTGGGGAGACGGTGGGCCCTCCGTCACTGGAGGTCTTCAAGCAGAGACTGGACAGCCACCTGCCAGGGATGCTTTACACTGGATCCTTGCACTGAGCAGGGGGTTGGGCTCGATGGCTGAAATGGCCCCTTCCAACTCTGGGATTCTATGATCCTAGTACAGAACACATGATTCAAATATTACTGCATGTGTTGTCTTATTCTGATTCAAGTTTTAAGACAGCCATTTAAAAATGCCCGAAGAGGGACAGGTTCCTGTTTCCCCCTCCCTCAAAAACTACATGTAAGATCTGTGTGACTGCCTTGGGTCTTAGTCACAATACTTAATCACAAGTCCTCAACAAATCCCACAGGCTGGTAACTTTATTTGTCTTACTTGAGGTGGCTTAGCAGAAGAGTTAAGTGCTCCCAGTAAAAACTATGACCACCAGAAGCTAACAGAGAAGCTGGTGTCCATGGCCCGCACATAGTGCCAGTAGCTAACTGGGATAAACAGAACTTCACCAGGGCTCAAGACACAGGCTTGAAACGCAGCTGCTTTAAACTTGGGGAATTTCACCAAGTCAGGATCTTCCACATCCACCTGGAAAGGAAACATAGGACTTCGATGTTATTTATCTATGTACTCACTGCTTTACAAAGAATAAGAGCACAAGTCCAAAATTTAGAAGTTAACAGAAAAGATGCAGGGGAGGGGAGGGGAATGAGTAAAATGGAGGAGAATATGCAACTGGTGCGCTTGCACATACTTTGGCTGCAATCCCCTGGCCATCTCACGCCCCCAACATGGGAAAATTGGGACCAGCCCCGTTGCTCGCAACAGCAGGGAAATGAAAAATGGAGCAAAGTAGTGGCATACCAGGCTTAGGAAATGTCAGAGCGTGCCAAATAAGCAATAGGATAGCCCCATTAGGCGTGGTCATGGGGGGATGGCACTAGGGAGTTGTGCCAAAGGCTTCAACATCTGCTTTGTTTTCAAAGCCACAGTGGAATAACTGAACAGCCATTTTGAAGGATGCTGCATGAGTCACGCACCTGACTGGTGTTGTGAAGGATGTGGCCTTCATGTGGATACAGCTTTTCAGATTGCTGGGGAGAATACAGGCGGATGTATTTCCGTCCCATGACCTGGAGGTGGAAAAGATAAAGATCCCTTTGCCTATCATCCCGAAAGTTTAACTTTGCTGATTAATCATCAGGCTTGAGTACAGAAGCCTCCCTTGACGTCCCTTGAGTACAGAAATGGAACAGGATGGGTTAGCTCCTTGCCATTCTCCTTTTGCAGATGAGAGTCGCAGTTATATAACACAAGGCCAAACAGAAACACCCCACCCTTCCCACAAGCTGGTAGGCCAGCATTAGGAAACCATGTCATCACAGGGGCCTTTAGACAACACAGGCTTTCTGTTTCATGACTGCAAGCACCACTTCTCGGGGGCTCTCTTCCCTGGCACCCCATCACTGCCTCAGTGCAGGGACATGCTCTTATATGATCAGCACCTCAAGTCAGATCTCTGGATGTGGAGATCTCTCCTTTGGTGACTTCAGGAGAGGCATTTCCTGCCTCTGCTGCTGCCTGCACAGAAAGAAGTACCCCCCCCCCCCCAACGACACAGAACCACGGTTGTGTCTTGCCCATCACCCCGTCCCCTTTGGAGCCTGGAAAGAAGGTTGAAAGGACAAACCTGGACTAAGAAATTCTGCTGTGGGTCCTGATGAAGAGGTGAGATGGTCCCTGCTGGGCCAAACCAGGCATTAACAGTTATGTCATCTTCATCTCCTTTGCCCAGGCAGCAATAGTCAGGGATGCCAATATCCTGCTTCAGTTCTGGGATCTGGAAACAGTTAGAAATAAAATCCAGGAAGGTGTTCTGTTTAGCCAACATAGCATATGTATGCAGAGAATCAGCTTGTGAGTCGACACTGAACTTAAGATTTTTTGCATTGTAACATATTCGTTCTATTCCATCTACATGCATGCCATTAGATGTATTGATGCCCCAGAGGGAGGTGTTCTGGATTTACAAATTATCCAAGATGGCACCTAATGGTCTTAATGATAAATTAATGTATCTGTATTTTTGTAGAAGACATTCCATTATTTGTTATGTACTAGTAAGGATTTACAAATCAAGCAGATATTTGAAAAAAGACTCGGCTGGTTCGATATGTGACTTAACACATTTAATGCTGGGTCTTCAAGATCCCTGTAGATTTTTCTACAGCTGACTCCTTATAAACAAGGTGGAGCAGAGCTTACATTTGCAGTAGCAACTCAAACAGTCTTTCTGAAGAAGGATGCTGCAAGCAATGGTTCTGGTCTCAGCAGCCCAGTTTCTTTTCAAGGTAATTCTTCTCTGAGCAGGGTGTTATATGCTTTTTATAAAACTCATTTTTCATTAATTGTAATGTTCTGTTGCAGTTGAAGGTTAAAGTTCAGGAGGATTCGTATCAGATGAGATGTATCTCCCTATGGAATGTTCTCTCCGGGGAGTTGCCTCATACCCTCCAGGGTGAGATTTTGGCTCAATTCAAGCAAATAATTTCTCATATAAACTTTTCATTATTTCTTTTAATATAAATTTCTGTATATTTTCAGCATGTAGATAACAAACATTCTTATTTGTTACTCAGTGAACCCTGAGTGCGCCGGAACCAACTGAGACTAACTGGAACAAGAACTGTAAGAACAACAGTGAGAAAACAGTAAAGAGGTGTTTCTCTGAAGGAAGTGTTTGAGGAATGTTTTTCTGAAGAAGTTTTGAAACAAGTTAACTGGTATACTTGTCAAATATAAAAAATATATTAATCCTTATCAATATTCTTATGAAACTCTTCAATTATATTTTTTAGGGTTCCTTGTGCTTTATGCACTTGTTTGCTTTCCCTCTGTCTCGTGGAACCTTCTCCTGTTGGTTAGAAAAAAAGCCAGGAGGGTGTTCTGTTTTGCCAACATAGCGTATGTATGCAGAGAAAATCAGCTTGTGAGTTGACACAAACACTAACCTGGCGACTGTATCATGCCAAGTGCAAGGGGCATCTGCCTGCATTTATTTACCGCATCTATGCTCTACTTTTCCATTAAAATGCCCAAGACAACTTACAACAGTTTGAGTAAAATGTTATTCAACAATATAGAAGAAGATAAAAAAGAGATCAGGAACAGGAGATACGGATACCCCTCCCCGCAAAAGGGGGGATTTAAATCATTAACCTCTTGGCAAGCCTTTTGCTTATTGAACAAGAACACTGGACTTACCACGAGTGTTCCTTCTACTTGGAAATGGGTGGACATCCTGTGAAGGCTTAAGCCACCCTTTGGTCTCTGGAGGCAAGGCTAAACTAAATTTCCTGCCTCCGTTGGTGGGGAGAAACTCTTCCCATTTTGCAGCATGCCATAATATACTATTAAATGTCATTGGAAAAAACTAACTGACAGAGTCAAAACATTCAACTGGGCTCAAGTTCTGGAAACAACATGTAACATAAGAAAACAGTTAACAATAACAAGGAAAGAGATTCTATTGAACAAATCTGGGAACAAGTTCCTACAAAACAGGATCCATAATGTTATTTGCGGCAGGCCCTTTACTGGGTGGGGACACAATTTCCTTGAATCTTCAAATAGAAGGAACATTCAGGGCGAGTCCAATGTTCCTTGGAGTGGGAGGACATCCTCTGAAAGGATGTATAACAGCAGAATCTGGACAAGACTATGACCTATTGCAAAACTAGCCTTCCAAAGGTGGCACCAGCTGATGCAAGAAGATTGATCTTGCAATGCCTCACCAAGGTAGGTGAGGCCCAGGTGACCACTTCATTAAAGGTCTTCCAGCAGGTGTTTCTGTCAAAGGCCACAGAACTTGCAGCCCCTCTCACTGGATCAGTTCTTAGGCATTTTGGAACTGGTGAACAATGAGCTTGGTAGGTTTATAAAAGTGGGGGGAGGTTGAGTGGGTAAAGGTAGTGGTGAAACCTCTTTACAGCAAGGTGTGGTTCCGTTTTGCCTAAAAGAGGCAGTGGAAAGACCTTTTTTGAAAAAGAATCTCCCTGAAACCTACTGTACTGTATAATTTTGGAGCTGCTCACAGCTCTGAAATCTTTTGATGTGGAGCGGTATATAAATATTGTAAGTAAGTAAATAAGTAAATAAATCTCCAGCCGGTCTCCAATATTCCATTCTTGGACAAAGTGCTGGAGCCTGTGGTGGCTTTTCAGCTCCAGGGATTTCTGGAAGATGTGGATTACCTAGATCCATTTCAATCTGGCTTCAGGCCTGGTTATGGGGCAGAGACTGTTTTGGTCGCCTTGGTGGATGATCTACTCCAGGATCTGGACAGGGGGAGCATGTCCCTGTTGGTTCTGCTGGGCCTCTCGCCAGCTTTCGATACCATTGACCATGGTATCCTTCTGAGGCACCTGTCTGAGGTGGGACTGGGAGGCACTGTTATACGGCGGCACTGGTCCTCCTGGGAGTGGGGGATCTCAGGAGGCGGTGCTGGGGGATTCCTGTTCGACACCGTGGCTGTTGGCCTGTGGTGTCGCTCAAGGTTCCACCTTATCTCCCATGCTATTTACACACAAAACGGCTGGGAGAGATTGTCCAGGGTTTGGTGCCGCCAGTATGCTGATGGCACCCAACTCTATCTCTCGTTTCCATCTAAATCCAAGGAAGCTGTTCTATTTCTAAATTGGTGTCTGATGTCATAATGGACTGCATGAGGGCAAACAACAAAGAAGCTTAATCCAGACAAGACAGAGGTGCTCCTGGTTACTCAAGGGGCAAATCAAGGAATAGGGATTCAACCTGTGCTGGGTGGGGCTGCACTCCCCTGAAGATTCAGGCCCGCGGTCTGGGTGTACTTCTGGACTGGGCCCTGAACCTGGATGCCCAGGTTTCAGCAGTGGCCAGGAGAGCCTTTGCGCAGCTGAGGCTAGTGTGCCAAGTGGACCCGTTCCTAGAGGAGATGTCTGATCTGGCCAGTCACACATGCTTTACTTACATCCTGTTTGGACTACTCTAACGCACTCTACGTGGAGCTGCCTTTGAAAACTGTCCAGAAACTTCAGCTAGTCCAGAATGCTGCGGCCAGACCGTTAAGCAGGGCCAGTTATAGGGAGCACGTGACTCCCTTGTTACAACAGCTTTACCGGGTACCAGTCTGTTTCTGGGCGCAATTCAAACTGCTCCTCATGGCCTCTAAGCCCCATACAGCCTGGGACCAGGCTACCTGAAAGACTGCCTTCTCCCACACGAGACGAGTTTTGAGATCTTCAGGAGAGGCCCTTCTTTCGGTACCCATTTCCAACATTCTCCTAGCTGTGTTCACAGCCACCAAAGACAGGACCTTGTAAGCAAGGAGCTTGAATGGAACCGTTTGCAGATTCAAACTGAGCCTTGGTTAAAACCGTGAGCACTGTGTGAAGCTTTCATGAAGGAAACCTATGAGTCATCTGAAAGCCATGTGGGGTCACATACAAATCCTGGCCAGTCTAGGCATTCTTGAGGAAACCCTTCATGTGAGAATGCGACAAAAAGGGGAATTCGCTTACTTGGGCTCAAAATAATGGTGCAAAATTGCCGCCCCTTCCCCACTGGCCCAGCCTCTGTCTGAGCGGAGACTGGCCCGTCTCTCGGGAGGGGCAGGGAGCACTTGCCTCTCACGGTGCCCGTACACAGGATTCACTTTGGCCAAGAAAACTGCCTGAGTGCTTGAACGGCTAGTTGTCCCAATGTGGGTTCCACACAGCCTGGCATCCTCTCACTGCTTTGTTGGGGACACTGCCCGATCCTGTAAGCCAAAATGGCCTGAGGGCCTGGAGTTTTTACCCTGGCTGAACAGGGCCCCCTCTATGTCTGTGTGCAGGCACAGAATCTTTTGAGCATCCAAAGAAGTTGGCTCGGTGGGCCGTTAGGCAGCCTTGCTCAAGGCCTAACATTGTGCCATTCCTCCGCTGCTTTCCTGCTCAGGCTCTTTCTCTTTTTGGTGAAAAGGGAGGGAAACAGAGAGGAGATAGGACAAGCTTCCTAAAAAGAAAGGAAGCGCTGGCTAGTGGGAGTACTCACAAGTCCCTGAAGAGTGAGAGGCCTGAGAAAGCCCTGCTCTGGACCCAGGCAAGGAGAAAACTGTGAGGGGGCAGGAGGTGTAGTTTGGCTGGCCTCTAGAGACCAATGGGTGGATTAACCTTTTGCAGAAAGTCATCCTGTTAAAAAGGAGGAGAGTGTTTGTGAGCCAGCGGGAGAGCATGGGATGGGCTACCCTGCCTAAGGGAATTCCAGCACCTCAGCCCACAGAAGACTCCTGTGTTTCAGCCAAATGCAAATCAGATGTTAGTGGGACACGGAGGAGAGCCTCTCTAACAGAAGAGAGATGATGGAACTTTAGATTAGACATCGTAAGTAATAACTGTGCTCCCTTGATACCTGTGCTACATGAAACATCCGGGGGAGGTTATCCGGAGGTGTGGGCTGAGGTGCCATCAATATGCGGATGACACCCAGCTCTACCTCTCTTTCTCATCAAAACCAGGTGAGGCAGTGGCTGCTCTGAATCAGTGCCTGGGCACGGTAAGGAACTGGATGAGGGCCAATAAACTGAAACTCAATCCAGACAAGACGGAGGTACTGTTAGCGGGTGGTTCGTCTGCCCGGCTAGGTGATATTCAACCTGTTCTGGAGGGGGTTGCACTCCCCCTAAAGGATCACGTTCGTAGTTTGGGGGTGCTCTTGGACCACTTTTTGTTAGCTTAGGCTGGTATACCAACTACGCCCTTATCTGGACAGAGAGAGCCTAGCTACAGTTATCCACACTCTGATCACGTCTCGTCTGGGTTACTGCAATGCTTTATACGTGGGGCTGCCTTTGAAAACGGTCCAGAAACTTCAGCTGGTCCAAAATAGGGCAGAAAGATTGTTAACAGGGACTGGCCAGTGAGCTCATATTATGCCAGTACTTTTTCAACTGCGCTGACTGCCAGTTCATTCCCAGGCCCGATTCAAAGTGCTGGTACTAACATTCAAAGCCCTTAACGGCTTGGGGCCAGGTTATCTGAAGGATCGCCTCCTCCCATACATGCCTGCCCGGACCTTAAGGAGGGCCCTCCTCCGTGAGCCCCTGCCAAAGGAAGTGAGGCGGGTAGCTACTGAAAGGAGGACTTTTTCTGCTGTGGCACCCCAGCTGTGGAATGAGCTCCCTAGTGAGCTGGCACCTACACTGTATTCCTTTCGGCGCCAGGTGAAGACCTTTTTGTTTTCCCAGGCATTTTAGCATTTTAGCTTTCTAGACTTTTAGCTTTGCTGTTTAAAGTCTGTATTTTAAATCCCTGCGCTGCTGCTAGGTCTTATTCTGGTTCTATTGTTATGCTGCGGTTTTAATGTTCTATATGTTTTATATTGTTTTATTGTGTGCTGTTTGGTTTTAATTTTGGTGAACCGCCCAGAGAGCTTCAGCTACTGGGCAGTATAGAAATGAAATAAAATAAATAAATAAAGCCATAGGCTGCCACAATGCACATTAAAAAAGGAGAAAAAAACAGTATAGTACAGTCACATATTTGTATAAACATAAATTCACACATCCAACAGAATCATCCCCACTAGGCTGTTTGGGCTTTAGCATGTATTTTCCTTGCTGCCAAGGCAAATTTTGCTACCTGGGCAGTGGTAGAAGCATCAGTGCCAGAA
Organism: Heloderma suspectum; assembly: GCF_057233095.1. Taxonomy (NCBI): domain Eukaryota; kingdom Metazoa; phylum Chordata; class Lepidosauria; order Squamata; family Helodermatidae; genus Heloderma; species Heloderma suspectum. Next base: position 37,367,074 of record NC_139469.1, on the reverse strand, counting down.
AAAGAACACATATCTGTTCTAAGGGCACCGGAGAATGATGGCAAGAAATTTATGTCTAGGATGGCCATAGAGAACACCTTAGTAAGTAATGAGAGACATCCTCAACCTCCCCAGATCCGCAGATACAGAGTCTCTGATGGACTGGGGTATTGCCAAACCTTCCCTCCAGGAAGGCAGAGGGCATGCATTGTAGATGCAGTGCTGTATGTGATTTCCCTAGGTGGGGCACAGTCAGAGTTGTAAAGTAACTCTCCAGATCAAATTACATCTTATATAATAGGTACCAGCAAGAATAAGTCATATGAGAGATTGTAACCAAATCCATCCACTTAAGAATAACTGTCTGGTTATTGCACAATTGTGATCCAGGGCAGGATGAAAGGCCTCTCCTAACAACTGCATCCCTTGCATGTGTCACTGAAGCCCCCTGGGTCATATTCAGAGAATGAAGGGCGGGGGCTGCCAGATAATGGCCCTGCCTCCAGAAAGGGGTTGACGTTCTTTTGAATCCTTCCCAGATGTGTGATTCTGGAGTGGGGGATCTCAAAACGTTTCAACGAACACAGGATATTCCCTCTTGTTAAAGACGATCGAGGAGGAGTCATTCTCAGATTTACCTGGTCAAAAAGTTGGTGCTGAGCAAGATATCCAGTCAGGTTCTGGAACTGAAAGGAAGAAAAAAAAGAAATTAATGGGAAGTCTTATTCTCATACTGAAGCAAGTTGAGCTTCAGCAAAGAATATGGTGGGACATCCTGCAGTCTCTCTCATGTAGCAGGTCCCACCCCTCTGGCCTGCAAACCACCCCTTGCCCTACTGAACTCCGCCAGAGGCAGCCAGGGCTGCCCTGCCTTTGCATTCTCCCCAAAGAACATTGTGCAACGTGAAAACCTGCACAGTCCTACATCAAGAGAACTGCCTCCGATTTCATTTCCATATTAAAAGGGTCCTCAATGTGGCTTCCAGATTAAAACACAGAAATACAGCAAGAGCAAATAAAACAAACCATTCCCTTTCCCCCTTTCCCCAGCCAGACTGTTTTGTGGCCAGACCTCATTCTCAACGTGTTGCTCGATGAAACTGTCGACAGTCATGAGGCTCTGGGTCCAGTCCTCGTCAGTGTAGCGAGAGCCCAGCTCCACAGGGACAGTGCGGCTGCCTGCCACCTGGCGGATGTAATCCACACTGCGACAAAGCAAGAGACATCCATAGCAGGGACCTTTCCCAAGGCATCTTGGAAATGTTTCAGGGCATCTTTCTTGCCATATCTAATCTGGTTATTACATGGGCTTGCAGGAGCCCCTGTGGTGAGAGAAATACGTAGGCAGGGCCTACAGCAACACTTCCCCTTCTTTCAATTTATAAAATATCAGCAAGAAGGATGTAACACTGCCACAACTGTTTGGCAACCTTAAAGGTTCCACTGCCATGGGCCAACAGCTCAGGGCCGAGGGCATGCTGCTTCCCACAGCTTAGGCATACCAGACCATCAACACGCTGCTCACGACAGGTGAAGAACTTGCTGAGCGTTGGCATTTGGCAAAGAGGGCAGGGTTGGCTCACCCCCTGCAGAATGGCCCCACTGTGCAGGCGGCTCGTGCAGACAGGCCGTCAGGCCACCTAGCCCAGGGCAAGGCTCTCCCTCAGGCAGAGCCTTTTCCAATCTGGACATTGACTGAGGGTGTTCTTTTTGCTCTTTGCTGCTTTTTCACACAGCTTTATTATACCATGTGGGGATAGTGGGTTTGGAAACAAGTAGTACCCTCCCTGCACGCAGGAGTCTTTTCAGAAAGTGTGTGCTGGCTGAGGGCGCATTCTAGCAATCCTTGCACAAGGCAGGACCCCCTGGCACAGCCTGCTGCGATCCCTATGCTGCGGGGCGCTGCCGCTTGTGATACCTGCGACCTAAGCGATGAGCAACCGGAGGAGCAGCCCGGCGTCGTTCCGAGCGCTTCCTAGCGCCCCTTCTGCGGAAGCGACGCACAAAACACGACAGTTCTGAGCAGCGCGGCACTTCGGAGATCCCCGGCCGGGCCCGGCGGCCATGTTTCCGCGCGGGCAGCGCCGCCCGGGAGGCCCAAGCGCCGGCCGAGCCAAGTGCTGCAGCGGCTCAAGGGCCACGCACAGGCGCCCGAGGGGCCCCCGTGTCGGCTCGCGCGCCCTGCTTCAGGGGCCATGCGGAGAGGCCGGGCCCGGCCGCGCGAGGGAGGGGCGGCGCGGCGGCCGGGCCCGCTGCTCGCGAGGAAGCAGGCGCTGCGCGGCCCCGGGGCCAGAGGCGGCCGCACGCGCCCGCGGCCCGCCTCGCCTCGCCTCGCCTCACCTCCACTTCCTCAGGCAGGGCCAGTGGTCCACGACCCCCTCCAAGACCAGCGGCTTCTGCGGGACCAGGTGCTCGTCTCGGAAACGCTCCAGCGACGGGCGCGGCAGCCGGGGGACCGCCTCCTCCGCTCCCACAGCGGGCGCCGCGGCGACGGCCGTCCGCGGTCTCTGCAACGAGCAGCAGGCCGCGCGTGGCTCGCGTCCGCCGCCCCGCGCGCGCGCGCTCGCCAGCGGCGGAGCGGGACGCCGCCCGCTCCGGCGGCCGCGCGCGAAGGGAGCCGCCCCGCCCGCCCGCTCGCTCGCTCGCTCGCTCACCCACCTTCCCCGGGGGCGGCGGCGCGGCAGCCCCCGCGGGGCCCGGCAGGTGCCGCTGCAGGACGCCGACCAGCCTGCCCAGCACGCCGTCCAGCACGGGCGCGCCCAGCAGCAGCCCCAGGTCGCAGGCGCGCAGCGCCTCGCGCGCGGCCCCGGCGCCGCGCGCGCACAGGCCGAGCGCGCGCAGCAGGCAGCCGCAGGCGTAGGCCTGGCGCCAGCCGCGGCCCACCTCCCGCCACGGGCCCGTGTGCAGCTTCTCCCACGCGTAGTCGCACAGCCGCTCGCCCAGCCGCAGGCAGGCCTCGCCCGCCGCCGCGCCGCCCGCCGCCGGGCCGTACAGCAGCTCGGCCGCCTGCCGCAGCAGCAGCGCCGCGCCCCGCTCCGCCGCGCCGGCGCCGCCGCAGCCGCGCGCGAAGGCCTCGCGCGTGCGCGGCAGCAGGCGCCGCGCGGCCGCCCACGCGCCGGCCTCTCCCGCCGCGGCCGGGCCGGCGCCCCGCGGCTGCGGCGGGGGGGCGGCCGCCAGGGCGGGGGCTCCGCGCGGCGCCGTCGCCAGGGCCGCGCCGAGAAGGGCCCGCGGCGGGCGGGCGGGAGGCGGCGCGCGCAGCGGAGGCGGGCGCAGCGGGCGGCGCTTCCCGCCCCCTCGCGGGGCGGGGCGAGCTCGGCCCCCCCGCCCGGACGCGCGCGCTCGCCGGCCGCGCCGCGCCGCACGGCCGCCTGGGCGGCTGCCGCTCGCGGGCCTCCCGGGGCGCTCTGCCGGGGCGGGGGCGCCGCCTCGAGCACCGCTCTGCCGCCAGGTCCCCGCGGGCGGGCGGGCGGCTCCCCGGTCTGTGGCTGCCGGGGCAGCCCGGCCTTCCGTTCCGCTCAACCCCAGTGTCTTGCGCGCCCGGCCAGGGGCGGCGGGGCGGGGCGGGGCGGGGCGCCCGCTGGCGGATCCCCCCGTCCTGGGCGCCGCTGCTCGCCTGGCGGTCGTGACTCGGGTTGCTACAGCGGGATGGCCATTTTCTTTCTGCTTTTTAAATACTTCTTGCTGCTGCCACTTGCTGGTCTCGTTTCGTCTGGGGGCGGGGGGAGAGGATGATTTCCCCGTTGCGGGGGGGGGGTCTCATTTTCCCTAGCACAAATTACTTTTTTGAAAAATCCGTGGGGGGGCCAATTCCCTCTTGTGGGTGGGCTTAACCATTTAAATTAATTTTAAAACCTCACTTCTTGGGGGGAAATATTTTTAAGCACAATAATAAGCATAAATTAATTTAAAAATGCCCATTTCCATTGCTGTATTGTTCCCAATTCATTTTTAAAAATCTTTCCCTCTGTGGGCTGGCTGGCTGGCTGGTGTAGGCTCATTAATTTGACCCAATGTGGGTTTAAAACCTTTCCTTTCTCTGGGTTGGGAGTCTGGAGAAATTCATGAAAAACTGCTTTCCCGTGTTGTGGTTCTGAGGATAACATCCAAAGGAGTGGATTTTGGATGCTCTCAGGACTTGCTGCTGGATTCCAAACACAGCTTTTCTGTGTTGCTCTGAGAATATTGCTTTTATTATCAGCATTATTATTAATATTTTATTATTTTGTGTGGCGCCCCCCCCCCCACACAAGCTGTTTTGGATCCTGAGGGTAAAGTCACTTGATTCTCTGTTCAATGGGGGTTGTTGGTGGAACAGGAGAATGTGGCTTCAAAGGAGTGCTTCTGTCTGGCTGTGGATGAGAGAGACAGAGAGAATAGGGTTTGTGGTTTCTGTGTGAATCAGTGAGACCAGGGCCCCGTCTACATGGGAGGTTTTCTCTGATGCTCTTGTGGCTTAAAGTTATTAGGGACACATGATGTCATAGCTACCCTGGGGTTTACCTGTGGGAAGCTGCATTTTTGCAGAGTACTTTTACTCCATTGTTTTTCTTTAATTTGGCTCCCCTGTGGTTCAGTTGCTGTGTACCCAACCCTCCACTTTAAATTTGGTATGATCCGTGTGTTCCTGGGAGGGTGTCTTTCACCTGGCCGTGCCCTCCATAACCTAGCTAACTAAAGTAACTTGCCTGTCTTTCCAGCACATCAAAGCCCTAGAGCGCTCTTTCGAGCCTTCAGAATCACCTTGCACTAGGGATGTCAGAGAATTTCGCCACGAATCTCAGGGAGGCCAAATGCCAGTGCATTCGGCCCCCTGAAATTGGTGGCGAAATGGTCTGCCGCCCCCCCCCCCCGGGACGGGACTTACCTTGGGCGAATCCTCCTGGCTGCAGCGGAGGCCGGTCTTCCGACCGGCTGCCGCCGCCGCCATTTCCAGTAAAAAAAAAAAACACACACCAAAAAAAGTGATAGGCTACGTAAAGGTTTACGTAGCCTATCAAGGCTAGATTTTAAAAAAACACCGTGATAGGCTACGTAAATGTTTACGTAGCCTGTCATGGCTGAGTAAAAAAAAAAAACCGCGCGAACGCAAATGGCAGCGCCCATGGGCGCCGCCACTTGCATTCCTTATTTTGGCACGTCTAGTCTACATAAACATTTATGTAGACTACGTCGAAAATAAGGGGAACGCAAATAGTGTAGATGCTACGCTATTTGCATTCCCCTTATTTTTGCCGTAGTCTATGTAAATGTTTACGTAGACTAGACGTGCCAAAATAAGGAATGCAAATGGCGGCGCCCATGGGCACCGCCATTTACGTACGCGCGGGGGGGGTGTTTTTTTACTCAGCCGTGATAGGCTACGTAAACATTTACGTAGCCTATCACAGCTGACTGCAGGGACGCAAACGGCAGCAGCTACGGCCGCTGCCATTTGCGTCCCGGCTGGCCAGGATTTGGGGGTGGAGGGACGGAGCGCCTCCCCCCCCCCCCGCGAATAAAATTTCATTCAAGTTAAGTGACTTTCGTACATCCCTACCTTGTGCTCCCATTTTGCCAGTTAGGAGTAATGAGCCTCAGTGTTGATGCACGTCTCTGATGTTTACGTTACTTCTGTTCCCCAATGTTGTGTTAAATCGCTTCCCCGTTGTTGTGTAAAGTTGCTTTTCTGTTGTACAAGAGCTTTATTGGAGTGGTGATCTGGTGAGGTCTTAGGATCACGGGTCATTGCGAGCAGGGAGAAAGTGCCCAGAGAAGGAGAAAGGGTGTGCGTGGAAGCTATAACTCCATGGCAGTTTGCTGGAATGGGACAAAACTGTGAGGGTGGTATGCTCGGGGGGGGGGGGCTTCAGGTGTCATGCCCTGCTTGGAGGAGGATTCGTCTGAAGAAGAAGAGGAGGGGGAGAGCCAGCACAATGGGCCCCAGCCAGAGCTAGGCGAGGAACAGGAGGCCTTGGCTGACAGTCCTCCCCTGGATCCATTACAAGAGCAACCTGGCCTCTCTTGAACAGTTCCTGAATTCCCCCAAATGCTGGAAGCGTAGCCTGAGATAATTCATCCCTCTGAACAGCGTAGAATCAGACGCAAGCAGTAAAAGAACAAAAGGAAGTCAGAGCGTGGGGCCTCCCTTAAAAGCAACACGCTGACCTAATTAGCCAGCTGTGCTGATCAACGTCCAGCTATAAATCAGCACAGCCGAAGCTCTGCTGCAAACAACAGCGCCTTGACCTCTGTATTTCACTTCAAGATACCAGAACGGGCAGGTTCCTAGACCCTTGGCTATGCACCTGGACCACCCTCTCGGACACCCCAGAGGGCTTCAGCTACTGGGTGGTATAGAAATAAAATATATAATAATTGACTGGCCTTGACGTTCAATATAACTGACTCTTGTGGATTGACCTCTGGACTTTTTTGAGCTCGCCTCTGCCTGTTCCTGCAAAACCTCCTTGCAATTCCAGTGCATGACCCTGGACTGAACTGGTTGCTCTCTCTGCTACACCTGGGACTATCTGTGCTTTGCCCAAGGTCTTTGCCAGCGTTGAAACAGCACATCAGATGCTGCAGTCAAGAATCGGGGATTTTGGCTTCTTCAGGCAAAAGTGCGCACATCAGGAAAAACGGGAGAGGAATAACTCCATGATGGTTTGCTGGAATGGGGCAAAGAGCCTGTGTGGTGGTGTGGCTAGAGTGTTGGACTGGGAGCCAGGAGATTTGGGTTCTAGTCCCCACTCGGCCATGGAAGCTCACTGGGTGACTTCGGGCCAGTCACAGACTCTCAGCCCAACCTACCTCACAGGGTTGTTGTTGTGAGGCTAAAATGGAGAGGAGGAGGATTATGTATGCCACCTTGGGTTCCACAAAGAGGAAAAAAGGTGGGATATAAATGTAATAAATAATAAAAAATGAGGGGGATGCTGTCATAGGGAGCCTTCAGATGCTGCACTCAAGAATCGGGGATTTTGGCGGAGCTAGGAGAAGCCCAGCGGGGACAGGGAGTGGGGGAGGAAATTCCCCAAGACTTTCCAGGAGTCAGTGAAGAACCTTCTTAGGGGCTTATCGACCAGGAGGGCCAGGCTCAGAGACCGCTTTTCCCCTCCCCATGGGTAGCAGCCAGTATAATCTGTCAGTTCATCCTGAGACTGTCATCTATGAAAACATGTTCCCACTACATCCTAGTTCAGATGAGCCATTGGAGGCAGGGATTTTGCCACTGTTTGGGTTTTCATGTTTGAACCCAGGTTTGGGGCATGTGGGCTAGCCCCAGCAAGTGCACTCATAACGTGGGCAGAGGCCTTGCTTTCTCACCACAGTAGTTTTGTTTCTCGCTTTTTCATAGCATCATAGAATCACAGAATAGTAGGGTTGGAAGGGGCCTATAAGACCATCGAGCCCAACCCCCTGCACAGTGCAGGAATCCAAGTCAAAGCATCCCTGACAGATGGCCGTCCAGCTTCGTCTTCAATGCCTCCAGCGTGGGAGAGCCCACCACATCCCCAGACAATTGGTTCCATTGCCGTATTGCTCTAACAGTCGGGACGTTTTTCCTGATGTTCTGCGGGAATCTGGCTTCCTGTCACTTGAGCCCATTATTCCGTGTCCTGCACTCTGGGATGATCCAGAAGAGATCCTGGCCTTCCTCTCTGTGACAACCTTTCAAGTACTTGAAGAGTGCTATCATATCTCCCCTCAGTCTTCTCTTCTCAAGGCTAAACAGGCCCAGTTCTTTCAGTCTCTCTTCGTAGGGCTTTGTTTCCAGTCCCCTGGTCATCTTTGTTGCCCTCCTCTGAACCCTCTCCAGTTTGTCTGCATCCTTCTTCAAGTGTGGTGCCCAGAACTGGACACAGTACTCCAGATGAGGCCTAACCAGTGCTGAGTAGAGGGGAACTAATACTTCCCGGGATTTGGAAGCTATGCTTCTATGAATGCAGCCCAAAAGAGCATTTGCCTTTTTTGCAGCCACATCACATTGTGGGCTCATATTCAGCTTGTGATCGACAACAATTCCAAGATCCTTCTCGCTTGTAGTGTTGTTGAGCCACGTATCCCCCATCTTGTAACTGTGCATTTGGTTTCTTTTTCCTAGGGGCAGAACTTGGCATTTATCCCTATTAAATGTCATTCTATTGTTTTCTGCCCAGCGCTCCAGTCTATCCAGATCACTTTGAATTTTGTTTCTGTCTTCCAAAGTCTTAGCTATCCTGCCCGATTTTGTGTCATCAGCAAATTTGATCAGCATTCCCTGCATCTCCTCCTCCAAGTCATTCATAAAAATGTTGAAGAGCACTGGGCCCCGGACTGAGCCCTGCGGTACCCCACTCGTCACCTCTCCCCAGTTTGAGAAGGTCCCATCGATAAGCACTCTTTGAGTCCGATTCTGTAGCCAACTGTGGATCCACCGGATCGTTGTTTCATCTAGCCCACTTCGAGCTAGTTTGCTCATCAGGAGATCATGGGCCACTTTGTCGAAAGCTTTGCTGAAGTCGAGGTATATGATGTCTACAGCATTCCCACGGTCTACAAGGGAGGTTACCGGATCAAAAAATGAGATCAGATTCATCTGGCAGGATTTGTTCTTGACAAATCCATGTTGGCTTCGAGTCATCACTGCATTGTTTTCAAGGTGCTTCCAGATGGCTTGCTTTATCATCTGCTCTACCCAGGGATTGATGTCAGACTGACTGGTCTGCAATTCCCAGGTTCCTCTTTTTTACCCTTTTTGAAGAAAGGGACAACATCAGCCCTCCTCCAGTCATCTGGCACTTCCCCCGTCCCCCATGACTTCTCAAAGAGACTAGACAGCAGTTCTGAGAGTTCTTCTGCCAGTTCTTTTCTTACTCTGGGGTGCAGTTCATCTGGCCCTAGAGATTTGAACTCATTCAAAGTAATTAGGTGTTTCTTGACCATATGCCTATTGATCTCAAGCCTCAATCCTGCCCCTTCAGCCTGTACTTCACCTTTGCCAGGGGGGTCATAGACTCTCTTTCCGGAGAAGACTGAGCTGAAGTATGAATTGAGCAACTCTGCCTTTTCTTTGTCATCTGTTATCATTTTACCATCCTTATTTAATAGCTGAACAACCATTTCTTTCCTCTGTCTTTTACTATACACATAGCTGAAGAAAGCCTTTTTGTTGCTTTTAGCATCCCTCGCTAACCTCAGCTCGTTCTCAGCTTTAGCCTTCCTGATGCCATCCCTGCAATTCTGTGCTATCTGCCTGTACTCTTCCTTTGTTGCTTGGCCTTCTTTCCACTTCCTATCTGTGTCCTTTCTTGTTTTCAGGTTATCTCTAAGCTTTCTGTGAAGCCACATTGGCTTCTTCTGTTGTCTTCCACCTTTTCTTCTTGTTGGAATTGTTTGTCATTGTGCCTTGAGAATTTCCTTTTTTAAAAACTCCTTGGACTCCTTTTCTCATTAGAGTCGCTTGCCATGGGACCTTACTGATCATTGTTCTGAGTTTATTAAAATCGGCTTTCCTAAAATCCAGGGTATGGGTTTGACTACATTCAGCTTTTGCTTCCCTTCGAACCAAGAACTCAAGTATAACATGGTCACTTTCCCCCAGAGTTCCTGTAACTGCTACTTTATCCACTAAGTTATCTCTGTTGGTTAGGATCAAACCAAGGATATCCGATCCTCTAGTTCCTTCCTCTACTTTCTGTAGGGCGAAGTTATCTGCCACAGAAGTCAGGAATTTCCTGGAGGGGCCATGTTTTGCAGAATTTGTCTCCCAACAAATATCGGGGAAATTGAAGTCCCCCGTTACTACTACATCATGCTTCCTTGAAACCTTGGCAATTTGCCATTCAAAAGTTTCATCTTCTCCTTGATTGGGTGCCTGGTGGTAGACTCTGACCACCATGTTCCTTTTATTCTTTGCTGCATTTATTTTAACCTCTCAATGGGGCTACCAAGCTCATCCTCCTGGATTTCTGTGCAGAGATATGTATTTTTCACATACAGTGCAACCCCACCTCCCTTTCTGTTCCTCCGGTTCTTTTTGAACAAGTTATATCCTTCAATTGGTGTATTCCAGTCATGGGAGTCATCCCACCAAGTCTCAGTTACACCTATCAAGTCATAATTTCCCTCTTGTATTAAGAGTTCAAGTTCGTTCTGTTTGTTTCCCATACTCTGGGCATTAATATATAGACATGAAAGACCAAGTGCTTTATAGTCTGGCTTTCTTCCTACATGTTTCTTTTGATGTAATAATTATTTTTTTTAAAGATAAACACAATACACATACACTAAAATATCTCTTAAGATTGTAAGACATCTACCTTTGGCTCCCCTTACACCACAAATGCTCATTATTATTTAGTTCTTATCTTAGTTGTATATCATACTTTGAGTTCACATACATTATCTCATTTCTCTCCTAATTTTAACAACAACAACAACAACAAAAGATAATTAACCATCTCAAAGTTGAAAATCTACATACATAGATATCATTTTTCTCTATTTCCTGTACAAATTCTATAAAGGGTTTCCAATCTAACATAAATTTAGTTGTTGATCCTTCTTTAATTAGAATAGTAATTCTCCTCCTTTACGTGTTTGTCTGTTAGTCCCAATAAAAATGTTTGTGGCTTTAATTCTATAATTGTCTTTAATGTTCTTCGAGCTAAGGACTGTATTCGTTTCCAAAATGTTTTAGCTTTTTTACAAGTCCACCATAAATGATAAAACGTTCCCTCTTGATCTTCACATTTCCAACATTTTCCAGAAACACCTTTATACAATTTAGACAATTTAAACGGTGACATATACCATCTATACATCATCTTATAAAAATTCTCTTTAAGACTTGTACATAAAGTAAATTTTAAATCTTTTCCCCACATACTTTTCCACTCTTCCATTGATATATTATGACCAACACTTTGTGCCCATTTTATCATACAATCTTTTACTTGTTCATTCTCTGTCTCATACCGTAACAGTAATTTATACAGTTTAGCGATAACATATTCATCATTTGTACACAGTGCTGTTTCAAACTCAGATTCAGTTTGTTCAAATCCACCATTTTTCTCATCTTTTTTAAACCTTTAATTTGCAAATATGAAAACCACTGACATACATGACCTTCTTCTAATAAGGTTTCTCTTGATTTTAACTTATATTCCCCTTGTAAATAATTATATCTTACCCATTTATGCATGCTATCAAATTCTCTTCTGTGCGTTGCTTCTTGTGAAGATCTCCAACGTCGTATTTTTTGATAGAGCCTTAATTTATATTTATTCCAAATTCTTAATACAACCCTTCTTATATAATGATTATTAAAATCTACATTCACTTTTGTTTTATCATACCACAAATAACCATGCCACCCATATCTCAATTCATGTCCTTCTACTTCTAAAACTCTTCTATTTTTCAACATCACCCATTCCTTCATCCACATCAAGCAGCAGGCAAAAAAATAGGTTGTAAAATCTGGTAATCCCAAGCCACCTCTTTCCTTTGCATCTTGTAAAATTTTTATTTTCACTCTTAGTTTTTTTGCTTGCCATATAAATTTCGTTATATCTCTCTGCCACTGCTTAAAAGTAGGGATGTCAGAGAATTCCGTCACGGATTCCAGATTCCCAGGAATCCATGGCAGAACAGCCTCCCGCCACCCAATGGAATCCCCCCGGGACGGAACTTATCTGGGGTGGGTGCAGCGGCGGCTCCGGTGGCAGCTCTGGTGGCGGTGGCTCCGGCTGGTCTCCTGGCCGGCCGCGGCCGGGCTGCTGCGACCGCCATTTGCGGTCTTGCAGCCGTGATAGGCTACATAAGTATTTATGTAGCCTATCACGGCATAGAGAAGGGATGCAAATGGCGGCCGCTAACGCCATTTGCGCCCCTGCTCTTTGCCGTGATAGGCTACGTAAATACTTACATAGCCTATCACAGCTGCTTGCAAGGACACAAATGGCAGCTGCTACGACGGCCGCCATTTGCGGCCGCAGCAGCCCGGCCGCGGCTGGAACTCCGGCTGTGGCTGGCCCCAGCCGGCAGCTCCACAGAGCCGCCGCGGAGCCAGCCGGGGAGGATTCCAGGGGGAGGGACGGAGCGCCTCCCCCCCCCACGGATGCCCTGGCGCGGAGCCAGGTGAGTATTTCGTACATCCCTACTTAAAAGGTAAATCCAATGTAATAATGGGTATCATTTGAAACAAAAATAACATTCTAGGTAATACATTCGTTTTGATCGTTGCAATTCTTCCCAAAAGTGATAGTTGTAATTTTTCCCATTTTAATAGGTCTTTTTTAATTTCATTCCACACTTTAAAATAGTTATTTTGAAAAAGCATACAATTCATATTTGTCAAAAAGATTCCCAAATATTTTACTTTCTTTTCAATTTGGAAGCCAGTCTTATCCATCTACTTTTTTTTTCTTGAACATTCATATTCTTTGTTAAAATTTTTGTTTTCTGTTTATTAACTTTGAACCCTACCACTGCTCCAAATTCTTTTAATTTTTTCGTTAACATTTCAGTTCCCTTTAAAGGTTCTTCCGACATAAACACCAAGTCATCTGCAAAGGCCCTCAGCTTATATTTCCCCTTTTTAATCTTTATTCCTGTAATTTGATCATCTTGTCTTATATCTCTGTTCAATAGTTCTAAAACCAGTATAAACAATAGCAGTGACAATGGGCAACCTTGTCTTGTTCCTCTTTGTATCTCACAAGGTTCAGTCAAATCCCCATTTATAATTGAGCCTTTTCATCAGTATATACCAATTTCACCCATTTTATAAAGTTTTTCTCCAAAGTCCAGTTCTTCTAAAGTCTTAATTAAAAATTTCCAGTTGAGATTATCAATGCTTTCTCTGCATCTAAAAAGGTCGGAGCTGCTTGTTTTTCTGGGTGTTTTTCCAAATATTCCACCACATTCAAGACCATTCTTACATTATCTCTCATCTGTCTCCTTGGTAAGAAACCACTTTGGTCCTCCTTAGGGATGGGGGAGAATTTCTCCCCGAAACTTCAGGGGGGCGAGTGCCAACGTATTTGGCCCCCCGAAGTAGTTTCGGGGAGAAATTCTCCGCACCCCCCTGCCCGCCCCCCCGGGATGGGACTTACCTTTCACGAATGTCCCTCCCGGTGGCGGTTCGGCAGGTCTTCGATGGGCAGGGGCGGCAGCCGGTCTTTCGACCGGCTGCCGCCACCACCATTCCAATAAAAGTAAAAAAAAAACGCCCCCGTGATAGGCTACGTGACGATTAACGTAGCCTATCACGGCTAGATCTGGAAAGTCAGCCGTGACAGGCTATGTTAATCATCACGAAGCCTATCACAGGTGACTTAAAAAAAAAAAAAGCGTACGGCTAATGGCAGCCCCCATAGGGAGCCGCCATTCGCGTTCCTTATTTGGTCGCTGTAGTCTACGTAAAGATTACGTAGACTATGGCGAAAATAAGGGCAACGCTATTTGCGTACGCGCTGTTGTTTTTTTTTTAAGTCAACTGTGATAGGCTTCGTGACGATTAACGTAGCCTGTCACGGCTGACTTTGCAGATCTAGCCGTGATAGGCTACGTAAATCGTGACGTAGCCTATCATGGGGGTGTTTTTGGTTTTTTTTTTAACTTTTTATTTCGCGGCCGGGCGAGGCGCCTCCTCCCCGGCCTGAATTTCGGCCGGGCGAGGCAGGAAGCCTCCCCTCCTGGCCTGAACTTCGGGGGGAGCAGCGAAGCGCCTCCCCCCCACCGCGAAGCAAGCTGCGAGACCAGGTAAGTGACTTCCGTACACCCCTAGTCCTCCTATACAAACTCCTGCAATATTTTCTTGAGCCTTTCTGCCAAAATTGTTGGAAATATCTTATAGTCATTGTTTAATAATGAGATTGGTCTGTAGTTTTTTGTCAAGGTTAAATCCTGTCCTTCTTTAGGTGTTAATGTTATATCTGCTGTTTTCCATGTTTCCGGTATCTCCCCCTTTTCTAAAATACTGTTCATCATATTTTTCAACGGTTGTAAAATTTCTTCTTCACACTTCTTATAATCCTGATATTCCATCTGGTCCCGGAGTTTTTCCCAATGTAATTTTTTTTTCTTGCTTCCACCACTTCATTTACTGTTATTGGGCCATTGGTCATTTGTTTTTGTTCCTTAGTAATTTTTGGTAAATTTTATGAATCCATTAATTCTGGGGAGATATCCTGTCCTTTATACAAATTTGAATAATATTGATAGAAGGCTTTCTGAATTGTCACATTATCAGTTAATTCTAATCCACTTTCCGTTATTTTCACAATTGTTTTCTTTTTCCTTTCTAATTTTATAGGCCAACCATCTTCCTGGTTTATTAGCAAATTCAAAATCTCTTTGTTTTACGAAGTTTAATTTTTTTTTGCATATCTTGAACTGCTAACATCAACAATTGTTGTTGGAGTAATTTAATCTGTCGGAGGACACATGCCTTTCCCAGTTTTTTCTTTAGGAATTCTTCTTTCTCTTTCATCTGTTTTAGAATATTTTGTACCTTCTCTTCCCTTTTCTTTTTCAGTTGCGTGTTTTGTTGTATAAAATAACCTCTCATATAGGCCTTACTTGCATCCCATACTGTTCGGATATTTGTTCCCTTGTCCAGATTCAATTCAAAAAATTCTCTCAATTTCTTTTTAGTGTCATCCACAATACTTTTCTTCTGATTGCTTTGGGTTTCTCTGATTTCCTTGTACACTTTTTCTACCCCTTTCCGCCTTCATTACTGGTAATAAATTTCACATCTATTTCACAGTTTGTGCGTGTTTTATTCCATTTAAGCCCCAGTAAGAGCCTTCTGCTTGGGTCTTGCTTCTGTTTAGAATTTCTGGTTTGGAGCTTGAAATAAAGGGTGTCAGCTTGAACCCTTATTTCTGTGCCCCAAATATGTCCTGAAAAGTCTGATGGCTGAGCCTGAAATGGATGTAAGGGGTAGTGGCCGCCTACCAAGTAATGTGTTTGCCCCCTGCCCACACTGCAGGGAGTTGGGGCAGCTCCCTTCCTCTTCCCTTCACAATGCCCAAAGAGGGACGGCTTCTCCCGTTTCCTCCTCCTCTAAAAACTACGTGTAAGATCTGTGTGGCTGCCTTGGGTCTCAATCACAATACTTGAAGTCCCTGACGAATCCCGCAGGCCCGCACATAGTGCCAGTAGCTAACTGGGATAAGCAGCACCTGGCCAGGGCTTGAAACGCAGCTGCTGTAAACCTGGGGCATTTCACCAAGTCGGGGTCTTCCACATCCACTCCCTCCACCCCTTGGTTTCTGATTGTCATGAAGGAACACAATTCAGCCAAGTCGCCCTTAACACAGGGCCACTGCAGTGGCCCAATGATGATCAGTTTGTAGCAACTGGCTCGAAATATCAGGTGGGGCAAAAGTTCAGGTGCCTTTACGTTAAATCTGCCCGCCAGCATTTTGCCACCTTGACGGGTTTGGGGTGAACAGTGGAAGTTGATGGACTTTGTTCTTATTCATAAACAGTCGGCCTCGGCTCCTAGTTTTTTGGCAAAGAAGAAAACATGAAGCTAGTTAAAGAAGGCTGAACTATGATTAGACACCAAGAGATTGACTTTTCAGAGAAAGGATGACATGTGATATTGCCCAGTGATGGGAAGCCCCTGCCTGCCGCTCTGGCATCTGGTGTGTGAGCAGAGGGTCTCTTATTTCGCCTTTTCTCCTCTGCACTGGCATTCCTGGGAAAAAGGACCCTTTTCTCTGGGAGTTGCAAGCAAGGGCCCTTTCAGGGCTTTGCTGTTTCTCTGCAACCCTCTTTCCCTCTTTCTTTCTTATTTGAATTAACTACCATGGCTCCACCACTGTTTTGGGGTTTTACAAAAATGGCACGGACACATGCTCGGGAATTAACCACTCAAGTCCTAAGTGGGGCATTTTTACTAGATGGATTGGTTTTTAAAATGACAGCATCTGTTTGCTTATACACTTATTTATAATTCTTCCCCTGGGGATTATATCAGGAGCTTGGTGAGTAATAACCAGCTGTGTAAATTAGCAAGGAGAGGAAGCTGTTATTTGATCTGTGAAGGAAGGCAGAAGCCAAGGCCAGAGGTAATAAAAATGCAACAGATGCCCTATCAATATAGTCCCAGGGAGGGATTTGTAAATTACTAGAAATGTTGACTATCAAACCCCAATCAGCCCAGATGGGTGTACACAGAATTTCTATTAGAAAGGAACCCTACCCCCTCCCTCCATATTCCACAGATGAAAACAGGGACACTTTTGTGCGCTGCTGCTTATGCCGCTCCTCTCTCCTGTAGCAGCCCTGATTGCTACCTGTGCGCCGCCGCGCCTCCCCTTCACCGCAGGCTGTGCTCTGCCTGGGCCGCGGGTTCGTTTATGCTGCAGTTGCCTGCTTTCCGCTGGTTTAAGGGCTGGAGGGTGTTTGTTCATTTGGTTAAGGGCAGATTAGGCAACGATCATACCCCGTGCTTGGGCAAGGTGCTTGAAAGAGTGGTGGTGAACCAGCTGCAGGCATTCTTGGGGGATACAGATTGTCTAAACCCAGTCCAGATTCCAGCTTAGATAGGGGACAGAACCGGCCCTAGTCACCCTGATGGATGATGACCTTTATAGGGAAAGGGACAGGGGGAGTGCAACCCTGTTACTTTTACTAGATCTCTGAGCGGCTTTTGATACCGTTGACCATAGTATTCTCCTGGCCTGGCTCTGTAGATTGGGAATTGGGGGCAGCGCTCTATAATGGTTGCACTCCTATCTGCAGGGTAGGCTCCAGAGAGTATCAATGGATGATACTCCATTACATCTGAATCAGGGGACCTGGACAGGTGCTTAGATGCAGTGGTGGGCTGGATGAGGGCCAACAAGCAGAAGCTGAATCCTGATGAGATGGAGGCATTGTCCTCCTGAGGACAGATGTAGCGTCCTGTTAGAATTGATGTTGGGTTCTATGAGGACAGATGAAATGTCCTCAGGTTTTTGAATTTTCCTGCTCATATTGAAATTATTTTTTTTGAACTGCTGACATGTGTTTTCCTTCCGTAGAATTGAATTTTTTTTAACAGTTATGATTTTTCTCTCAAGGTTCTCAGCCATGCTTTTTGGAAGTAAAATATTTTTTACATCATTACTTGCCAGCATCGCTGAACTATACTTCTCAAACTATGGGACCTTCTCAAACGGGAGAGGTAACGAGTGGGGTACCGCAGGGCTCAGTCCTGGGCCCAGTGCTCGTCAACATTTTTATGAATGACTTGGAGGAGGAGGTGCTGGGAATGCTGATCAGATTTGCAGATGACACAAAATGGGGCGGGATAGCTAATACTTTGGAAGACAAAAACAAAATTCAAAGTGATCTGGATAGACAGGAGCGCTGGGCAGAAAACAACAGAATGACATTGAATAGGGACCAATGCCAAGTTCTGCACCTAGGAAAAAGAAACCAAAGGCACAGTTACAAGATGGGGGATACGTGGCTCAACAACACTACAAGCAAGAAGGATCTTGGAATTGTTGTCTGTCACAAGCTGAGTATGAGCCCACAATGTGATGTGGCTGCAAAAAAGGCGCATGCTCTTTTGGGCTGCATTCATAGAAGCATAGCTTCCAAATCCCGGGAAGTATTAGTTCCCCTCTACTCAGCTCTGGTTAGGCCTCATCTGGAGTACTGTGTCCAGTTCTGGGCACCACACTTTAAGAAGGATGCAGCAAGCTGGAAAGGGTTCAGAGGAGGGCAACCAAGATGATCAGGGGACTGGAAACAAAGCCCTACGAGGAGAGACTGAAGGAACTGGGCCTGTTTAGCCTTGAGAAGAGAAGACTGAGGGGAGAGGATAGCGCTCTTCAAGTACTTGAAAGGTTGTCCCAGAGAGGAAGGCCAGGATCTCTTCTTGATCATCCCAGAGTGCAGGACATGGAGTCCAACAAGTGACAGGAAGCCAGATTCCGGCTGAACATCAGGAGAAACTTCCTGACTTCCTGACTGTTAGAGCAATACGACAATGGAACCAATTCCCTGGGGAAGTGGTGGGCTCTCCCACGCTGGAGGCGTTCAAGACGAGGCTGGACGGCCATCTGTCAGGGATGCTCTGACGTGGACTCCTGCACCGAGCAGGGGGTTGGACTCAATAGCCTTGTAGGCTCCTTCCAACCCTTCTATTCTATGATTCTACTTCTCTTCCAAACAACATAACATCTGCTTCTCTTTCGTAGGTCCTATTCACTGTTTTAATGTTCCACATCATTGGCGTTATGAGTAGGACATGTGGTCCAACTTCCTTATCTGATGCACATTTTTCCGGACTTAAGGTAGAAACCTTGCTTTTCCTGAGTTTAGCTGGGAAAATATTTTACTTTGCTTTTCTTATGTCAGCAAGCTTAGAGGTCAACGAGAAGTTCAGTCAAAAGTCACAGCATGTCCGCACAAATGCTTCTGTTAGAACGCCTCAGTTATCAAACTGATTCAAATTTCATTCAGGAATATATCTCAATATTTCATTTGATTCTTAATGAAAATTATAAACCTGTGAGAGAGATAAGCTTATGAGGAATATGTGGAAGACCGACGTCTCTGTTTTAGAAGAGGTGGTATAGAAAATGAATGAATAGAATAGAATAATACTTGCAAGGTAGCCTATTACGCAGTTTGGTGCAGGAGCCTTGCCAGATGCAAAGGCTTCTGGGGAAAATATTTGTCACAAATCAAAGCCTAGAAAGTACTTGTTAACCAGTGCAGATAATTGAGTATCAGACTAATACAATTTTAATAACATGCAGTGGTTAACAGCCTAGCTGCTGCATTTTGCACCAACTGAAGTTTCTGGAAGTGCTTCAACGCTTTGTAGAGCCTGTTTCAGTAATATAAATGTGATGTCACAAAGGCATGGATAACTTTTGCCAAATCAGGCAACATCTGGAAATGTTGCACCAGGAGCACTGAATGTAATTGTGCAGACCTGGAAATCCAGGGACCGCGCAGGATCAAGGAACGCTCCCAAGCTACAAATCTGATCTTTCAGGGGGAGTGAAACCTCTTCCAGAATGAGTTGAACCCCAGTCCCTGAGCCTGACTTTCTCCAGACCAGCAGCACCTCCATTTTGTCTGGATTTAATCTCAGATTGTTCCTCCTCCAGCCAATTTTTGAGCCCAGGCAAAGTTGAAGGGCACTGGCCTCTTCCTTGCTGTTAGTGACAAACAGAGGTAGAGCTGGATATCATTTGCATATTGGTGCCACTTCACTCCAAAGCTCTGGACAACTTCTCGTAGCAGCTTCATGTAGATATTATATCACTTAGGGGACATGATAAAACTCTGTGGGGCACCAAAGGCCATGGTGTCAAACGGTAGTTCCCCAGTGGCACCTTCTAGACACAACCCAACAGAATAGACTGGATCCACTGCAGTACAGTGCATCTTTGTCCCCAGGGCCTAACCCTTCCAGCTGGCCCAGAAGGCTACCATGGTGGATGGTACTGAAAGCCACCAAGTGGTCCAGGTGAACTAATAGGGCTGCACTTCCCCATCCAATTCCCAGCACTGGTCAACCACCAAGATGACCAAAGCAATCTCAGTCTCATATCCCAGTTGAAAGCCTGACTGAGATCAGTATCATCCTTGTGTCTGTATTTGTGAGTCCGCCGCCTGCCTTATGGTACATTTGAGACTGGCCTATAATTACTTTAGTGGCTGAAGGGAGGATTTCTTTAATAAAGGTCTTATTACAGCCTTCTTTAGTCACTGGGGAACAAACAGCGAGCTTTGGCTATTGGGTGTATAGAAATTAAATAAATAAATAAAAACTCCTCCCACGAGACCTTAATCACCTCCCTTGGTCATGGGAACAATTAATTAGCTAGGATTTAATCAGCCAGGAAGAACAATGGTTGAGTAAACATGTGGTATCTCTCCTGTAGTGGTAACCACAGCATACACCCTGTCCACATACTCAAGATTTACCAGTAGGAAGGAAACTAACACAGCCAGACAAGCAACAACCTGATTTGCCTCAATATTGGTGTCCCAGTCCTGGCAGATTTCAGCAGCTTTATCTACAAAGAGCTGTGCAAATTATCACAGCAAGCTAGCAACTCCTTCAAGCCCCCCTCCCCCAATCCTGGGGGGTGTCTCCACAACAACAGAAGGAGAACCCAATGGTGGCTTACCCAGATTTTTCAAGGAGCTGGGTCCGCGCAGGGCTCCACAAATGAGTGCACCACACCATTCTAAGTCCTTTCACAGGAACATACTTCTGGGTGGGGTGGGAGGATTGGAGTGAACGTCATCAGACTGGCAGGGGCTGATCAACGAATGGGAGAGGCTTCCCCTGACCTTCCTTACAGCTGACAAAGCTGCGAACGATTGAAGATTCACATTAATTACGCCAAAGCAAACATTAAAGAAATACAGGTGCAGCCTTCTTTCTCCCCCGAAGCTCCTGATGCTGCGAACAATCAAAGCTTCGCATTAATTACTCCCTTACAGCTGAGAAAGCAGCTTCAACATAGCATTTCACAGCCTTTAGGAGAGTTAACCCTCTAAATGCTTGAAGCACTGTGGCTCCTACCAGCCCCCTTTCTAATCCCCTTCCTTCTTTCCACTGAAGCTCTCGATGCTGCAAAGGATCAAAGCTGCGAATTAATTACTTCCGAAAAGCAAGGAAGCAAACATCAAAGATACACAGCTTTGACATTAAGGCTCCTAAATGCCAGATGCATGGGAATCTCGGCAACTTCTAGAGTGCGCATTTTGGGAACAAGCCTCATTGACCACAATGGGAGTTACTTCTGAGTAGACACACATATGTTTGTGCTAGGAAACACAGGGACAGGAAACCAGCCCCCTTTCTAATAGGGATGTCAGAGAATTTCGCGACGGATCTCGGTGAGGCCGAATGCCAGTGCATTCGGGCCCCCGAAATCCGTCGCGGAACGAAGCCTCTGCCCCCCCAACCCATGAAAGGCGTACGGGATGAAGTCCCTGCCGCCCCCACCCCACAAAATGCGTGCGAAACAGAGCACTTACCTGCTCCCATCCGTGCTGCTTTGCGAATGGCGGCCCTCCTGCGGCCGCCATTCGCTTCCTCCTCTCCATAGCCATGATAGGCTACGTAAATACGTAGCCTATCGCGGCTAACGCAGGGACGCCATTTGCATCCCTGCAGAGGCTGTGATAGGCTACATAAGTACGTAGCCTATCACGGGGGGGGGACCCCAGCGTACACTGGGGGGTTTTCCCCCCTGCCATGATAGGCTACGTAAGTATCATGGCTCAATACAGGGATGCAAATGGCGGTGGCTACGACAGCCGCCATTTGCGTCCCTGCAGGGCTGCCCAGCAGCCAGATGTCCGGCTGTGGCCAGCCGGCCGGCAGCCCCGCGGCTTGGTTGCGGAGCTGGCCGGGCAGGATTCCGGAAGAAGGGACGGAGCGCCTCCCCCCCCGTCGATTCCGAGGGGAGGGACGGAGCGCCTCCCCCTCACCGCAGATTGCTCGACGCGGAGCCAGGTAGGTGTTTCGTACATCCCTACTTTCTAACCCAATGCAGTGCAGGGTCAAAGGTGCAAATTAGTTACTTCTGAACGGCAATAAACCAAACAACAGAGAATCACAGCTTCGAGATCGCTCTTTTCAGCCCTTAGGGAATTAGTGCTTTAAAATGTGCTATTTTGATTGAGGGAGATCTTTGTAAATTTTAAAGTGCACATTCAGAGGACAAGCCTCGTTGACAACAGTGAAAAAAGCCACAGACACAAATGACGAAGCAGACGCCATTTGCAGCCGTAAAGCCCTTAGTTTAAGCTAACTGTAGCCATTTACGGCTGCATTTAGCGTAATCTAGGAGCTTTATGGACGCAAATGGCATCTGCTACGCCATTTGCGTCCAGAGTCAGCCTCAACCAGCGATACGGCATGGCAATGGCAGCTGTATTGCTGGTGCTCTGTAGCCGCTGGCACGGAGGATCTGTCCAGGGAGGATTCCGTGGGGAGGTGAAGGTAAGGGATCCTTTATGCCACGGATTCCGAAGGCTGGATTCTATTGAATCCGGCCTCATTGGGGTCCGTGGCAGATTTCTCTGACGTCCCTACTCAAAACAGAGCCAGCTCGCAGCAAATGGACCATGTAGACATCCCCCTGGTGAAGGAGACCCCCCTGCCCGCACAGTACAGAAAAGCATCACCAGCCTATTTTATGTGGACCCAGTGGTGGTAGAGAAGTAAGCTCTGTTTGCTGTCCTTCACCGCCATGGAATCAGTCTCCTAATGTTCAGCCTGATTTGTCCCAAATTTTTCTCCATTGGCACTCTAGTCATTGTCCCTCCTGTTTCACTGCCCTCATCTCCCTGTTAAATCAGGGAGGAGAAGGTGCTTTGGAGCAATAGCGTGAACCACTTGGGCCAATTTGGTGTTCCACAGATCAGCAAGATCTTTGGTATACTGCCAACTAATGAGGCAGGAAACTCACAAAGTGCATTCAGGAAACTATTTGACTCTATCAGGCACCTAGGGAAGAACATCTTAGGGTGTCATCCTATGCAAGTTTAGACAGAAAAAAGTCCTACAACTCCCATCATTCCCCAGCCAGCTATGCTATCTGTGGAATGCTAGGAGTTGTAGGATTTTTCTTTGTCTAAACATGCATAGGATTGTGCCTTTAATTAATCTACCACCCCTACAGAGATCCATACTAGCAGACAGTCCAAAGTTAACCAGAAAGTGATCGAACCATGACAATGGAGTCATCTGTGTAACGTTTTGCCATGCCACAACTTGTGAAGCAGGCTAGTTGCCCACGTGTCTATCTAATCCATAGGATGCAACCACCATCCCCTTTTTCCTCTACTGCTGGGTAGGAGCGCCCTTGTAAAGGTACAGTCCTGTTCATTATGTGAGTTAAGGGCCTCATCAAGGCAATTCAGAGCCACCATTTTAAGAGTCTTCCTTCAGGGCTTCAAAGCCACTCCCTCGGGAAAGCAGAAAATGTCCACGGCTGAGAAAGAGGGGGCTGCGGCAGAAAACCGAAACAACAAAGACTCTTTGCTCTATATCAGGTGATATAGGCAAACAAGAACATATAAAATATAGGAAATTTAAAGACTACTTCACATTTAACCATTCTTAAGTAACACTGCTAGTCATTCATGACCACAGAAGCGTCTTCGGACAACGCTGGCTCTTCGGCTTAGAAATGGAGATGAGCACCACACCCTAGAGTCGGACACGATTGGTTGGGGACACCTTTTACTAGTAATTAGTAACAGTTGATAACTAAGAAGGCGTGCAAAATAAGGCATCCTATAAAACAACAAAACCAAAACATGAAATAAGTTCCTGGCTTAAAAGCAACAAGTGCAGCTGGGTTCCTCTTTGGGACACAGAAGATCACTTCCAGGAGATGAGCAGAAAGGAGAAGCAGGAGCCATTCCTTCTCAGGAACTTCATGTACTCTGTTGTTGTTGTTGTTGTTGTTGTTCAGTCATTCAGTCGTGTCCGACACTTGGTGACCCCATGGACCATAGCACGCCAGGCCTTCCTGTCCTCCGCTCTCTCCCGGAGTGTGCTCAAGTCCATATTCATTGCATCGGTGATGCTAGCTAGTCATCTCATCCTCTGCCGCCCCTTCTCCTTTTGCCTTCCATCTTTCCCAGCATCAGGGTCGTTTCCAGGGAGTTTTCTCTTCGCATTTGGTGGCCAAAATATTTGAGCTTCAGCTTCAGTATCTGTCCTTCCAATCAGCACTCAGGGTTGATTTCCTTTAGGATGGACTGATTGGACCTCCTTGCAGTCCAGGGGACTCGTAAGAGTCTTCTCCAGCACCACAGTTTGAAAGCATCGATTCTTTGGCGCTCAGCATCCCTTATAGTCCAGCTCTCACAGCCATACGTTGCTACTGGGAAAACCATAGCTTTGATTAGACGGACCTTTGTCGGCAAGGTGATGTCTCTGCTTCTGACTATGCTGTCTAGGTTTGCCATAGCTTTCCTCCCAAGGAGCAAGCGTCTTTTAATTTCATGGCTACAGTCACCGTCTGCGGTGATCTTGGAGCCCAAGAAAGTAAAAACTGTCACTGCTTCCATTTCTTCCCCTTCTATATGCCAGGAAGTGATGGGGCCAGATGCCATGAGCTTAGTTTTTGTAATGTTGAGTTTCAAACCAGCTTTTGCAGTCTCCACTTTCACCCTCAACAAGAGGCTCTTGAGATCCTCTTCGCTTTCTGCCATTAGGGTGGTATCGTCTGCGTATCTGAGGTTGTTGATAATTCTCCCAGCAATCTTAATTCCGACCTGTGATTCATCCAACCCGGTGTTTCTCATGACATACTCTGCATATAAATTAAATAAGCAGGGCGACAATATGCAGCCTTGTCGTACTCCTTTCCCAATTTTGAACCACTCGGTTGTTCTATGTCCAGTTCTTACTGTTGCTTCTTGACCCTCGTACAGGTTTCTCAGGAGACAGGTAAGGTGGTCTGGTACCCCCATCTCTTTCAGAATTTGCCACAGTTTGTTGTTATCCACACAATCAAAGGCTTTAGCATAGTCAATGAAGCAAAAATAGACGTTTTTCTGGAATTCTCTTGCTTTCTCCATGATCCAGCAAATGTTTGCGATTTGATCTCTAGTTCCTCTGCCTCTTCGAAACCCCGCTTGTACTTCCAGTAGTTGTCGGTTCACATGCTGCTGAAGCCTAGCTTGTAGGATTATGAGCATAACCTTGCTGGCATGTGAAATGAGTAGTTTGTACAGTAGTTTGAACACTCTTTGGCATTGCCCTTCTTTGGAATTGGAATGTAAACTGACCTTTTCTAGTCTTGTGGCCACTGTTGAGTGTTCCAAATTTGTTGGCATATTGAGTGCAGCACTTTAACAGCATCATCTTTTAGGATCTTAAATAGCTCAGCTGGAATACTGTCATCTCCGCTAGCTTTGTTGTTACTAATGCTTCCTAAGGCCCACTTGACTTCACTCTCGAGGATGTCCGGCTCAAGTTCAGTGACCGCACTATCATGGCTATCAGGGACATTCAGATCTTTCCTGTATAGTTCTTCTGTGTATTCTTTCCACCTCTTCTTAATCTCATCTGCTTCTGTTAGGTCCCTGCCTTCTTTGTCCTTTATCATGCCTGTCTTTGCACAAAACGTTCCCTTGAGATCTCCGATTTTCTTGAAAAGTTCTCTAGTCTTTCCCATTCTATTGTTTTCCTTGATTTCTTTGCATTGTTCATTTAAGAAGGCCTTCTTGTCTCTCCTTGCTATTCTCTGGAACTCTGCATTCAGTTGGATAGATCTTCCCCTTTCTCCTTTGCTTTTCGCTTCCCTTCTTTCCTCAGCTACTTGTAAAGCCTCATCAGACAGCCACTTTGCTTTCTTGCATTTCTTTTTCTTTGGGATGGATTGAGTTGCTGCCTCCTGAACAATGTGACGGACCTCCATCCATAGTTCCTCAGGCGCTCTGTCTATCAGGTCTAATCCCTTAACTCTATTCCTCACCTCCACTGTATATTCATAAGGGATATGATTGAAGTCATACCTGAATGGTTTAGTGGTTTTCCCTACGTTCTTCAATTTAAGCCGAAATTTTGCAACAAGAAGCTCATGATCTGAGCCACAGTCAGCTCCAGGTCTTGTTTTTACTGATTGTATAGAGCTTCTCCATCTTTGGCTGCAAAGGACATAATCAATCTGATGTCGATATTGACCATCTGGTGATGTCCATGTGTAGAGTCGCCTCTTGTGCTGTTGGAAAAGAGTGTTTGCTATGATCAGCGTGTTCTCTTGGCAAAACTCGATTAGCCTTTGTCCTGCTTCATTTTGTACACCAAGGCCATGCTTGCCTGTTATCCCGGTGATTTCTTGACTTCCTACTTTAGCATTCCAATCCCCTATGATGAAGAGGACATCTTTTTTTTGGTGTTCTAGAAGGTGTTGTAGGTCTTCATAGAACCGATCAACCTCAGCTTCTTCGGCATCAGTGGTTGGGGCATAGACTTGAATTACTGTGATGTTGAATGGCTTGCCTTGGATTCGTACTGAGATCATTCTATTGTTTTTGAGATTGTACCCCAGTACTGCTTTTCCCACCCTTTTGTTGACTATGAGTGCTACTCCATTTCTTCTAAGGGATTCTTGCCCACAGTAGTAGATATAATGGTCACCTGAATTAAATTCGCCTATGCCTGTCCATTTTAGTTCGCTGATTCCCAAGATGTCAGTGTTCAATCTTTCCATCTCATGTTTGACCACCTCCAGCTTACCTTGATTCATTGATCTGACATTCCAGGTTCCTAAACAATATTGTTCTTTACAGCATCGGACTTTCTTTTCACCACCAGACACATCCACAGCTGAGTGTCCTTTCGGCTTTGGCCCAGCCGCTTCACTCTTTCTGGCACTACTTCGAAATACCCTCTGCTCTTCCCCAGGAGTATATTGGACACCTTCCGACCTGAGGGGCTCATCTTCCGGCGTCATCTCTTTTAGCCTTGTGATACGTTCCATGGGGTTTTCTTGGCAGGAATACTGGAGTGGGTTGCCATTTCCTTCTCCAGTGGACCACATTTTGTCAGAACTCTCCACCATGACCTGTCCGTCTCGGGTGGCCCTGCATGGCATAGCTTATGGCTTCACTGAGTCACGCAAGCCCCTTCGCCACAACAAGGCAGCGATCCATGAAGTGTTCCATGTACTCTGAAGTTGGTGCAAATTCTTGCCCAGCTAACTGCTTGAGTGCACGAATGTGTGTTTGGTGGGGGACTGGTAGTAGAATACTTCATATGGGGGAAGTTAGGATTGGAAGTCCCCACTACAATCCCAGAAAAAGAAATTGCCAGATTGGATGTCTTCCCTCCTTTGGCTTCACCTTTAGTTCTGCTCCCATTCTGGTTTTCTTCTGCAGTAGGTCTGCTTGAGAGGAAGATGCCACAAACAGGTAAGCAAGCAAGATGGTTAAATCTCACCATCCATCCAGATATGGCAAAAAAAAAGATATGGCAGATATGGCTCTGGATGTTTCCTCAGCTATGCACAGGCAAGGCCCCTGTCCCAAAGAGATGGTCCTTGCACCCATCAAAATGTCTGTGCCTTTCCCCCACAACGTCGCTTCCATTTCTTCCTCTGTTGCTCGTGATGGCTGCTGGGCCTGTGATCCCAGACATCCTGTTGTACTGTGATACTCTGCACTGCAGCCCACAGGTGCATGGCAAGCAGCAGAACACGGGGCTTTGGCCCAGTTTTGACTGGCGTCGTTATGGGGTGTGCAAGAAACTGCCTCTGCTGCCACCTGTCATCTGGTACATATGCATGTGCTTTCCAGAGTAATAAAAGAGTTCTGGAAGTGAATTATACGATGCTAGGAAATCTGCATCTGCCCTTAATCTAAGTGCAAGTCCTGAAGAGGATCCCCCCCCCCACCCCCGATTAAAGGGCTGGTGCATGCTTGTGATGAGTGCTGTCTACCGTCAAGTGCACAAGGCTGCATGACAGGCCTTTCCCCATTTCTGGCCTCTTCCCCACTAGAGAGGACAAGTTATTATCCTCCCCCAAAGCCGCAGATTGCACCTTTCACTCAGGATATTCTGTATGCTTTTGGTTGCTGCTGTTGTTCCAAGTTCCCTGGACAGGCACTGAATGATACCGATGAATAATATGTGCAAAATTAATTGTTGCACTAGAGTGATTTTCTACTGATAAGCAGGTTGATCCTGCTAGAGATGACAGAATCGTGAATTTCAATTGTGTATCTTGCAGCTGAGTGTCGTTATGGAGTGAGAAGTGTGTAATGACGGAGGTGTCTTTATCAACCTGTTCTCTGTATTGTGTTTTTGTCACAGCCATCTGCTCTGTGGAGAGTGGCAGCTGCCAGGTCGTACAAATAGCTCGGTTGTGTACTTTCACGTAGAGCAACATATTGTCGTAATTTCTCTGATATTACTGGATGGAATAACATTAACCAAGGTAAGACGGCATTTTTCCTGTAGCGCTTTGCAATGAGTGGGTTGGTGACAGGGTGTTCTTGTACTGGTGGGAAATATTTTCACACAGCCAGGCAGCAGGCCTGTTCCCCAAAAGCCCAGGAGATGGAACTCCCCACCTTCTCATCTTGCTCCAAGGCTGTCACATATTCTAAAGGCTGTCACACAAGGCTAAAGACATGGACGCAAATGGCAGCAGCTAGAGCGGCCACCATTTGCATTCCTTCCTACTGCCGTGATAGGCTACATATATATTTACGTAGCCTATCACGGCAAAAGACGGGCGCAAATGGTGGCCGCTATGCCATTTGCGCCCCCGTCTTTTGCCATGATAGGCTACGTAAGTATATATGTAGCCTATCATGGCTAAAGACACGGACGCAAATGGTGGCAGCTACCCATTTGCGTCCCTGCCCTGAGCCATGATAGGCTACGTAGATGCCATTTGCGGCTGTAGCCCGGCAGCGGCTGGAGCTGCAGCCAGGTAGGCTCCGTTTCGCAGGGCCTTCGCAGGGTGGTGGGGCGGGTTGCTCTGTTCCGCCACGGATTCTGGGAGGCCAAATTCACTGGAATTCGGCCTCCCTGGGATCTGTGGCAGAATTCTCTAACATCCCTAAACTAAACTAAACATACGTGTTGACCCTCCCATTCCACTTCCTCCTGTGCCTTCCTGACTATATAAAAGCTACGCTAGAGCATTGGTAGGTTCCTCTGGGCATGTGAAGAATGGGGGCAGGAGTTAGGGTGAAAGGGAAACCCGGACCTGGAAATAATTCCAAATGCCATTCTGAAGGTGGGAGTCCAAGTCCCATCCTCAGAAATAACCTCCAGGTCCCAAACTCAGAAAATATTCTAAGTTCCAAAGTCTGAGATTCTAAAGCGATCCATAGTTACCCCAATCCTCCAGTCAAAATGGGGTGCGCGTGGTTAGCGCATTCACTCACCAATCTGAAGCACGGTGTCTCCTCTATCTCCCACAATTTCACATGTTTGGGGAACGTCTCTGGCACCATTACAAACGGGCTACTTTGAAATGTCCCCATATATGGCCCAACATCTGCCATCTGGGCATGTTATCTTGACAGGCACATTTCTCCCTGGTATATCTTCTTTGAACTCCCGGTCAGCTTTGGCCATTTTTGGTCATATCCGCCCAAACACCTCCTCCCAGTTGTCGCTCGTGCTCAGGGCTACAGCTTCCTCTGCCCAACTAGCCTCGAGGAAGGACATGCTCTTATCAGCAGGTGTGTGCCACGAGATGTCAAAACAGTGCTTTTCCTCCTCTCAGTAGCCTCTGAGCGTGCTCATTTCTGCTGTTCATCTCACTTACACACTCTGCCAGCACATCGTGGCCTTGAGCAAGCTCTTGTGAAGCCTCTTGTACAGACAGCTGTATCCCCCCCGCCCCCTTTCTTCAGAGAGAGGCCTGCAAAATCTTAGCTGGAGTCTCAGATAGTGAAATAATATCAATTAGCATAGAATCAAACTTCATGGTCTTCTCACCCAGGGGTCAAAAGTCTGGAATATAAAACTGGTCATGAGTCTGGGCTCTTCTAGGGGCTCTTCTTGTAGGTCTCCCCAAAACCCTCACTCCGGTAGGGATGGCTGTGAAATCCGCCATGGACTGAAATGAGGCCGAATTCCAGTGAATTCGGCCCTCCGGAGTCCATAGCGGAACGAATGTACTTACCCCTGCCACCCTGGACACAGCAGGCTGAGTCTCCCCTCCCAGCCG
Organism: Heloderma suspectum; assembly: GCF_057233095.1. Classification (NCBI taxonomy): domain Eukaryota; kingdom Metazoa; phylum Chordata; class Lepidosauria; order Squamata; family Helodermatidae; genus Heloderma; species Heloderma suspectum. Next base: position 37,337,432 of record NC_139469.1, on the reverse strand, counting down.
ATTCCGTTCCGCTGTCCTGAGCGGAACCAGGAAGTGATCGGATGTAAATGGCGTCCACTACACCATTTGCGTCCACGTTTCTTCTCGCAATAGGCTATGCGTCTTTATTTACGTAGATACTTAAGTAGCCTATTGCGTGAAAAAAACAGGGACGCAAACAGCGTAGTGGATGCCATTTGCGTCCCTGTTTTTTCACGTAATAGGCTACGTAAATATCTATGTAAATAAAGAGGCGTAGCCTATCGCGAAAAGAAACGAGGACGCAAATGGCATAGCGGGCGCCCTTTGCGTCTGGATCACTTCCTCTTTCCACTCAGACAGCGATACGGACTGGAGCCAGCCGGCGGCTCTGCAGACTTGCTGCGGAGCGGAGCTGGCCAGCGAGGATTCCAGAGGGGAGCAACAGATCACCTCCCCCCACCCCCGCAGACCCCCGGTGGACTGGAAGTAAGGGATTTCGTACATCCCTACACTCAGGTCATTCAACCGTTCCAGATCAAATTAGCCATCTTTATTCTTTGTTAACCCTTTTAGTACCAGATTAACAAGGAGAGCGGGGTGGGGGTGGGGAAGCCTGTCTGTCCACATGTCCACAGCAATTTAATTCAAGTACTTTAATTCACCCTAACTTCCCCTGAGAGAGGGAGCATGTGAGGGAAGGTGTTTGCTAAATGTGCCTTCTCGGGAGTAAGTCACGCACGTCCATTGGACCTGACTGAGCAGATTAAGGAGAATGGGCAGAAAGCCAGCATCCACTCATGCGCTGCCCCGCACCTATGCAGTGCATGGCACTGTTCTGCTCACCCACCCATTTGCCCAGTGCAAGTAGGCTTTTTTAAAGGTATGTGTACATCACTTCACTGGCTACCATGTGCTGCTGGAGAAGCAAAGAGGAAACTCTGGATTAAACCGGAAATGGATCGTGAAGCGTCTCCAGGTGGACGGGGCCCTGGACATGTCTTGGAGTCACAGCTGCCCATGTCTCGGGCTGCTCATTGTCTTGAGATGGCTGCTTGCTGCCTCCTGGACCTTTTTCTTCAGCTGGGTCACTCCAGTCGAAGGCCCTCCCTTCGGCCCCTCCTTGGGAATCAAGCCAGTCAGTGGAGTCTTCTCAAGGGCCCTCCCTTGACCATAATAATAGCTTTGCTTCCACCTGACTGCTCGTTTGGGCATGCCGTGGATGGACACCTGACCTGTTTGTGTTTCTCCACAGGGCCAGCAGCCACTCTGGGGCAGCGGCAGGGGGCGGGGCTGGATTGGAGAACAGCACGGGAAAAGGCTACTTTCCAGGGAATTACTGGCAGACCCCTGAACTTAAGGACTAGGGAGAGTCCCTCCCCTTTTCCCTTGGATCCTCTGGGCGCAGCCGTTGTTTGCGTGCCAACCGGGCACTATGCCTCCCTTCTGCGCCCTCCATTTGGCGCCGCTCTCTGCGTCGGCGTCGCGCGTCCACCAAGTCTACTTCCCGCGCTCGGTCACTCCCTGGACTGCTATCTAATCTAGGAATGCTGGTGGGAGGAATCTCCGTCAGCTGTGGGCCCTGGGAAAGAGGAGCGCGCTCTTCTCCCAGGAGCGACTGCTCTTCCTCAGAATCAGAACTACTCTGGGATTCTATGGGCTCAGTGTCCACCCTGACAGTGGGAAGTCCAGTCGGGTTTGGCCCCCCTTGTTCACGCGGGAAGAGCGGTCTCCCCCTCACCATAAAAGACGGCGTATCTGCAGCAGGAGCGTGCACACTGCTCCCACTGTCACTTGAGAACTCCGTCTTCCGGATGTGTGCAGTTCCACGGAGGACAACCCAGGCTGCTCCAGCCCTCGTTAGCTCTACTCCCACTCCTGCCCTTCTCCCCAGTGCTTCCCTCCCTTCTCCGTTTTTATTTGTTTGTTTGATTTATGCCCCCCCTTTCCACCCAAAAAACGGCACTCAAAAGATGGCATGGTTGGGGGTCCATGGGGAACACGTAGCTTGGCAGTGCCTGGGCGTCCCCTTCTTCACCAGAGAAAAGGCTAGTAAAGGGACATGGGAGGGCTCCACCTGACCCTGTTCTCCTGCCCCCACCACAGTGGCAGCCCTGGTGCCCTGGTTATCCACAGCATTCCCCAGAAGAAGGGGAACCCCTTCTCCTCTCCTCTGTCAGAGGCAATACCCTTATGCCTCTTGCAGCCAAACCCCAAAATAAGGAGGCGACACACAGAAAGTTGGGTAAGCCTGGACCACAATTGTATTACTTAACATTAACTTAATGTAACCTTATCTGCAGCAATGAAGACAGCACGGGATCCCATTCGCTTAACGGGGGAGCAGGCCTGGCCCTCGGACAGAGGCAGCAGATCCGCTGCCCCCACCCCTGGCACACCTCGGTGCTGATGGGGAGCCTCTTGAGTCACCAGCCCCTGAATTCCCAGATTCTAGGTGGGTGACCCACCTGAGCCCCCAAAGGGAGTCCTTCCCCGCCCCTAGACAGCAGGTCCCAGGAGCCCCTTTTCACCTTAAAGTTGCCTGTGGGTGCTCACTGATGCTCCCTCAAACTTTCAGTGTCCCCACTGCCCACTATGAGGAACTTGTTTCCCCCCTTACCTCCACCTGCACTGAGTTAATTCCTGCAGGCACCACTGCAGATCACCTAAGAATATGTCGTTGCCCTCGTCTGAGAAGTGGACCCTGTTACCGCTATAGAGGTGGGGCAGTGAATAAATAGTCCCCAAATTGGCAAGTACCCAACCCTCTGGCTAGTGCGTGTCTTCGTTCCGTACTGACACTGTGCTGTGCTCTGTACAAACATTGTGGGTCACCTTCCCCAATCTATTTACATTTGGGTAGGAGCTCCAGCCACATGATGGGGGTCCCCAGCCAGCTATTTCTAGTCTGCCCCAGGTCAGCATTTGCCCTCAGAATCAGAGCTTTATCTTTCATGATGCCAAGGCCATTCCCACCTAAGTGCACCACCAAAACCAGAGCGTTGGTAACACTTGTCCCCACTTCATGCCACTCTGAGCCGTTCCACAATGGCCACTTCACTGAGCCCCAGTTGGGAGCACCAACTGGTTTTGGGTGCTCTCTTGCCAGCCCAGCACACCATGCTGTGTCCACAGATGATGAGCTTTACTCACTGGCATCCCCTCTTAAAACCTAATACGAAGCAACATGTTAATAACCTCAGAACAATATTAACTATACAACAACTCCTCTCCCAAGGGTCCCTCAGTGCGCTTTTCTGGTAACCCCAGCAGCCTTACATAGGTTTTACAGGCCTGTGAGTGCTACCGCCTCCCCGCCCTGATTTCCTGCTCTGGAAAACTGAGGGCTGCTGCCGTGGACGCCACACCGATCTTGAGTGAGTGTGCCAAATACTTGCTCCAAACCACCAGTATTCCCTAGCACTCTCTCTGTGACCACCCAAAACTGACGCTTCGTTAGAGGAACCCCACCTTCATGGCCAAATAAGAAACCTGGGCCTCTCCCCCTCTTTGCAGTGAGCCCCTGTAAAGCTCACACAAGGCGCAGGGCGCCATCCTGAGTGGCTGCCAGCGGTTCTTCACCACCTCTGGTTTTAGACCGGTGTAGCTGGATCTGTACGTTGCTTCCCACAAAACCTGTGAACTCCAGCTGCAGTGGTTGCCTGGTCATGTCCGCTTTAGACTCCCCAATCCTGAATGCACTGAAAAAGGATGTCGTTGCCGCCCCATGAAACAAAGTTCCCTCATATGGGGACGAACAAAATCTTGGCCGGTTTTGGCCAGACACTTCAGCGTGTCGGGTGAGGCTGGGCACCTGGTGTCAGGTCTGACTACTCTCTCCCTAGACTACCCCTCTAGCACGTGCCTTATGCTGAAATCTCCCTTGGGACTTGGCACAGAAGGCCAGGGCTGCTAGCTGGCCCCTTACAGATCTTATGGCCAAAACCTGCTGGTATGGAGTCAGGCAGTGCTGCACTAGGGCCCAATCCAGACAGAGATGCTTCCTGAGGTGATTCAGTTTAAAACCAGATTTTCACCATTTTGGATTTGCTCTTCCCATGGCACACGTTGCCAGCTAATGCACTGTATACCTGGGGAAAAACTCACTGCTGCTGGGCAAATGTCAGGAGAAACTGTATTATTTTGTGCATATGTGGCCAGAGTCCTGCGACCAAATGACACAACATCAACAACCTTCCTTCCTTCCTTCCTTCCTTCCTTCCTTCCTTCCGTCCTTCCTTCCTTCCTTCCTTCCTTTTTACATTCATTAAGCTTGGTGCAACAGAGTGGAGATTTTTTAAAAGTCATCCCAAAAGCAATGTGCTGACTTTCTTAGGAGTAAGCCTCATTGAAGAGAATATGATTTACTTCTGAGGAGACATGTGTATCAGCATGTTTTCAGCTAGTTGTTCCTTGAGGCAAAGAAATAAAAAGGGCAACGGAGAGGACATGTCTTATTCATGCACAGGTATGCATTAACAAACAACCCACCCCACCCTGGTCAGCGGAGGGTGAAGGCGACAGCAAAGGTTAACTCCTTGCATTCCTGTCAGGTCCACCCTTAGCTGGTGCAACTTTCCGTTCCTCCTCACAGTGCTGAAACCACTCCACTCCAGAGTAGTACCGCAAGTTTAGGACACACTGAGTCCCTATACATATGGAAGTCACAGTAACTGGAAAATCCGTCACAAAAGGACTTTGCGAAAATGGGTTTTTTACATCAAGAAAACCCGGGACTGATACAGATTGGGGGTAATGATGCTCTGACTTGGATTCCTGCATTGAGCAGGGTGTTGGACTCGATGGCCTTGTAGGCCCCTTCCAACCCGACTATTCTATGATTCTATGTAACATCATGTGTCACACCTGTGTATGAGGTGCAGTAGCACCACAGTAAATACCCTATGTAGATTGGGCCTAGGTGATTGATGGGCAAGGGCCACGTGTCCTGAAGTTCCTGCTGAATCTGAAAACTATTGAAATCTGACCTGGTCCTGTCATAACTTTACCTAGTGCTGGGTGCCAATGATAACCCTATGGCGTCTGTGCGCCAGTCCTCTGAGCACCTAGAGTTCTTCCGGTGTCGCCTCTGGCTCTCTCCTGGCTCTGGGGCTAAGGCCATGTGGCCTCAAGAAAGAGCATCAGCAGTACCATTATCCAACCTGGGATGTGACAGACCAGGAAAAGGAAATTGTGGCAAAGGCACTGTAGGGTAAAGGCTCTAACTAGCCTCATAAGCTGTTCTGATTTTGAGGTGACCGAGTTGGTTGTATGGTGGTCTGATGGTCATGCCAAAAACGAATGGTAGCATCAGACAACTCCCTGGCCCATGTCTTTATGGCCATGACAATTGGGAAGATTCCCAGGACTGTTAAGCCCCAGTAATGCCCCTGTCTGCCGGTTCTGCAGGCAACTGCTCCACACACCACCTCTCCCTAAAATATGCCCCCAACCACTGGAGCTGGCTGCGTCCAGCTTGACTTGCAATTCAGCTAGCATCCACACTTCCTCCCACCAGAAGGGGATCGCGAGGAGGGAGCGCAGCATTGCTGCACCTTCCTTCATGCTCAGAATTACACAGGTGCACTGATGAGCAGTCCATGCCTCCTTCACTGAGTGGCAGAACTGTCGCCGGAAGGCATGGCCAGGGCCACTATCTTTCAGGCAAAGTTCAACTGCCACATCAATTCCTGCAGCTGAAGGAGAGTCACATTCCTATATATCTGGAATTGGGTCAACCACATCTGCAGATATTGTGGCTTTTCTTGCGGAAGCCTAGGCAGCTGGCCATCAGAGTCAAGCTCAATGCCCAGGTATGTGAAGCATAAAGAGGGATCCTTGGTTTTCTCTCTGGCTAATGGCACCCCCAACGCCCTTGCTAGGCTCTTGAATCCCTGCATCAAGGCAGCATCCTGTCCTGATCTAGCTGGACCAGCATACAAAAGACCATCTAGGTAATGTGACACCATTATTTCCCCCTCATCTCCTGAGGGCCCACTCCATTGAGCTTAAAATGCTCAAATGCCAAACAAGACACAGAGCAACTCTTAGGGACCATTCTGTCCATGTAAAATCTGTCCTCAAAGAATTTGCCCCCAAGAGCTCGAAATCTAAAGTGTGTACTAGCAGGAGATAGAAGGCTGACTTGATGTTGCATTTGCCTAGCAATACACCCTTACCACAACGCCAAACCATGTGGATGGTGCTGTCAAAGGAGGCATATTGTACTGTGCATAACTCCTGATGTATGGCACCAATGTCCAACCAATGTCCTCTGCTCGGTTTGGATAGGTGGTGAATGAGCCTGCATTCCCTGGGGGTCTTCTTGGGCACTACTCTTGGGGGAGAACCTAAATAGGGGCATGGGAGAGAACTGAAAAGTCCCAAAATATGCCCTTCATCTAACTCCTTTTGTAACTGTCAGGGGTGTTTCTGAGCGCAGGGAGTGGGACTGCAGTTCAGATTCTGAAGGGGAACGGCCAGACATGGGGGAGGTGTTTTCCCAGGCTAGTCCAGACATGACTGGGCCGGCTTCTCAGGTTACAAACGCCCAGATGGCTGAGGATGAGGGTCCCTCTTCACACACCCCTGTGAGAGTCAGCGAACAGAAGGAGGCGGGGTGTAGGGAGTCTGATCTAATAGACGCCAGGCGCAGAGCAGAGAGAGGGAAGGCAGGGGCGGAACTTAGACGGTCTACCCGGTTGGCCTTGCGTGAAAAGCTGCGCTCAGAAGCCTCACGAGAGAGGGGGGTGTACACCCTTATGTTAGACTAGTGGGACAGCCTTCCTCTTCAAAGGGGGGGGAACTCTCATAACTTCCTTTTGAATTCCCCTGAAGGCATTCCTTTGTAGACTTGAGAGTCACTGAGAATTTGCATCTGTATGACCCTGTGAAGTAATGGATTAAAAGCTGTAGACTGAAGCCTCTCGTCTGTGTTTGTTTTCGGTGTTAAAGTGGGGGCTAAAGGAATCTTGACAGTAGCTTCCTATGGACACTTCCTCCAGGTTGCTTACATGTTGCAGAACCCAGAGTCAGAGAGACCACGGAGTGAAGGAAAAAGAGATTCTTTATTTAACGCGCGGGCTTAAGGCTGGAATCGTTTCCAAAGAGCCAGAAGCCCCGATTTACATTAGCACATTGGTTTTATAGACATTGTGACACATATGAAACGGCTCCTCCTCCCCCTCCCGCATGGGGTTGCAATCCTCAACATTTTTCCTCCTAGCACCATTGTTTATAATACAAGAACTGGGTTATAGGGTAGCCATGATAAGGAGAGAACAGAAGAGAACAGCAGAGAACAAGATATACAACTGTATGACCTTTGACAAGATAAGGAATTCCTGTGTCTCGTCAGCTTACAACAATATATTCAAGGGAGAAAGAGCTCAGCAAGAACATGAAGCATGAGACTGCATGAGGCTACTTAGTCTGATCCCCGATATGGCTGCTACATTCCCCCCTTAAATGCATAATTTCATTACAATTATAGCATTTCTGATAACTATACAAAGCTTTTTGTGACATACATATTACTTAGCCTCTTGTTGGGCTATTAGAGCATAGAGGGCAGCAGTTTTATTAGCTGAGACATAAAACAGATTGGTTAAACAGCGCATAAGACAAGGAACGCAGAGACATAACAGAACTTTTATGAACAACACTGGTAGAATTAGGATGAACAATGCTTTTAAGCTAGCTAAGATCTGGAAGCCAAGGGGTTAACTAATTGAGCTAATTGTTTTGTCTTATTGTTTTGTTAGCTACTATATTGTGCAGCTTGTTGATCTGTTCATCTACAGCATTGCCATTATCAGTTAAGTTAAAACAATAGAGCTTTTGGTGTGTCTCACAACTTAAATGATGAAGAAGGAAGAGGTAATCTATACCAGCTCTATTTTCTAGAACTGCACCTCTTAGATCACGCAACTCTTTATTTAACAATGACAATGCTCGTGAGGTGGCATTTATGCTTTTGGCTAAGCTGCAAGCTAACCGGTTGATTTCCAGACCATCAGCCAAGGCTAAACCTGGAACCTTAACCAGTGACATTGCTAAGGCCAATTTTTCTGAGTCAGAATATAACTGCACATGACTATTACAATTTTTAGTTAGTTGGAGTGCTCGAGGCTGCCGTTGACGGATTTTCTCGGGCTACAGGGGAAGAATTGGCACCAGTTCAATTGGCGGCTGAGGCAACATGGGTGGTTATCAGACAAGTTGGCAGGAATGAATGACCAAGTGCGGGAATTACATGTCTAAAACCATCCATGAGGCAAAAGTATGTGGGCATCATTAAAAGATATGTTTTGAATTTTATTACAGTGGAAGGGGGCCAGGGATAGCTTTGTATTTTCTGGAAAAAATTTTGACAATTAAGCATTTGTGCACACGTAGCATTTGTTTCAGCAATGATGGGGGTGCGTAGAGTGAACTCTGTAGGGGGTAGGATCTTTGCAACCACGCCCCAATTAGCATTTTGGGAATAAGTTAAACTTACACCATAAACTTTTAACATGGTATCTTTTTGAATTTTTCTAGGATGTCTACAGACAGGTATTAGGCAAGAGCTAATAAGCCTGTTTGCAGGTATACCTCTTGGCAAACAAAAATGTTTTACTCTCGTGATGTTAGCCAGGTGAAGCCAGTAATTATCAGCAAATCACTGGGACAAACTTCTTTTTCTAGGGGCAGACCCCCCTTTTTGCACCTTATTAAGGAAACACAATGCAACACTACTAACACTACAACACGCATGTTTGATCTTCTTTGGGATCTGACCGTACGCTGGGCAGCTATTCACCTGGCAAGCTGCAGTAGGGTCTAGTCCCCTTCTTCAATTCTCTAGTTGCAGGTCTGACCGTACGCAGGGGGACAGTTTCCCGGTGTGTCCACAGTAAGGTCTAGCCTGAGTCTTCTTACTGCTTTTTCAGAATGATTTTTAAAGGATTTTCAGGATTTCTGTTTACAGTCTACTCTCCCCCTCTCGCTCTCTTGACTCGTGTCCAATGTATCTAGGTTTTAACTCTAGCTGCTTTCATAGCTGCGGGGGTGGAAAGTATGACAGTTCTGAGTTCTTTCCATCTGGGAGTCAAAGGGTTATTTTTCTCTCTTTAACTCATACTTTAACTCTTGGTTGGAAAGGATGAACTTCTGTGATGGGAATGGCTTATTTTTTTAAGACAAAGCGACGCTGGGCTTGAAGACCTTTGCTCAGTGTTTGGACTTCTTGTTTAAGGCTAACGTTTGCTTGCTCTTGATGCTGCTCCAGTGTCAATTATGAAGTCAATGTCACGGCCCCTCACAGTCAATGTCACGGCCCTTCTCAAGCTGTCTCCCTCTTCGCCCATTCTGGCCTCTTTGGTTTTTTTCCTTTGTGTATTTGATTTATTTTATTTGGGCATTCATGCCACTAATGTCCATCTTGTCCACACTGGGCACACTGGTTCTTTTTTTAAGAATCTTCTGCCTCTGCCGGGTCTTCTTCTTTTTTTTTTTCGTTTACGTCTTCTTGGGCCTCTGGGTCGAGGGGGGTGTACTGGCGATAGGCATTTGAAAGATGCTCCAAGTACGCTCTGGGGCCTCGGTGGCACCTTGCAGCACTTTAGACACTTTGGTCATATTAATTGACTTCTTTATACCTGCCTTTCATGGCTTCTAACAGCAGGGTTTGATACTGGGTGAGGCGCTCTAGCCCAACTTGTGTTTTGGGATTCCAGCAGGGGGGGGTTACTTACAAGGAGACTTTATTGGGTAACTTACAGCACACAGGCGTACTTAATTTTTGGATCAGACAGCTTCTCTGAACCACGAGCTATTGCACTAAATGGGTTTTTATACTATACATGTTACCCATAACACTAGCAAGCATTTTCAGCATAGGCTAGAAGTGTTTGGTTCTCAGGCACAGCTTCCTGTAAACAACTTCGCTTCCCAAAGTGCTTGATAACACTTTTTATTTATTAGTATGGGAAGACAAATTTTTTCTCTTTCTTTTGCTTTCTTTTTCTTTGCTGATCTGCCTGTATTGCAGATCATGTTTCAAACTTTTTATATAAAACTTTCTGCTCCATGCACCAGCCTTGTCTCTTTATTTGTCTTTTTCAAGTTAAACTTACTTAAACTTTTTTGCCTTACACTAGTCCCACTGACACACATTTGGGATAGGCTCTTTTTCTCCTTCTAGTTACATTTTCTTCATCTTAAAGAACTATTACATTATTGTGGCTACTTTACCCCAGGTAATAAGCTCTAGGCATAATCAGCTGCTTCTAATTCATCCTGGGGGCAACTATGGCCACGCTTCTTCTCTTTGCTTCTTGCCTCTTCTTTCTTCTTTCTTCTTCCTTCTCTATCTGTCTTCTACTTTCTCTATTGCTTCTTTTCTACTTGCTTCTGTCTTTCTCTACTTGACTTTGTCTTTTCTCCTTGTCATCCATTGGGAACCACACACTCAGTATCATTTGGAGTTGCAACTAACACTAATCTGCAAATATCACATATACTTTATGATATTTAAGAAATCATAAAATATATACAACAAACTTTTTCTGCAATTTAACACAATGAATGGAAAACACTTCTTGCATGGTAAGGCATGATGGAGCAGATCCAGCAATTATACTGCTCTTCTGGCTGAAAGCTCAGGGCTCATTAAAATCAAGGGACGGGCATACCCACACACGCAGAGTTCTAGGTCACCATTTTTGCATCGGCAACTCTATGCTGCATGAGTTCTGGCAGAAGGAAATCTAAAAGTCACAGATCAAACTTAGCCTGCTGTACACTGAGCTGACTACAAACACAGACACACGGTCCACAGCGATGAGAGTTCAAGTTTATCAAAAGCTTCACAGCACTGTCCATGGCAAGTCTTTGACAATTTAAAATTTTAGTTCATGTGCAGAGTGTCTCTAAAAAGCCCAGACATTGATGGAAGCAAACAGAGACGGCTCTGGGCAATGAAGATGTGATGTTTCCAGCAAAGGCTCTCTACTTTTGCATCAGTTTAAAAAGGGGAAGTGTGGCCCTACACCCCTCCTGACAGACAAGGGCCTTTAACTTTTTAGCAAGGCCTCTGTCTAAACAGAGCGGCACAGCTCAGCTCTCTAGCCATGATGCTTTAACTTGGGCAACTCCTCTGTAAATTTTATTTTACTTCTGTCAGGTTCTCTCACAGACATTTTAAAAACTTACTCTTTTTTTTTTTTCTTCTAACCTGGTACACGAAAGCACTGAAACACTGAGTGCCGAAACTCAGGACGCTGGGGGGTGATGGGCATCGCTTTATACTTGCATTTTTCAGGCAGCCATTAATCTTCGGGGAGGCGGTGGGGTGATTTGCAGGACTTCAAAGGCAAGCTTCTCAGTTTGTTTGTATTTGTAAATCCCAAGCTCAAAACAGGACACGATGAGGTACAGGGCCACCAAATTCTTGCTTTGGCACGGGCAACAAATAACTCGGGTTAGCTTTCTTCGCTGGGGTCTCAAACAGGAAAACAGTCTTAATTTAAAGTTGTAACATCACTGACAGCGTCAGCCAGCCAGCTACACAGATCTCATTGTTTTTTAAGACAGTTGCTCCAATATTTTCTTCTCAATCAGGTTGGGTCTTTCAGCTTACACAGTTTATTGCAGCTTTCAGGAGCATGGCAGTAGCGTGATTTTGGCTTGGCCAGGAACATGCTGTCTGGTTTCTCGGTCTCTTTAGCACACACACTTAGGCAGTGTAACACTGGACACTCAAATCAGTGAGATTTCTTCATTGCAGGGAATCCCACGGCAAAAGCTTAATGGTTACGCTCTTCAGAAATCATATAGCCGATGGTCAGTAGCTACAGGCTCTATGCAATTTTAACACAGTTCAAAGCTAAACACGGTTACCTTGACAGAGATCTTCAACGTGGTCTTTCCGCTTCATTCTGCTTTGGGACAGTCTTATGGCACACTTTTCACTCGCAGAGGGGTCTAGCCTGTGCTCTGGGGGCTGATTCTTCACCTTTATTTTCTATTTTGCCTTCATCTTCTGGGTCTTCATTTTCAGTTTCCATTTCTTAGGGATTTCATCTCAATTAGGCGAGGTGATGATGTTGCACAACTCAGAACGTTGTGGGCAATTTTCCTGCCCCCCCTCTCTCGGCGCGCTAGGCTAACAGCTACTTCTTCGGCCTCACACTCCCACGCTCCCACGCTTCATTAAAAGCCAGACTGTCCTGCAACATTTTTTTAACAAACAGCCTCAGATCTTGTTTTTTTTCCTCTCAGCTCGACCTTGAGCTTTTTGCTGTTTTCTCTCTCTATTCTGAATCTTTTTTAAAAAAAACCTTTTTCCTTCTTTGTTTGACATACATCTCAAGGGGGTGCAAGGTTTGCTTCCCCCACCACCCATAGCCTCCCTCCTAAATTGAAGACAGACACAATTAGGGAATGGGAATTGGTCAGTGAGTAAGGGGTCTCACTGGCCGACACAAGAGGATTTTTCACACCACGCACTTTGCTACTGGCCTGGGCACCCGGACGGTCAACGGTATGCGTCAGAAACCGCAGTAGCCACTCACACAATCATCAATCTCTCCACTGCATCCATATGTCCCTGCCACCCACTTTTCCCACTTTTTACCAGAGCGGAAAACGGCTTCCCCAGCTTCCTCAGCTTCCTACTGAGTACTGGCGTGCTGGGTACTGGCGCCCACTCGGGGGTGTGATCAGGCCCCCCTTCTACCCGCAAGGAGTAGGTTCTTTTGTATACGTATACCACCAACACTGACCTTCTTCATAAGGCGGGGCCCTCTTTTTTTCTGCCCAGTGGCCTTTCTCCCTAAAGGCGGGGCCCTCTTTTTCCCATATACTTGCCTTTCTCCTGAAGGCTTCCACTGTGGGTTTCAACTCAATTGCAGCTGCGATACAGGCAGGGCTCAAGTTCCTTCCTCCGCTTCCCAAGGTTCTCTTGCTGCTCGCTGCCGTTGGGGCGATCCTGGCGCAGGCTTTCTCCCGTTCACCCGACAAAAAGGTCGGTGGCGCCAAGAAAGGGAGGCATGCGCCGAGCTCGTCTTCCCGGTGCGGCGATCAAGAGCAGGCAACTGCCACCTGTCTGGCTCAGAGCCTGCCACATCCGAGTCACGGCACCATTTATGTTGCAGAACCCAGAGTCAGAGAGACCACGGAGTGAAGGAAAAAGAGATTCTTTATTTAACGCGCGGGCTTAAGGCTGGAATCGTTTCCAAAGAGCCAGAAGCCCCGATTTACATTAGCACATTGGTTTTATAGACATTGTGACACATATGAAACGGCTCCTCCTCCCCCTCCCGCATGGGGTTGCAATCCTCAACATTTTTCCTCCTAGCACCATTGTTTATAATACAAGAACTGGGTTATAGGGTAGCCATGATAAGGAGAGAACAGAAGAGAACAGCAGAGAACAAGATATACAACTGTATGACCTTTGACAAGATAAGGAATTCCTGTGTCTCGTCAGCTTACAACAATATATTCAAGGGAGAAAGAGCTCAGCAAGAACATGAAGCATGAGACTGCATGAGGCTACTTAGTCTGATCCCCGATATGGCTGCTACAACAGAACATAAACTTTCATCCCCAAAAGGGGCTCTGACCCTTTAGAAGGGGATCCTGAAACCTAATCTTTAAAAAGATATCCAGCACCTTCTCTGTTGGGATAATTTCCCAGCAGAACTGCCAAGGGGACCAGCTTAATTGGGTTGGGTCCCTTTACCAGGTCTTGCCCCTCTTTTCTACCCAGCTCTGCCCCCAACCCTTGAAACACCTACTAAAAGGTCCTCTGCAAATGGAGCATTCATGTTTAAACCTGCACAGGTTCTGAGTATAGCATCCCTGGGAGCAAAACTCCCAGCAAAGCAGGCAGGGTTGAACCCCTTGCCCCGCCTGGGCCCTGCCTTGGGCAAGGGGACCCTAGTGGGCAACTAGATGACTGCTGTCTGTCCTGTCTCCCTCTTTTAGGCGAGCGGTGGTCATCAGTTGAAGTCACAGCTGTAGCTATTGCTTGTCCCAGTGTAGCAGGGGGTTAATTGCCACTCTTGTGCCGACAGATTCATTGTACCTTAACCACCCGCCCCGCAAATCCATGTATGCCTGATAAATAATATCGAGGTATTGGAAAGGGTAGTGGCTGTATTACCACTCCTGTAAAAATCAAATACCCTGGTAATCAACAGATACCTGTGTATCTTCTTTTTCTGCAGTGCCTTCCTCGTTCCCTGTCCCTTATCATTATCTCTGCCACTTCCCTCTGATCCCTGGTCGTCCTCCTCTCCATCTGGGGGAGTGGGTGGGCGGGCAGGATTGCTGAAGGCGGCCCGGCTGGCCCAGGCTGTTCCGCTGGCTCTTGCTGCTGCGCTGCCAGCGTCTTCCTCTAGAGAGTCCACCCCTGACCTCACAATGGCTGCAGTGGTCCCCTCCTCCTCATCCAAGGAGGGAAATGCCCCTGGGGCAGGGCCGTCACGTGCAGGCGCCTTGCCCCCGCCCTTGGCCTGGGCTGGTGGGGGAGGGGCGCCCTCGGGATCCGTTCCCTCCGCGTTGAAAGTGAAGCCGAAGCGCAGGCGCACCCCGCAACCTCATTCTGGGGTCGGCGATATGCAAGCCTGGGGCTGCAGCCCGCAGAGCCCTTGTGCTGCTCCCTGGACCCTCCGAGGGGCCACCAGCTGCTGCTTCTGAGGAAAGGCGAGATGCAGAAAAAGCGCAGCCTCGCCAGATCTGAAATACAAAAATCGGGGCCTGGGAAAAAGGCCTCGGGGTGAGGCCCAACCCCAGAGGGTCAGCCCCAGAATTAAGGCGGTGATCAGCCGCATAAGAGCCCAACTGATAAGGCCGCGATTGGCCCAGGAGATAAGGCCGTGACAGGCCCAGGAGATAAGGCTGTGACAGGCCCAGGAGCTAGCGCCACGACTGGGCCACAAGCCAAGGCAACGATCAGCTAAAAGATATGGCCAAGATCAGCCTAAAAGATAAGGCCATGATCGGCCCCACTGGTAGCGCAATGCTCAGTCCTCCCAATAAGGCCGTGTTTGGGCCTGGCCAAGGTGGCCGCTCTTTGGCCCCACACCCAGAGCCGCGCTCGGCCAACCATGAGGCTGTGGTTGGCCTCAAAACACAGGGCCACGCGTGGCTCCCGGAGCGCCCCTCGTCACGCGTCGGCTCTGTGCCAACTAACGACGCTCTGAGGAAGGGGTGGGCGCATACGCCCTGTTCTGCTCGTGTGGCACACTGGGATACATGCCCCAGCATGCAAAGCCCAATGTCACCTCTCTCGGGCTGGCTGCAAATGCCTCCCTGCCCGCGACAGCTGCTCCGTGGAGTCGGGCAGCAGGCGTCTCCACTTTGCCTCCGTTCTCTCCCCGTTGCTCTGCCACCCACAGTGCCGCGTATATTCTGAGCTCCCCCCAACCTAAGTAGGGTTCCCACATGTGTCTGGCACCTGTTGTCCTCCCCTCTCCATATCTGGTGTTAAGCTCCTGCTCTCCCTCTCCCCGCTTTGGGTTAACCAAAGGATTGCCAGTCCAACCCGAATGCTCCTTTTGTAATAAGCCTTTCCTTTCTGTAACCATCTCGGCTAGATATATTATATTTTGTTGCTTTGTAATAGGACGGTACATTCTTGAGTCTAAACTGTGCAGTCTAAGTGTTCATTATTCCTGGTGTGAATGTACCCTCCCCTCAGCGCATCATGACTCTTATTTAAAGGTCCTAAACACACGTGTTCCTTCTTGCACATGTGGACATGGACATTCGGTAACATACATGAACCTGAAAGAGGACAGCTGTCTTGAGTGCCATTTTTGGTAGAAGGGTGTGGTACAAATCAAATAAACAAACAGAAATAATATAGGATGATTGATTATAGAACAAACCCAGACAAGGGGAAATAATTGAAATGAATTTAATTTGTTAAAAGAGAAGAAAAGGAAGAATGAATATAATTTAACATGTAGGCAGGAAGGTTATTCTTTTGACCTTCACATGAGGAGATGGTGTTGCAAAGGTATTGCAGGCTATGAAGAGAGGCCAAGTTTTGAATGGTGGAGCTAGGAAAGAAATGCATGCAATGTCTGCCCAGCAATACAAGCAACTTTCAACTCTTCCCGCCCCCCCAGTATTCAACAAAGTATTCTAACCTGCCAACCTATCATATGGAGGCCTCGAGGACAAAGACCGCTTAGCCAGAGACAAGTGACCATTATTTAAGCATTTTGGAGGAGTGCTTCTTCCACTTCTGGGGTGAAACTTGGCAACATTACAGAACAATTTGTTGCAAGAAGTGAGGAATTAATTGCAGCGCACACCCTGCAGGGAGCTTTGATAAAGCAGAGTGCAATTATTCAAGCTAGAGTTTAGGCCCTCAGCTACTAGTTTTAAAGTGCTGTAGATTTTTAATATCACTGTACAGATGATATTCTCCAGTCCTTGAAATCTTAACTTCCAGTGCCATATATTTCTCTCCATGAAATCTACTTCAGGGTTCCCTAGAGGTTTCATTTCAAAATGTCTGTGACACTGCTGGTAAATGTAGCCATGTGCAGTTACTCTTGAGCATGTTTGTCCATGCAGTAGGCCAGTCAACATAGAGAAAGTGTTTTAGAAAATGAATTACCAGTGTCAGCATGTTCAAAGCAGATATCTCTGCCAGTTCAACTGTACGCAAGATGAGATGTGGGTGGATGCCTCCATCAAAAATGGCCCAGAAGGTCATTTTCAAGGTACTACATTGCTGCACAGCCTGGGTTCAGCTACGTTTGGGGAAACTGTTATAGTTCTGACCGTAATAAGCCAATTTTGACACATTATACAGCAAAATGAAGGTGAGAAGCTGTGCTACCAAACATAGCGGTGGAATGCTACCTTGAACAGCAGAACGGCTATAATGGTCCAAACACCAAAAACATCGCAACTATTGGCAAATAAAAAACATGGCTTCAGGGTGTTTGCACCATTCTGACCATGCCACACAGCTATTTCAAACCCATTACATATTTGTTAGCCATCTCATTTCATGTAATTACATATATGGAATGTCTAAATTGGATTGTTATTTACAAAGTTATGATTGTGAATAGGGGACACAGGTACAAGACAAAAAGCAAATGTTAAATACCATGTAGATGAAAACGAACAAACAGAAATACAAGTTGTGTACAAACAATCATTTTGAATAATGTGAAGGAGCAAGAATAAGTCAGCATCTGGTTGTAACTTGTATAAAGAAATGGTTAAGTAACATCACAGCTACAGGCAGCTGTACATTTCAAATCATATTTGGGGCGTGCGGCATCATGCTGTGTTGCGCTTTGTTTTGCACCCGTTTGTCACTAGCTCCAGACAGGCGATGGACATGGGGTCTCGCTGCCAACATCTGGCGCCACCAGGGCCAAGGCAGCTCTGGAGCAGCAGCGTCAACGCTCCTGGCCCCTGAGCCATGTGCCGCTCGCGTGGCATCACTGACCAGGCCGGCTTGCTTGTTGAAACTCTCCCAGCAGAACTTATTTCCAGGGCCACTGAAGGATGATGCATGGAAATGGCTGAGCTCAAGGCCTCAAGCAAGTTCTTCTTTACAGGTTTTGAAAGCCTCATGGTCATGGACACACAGTGGGGAGAATCTTTGTGTTCTACCTGTTACGGAGACTGACCATGCTTTGTGGCCAGGAAGTGCAACAGCTGAAGCACAGCATTTGTTCATTCCCTTTCAGCCACCTCGCAAGCATGAAGGATCAATCTTATGTCAGCCTCCTCGTGGTTTCCCTGAAGATTGTGGCAGTCTCTCCTAGTTGATCATTCTCCATTGGGTTTGTTGATGCCACTCGCAGTCACCAACTCATTTCTGTTGCAATATGTCATGAGGACATCGGAGAGAAAGCAGGTTAAATCAGCTTCATTTTCATCCATGGCAATTACTGTCTCCACGCCTGCAGTAGCTGCACATTGGGTCATCAGTGAGCTCTTCAGCCCCATTCACTTGGATCACATGGCAGCCTCTGTACAACAGACTCCAATGTGAGTAGCACACACAAAAAGCAAAGTCCATGAGGAAAAAAAAATTCAAAATCCAAAGTGGAGCAATACTTGAACTAGGACCAACCAAAATGGCACAAATATATATATATATATATATATATATATATATATATATATATAGCATTTATATCCCGCCTTTTTCCTCTTGCAAGGAACCCAAGGCGGCTTACATTTTCCTCCTCCTCTCCATTTTATCCTCACAACAACAACCCTGTGAGGTAGGTTGGGCTGAGAGTTTGTGACTGGCCCAAAGTCACCCAGTGAGCTTCCATGGCTGAGTGGGGACTAGAACCCAGATCTCCCGGCTCCCAGTCCAACACTCTAGCCACTACGCCACACTGGCTCTCTATAATAAATAAATATAATTATTTATTATATAAATAATTATATTATAATTATTATATAATTATTTATATAATAAATAATTATGCAAGCTTTCAAGATCTCCAGAACTAGTTTTAAGCATTTATATTTTATATTGTTTTTATGATGTTAATGGTTTTAATTTTTGTGAACTGCCCAGAGAGCTTCAACTATTGGGTGGCACACAAATGTAATAACTAAATAAATAAACTCTTAATCAGGCTAGGTGGTAAAAACAGCAACACAGGATGGGGGAAGAACAGAAAAGCCCCCCAAATTATCCCAGATATTCTGACCATGAGTTTTGGAGTTTACTGAAATGGACACTGCATGTGCCACAGTGCTTCATATGTCAATAATATGGGTTCATCCTTGGCATGGTAATATGCATTGCTTTCAATCATAATGTGAGTACTATTGTGTGCAATACATCCAATTTTGTCCATCAGTAATTCAAGCCAGCATTTCCCATGTGCTGGCCAATTGCCAGGGGATGTGATGTGGTTTTAATTGGTTAAAATGGAAGGCCAGTCAAAGCCATGTTTTCGCCATAATTTTTGGTGTTCTGATACAACTTCACTCATTAAAAAATAGACTTCCATTGCTATTATATGTATCTAGCACAACTCCTTATCTTCGTTTTGGTGTATAGTTAAGTCCATGATGGTTCGTTACTTTTAGAGCTGTTAGAGTTTTTCCGAAAGTAGCTGAAGCCATACCAGGAATCAGAGTTGGAAGGGACCTTGGAGAACATCTAGTCCAGCCCCCAACTCAATGCAGGCTCTGCACTGCAGGATGCAGCTACAGCATCTGACAGATGGCCATCCAGCCTCTGCTGAAATACCTCCAGTGAAGGAGAACCCACCACCTCTTGAGGCCATCTGTTCCACTACCCCACACCTCTCACTGTTAGGACGTTTTTCCTAATATTTAGCCAAAATCTGCTTCCCTGCAATTTCCAACCCTATGTCATGCCTTCACTGGAGGAGTCCTCCTCAGAGGAAGAGCTGGAGCTCCCAGAAACTGAGAGTACCCAAGAGCAGTCACTGGATGTCTCTACATTAAAGGAAAATCCAGGAGACCCCTGGAGCACTTTTTTCCATCCCTGTGGCATGATGTGAACTGGCTAGTTAGACAAAGAACGTGACCAAACGCCCTTTTTCACCAGCCTGTATAGTTTTCAATGAAAAACAGCATCTTCTAGTGGCTGAAAAATGGTGGTGCTCCCCATAGTACTTAAATATTTCATTTAGGCTGCCATTACACTAAAGAAAAAACCAGCAGTCCTCCCACTGTGGAGTCTTTCCACATTTATAGTGGGCTCCCAGACAGCAACCATGTGATTGCTGTGAGGGGAAGTTTTTAATTTTCAAGGTTCCATAGACAGCGCCATCTAGTGGCTGTTTTAATTGTATAACAATCCAACTTAAATAGATAGTTCGTTATTTCTGGATGTTTTTGAGATGGAATAACCAGGAAATACCTCTAGATGTGCCTTGGATGTTGACCATGTCATGAAAAGGACCCACAAACTTCCATGAGTGAGCAATCTCAGTAGCAGGATAAAAGCTCCGTGAGAAGAAGCCCTTAAACTGGGGGTTTTTAACTACATTTTTTGCCGGGGATAGCACAAGAGGGGCCCTAGATGATGACAGCATCATGTAATAGACCTGCAAACTTCTGTGGGTTGCCAGTCACAAGTGCACTATAAAAGGCTCGTGTAAAGACAGCTACTGTCTCCAGACAGGAAGAGCCTGGACCCTCAGGGGAGATAGCTGCAGGTCCACCCCTGTCAGGGGGAGGGGAATCTACCTCTGAGGCAGAGGCTGAGCAACCCATGGCCCCCAGGAGTGTCATTGTACATTTTAACTTTTTGTCAGCAAGGATATAATGGAAAACGGTGTCAACTGCTTTTCTGAAATCAAGATATACTATCTATCAAACTAGTAAAAAAAGGTAAAGGTGTCCCCAGCCAGTTGTGTCCAACTCTACGGTGTGGTGCTCATCTCCATTTCTAAGCCAAAGAGCCAGCACTGTCCGAAGACGATTCCGTGGCCATGTGGCCAGCATGACTGAACACTGAGGAGCACAGAATGCTGTTACCTTTCCCGCCGAAGCAGTACCTGTTTATCTACTTGCAATTTCTTGCTTTCGAACTGCTAGGTTGGCAGAAGCTGGGACTGAAGACGGGAGCTCACTCCATCACACGGCACTCGGGTCTCGAACTGCTGTCCTGCCAACCTTCCGGTCTGCAGTTCAGCATCTTAACCACTAAGCCACTGTGGCCCATCAAACTAGTACCTCTTATCAAAAAAAGAGATATGTCTGGTCTGTCATGACTTATTCCCGACAAACTCATGTTGACTTCTAGTAATCAGTGCTTTATTTTCTAGATGCTCACAGACTGACTGCTTAGTTAGGAGCAGAATAACTAGAAGACACTCGGCACCAGTGGAGGCAGTGGAACTAGAGAACCGTTCCCAGGTACTTGAGGATGAGACTGGAGGACAGCTTGCAGAGGAGGAATCACAGGGGAACGTGTATGAGAGCGAGCAAGAGGCTGAAGGTCAGTCAAGCAGAGGCGATGAAACCCAGGCCTACAACAACAACAAGAGAAGAGTGGTAGTAGTGGGAGACCCCTTGCTGCGTGGGATCGAAACCAAGTATGTCGCGAAGACCCGTGGACTCGCCAGGTATGCTGTCTCCTGGGAGGACGGATTAGAGACGTGACTGAAGGGTTGCCTGCACTCATAAAGCCCACTGACAGGGATCCCTTTCTTCTCTTCCATGTGGGAACAAATGATACCGCCAAGCGGAGCTACGAAGAGATCATGTCAGACTTTGAAGCTTTGGGAAGGAAACTCAAGAACTTTGGGCCCCAGATAGTTTTCTCATCCATCCTTCCAGTAGTCAGAAGAGGGATAGAAAGGGAAAGAAAAATACACCGGGTGAATGACTGGCTATGAAGGTAGTGCTGGTGCAAGAGATTTGGATTCTGGGACCACGGGCTATACTTCCTGGAAGATGGGCTGTTGGCAAGGGGCGGGTTGCACCTCACAAAGGATGGGAAGAATGTGTTTGGCCACAGCATGAAGAATTTCATCAGGAGGGCTTTAAACTGAATCTTAAAAGAAAGAGAGACATAAAGTTGGGGGTAACAATGGATGAAGGCTCATGCACCACAACAGAGAGAACAGCTCTAATAGCACCCAATAATAGTCTTAACAAACATGTAGGAAGAAAGCCAGACCATGAAGCACATGGTCTTCAATGTCTATATACCCAGAGTATGGGGAACAAACAGAACGAACTTGAACTCTTAATACAGGAGGGAAATTATGACTTGACAGGTGTAACTGAGACTTGGTGGGATGACTCTCATGACTGGAATACAGCAATTGAAGGATATAACTTGTTCAAAAGAACAGGAGGAACAGAAAGGGAGGTGGGGTGTCACTCACTATATGCTAAAAATATATATCTCTGCACAGAAATACAGGAGGATGAGCTTGGTAGCCCCATCGAGAGCATCTGGGTTAAAATAAATGGAGCAAAGAATAAAAGGAACATGGTGGTCGGAGTCTGCTACTGGCCACCCAATCAAGGAGAAGATGAGAAGGACACTTTTGAAAAGCAAATAGCCAATGTTTCAAGGAAGCATAATGTAGTAGTAATGGGGAACTTCAATTTCCCCGATACTTGTTGGGAGACAAATTCTGCAAAACATGGCCCTCCAGGAAATTCCTGACTTGTGTGGCAGATAAATTCCTCCTACAGAAAGAAGAAGGAACTAGAGGATCAGCTATCCCTGACTTGATCCTACCCAACAGAGATTACTTGGTGGATAAAGTAGCAGTTACAGGAACTCTGGGGGGAAATGACCATGTTATACTTGAGTTCTTGGTTCTAAAGGAAGCAAAAGCCGAGTGTAGCCAAACCCATACCCTGGATTTTAGGAAAGCCAATTTTAATAAACTCAGAACAATGATCAGTAAGGTCCCATGGCAAGTGACGCTAACGAGAAAAGGAGTCCATGATGGGTGGGAGTTTTTAAAAAAGGAAATTCTCAAGGCACAATTACAAACCATTCCAACAAGAAGAAAAGGTGGAAGACAACAGAAGAAGCCAATGTGGCTTCACAAAAAGCTTAGAGATGACCTGAAAACAAAAAGGGACATATATAGGAAGTGGAAAGAAGGCCAAGCAACAAAGGAAGAGTACAGGCAGATAGCACAGAATTGCAGGGATGGCATCAGGAAGGCTAAAGCTGAGAACGAGCTGAGGTTAGCGAGGGATGCTAAAAGCAACAAAAAGGCTTTCTTCAGCTATGTGTATAGTAAAAGACAGAGGAAAGAAATGGTTGTTCAGCTATTAAATATGGATGGTAAAATGATAACAGATGACAAAGGAAAGGCAGAAATGCTCAGTTCCTACTTTGGCTCAGTCTTCTCCCAAAAGAGGGTCTATGAGCCCCCTGGCAAACGCAAAGTACAGGCTGAAGGGGCAGGATGGCAGCTTGAGATCGATAGGCATATGGTCAAGGAACGCCTAATTACTTTGAATGAGTTCAAATCTCTGGGGCCAGATGAACTGCACCCTAGAGTAATAAAGGAACTGGCAGAAGAACTCTCAGAACCACTGTCTAGAATCTTTGAGAAATCATGGAGGACGGGGGAAGTGCCAGATGACTGGAGGAGGGCTGATGTTGTCCCATCCTCAGAAAGGGTAAAAAGGAGGAACCTGGGAACTACAGACCAGTCAGTCTGACATCAATCCCTGGGAAAATTCTGGAGCAGATGATCAAGCAATCCATCTGGAAGCACCTTGAAAACAATGCAGTGATGACTCGAAGCCAACATGGATTTGTCAAGAACAAGTCCTGCCAGACAAATCTGATCTCATTTTTTTTGATCAAGTCACCTCCCTTGTGGACCATGGGAATGCTGTAGACATCATATACCTCGACTTCAGCAAAGCTTTCGACAAAGTGGCCCATGATCTCCTGATGAGCAAACTTGCTCGAAGTGGGCTAGATGAAACAACGATCATGTGGATCCACAGTTGGCTACAGAATCGGACTCAAAGAATGCTTTTTAATGGGACCTTCTCAAACTGGGGAGAGGTAACGAGTGGGGTACCGCAGGGCTCAGTCCTGGGCCCAGTGCTCTTCAATATGTTTATTAATGACTTGGAGGAGGAGGTGCAGGGAATGCTGATCCAATTTGCAGATGACACAAAATTGGGCGGGATAGCTAATACTTTGGAAGACAGAAACAAAATTCAAAGTGATCTGGATAGACTGGAGTGCTGGGCAGAAAACAACAGAATGACATTTAATAGGGATCAATGCCAAGTTCTGCACCTAGGAAAAAGAAACCAAAGGCACAGTTACAAGATGGAGGATACGTGGCTCAACAACATTACAAGCAAGAAGGATCTTGGAATTGTTGTCGATCACAAGCTGAATATGAGCCAACAATGTGATGTGGCTGCAAAAAAGGCCAATGCTCTTTTGGGCTGCATTAATAGAAGCATAGCTTCCAAATCCCAGGAAGTTCTAGTTCCCCTCTACTCAGCACTGGTTACGCCTCATCTGGAGTGCAGCGTCCAGTTCTGGTCACCACACTTTAAGAAGGATGCAGACAAACTGGAGAGGGTTCAGAGGAGGGCAACAAAGATGATCAGGGGACTGGAAACAAAGCCCTATGAAGAGAGACTGAAAGAACTGGGCATGTTCTTTCAGTCATGCCTGTAGAGGCAGTGCTACTCCTATGGACCCGCAGACAGTACAGCCGGACCCTTTTGCTAACCTGGTGAGGGGGGCAATGCCTACTGGCACCACTTCCTCTCCAATAGGTTTCCACTTGACCCTAGCCACTAGGGACAAGATCCTGCAGGGAGAATTCATTGATATTTTTTCCTTGCTATTCTGAGAACCGGAATATGTCTAGAATGACAAATCTAAGGAAAGTGTGCTCCAAAGGAGCAAGGGAAAAAAGGTGGCCTGCACCTGGTCAAATTGGCTACCATGTTTTCTGATTTATGCGGGAATCGTACAGCAAAGATTCCTGGACTGTGGGTGGGTTCTCACAAAATATATGGACATTATTTACAGGGCGTACACAGAGTACGAGGGCAGGGCCTGGCTGGCGTATGATGAGGCCACAATTGACCCATCCATGTGATGGGACCTGAAGGATCAGGACCTCTGGCTGCAATACATGACCCCATCCCAACCAGGTTTTGGTGATAGATCTGACAGCAGTCACATCTTGGCCAAGCATGCACCTGCATTGGCCTCGAGGCCGCTTGCGGGGCAGGGGGTTCAACACCGGGGGCCGTGCTGGGAATACAGTTCCAAGGACTCTTGCTCTCAGAATGCATGTAGGTTTCGCCATGAATGCTCCATTTGTGGTGGACAGCACTCCTGCACCTCTTGCCATCGTGCCAGGGGCTGGCAGGGACCAATATGGGACATACAGGCAGGCAGAAAAGCCGGAGGCGAGCAACAGCCCCCTCCAAAAGGGGCCCAGTCCAGTTAAGATCGGGCCTCTCCTGTGACTATTAGGGCACTACCCGCGCAAGGCGGACGCCATCTATCTCGAGCAGGGCTTTAGGCACGGTTTCAGGATTCCTTTTCAAGGACCACGAAGGGCGCAATCTGCTAGAAATCAGAAAACTGTCATGGCCATGCAGCAGTTGGTACAGTACAAGATTGAGAAGGAAGTGCTCTCTGGCCGGGTTATCGGCCCGTTTGCTTCACCCCCTATTCCTAATCCATGCGTGTCACCCCTGGGTATAGTACCAAAAAAATCCTCTGGGGAGTTCAGGTTAATTCATAACCTCTCCTTCCCCAAAGGCGGTCGGTTAATGACAAAATTCCTGACCATCTATGCTCAGTTCGCTATACTTCCTTCAACACAGCTGTTTCCATAGTCCAGGGCTTTCGGTTATGGGGCTCTGATGGGAAAAAGCGATATAAAGTCCACCTTTCGCATTTTACCCATCAACCCTTTTGGGGTTCTGTTTCCAAGATAAGTTCTATGTGGACTAGGCCCTCCCAATGGGGTGTGCTATATCCTGTGCCATGTTTGAGAGGTTCAGCACATTTTTGGAATGGGCTGTTAAAGACAAGTCGGGCATGCAGAGCGTTGTCCGTTACTTGGACGACTTCCTGTTTGCCGGGCCTGGAGATTCTATTCAATGCACCAACTTGATGCAGGCCTTCGGCGCTCTTGGGGTTCCATTGGCACAGGAAAAAACTGAGGGTCCGGGTCCGGTCTTAACATTCTTGGGGATTGAACTGGATACCCTTAATCAGTGTTACCGGCTTCCAAAAAATAAACGTGCGGTTCTGCGTGCGAAGCTCCTGGCAATTTTGCATTCTTGCAAGGTCTCTTTGCGGGCTTTGCATGAGTTAGTAGGGCATCTAAATTTTGCATGTAAGGTGGTTGCGCCTGGCCGGGCCTTCGTGCGAAGGCTATGCTGGGCAATGCAGGGTCTACAGGAGCCTCATCATTGAACGAGGGTCACAGCCACTATGTGCTTGGATATGGGGGTCTGGATTCTGTTCTGAAGGAATTTAATGGTGTCTCGTTTTGGAGGTGTGAGTTCCTCCTCAACACCGACCTTCGGATTCATTCCGATGCTGCCAGGGCACTGGGCTTTAGCATCATATGGCTAGATCGTTGGTGCTTTGGGCAGTGGCCTGAGAGCTGGATAGCAGCTGGAATTTGCAGAAATCTTACACTCCTGGAGATTTTTCCCATTTACGTGGCGGTCCACCTCTGGGCTGACCGATTAGCCAACTCTGTGGTTCTATTCTGGTGTGACAACCTAGCCACCGTTCACGTCATTAACACCCTGACCTCCGGAAACCACAAGGTTATGTCATTGGTAAGAGCGTTTACGCTCCACTGCCTGCAACATAATATCCTGTTCCGTGCCCGCCACGTTCCTGGCTTGGACAATTCAATAGCCGATGCTTTGTCATGTAACCAGATCAGCAGGTTTTGAGAGTTAGCGCCGTGGGCTTGTCCACTCCCAGACCCCATGCCCGCTGCTCTATGGGAGATTGGCGGACTGAAGTTGAGCACGCCATGATGAACTCCATAGCTCCCAGCACTAGGGTCGCCTACGACAAAGCAGGTAGGGAGTTCCGGGCCGTCTGGAACAACTTTCAGTTGCATCACACGTGGCCCATCCCAGTGGATCACCTTCTGCAATTTTGTGTGTATTCCAGGAACCGGGGGCTGGCAGCCAGGACCATAAGTGGAAAGCTGGCCACGTTGTCCTTCTGGTCTAAAGTCAGGGGTGTAAGCTACTCCATGGCTGATTTCAGGGTGCGACGCACCGTACAGGGCTGGGCTAGATTGTCACCCACACCGGTGGACCCTAGGCACCCCCTTTCTAGGGATGTACAAAAGTCTTACCTGGCTCCGCACCAGGCAATCCGCGGCGGGGGAGGTGCTCTGTCCCTCCCCCTGGAATCCTCCCCGGCTGGCTCCGCGTCCTTGCAGTCAGCCAGGATAGGCTACGTAATTATTTACGTAGTATTTATACGTAAGTATTTACGTAGCCTATCACGGCTGACTGCAAGGACACAAATGGCGGCAGCTACGACGACCGCCATTTGCGGCTGCAGCAGCATGGCTGCGGCCGGCCAAGAGACCAGCCAGAGCCGCCGCATCCACTGCTGGAGCCGCTGCTGGAGCCGCCGCCGCATCTGCTGCCAAGTAAGCTCCGTCTTTAGAATCCGGCCTCACTGGAGTCTGTGGCGGAAATCTCTGACATCCCTACCCCTTTCTCCGGATACCCTGTTGGGTCTTCACAGAATTTGGCCATCCATTTGTGCTTCATACTATGAGGCTGCATTGTTCCATGCTGCGGCCTTAACGGCCTTCTTCGGGACCCTCTGGATTTCCGAATTAGTTTGGGCATCCAAAAGTGACAGGTCAGGAAGGGCCTTGAGATATTCAGACGTCCAGGTCAGTCTGGATATCGTTCATCTTTGGATTCGGAGATCCAAGACTGACCAGAAGGGAAAGGGCATGATGGTATCCCTCCATGCAGCCCAAGTTGAGGAATTATGCCCGGTCAGTGCCTTAAGGAACTGTTGGGACGGCCCATTATTCTGTCACTCTGATGGTTCCCTGCTGAAGTAATTTGAATTTTGGACTATCACCAAATCGGCACTGGGGACCCTTGGCCTAGGGATGTCAGAGAATTCCACCACGGATCTCAGTGAGGCCGAATGCCAGTGCATTCGGCCCCCCGAAATCTGTGGCGGAACGGCCTGCCACCCCCCTGCGGATCCCCCCCGGGATGAGACTTACCTGGGGTGGATCTTCCGGGTGGCGGCGGCTCCGGCATTTCCAGGCTTGCGGGGGGGGGGGGGGGGAAGACGTGATAGGCTACATAAAGATTTAAATCTTTACATAGGCTAAAACGGGGAATCAAAAGGGGACGCAAATGGTGCCCGCTACACTATTTGCGTTCCCCTTGATTTTTGCCGTCATAGTAAATATTTATGTAGATTAAGACGGTAAAAAGAAGGAATGCAAATGGCGGCAGTTGTAGCCGCCGCCATTTGCGTACGCGTTGATTTTTGGTTTTTTGCCCAGAAATCCGGAAATCCGGCTGCGGACGGCTCTGGCCTGGCCGGGCCTGGCTGGCTGCTCCGCGGAGCTGCCGCAGAGCACAGCCAGCCGTTTGAGGATTCCGGGGGGGAGGAAAGGAGCGCCTCCCCCCCTGGCCAGGTTTCCGGGTGGAGGGACGGAACGCCTCCCCCCCCACCATCAACATAATCCACGAAAGGTAGGTCACTTTTGTACATCCCTACCTTGGCCTGGGTGATTTCCAATTCAGAACACATTCTTTCCGGATTGGGGCGGCTTCCACAACTGCCTCATTGCGTTTCTCGCAGGATCAGGTGACGGCAGCAAGTAGATGGCGCTCTTGGGCCTTCCGGTCGTATGTGCGTGGTTGGCTGTCTGATTGGAAGCGTGGTTTTCTTGTGCCTTTTGTTATCGTTTTCCTCAGATTGTTGGAGTGGAGGAGTGCCAGTGCGGGGGCTCATATGTGGGCACAGCATGGTGTTTTGGGCCGCCCGGAGGGCCTTCACGTCGAGCTGCGGATCACAGCTCGGATTGTCTAGGCGCGCCACTGTGCAATGGCTCACCAGACGTGGCATGCGGTGGGAGCGTCTCCTGCCCACGCTATTCCATCTAGGTCGGGCTGAGCTTCCCACGCAGGTCTTGGTGCTGCATTTGTGGGGGAATGATTTGGGATGTGTGAAAGGCGAGGACCTGATTGTGAAGGCCTTGGTCGATTTCCAGGAGATACGCCTAAGATGGCTCGGGGTAATCATTCTATAGTCTTGTTTGCTTCCAAGGATCACGTGGAAGGTGGTCAATATGGGTGCCATTGAGAAGGCTCGGCGGAAGGTGAACAGAGAGGTTGCCTTGGGGCTACACGAACACGGTGATGGAGTGAATGTCAGGAAATTCATTGGACTCGGAGGGAGCTGTACAGACAGGATGGGGTGCATCTGTCTGACGCAGGAAATGACATCTTCCTGTCAGACCTGCAAAGGGGCCTGCAGGAAGTTCTTCTGTGCAGGTGGGGGGAGTCTGACAAACAATAGGCTTGTCACTCCCTGTGGCGGTTAGGACGGGCCAAGGAGAACGAGCTTAGGGATGGTGAGCATTCAGAGGCACCTTACGGTGACAGGTGACGCGCAAGGCCTCCCGCACAGGTTTTGTGGCTCACCGGGGGGATAAGGGTTGCCTGGTAGACCGACTCTCCTCACTCACCCAGGAGCTCTGCAGCCTCGGGAGGGGGTGACATGGGAAGGTCTGCCTCCCCCATGAGGGATAGACCGGAGGGGCGGCGATGCAGGCACGCCACCCCTCAGGCTGGGAATGTTGTCACCCAAAAGGTGCCAGCTAGCCACTGGCACAGGCAGGGCCCATCCTATGTCTCTCCTTTGCAGTTATTTCAATAAATGCGGCCCAATTTCAATCCAAATTTGGTTGTCAGTCTCTTTATTACACTATCTCCGCTCGCAGGGCAACGTATGCCAAATTGGCCAGCAAGTGGACAAAATTGGAAGTCCTAGAAATTGACTGCATCCAAACCTCTCTAACCTTCCTTAAGCTACATTCCTATAAATTTAGAAATAAGGGCTCACAGTTTCTGGCCCAGAGCACTGAAAAAACAGAAACTACACCCAGAGCATCAGGACCGGAACAGGAAAAATAGAAAATAAAAAGCTTTCCAAACCTTTGACAAACAATTATGCAGACTGCTGTGGCCTGGAGTCATTCCTTCAGGGGAAAGGAGAAAGGGGCGAGGGGGAAGCCCCTCTCATTGGTTGCGCAGCCCCTGCTAGTCAGATGACCCTCACTCCAACCCCCAACCCCACCAGGAAGCATGGCCTGCGAAGAGAGTTTTACTGCTGCGGAGAATCTGCTCATGGAGCCCTGCTCAAAGCAAGGCCAATTCCTTTAAAAAAATCTGGCACTCCTCCATTAGCTTCTCCTTCTGTTGTCATGGACACTTGGCCCTTGACTCACCAAGTTTAAAACCTATTGATAAATAGCCATAAAGCCATAGCTCTGGGGTCTCCGACATGACACCTCTCTTGGGGCCCACTAGCCATTCCTGACTTTTATTCTATTTTAAAGACAACAACAAAGAAGAGGAAGAAGCAGCAGCAGCAGCTGGAGAGGGTTCAGAGGAGGGCAAGGAAGATAATCAGGGGACTGGAAACAAAGCCCTGTGAGGAGAGACAGAAAGAACTGGGCATGTTTAGCCTTGAGAAGAGAAGACTGAGGGGAGATATGATAGCGCTCTTCAAGTACTTGAAAGGTTGTCCCAGACAGGAAGGCCAGGATCTCTTCTCCATCATCCCAGAGTGCAGGACATGGAATAATGGGCTCAAGTGTCAGGAAGCCAGATTCCGGCTGAACATCAGGAAACACTTCCTGACTGTTAGAGCAATACGACAATGGAACCGATTCCATTGGGCTCTCCCACGCTGGAGGCATTCAAGACAAGGCTGGACAGCCACCTGGCAGGGATGCTCTGACTTGGATTCCTGCACTGAGCAGAGGGTTGGGCTTGATGGTCTTATAGGCCCCTTCCAACCCTAATATTCTTTCATTCTAAGAAGAAGAATTCAACTGGGAGGGTGGCATGCTGTAAAGCACTGGGCAATTCTGGTGAATGCCTCTAAGCCCCAGAGATATTCTTAGAAAATAAAAATGGTGGGTAGTTGTTTTGGTGTGTTGTGTGTTTTGCCTGTGTGTGTGAGTGTGTGTGTGATTTTCTGTCATGAGTTCACCTTCTGTGAAATTGGTATTTTGTTGTGCTTCATTGGAGCAAATATGTGATTTGGTATTTGGGGATCAAATCTCACCTCTGCCTTGTATGCAGTTCTTCAGCCAAGTTGCTTATGTATGAGCTTCATCAGTTTGCCTTCTGTGAAACAGACGTTGAAGCAGGAAACTTTGGGTTCATAGAACCATAGAACAGTAGGGTTGGAAGGGGCCTGTAAGACCATTAAATCCAACTCCCTCCTCAATGAAGGAATCCAAGTCAAAGCATCCCTGACAGGTGGTTCAAAAGAGTGGTTCTGTATTTTCAAGCCCAGACACCACCTCTGCCTTGTACTTAGATTCTTGGGGCAAGTTACCAGTTTGCCTTCAGGGAAATGAGTGTTCTGTGAATGGTCACACCCACCATGTCAGTCATTTTGTGAACAGGAAAGCCTGCCCATGGCAGATATTTTCTGAGAGTGCTCACAACACCATGACAAATTTCCAAATTTGCAGTGGCAATCTCCCTCCCACCCCAGAGGGATAGCCTGTTTTGGCTTTGTGGTGCCCCCATCCTCTCCCAAGGATGATGTCTTGGCTACTTGCTGACTCAGGCCAACAAAGCCCCAGTGAATATAATTGCCATAGTGATTACTTACATCCATTACAGGAAGCTTTAAAATGCTCCTTTCAGATTAAAATTCTTTTTTCACAATCAACAGCTGTTTCACAGCCTGAAAGCAACAGTTAAGATAAATTAAATAAAAGGGGTAATAAAATCCAAGGCTAATTTAATTTGTGGTGCATGCAGATGGTGGCAACAGTTTTAAAACAGCAAAAGACACCAAAGTCAAGACACCCAAGAACTGTATGGTGTTCATTGATGCAGAGGCAGTGTTATGGAGATTTTCCAAGTGGTTCGCGGCCTGTTACATTCTGGGCCAGGGAGAGAGACGGTGGAACCCTCGGTAGCACACTGTGACAAGTTTGCGCAGCACTTTGAAGATAAAGTCGCTCAGATTCGTCATGAATTGGACACCACCATTAATGCAGTTCCATTGGTAGAGGCGTTCAGAGCACCGTCTGGTCCAGTTCTATTGGATGATTTCAGTTACTGAGGCCTGAGGATGCGGATAAGGTGCTTGGCCAAGTCCGATCGACCACTTGTGTGCTTGACCCTTGCCCTTCATGGCTTATTAAATCAAACAAGGAGGGGATGTCTGGCTGGGTCCAGGAGGTTGTAAATTCCTCCTTGAGAGAGGGAGTGGTGCCTGCTGCTTTAAAAGAGGCAGTAATTAGACCACTCCTGCAAAAGCCTAACCTGGACCCAGAGGATGTTAACAATTATAGGCCAGTGGCCAACATCCCCTTCCTGGGCAAGGTGCTTGAGCGGGTGGTTGTAGGACAGCTCCAGGCACTCTTGAATGAAACGGATTATCTAGATCCATTTCAATCAGGCTTCAGGCCTGGTTTTGGAACGGAAACTGCCTTGGTTGCCCTGTGGGATGTCCTCTGCCAGGAGAAGGACAGGGGGAGTGCGACCCTGTTGATTCTCCTGGACCTCTCAGCAGCTTTCGATACCATCGACCATGGTATCCTTCTGGATAGGTTGTCTAGGTTGGGAGTTGGAGGCACTGCACTACAGAGGTTCCGCTCCTACTTGGATGGCCGATTCCAGAAGGTGGTGCTGGGGGATTATTGCTCTGTGCCATGGCAATTGTGCCATGGCGTTCCACAGGGCTCTGTTTTATCCCCTATGCTGTTTAACATCTACATGAAACTCCTGGGGGAGGTTATCCGGAGGTGTGGGCTGAGGTGCCATCAATATGCGGATGACACCCAGCTCTACCTCTCTTTCTCATCAAAACCAGGTGAGGCAGCAGCTGTTCTGAATCAGGGCCTGGGCACGGTAATGGACTGGATGAGGGCCAATAAACTGAAACTCAATCCAGACAAGACGGAGGTACTGTTAATGGGTGGTTCGTCTGCCCGGCTAGGTGATATTCAACCTGTTCTGGAGGGGGTTGCCCTCCCCCTAAAGGATCATGTTCGTAGTTTGGGGGTGCTCTTGGACCCAGAACTGTCACTTGAGGCACAGGTGAAGTCAGTGGCACGGAGCACTTTTTATCAGCTTAGGCTGGTATACCAACTACGCCCTTATCTGGACAGAGATAGCCTAGCTACAGTTATCCATGCTCTGATAACTTCTCGTCTGGATTACTGCAATGCTTTATACGTGGGGCTGCCTTTGAAAACGGTCCGGAAACTTCAGCTGGTCCAAAATAGGGCAACAAGATTGTTAACAGGGACTGGCCTGAGAGCTCATTTTACGCCAGTACTTTTCCAGCTGCACTGGCTGCCAGTCCATTTCCGGGCCTGATTCAAAGTACTAGTGTTAACATTCAAAGCCCTTAACGGCTTGGGGCCAGGTTATCTGAAGGATTGCCTCCTCCCATATGTGCCTGCCCGGACCTTAAGATCATCGTCAGCGGCCCTTGTCCGTGAGCCCCTGCCAAAGGAAGTGAGGCGGGTAGCTACTCAGAGGAGGGCTTTTTCTGCTGTGGCACCCCAGCTCTAGAATGAGCTCCCCAGTGAGGTTCGCCTAGCACCTACATTGTATTCCTTTCAGCGCCAGGTGAAGACCTTTTTATTTTCCCAGGCATTTTAGCATTTTAGCTTTCTAAATTTTTAGCTTTGCTGTTTTAAATCTGTATTTTAAACTCCTGCACTGCTGCTAGGTTTTATTGTGGTTGTATTGTTATATTGTGGTTTTAATGTTCTATATATTTTAAGTTGTTTTATTGTGTGCTGTTTGGTTTTACTTTTTGTGAACCGCCCAGAGAGCTTCGGCTATTGGGTGGTATAGAAATGAAATAAATAAATACAATAAATAGTATTTATTATTTATTATTTATCTAGGGATAAATAACATCCCTAGATTCTTCGGCCAACCTAGGTGAAAATTTGAATGAGAGGTAGAGCTGCGTGTCATCCGCATATTGATGACACCGCACCCCAAACCTCCTGATGATAGCCCCCAGCGGCTTCACATGGATGTTAAACAGCATCAGAGAGAGGATGGAACCCTGTGGTACCCTACAAGTGAGTGGCCACGGGTCCGAAACCTCCTCTCCCAGGGGAGAGAAACCTCCTCTCCCCTCTGGTACCTGCTGGAGATGAAGGACCGGAAGCACCGCAATACGGTGTCTCCAATGCTCAACCCCTCCAGGCGGTCCAGGAGGATACCGTGGTCAATGGTATCAAAAGCCGCTGAGAGGTCGAGGAGAACAAGAAAGGAGCATTCGCCCCTATCCAGAGCCCTCCTCATATCATCCACCAAGGTGACCAAGGCCATTTCTGTCCCATGCCCAGGCCTGAAGCCCAACTGAAACGGATCTAGATGATCGGCTTCTTCTAAGTGTGCCTTCAACTGCATCGCCACCACCCGCTCAATCACCTTGCCCCAAAAAAGGCAGATTCGAGACTGGGCGAAAGTTGTTCAGAACTTGGGGATCCAAGGAGGGCTTCTTTAAAAGCAGTCTTATGACTGCCTCCTTGAGGGCTGATGGCATCACTCCCTCCTCAAGGGAGGCGTTCACCACCGCCCTGATCCCCTCACCCAGTCTCTCTCTGCAGCCCATAATGAGCGAAGATGGGCAAGGATCAAGTAAGCAGGTGGTCGGCCTTACAGATGAAAGCACCTTGTGCACTTCATCAGAAGGAAGAAGCTGGAACTGATCCCACAAAACCAGTGTGCCACAGACCGCCTCCTGCTCACTAACTGTATCCACAGTGCATGGAATAACACTCCTAATCCGATCAATTTTATCTGCAAAGTGCCTTGCCGAGGACTCACAGGAGGCCTTAGAATGCTCCAGCGGTTCCGGAGCAACTGGACCGACCAGGCTCCGGACCACTTGGAACAGCCTGCTAGGACAGCACTCTGCAGACGCGATAGAGGCAGCATAATATCCCTTTTTTGCTGCCTTCACCGCCACGTGATAGGCTGAAGATACAGCTCTAGCCCGTGTCTGATCGTCTTTGGAACATGACTTCTACCACCGGCGCTCTAGCCATCTCAC
Organism: Heloderma suspectum; assembly: GCF_057233095.1. Taxonomy (NCBI): domain Eukaryota; kingdom Metazoa; phylum Chordata; class Lepidosauria; order Squamata; family Helodermatidae; genus Heloderma; species Heloderma suspectum. The sequence goes on along the minus strand of NC_139469.1, from coordinate 37,302,670 downwards.
GTCCTGTTTCAGAGCTCATAACCGCGGATTGAACCATGGCGCAGTCTGAGCCCTGTTCAGGGGGAGAGGGCGTTTCGGAGCCACCCGATCTAATGCCCCAGTGATTGTGGCATTCCAGCCACCCACCAGGGTCTCGACCGAGTGGCTGTTGGCGTGCTCCAGAGAATCCCCAAGCGTGTTCAGGAATCCATTCGGATCCATAAGACGCCTGGGGCAGACCATTTTAATGGGTCCTCCACCCCTGTGGAGGGGCTGTGGAACCGAGAAGTCCATAGAATCATAGAATAGTAGGGTTGGAAGGGGCCTACAAGGCCATCGCATCCAACCCCCTGCTCAGTGCAGGAGTCCAAGTCAGAGCATCCCTGACAAATGGCTGTCCAGCCTCGTCTTGAAGGCCTCCAGTATGGGAGAGCCCACCACCTCCCTAGGGAACGGGTTCCATTGTCGTATCACTCTAACATTCAGGATGTTTTTCCTGATGTTCAGCCGGAATCTGGCTTCCTGTCACTTGAGCCCATGATTCCGTGTCCTGCACTCTGGGATGATCGAGAAGAGATCCTGCCTTCCTCTCTGGGACAACCTTTCAAGTACTTGAAGAGTGCTATCATATCTCCCCTCAGTCTTCTCTTCTCAAGGCTAAACAAGCCCAGTTCTTTCAGTCTCCCTTCATAGGGCTTTGTTTCCAGTCCCCTGATTATCTTTGTTGCCCTCCTCTGAACCCTCTCCAGTTTGTCTGCATCCTTCTTAAAGTGTGGTGCCCAGAACTGGACACAGTACTCCAGATGAGGCCTAACCAGTGCTGAGTAGAGGAGAACTAGTACTTCCCGGGATTTGGAAGCTATACTTCTATTAATGCAGCCCAAAAGAGCATTGGCCTTTTTTGCAGCCACATCCCATTGTTGGCTTATATTCAGCTTGTGATCGACAACAATTCCAAGATCTTTCTCGCTTGTAGTGTGGTTGAGCCACGTATCCCCCATCTTGTAACTGTGCCTTTGGTTTCTTTTTCCTAGGTGCAGAACTTGGCATTGATCCCTATTAAATGTCATTCTGTTGTTTTCTGCCCAGCGCTCCAGTCTATCCAGATCACTTTGAATTTTGTTTCTGTCTTCCAAAGTATTAGCTATCCCGCCCCATTCTGTGTCATCTGCAAATTTGATCAGCATTCCCTGCACCTCCTTCTCCAAGTCATTAATAAAAAGGTTGAAGAGCACTGGGCCCAGTACTGAGCCCTGCGGTACCCCACTCGTTACCTCTCCCCAGTCTGAGAAGGTCCCATTGATAAGCACTCTTTGAGTCTGATTCTGTAGCCAACTGTGGATCCACCTGATAGTTGTTTCATCTAGCCCACTTTGAGCTAGTTTGCTCATCAGGATATATCATGGGCCACTTTGTCGAAAGCTTTGCTGAAGTCGAAGTATATGATGTCTACAGCATTCCCACGGTCCACAAGGGAGGTTACTTGATCAAAAAAATGAGATCAGATTTGTCTGGAAGGACTTGTTCTTGACAAATCCATGTTGGCTTCGAGTAATCACGGCATTGTTTTCAAGGTGCTTCCAGATGGATTGCTTGATCATCTGCTCCAGAATTTTCCCAGGGATTGATGTCAGACTGACTGGTCTGTAGTTCCCAGGTTCCTCCTTTTTACCCTTTTTGAAGATAGGGACAACATTACCCTCCTCCAGTCATCTGGCACTTCCCCCGTCCTCCATGATTTCTCAAAGATTCTAGACAGCGGTTCTGAGAGTTCTTCTGCCAGTTCCTTTATTACTTAAGGATGTAGTTCATCTGGCCCTGGAGATTTGAACTCATTCAAAGTAATTAGGTGTTTCTTGACCATATGCCTATCGATCTCAAGCTGCAATCCTGCCCCTTCAGCATGCACTTCGCCTTTGCCAGGGGGGTCATAGACTCTCTTTTGGAAGAAGGCTAAGCTAAAGTAGGAATTGAGCACCTCTGCCTTTTCTTTGTCCTCTGTTATCATTTTTCCATCCTTATTTAATAGCTGAACAACCATTTCTTTCCTCTGCCTTTTACTATGCACGTAGCTGAAGAAAGCCTTTTTGTTGTTTTTAGCCTCCCTCGCTAACCTCACCTCGTTCTCAGCTTTAGCCTTCCTGACGCCATCCCTGCAATTCTGTGCTACCTGCCTGTACTCTTCCTTTGTTACTTGGCCTTCTTTCCACTTCCTATATGTGTCCTTTTTTGTTTTCAGGTCATCCCTAAGCTTTTTGTGAAGCCACATTGGCTTCTTCTGTTGTCTTCCACCTTTTCCTCTTGTTGGAATTGTTTGTGATTGTGCCTTGAGAATTTCCTTTTTTAAAAGCTCCCACCCAACTTGGACTCCTTTTCTCGTTAGCGTCGCTTGCCATGGGACCTTACTGATCATTGTTCTGAGTTTATTAAAATCAGCTTTCCTAAAATCCAGGTACGCGTTTGACTATACTCGGCTTTTGCTTCCCTTAGAACCAAGAACTCAAGTACAACATGGTCGCTTTCCCCCAGAGTTCCTGTAACGGCTACTTTATCCACTAAGTTATCTCTGTTGGTTAGGATCAAGTCAAGGATAGCCGATCCTCTAGTTCCTTCCTCTACTTTCTGTAGGAGGAAGTTATCCGCCACACAAGTCAGGAATTTCCTGGAGGGGCCATGTTTTCCAGAATTGGTCTCCCAACAAATATCGGGGACATTGAAGTCCCCCATTACTACTACATCATGCTTCCTTAAAACATTGGCTATTTGCTTTTCAAAAGTTTCATCCTCGTCTTCTCCTTGGTTGGGTGGCCGGTAGTAGACTCCGACCACCAGGTTCCTTTTATTCTTTGCTCCATTTATTTTGATCCAGATGCTCTCAATGGGGCTACCAAGCTCATCCTCCTGTATTTCTGTGCAGAGATATGTATTTTTCACATACAGTGCAACCCCACTTCCCTTTCTGTTCCTCCTGTTCTTTTTGAACAAGTTATATCCTTCAATTGCTGTATTCCAGTCATGAGAGTCATCCCACCAAGTCTCAGTTATACCTATCAAGTCATAATTTCCCTCCTGTATTAAGAGTTCAAGTTCATTCTGTTTGTTTCCCGTACTCTGGGCATTAGTATATAGACATCGAAGACCATGTGCTTCATAGTCGGGCTTTCTTCCTACACGAGTCTGAAGACTATTATTGGGCGCAATCAGAGCTGTTCTCTCCATTGCAGTGCATGCGCCTACGTCCATTCTTACCCCCAACATTACATCTCCCTTCCCCATAGGATTCAGTTTAAAGCCATCCTGATGAAGTTTTTCATGCTGTGACCAAACACATTCTTCCCATCCTTTGTGAGGTGCAACCTGTCCCTTGCCAACAGCCCATCTTCCAGGAAGTATAGCCTGTGGTCCCAGAATCCAAATCTCTCTCATTGGCACCACCTTCGTAGCCAGTCATTCACCCGGAGTATTTTTCGTTCCCTTTCTATCCCTCTTCTAACTACTGGAAGGATGGATGAGAAAACTATCTGGGCCCCAAAGTTCTTGAGTTTCCTTCCCAAAGCTTCAAAGTCTGACGTGATTTCTTCGTAGCTCTGCTTGGAGGTATCATTTGTTCCCATGTCACCAGATAGTGATCTGACCATGAAAAGGGGGTGGTGGATATACCCCCAACTTCCAGATCACTTCCCGCTTCTCCAGAAACAAACACAAGGTCTAGTGCATGACCAGCTACATGGGTGGGCCCAGTTGGAATATGGTGCAGCTCCCAGGAAGCCATGGTCTCCATAAAGTCCCGAGGTGCCCCTGTGAGGATGGCCCCCGAATGTACGTTGAAGTCCTCCAGCACCAATAAGTTAGGGGACTGCACGCAGCTCAGCCAGGGAGTCAGTCGTGCAGCGGGGTGGATGGTACACGAGCAGAATCCCCAGACTGCCCTTCGGACCCAACCTCCAGTACATGCACTCAGCAACCTTGGTCTCTCGGAGAGGGGGTCTGGTGAAGACCAAGGACTCTTGATAGATAAGAGCCACTCCCCCTCCCCGATCCCCAGCCTTCGGCTGCTGTGCATACAAAAATCCGGCTGGACACATGGCTGCAAGAGTTGGAGCAGCGGCCTCAGCCAGCCAGGTCTCCGTAATACATGCCAGGTCTGCACCCTCATCCAGGATCATGTCATGGATGAGGGAGGTTTTCTGGGTAACAGACCTGGCATTGCAGAGCAGCAAACGAAGGCCAGAAGATGGCGTCATGCCTCCCACAGCCATCCTTTGGCTCTGGTCAGGCCCGGAGCAGGGGACAGAATACTACACATCTCTCCCTTGTTCCCCTTACCTGGCATGGCTACCCTAGCGCTCAGCCAGCGCCTGCCACCCAGCCTCAGTATGTTCTGGCCCCCAACGCTCCCCCCACTGCCTCTGTCAGGTGGACATATGCCCCTTGCTACCGCCTATCAGGCAGGCTACCCGCACCTAAAAACACAACAGACTCCCCCCAAAATTTAAAAACAATTTAAAAATCCCCTTTAAAAATACTGCCAGGCAGGAGTCCACAGTGGTGGTGGTGGTGGCGGTGGTGGTGGCGGCGGCAGCAGCAGCAGGCACGGCGGCGGCAGGCATGCCTCTTCCCCGGTGGTGGTGGTGGCTTCTCCTGCAGGCCCTGGCTCTCCCAGGCCACCTCAGCCAGCCAGCTTATTTAGCCCCTCCAGGAAAGGGCAGGTGGAACAGTCAGTACAGCTGGCTCAGCACCCTGCAGCACCTGGTCCTGCAGGGACTGGTGGTCCACTAGGCAGAAGTCCATGGGGAGGACTGGTGTTGGTGATGGCAGCACCAGCAGGGTGGCGGTGGCAGGCGCAGCGGCAGCAGGCACACCTCTTCCATGGTGGTACTGCTGGCTTCTCCTGCAGGCCCTGGCTCTGCAGGAGATTGTCCCTCCCTTTCCCTCTCTTTCCATGCCAGGATCCCTCCCACGTTGTCCCTCCCTTTCCATGCCAGGGTCAATATCGCTCCCAGGAATGTGGGGGGGGGGGCTCCCCTTCCAGCTGTGCCTCTGAAACCTGAGGGGGTGCCTCTCCCACAGACTCTATCTCCTCCTCAGAATCAGAGCTGCTTTGGGACTCTATGGGCTCAGATCCAACCCTGACACCAGTGCTTTGCAGATCACTCTGTTTAGGCTTGGTGGACATGACCAGTGTCTTCCCATTACCGGACACGAGAAGCTTAATGGGAATCTCTGCTTCTCTAAAGGCAACTTGCATTTGTGGAGTATTTTTTGAAAGATTTAGTTCACATATTGAGAACTTGGGCAGTTTAGAAATGTAAGAAAATAAACAAACAAAAAGATAAATATAGAAATAATATTCTCTGTTGCCTTAAGGTTATTGAGTGAGTGCATGTCTTAGACCTTTCTAGTGTAGTGTGAACCACCCAGAGAGCTTTGGCTATTGGGCGGTATAGAAATGAAATAAATAAATAAATAATAGTGTCCCAGGGCTGTTCTGAGTGCTGAGGCCAAGGTCCCAAGGCTCAATGGGCTCTCCTGACATCACAGCTTGTTACCTGGAGGTCTGGTAGTTGAGCCAGGTAACAAGGAGGGTGATCATGTCATACTTATTGGCCAGGTTGAATCCTTGTTTCATCGGTGGAACAGGTAGTCCAGTAGGCACCTTCAGGTTGTGGTTTAAAGTGTTTGAAGTGAAGGTGAGCAGGGAATTGTAATCTTATGCATCAATTTTGTTTGTTAGGAAGCCATGCCCCCATGTGAATGGTGTGAATCAAACAACTTGGATGTTGTGGCTGATATTACTAAGTGCTGTAACAGTGTTGTCCAAGTAGATATGGGCACAGAGTTGGCATGTGCGTGTGTTGCAGGGTCTGGTCCCTGTGTTTGTCTCCCTTGCTGCTGGTCAGTAGCTGGTTAGGTTAGGGGGCTGCCTGAAAGCAAGGACAAGCCCATCACCCAAGGGCTGTGAGAGGGAAGTATAATTGTCCAGGGGCATGTTTCCACGCTCTCAACTTCACTTTATTTGCAACTTTGTTGTGAAATTTCCCCAGTTGCATCTTCTCCTTTTCCTGTTTCCACTGTGCTTAAAGTCTCAGCTTATCATCGCTGTAGCCCGGGGCTCTGTGCTGTTTCCACTGAGCTCTAATCAAATTATTTTCTTGATGGCTGGGTGGAGCCTGAGTGGAGCCTGGGTTGGGTCTGATTACCTCATCCGTGTTCCTGCCTCCTCAGCCGTGTTTCCAGGACAACGGAAGGAGAAGCCAATGGAGGAGAACCGGATTTTTAAAAAGGAATCAGCTTTGCTGTGAAGAGAAGCCCAGAGGACCTCATCGACCACAATGGGAGTTACTTCTGACAAGACAGTAATGGGTTTGTTGTGGGAAAGAAAGCAGTAAACACAAAGACAGAAACCAGCCCCCATTGTAACCCGCAGGATCTCTGTAACGAAGCTGCGAAGTACTTTCTTCCTAAGGCAATTCATCGGAGCCTCGAGACCCTGCTTGGTTGCTTAATCGCACTTAAGGAATTGGGATTAAAAGTGTGCCATTTCAGTTGAGGGGGAATCTCTGTAAGCTGTGGTGTGGGCATTCAAAGGCAAGCCTCATCAACCTGAGGAGACACTAATGGGTTTGTTGTGGGAAAGAGACTGAAACCAGCGTGCCCATTTTAATGCACAGGCTCGCTATATGGAAGCTGTGGAGGAGTGACATCCTAAGGCAATGGACCGGAGCCTCGACACCGCGCTTGAGGGCTTTGATATGTGCCGTGTCAACTGAGGGGCTTCTCCGTTGTTTCTGTGGTCACTGAGAGGGCCAGCCTCATTCAGCACAATGGGAGGACCCCCGCCCCCCTGACTGGGGTCATGGGTTGTGTTCTGGTGCTTATTTTCGGTGATGTTTTAAAAGTTGGTCCCTCGGCATCCTGCTCCAAAATGGCGATGAAACTTCAGGAAACAGGGGGAAAGGGTTGGGTCACTGAGGTCAGAGCGACACACCCACAGAGGCCGGGCTACTTGCCCCATGGGCAGGACCATGATACCGAACCCAGTGCAGTTGTGGAAACAGGTCAGTAATGGAGCTGGAGTAAGCTGGAAAAGTCAGACTATAACCAGTCTCAGAAGAAGCAGTTTTTCCACGTTAAAATGCAGGGCTGGTGCTGAATGGCCACGACGTCATGGAGACACAGCGACCTCACCGCGCAGCCAGGTTGGAGTAAAACGCTGGTGGAAACACAACCCAGGATTGGAGTTATTTTGCTGAGTTCCTCTAGTTTCTGTGGAGTGAAACTCCAGTAGTTCTTCTTCTTTCAAAATCTGGTGGGACTGGGATTGCTGGTTTGTGGAAGATGCAGATCCAGGGCAGGGAGGAAATGGTGGAGATTTTTTTCCCCAGTGCCTTGGTGAGGTAATTATCAGTTATGTAGACACACATGCACATGAGCAGAGTAAGATCACATACCCCGCTGCTGAGTGTGCATGTATGTGCAAAGAGGGCGTGCAGAAACTGGTTTCTAGTGCTGCATCCCAAGCTGGCTAAGGAATTGGTCTCCTTCTTGGGCCATCAAGGGTCAAATTAACCGTCTCCAGGCATAGCAACCTCTGTCGGATAAAAGTAGCACCCATTTATTTTATATTCTCTTTTCACCTAATTAAAAGGCCCATTAGTAGGTGAGATGCTTAAGAACAGGGTCTCAACATTATGTTGTTATTTTTCTAGAGGCCTGACAGGTAGAGCTGACTGCACCTCATTTCTTCTTTCTTCCATGACTGCATCCTGTGCGTCTTGTCCAAGAGATATGGTGGAGTGCATGGCAATGAGGGAACTGTCTGCCTGCTTCATCCAGCCCAGGCCAATCCAGCTCCTACCAGTGCAGATCTGGGAAAACTTCGATTCAGGGTGTAACCCAGGGGCCAGGTTCAAATTTGCAGGAAACTCCCAAAATGAATCACACAGTCTAATGTACCCATTTTGTCTGGGCCTCCAATTCCATCCAGTAACTTTGTTACACAACTGAATTTTCCGTGACAAATTGTGTCTCAAAATGCGATTTCAGCTCTTAGTGAAGGAAGCGGGGCTTGTTGTACCGAGGGGCAACGTCTGTATAAGAGCTCTCGTGTGTGCATGAATTCTCACCTCGAGTGCCATTTTTTGGCCAAAAGGCAGGATAGTAAGTAAGTAAGTAAGTAAATTTCCCTGCTTTCTGAGTCGTGCAGGAGTTATGCAAGAGCTCACCAAAAGAAGCAGCAGATCTGGAGCCTCCCTCTGCTTTCTTGCTTTCTGGTGGGGCCAGCCTGGCTCCCAGTCTTCCTGTGGATATACATGCACAGATACAATTACTGTTAACTTTAACTAATCATAGTTTATATACTAATAGCCCTTGAAATATTTTTATTGAGCAAATAATGGATATTACTTACTGTGAGGGATGCAATTATGTAAAAATGAATTTCCCATGAAATCATCAGAAACTCAGATCCTCACCAATGATATGGGAGGAACTGGCTAGAAAAGGTGGTCCTACAAGGGTCCCTGGCTGAGGACGTGTCAGCAAAGAGGACGGCCAAATGCCTTCCAGCTGGAAGCCAATTCAGGCAGTCTTGTCTTTGAAGCAGGCCAGGTAAGGAGCAGAGCAGCTGGCTGGGGCAGTTGGCAGTTGTGCACTCAAACATCAAGGGGCACAAAGCAAGGACAGGGGGAGGTGAATGCCCATGGAGCCCTCTCCAGCTCCTCAGCCAGTCCTCTTCAGACCTCCCCAGCCCTGGCTGGGGAATGGGGATCTTTGAAGGGGCAGCCCTTTCTCCCACATCATGGCTTGCAATTCCTCAGGCCTTGAACCTCAGGACTGGGACAAAACTGGCCCAACAGGGGACTCAGCCCAGGGCTCCAGGGCTCTCCAGACAGCCACAAACCCTTCTCCTGGCCCAGCGCTGTCCCCAACTGCTGATGGCATGGTCGTTCCCCAGCTTTTGCACAGCTCCCCCATTTTCAAAAGGTTGCACTGCCTCCCCCAAGCTGGTGGCAGGAGCTGGAAGTCAAGATAGGCTGGCAGTTTGCCCCCACCCCTTTTGCCTCCTTTGCTTACGCCCCTGGAGAGCATCTCCAGAATCGAATCCGGCCCTCTGGATGACAGGCCTCTGGCGCCCTGGCCCCAATGTGCAAGGCTTTCTCTGTCCTTCCTTACAGCTGACAAAGCTGCGAATGACTGAACCTTCAAAGCTTTGCATTAATTATTCCAAAGCAAACATTAAAGAATCACAGGTGCAGCCTTCTTTCTTCCCTGAAGCTCCTGATGCTGCGCACAATCAAAGCTTCAACGTAGAAAGTGAATGGGAGCTCTAACTCCCTGACTATTGCCTGGAATAGGGTGAAATTGCGATGGTGGGCTGCTCCCATGGGGAGCCTTCAGATGCTACCAGGATGTGGTAGCTGGGGGGAGCCTGGACAGGGACAGGAAACAAGCCTCTCTCATTGGTTAAGCAGCACCTGCCAGGTTGATGATGGTCAGTTCTACTCTGCCCACCCAACCCAGAAGTAGGGATGAACGAAAGTCGCTTACCTTTTCGCGGATTCTGTTCATTGTGGGGGGGGAGGCATTCCATCCCTCCCCCCAGAATCCTCGATGGTCCTCCCCCCCGGAATCCTCGACGGCCGGCTGTGCTCTGCAGCAGCTCCGCGGAGCAGCCAGCCAGGCCCAGGCCAGGGCCGTCCGCAGCCAGATTTCCAGCCGTGGAGGGTTCTGGGTAAAACAAAAAACAAAAAAAAAATCCGCCGCCATTTGCGTTCCTTATTTTTCACCGTCTTAGTCTACGTCAATATTTACGTAGACTAAGACGAAGACAAGAAAGGGGAATGCAAATAGCGTACTGGGCGCTATTTGCGTTCCCCTTTCTTGTCTTCGTCTTAGTCTACGTAAATATTGACGTAGACTAAGACGAAGAAAAATAAGGAACGCAAATGGCGGCGGCTGGAGCCGCCGCCATTTGCGTACGCGTTTTTGTTTTTTTTTTAACCCAGACGTGATAGGCTACATAAGTCTTTACGTAGCCTATCACGTCTATGGGCAAAAAAAGAGAAAAAGACCAGACTGCAAATGGCGGCGGCGGCAGTCAGTCGGAAGACCAGCCGCCGCCGCCGCCGCCGAAGCTGCCACTGGAGCCGCTGCCGTCCAGAACATCCGCCCCAGGTAAGTCTCATCCCGGGGGGGATCCGCGGGGGGGTGGGGGGGTGGCAGGCCGTTCCACGATGGATCTCGGGGGGCCAAATGCACTGGCATTTGGCCTCACCGAGATCCATTGCGGAATTCTCTGACATCCCTACCCAGAAGTATGTTGCTTTCAAGCACTGTGTGACCCATGAAAAGTGGGTTTTCAAGGTACAGTACACTTGGCTTTTCTTGCTTCCTGTGTCCCTGACAGACCAAAGTGAATTCCATGAAAATCCGGATAATACTCCTACTCACTTTTCATTCTGTTGTCATGAAGATCCCCCCGCAGCTTTCTGCTGAAATTGGTTTGCCCCCAGCAAAGAGATCTCTTAACTGGAAATATCCCTTTCCCCATCATTTGCGGAATTAATTTGTGAGTGTTTATAAGGATCACAGAATGAGGAAGAATCAAGGAAGTTGTAAAGAGGTGATATGGGGGTGCCAGAAATTTGGCCCAAGGGGTAATAGGGGGGGGTGCCAAGAACTGACACACTTTGCTTGGAGTGTGGCCACCTAAATGCGCTCCCTACTTTGGCCAAAACAGCATTTGTACGTTTCATAAATTTGGAGCACTTCATAGCTTTGTACAGCTGGAGAGGCGCCCATGGATACCCATTGTGTAGAAGGGTTACCCTTTATGATGGGTATTGGTTGACAAATCTGAAATGCTGCCAAGTACAATTTGAAGTTAGGGACAGACCAGGCTTCCTTTCTCTATACATCACCGCTCTAGCTACTCAGCTTATTTTGCCATTGTTTATAAACAGCTCAAACATATTTGGCTATTTTTTCAGTTTAGTATTCAAAGGTGGTAAGGGTGTCATCTGAAACAAAAATGAAACTTTGGGTAAGAGCATAATTTTAATAGAGGCTACCCTACCCCATGTTGATCACTTCATGCTTTTCCATTTCTGCAGCTTGTACTTGATGCTCCTGATCACTGGGTTATACTTTCAGTTGACCAACAGACATAGATCTTTGGGGATTAAGAAACTCAGGTAACACATACATGAGTGTTACGAAGTTACCCAAGACAAATTCTGAGTTTCCTGAGGGAGCATTCATGCAAAATAGTGTTGCCTTGTTAGAATAATGGCTGAAAATAATTTTTATACATTTATTTAAAATATTTCAAGGCTGCCTTCAAGGGCAAAGTCAAGATAGTTTACATGATAAAATCTGATCCAATGATAGAAGAGCAAAAATTCATAAAATCAGCAAATACTAGAAATAAAAAAAAATCCAGTCAAAATCGGTAGTTTAAATTGGTCTCAGAAATGCAACAATAACCAGTGCAGCTGGTGCTGTATAATGATCCAACCACCTTGCCCCCTCCAACACAGGGGCAGTTGCTCTTTGCATTATTTGAAGTTTCTGAATTATTTTTAAAGGCAGCCAGATGCATAGTGAATTACAATAATCCACTTGTGGATGGACAGCTGAGGCAAGGAACTTCTCCACAAAAGGCTAAAATCCCACACCCTTACTGGGGCTTCTGCTTCCAGGTTCCTTTGTTGGATTAAGATTGCCTCTTTTATGAGTGCTTTTTTTTTCCCCAGGGATTTTCTTTCTGAGCAAGTTCTATATGTTTCATTATACAGCCACTAGATAGTGCTGTGATGTAGTGGGATTCCAGAAATTTATCGGAAATTTATCGCACTTCAAAGTGGAATAAGATTTCTTAGTGGGCTTTGCCTGTTGAGAATAACACTACTATAATGGCCAGAAAGCTCAGGAGAGGCCCTGGAGGTTGACAGTGTTGTGTAAAGGACCCACAAAAAAAATCAGTGACCGATCACAAGCTTACAATAAAGCCTCATCTAGAAATGCCCAAGGTCTGTCCCCTTGATAGGGCCACAGCACTCCTGGCCACCTGAACCTCCCTACTTAGCACTGAGTCCCATCTAAGGCCAGCTGTAAACCTCCACGCTTTCCTGACTGACACTTTCTTTTCTGGGGAACCCTTGCCAAAAGGGTCCACCATTACAGAAATACTTAATCTATCATGTTTTTGGAAGCAGCTTTTCTGTGGGCAGCAGAAATTTTGAGGTCAAAAACCAAACATCTCATAGGGCATCAGCTAGTTTAGTGGTGGCTTTGGACAGATTGTCAGACTCAAATACACACACACACACACACACACACACACACACACACACACGTGGTGCCCTCAAATACAGCAGCAAGGAGGGAGCTCATTCCACTCAGATCACAATTTTCCTAAGCACTGCTACATAATTGTGTTGTTCCTAATTTACACTTCCTTTCCCTCCCTTTCTTCTGTGCGTTCCCTTTTATTTAAGGCTCTGTTTCAGTGCTGTAATTACTCCTTTAATCTATAACGTCTTTTGTCTGGAGCCCCCAGTCACTTGCAGGACCTGTGCTATAAACAAGTCATGGCTTCTCCATGGTGAGGGATTCACAAAAACTGCTCCCTAATCAAATAAAAGGCAAATTAGATATTAGAAATAGCTTTGAATCACATCTGGATTTCCTGAAAAAATCATCCTATGTTAGGGGCTGGATGAGTTTGATGTGTTTAATACTGCCAGGATGAAAAATGAAGGTGGCACTTGGCCAGGTGCTGTGAAAGGAGAGACGAGTGCGATGAAGAGGGATGAAATGCAGAGGTGTCCCTGAGAGGCAGACGGAACCAGGGACAATCAAAAGCAGAAAAATAACATCTGCCTCTGAATAAATTTGTGTCCCTTGAGTGTGACAGAAAACACACAACATGAGGATGGCAGCAGCTTATTCCAACACCCAGCTCTCTCCGTGGCTGTTGTGACATTTGCAGCCTCCTGTTCTGCGGCAGGCAGGCCGTGAGCCAAGGGAGGGCTGCTGGACCTCTCATGGCCTCTCCCTTGATTCCTGCTAGAGCAATTACCCCATCACCTTTCTAGGCTGCTCGTAGTGGCTACTGGCAGGCCAGTCCTGGTCGCTGCCGCCAAGGGAGTCCTTATGCTGTTGTTCATGTGATGTGGCTGAAAGTGGGTTCAGAGGAGCATCACTGAGGGGCCTTGGAAAAGTTGCTTTCTCAGCGTAACTACACAGGATTCCCCCATGTCTGCCCACCAGAGCTCCTTTGGGGAAAGGCTGGAAACAACTGTGATGAGAAAGTGACATCAAGGTGGACAGGGCCAGGGCCAGATGTCCACTCTGTTCCCCAGTTGCCTTCCCTTTCCAGAGACTGTGTTTGCAACCAAGGCAGTGGGAGGAGAACTGGCAAACTGCTGAAGTGTAGGGGCAACACCCGGGACCTCAGACCTACAAATTACAGACCTAATGTGGTGCAGCAGGCTGCCCTGGGTGTCCTTATCCATTTGCATCCCTGCTAGCCAGCGGCTGGATGTCTGGCTGCTGGCGGAGCCGGCCGGCGGCTCCGTGGAATCCCCGTGGAGCAAAGCCAGCCGGCCAGGATTCTGGGGGGAGGGACGGAGCGCCTCCCCCCCCAGCGGAACCTGGCGGAGCCAGGTAAGCGGGGTTTCATACACCCCTAGTCTTGTCTGGATTGAGCTTCAGTTTATTAGCTGTCATCTGGTCCATTGTCACAGCCAGGGAATGATCTAGTATATCCACAGCCTCACCTGATGAAGATGAAAAGAAGTAGAGCTGTGTGTCATCAGCATACTGATGGCAATGCACTCCAAAACTCTGGATGACCCAACTTGGAGAATCCACGGGGCCGAGCAGTATTCCCCAAGCACCACCGTCTGGCGCTGGCCAATCAAGTAGGAGCGAAACCAGTGCAATGCAGTATCCCCCACTCCCAGCTCACACAGTTGCCCCATAAGGATTCCATGGTTGATGGTACTGAAAGCCACCAAGAGATCAAGGAGTACCAACAGGGTTACACTCCCGCTGTCTCTCTCCTAGCATAGGCATCATACCAAGGCTGTTTCTGTGCCAAAACCTGGCCTGAACCCTGACTGAAATGGATCCAAATAAACTGTCTCATCCAAAAGTATCTGGAACTGGTTGGCATCTACCTGCTCAAGGACCTTGCCCAGGAAGGGAAGTTATTGATATCTTCCAGGTCCAGAGAAGAGAAGATTTATTCAGGAGTAGTCTCACCAGCAGCTCTTTCAGGTCACCCAGGACCACTCTCTTTCACAAGGAGGCATTAATCACCACCCTGGCCCAGCTGGCTCTTCCCTCCCTGCTGGTTTTTATAAGCCAAGAGGGGCAAGGATAGAATACAGAAGTGGTTGCATGAACCTGTCCATGCACCCTGTCAATGTCCTTGAGCTGTACTAACTGAAACTCATCCAAGAAAATTGCGCAAGGCTGTGCTCTGGATACCTCATCTGATGCGCCTGCTGTGTCACTGGTGTATAAGTCATGGTGGATGCAAGAGATTTAGAAGCTGAAGTCTCCGCCTGCATTGGTGGTGAAGTCACAACTGTTGAGGCTCAAGCAGTTGGGGCTTCATAGAAATCAGCTGCTTCTGCTGGAACTGCTGGTTCTGTTGCACAAAGGTCTCTACCACTTCTGAGTGCAGCCACTTGGTGGTGGAATTCTTTAAATTCTTAAAGAAGAATTTAACAACAACAACAACAACAACATTTCTCCACAAAATGATTGTGACAGTTCTAATGATGTCAGGTGTAGTGAGGGAGGAAGAGTTTGCTGAAGAAGAACTGACTTCATTCTGTTTCCCGCCTCCCAGCTGAGCAGAGCAGAGCAAGCTGCTCCAGCTGGTCCACGGACTACAGAAGCAGGCAAGCTCCCAGAGAGCGAGCGACCAGAGCGAGTGAACAGGGGGAGCAAACAGGAGTTGGCCAGGGGAGTTGCAGTGGTTGAAGAGACAAAGGAGACAGAGGAGACAGAGGCTAAGAGGTAAGTGGGCTGCAGGAAGCCCAGGGGGCTGCCCTTTATCCTTTTGAGTGGCTGTGAGCTCACCAGGTGCTTCTGAGAGCTCCAACTGAATTGGGGGGGTGTGGCCTGAGTACTACCAGCAGCTGAGTGGGCAGGAAGCTTCAGTTTGTTTCCTGCCTCCCAGCTGAGCAGAACAGAGCAGAGCAAGCTGCTCCAGCTGGTCCAGGGACTACAGAAGCAAGCAAGCTCCCAGAGAGCGAGCGACCAGAGCGACCGACCAGGGGGTGCAAACAGGAGTTCACCAGGGGAGTTCGGCAGGGGCGGTCAAGGGGGAGGCCCCTAACATTTTTTTCTTTTTTAACTAACTTTTTTTCATTTATTTGTCTTGTAACACACACTTCCACACCAGTGGGACTCTGCTTTTAACCTCTACTGAGTAGAGGTGCAGGTGCAGGCTAGTCTAGAACAATCAAAAAGCTGGACACAGAAAGGGAAAAGAGGCTATGGAAGGACAGGACTCTCCAGTGGTGGTGACCTGCAAGGTGTGTGCAATGTTGGTTTTCTTGCCTGAGAACAACATGGCCTATACCTGCAACAAGTGCAAGTTGATCACGCTGCTGGAAGAAAAAGTAAGTGGACTGGAGCGGCGACTGTCAACCCTCCGGGGAATAAGAGAACATGAAGAGTTCTTGGACAGAATGGGGGAACTACAGCAGCAAAGGGCAGACCAGAAGCTTGAAGAGCAACAGCAAGATGAGGCAGTGGGAAATGCTGAGGTGAGGAAAAATGGAGTAGAGGATACTCCTAGGAAAAGGGTGACAGTTAGGAGAAGAAGAACTAGACGCCACTCTGCATCAGTGGAAGCAGTGGAGCTGTGGAACCGATTCCAGGTAGTTGCAGATGAGACTGGAGGACAGCCTGCAGAGGAAGAATCACAGGGGAACCTGCATGAGAGTGAGCAAGAGGCTGAAGGTCAGTCAAACAGAGGTGATGAAACCCAGGCCTACAACAACAACAAGAGAAGAGTGGTAGTAGTGGGAGACTCCTTGCTGCGTGGGATCGAGACCCAAGTATGTCGCGAAGACCATTGGACTCGCCAGGTATGTTGTCTCCCGGGAGGACGGATTAGAGACGTGAGTGAAAGGTTGCCTGCACTCATAAAGCCCACTGACAGGTATCCCTTTCTTCTCATCCATGTGGGAACAAATGATACCGCCAAGCGGAGCTACGAAGAAATCACATCAGACTTTGAAGCTTTGGGAAAGAAACTCAAGAACCTTGGGGCCAGATAGTTGAAGGATATAACTTGTTCAAAAAGAACAGGAGGAACAGAAAGGGAGGTGGGGTGTCACTATATGTTAAAAATACATATCTCTGCACAGAAATACAGGAGGATGAGCTTGGTGGCCCCATCGAGAGCATCTGGATAAAAATAAATGGAGCAAAGAATAAAAGGAACCTGATGGTCAGAGCCTCCTACTGGCCACCCAACCAAGGAGAAGACGAGGATGAAACTTTTGAAAAGCAAATAGCCAATGTTTTAAGGAAGCATGATGTAGTAGTAATGGGGGACTTCAATTTCCCCGATATTTGTTGGGAGACCAATTCTGCAAAACATGGCCCCTCCACGAAATTCCTGACTTGTGTGGCGGATAACTTCCTCGTACAGAACGTAGAGGAAGGAACTAGAGGATCGACTATCCTTGACTTGATCCTAACCAACAGAGATGACTTAGTGGATAAAGTAGCAGTTACAGGAACTCTGGGGGAAAGCGACCATGTTGTACTTGAGTTCTTGGTTCTAAGGGAAGCAAAAGCCGAGTTTAGTCAAACGCGTACCCTGGATTTTAGGAAAGCTGATTTTAATAAACTCAGAACAATGATCAGTAAGCTCCCATGGCAAGCAATGTTAACAAGAAAAGGAGGCCAAGATGGGTGGGAGCTTTTAAAAAAGGAAATTCTTTAAATAAGGATAGCAAAACGATAACAGAGGACAAAGAAAAGGCAGAGGTGCTCAATTCCTACTTTGGCTCAGTCTTCTCCCAAAAGAGGGTCTATGACCCCCCCTGGCAAAGGCAAAGTACAGGATGAAGGGGCAGGATTGCAGCTTGGGATCGATAGGCATATGGTCAAGGAACACCTAATTACTTTGAATGAGTTCAAATCTCCAGGGCCAGATGAACTGCATCCTAGAGTAATAAAGGAACTGGCAGAAGAACTCTCAGAACCACTGTCTATTCTCTTTGAGAAATCATGGAGGACAGGGGAAGTGCCAGATGACTGGAGGAGGGCTAATGTTGTCCCTGTCTTCAAAAAGTGTAAAAAGGAGGAACCTGGGAACTACAGACCAGTCAGTCTGACATCAATCCCTGGGAAAATTCTGGAGCAGATGATCAAGCAATCCATCTGGAAGCACCTTGAAAACAATGCAGCGATTACTCGAAGCCAACATGGATTTGTCAAGAACAAGTCCTGCCAGACGAATCTGATTTCATTTTTTGATCAGGTCACTTCCCTTGTGGACTGTGGGAATGCTGTAGACATGATATAACTCGACTTCAGCAAAGCTTTCGACAAAGTGCTCCATGATATCCTGATGAGCAAATTAGCTAAAAGTGGGCTAGATGAAACAACGATCCGGTGGATCCACAGTTGGCTACAGAATCAGACTCAAAGAGTGCTTATCAATGGGACCTTCTCAAACTGGGGAGAGGTAACGAGTGGGGTACCACAGGGCTCGGTCCTGGGCCCAGTGCTCTTCAACATGTTTATTAATGACTTGGAGGAGGAGCTGCAGGGAATGCTGATCAAATTTGCAAATGACACAAAATTGGGCGGGATAGCTAAGACTTTGGAAGACAGAAACAAAATTCAAAGTGATCTGGATAGACTGGAGCGCTGGGCAGAAAACAAAAGAATGACATTTAATAGGGATCAATGCCAAGTTCTGCACCTAGGAAAAAGAAACCAAAGGCACAGTTACAAGATGGGGGATCTTGTAACTATAAGCGAGAAGGATCTTGGAATTGTTGTCAATCACAAGCTGAATATGAGCCAACAATGGAATGTGGCTGCAAAAAAGTCCAATGCTCTTTTGGGCTGCATTAATAGAAGCATAGCTTCCAAATCCCAGGAAGTGCTAGTTCCCCTCTACTCAGCACTGGTTAGGCCTCATCTGGAGTACTGTGTCCAGTTCTGGGCACCACACTTTAAGAAGGATGCAGACAAACTGGAGAGGGTTCAGAGGAGGGCAATAAAGATGATCAGGGGACTGGAAACAAAGCCCTATGAAGAGAGACTGAAAGAACTGGGCATGTTTAGCCTTGAGAAGAGAAGACTGAGGGGAGATATGATAGCACTCTTCAAGTACTTGAAAGGTTGTCACAGAGAGGAAGGCCAGGATCTCTTCTCGATCATCCCAGAGTGCAGGACACGGAATAATGGGCTCAAGTGACAGGAAGCCAGATTCCGGCTGAACATCAGGAAAAACGTCCAGACTGTTAGAGCAATACGACAATGGAACCCATTCCCTAGGGAGGCGGTGGGCTCTCCCACACTGGAGGCGTTCAAGACGAGGCTGGACGGCCATCTGTCAGGGATGCTCTGACTTGGATTCCTGCATTGAGCAGGGGGTTGGACTCGATGGCCTTGTAGGCCCCTTCCAACCCTACTATTCTATGATTCTATGACTTGCCCCTGGAATTGTTTCCAAAGCCCAGGCTAGGACGGGTGGTAATGGTGGTGGCTGCAGCAGGGTCTGTTGATAAGGCAGGAGCCCTTCAAGCCTCGTCCCTGGGGCCTGCCTTCATGGGTGATTTGCTGAGGATTGGGACCATGTGGAGGTCCTTTGAGGCACATGACATCATGGCCAGTCTGCAGCCACCCTGGAGTTTACCTGTGGGGAAGCTGCATTTTTGCAGAGTATGTTAACTCCATTGTTGTTGTTTTTTAATTCGGCTCTCTTGTGGTTCAGCTGCTGTGTGCCCATCCCTCTGCTTTAAATTCAGTATGATCAGGCATCCCTGGGGGTGTGTCTTTGACCTGGCCGTGACCTTGGTAACTTAGGTAACTAGGGTGACTTGCCTGCCTTTCCAACTCATCAACATGCTGGGGTGCTCTTCTCTGCCTTCAGAATCGCGCTGTACTTCCATTTTGCCAGTGGCAGTAAGTAGCCTCCATTTCCCAGCCCAGCCCAGCCCATTGAGAGCTGTGATTATGCGCCTCTCTGATGCTTGTGTTATTTCCCTGCTTCTCTGAAGCTTGTATATCTTCACTACTTCTCTGCATGGAGGGAAAGGGCTGGCTGGAGTTGTCTCCCTCCACTAGTGCTGCTGCTACTGCCTCTGCTGGCACCGCCTCTCCTCCCTCTCCTGCACTTTTTAGTTTTTACTGTATTGCCCTGTTGATACAGCCAGATACCGGGGCTGCAGACTCCTGCTCCTGATAGCTAGTACTTGAAACAGCGTGGCTCCGATTTTCTCAATGGGAAAAAGATGCTACAGATTCTTAATGGGGGGAAAGCAGGCAACAGAGGCTACAGACTGAGAATGGGTGAAGCAGCTAGATCCTTGTATTTACTCCCTGGAAAAGGAGAAAGGGGATGGGAGCTCTAACTCCCTGACTGTTGGCTGGAATGGGGCAAAATTGCGCTGGTGGTCTGCTCTCATGGGGAGCCTTCAGATGATGTTGGGGATAATAATGTGGTAGTTGGGGGGAGCCTGGGCAGGGGCAGAAAACAAGCTTCTCTCATTGGTTGAGCAGCACCTGCCGGGTTGATGATATTCAGTTCTAGTCTACCCAGCCGACCCGGAAGTATGTTGCTTTCAAGCACTGTGTGATCTGTGAAAAGTGTATTTTTAAGGTACAGTACACTCGACTTTTCTTGCTTCCTGTATCCCTGATGGATCAAAGTCATTTCTCCAAAAATCCGGATAATACTCAGATTCCTGCATAGAGCAGGGGGTTGGACTCAGTGGTCTTATAGGCCCTTTCCAACCCTACTATTCTATGATTCTACTCCAATGTGCTTCTCATTCCATTGTTGTGAAGATCCCCCCCATTAGTCTACAATGAATGTGGCAAGCTTACAATCACTCTTCAGCTCAAAGGCATGTGAGCTCCTGCAGAGGGCAGCATCACTTAATGGATGCTTTCTCCAATGGGAATGGTGGAACTTGGTATTCTTGCCATGTCAAAAGCAGAGCTACTGAAATGTAAAATAGCATGGAAGGAGTCGGTACTAAAACTCTTGGCTCCGTGATAAGGTGCCTGGTTTAGGCAAACAGAGTTATCCACCATTTCTTCTACTAATCCAGGGAAGGATCTCTCTTCCCCCTCCCTGTTGCTTTTCTTCCTTGGCAAGTCTATAGCTGTCGGACATGGATGAGACAGCTGCCTTCCAGCTCCCGGCATTCCCTGTTTGCTTTCTTTGCTTTTTCTCTCTAGCAAAATGGGCAAGGCAGAAGGGAGCTGGCTATTCTAGCACTAGACAGGTTCTTTATGAAATAGATCACAGCCCTAGAAGGTTCTTTCATTCTGTGTCAGATTTCCCAGGGGCTTCCCTGCCAGCATAGTGGAAAAGCAGATGTCCTGGATAGGTGTGTGTGTGTATGTTAGGGGAGTCGACACATGCCTTCCATCTGGCCTTATTGGGTAAAATATGGAGGAGGAATGAGTGAGAGAGCTCTGTCTCAAGGGGGTCCTCAATCCAGGATTCCCCTACCACTCTCTCCCCTGTCATTTTGTTGAAAACCAGGCAGATAGCAAACTGCAACAGATACTGGAAGCAAATGAAATGGATTAGAGTCAGGCTTGTACATTTTTTTCTTTTCTGCCTAGTTTCTAGCAATATAATTTATTGGACTCAGTAAATAGAGAAGAGGATTTTTAGAGTCTTGATCAGAATAATTTGAATCTCCAGGGCAAATCACAGGAGTACTTATAAAATGTAAAGAGACGGGGAATAAAAGCCATACACAAATCAGAAAAATGAGAAAATTACCATTTAAATAACCTAATACAAGCTAATGTATACATTTGCCTAATCTGAAGGTGGGCTAAAGTGTTAAATAAGGTACATAGCTAACTGCTTCCATTTGAGTCAGAGATCAAGCCAACCCCTTCTCAGATGTAGCTTGGGCTGCACAGTCATAAGCTATTTTGACAGTCAAACAAAAGGTAAACATGCTTTACCTAAACATATGGGGGGCTGAGCTGTCACCATATCACACAGGGTTTGCACCAACCCCAAGCCTATTCTCACAGATTTAACTAGAAGCAGACATGATGAAAGCTATATTTATTCTCTTCAGCACAGTGAGGCATTAATGCCAGAAGGTGTTAATGTAGCTGATTAGCCTCGAGTATTGGGTGAACCAGTACCAAGGAACAATGGCATGTCTGAAATTTGGGAGATGATAACAGGAACCAGTATGGGATGGAGCTCCAGTTCTCTCCTGAAGTGAACAGCTTGTTACTGGAACTGCTGCTGCGTGTCCTCTATCACATGCCTATATGGTATGTAAATCTGCATCTCTAGAATCATAGAATCATAGAATAGTAAGGTTGGAAGGGGCCTACAAGGCCATCGAGTCCAACCCCCTGCTCAATGCAGGAATCCAAGTCAGAGCATCCCTGACAAATGGCTGTCCAGCCTCGTCTTGAAGGCCTCCAGTGTGGGAGAGCCCACCACCTCCCCAGGTAATTGGTTCCATTGCCGTATTGCTCTGACACTCAGGAAGTTTTTCCTGATGTTCAGTCGGAATCTGGCTTCCTGTAACTTGAGCCCATTATTCCGTGTCCTGCACTCTGGGATGATCAAGAAGAGATCCTGGCCTTCTTCTCTGTGACAACCTTTCAAGTACTTGAAGAGTGCTATCATATCTCCCCTCAGTCTTCTCTTCTCAAGGCTAAACATGCCCAGTTCTTTCAGTCTCTCTTCATAGGGCTTTGTTTCCAGTCCCCTGATCATCTTTGTTGCCCTCCTTTGAACCCTCTCCAGCTTGTCTGCATCCTTCTTAAAGTGTGGTGCCCAGAACTGGACACAGTACTCCAGATGAGGCCTAACCAGTGCTGAGTAGAGGGGAACTAGTACTTCCCGGGATTTGGAAGCGATGCTTCTATGAATGCAGCCCAAAATAGCATTTGCCTTTTTTGCAGCCACATCACACTGTTGGCTCATATTCAGCTTGTGATCGACGACAATTCCAAGATCCTTCTCGCTCGTAGTGTGGTTGAGCCACGTATCCCCCATCTTGTAACTGTGCATTTGGTTTCTTTTTCCTAGGTGCAGAACTTGGCATTTGTCCCTATTAAATGCCATTCTGTTGTTTTCTGCCCAGCACTCCAGTCTATCCAGATCACTTTGAATTTTGTTTCTGTCTTCCAAAGTATTAGCTATCCCTCCCAATTTTGTGTCATCTGCAAATTTGATCAGCATTCCCTGCACCTCCTCCTCCAAGTCATTAATAAAAATGTTGAAGAGCACTGGGCCCAGGACTGAGCCCTGCGGTACCCCACTCGTTACCTCTCCCCAGCTTGAGAAGGTCCCATTGATAAGCACTCTTTGAGTCCGATTCTGTAGCCAACTGTGGATCCACCGGATCGTTGTTTCATCTAGCCCACTTCGAGCTAGTTTGCTCATCAGGATATCATGGGGCACTTTGTCGAAAGCTTTGCTGAAGTCGAGGTATATGATGTCTACAGCATTCCCACGGTCTACAAGGGAGGTGACTTGATCAAAAAATGAGATCAGATTTGTCTGGCAGGACTTGTTTTTGACAAATCCATGTTGGCTTCGAGTAATCACGGCATTGTTGTCAAGGTGCTTCCAGATGGATTGCTTTATGATCTGCTCCAGAATTTTCCCAGGGATTGATGTCAGACTGACTGGTCTGTAGTTCCCAGGTTCCTCCTTTTTACCCTTTTTGAAGATAGGGACAACGTTAGCCCTCCTCCAGTCATCTGGCACTTCCCCTGTCCTCCATGATTTCTCAAAGAGAATAGACAGCGGTTCTGAGAGTTCTTCTGCCAGTTCCTTTATGACTCTAGGATGCAGTTCATCTGGCCCTGGAGATTTGAACTCATTCAAAGTAATGAGGTGTTCCTTGACCATATGCCTGTCGATCTCAAGCTGCAATCCTGCCCCTTCAGCCTGTACTTCGCCTTTGCCAGGGGGGTCATAGACCCTCTTTTGGGAGAAGACTGAGCCAAAGTAGGAATTGAGCACCTCTGCCTTTTCTTTGTCCTCTGTTATCATTTTGCCATCCTTATTTAATAGCTGAACAACCATTTCTTTCCTCTGCCTTTTACTATGCACGTAGCTGAAGAAAGCCTTTTTGTTGTTTTTAGCATCCCTCGCTAACCTCACCTCGTTCTCAGCTTTAGCCTTCCTGACGCCATCCCTGCAATTCTGTGCTACCTGCCTGTACTCTTCCTTTGTTACTTGGCCTTCTTTCCACTTCCTATATGTGTCCTTTTTTGTTTTCAGGTCATCCCTAAGCTTTTTGTGAAGCCACATTGGCTTCTTCTGTTGTCTTCCACCTTTTCTTCTTGTTGGAATTGTTTGTGATTGTGCAGTGAGAATTTCCTTTTTTAAAAGTTCCCACCCATCTTGGACTCCTTTTCTCGCTAGCATTGCTTGCCATGGGACCTTACTGATCATTGTTCTGAGTTTATTAAAATCAGCTTTCCTAAAATCCAGGGTACGCGTTTGAGTACACTCGGCTTTTGCTTCCCTTAGAACCAAGAACTCAAGTACAACATGGTCGCTTTCCCCCAGAGTTCCTGTAACTGCTACTTTATCCACTAAGTCATCTCTGTTGGTTAGGATCAAGTCAAGGATAGCCGATCCTCTAGTTCCTTCCTCTACTTTCTGTAGGAGGAAGTTATCCGCCACACAAGTCAGGAATTTCCTGGAGGGGCCATGTTTTGCAGAACTTGTCTCCCAACAAATATCGGGGAAATTGAAGTCCCCCATTACTACTACATCATGCTTCCTTAAAACATTGGCTATTTGCTTTTCAAAAGTTTCATCCTTGTCTTCTCCTTGATTGGGTGGCCGGTAGTAGACTCCGACCACCAGGTTCCTTTTATTCTTTGCTCCATTTATTTCAACCCAGATGCTCTCGATGGGGCTACCAAGCTCCTCCTCCTGTATTTCTGTGCAGAGATATGTATTTTTCACATACAGTGCAACCCCGCCTCCCTTTCTGTTCCTCCTGTTCTTTTTGAACAAGTTATATCCTTCAACTGCTGTATTCCAGTCATGAGAGTCATCCCACCAAGTCTCAGTTATACCTATCAAGTCATAATTTCCCTCCTGTATTAAGAGTTCAAGTTCGTTCTGTTTGTTTCCCATACTCTGGGCATTAGTATATAGACATCGAAGAGCATGTGCTTCATAGTCTGGCTTTCTTCCTACCTGTGTCTGAAGACTATTATTGGGCGCTATCAGAGCTGTTCTCTCCATTGCAGAGCATGCGCCTACGTCCATTGTTACCCCCAACATTACATCTCCCTTCCCCGTAGGATTCAGTTTAAAGCCCTCCTGATGAAGTTCTTCATGCTGTGTCCAAACACATTCTTCCCAGCCTTTGTGAGGTGCAACCCATCCCTAGCCAACAGCCCATCTTCCAGGAAGTATAGCCCGTGGTCCCAGAATCCAAATCTCTCTCGTCGGCACCACCTTCGTAGCCAGTCATTCACCCGGAGTATTTTTCGTTCCCTTTCTATCCCTCTTCTAACTACTGGAAGGATGGATGAGAAAACTATCTGGGCCCCAAAGTTCTTGAGTTTCCTTCCCAAAGCTTCAAAGTCTGACGTGATCTCTTCGTAGCTCCGCTTGGCGGTATCATTTGTTCCCACATGGATGAGAAGAAAGGGATACCTGTCAGTGGGCTTTATGAGTGCAGGCAACCTTTCAGTCATAGAATCATAGAATCATAGAATAGTAGGGTTGGAAGGGGCCTACAAGGCCATCGAGTCCAACCCCCTGCTCAATGCAGGAATCCAAGTCAGAGCATCCCTGACAAATGGCTGTCCAGCCTCGTCTTAAAGGCCTCCAGTGTGGGAGAGCCCACCACCTCCCCAGGTAATTGGTTCCATTGCCGTATTGCTCTGACACTCAGGAAGTTTTTCCTGATGTTCAGCCGGAATCTGGCTTCCTGTAACTTGAGCCCATTATTCCGTGTCCTGCACTCTGGGATGATCAAGAAGAGATCCTGGCCTTCTTCTCTGTGACAACCTTTCAAGTACTTGAAGAGTGCTATCATATCTCCCCTCAGTCTTCTCTTCTCAAGGCTAAACATGCCCAGTTCTTTCAGTCTCTCTTCATAGGGCTTTGTTTCCAGTCCCCTGATCATCTTTGTTGCCCTCCTTTGAACCCTCTCCAGCTTGTCTGCATCCTTCTTAAAGTGTGGTGCCCAGAACTGGACACAGTACTCCAGATGAGGCCTAACCAGTGCTGAGTAGAGGGGAACTAGTACTTCCCGGGATTTGGAAGCGATGCTTCTATTAATGCAGCCCAAAATAGCATTTGCCTTTTTTGCAGCCACATCACATTGTTGGCTCATATTCAGCTTGTGATCGACGACAATTCCAAGATCCTTCTCGCTCGTAGTGTGGTTGAGCCACGTATCCCCCATCTTGTAACTGTGCATTTGGTTTCTTTTTCCTAGGTGCAGAACTTGGCATTTGTCCCTATTAAATGCCATTCTGTTGTTTTCTGCCCAGCACTCCAGTCTATCCAGATCACTTTGAATTTTGTTTCTGTCTTCCAAAGTATTAGCTATCCCTCCCAATTTTGTGTCATCTGCAAATTTGATCAGCATTCCCTGCACCTCCTCCTCCAAGTCATTAATAAAAATGTTGAAGAGCACTGGGCCCAGGACTGAGCCCTGCGGTACCCCGCTCGTTACCTCTCCCCAGCTTGAGAAGGTCCCATTGAGAAGCACTCTTTGAGTCCGATTCTGTAGCCAACTGTGGATCCACATGATCGTTGTTTCATCTAGCCCACTTCGAGCAAGTTTGCTCATCAGGATATCATGGGGCACTTTGTCGAAAGCTTTGCTGAAGTCGAGGTATATGATGTCTACAGCATTCCCACGGTCTACAAGGGAGGTGACTTGATCAAAAAATGAGATCAGATTTGTCTGGCAGGACTTGTTTTTGACAAATCCATGTTGGCTTCGAGTAATCACGGCATTGTTGTCAAGGTGCTTCCAGATGGATTGCTTTATGATCTGCTCCAGAATTTTCCCAGGGATTGATGTCAGACTGACTGGTCTGTAGTTCCCAGGTTCCTCCTTTTTACCCTTTTTGAAGATAGGGACAACGTTAGCCCTCCTCCAGTCATCTGGCACTTCCCCGGTCCTCCATGATTTCTCAAAGAGAATAGACAGCGGTTCTGAGAGTTCTTCTGCCAGTTCCTTTATTACTCTAGGATGCAGTTCATCTGGCCCTGGAGATTTGAACTCATTCAAAGTAATGAGGTGTTCCTTGACCATATGCCTGTCGATCTCAAGCTGCAATCCTGCCCCTTCAGCCTGTACTTCGCCTTTGCCAGGGGGGTCATAGACCCTCTTTTGGGAGAAGACTGAGCCAAAGTAGGAATTGAGCACCTCTGCCTTTTCTTTGTCATCTGTTATCATTTTGCCATCCTTATTTAATAGCTGAACCACCATTTCTTTCCTCTGCCTTTTACTATGCACGTAGCTGAAGAAAGCCTTTTTGTTGTTTTTAGCATCCCTCGCTAACCTCACCTCGTTCTCCGCTTTAGCCTTCCTGACGCCATCCCTGCAATTCTGTGCTACCTGCCTGTACTCTTCCTTTGTTACTTGGCCTTCTTTCCACTTCTTATATGTGTCCTTTTTTGTTTTCAGGTCATCCCTAAGCTTTTTGTGAAGCCACATTGGCTTCTTCTGTTGTCTTCCACCTTTTCTTCTTGTTGGAATTGTTTGTGATTGTGCCTTGAGAATTTCCTTTTTTAAAAGTTCCCACCCATCTTGGACTCCTTTTCTCGCTAGCATTGTTTGCCATGGGACCTTACTGATCATTGTTCTGAGTTTATTAAAATCAGCTTTCCTAAAATCCAGGGTACGCGTTTGAGTACACTCGGCTTTTGCTTCCCTTAGAACCAAGAACTCAAGTACAACATGGTCGCTTTCCCCCAGAGTTCCTGTAACTGCTACTTTATCCACTAAGTCATCTCTGTTGGTTAGGATCAAGTCAAGGATAGCCGATCCTCTAGTTCCTTCCTCTACTTTCTGTAGGAGGAAGTTATCCGCCACACAAGTCAGGAATTTCCTGGAGGGGCCATGTTTTGCAGAATTTGTCTCCCAACAAATATCGGGGAAATTGAAGTCCCCCATTACTACTACATCATGCTTCCTTAAAACATTGGCTATTTGCTTTTCAAAAGTTTCATCCTTGGCTTCTCCTTGATTGGGTGGCCGGTAGTAGACTCCGACCACCAGGTTCCTTTTATTCTTTGCTCCATTTATTTCAACCCAGATGCTCTCGATGGGGCTACCAAGCTCCTCCTCCTGTATTTCTGTGCAGAGATATGTATTTTTCACATACAGTGCAACCCCGCCTCCCTTTCTGTTCCTCCTGTTCTTTTTGAACAAGTTATATCCTTCAATTGCTGTATTCCAGTCATGAGAGTCATCCCACCAAGTCTCAGTTATACCTATCAAGTCATAATTTCCCTCCTGTATTAAGAGTTCAAGTTCATTCTGTTTGTTTCCCATACTCTGGGCATTAGTATATAGACATCGAAGACCATGTGCTTCATAGTCTGGCTTTCTTCCTACCTGTGTCTGAAGACTATTATTGGGCGCTATCAGCGCTGTTCTCTCCATTGCAGTGCATGCGCCTACGTCCATTGTTACCCCCAACATTACATCTCCCTTCCCCGTAGGATTCAGTTTAAAGCCCTCCTGATGAAGTTCTTCATGCTGTGTCCAAACACATTCTTCCCAGCCTTTGTGAGGTGCAACCCATCCCTAGCCAACAGCCCATCTTCCAGGAAGTATAGCCCGTGGTCCCAGAATCCAAATCTCTCTCGTCGGCACCACCTTCGTAGCCAGTCATTCACCCGGAGTATTTTTCGTTCCCTTTCTATCCCTCTTCTAACTACTGGAAGGATGGATGAGAAAACTATCTGGGCCCCAAAGTTCTTGAGTTTCCTTCCCAAAGCTTCAAAGTCTGACGTGATCTCTTCGTAGCTCCGCTTGGCGGTATCATTTGTTCCCACATGGATGAGAAGAAAGGGATACCTGTCAGTGGGCTTTATGAGTGCAGGCAACCTTTCAGTCACGTCTCTAATCTGTCCTCCCGGGAGACAACATACCTGGCGAGTCCACGGGTCTTCGCGACATACTTGGGTCTCGATCCCACGCAGCAAGGAGTCTCCCACTACTACCACTCTTCTCTTCTTCTTCTTGTAGGCCTGGGTTTCATCGCCTCTGTTTGACTGACCTTTAGCCTCTTGCTCACTCTCATGCAGGTTCCCCTGTGATTCTTCCTCTGCAGGCTGTCCTCCAGTCTCATCTGCAAGTACCTGGAATCGGTTCCACAGCTCCACCGCTTCCACTGGTGCAGAGTGGCGTCTAGTTCTTCTTCTCCTAACTGTCACCGTTTTCCAAGGAGTATCCTCTACTCCATTTTTCTTCTCCTCAGCATTTCCCACTTCTGCCTCATCTTGCTGTTGCTCTTCAAGCTTCTGGTCTGCCCTTTGCTGCTGTAGTTCCCCCATTCTGTCCAAGAACTCTTCGTGTTCTCTTATTCCCCGGAGGGTTGACAGTCGCCGCTCCAGTCCACTTACTTTTTCCTCCAGCAGCGTGATCAACTTGCACTTGTTGCAGGTGTAGGCCATGTTGTTCTCAGGCAAGAAAACAAACATTGCACACACCTTGCAGGTCACCACCACTGGAGAGTCTTGTCCTTCCATAGCCCCTTTTCCCTTTTTGTGTCTAGCTTTGTGATTGTTCTAGACTAGCCTGTGCCTGCTCCTCTACTCAGTAGAGGTTAAAAGCAGAGTCCCACTGGTGTGGAAGTGTGTGTTACAAGACAAATAAATGGGAAAAAGTTAGTTAAAAAAAAAAAATGTTAGGGGCCTCCCCCTTGACCTCCCCTGCCGAACTCCCCTGGCCAACTCCTGTTTGCTCCCCCTGTTCACTCGCTCTGTTCGCTCGCTCTCTGGGAGCTTGCCTGCTTCTGTAGTCCCTGGACCAGCTGGAGCAGCTTGCTCTGCTCTGCTCTGCTCAGCTGGGAGGCGGGAAACAGACTGAAGCTTCCCGCCCAGTCAGCTGCTGGGAGTACTCAGGCCACACCCCTCCAATTCAGTTGGAGCTCTCAGAAGCTCCTGGTGAGCTCACAGCCAGTCAGAAGGATAAAGGGCAGCGCCCTGGGCTTCCTGCAACCCACTTACCTCTTAGCCTCTGTCTCCTTTGTCTCCTTTGTCTCTTCAACCACTGCAACTCCCCTGGCCAACTCCTGTTTGCTCCCCCTGTTCGCTCGCTCTGTTCGCTCGCTCTCTGGGAGCTTGCCTGCTTCTGTAGTCCCTGGACCAGCTGGAGCAGCTTGCTCTGCTCTGCTCTGCTCAGCTGGGAGGCGGGAAACAGACTGAAGCTTCCCGCCCAGTCAGCTGCTGGGAGTACTCAGGCCACACCCCTCCAATTCAGTTGGAGCTCTCAGAAGCTCCTGGTGAGCTCACAGCCAGTCAGAAGGATAAAGGGCAGCGCCCTGGGCTTCCTGCAACCCACTTACCTCTTAGCCTCTGTCTCCTTTGTCTCCTTTGTCTCTTCAACCACTGCAACTCCCCTGGCCAACTCCTGTTTGCTCCCCCTGTTCGCTCGCTCTGTTCGCTCGCTCTCTGGGAGCTTGCCTGCTTCTGTAGTCCCTGGACCAGCTGGAGCAGCTTGCTCTGCTCTGCTCTGCTCAGCTGGGAGGCGGGAAACAGACTGAAGCTTCCCGCCCAGTCAGCTGCTGGGAGTACTCAGGCCACACCCCTCCAATTCAGTTGGAGCTCTCAGAAGCTCCTGGTGAGCTCACAGCCAGTCAGAAGGATAAAGGGCAGCGCCCTGGGCTTCCTGCAACCCACTTACCTCTTAGCCTCTGTCTCCTTTGTCTCCTTTGTCTCTTCAACCACTGCAACTCCCCTGGCCAACTCCTGTTTGCTCCCCCTGTTCGCTCGCTCTCTGGGAGCTTGCCTGCTTCTGTAGTCCCTGGACCAGCTGGAGCAGCTTGCTCTGCTCTGCTCTGCTCAGCTGGGAGGCGGGAAACAGACTGAAGCTTCCCGCCCAGTCAGCTGCTGGGAGTACTCAGGCCACACCCCTCCAATTCAGTTGGAGCTCTCAGAAGCTCCTGGTGAGCTCACAGCCAGTCAGAAGGATAAAGGGCAGCGCCCTGGGCTTCCTGCAACCCACTTACCTCTTAGCCTCTGTCTCCTTTGTCTCCTTTGTCTCTTCAACCACTGCAACTCCCCTGGCCAACTCCTGTTTGCTCCCCCTGTTCGCTCGCTCTGTTCGCTCGCTCTCTGGGAGCTTGCCTGCTTCTGTAGTCCCTGGACCAGCTGGAGCAGCTTGCTCTGCTCTGCTCTGCTCAGCTGGGAGGCGGGAAACAACATACGTCTCTAATCTGTCCTCCCGGGAGACAACATACCTGGCGAGTCCACGGGTCTTCGCGACATACTTGGGTCTCGATCCCACGCAGCAAGGAGTCTCCCACTACTACCACTCTTCTCTTCTTCTTCTTGTAGGCCTGGGTTTCATCGCCTCTGTTTGACTGACCTTTAGCCTCTTGCTCACTCTCATGCAGGTTCCCCTGTGATTCTTCCTCTGCAGGCTGTCCTCCAGTCTCATCTGCAAGTACCTGGAATCGGTTCCACAGCTCCACCGCTTCCACTGGTGCAGAGTGTCGTCTAGTTCTTCTTCTCCTAACTGTCACCGTTTTCCAAGGAGTATCCTCTACTCCATTTTTCTTCACCTCAGCATTTCCCACTGCCTCATCTTGCTGTTGCTCTTCAAGCTTGTGGTCTGCCCTTTGCTGCTGTAGTTCCCCCATTCTGTCCAAGAACTCTTCGTGTTCTCTTATTCCCCGGAGGGTTGACAGTCGCCGCTCCAGTCCACTTACTTTTTCCTCCAGCAGCGTGATCAACTTGCACTTGTTGCAGGTGTAGGCCATGTTGTTCTCAGGCAAGAAAACAAACATTGCACACACCTTGCAGGTCACCACCACTGGAGAGTCTTGTCCTTCCATAGCCTCTTTTCCCTTTTTGTGTCTAGCTTTGTGATTGTTCTAGACTAGCCTGTGCCTGCTCCTCTACTCAGTAGAGGTTAAAAGCAGAGTCCCACTGGTGTGGAAGTGTGTGTTACAAGACAAATAAATGAAAAAAAGTTAGTAAAAAAAAATAAAATAAAATAAAATAACATAAATGTTAGGGGCCTCCCCCTTGACCTCCCCTGCCGAACTCCCCTGGCCAACTCCTGTTTGCTCCCCCTGTTCGCTCGCTCTCTGGGAGCTTGCCTGCTTCTGTAGTCCCTGGACCAGCTGGAGCAGCTTGCTCTGCTCTGCTCTGCTCAGCTGGGAGGCGGGAAACAAGATGTGTACTCCCCTGCTTGGAAATACCAGGATCCTGGGCAGAGGTGTGTCCTGTGCACACACAGCAGATTATATGCTCTGCTAGATACAGTGGGGAAATTGACTCGGAAACACAAAGCTTAAGCATAAAGAATATAAGTTTTATTTTACCAAAAATAATTACAGAAAGAATATGAAGAGATCCACATTTTTCCAAGCCAATACTATATAGATGCCAGATGACTGGAGGCTTTGCTATTCGTAATCTTATGTTTTATTTGGCTGTGCTCCAAATTATATGGCTTGTGAACATATAAGACGATGATTCTGTCCCATGGGTATCCATGGAAGCCCCTTTCACTATACCATATTATAGAACCAAGCCATCCATTTATGAAACTTATGATATTCACACTTGGGAACCCGTTTGAGGCCTTAGGCTAAATATTATCCCCTCCCATGTCTCCTCTCTATCCCATTCGAGACTATCCATTTTTAAAGATCCTGGCAAGTTTGCCCAGCCCTGAGAGTGGAGAGAAAAGGGGATTTTTCATTTGAGGGATTTTTTTACATGGGGAGGGACAATCCCTCTTGAACTATTGCTTGACTCCCTCTAGGTTGTGAGAGTCTCCTGGTCACAAAAGACCCAAATAGCTTTGTTCACTGCATGGCGAGTGCAGAAGGAAGAAGCTCCAGGCCAATCACCTTTGAAAAGCTTTGTATAAAACAGAACAATCACAACAGAGATGTGCCCTCTTTTATTTACGGATGGCTAGTAGAGGAAATGTATATTAAATGTACAAGATTTAAACTCGTGTGGGGAACATAGGAAATGGCACTTACTGGCAGCAGCTCTCCACGGGGGGGGGGGGGTAGGGGTCTTCAGGACAATGGAATGAGAAGTGCATTGGGGTATTATCTGGATTTTCATGTAATCAGCTTTGTCTGTCAGGCACACACAAAGCAAGAAAAGCTGAGTGCACTGCACCTTAAAAATCTAGTTTTCATGGGTCACACAGTGATGGAAACAAACATACTTCTGGGTGGGAAGAGCAGAACTGAACATCATCAAGCTGGCTGGTGCTGCTCAACCAATGAGAGAGGCTTGTTTCCCACCCCTGTCCAAGCTCCCCCCTGCTACTACATTATTATGAACGGAGAGCAACTATTCACAGTTCTGAAGGCTAGAAACAGTGCTAAAACGGCAAGCTAGATACTCGCATCCCACCACCCCAATGTTGCCCCATTCCAGTAAACTGTTGCGGATAGTCAGAGAATTCTGCCACGGATCTCGGGGAGGCCAAATGCCAGTGCATTCGGCCCCCCGAAATCCGTGGCGGAACGAAGCCCCCCCGCCCCCCCGCGAAAGGGGACACCTACCTGTTGCCGTTCGCGCTGCTTTGCGAATGGTGGCCACGTCTGCGGCCGCCATTCGCTTCTTCATTATAGCCGTGATAGGCTACGTAAATACTTATGTAGCCTATCACGGCTACCGTAGGGATGCCATTTGCGTCCCTGCAGAAGCCGTAATAGGCTGCGTAAGTATTTATGTAGCCTATCATGGCAAAAAAAAAAGGGGGACACAAATGGTGGCGGCTACGGTGGCTGCCGTTTGCATTCTTTCTTTCCTTTTTGCCGTGATAGGCTACATAAATATTTATGTAGCCTATTACGGCAAAATAGAGGGACGCAAATGGCGTGGCCACCACCATTTGCGTCCCTGTATTTTGCCGTGATAGGCTACATAAATACTTACACAGCCTATCACAGCAAAACAAAAAAAGGGAATGCAAATGGCGGCCGCCATAGCTGCTGCCATTTGCGTTCGCTGTTTTGGGGGGGGGGGTTGCTGTGATAGGCTATGTAAATATTTACGTGGCCTATCACGGCAAAATACAGGGATTCAAATAGCGGCAGCTATGGCTGCCGCCATTTGCATCCCTATGCCGGCTGCCCAGCGGCCAGATGTCTGGCTGCAGGTGGCACCGGCTGGCGGCTCTGCGGAGCTGGCGAGAATTTCGGGGGAAGGGACGGAGCACCTCCCCCCCACCGCGAATGTCACCCTTCGAAAAGGTAAGTGACTTTCATACATCTCTAGTTGCAGAGTTATTCCTCTCCCCACCTTTCCCCTAATGTGTGCACTTTTGGCTGAAGAAGCCAAAATCCCTGATTCTCCAGTGCAGCATCGGAAGGCAACTCCTGAGAGCATCCTACCCCCCAATTTCACCCCATTCCAGCAAATTCTTGTGGACCTAGAGCTTCCATGCACCCTTTCTCCTTCTCTGGGCACTTTCTGCCTGCTCACAATGACAGGCTCTTATGTCCTGAGACCTTGCCAGATCTCCCCTCCGATAAAGCTCTTATGCATCAGAGAAGTGACTTTACACAACATTGGGGAAGCAATTTAACACAACACTTTTGGGAAGCAAAGGAACACAAACATCAGAGAAGTGCATATTCACTGAGGCTAATTATTCCCAAAGGCAAAAAGAAGTGCAGGGTGATTCTGAAGCTCATAGGGCTTTGATGTGTTCTGTAGGGCTTTGATGTGTTGGAAAGGAAGGCAGGTTACTTCAGTTACCTTGTTTACTGAAAAACACACCCCTAGGAACACCCTGATCATACCAAATTTAAAGCAGAGGGATAGGCACACAGCAGCTGACCCACAGGGGAGCTGAATTAAAGAAAAATAACAGAATAAAAGTACTCTGCAAAGATACAACTTCCCCACAGGTAAACTCCGGAGTGGCCGTGGACTGGACACGACATCATTTACTGCAAGGACCTCCAATCAGTCCCAATCCACAGCAAATTACCTGTGAAGACAGGCCCCAAGATTTCAGACAGGAGTTTTTCTAGCCTTTCCTGGAGATGCCGGGGATTGAACCTGGAACATTTCGCATGCAAAGCAGGGGTTCTACCACTGAGCCATGGCCCCTCCCTTAAATAGACTTAAAATGTCCTTCACAGATGACCAATGGGAACAGATCTCATTAACTCCTCCGCCTGTATAAGAACACACCCACACATGTTAAAGAAGCCTCATGGAAATTGATGCATAGGTGTCATCTCTCTCCAACTAACTTACATCTAATTAAAAATATATCCCCTACATGCTGGAGAGGATGCAGACACATGGGCACTCTGCTTCACATGTGGTAATCATGCCCACTGGTAGAGGAAGTTGTTGCTTCAAATTATTACTCAAATATTCAAACAACACATCAAGCATTGTGCAGGATACTTTACTGTCAATTTTTAAGGATGGAAATAAGCATTGATTGCAAAGATTTAATAAAGACGTTAGTGGCAGCATGTCTGGAAGTAGCAGCATGTTGGAAAATATCTACAGGCCTAGAGGATTGTGCTGTCAGAAAAACTGACACATAAACTAAGGAAAATTGAGAAAGATTAGACCTTTGCAACAACATGGTTTTCATGTATTACGTATGCTGAAAAAGTCTCCTTGCCGCATAGACCACCATTTCTGGCTTGGAGAGTTGTCTCCTAGGTGAGGGGGAGAGAGCAATATTAGTTGTGAGTGCTGTTGTGGTATTGTATTTGGTTGGATGTAAACATGACCTTGTGTGGGAGGTCCCTTAAGTGACCATGGACCATGGACATAAATCTGGATCTTATCTCCGTATACAGTATCTTTAAAATTAAAATAAAATATAGAAATAAAGGATTCATTAGATCACCGCCCTTGGACAGGCAATGGGGAGAGCAATCCTATGATCCCTGGGGGAATAAACTTGTCTGGAGTCCCGTTCCCCCTCCCCTTTGAGGCCACAGACACTGCTGCAACTTCAGGAGCCTACCCCCCACCCCCCAGAAAGAACTGTGCTGGCTGCTTTCTGAGGTCACAAATTTGGGTCACCCCAGACTCGGCTTTCTTTCTCTCTTCCTGCAGATGTCATGCTGAATCTGCCCACTTGGTTCCTTGCACGGCCAACCCTGTGCCACTGAAACTTATGGTTTCCCCATTACAAACAGGCCTCCAGATCCTGAGCTGCCATTACCTGAGCCCCCCCCCCCCCGCCCCTTACCTTGGAAATCAGAACTCCCTCCCTCTGACTTCTCTTGGTCTATTGCTGCTAGCAGGAATCTCAAGGGAGTGAGGATGCGTCCAGTGGGTGGCCCCCTTATTGGATGGTAGCCTTGGAGGCTTCCGAGCATGCGGTGTCCAGCCTGGCTGTTGCCGGCAGGGCAGGAGGCATGGCGGCGATTTCCCTGGGTTGGGGGAGGGGGTGGTTGTCCTTCCAGCACTCTGGCCTCTCTGATTTCTACTTCTGGCTATAAATATAGAAGAAAAATGAGGGTAGGTGTTTTCCACCAGTACTTTTGGAGTAGCAGAGAGAGAGGAGACGCCCTTGGTGATCTTCCACACCATCACCTCTCTTCTGCCTCCCAAGTCCCCCAGTGATTTCAAACATTCCCACTGTGAGCCTGCTTGGGAGGAGCATCACTTGGCCTGGCAAGGCAGTGGTGCCACTGGCGGAGGCTGAGGAGAGGGCAGCCTTGCCACCGCAGGAGAAGCAGCACCACGTAAGGCATTGAGGAGTTCGCACAGGGGAGTTCAGACACACAGGCTCTCTGTGTATGTGTAGCTGTGCTTGGCATTTTTGCCAGCATCTTGGCTCAAGAATCCATTTTGTTCCAGGGGCTCATGTACACAGGAGATTTACCCTGCTGCTACTGTGATTCACAGTTGTCCAAGACACATGACATCATTGCCACTCTGCAGCAAACTCCTCCTTTCCAGCTGAAAACCTGCATTTTTCACAAAGGTATTTCGTGCTGCATTTTCCCTTTAACCCAGCTTCCGCACGGTTCCAGTGGAGTGTGCTCTGTATCCCTGAGTTAAATGTGGCTTACTACATGTGGTTTTTTTGGGGGGGTGATGTTGTGCCACTGTAGGTGGGCTGCCCCTTTTCTTTTGTTTCTTTTCCCGCTGCATCCATTTGCAGCAAGGAAGATCAGGGCAGGTAGCAAGCCGTTAATCAGCACATTGCTGAGAAAGAGTTGTTGGCCAAACATGTCTACTCAGATGTAAGGAGCAGAGAGGTGGGAAGCCACTGTCCCAGGTTTACAGATGAAAAGATCAGAGGGTAGGAAGGAAAGCTGCACTCATAGGCACTTGTCCAGACGTGTGCAGGAACGAACCACTGGGGCTTTGTAAATATGTCTTCTCGCATGTAAGGAGCAGAGACAAGGGGTGGGTGCCCTTTTCCATAATGGCAACGGGGAGAGAGAAGGGGTGGAAGAGCCCTGTTAGGGGAAGGGAAAGTTGTAACGGCTGCTTTGTAAACATATTCAGATGTAAGGAGCAGAGGTGAGAAAGCAAGCAAAGGGAGCACTGAAGGGGTGCCGTAAGGAGCTGCCTGCCCTCTGCCCCCTCCCTGCTGGTGGAGCTCCTCGGTGCCACTGGCTCCATGGTGGTGGTGGTGGTGGTTGGGGGGGCGTCTTCCACGGCATTTCACTGAGCACAGGAGCAGGGAAAGGGGCGAGGTGCAAGCATGTTGCTTTAAATCTCCGCTCTTAGGGGGAGCAGAGGAATGGAAAGAGTTAACCTTCAGCTTCTCCCTGCACTGACCGTTGCTGGTTCTCTCCTTTCTCCTTTTTAATTTCTTTGCCTCAAGGAACAACAAGCTGGCATGGATAACCACAGCAAATCACATTTTTTCAATGAGGCTTACTCCTGAAGAAGTCAGCAGGTTGCTTTTTGGCTCCCTTTGTAAACAAAAAAATCTCCACACAGAATTGTACTATCGCAGGCTTGCAATTCTCCTTTGTCCCTCCTTTTCCCTCCAGCTCCATTTCCATGACTTTAATCCTATTCTGTTCCCTCAGAATTTCTAAATATGTCAGGTCTGTGGTCTTTACCTCAGGGTTTTTCTCTACCCCCACTTCACTGGAGGCTTTCACCTGATGTAGCAACATCACTCACTCTCAATTCTTCCACACTTTTCCCCTCATAAGAAAAGTTTAATGCTTTACACTTCTCCACAAGTGCCTCTTTCTTCATGCTCATAAATGCTGCCATTTTTCCTCACAGTTTTTCTTGTACTTCAGCTTCAACAGCTCTTTTCTCTTACTTCAGAGTCGACACACTTTCGTGTCTCACTACTGCCACTACCTGCTGCTTCCCAGGGAGAATGCCCCTACTTTGAGGCCGTTCTCACCCCAGGCAGGAAACATCCCACCCCTCCACCCCCCCATCACACTGCCACCAGGACCTTCAAGGCTCAGGTCCAAGCCACACTCAGTCCTCCATCTGCGAGGACACACGTCGTTATAATGCCACCTGTGTTGTTTCCTTTATTACCTTCCCCTTATGTAGCCAAGAACAGAATGTGTAGGATTTGGTTAAACAAATAAACTGCATTAATTACAGCAAATAAGTTGTTGAACAGTAAATAAGCAACTCTTAATGCATGTTCTCTCACAGACAATACACCAGATCACATTCTCAAATCAAACACTTCACAATCACCACAGACCTCTCTCTCTCTCTCTCTGTTCTAAAATCTTAACGCATCAATTCTCTGTCCTACACCCTGTCCGACTCACCCAGCTTTTATGGCACGCATACGTCACCTCCCCTCTCACTCACTCAGCCAATCGTCACAAATGCAAAACCACCATAAAACAGATAGATACCTAACAGGAACAGGTAACCACAGACTTATAGCAGGACCCCTTACTATACTTACAAGCTCCATGGGCGTGTTTCCATGCGATCGGCTTCACCTGGCTAGCAACTCCGTTGCGATGTTTCCCCAGTCGCATCTGCTCCTTGTCCTGTTTCCACAGCCCTAACAGACCCGGCTTATCCCCGCTGCAGCCTGGGGCTCTGCGCAGTTTCCGCCGAGCTCTCATCGAATTATTTTCTTGAGGGCTGGGCGGAGTCTGGGCGGAGTCTGGGTTGGGTCTGACGACCTCATCCGTGGTCCCGCCTCCTCCTCTTGCTGAGTCCCCCCTCCCTCTCCCCTTCGCTGACAGAAACATACTTCCAGGTGGGGTAGGGGGATTGGAAGTGAAGGTCATCAGACTGGCAGGGGCTGCTGAACCAATCAGAGAGGCTCCCCCCTCCAGGCTCTACTCCCCTTAATAGCAACCTCGGGAACAAGCCTCATGGATAGGGATGTCAGAGAATTCTGCCACGGATCTCGGTGAGGCTGAATGCCAGTGCATTCAGCCCCCCGAACTCCGTGGCGGAACGGCCTGCCACCCCCCCACCCCCCCGCGGATCCCCCCTGGGATGAGACTTACCTGTGGCGGATCTTCCGGGCGGCAGCGGCTCCGGCAGTGGCTCCGGCAGCAGCTTCGGCGGCGGTGGCTGGTCTTCCAACCGGCCGCCGCCGCCATTTCCAGTGTTGTAAAAAAAAAAAGACGTGATAGGCTACGTAAAGATTTACGTAGCCTATCATGGCTAGGTTTAAAAAAAAACAAACGATGTGGTAGGCTATGTAAATCTTTACATAGCCTATCACGTCTGACTTAAAAAAAAAAAAAATTACGTAGACTAAGACGGCCAAGAATAAGGTACGCAAATGGCGGCGGCCGTAGCCGCCACCATTTGCATACGCGCGTTTTTTTGTGTTTTTTTTAAGCCAGACGTGATAGGCTACATAAGCCTTTATGCAGCCTATCACAGCTGGATACAGGGACGCAAATGGCGGCGGCTATGGCCGCCGCCATTTGCGTCCCTGCTAGCCAGCAGCCGGATGTCCGGCCACTGGCGGAGCTGGCCGGCGGCCCTGCAGAATCCCCGCGGAGCAGAGCTGGCCGGCCAGGATTCCGGGGGGAGGGACGGAGCGCCTCCCCCCCCCCAGCAGAACCCAGCGGAGCCAGGTAAGGGCACTTTCGTACATCCCTACTCATGGACCACAACAGGAATTACGTCTGAGTAGACTTCCCAGATGTATGCCTGATTCCGCCCATTTTTTTCTTTCACTCTGAATAGCAGGCTACCACATTAGCAGGCACACGCTAAGTCACTACCTCATTATCACACTATTTCACAAGTCTTCCATCAATATGCATACCCTCCCCGTGAGTATGTTGCTACCACTCTATCACTCAATCATGAAGTAGCACTAAAACGCATTTGTGCTATCGTGCGATAACATCTAGGTGTGCCAGCTGACTCCTGTTGAGGTCAAGGGGGCTTGTTCTGGAAAATACACTGTTGCGCAATAGTGCTGTTGTGAAATAGTGCAAATGCAAGTTAGTGCTATTTCACAATTGAGTGATAGAGTGGCAGTGTCATAGGAAGATACTGTCATTGAGGATGTGCATACTGATCGAGGACCTGCGCAATACTCTGATAATGAGGTAGCGACTTAGCGTGTAATATGAAAACTAGACTATGATGCTTGCGGCATCGTTTCCCTGGTCCAGACGACACAAAGGAATATTAGCCATGGATCGTCCCCACATGTAGTTCTGGGGAAGCGACCTGAGATAAACCTGATTTTCAGGCTATAGTGGGAGTACTTGCTTGCCCGCGATAGCAGGCTTCTACGCACTCGTGTTCTAGCGCTTATATTCAGTGATGTTTTAAAAGTTGGTCCCTCAGCATCCTGCTCCAAAACGGAGATGAAACTTCCGGAAAACAGGGAGGGGAAGGGTTGGGTCACTGAGGGCAGAGCGACACACTCACAGAGGCCGTCTACACACCCAGGGTTAGGACCATGATACCAAACCCAGTGTGGTTGTGGAAACAGGTCAGTAATGGAGCCGGAGTAAGCTGGAAAAGTCGGACTATAACCAGTCTCAGAAGAAGCAGTTTTTCCGTGTTAAAATGCAGGGCTGGGGCTGAATGGCCATGACGTCATGGAGACACAGAGACCTCACCGTGCAGCCAGGTTGGAGTAAAATGCTGGTGGAAACGCAGCCCATATATACAGTATATAGTTGCGTAACATCACAGTGGGTTTTCCTCAGAATTTGGGCATGCTAAAATGGCCCTCTGGGTGCCCCTCTCCACTCTGCACATATTCAGAGGCATGCCTTTCCAGGTGCCCATCCAGCCACCCCTAGCTTTTCTGTTTCTGCTTCAGTGGAGGAAATGTGAGTGAAGGGAGGGAAGCAAGGAAGGAAGGAAGGAAGGAAGGACGGGAAAACGGAAGGGGTGGGGGTGGGCAGGGACACAAACATACAACAAGTTGTCTGTGCATTAGATGGCACTATTGGTGACTGTGATATTGATGGCCACACCTGGATATCATCTATCAATCATAGTAGAGCTAAAGGTGTGGTGACACCCTCCCCTCCCCCACTGGAAACAACTTGGTTTTCAGTGTCCCCTTGCTACAACTGGTCAATTTTCTCCTCTGCTCAAACTACTATGGCTGTCTAGCTGCCCCAGCAACACTCTGCACATATTCAGAGGCACACCTCCCTGGGAACACATTGTGAAACTGCCAGCCACACTCTAGGTTCAACAATTGCTCTGTTGGCTGAAGGGATTCAGGGCAAGGAGACCGTTTCTCTTCCTGGGGCAAAAGGTGTTCCCTGCTGTTGTATCCTGCTGTTGTATCCTGTGTGTGATTCAGGGTCATGATTCCAGGGAGTCTTTCAAGACCACTAGGAAACTTGGTTTGAGCCACCTGAATTCTCTTCTCATTAGCACTGGCCTCACACTCATACCCCTAAATACATTGCAGTGACATCAGTAATAACACTAATGAATTTTGGAGCTTTCAAAGTGTTCGAGATTAGCTACAACCATGAATCTCAATGTCAGGCAGCTATAATGGTGCCTCTGTATGTGAAACATCAAAGTCTGAGGAAACCTAGTTCTCTTATGAAAAATAGATCAGAATGATCATCTCACACAAAGACTACAACACAGAGACACTGAACAAATACGGCACATTTCAAGCTCCTTTGGTAGGCTCAAGGGGCGCCTGTGCCTGTGCAAGCGAGCGAGACACACACACAGAGACTGGTTCGCATGATTGCAGGGTGGTTACTAAACCGCAGTGGCTTGGCACACATCCCGCATGTGCTGGTTGTGTGTGCCGGTTGCATGCCGGAGGATTAGCAAAGCGGCAGTGCAGCTCGTCGTGTCCGGTGAACCCAGCCAGAACGGCTTGTTGCTGTGGTTAACAAGCCACTCAGAACCCACCCATGAGTTGTTGTAGGGTTCTGGGGGGCCTTGTTAACCATGGCAACAAGGCACCCTGGCTGAGTTCACGTGACACGGCGAGCCCGAGCCGTGCTGCTGAGGGTAATTATGCTAATCCACCAGCACACAGGGGAAATACCCACCATGGCTTATTTCCTGAGCCGTGATCATGCAAATCGGGGCACTGAGAGAATAACAGAGCTCAACAGCTTGAATTCCCAACGTGAATTCAGTAGGGCTATTGAGATGAGTTTACACCATATTAGATGTGAATGAAAGCCTCTGTGTGGAAATGGTTTTGTATACAGCTAGGGTCTAAACTGCAGGAAATTCATGTTCAGCATTTGCATTTTTTATATCCTTCCTGGAAGAAGAAAAGAAAGTGTTGGGATTGTAGGATACATGAACTGGAATTGTGAGATGAAAGAAAATGATCCTGTATCCTGCTTTGTTTCTTTGAAGGCTGGGGATAGAATTGAACCCTCCACCCCTTTCCCCACAGGGAACTTGCATGTTTCTCCCACCTCAGCAGAAGAGATGCAAAAAATAACATTTTGCACAGTATAGAGGAGTGCGGCAAACAGGCAGAACAAGGCAGTTGATATGTACATTCTCTTCCTTTTGTATACTCCATCAAACACTGGCAAGAATGTAACCATTCATAACCCACTAGAGACCAGGTGAGGGATGATTTCGTTTTCCTCATAATGGTTGCTGAACTTTTGGGTTCCAAGTCCACAGAAAATTGTAGCACAATCCAGTATGTGTTTGCACTCAGAAATAAGTCCTACTGAGTTCAGTGTGTTTTTCTCCCAAGTAAGTATGCACATGATCGTAGTGCAAGTCACATTTGAATCACACTGTTACAGGGTCATTGATATCACCTTCATTAGGAGGGGCACAGCAAAACTTCCATCCCTAATAAAGGCTAGACTCTAGAAAGCCTTTTAAGGACACAAAGAAGCTCTTCTGTCATCCTCATCCTTGCATGTGCCTGAGCAAAGGCTTCTGGGTAGAGAGGTTTTGCTAGTCTGCTTGCAAGGTAAACCTTCTGGGAGAGGAATTCATTCGTCTTCTTCCCCTTGAGGCTCCTTGTCGTGTTTACTCCTTTCTGATCTCTCCTTGCCCCATGTCCCTATTACCCTGAGTTCTGTTCCTACTCAGCTTCTTTTCTACTGTTCCTGCTCTGTTTCTCTTTCGGGGTCTCTCCATACTCCTCTTGCTTCTGCCTGAGGCCTTCCCAGTCCCTCTTTCTCATCTTCTACCTCTCACAGCCTGTCCTTCTTCTTCCTCTCGACCAGGTTTCCTTCCTCGTGTACTTTCCTCTCCCTCCAGTCAATCCACCTTGTTGCTCTGTGTCATATTTCCAGAGTCTGAGCCTAGCAGTTGTAGCTTCAAGGGTCCAAGAGTTCCAAGCACAAACAGGGACCAGGAAAAGGCCTCAACAGCCCAGGTCACAGGCAAACAAGTTGCGAGGCAGCCCAACA
The DNA here is from genome assembly GCF_057233095.1 of Heloderma suspectum. NCBI lineage: Eukaryota > Metazoa > Chordata > Lepidosauria > Squamata > Helodermatidae > Heloderma > Heloderma suspectum. The sequence goes on along the minus strand of NC_139469.1, from coordinate 37,259,470 downwards.
GACGAGGAGCAGACAAAAGGAGGGTCAGAGTTCAGCCCAGAACTCGCACCAGGAATCAGTCAAGTCAGGAGTCAAGGCAAAGGAAGCTGGATTCAGTGAGGTCTGGCTGACATTTTTTCCAGCAGCTCTCTGAGTCATACACCGCTGCTTTTATGCAGAGGCTGTCAGAGCCATGCCTCAGCTGTGAGCGACTGTAGCTGAAAAGGTTCTCCTGGTGAGAAACCCCCTACGTGCAAGTAGACCTTTTCACACAAGGATGCCTATGGCTCAGTCTAGCACTCCTTCTGAGTTCTGGTCTTTTCAGGTGGCACCTCTCCGGAGAGCTTGGGAGTTTCTCTGCTTCCACCTCTGAGGCAGAGTCCTTGTCCTCCACAGGTGATACTCATACCCCCACGGTAGTCACCCGTGGGGGCCTGGGCTCCTCCTGGTCTATTGGCAGATCCTGGGCATTGCTGGTGGTGGGTGGTTCCTGGTCCTCCAGCTCTTCCCCCAAGGAGGAGTCTTCCAGTGGGGACACGACACTGAGGCGTCCTCAGAGCATGGCATCAGGTGGGCATCTGCTCCAGAGAACTAAAGAACATAAGAAGAGCCCCGCTGGATCAGACACCCAGGGTCCATCTAGTCCAGCATTCTGTTCACACATTGGCAAATCAGCTGCCCACAGGAAACCCACAAGCAGGACACGAGTGCAACAGCACCCTCCTGCCCATGTTCCCCAGCAACTGCTACACATAGGCTCACTGCCTCTGATACTGGAGGTAGCATATAGCCATCAGGAGCAGTAGCCATTGAAAGTGTTTTTTCCCATGAATATGTCCAATCACAAGCCTTCCAAACTGGTGGCCATCACTATATCTTGTGGTGGTAAATTCCATAGTTTAACTCTGCGCTGTGTGAAGAAGGGCTTCCTTTTACCTGCCCTGAATCTCCCACCAATCAGTTTCATGGGAGGACCCCACTGGGTTCTAGTATTATGAGAGAGGGAGAAAAATGTCTCTCTCTCCACTTTCTCTACATCAGGCATAATTTTGTACACCTCTGTCATGTCTCCCCTGACTCACCTCTTTTCTAAGCTAAACAGTCCCAGAAGTTGCAACCTTCCCTCACTGGGGAGCTGCTGCAAATCCTTAATACTTTTAGGTGCCCTTTCTGCACTTTCCCCAACTCTACAATATCCCTTTTTAAGTGCGGTGACCAGAATTGTGTCAGCTGCTTTCAGAGCAGTGGGAGGCTAGCCTGGGTGGTGGCAGTGGGTGGCGGTGGCAGTTGATGGGAGGAGGTCTCCCTGCGGGGAGGGAGCACAATTCACCACCCCTCCTGATCCACTGCAGGAAGTAGGGACCTCGCCGTGCCTCATGGGAGGGTCAGCCCTGATTCACATCCCTCAGTGTCATTGCCTTGATTGGCCACAGCTGCAGGTTCTGTTGGGCTGCAGGTGAGCTGGTAGGTGCCTAGGGATGTCAGAGAATTCCGCCATGGACCTCCCCCGAAATCCGTGGCGGAACGAAGCCCCCCCACCCCACGAAAGGCACGCGAAACAGGACACTTACCTGGTGCTGTTCGTGCTGCTTTGGGAATGGCGGCCACATCTGCGGCCGCCATTCGCTTCCCTATTTTTGCTGTGATAGGCTACGTAAATACTTAAGTAGCCTATCCCGGCTAATGCAGGGATGCCATTTGTGTCCCTGCGGAGGCCGTGATAGGCTACGTAAATATTTACGTAGCCTATCACGGCAAAAAAACCAAGAACGCAAATGGCGGCCACTATGCCATTTGCACCCCTGGTTTGTTTTTTTTTGTTTTTTTGCCATGATAGGCTATGTAAATATTTATGTAGCCTATCATGGCCAAAAAACAGGAATGCAAATGGCGGCCGCCATAGCCACCGCCATTTGTGTCCGCAGGCTCCATACGGTGCCTGCAAATGCGCCCAGCCAGTGGCTCCGCAGAGTTGCCGCGGAGCAGAGCCGGCCGGGTTAGGATTTCGAGGGGAGGTGCGGAGCGCCTCCCCCCAATCGCGAATCACCCCATTGAAATGGTAAGTGACTTTCGTACATCCCTATAAGTGCCCGGTGCCTTCTGATGATGTCGTTGTCAGGTGCTGCCACTCATGGCTACACTATCCTGATCCTCTCTGCAATCAAGATGCAGCAATTCCCACTGGTGTGATGGTCCCTGGGGACTCTTAAATGACCATGATTGAACTGACTAATGCAGCCCACTGATTTCAGCAGGACTTAAATGCAACTGATCTTTTCCAGATCTGGGACATTGATGACTACAGCAGCCATCATGAGATCTGACAATTCGAAGTAGGGATGCTGCATGTCGTGCTTTCTGATAGCAAAGTGCAAAGTTTGCCCATGGGGGTCAATTTTGTGCTGTGGTCCATACAGGAACTCAGTTATGCCTCCCATTGAAGTGTAAGAACATCTTTAAAAAAAAAACTCATTATGGGACCAAGTTTTCAGAAATGCATTTAGTGTGAAAACTGGTACTGCTTTAATAGTCTTCATAGAATCATAGTGTCCCAGAGCTGGAGGCAGGTCCTCTATTTCCAGCCCTGCTTGAAGCAAGGCATCTAGAACAAGAATATCTTCCACAGGTGTCTGTCCAGCCTCTTCTTGAAGACCTCCAGGGAGGGAAAGTCCGTTGACCCTCTTCATAATTAGACTGTCCTGCTCTGACAATGCCCCTCCCAGGTAGCAGCAGATCAAAAGGCCCCCATGGGCTGGGTTGGAGTGCTGGAGTTCAAAAAGCCAAGCACAGGACAAAAAGGTGGTCGAGAAGCATACCAAGGCTCAGGAATCCAAAAGGCAATAGGCGTTTGAAGGGTTCCAGGGAGCAGGCAATAAAATGAGCTTGTAGACAGTCTGGGTCATAAATCAGGGATGATGGCAGAAGCGGCGATTCCAGGAAACAAGCTGCGGAAGCAGAGCTAGAGCTGCTGCGTTGTTTCTAGCAAGGAGTCCACCTCCTGGCGCGGCCTTCCAAGGCTGCTGGACGCGCGTGGCTCCACCCAGCCCCCCCCCGCTGTAATGGCTCAAAGCCCTGTCAGACCCCCCCTCCCGAGAGCCAGCAACTGCACCTGAGTGGAGGCAGCTGAGCAGCTTCTTCAGCCAGCGTCTCTCCTGGGGAGTTATGGGGGGACTGCGCTCTTGCTCAGGACCTGAACTTCCTGGTGAAACATAAGAGGTTTCACTTATGTCTGTTCCCCATCAGACTGGCAAAACATAATAAGATAGCATCTGTTGAAGACTGGCCAAGAAACAGGAGAGAGGAGACAGCAAAGGAATGGTTTACATGCAGCTCTGTACTAAACTGGGTGGGAAGAGGGTGAAATGGCAGTGAGAAAGGCAAAGCTGGTGGAGGAGAACAGTTCGGAATGGGAGAAATATTTTATGCTTGTCTTTCCTTTGCTCTGTCTAAAGTGCTAGAAGCAGGAGCTAAGAAGGGTGATTTACAGGTGTACCTAGAAAAACCCAAGTGAGGCATCTGAGCGTGTGTTGTAGTACAGGGCACATCTGGCAATTTGAGGAACTGTCCTAAGCACCACCACCACAAAATGGTGGTGCCTAGGACAGCCATCTGCCACCTTCATTTTCTAAGAATGTCTTTTGAGTCCAGAGTCATTTGCGGAAAAAGAAAATGGGAACAGCTAGAGTCCTTCAGTTTACTTTGAAGTGATCCCAGCTGTCAGCAAGAAACTTTGTTATTAAAAAACAGACAAACTGGGATGGGTAGGCACCAAGGAAGGCACCAAGGAAGGTGTGCAAGGGCACACTGGTGCCCGCAGGTGCCATGTTGCCTACACCTAGTGTAGAAGCTTTGGGGAAAGACCCTTAAGGTCTCAGGGCTTTCAGTGGCCAAAGGGCTGTACAGTTAGCTTTCAATTACATTAGAACTGGAGGAAGGGTTGGCATTAATAGTCTCAGGAAATCCCATACTCCTCCCATGTCCATGACAAGAGAGAGTGGCAGTGGGAGACTTACAGCTTGATATGTTCTGGTGAGCTTCATCTCTGCGATCTCACCTTCCCAGGCAAAATTGAACCTTTGGATACAAGGCACCATAAGGGGGACACATACACGGCAGCAGAATCTGTGCAGGAACACAGATGGCAGAGGCTGATATGCAGGACGGAGATGGTACTCCAGAAACCTGATTGTACACTCACTCACTGACTCAGCATTCATTAAACCCTCCCTTTCCCCTTCAACCACACCATTCTTTTTAAAAAGAAGAGGAAAGTATAATTGCTGGCAAGCACTTTAACTTAACAAACTTCACAAAAAGCTTCCACAACAACTCTGTCAATTTTCTTTTAAATAACTTCACTGTATGTCTTGCATTCATATTGAGATTGATGGAATTCATAAACAGCCTTTATTTACCAAAGTGGTAAATAATTAAGAAGGAGGCAGACGATTTCTGGAAGCTGCTGTGGAAGCCCCGTAATTCCCAAGCAGGATGTTACTAGAGCATGTGTGATAAACTATGTGAGTGGGAGAGATCAGTTTCTCTAGAAACCTCCTTACCTCTCTGGCCCTGCAGAGGTAGAGAAAAAGGGAGAACCCACGAGGCAAAGCCAAGGGTGGGGCTGTGTGTGTGAATGTAATGCCAATGGAATGGGACTCCTTCTCTTCAAGAGCCCCAGACAAGGGATGTATCCAGGTTTCTGTGGTGCTCCCAACCACTATGGGCCCCCAGTGAACCACACAGCTGATGGGGACAGACACGGGATGCATGTTCACTGGGCAGGCCCTATGGCTGCCCTCTCGTGCTGAGCATGGGGCAAGCCAGGGGCTCCAAAAAGGGGCTCTCCCATCCTGCAGTCTTCGTTGAGTTGGGTCTTCTCAGTACTCCCCAGAAGCTGCTGCTACCTGAGCCTGCTCTTAGTTCTTGCTGCAAGTCCCAGCTGCATTCTGTTACAACCAGGACCTCCCTGTTCTTGCAGGCTGTTCTCACGTGCATTGTTTGCTTTTCTGTGGTTGCTTTTTTGCCCACCACGTCCCTAGGGAATTGGTTTCATTGCAGTATTGCTCTAACAGTCAGGAAGTTTTTCCTGATGTTCAGCCGGAATCTGGCTTCCTGTAACTTGAGCCCATGATTCCGTGTCCTGCACTGTGGGATGATCAAGAAGTGATCCTGGCCTTCCTCTCTGTGACAACCTTTCAAGTACTTGAAGAGCGCTATCATATCTCCCCTCAGTCTTCTCTTCTCAAGGCTAAACATGCTCAGTTCTTTCAGTCTCTCTTCATAGGGCTTTGTTTCCAGTCCCCTGATCATCTTCGTTGCCCTCCTCTGAACCCTCTCCAGCTTGTCTGCATCCTTCTTCAAGTGTGGTGCCCAGAACTGGACACAGTACTCCAGATGAGGCCTAAGCAGTGCTGATTAGAGGGGAACTAGTATTTCATGTGATTTGGAAGCTATACTTCTATTAATGCAGACCAAAATAGCATGTGCCTTTTTTGCAGCCACATCACATTGTTGGCTCATATTCAGCTTGTAATCGACAGCAGTTCCAAGATCCTTCTCGCTTGCAGTATTGTTGAGGCAAGTATTGCCCATCTTGTAACTGTGCATTTGGTTTCTTTTTCCTAGGTGCAGAACTTGGATTTATTCCTATTAAATTTCATTCTATTGTTTTCTGCCCAGCACTCCAGCCTTTCAAGATCACGTTGAATTTTGTTTCTGTCTTCCAGGTATTAACTATCCTGCCCAATTTTCTGTCCTCTGCAAATTGGATAAGCATTCCTTGCACCTCCTCCTCCAAGTCATTAATAAAAATGTTAAAGAGCACTGGGCCCAGGACTGAGCCCTGCGGTACCCCATGTAAATTCGGTCCCGTTTACCTCAGAACCTGCACCAAATGGGTCCGAAGCACCCCAGTGGGTAACCAAGCTAATCCCAAAGGACAAACATCACTACAGACAAAAGTGTAGATTGAAATCTAGTCAAGGCTTTATTTTAGGGAAAATACAAAATAAAGAAAGCGGCATGGTATTTATATGAGCATTAGAAACTCTTCTACAATTACAGGAAAAGAGAATGCAACAAAAATAGAAGATAAATCAAAAGAATTGCAATTGCCAAAGTTGGTACTATGAACTTGGCCAATAAGATAATGGCTTGAGCTTCTAACATTGTTATGACTCCTCTTTCCAACTTACTCCTGTTTACTACTTGCAGTTCAAAGCTAAATGAAAACAATCTAACCTATGTGTTAACCCTCCTGTTACCTCCTGCTTCTTACTTGAATATAAAAAGCTAAAGCAGTACTAAGTTCCTCTAGGCATATAAAGAATAGAAGTAGAAGTTAGAGTGAACGGGAAACTCAAGACTTGGGAATAATTCCATTTGTCACCTCTGAAGATGGGATTCCAAATCCTGTCCTCAGATCTAACCTCCAAGTCTCAAGCTTAGGAAACACTCCAAGTCCCAAACTCAGAAATAATTCTAAGTTCTACTTTCAGAAAACATCCTAAGTTCCAAAGTCTAAGACTCTAAAGAGGTCCATAGTTACCTAAATCCGTGGGTCTGGTGGCACGGCAGAAAGAGGGAAGTGGAGTAGCAGCTGCAGGAACAAAAAGCACCACCCCGGAGCTCCCATTCCCTGGGCTTTTATACCCTTGCTCTGGTCAAAGGTGGGGCCTAAGGAGCAGTGAGACAATCAGCCTCCAGTAGAAAATGGGGTGCATGTGGTTAGAGCATTTGCTCACCAATCAGAAGCAAGGTGTCCCATCTGTCTCCCATAATTTCATGTGTCTGGGGAACGTGTCTGGCACCATTACAAATGGGCTACTTTGAAATGTCCCCTCATATAACTCAAAGTCTGCCATCTGGGCATGTTATCTTGACTGATGCATTTCTCTTTGGTATATCTTCTTTGAACTCCCAGTCATCTTTGGCCATTTTTGGTCATATCCGCCCAAACACCACCTCCTAGTTGTCGCTCATGCTCAGGGCTACACTTCCCCGCCCAATGAGGAAGGACATGCTCTTATCAGCAGGTGTACACCACAAGATGCCAAAACAGTACTTTTCCTCCTCTCAGTAGGCATCTGAGCATGCTCAGTTCTGCTGTTCATCTCACTTACACACTCTGCCAGCACATCGTGGCCTTGAGCAAGCTCTGTGAAGCCGCTTGTACAGACAGCTGCATTCCCCCCCCCCCTTTCTTCAGAGAAAGGCCTGCAAAATCTTAGCTGGAGTCTCAGTTAGTGAAATAATATCTATTAGCATAGAATCAAACCTCAAGGTCTCTCCCAGGGGTCAAAAGTCTGGAATATAAAACTGGTCACGAGTCTGGGCTCTTCTAGGGGCTCTTCTTGTAGGCCTCCCTCAGATTAAATCAGCCATTTTGACTCTTTGTTAACCCTTTTTAGTACCAGATTAACACTACACTTGTTATCTCTCCATTGATAAGCACTCTTTGAGTCCGATTCTGTAGCAACTGTGGATCCACCTGATCATTGTTTCATCTAGCCCACTCTTAGCTACTTTGCTCATGAGGATATCATGGGGCACTTTGTTGAAAGCTTTGCTGAAGTCGAGGTATATTATGTCCATAACATTCCCGCAGTCCACAAGGGAGGTTACCTGATCAAAAATTGAGATCAGATTGGTCTGGCAGGATTTGTTTTTGACAAATCCATGTTGGCTTCAAGTAATCACTGCATTGTGTTCAAGGTGCTTACAAACTCATTGCTTTATAATCTGCTCCAGAATTTTCCCAGGGATTGATGTCAGACTGTCTGGACCGTAGTTCCCAGGTTCCTCTTTTTTGCCTGTTTTGAAGATAGGGACATTAGCCCTCCTCTAGTCACCTGGCATTTGCCCATCCTCCATGGTTTCTCAAATATACAAGATAGTGATTCTGAGAGTTCTTCTGCCAGTTCCTTTATTACTCTAGGATGCAGTTCATCTGGCTCTGGAGATTTGAATTCATTCAAAGTAATTAGACATTCCTTGACCATATGCCTATCGATCTCAAGCAGCAATCCTGCCCCTTCAGCCTGTACTTTATTATTATTATTATTATTATTATTATTATTATTATTAAATTTATTAATCGCCCATCTGGCTGGTCACCCAGCCACTCTGGGCGATGTACAGCATACAATAAGACAGTTTAAAACAATAAAATTCTACAATAAAAACATTTTCTGAAATACTCTAACCCACCCCAAATGCCTGCCTGAACAACCACGTTTTTAATGCACGACGGAAGCTCATTAAAGAGGGGGCATGGCGGAGTTCCCTAGGGAGGAAGTTCCACAAAGTGGGGGCCACCACAGAAAAGGCCCTCTCCCTCGTCCCCACCAGTCTAGCTGTCCTGGCTGATGGGACAGAGAGAAGGCCATCCGAGGCTGATCTTGTTAAGCGGCCTGTCTGGTGCTGCTGGAGGCGCGCCTTAAGATAGGCTGGGCCGGAATCATATAGGGTTTTAAAGGTCAAAACCAACACCTTGAATTTGGCCTGGAAAACAACTGGTAACCAGTGCAACTCCTTCAGCACTGGAGTGATGTGATCTCGCCGGCGACTGCCTTTAATCAGGCGAGCCGCCGCGTTCTGTACCAGCTGCAGCTTCCGAACCGTCTTCAAGGGTAACCCCATGTAGAGCACATTACAGTAGTCTAAACGAGAGGAGACCAGGGCATGTACTACTGATGGGAGCAGATGGTCGGGAAGGAAGGGGCGCAGCCGCCATATCAGATGGAGTTGATACAGCGCTGTCTGGCTCACAGCTGACACCTGAGCCTCCATGGACAGCTGGGAGTGCAAAATGACCGCCAGGCTGTGGACCTGGTCTTTCAAGGGTAGCCGTACCCCATTCAACACCAGGTCAACATCCCGCAGCCTCCTCTTGTCTCCCACCAAAAGTACCTCAGTCTTGTCAGGGTTCAGCTTCAGCTTATTCCTCCCCATCCAGCCACTCACCATCTCCAGACATTTGGACAGGAATTCTACGGCCAACCTTGGTGAAGATTTGAATGAGAGGTAGAGCTGTGTGTCATCCGCATATTGATGACACTGCACCCCAAACCTCCTGATGATAGCCCCCAGCGGCTTCACATAGACATTAAATAGCATCGGGGAGAGGATGGAACCCTGTGGCACCCCACAAGTGAGTGGCCACGGGTCCAAAACCTCCTCTCCCAGTGCTACCCTCTGGTACCTGCCGGAGAGGAAGGACCGGAACCACCGCAATATGGTGACTCCAATGCCCAACCCCTCCAGGCGGTCCAGGAGCATACCGTGGTCAACGGTATCAAAAGCCGCTGAGAGGTCGAGGAGAACAAGGAAGGAGCATTCACCCCTATCCAGACCCCTCCTCATATCATCTACCAAGGCGACCAAGGCCGTTTCTGTCCCATTCCCAAGCCTGAAGCCCGACTGAAATGGGTCTAGATAATCAGTTTCTTCCGAGTGTGCCTTCAACTGCATCGCCACCACCCGCTCAATCACCTTGCCCAAAAATGGCAGATTTGAGACTGGGCGAAAGTTGTTCAGAACTTGAGGATCCAAGGAGGGCTTCTTTAAGAGCGGTCTTATCACTGCCTCCTTTAGGGCTGATGGCATCACTCCCTCCTCAAGGGAGGCATTCACCACCGCCCTGATCCCCTCACCCAGTCTCCCTCTGCAGCCCATAATTAGCCAAGGATACTTAATGAGCCAAGGATACTTCACCTTTGCCAGGGGGGTCATAGACCCTCTTTTGGGAGAAGACTGAGCCAAAGTAGGAATTGAGCACTTCTGCCTTTTCTTTGTCATCTATTATCATTTTGCCATCCTTATTTAATAGCTGAATGACCATTTCTTTCCTCTGTCTTTTACTATGCACATAGCTGAAGAAAGCCTTTTTGTTGCTTTTAGCATCCCTTACTAACCCCAGCTCGTTCTCAGCTTTAGCCTTCCTGATGCCATCCCTGCAATTCTGTGCTACCTGCCTGTACTCTTCCTTTGTTACTTGGCCTTCTTTCCACTTCCTATTTGTGTTTTTTGTGTTTTTGTTTTCAGGTCATCTCTAAGCTTTTTGTGAAGCCACATTGGCTTCTTCTATTGTCTTCCACCTTTTCTTCTTGTTGGAATTGTTTGTAATTGTGCCTTGAGAATTTCCTTTTTTAAAAACTCCCACCCGTCTTGGACTCCTTTTCTCATTAGAGTCACTTGCCATGGGACCTTACTGATCATTGTTCTGAGTTTATTAGAATTGGCTTTCCTAAAATCCAGGGTACACGTTTGGCTACACTCGGCTTTTGCTTCCCTTAGAACCAAGAACTCAAAAATAACATGGTCACTTTCCCCCAGGTTCCCGTAACTGCAACTTTATCCACTAAGTCATCCCTGTTGGTTAGGATCAAGTCAAGGATAGCCGATCCTCTAGTTCCTTCCTCCACTTTCTGTAGAAGGAAGTTATCAGCAACACAAGTTGGACTTGGGGTTGGGCCCAATGGTCTTAGAGGCCCCTTCCAACCCTATTATTCTATGATATGATTCTAAGTCAGGAATTCCTTTGAGGGGCCATGTTTTGCCGAATTTGTCTCCCAACAAATATGAGGGACATTGAAGTCTCCCATTATTACTACATCATGCTTCCTTGAAACATTGGCAATTTGCTTTTCAAAAGTTTCATCCACATCTTCTCTTTGATTGGGTCGCCAGTAGTAGACTCCGATCACCATGTTCCTTTTGTTCTTTGCTCCATTTATTTTAACCCAGATGCTCTCGATGGGGCTACCAAGCCCATCCTCCTGTATTTCTGTGCAGAGATATGTATTTTTAACATCTTGTGCAACTCCACCTCCCTTTCTGTTCCTCCTGTTCTTTTTGAACAAGTTGTATCCCGTAATTGCTGTATTCCAGTCATGAGAGTCATCCCACCAAGTCTCAGTTACACCTATCAAGTCATAATTTCCCTCCTGTATTAAGAATTCATGTTCGTTCTGTTTGTTTCCCATACTCTGGGCATTGGTATATAGACATCGAAGACCATGTGCTTCATAGTCTGGCTTTCTTCCTACATGTGTCTGAAGACTATTATTGGGTGCTATTACAGCTGTTCTCCCCGTTGTGGTGCATGAGCTTCCATCCAATGTTATCCCTGGTCCCAGAATCCAAATCTCTTGCGTCAGCACCACCTTTGTAGCCAGTGATTCACCCGGATATTTCTCTTTCCCTTTGTATCCCTCTTCCAGAAGGATAGATGACAAAACTATCTGGGCTCCAAAGTTCTTCAGTTTCCTTCCCAAAGCTTCAAAGTCTGACGTGATTTCTTCGTAGCTCCGCCTGGTGGTATCATTTGTTCCCACATGAATGAGAAGAAAGGGATCCCTGTCAGTGGTCTTTATGACCATAGGCAACTCATATCTCTAATCTGTCCTCCTGGGAGACAGCATACCTGGTGAGTCCATGGGTCTTCGTGACATACTTGGGTTTCAATCCCACACAGCAAGGAGTCTCCCACAGTGACTACTATTCTCTTGTCGCAGTTGTAGGTCTTGGTTTCATCGCCTCTGCTTGACTGACCTTCAGCCTCTTGCTCGCTCTCCTGCAGGGTCCCCTGTAATTCTTCCTCTACAGGCTGTCCTCCAGTCTCATCCCCAAGTACCTGGAAATGGTTCCATAGTTCCACTGCTTCCATTAGTGTAGTGTGGCTTCTAGTTCTTCTGCTCCTGTCACCCTTTTCCAAGGAGTATTCCCTACTTCATTTTTCCTCACCTCAGCATTTTCCTCTTCTGCCTCAGCTTGCTGTTGCTCTTCTAGCTTCTGTACTTTGCTTTGCTGCTGCAGAGCGTTCTGTCCAAGAACTCTTCATCTTCTCTTATTCCCTGGGGGGTCGACACTTGCTGATCCAGTCCTCTTACTTTTTCTTCCAGCAGCATGATCAACTTGCAGTTGTTGCAGGTGTAGGCCATGTTGATCTCAGGCAAGAAAACAAACATTGCACACACCTTGCAGGTCACCACCACTGGAGAGTCTTGTCCTTCTGTAGCCTCTGTTTCCTTTATCTTTCTAGCTTTCTGACTGTACTGGAATAGCCTGTGTTTTGTCCTTTATTCACTGGAGGTTAAAAACAGAGTCCCACTGGGATGGAAGTGTGTGTTACAAGAAAAAGAAATTTAAAAAAATGTTAGGGGTCTTGGACTCTGGTTCTGCTTCTTTCATTAACAGATGGTAATTTTTGTGTCCATAAGTTTCATGTATTTCATTTTCTAGGAGCAAATACATGCATATTCTCTTGGGCTGTCCAGTTTTGTAGCAACAGCTCCATTGGTATCAGATAAAGCTGCCTCTTGCCACAGAGGCTGCATAGAAAGAATGCCTGAGTGGATGATTGAGCTCCCAGACCCTCAAGATCATCAGGGAGGGCAAGCCATGCTAGTGTGATTTGGGGTTATACTCATGCAAATTTTGCAAACTCCCCAAAGAGCTTCAGCTATTGGGCAGTACAGAATTGTAATGAAGGAAGGAAGGAAGGAAGGAAGGAAGGAAGGAAGGAAGGAAGGAAGGAATTTGTTGAAGAAAAAACAGTCCATAAATATGGAACAGCAGCATGCATGGACATCCAGTTGCCCCCCTGGATAAGCCATAATCTCCTGATTACCAACTTTCTTTTTTTAAAACAAGCCTCTAGTCCTTGTAGAACATTATATATGAGACTATGGGGGTGTCTCCATGAGCGATTTACTCTGAGCTGGCTGCATTTGGAGGTTGTTAGGGATAGATGACGTTGTGGCTATCCAGAAGCGGCCCTGGAGCTTTTCAGTGAAAAACATTTCCTGAGACAGCCTGAAGTCCGAGTCTTTTCCTCAAGTCGGGTTCTCCCCGGTATGGTTGCTGTGGGCCCCAACCCCCGCATTGACCTCGGGTGTGCTAGCCCTGCCCAGGGGGGTGCCTTTCCCCATGACCCCAGTCAAGAGGTGTCTCCTGTGTGTTTCCCGTCCCTGCACAAACCCATTCGTGTCTCCTCAGAAGTAACTCCCATTGTGCTCAATGAGGCTTGCCCTCTGAATGCCCACATCAGAACTTACAGAGATCCCTCTCAATTGAAATGGCACACTTTAAAGCACAAATTCCCTAAATGCTTTAAAGTGTGATCTCGAGGCTCTGATTCTCCATTGTTTGGTTTATTGCCTTAGGAAGCAGGGCTGTGCACCACGTTGTTACAAAGCCTGAATAATGAGGCGAAGAGGGCCTATTTGGAGCAAAATCCTCATGATATGAAGCAGGTCAGAGCAGTACTGAGGTGCCCCAGGGTGAAGTGCCCCCCATGAAGTGCCTCCTCCACGCTATATATTCAGTGCTCTACCTAATGCCTGAGCAGTCCAGTCAAGCTGTCTCCAAAATGTATCAACTTCTGAATGCTCACACAGAGGGGCATGAGGAGGAGGAGGAGGGACAGAGAAGGCGAGCGGGTGGGAGGCGGGGAGGCGAGTGCAGGAGGAGGAGGGAGTGTGCTTTGGCGAATAGGAACTCTCAGCCAGTACCGACGCCAGCAGTCTCCAATCAGTGAGAGTGGTGGACGGGGTATATATACTTCATTAAAGGCTGTGTTCAGTTATTATGAACATAAGAACATGAGAAGAGCCCTGCTGGATCAGACCAAGGGTCCATCTAGTGCAGCATTCTATTCACACAGTGGCCAGCCAGCTGTCAACCAGGAACCCACAAGCAGGACAGGAGCACAACAGCGCCCTCCCACCTATGTTCCCCAGCAAATGGTGTACACAGACACACTGCCTCTGATACTGGAGGTAGCATATAGCCATCAGGACTAGTAGCCATTGGTAGCCTTCTCCTTCTGGAATTTGTCTAACCTCCTTTTAAAGCTATCCAAACTGGCGGCCATCACTGCTTCCTGTGGTAGCGAATTCCATAGTTTAACTATGTGCTGTGTGAAGAAGTCCTTCCTTTTATCTGTCCTGACTCTCCCACCAATGAGCTTCATGGGATGACCCCTGTGGGTTCTAGTATTTTGAGAGAGGGAGAAAAATGTCTCCCTATCCACATTCTCCACACCATGCAGAATTTTGTACACCTCTATCATGTCTCCCCTCACCCTCCTTTTTTCCAAGCTAAACAATCCCAGCTGTTGTAACCTTCTCCCATAGGGGAGACGCTCCAGCCCCTTGATCATTTTAGTTCCCCTCCTCTGCACTTTTTCCAGCTCTACAATATCCTTTTTTGAGGTGTGGTGACCAGAACTGGACACAGTATTTCAAGTGTGGTCACACCATAGATTTGTATAGGGGCAGTATAATGTTGGCAGTTTTATTCTCAATCCCTTTTCTAATTATGCGTTACATGGAGTTTGCCTTTTTTACAGCGGCTGCATACTGGGTTGACATCTTCATTGAGCTGTCCACCACAACTCCAAGATCTCTTTCTTGGTCAGTCACCACTAGCTCAGATCCCATCAGGCTATACTTGAAGTTGGGATTTTTTGCCCCAACATGCATCACTTTACACTTGCTTACATTGAACTGCACTTGCCATTTAGATGCCCATTCTCCCAGTTTCGAGAGATCCTTTTGGAGCTCCTCACAATCCCTTTTTCTTTTAACTACCCTAAATAATTTGGTGGTTATTGTGCTAGTTGTGTCTTTGGGAGAGGGCTGGTGTGGGTAGATGATCATGCATGTGTGTGCGTGCGCGTGCATTCCTAGGAGTTGTTCCTTCAATTTATTTGATTTTGATCGCCATTAGGCTTTCCTCAGAATTTAAATTAAAAGGAAACAGCTTGGTTGTACTGGGAGTGTTCCCTTCCCTCACCCCTTCATCATCCATCCCCATTGGGACGGTGTCTTTTGCAGCACCTCTTCCAGCTGCCTTCTCCTATTTCTTTCTACCTCCGACTCGTTTGCTATTTGTATTTGATTAGATTCATCTCCCCTTTCCATATTTTTTCAAACTAACATAGCTTTTCCTCCCTTGTTGCTGCTGCGCTCTCCCCTCCCTCGCCATTCCTGTCTTTGTTTGTTTATCTCGATTTTGGACTCTGGAAAAGGCTGCGTTTGTTGTTTAAGGTCGACCCTCACGTCTGCTTTCTCCATTTTATTTCCTTGTTGTTTTTGTCCGCCAACTCAACTCTGTCTCTTTAAGATTTTTAAAAACCCAGTCTTATTTCGATTTTTAAAAGCAAACATTGACTCCTGGGCATGTTCCTCCCCCCCCCCCTTTAAGTCATTTTCAAGCATTTAGTTTTGTCTTTCTTTCTAAATTCTTAAAGAAAGGCATATTATAGCAGCCTGTGTCTGTAGCGTTTGCCCCCCCCCCCCGCTGAAGTGAACTGCCTGTGTCTTCTCAGTGTTGATCCTCCCCAAACAGAAATTAAAGAAGGGGTTTTTTAATTGTTTGATTTGGCTGTTATCTTATCGCCTGCGCGCCCTATATTTCTTGAAGTTTTCCTGCCTTCCATAAAAGAACATGGAATATAAAACAATAAATTATATTCATGTGCGTGCATGCTAGGCTGCTGTCCCACCAACACCATACGTCGAAATTTCAAGGCAGCGTTGAAAAAGCAGGAGACGCGTCGTATTTACATTAATCACCCTCTTATTCCAATCACACTCCACCGTGTGGCAAAGCGATCCAGCGCAATACGAGGCGTCTCCGGGGGGTTGGCCGGGGCAGAGGTGGGCAAGGCGCTGCTGTCCGCAGCAGCACCGTGAGGCCAGCTGCCTGTGCCCTGGTCCAGACAGTGCATCCCGGTGGAGTGGGGCAGCAGCGCGCGGAGGCCAGCTGCCGTGCGCGGGGGTCCCTGTCGTGGGAGGCTGGCGTGGGCAGCTGCAGCAGCCGCACTCTTGCCCAAGCGGAGCAGCATCTCCTGCTGTGGTGGAAGGGGCCCCGCCGTGGACGGACGTTTGGTCGGAGGTGCCTGACGTCCCCAGCGTGGTGGAGGGCGAGGAGGGGAGACCCTCCGGGGTGTGCTGGAGGAGCAGCAGCAGGCAGAGGCTCCAGCACCCGGCCCCTCCTCCATTGCTCCCCGCTCGTGCGCGCCCCCGCCTCAAGGCAGGCCGTCTGCCTCCCCCCCCGAAACGTCAGGGCAGCATCGCGTGGGGCCACTGTGGATTGGGAGCGGACCCCAGCACTGCCGTGCGCCGCCACAGCAAGGCGCCTCTGAGTGGGGGAAGCAGCCGGGCCACCACAGCACCAGCGGCCTGTGCCTGCCCTTGAGGCGGCGCACCAGTCGGCTCTGTTGGGGAAGAGGCCCTGCACCCCGGCGGCTGGCAGCAGGGGCAAGCGCAAGGCTGGCGGTGCCCCCAGAACCCCGGCAAGCTCCCTGCCTCCCACCCCAAGAGCCTTCGGCAGGCCACCATGGGGGAGACGGGGGGAGCGTGGTCCGCCCGGCGGGGGCTTCCAGCACTCCACAATCAGTGGCCCTCCTGCGCTGGGCACTGAACGTGCTCGTTCAAGGTCATTCCGAATACTCCTTCCCTGTGTGCTAGAAATGAAGAGAAGCAGACAAAGAAAGCCCTCTTCCAGCCTGCCAGCCAGGTGTGTGTGTGCTCAGCCATGGGGAGGCTGAGCCGGGACTCTCCTGAATAAGGGTTGCTTTGCACTTCAAAGAAACCTGCAGCAGAGAGCGGGGACAGTGGCCTCTGCTTCCACACGGACGCTTCCCTTCTGAGTTTGGTCCGAGTTTCTGGGGATATCAGATTCAACCTGCGCCTCGCACAAAGCCAGTGGGCCAAAGTGCCTGGAATTTGGTGGGTGGGGTGCCCTCGAGGGGGCTGGAAGGGGCCCCGGTGTCATGTTTTGCTTTGAGACTTTCTGTGGAAAACACCAGATTTTAGCTCCACCTAGCGCAAAAACCAGGGGCCGCGGTGGCTTAGTGGTTAAGACGCTGAACTGCAGACTGGAAGGTCGGCAGGACAGCAGTTCGAGACCCGAGTGCTGCGTGACGGAGTGAGCTCCCGTCTTCAGTCCCAGCTCCTGCCAACCTAGCAGTTCGAAAGCAAGAAATTGCAAGTAGATAAATAGGTACCGCCTCGGCGGGAAAGGTAACAGCGTTCCGTGCACCTCGGTGTTCAGTCATGCCGGCCACTAGGCCACGGAAGTGTCTTCGGACAGCGCTGCCTCTTCGGCCTAGAAACGGGGATGAGCACCGCACCCTAGAGTCGGACATGACTGGTTGGGGACACCTTTAGTGCAAAAACCACTGGGCCAAACTGTCTGAAATTTTGCAGGTGGCCTCCTCTCCAGGGATGTGGAGAGCTCCTCAAATATCATACCTGTCTCATAACAACTAAAAAAGTTATGACCATTTGTGTTTTCCATACAAGTCAATGAGAAAACAAAAACAGGCGATCCAGTATCAGAATCTTGCTTTGGATTGGCATCTGAGTTGAAGTGGACGGGGTCTGAATCAGTCTGAGGCGGATCGGGGTCACTTCAGAGGATCCAAAGCGGCATCTGAAGTGGATCAGGGGGTCCGTGCACAGCCTTATCTCTAAACAGTGAAGTCAGAAGGAAATTAAATGTACCCCAGTTAAATGTGAGTTGACTGTGAATACAGCGAATATAATTTTATATTGTGTTTTATCATGTTGTATTTTATGGTTTTAGTTGTTGTGAACCACCCAGAGAGCTTCGGCTATTGGGCAGTATACAAGTGTAATAAACAAACAAACAGGACGTAACAATTCTCCTTCAAATGCCCATCTGGAAACACCCAAAGTGAAGGAGGATAGATCTACTGACAGCTATTATTCATGGGAGCCAAATGGAACCTCCATGTTCAGAGGCAGTCTATCTCTAGACACGATGTGTAAGGGACAAAGAACAGGTGATGGCCATCAACATCCACCACACACATCAGCTTTGCCTTCAATAAGCGGGCCAGGGCTGGCAGAGGACTTCAGGCGCACACTTGCAAAACACACACATATTAATGTGTCCACTGGGAGCTGGGATGATCTCCTTGGCGATTAATGTTCTGGGGTGGCACTAGAGCTGTAGTGGGAGAACCCAAGGCTCAGTAAAGGGAGTCGGAGAGAGCTCTGTGAATCTGCCTGGAGCTTGGTTACTATAGTTACTGCCAGGGAACAAGGATAACAATAGAGGAGAGAGAGAGAGATGGATTTATAAATGGATTGTTTCAGCAAGAATTCTCCTTCACTTGGCAGCATTGGGCTGTAACGTCAGCCTTTAGAAAGTTCATCCTTCAGGAACAATTTGTCACCACTGGGGGATGGGGGTGGGAGCCACAAAATTACCCTGCTGCTTCACAGACAAGAGCATCAGGGCCTTCCTCTCTACCATGTAAGATTGTGCAAATCCAGTCTGGTTCCAGCTTCTTCCTTCGGAGTAAGTGGACAAGGTGCTTCCATCTTTCAGGCCGAGCACCTGCTTACTCAACCCTTGCCCATCTTGGCTTGCTATGAGCGGCAGGGAGAGACTCAGGGAGGGGATCCAGGCGGTGGTGAACGCCTCCCTCGAGGAGGGAGCGATGCCATCGGTCCTCAAGGAGGCGGTGATAAGACCATTGTTAAAGAAGCCCTCCTTGGATCCACAAGACCTGAACAACTTTCTCCCGGTCTCTGATCTGCCCTTTTGGGGCAAGGTGATGGAGCGGGTGATGGCGTTGCAGTTGCAGGCACACTTGGAAGAAGCCGATTAACTGGATCCATTTCAGTCGGGCTTCAGGCCTGGGCGTGGGACAGAAACAGCCTTGGTCGCCTTGGTATTTGATATGGGGAGGGCTCTGGATAGGGGCGAATGCTCCTACCTTGTTCTCCTCGATCTCTTAGCGGCTTTTGATACCATCGACCACAGTAGCCTCCTGGACCACCTGGAGGGGCTGGGCAGAGGGGACACCGTATTACGGTGGTTCCAGTCCTTCCTCTCTGGCAGGTACCAGGGGGTAGCTCTGGGGGAGGAGACTTCAGACCCTTGGCTGCTCGCTTGCGGGGTGCCACAGGGTTCTGCTTTCTCCCTGATGTTAGTTAACATCTATGTGAAGCTGCTGGGGGCTACCATCAGGAGGTTTGGGGTGCAGTGTCACCAACACGCGGATGACACGCAGCTCTGCCTCTCGTTTAAATCCTCGCCAAGGTTGCTGTAGAAACCCTGGAGTCAGTGAGTGGCTGGATGGAAAGGACTAAGTTGAAACTGAACCCCAACAAAACCGAAGTACTTTTGGTGGGAGACAAGGGGAGGTTGACCTGGTGTTCAGTGGGGTGCGGCTGCCTCTGAAGGACCAGATCCGCACTGGGGGACATTTTAGACTGCCAGCTGTCCATGGAGGCTCAGGTGTTGGCCGTGAGCCAGGCGGCACTGTACCAACTCCATCTAATACGACGGCTGTGCCCCCTCCTCCCTAACCATCTGCTCCCATCAGTAGTTCATGCCCTGGTCTAGGGATGTCAGAGAATTCCGCCACGGATCTCGGTGAGGCCGAATGCCAGTGCATTCAGCCCCCCGAACTCCGTGGCGGAATGGCCTGCCCCCCCGCGGATCTCCCCCGGGACGAGACTTACCTGGGGCGGATGTTCCAGACGGCGGCGGCTCCAACAGCAGCTTCAACAGCGGTGGCGGTGGCTGGTCTTCCGGCCGGCCGCCGTTGCCGCCATTTTCAGTCTGTTTTTTTCCCCCCCATTCGTGATAGGCTACGTAAAGACTTACGTATCCTATCACGTCTGGGTTAAAAAAACAAACAAAACGTGTACACAAATGGAGGCAGCTATGGCCACCAACATTTGCGTTCCTTATTTTTGGCCATCTTAGTCTACGTAAATATTTACGTAGACTAAGACGGCGAAAATAAGGGGGAACGCAGATAGCGTAGCGGACGCTATTTGCATTCCCCCTTATTTTCGCCGTCTTAGTCTACGTAAATATTTACGCAGACTACGACGGCGAAAATAAGGGGGAATGCAAATGGCGGCGGCCATAGCCACCACCATTTGCGTATGCGTTTTTTTTTTTTAACCCAGACGTGATAGGCTACGTAAGTCCTTACGTAGCCTATCACGGCTGAATTCAGGGACGCAAACCTGCTAGCGTCCCTGCTAGCGTCCCTGCTTTGCGTCCCTGCTAGCCAGCGGCTGGATGTACGGCTGCTGCTGGAGCCGGCCGGCGGCTCCGCAGAATCCCCACGGAGCGGAGCCAGCCGGCCAGGATTCTGGGGGGAGGGACGGAGCACCTCCCCCCCCAACGGAACCCGGCGGAGCCAGGCAAGCGGGGTTTCATACACCCCTACCCTGGTCTCCTCTCAGCTAGACTACTGTAATGCGCTCTATGTGGGGTTACCCTTGAAGACGGTTTGGAAGTTGCGGCTGGTGCAGAACGCAGCAGCCCGCCTGATTGATGGCAGCTGTCAGCAAGACCACATCACTCCAGTGCTGAAGGAGTTGCACTGGTTACTAGCTGTTCAAGGTGTTGGCATTGACCCTTAAAACCCTATATGGTTCTGGCCCAGTCTATCTTGTCTCCAACAACACCAGGGACGTCGCTCACGAGATGGGCCTCGGAAGGCCTTCTGTCTATCCCATCAGCCAGGGCAGCTAGGCTGGTGAAGGCTAGGGAGAGGGCCTTTTCTGTGGTGGCCCCCACTCTGTGGAATTCCCTCCCTAGTGACCTCTGCCATGCCTGCTCTTTCATGAGCTTCCACTGGGCTTTGAAAACCGGGCTGTTCAGGTGGGCATTTGGGGTGGGTTAGGGTTTTTTAGAGCAATGTTGTTTTGTTCATTTGATTATGTAAATTTGTTGTATTTTGTGTTGTTTTTTGTACTGTATGCCGCCTAGAGTGGCCAGGTAGCCGGTCAGATTTGTGGCTAATAAATCAAGCAAACAAATAAATAAAATCCCAGCAAAAAAGGCAAGTGAGAAGCCATCTGGCAATGCCAACATGCAAATGGCCACCCATCTGGTTCTCCCACACTGGAGGCATTCAAGAAGAGGCTGGACAGCCACCTGATATGCCTTGACTTTGATTCCTGCATGGAGCAGGGGGTTGGACTCGATGGTCTTAGAGGCCCCTTCCTGCCCTACTACTCTATGGTTCTATGACCCCAGTTGTCCTGTCTGTCTAATGCGGGGGGAGGCCACATGGCACCCACGGGCACCAGTGTGCCCTTGGACACCTTTCTGAGGGCCCATTGAAGTGTCCTGTTCCTCCTACTTTTTATTATTGTTTTTAAATAACAAAGTTTCCTACTTACTGGCAGCCAGGATCACTCCGAAGCAAAGTCAGGGCCTCCAGCTGCTCCCATCTTCTTTTCTCATGACTGACTCTCATGTGGGGCTCAGAGATATTCTTAGGAATGGAAGGTGGCAGGTGGCTGCAGGCTGATGCTTCCCTTGGCAGTGCGCCCTTTGTGTGGTGGTGCCCAGGCTGTGGGTTCCCCATTACAGGCTGTGGGTTCTGATGACGCTCTGTGATGAGGCTGGGGTTGCAGGGTTCTGCTAGGGATCAGATCTTGAGCAGGGATCACATTGGGTCAGGTTTCTCAGGAAGCGAGGTGGAAAGGCACCAAGGAAAGCTCCAAGTAGTGCTGGTGCTGGAAGCCAGACAGGATTGTCTATATGTTGCTCCAGCAAGGATCAAAACAAGACTGAGGTTTAAATAGAAGTGTTGCTGGATTTAGGCTGGTTGGCCCTACCTCCCTGCTGCCGGAGGCTTTGTTTCTGAAAGGGGCTTGGCCTGTTTTAGCAAGCTCCCCTTCAGAGATGTGGGAATGGCTGTGGCATGTGAGTGTCCTCATGGCTCAAGCCATCAGAGTCCGAAGAAGGCAAGGCAACCTCCTCCGGACTCGAGGAGCCGACCCCTGGGATCCTTCTGGTGACCTGGGTCCTGGGAAGGCGGAAGCCTTGCAATGCCTTTCCGTGGCTGAATCCTCTTCCTGAGCTCTGAGCTCAGGAGCCTCCTTGGAGGACAAGGGGTTGGGATGCCCTGAGGATGAGGGGTCAGGGTCCAGGTCCAGGACAGTTTCTCAAATTGCCACATGTTTCCAGGGCCCCCAAAAGGTTGCCTGCTCCTGACCAAATGGCTTCTTCCATGCGTCTCAAATGCAGCCACACTGCCTGGCCAGCACAGGAATTGGCACTCGGGCTGACACTGTTTCTGTGTAATTGGGAAGTACCTTAACCAATTTTTGGTAAACTTGTGTTGAGGGAGTGATGTAGCAACGTCACATTTTCACATTTCACAATGTGGTCTGGAGTCCCAAGGCTCCAGGTGTGGAGCAGAAATATTTGAAATAAGAAGTTGGAAGAAGCGAGGCCCTTCTTCCAACTTCTTCTGGTGCTGCTGCTCCTTTCATGTGCTCACCAACTTTGGATCAGCCTTTCTCATCCAGCCTTTCTCCCCAAGTCCCTGCTGCAGATCTCCCCTCATCTCTGCCACCCGCAACCAGCTTCTCCCCCTCTTAACCAGGCGTGCAAACCCCCGCCCCTGCCACTGTCCCCATGCTGCCTGCAAATCCACATCAAACTTTGCTCCCCGCACTTCTCTTTCTCTCCCCCTCTCCTCATCCACCCCCATCCCATCACTTGGAGAGATGACCCACATTCACACACACCTCTCCCACCCTAAACATGTTTTCCAGCTCCACTTAACTCAGTGGTGCTTTCTTCCATGTACGTTTGCTAAGGGATCGCAGCCTGGCCGCTTGAACCTGTGGACTTCTATGAGTACCTAAGTCCCAACGGCAGTGCAAGCTGATGCAGGCTAACTGGGAAGGAAGTCCCGCCACGTTCAGCTGAGCTTATTCACAGGCGAGCGTGCACAGGAGTGCCTGTGTATGGGAGACTGAGAACAACTGGGGGTGGGGCAAAGAACAGTATTGTGAAAGAAAGACGAACAGACAAGAAGAGTGGTGGAGGAAGGAAGGGAGCGTTCCGCGGGGCTGAGTCCCAGGACTGCAGGTGACAGGGCTCTGCACCTGCTTCTCTACATACCTTCCTTCGGGCATTTCACGGGTGTGCCATTGTTGCAATGGTCTCTTGGTAATAAAGCCCTGTCATGAGTCACACACGCCTTCTTTTGGACAGAGGTCTGTCTCAGACTTGGGGACACCCAGTGAATTTTAAGGCTGATGTCGCAGATTGAGGACAGACAGAAAGGAAGCTCTTCTTCACATATAGCATAGCAATATTGCCATTTGTTGCCACCAGACATGATGGCCACACATATTCACAGAGGAGGGGAGGTTTAGCAGTAGTAGCCATGAGAGATAAATGGAACCTTCATGTTTGCAGGCAGTGTATCAGAATACATGCTGAATATCTGATGATGAGTACACACAGTGGGGGAGGGCTATTGCCTAGGTGACTAGTGTGGAAACCAGGAGGATGCTGGACTGGATAGACTGTTTGGCATGAACCAGCAGAGAAATTCTTAGGTCCCTCACACATCCCTTCCTTTGGACACCTCAGCCAATTTTAAGAGCCAGGAGCTAAGCTGAGTTTAGGAAAGACATCAAGTTGTAATAATAAGGAAGAGCCTGCCTCACTGCATGCACAGAGTGCATATCATGCAACAACATACCAAGACAAAGTTTTTTTTCAGGTCAAAATCTGTGCTGTCTAAAGTGGGGCGGGGGGTGAGCACCTTTTGATGCTCTGCCTCAGGCAGCAAAATGCTTTGGAGGCCAATGCTGGTGTAATGCATGTAGAGATGTACCAATTTTGTTAGCATCCATGTTTCAAGATTGTCAGGCATCTTCTGTCGTCTGCTCATTGACAGAATTGGATTTTATGTACAAAAATTTCATTCCTTTTGCAAATGCGTATTTTTATTTATTTATTTATTTATTTATTATTAAATTTATTAATCGCCCATCTGGCTGGTCACCCAGCCACTCTGGGTGATGTACAGCATATAATAAAACAGTTTAAAACAATAAAATTCTACAATAAAAACAATAAAATAAATAAAAATTCTACAATAAAATAAATAAAAATAAGTGGGTTAGGGTTTCTAAAATACCCTAACCCACCCCAAATGCCTGCCTGAACAACCACATTTTTAATGCACGGTGGAAGCTCATTAAAGAGGGGGCATGGCGGAGTTCCCGAGGGAGTTCCACAGAGTGGGGGCCACCACAGAAAAGGCCCTCTCCCTCGTCCCCACCAGCCTAGCTGTCCTGGCTGATGGGACAAAGAGAAGGCCATCCGAGGCTGATCTTGTTAAGCGTCCTGTCTGGTGCTGCTGGAGGCGCTCCTTAAGATAGGCTGGGCCAGAACCATATAGGGTTTTAAAGGTCAAAACCAACACCTTGAATTTGGCCCAGAAAACAACTGGTAACCAGTGCAACGCCTTCAGCACTGGAGTGATGTGATGTTGCCAGTGGCTGCCTTTAATCAGGCGAGCCGCTGTGTTCTCTACCAGCTGCAGTTTCCGAACCGTCTTCAAGGGTAACCCCATGTAGACCGCATTACAGTAGTCTAAACGAGAGGAGACCAGGGCATGTACTACTGATGGGAGCAGATGGGAAGGAAGGGGCACAGCTGCCATATCAGATGGAGTTGGTACAGCACTGTCCGGCTCACAGCCGACACCTGAGCTTCCATGGACAGCTGGGAGTCCAAAATGACCCCCAGGCTGTGGACCTGGTCTTTCAAGGGTAGCCGTTAGGGGTGCACGAAAGTTCCTTACCTGTCCTCGAAGCTTTTCGCGGTGGGGGGGAGGCGCTTCGCTGCTCCCCCCGCGAAGTTCAGGCCGGGGGGGAGGCTTCCCGCCTCGCCCGGCCGAAATTCAGGCCGGGGAGGAGGCACCTCGCCTCGCCCGGCCGCGAACTAAAAAGTTAAAAAAAAAACACGCCCCCGTGATAGGCTACGTGATGATTAACGTAGCCTATCACGGCTAGATCTGCAAAGTCAGCCGTGATAGGCTACGTAAATCGTCACGTAGCCTATCATGGGTGACTTTAAAAAAAAAAAAGTGCGTACACAAATGGCAGCCCCCATAGGGAGCCGCCATTCGCGTTCCTTATTTGGTCGCTGTAGTCTACGTAAATCTTTACGTAGACTACGGCGAAAATAAGGGCAACGCAAATAGCGTCGCTGTATAACTAGTAGCTGTTAGGGTTGGCGGAGAATTTCTCCCCGAAACTTCGGGGGGCCAAGCACCAACGTGTTCGACCCCCCGAACAAGTTTCGGGGAGAAATTCTCCGCCCCCCGCCCCCCCCCCGGGACGGGACTTACCTTTGGCGAATGTCCCTCCCGGCGGCGGGTCCGGCCGGCGGTTCGGGGGGTCTTCGTCCGGGGCAGGAGCGGCAGCCGGTCTTTTGACCGGCTGCCGCCGCCGCCATTCCAATAAAAGAAAAAACAAAACAAACGCCCCCGTGATAGGCTACGTGACGATTAACGTAGCCTATCACGGCTAGATTTGCAAAGTCAGCCGTGATAGGCTACGTAAATCGTCACGTAGCCTATCACGGGTGACTTAAAAAAAAAATTTAAAAAGCACGTACGGATAATGGCGGCCCCCATAGGGAGCCGCCATTCCCGTTCCTTATTTGGTTGCTGTAGTCTACGTAAAGATTTACGTAGACTACAGCGACCAAATAAGGAACGCGAATGGCGGCTCCCTATGGGGGCCGCCATTTGCGTATGCGCTTTTTTTTTTTAAGTCACCTGTGATAGGCTACGTGACGATTTACGTAGCCTATCACAGCTGACTTTGCAGATCTAGCCATGATAGGCTACGTTAATCGTCACGTAGCCTATCACAGGGGCATTTGTTTGTTTGTTTTTTAACTGTTTAGTTCGCGGCCGGGCGAGGCGAGGCGCCTCCTCCCCGGCCTGAATTTCGGCCGGGCGAGGCGGGAAGCCTCCCCCCCCGGCCTGAATTTCGGCCGGGCGAGGCGGGAAGCCTCCCCCCCCCGGCCTGAACTTCGCGGGGGGAGCAGTGAAGCGCCTTCCCCCCACCGCGAAAAGCTTCGAGGACAGGTAAGTGACTTTCGTGCACCCCTAGTAGCCGTACCCTATCAACACCAGGTCTACATCCCCCAGCCTCCTCTTGTCTCCCACCAAAAGTACCTCGGTCTTGTCAGGGTTCAGCTTCAGCTTATTCCTCCCCATCCAGCCACTCACCGTCTCCAGACATTTGCATAAGGGATTCTACGGCCAACCTTGGTGAAGATTTGAACGCAAGGTAGAGCTGCGTGTCATCCGCATACTGATGACACCGCACCCCAAACCTCCTGATGATAGCCCCCAGCGGCTTCACATAGATATTAAATAGCATCGGGGAGAGGATGGAACCCTGTGGCACCCCACAAGTGGGTGGCCACGGGTCCGAAACCTCCTCCCTAGGGATGTCAGAGAATTCCGCCACGGATCTCGGGGAGGCCGAATGCCAGCGCATTCGGCCCCCCGAAATCGGTGGCGGAATGGTCTGCCCCCCGCCCCCCCCAGGACGAGACTTACCTGGGGCAGATCTTCCTGGCTGTGGCGGCTGCAGCTGCTGCTGCCGCCATTTCCAGTTAAAAAAACAACAAACCGTGATAGGCTACGTAAAGATTTACGTAGCCTATCACGGCTAAGTTTTTTTAAAAAACCATGATAGGCTACGTAAATGTTTACGTAGCCTATCACGGCTGACTTTAAAAAACACAAAAAAAGTGCGTACGCAAATTTGCGTACACGCGTTTTTGGGGTTTTTTTTTTTAAGTCAGCCGTGATAGGCTACGTAAATAGGCTACGTACGCGCATTTTTTTGTTTTTGTTTTTAGTCAGCTGTGATAGGCTACGTAAACATTTGCGTAGCCTATCACGGCTGACTGCAGGGACACAAATGGCGGTGGCTATGGCCACCGCCATTTGCGTCCCTGCTAGCCAGCAGCCGGATGTCCGGCTGCTGGCGGAGCCCACCGGCAGCTCCGCAGAATCCCTGCGGAGCATAGCCGGCTGGCCAGGATTCCGGGGGGGGGGGGGAGGAACGGAGCGAAAGTACCTTTCGTACATCCCTACCTTCAACTGCATCGCCACCACCTGCTCAGTCACCTTGCCCAGAAATGGCAGATTTGAGACTGGGCGAAAGTTGTTCAGAACTTGGGGATCCAAGGAGGGCTTCTTTAAGAGTGGTCTTATCACTGCCTCCTTGAAGGCTGATGGCATCACTCCCTCCTCTAGGGAAGCGTTCACCACTGCCCTGATCCCCTCACCCAGTCTCTCTCTGCAGCCCATAATGAGCGAATATGGGCAAGGATCAAGTAAGCAGGTGGTCGGCCTTACAGATGAAAGCACCATGTCCACTTCATCAGGAGGAAGAAGCCGGAATCGATCCCACAAAACCGGCTTGCCACAGGCCGCCTCTTGCTCACTAACTGTATCCACAGTGTGCGGAGTAATACTCCTAATCCGATCAATTTTATCTGCAAAGTGCCTTGCCAAGGCCTCACAGGAGGCCTTAAAATGCTCCAGTGGTTCTGGAGCCACAGGACCGACCAGGCTCCGGACCACTTGGAACAGCCTCCTGGGACAGCACTCTGCAGACACGATAGAGGCAGCATAATATCCCTTTTTTGCTGCCTTCACCGCCACGTGATAGGCTGAAGATACAGCTCTAGCCCGTGTCTGATGGTCTTTGGAGCGAGACATCCGCCACCGGCACTCTAGCTGTCTCACCTCCTGTTTCAGAGCTCGTAACTGCGGATTGAACCATGGCGCAGTCCAAGCCCTGTTCAGGGGGAGAGGGCATTTCGGAGCCACCCGATCTAATGTCCCAGTGATTGCGGCATTCCAGCCACCCACCAGGGTCTAGACCAAGTGGCCGTTGGCGTGCCTCAGAGAATCCCCAAGCGCGTTCAGGAATCCATTTGGATCCATAAGACGCCTGGGGTGGACCATTCTAATGGGTCCTCCACCCCTGCAGAGGGGCTGTGGAACCGAGAAGTCTAACATCACCAGATAGTGATCTGACCATGACAAGGGGGTGGTGGATATACCCCCGACTTCCAGATCACTCCCCACTTCTCCAGAAACAAACACAAGGTCTATCTGGTGTGATGTATTTGCACAAATCTCCCCTAAAAGTAAAAAAAAGAAGTCTGCAAGTCTGCAGGTCTGATTTATAGAAATCTGAACTTATTTGAATCCATTGCAGACTTCTCTGACATCCCTGGACATCCATAGTTCGATGTGTGATGTTTGCCATTTCTGAAAATATCATGTTCCACAACTGTAACACAAGAGGTGACCACCTGATGTGAATATATAAAATTTGTGGATTACAGTTTCTTCAGCATTTTTATTATATGTATAGTTTGCTATTAAACCAGTACATCAGTGTATTTTTGTGTTTATGCATCTGGTGAAGCTCATTGCTGGGAGATTCAGGACAGACAAAAGGAAGTACTTTATCAACACAGCACATAAGGGTTAGTGATGGCCACCAGTTTGGATGGCTTTAAAAGGGAATTGGACAAAAGCATGGAGAAGAAGACTATCAGTGGCTACTGGTCCTGATGGCTCTATGCTCCCTCCAGTGTCAGGGGCAGTCTATGTACCCCAGTTGCTGGAGAACTTGGGCAGGAGGGTGCTGTGGCACTCGTGTCCTGCTTGTGGGCTCCCCACAGGCATCTGCTGGCCCCTGTGGGAACAGAGTGCTGCACCAGATGGGCCCTTGGCCTGATCCAGCAGGGCTCTTTTATGTTCTTATAAATTTTATTGTTTTTATTTGTACATTGCCTCCATTGCTTAATCAGTAAAGGGGCCATCCAAAAATATTCTAAATAAAATAAGTAACATTCAGCTATTCATAGTACATAGAAAGTTACATAGACAACTAGAATTGTGAAGGGCATGTAGAGTGCATGGTGAATTGTCTGTCTGGTGTGATGCTTTTGGATATTATGCATGATCTAGATAATCTGGTAGATTGTGCTGGGTTTGGGTCAGTGATCATGGCGCATGTTGGCACAACATTGTGGGGAAATGTAGGCATGAAGAAGCCAAATTTCAGCAGCTAGGTAGGATGTTGAGAGCAAAGACCTCCAAGTCAGGTTTCTCTAAAATGCTACCTGTTCCATGCACAGGGTCAACCAGGCAGGCAAAGTGGAGGAGTCTCAATGTATCAATAAGATGGTGGCGTAGGGAGCGGCGGGGGTAGATTTGTTAGCCACTGGGGAACATTGTGGGACAACCTGATTGCCCAAATGAGGATGGGGTGCAAATTGGCCATGCGTCTACAGTAAAACATAATAGCCAGTCAAAAAGGAGGAAGAAGAAAGTGTTATTAAAATTAAACCTACTGAGCTTATAAAAGGACATTTCCTGGTGAAAAAGTATCAACACGGCTTCTGCAATGGCAAGTCGTCCCTCACTAACCATTTAGATTTCTTTGAGAGGGCGAACAAGTCCGTGGACAGGGGTGGTCTGGTAGACATTGTTTACCTGGATTTTCAAAAGGCTTCTAACAAAGTCCCTCACCAGAGACTCCTGAGCAAACTTAGCAGTCGTGGGATAAGAGGATCAGTAGCAGGTTAAAGAACAAAAAGGAGACAGTAGGAATAAATGTACAGTTCGGGCAATGGAGCATGGGCAGCATTATGGAGAAGCCCACCTGGGCCTGGGCACCTTCTGAGCTGCCCCAGTTGCCGTCATCTGCCTTAATGCAAGCCTGCTTCTTCTCTCTGAACTCAGGAGCCTCGCACTTACCAGGAGACCGTGGGAGGCATGCCCGTAGCAGACTCGTAGGGTGTGTAGCATGAAGGCACCCGCCTTTTACACTGCAGGGGGGACTACCGCCTTTCCTTCCACAGTCTGCTCCTTATTCTCATGAAGCCCAGGGTCCAAAACCGCCTTGCAGAGCCACTGCTACCTCGCTTTCCTGACTCCGCAGAGGCTCGGCCAACTGCTGCTGGGCTGTGTGCGCGCGCCCTGGGCCAAAGCGGGCGGCGAGGCCCTGGCGCGGGGAGGCCCGCTGGCTGCTCTTCCCCGGTGCGCCACCAAGGGGCACGCCAGAGGCCTCCCTCTTCCGCTGCTCCCTCCAGGCTGGCCCACGCCCCTGACCCTGGGGAAAACAGGAGTGGGTTTGCTTGCAAAGAGGGTCCGAATGCGCAGCAGCGTTTGAATCAGGGGCAAGGTGATGCCGAGTGTCCGGCTCACCCTGGCTTGCTCACTTGCTTGAGCATGGCTGGGGCTCCTTGGCCTGCAGTCATCTTCTGGAGCATGCCCGCTTTTCGCACGACCCACGTGGCCGATTGGGTGGGGGCCTGGTCCTCCTCAGCATCAGCAATTTGCACTAGGCTAGAGAAAGGCAAATAGGTGTGGGAGGAGGACAGGGGCGTCCTGCTGTTTTGTGTTCAAAAGCCACAATGCCCTGTGGCACCTTAAAGGCTCACAAGTTTACTGTGGCATACTAAGCTTTCCCAAAGAAAAAGAAAACCAAGAAGGCAAGATGGCTGTCTGCTGAGACACTAGAAGCAGCCCAAGAAAGAAGGAAAGTAAAAGGCAACAGTGATAGGGGGAGATATGCCCAATTCAATGCAAAATTCCAGAGGTTAGTCAGAAGAGATAAGGAATTATTTTAAACAAGCCATGCGCGGAAGCAGAAGAAGAGAAGAGAATAGGAGGGACAAGAGACCACTTCCAGAAAATTAGAAACATCGGAGGTAAATTCCAGGCAAAAATGGGTATGATCAAAAACAAAGATGGCAAGGACCTAACAGAAGCAGAAGAGATCAAGAAAAGGTGGCAAGAATATACGGAAGATCTGTATAGGAAGGATAATAATATCGGGGATAGATTTGACGGTGTGGTCAGTGAGCTAGAGCCAGACATACTGAAGAGTGAGGTTGAATGGGCCTTAAGAAGCATTGCTAATAACAAGGCAGCAGGAGATGGCAGTATCCCAGCTGAACTGTTTAAAATCTTGCAAGATGATGCTATCAAGGTGATGCATTCCATATACCAGCAAATTTGGAAAACACAAGAATGGCCACCAGATTGGAAAAAATCAACCTATATCCCCATACCAAAAAAGGGAAGCACCAAAGAATGTTCAAACTATCGAGCAGTGGCACTTATTTCACATGCCAGTAAGGTAATGCTCAAGATCTTGCAAGGTAGACTCCAGCAATTCATGGCACGAGAATCGCCAGATGGACAAGCTGGGTTTCGAAAAGGCAGAGGAACTCGAGACCAAATTGCCAATATCCGCTGGATAATGGAGAAAGCCAGGGAGTTTCAGAAAAACATCTATTTTGGTTTTATTGACTATTCGAAAGCCTTTGACTGTGTGGATCATAACAAATTGTGGCAAGTTCTTGGTGGGATGGGGATACCACGTCATCTTGTCTGCCTCCTGAGGAATCTGTATAACGACCAAGTAGCAACGGTAAGAACAGACCACGGAACAACGGACTGGCTTAAGGTATGGTTGTATACTCTCACCATACCTATTCAACCTGTACGCAGAACACATCATGCGACGTGCTGGGCTTGATGAAGCCAAGGCTGGAGTTAAAATCGCTGGAAGAAACATTAACAATCTAAGATATGCAGATGATACCACTCTGATGGCTGAAAGCGAGGAGGAGCTGAGGAACCTTATAACAAAGGCAAAAGAAGAAAGTGCAAAAGCTGGGTTGCAGTTAAACCTCAAAAAAACCAAGATTATGGCAACCAGCTTGATTGATAACTGGCAAATAGAGGGAGAAAACGTGGAGGCAGTGACAGACTTTGTCTTTCTAGGTGCAAAGATGACTGCAGATGCTGACTGCAGCCAGGAAATCAGAAGACACTTACTTCTTGGGAGGAGAGCAATGACAAATCTTGACAAAATAGTTAAGAGCAGAGACATCACACTGACAACAAAGGTCCGCATAGTTAAGCAATGGTATTCCCCGTAGTAACCTATGGCTGCGAGAGCTGGACCATAAGGAAGGCTGAGCGAAGGAAGATAGATGCTTTTGAACTGTGGTGCTGGAAGAAAATTCTGAGAGTGCCTTGGACTGCAAGAAGATCAAACCAGTTCATACTCCAGGAAATAAAGCCAGACTGCTCACTTGAGGGAAGGATATTAAAGGCAAAACTGAAGTACTTTGGCCACATAATGAGAAGACAGGATACCCTGGAGAAGATGCTGATGCCAGGGAAAGCGGAAGGCAAAAGGAAGAGGGGCCGACCAAGGGCAAGGTGGATGGCTGATATTCTGGAGGTGACGGACTCGACCTTGGGGGAGCTGGGGGTGGCGACGGTGACAGGAAGCTCTGGCGTGGGCTGGTCCATGAAGTCACGAAGAGTTGGAAGCGACTGACCGAATGAACAACAAACAATCATGTCTCCCCTCACCCTCCTTTTTTCCAAGCTAAACAATCCCAGCTGTTGTAACCTTCTCTCATAGGGGAGACACTCCAGCCCCTTGATCATTTTAGTTCCCCTCCTCTGCACTTTTTCCAGCTCTACAATATCCTTTTTTGAGGTGTGGTGGCCAGAACTGGACACAGTATTCCAACTGTGGTCACACCATAGATTTGTATAGGGGCAGTATAATGTTGGCAGTTTTATTCTCAATCCCTTTTCTAATTATGCGTTACATGGAGTTTGCCTTTTTTACAGCAGCTGCATACTGGGTTGACATCTTCATTGAGCTGTCCACCACAACTCCAAGATCTCTTTCTTGGTCAGTCACCACTAGCTCAGATCCCATCAGGCTATACTTGAAGTTGGGATTTTTTGCCCCAACGTGCATCACTTTACACTTGCTTACACTGAACCGCATTTGCCATTTAGATGCCCATTCTCCCAGTTTCGAGAGATCCTTTTGGAGCTCCTGACAATCCCTTTTTCTTTTAACAAACCCTAAATAATTTGGTGGTTATTGCACTAGCTGTGTCTTTGGGAGAGGGCTGGTGTGGGTAGATGATCGTTTGTGTGTGTACATGCATGTGCATAGCTAAGAGTTGTTCCTTCAATTTATTCGGTTTTGATCGCCATTAGACTTTCCTCAGAATTTAAATTAAAAGGAAACAGCTTGGTTGTACTGGGAGTGTTTTTTTTAGAGCAGCTGCACACTGGGTTTTATTTATTTATTTATTTATTCATTTCATTTCTATACCGCCCAATAGCCGAAGCTCTCTGGGCGGTTCACAAAAATTAAATCCAAGCAACACACAATAAAACAATTTAAAATATACAGAACATTAAAACCACAATATAACAATACAACCACAATAAAACCTAGCAGCAGTGCAGGAGTTTAAAATACAGATTTAAAACAGCAAAGCTAAAAATTTAGAAAGCTAAAATGCTAAAATGCCTGGGAAAATAAAAAGGTCTTCACCTGGCGCCAAAAGGAATACAATGTAGGCGCCAGGCGAACCTCACTAGGGAGCTCATTCCACAGCTGGGGTGCCACAGCAGAAAAAGCCTAGTAGCTACCTGCCTCACTTCCTTTGGCAGGGGCTCACGGAGAAGGGCCGCTGATGATGATCTTAAGGTCCGGGCAGGCACATATGGGAGGAGGTGATCCTTCAGGTAACCTGGCCCCAAGCCGTTAAGGGCTTTGAATGTTAACACCAGCACTTTGAATCGGGCCCGGAAATGGACTGGCAGCCAGTGCAGCTGGAAAAGTACTGGCATAATATGAGCTCGCAGGCCAGTCCCTGTTAACAATCTTGCTGCCCTATTTTGGACCAGCTGAAGTTTCCGGACCGTTTTCAAAGGCAGCCCCACGTATAACGCATTGCAGTAATCCAGACGAGAAGTGATCAGAGCATGGATAACTGTAGCTAGGCTATCTCTGTCCAGATAAGGGCGTAGTTGGTATACCAGCCTAAGCTGATAAAAAGTGCTCCGTGCCACTGAGATTACCTGTGCCTCAAGTGACAGTTCTGGGTCCAAGAGCACCCCCAAACTACGAACCTGATCCTTTAGGGGGAGTGCAACCCCCTCCAGAACAGGTTGAATATCACCTAGCCGGGCAGACAAACCACCCACTAACAGTACCTCCGTCTTGTCTGGATTGAGTTTCAATTTATTAGCCCTCATCCAGTCCATTACCGTGCCCAGGCACTGATTCAGAACAGTCACTGCCTCACCTGGTTTTGATGTAAAAGAGAGGTAGAGCTGGGTGTCATCTGCATATTGATGGCACCTCAGCCCACACCTCTGGATAACCTCCCCCAGGAGTTTCATGTAGATGTTAAACAGCATGGGGGATAAAATAGAGCCCTGTGGAACCCCATGGCACAATTGCCATGGCACAGAGCAGTAATCCTGCAGCACCACCTTCTGGAATCGGCCATCCAAGTAGGAGTGGAACCACTGTAGTGCAGTGCCTCCTACTCCCAACCCAGACAACCTATCCAGAAGGATACCATGGTCGATGGTATCGAAAGCCGCTGAAGAGGTCCAGGAGAATCAACAGAGTCGCACTCCCCCTGTCCCTCTCCCGGCAGAGGTCATCCCACAGGGCGACCAAGGCAGTTTCCATTCCAAAACCAGGCCTGAAGCCTGATTGAAATGGATCTAGATAATCCGTTTCATTCAAGAGTGCCTGGAGCTGTCCTACAACCACCCGCTCAAGCACCTTGCCCAGGAAGGGGATGTTGGCCACTGGCCTATAATTGTTAACATTCTCTGGGTCCAGGTTAGGCTTTTTCAGGAGTGGTCTAATTACTGCCTCTTTTAAAGCGGCAGGCACCACTCCCTCTCTCAAGGAGGAATTTACAACCTCCAGGACCCAAACAGACCTCCCCCCTTGTTTGATTTAATAAGCCATGAAGGGCAAGGGTCAAGAACACAAGTGGTCGATCGGACTTGGCCAAGCACCTTGTCCGCATCCTCAGGCCTCAGTAACCGAAACTCATCCAATAAAACTGGACCAGACGGTGCTCTGAACGCCTCTACCAATGGAACTGCATTAATGGTGGTGTCCAATTCATGACGAATCTGAGCGACTTTATCCTCAAAGTGCCGTGCAAACTCGTCACAGCGTGCTACTGAGGGTTCCACCGTCTCTCTCCCTGGCCCAGAATGTAACAGGCCGCGAACCACTCGGAAAAGCTCCGCTGGATGACACTGAGAAGATGCAATGCTGGTGGAAAAGAACTGCCTCTTTGCCACCCTCACCGCCACAGAGTAGGCTCGATAGTGGGCTCTTACCTGTGTTCGGTCAGACTCAGCACGAGTTTTCCTCCACCTGCGTTCTAGCTGTCTCCCCTCTTGCTTCATTGCCCTCAGCTCAGGTGTATACCAAGGAGCTGGCCGGGCTCTGCTCAGAGGGAGAGGGCGCTTGGGCACGATCGTGTCAACTGCCCGAGTCATCTCTGCATTCCACAGAGCGACCTGGGCTTCGACAGGAGCACCAGCCATACCAGCAGGAAAATCCCCCAGAGCCTCTGGAATCCATTAATCTCCGGGGGCGGACCATTTTAATAGGTCCCCCACCCTTGCAGAGGGGGAAGGCCGCCAGGAGTCTAAACCTCAGCAGGAAGTGATCTGACCATGACAAAGGGACAGATGTTAATTCCTCCACTTTCAGATCACCATCCTCCTGCCCAGTCGAGAAAACCAGATCAAGCGTGTGTCCTTTTGTATGCGTTGGGCCGATGACATGTTGGGACAGCCCCATGGTTGTCATGGCGGCCATGAAGTCCTGAGCCGCCCTGGATACAGCGGCCTCGGCATGGAAGTTGAGATCCCCCAGGACCATCATCCTAGGGGTCCTCAACACCAAGTCCGAGACCACCTCCGTCAGCTCAGGCAGGGAGTCTGATGGGCAGCGGGGTGGGCGGTACACCAACAGAATCCCCAATCTGTCCCAGGTACCCAACACAAGGTACAAACACTCAAGATCTGCACTCGAATGAGCAGGAAGCCTGGAGAGGGAGATTGAATTCCTATATACCACGGCAAACCCCCCTCCCCGACCCTCAAGTCGGTGTTGGTGCTGCACTGAGTACCCAGGAGGGCACAGCTGGGAGAGAGTGACCCCTCCCAGTTCCCCCACCCAGGTCTCAGTAATACATACCAGGTCAGCCCCCTCATCCACAATCAAATCATGGATGAGGGAGGTCTTATTTTGGGCCGACCTGGCATTCAGCAGCAGCACCACCAGGCCCGAGGGCAGACTGGTAAGGCTGCCAGGAACCATCAGGTTGGGGGAAGAACCAGAAGAGGGGACAGCTGTAAGGTGTCTAGCCCCTCTTCTCCTCAGCTGGCCTGTTAATCCCCCAACGCCATACCTCCCCCTGCCCGTGACCACAGTTATGGTGGCACCTCTCTGACTCCCTGAGTTGCCCAATAGTCCTCCCAGGCACATATTAAAATGTTAAGATATAAGTAGCACAACAGTTTAAAAGAATATAAAAGATAAAAGAGATAAAAGAGAACAGCAGCTAAGAAGGAGCAGATAAAGTCCACGTTTGCCCCTTTCCCCTTGTCTTTAAAGCTGCTGCCCTCTGCTGCCGCTATTTGCTGATGGTATTGTGGCTGCTGGTGTCTCTGGAGAAGCAGGTGGGTAGGTCTTCAGGTCCTACGCGACTCCAAGTGCAACGCTAAGTGCGCACTTAGCGTTGCACTTGGCACGACGCCGAGGCGCTGCCTCTGGCAGCCCCGCCTGAAGTACCTGTGGGCGGGGGCAGAAGCAGGCTCAGGCTCAGGATCACCCAGTGCAGCTGCTGGCTGGTCCTCCTTTCCCAGGCTCCTTCCCCTGGGAAAGGGTTGACATCTTCACTGAGCTGTCCACCACAACCCCAAGATCTGTTTCTTGGTCAGTCACTGCTAGCTCAGATTCCATCAGGCAGTACTTGAAATTGGGATTTTTTTGCCCCCAAATGCATCATTTTACACTTGCTTACATTGAACCACATTTGCCATTTGGATTGCCATTCTCCCAGTTTGGAGAGATCCTTTCGGAGCTCATCTCAATCCCTTTTTTAAAAAAACACCCTAAATAATTTGGTGTCATCAGCAGACGTGACCACTTCACTGCTCACTCCTAATTCCAGATCATTTGTGAACAAGCTAAAAAACATTGGTCCTAATCCAGATCCCTGTGGGACCCCACTATTCACTTCCCTCCACTGGGAGAATTTACCATTTATTCCTACTCTCTGCCTTCTGTTCTTTAACCAGTTACTGATCCATAAGAGGACCTCTCCTCTCACTCCATGACTGCTAAATTTGCTCAGGAGTCTTTGGTGAGGGTCTTTGTCAAAAGCCTTTTGGAAGACCAAGTAAACAATGTGTACCAGATCATCCCTGTCTCAGCAATACTACAAGTGCGAAGGATCTTGGAATTGGTGTAGATCACAAGCTGAAAGCCTGAATATGAGCCAACAATGTGATGTTACTGCAAAAAAGGCACATTCTATTTTCGACTGCATTAATAGAAGTATAGCTCCTAAATCCTGTGAAGAACTAGTTCCCCTCTACTCAGCACTGGTTGGGCCTCATCTGGAGTACTATATCCAGTTCCGGGCACCACAATTGAAGAAGGATCACTTGAAGAAGGACAAACTGCAGAAGGTTCAGAGGAGGGCAACGAAGATGATCAGGGGACTGGAAACAAAGCGCTAAGAAGAGAGACTGAAAGAACTGGGCATGTTTAGCCTTGAGAAGAGAAGTCTGAGGGGAGATATGATAGCGCTCTTCACGTGCTTGAAAGGTTGTCACAGAGAGGAAGGCCAGGATCTCTTCTCAATCATCCCAGAGTGCAGGACACGGAATCATGGGCTCAAGTGACAGGAAGCCAGATTCCGGCTGAACATCAGGAAAAACTTCCTGACTGTTAGAGCAATACGACAATGGAACCAATTACCCAGGGAGGTGGTGTGCTTTCCTACACTACATGGTGTGCATGAAAGATCACAGAATCATAGAATCATAGAACAGTAGGAGTGGAAGGGGCCTACAAGGCCATTGAGTCCACCCCCCTGCTCAATGCAGGAATCCAAGTCAGAGCATCCCTGACAGATGGCTGTCCAGCCTCCTCTTGAATACCTCCAGTGTGGGAGAGCCCACCACCTCCCTAGATGAAGCTGGAAGGCCATCTGTCATGGATGCTTTGACTTGGATTCCTGCATTGAGCAAGGGGTGGGACTCAATGGTCTTATGGGCTCCTTCCAACCCTAGTATTCTATGGTTCTATGCTACTATGTTTACATTTCAACAATCAGTGTAACAGAAATGTCTTCCAGAGAATCAACATACCTAGCCAGTCTCGTATTGTAAATTGTTATAAAACCAAAGCCTCGACGATCTGGTTGAGTCTTATAGAAGAGCTTCCTAAAAATGCCCTGCAGAGCTTAGCAAAGGAGGGAGAGATGCAACGTCTTTAAACATTTTTAATTGCCCTGTCAAACTGACAGTTCTGGAACTAATTATTGAGAAGACAATACCAGATACACTGAAGAGCACATCAACAGTGCTTTTATGTAATTATGCAATTTAATGAAATGAAAGCTACAGTAATGGATGATTGCTGGTTAATTAGGGACTCCCTTTATGCTAATAGTGCCATTTATTTTCAAGTCACGATATTTTCTTTTACAACTCTCTCTCTCTCAAAAACTGGGCCACACCAGAGTAGCCAGAGAGAGAGAGAGAGAGAGAGAATGGCCAGAAGAGGCCAGGGATGAGCTCTATTACGTATATAAGGGACATGTTTATTCCTGTCAAGATGATAGCTTAACTCTAACTAGCTCCTCTTGGCTTTTTCCTTTCTTTGTTATGACTTATCAACATGGACCCCTTGCCTTGATTTGCACAATTTAGGCTGCAATCCTATGGATAGTGTACCAGGGGCCATAGGATAGATCGGATCTCTCCTTCTGAGATCAGAGACAGAGCTCCAACCTCAGAGGGGGAGGTCTGGTCTCAGACCCTCCCTTCCTGCCTCCTTGGAAAGATCTGAGGCTCTTACCGCCCTCACATTAGAATGCTGACACTGGAGAGAGGCAAAAAAGCGGGTGGAGCAGGGGCGTGGGCGGAGTGGGAGAGGCTCCAGATCTGTCATATTCAAAGCCCTCCCAGCCCTCTAACCTGACCCCAACATGGGGTAATGTTTAGACCAGCCTGGGAAATATGTTTATTTTTAAAAGGGGAGGAAAGGAGCAATAAACACAGCTTCTCCCTGCCTTCCATTCTGCTGCCAGGAGCCCAGCAAGGTTTTGGAAATGTCAGAGCTCTCTGGCCCGAGAGCACTCCAACTTAGCAATACGGTTGCCCTCTCAGAAGCTTGATAGCACAAGGAATTCTGTAGCCCCTTTGAATCAGGTCTGGCTGGGTCCTGAGTTGATCTTGGCACAAAATGCCTTCACGGGTCCTTTTTCCTTCTTGCAGTTCACCCTAATCCGGATGATATAGTTTAATCTGCAGGGACAAAATGTGTGTGTGTGTGTGTGTGTGTGTTGGGGGGAAGGGGACATGCCTTTCAGTTTGGGTTTATTAGAAGGTCTTTGGAGGCTTCTCAGCCCTATGATTCCAGTTCTTCAAACTTTAGAGCCTTCCTCCTGCCCCCACTCTGTTCCTCATACATCCTTCCAATAGTCCTGGCTGGATGCTCCTGGTGCTGGCAGGCACTTTTGAGGGGATGCTCTGGGAGATGGCGACCTTCTGCTGCTCAGATCTCCCAGGGTGCTTCCAGATGGGGCATTTAGAGTGCCTCATTCACGGAAGTTTACAGAGGGTCCAGAGGACAACATGTTTTACTCTTGTGTTTTCTTCCTGCTTCTTCCATCTTCCTCCTTAATGCAGAAAATTTCTTGAGGAGAAAAAGATAGAAGAGCTGCACAAGGCCTTCAGATTGCTCGCACGCAGAGACCCCTCCCCAGCTGGCACCACCCCCAGGCCCTCGAAGTGCAAGGCAAAAGTGCCCCAGCCTCGCACTTCGAGGGCCTGTTCAAGTGTACAGGAGAGGTGGGGGGCGCATGACCAGCTGAGCAGTAGCTTTAAAACACAACAGGTACAAGAAGCAGGTAGGACTCTTATGCTTCGTCAGGCCCATTCTGAGTCAGATTCTAAGAGTCCATCTATTTTACCTGAGGAAATTTGCTTGTTTCCAAATTTTTGTAAGATTACAGACACCGAGCGTCCTCCGTCCAACCCACACAATGGTCAGGACCAAAGAGAGTCGCATTCTAATCTGCAAGGAACTCAGGGAAATGGTTCCAGTCAGGTATCTGATGAGTCATCAGATGCCGGACTGATCATGAGCCATCCCACCGATGAGGTACTGAAGTTCAGGAGACAAGCATGCCCTTGTGGGATAGGCGCTCCCCCGCCCCCAAGAGTTGTGCTGCTAGGTGAAATGCCTGCAGAGAATCCTTGTCTGCCTCTTCTGGACTCTCTGAAGGGCAGAGCGTCACCATAAGGCTAGGGAATCACACACAACCCCTGGAAGAGGGCTAGCCAGCTGTGACCAATTTGAATGAACTTTGCGGATGAAACCAATCGTATCAGTGCTGACTGGGATGCCATGCTTGATACAGATTCAGTGGATGTAACTTCAGCCCCTGCTTGTCCAGTTACAATGGATACTTTTCAAATTGCACAGCCCAAGGATGTGGACAGGATCCTTGGAAAAGTGAGGCCGACCATATGTACGCCGGACCCTTGCCCTTCCTGGCTTACAAGAGCAACCAGGGCAGGGGGATTGGCTGAGTGGGTAAGAGGAGTGGTGAACACCTCTTCATGGCAAGGTGTGGTTCCGTCTTGCCTAAAAGAGACACTGGTGAGACATTTATTTTTTAAAAAACCCTCCCTGAACCCCACTGTGTTGGATAATCTCCAGCCGGTCTCCAATATTCCATTCTTGGACAAAGTGCTGGAGCCTGTGGTGGCTTTTCAGCTCCAGGGATTTCTGGAAGATGTGGATTACCTAGATCCATTTCAATCTGGCTTCAGGCCTGGTTATGGGGCAGAGACTGTTTTGGTCGCCTTGGTGGATGATCTACTCCAGGATCTGGACAGGGGGAGCATGTCCCTGTTGGTTCTGCTGGGCCTCTCGCCAGCTTTCGATACCATTGACCATGGTATCCTTCTGAGGCACCTGTCTGAGGTGGGACTGGGAGGCACTGTTATACGGCGGCACTGGTCCTCCTGGGAGTGGGGGATCTCAGGAGGCGGTGCTGGGGGATTCCTGTTCGACACCGTGGCTGTTGGCCTGTGGTGTCGCTCAAGGTTCCACCTTATCTCCCATGCTATTTACACACAAAACGGCTGGGAGAGATTGTCCAGGGTTTGGTGCCGCCAGTATGCTGATGGCACCCAACTCTATCTCTCGTTTCCATCTAAATCCAAGGAAGCTGTTCTATTTCTAAATTGGTGTCTGATGTCATAATGGACTGCATGAGGGCAAACAACAAAGAAGCTTAATCCAGACAAGACAGAGGTGCTCCTGGTTACTCAAGGGGCAAATCAAGGAATAGGGATTCAACCTGTGCTGGGTGGGGCTGCACTCTCCTGAAGATTCAGGCCCGCGGTCTGGGTGTACTTCTGGACTGGGCCCTGAACCTGGATGCCCAGGTTTCAGCAGTGGCCAGGAGAGCCTTTGCGCAGCTGAGGCTAGTGTGCCAAGTGGACCCGTTCCTAGAGGAGATGTCTGATCTGGCCAGTCACACATGCTTTACTTACATCCTGTTTGGACTACTCTAACGCACTCTACGTGGAGCTGCCTTTGAAAACTGTCCAGAAACTTCAGCTAGTCCAGAATGCTGTGGCCAGACCGTTAAGCAGGGCCAGTTATAGGGAGCACGTGACTCCCTTGTTACAACAGCTTTACCGGGTACCAGTCTGTTTCTGGGAGCAATTCAAACTGCTCCTCATGGCCTCTAAAGCCCCATACGGCCTGGGACCAGGCTACCTGAAAGACTGCCTTCTCCCACACGGGCCTGCCTAGCTCTTAAGATCTTCAGATGAGGCCCTTCTTTCGAGACTACTGCCTTCAGAGGCATGTTTGGTGGCAGCGTGAAAGAGGGCCTTCTTGGTGGCCATTCCCCGGCTGCAGAACTGCCTGCTGATGGAGGCTAGCCTGGCTCCCTCTCCGCTGTCCTTCTGCTGGCTTTATTCCACAAGGCCTTTGGTGTCTAAGCAAGTCTGTTGAGCTGGATGCTGTTTTTATTGTTATTGTTGTTTTTAATTGTGTTGTAATGTATTTGCCTATTATTTTTTATCAAGTTTTACTGGTGATTGTAAGCCACCTTGAGTACCATTTTTGGTACAAATCAAATCAAATAAAAAAATAAAGATCAGGAGTAGCTGAATGGCCAGAGATGAAACTCTGTAAGTCCACAAGTAGGAAGTGTGCAAGAACCCACAAGGCAGTCCACACTGTGAGATGGAGAAGGAAGCAGCG
This sequence comes from Heloderma suspectum, assembly GCF_057233095.1. Classification (NCBI taxonomy): domain Eukaryota; kingdom Metazoa; phylum Chordata; class Lepidosauria; order Squamata; family Helodermatidae; genus Heloderma; species Heloderma suspectum. The sequence continues at coordinate 37,217,207 of NC_139469.1, read as the reverse complement.
GACACCCAGGAATATTGGGGAAGGGAGGCAGAGGGGAAGGGAAGCAAGGTATTGGGCAAAGAGCCAGGGAGGCAGAAGCAAAACCCATTGTAAATTCAGTCCTGTTTAACTTCAGAACCTACACCAAATGGGTCTGAAATACCCTGGTGGATAACCAAGCTAAGTCCAAACAGGCAAACATAACCACAGACAAAATTGTAAACTGAAATCTATTTAATGCTTTATTTAACAAAATTACAAAATTAAAGAAAGTAGCATGGTGGTTATATGAGTGTTAGAAACTTGCTCGGTGATTACAGGGAAAGAGAACATAACAAAAATACAAGATTAACTAAAAGAATTACAATTGACAAAACTGGCACTACAAATGTAGCTAGCTAGATAACAACTTGAGCTTCTAATATTATTATGATTCCTCCTTCTTATCCTCCTGCTTACTACTTGAGGTTTAAAGCTAAACTAAAGCATCCTAAAATAAATTGTTAACTCTCCTGTTTACTTCCTTCTTCACATTACTTGAATATAAAAAGCTAAGCTAAAGTATTGCTAAATTCCTCTAGGCATGTGAAGAATAAAATGTAGAAGCTAGACTACAAGGAAAAACCAAAGACTTGGAAATAATTCTTAAGTTCCTTCCTCAGCAATAACTTCAAGTCTCAAGCTCAGAAATACCTCCAAGACGCAAACTCAGAAAATATTCCAAGTCCTAATTTCAGAAATAATCCTAAATTCTGAAGCCTAAGAGTCTAGAGAGGTCCATAGTTACCCAAATCCTTGGGTCTGGTGGTCTAGAGAACATCAGAGGCGAATCAGCGAAAGACCAAAGTGAGCTGCCTGCAGCCCTTGCTACCTGTGCTTTTATACACTTGTTCTGGCCAAAGCTGGGGGCCCCAACGAGTGATGAGGCAACCATCTTCCAATCACAATCTTACGTTTTATGCCCACTCTTTTGGGAACGATTTAATTTGAACCTTGTAAAATATGACTAAAGGTCTACCATCTGGGCACGTTATCTTTATTGACATATTTCTCCCTGGTACAACTTCTTTGAACCCACATTCATCGTTGTTCATATTTGGTCATAGCCACCCCAGCACCTCCTCCCAGTTGTTGCTCGTGCTCAGTGCTGTGCCCCCCCCCCAACCAGTGAAGCATTTTCTTGGGCTTTGCAAATTCCACTTAGGATAGAAGATAGTACTTGTGTGGGGGTGGGCAACGCTTGAGTGTAACAGGGCAAGTAGGGGAACGGGTTCTACTGTATTACACGTTACATAGATGCTATATGTATAGGAGGTGTGGTATTAGTAAATTATTACTAATTATTAGTAAATTATTTTTTTTTAAAAAGGAAATTCTCAAGGCACAATCACAAACAATTCCAACAAGAAGAAAAGCTGGAAGACAACAGAAGAAGCCAATGTGGCTTCACAAAAAGCTTAGGGATGACCTGAAAACAAAAAAGGACACATACAGGAAGTGGAAAGAAGGCCAAGTAACAAAGGAAGAGTACAGGCAGGGAGCACAGAATTGCAGGGATGGCGTCAGGAAGGCTAAAGCGGAGAACGAGGTGAGGTTAGCGAGGGATGCTAAAAACAACAAAGGCTTTCTTCAGCTACATGCGTAGTAAAAGGCAGAGGAAAGAAATGGTTGTTCAGCTATTAAATAAGGATGGAAAAATGATAACAGATGACAAAGAAAAGGCAGAGGTGCTCAATTCCTACTTTGGCTCAGTCTTCTCGCAAAAGAGGGTCTATGACCCCCCTGGCAAAGGCGAAGTGCAGGCTGAAGGGGCAGGATTGCAGCTTGAGATCGATAGGCATATGGTCAAGGAACACCTAATGACTTTGAATGAGTTCAAATCTCCAGGGCCAGATGAACTGCATCCTAGAGTCATAAAGGAACTGGCAGAAGAACTCTCAGAACCGCTGTCTATTCTCTTTGAGCAATCATGGAGGACGGGGGAAGAGACAGATGACTGGAGGAGGGCTAATGTGGTCCATATTTTCAAAAAGGGCCAAAATAAGGGATGTGGGAACTACAGACCAGTCAGTCTGACATCAATCCCTGGGAAAATTCTGGAGCAGATCATAAAGCAATCCATCTGGAAGCACCTTGAAAACAATGCAGCGATTACTCGAAGCCAACATGGATTTGTCAAGAACAAGTCCTGCCAGACAAATCTGATCTCATTTTTTGATCAAGTCACCTGCCTTGTAGACCGTGGGAATGCTGTAGACATCATATACCTCGACTTCAGCAAAGCTTTCAACAAAGTGCCCCCTGATATCCTGATGAGCAAACTAGCTCAAAGTGGGCTAGATGAAACAACGATCCGGTGGATCCACAGTTGGCTACAGAATCGGACTCAAAGAGTGCTTATCAATGGGACCTTCTCAAGCTGGGGAGAGGTAACGAGTGGGGTACCGCAGGGCTCAGTCCTGGGCCCAGTGCTCCTCAACCTTTTTATTAATGACTTGGAGGAGGAGGTGCAGGGAATGCTGATCAGATTTGCATATGACACCAAATTGGGCGGGATAGCTAATGCCTTGGAAGACAGAAACAATATTCAAAGTGATCTGGATAGAGAGACTGAAAGAACTGGGCATGTTTAGCCTTGAGAAGAGAAGACTGAGGGGAGATATGATAGCGCTCTTCAAGTCGTTGAAAGGTTGTCCCAGAGAGGAAGGCCAATGGGCTCAAGTTACAGGAAGCCAGATTCTGGCTGAACATCAGGAAAAACGTCCTGACTGTTAGAGCAATACAACAATGGAACCAATTACCTGGGGAGGTGGTGGGCTCTCCCCCACTGGAGGCATTCAAGACGAGGCTGGACAGCCATCTGTCAGGGATGCTCTGACTTGGATTCCTGCATTGAGCAGGGGGTTGGACTCGATGGCCTTGTAGGCCCCTTCCAACCCTACTATTCTATGATTCTAGTTTTTCAGCTGTGTGGGTCCTTATAATGGCACTAGGTGATCAGTAGAAAGTTATGGAAGGACAAGAGTTGTGGTTTGGGATTTCTCTTCAGTTGGAGAAAGGAGAAGTTTCAGTTGAGGAAAGGAGAAGTAAAAGGAGCCACTGACCACAGAAAAGAACTAAGGCTGACTTTGAAGTAAACAACCTGTATCAGAGATAGGAGGGAACATTTAAGAAATGTTGGCTAAAAGGTGATGTGGACCAGTAGGTTTAAAGATTTTAGAATATGTAATGAGATAATCAAGTTAAGAAACATATTTAGGTCCATGCACAGAAGGAATCTGGAGTCCTCTTCCTGATTGCAGGGCCTCGACAGAGTCATGTATCGTGAGACAGTTGCCTTTGCCAGTGCAAGTGAGATCTCCTTTTCCTGGTAAAGTATAGGTGTGAATGGCGGCCGTACAGCTGCAGGATTTGTATGTTTTATCTTTGCTTTGCCAAGTGAAGGGTTTGTGTGTTTGTTAAACTTTTCTTATTCTTTAATAAAATGCATTTAGCTTATGTCATTGTTTTAGTCCTTATCTGTAGAGTTTAAGTAAAACTGACATTCTGACTCAAAGTATGTAATCATTATCTTAGTCTTTATTTGTAAAATCTGAGTGGATGCAAATGTTCTAGCTCGAGGCCTTAAAGGAGCCTCACCTACAACATGCAGGCAAACTGAGTTTAAAGTAAGTGTGCTCAGGCATCTAGTACCAGAGACCCTGAACTCTTAGCCTCAAGAACATTTTCTTATCTGCAGGTGTACACCGTGAGATGTCAAGACAGTAATCTTCCTCCTTCTAGAGGGCATCTGAGCATGCTCAGTTCTTCTGTTCTTACATTCATATCAGCTTGTCTGCTGGCACAGCTCACCATGGCCTTGAGCTTGTTCTGTGAAGCTGCTTGTAAGGACAGCTGCATTCCCCCCGCCACCCCCTTCCTCAAAGCCAGTCTTGCTAGAGGTATTATAGTTAGAGGTATTATAATGCCATAACACCTATCAGCATAGAATATTTATTGATTTATTAGGCCTGGCGTGCTCTGGTCCATGGGGTCACGAAGAGTCGGACACAACTGAACGGCTGAACAACAAAACTGCCCAATAGCCAAAGCTCTCTGTACTGCCCAAAAGCCGAATCAAAACTTCAAGGTCTTCATGCCCATAGGTCAGGGGTCTGGAATATAAGTATGGGATCTTCTTAAATATGTCTGGGGTCTTCTAGGGGGTCTTCCTGTAGGTCTCCCCAAAACCCTCATTCAGGTCATTCTACCATTCCAGATCAAATTAGCCATCTTCAGTTTGAAGTAGCCTCTTCAGAGCAAAATTATTTAACCCTTCTAGCACCAGGTTAACACCCATCAGCACGGCAGCCACACATAGGCTCTTGCTTATGGTCTGTATTGGACCTGCAACCATCTCACTCCCAAGGCATTTCTTGTGAGCTCCAGGGCAGCAGAAATTATCTGGTGTGCAGGGGAGTGACAACAGGTTTGGTGAGGAGGACTATTGCAGGCGAGGGATACCTGCCCTGCCTTCCCACCTCCTAATGACTAGTCCTTCCCCTCCCCAGGAACAGCCATTCCCATCTCATCAGTGTTGCTTGCTGCAGGGTGTTACAGCCAGGGATGTTGGGGAAATCCGCCACAGAACCAAATGAGTTCGGACTTTCATGAATGTTGGGGAAATCCGCCACGGAACCAAATGAGTTCGGACTTTCATGAATCCACACCTGGATGCCACAGTGGCTTGGCTTTTCCCCTGTCAAGTGGATTCCATGGACTGTTTTTTTCTAACGTTCCCAAATTTTGCGTAAATGTCATTGTAGAAAAATACACAAAATTTAAAAACCTGGCCAAAAATGCACATTTTCCCCACAGGCTAATGTGTGAAAATGCACATTTGGGGGAAATTTGTGCATTTTCACACGTGCAAATTTGCACAAATGAAAATTTGTGCAAATTCAGAAACAACAAAAATCAGATTCTGTCAATGGGCAGATGATGGACTGAAAGGCACCTGGCAGTCCACAAAACACAGATAGAAGGGATTTTACATGATCTGTACATCCCTGGCTCCTTCTTGATTTGGACCGGCAAGCCTGGAGCACAGCCTGTTCTCGTGGCCTAGAAAGGGTGAGGCGGGGAGGGAGTGCCTTCCGAGGGTGCTGGTTGATCTCAGAGCAGACAATGGGGTGTGGAGGTGGAGGTGGCCCTTGAGTGCCTTGTGCCCAAGCTGTGCAGAACTTGACACTGCATGATGGATAGAAGTGAGGGTTAGAAGCCTTGGGCTAGTATTTCAACATTTAAAAACCAGCTAGGGGTTTATGCAGATGCAATGTATCATGAAGAGAAGGCCATACGGAGGATACAAAACCACCACCAAGGCTTTACTAAATGACACTTAATGACAGCAGGCCAGGTGGCAGATCGTGGAACTGGAAACGGAAAGCACTGTGCCCAAGAGCGGACTCAGGCCTGTCCTGCTAGGGCAAGCTGGGAGAGCCAGCGCCCTACAGTAGGACAAGCAGGCAAACCCAGCCCCTCTCCAGGCAAGGTGGCTGAGCAGATTCCAACCATCCTGTGAAATGGTAAAGCCATTGATAAGCAACTGTGGATGGATCTGGCAGCAACACCTGCCAGCCCCCCAGCCCCAGCAGCCCAGCTCAGGCTTACCAGGCCTATACTAGAGGATAGAGACCCTATAGACTTAGGTTGTGGTTTGAATGTCACTCCCTCCCCCGGGGAACCTGGACATGTTCTGTGTGTGTGTGTTGTGAGTGTGTGTGTGTGTGTGTGTGTGTGTGGGGGGGGGTTATGGAGGTGGCAGGCAGCCAGGGATCTCTAACAGATAATGCTCAGCATCTTCACCAAACAATGGTTCCCAGGATTCGTTGGACAAAGTCATCGCAGTTAAAGTGATACAAGTTTGTAGTGTGCATATACCATAAACCATTTCCTTCCAGCCATTTTCAAAATACTCCTAAGCTGCTTTTCCACCCATAAGGAGAAAAGCCACTTGGGGGAGGAGGGAGTGATGTTGACCAGAAAGGCACCAACCAGACAAAGAAGCGCTGGGGGTTATTAAGGCAAGGCATGTAGTTGAATGTTTAGGAAACAGGGGCTGCAGCGCTGTCAAGTTTAATTTATATGTAAGTAGAAATTTGCCAACAAAACCAACATTTGGCTTCAAAGGGGAAACTTCTGAAAAATGAAAGAATTGGTGAAAAGGAAGTTGAAAGGCAAGTCAAGAGGTTCAAATTTCTCCAGGATACTTGGAGGTTACTCAAAACCGCAATAGGACAAGTTCAGCTAGAATGTGCACTGCAGGCCAGGGAAGGCAGCACAACCTCCAGGACCCCAGCACAGTTAACAAGCAGCGTCAGGAGGGGTGTATGGGGATTTAGTTTCTGATTGCAAAACATGTCAGCGTGCCCCACTCGAATGTGAGCACAAGCACACGTCCACTGAACATGTCCGTAAATTCCCAAAGACGGGCTCGCATTCGTCTTGTTCCTGATTCCCAGGTCGATTTTCACGACTTTTCTAATTTGCATAGATTTCCTCTGTAGGCTGAATCAACAACCCACCCCCCACTGGGTTTGCACGTAATGAGAAGCTACAGCACCCCCACTGTGCCCCAAATATTCAAAAGGGCAGTCGCAGCAGCAACGAAAAACCCCACAGGGAAATATACCCACAGTGGTTTCTCATGATGTGTGAACCATGTCTTCGTGGCATCACAAGATAGAAGATTTTGGAACTGTATGCTACACTTCGTCCCTTTGGCTGGGCCCAGATAGGAGATCTGCTGATGGAGCTGGATACCCAAAGGGAGCTGCTAATGCTGTTGCTCATAGAAAAACTATGAAGGAAGCACTCACTCCTCCTCTGTCACAGTGAGGCAAGAAAGGACAGTTCATTGCCACAGAATGTTTTGATAATCACTGATCTCCATGGCATGGGAGAAGGATTCAGCCAATTAATACCAGATAAGTCTGCCAGTGTCCATGGCAGCCTGCTGAGATGCAGGCCTCTTTTTATGCCCCCCAATATACAACATTGTTATGGATTTTGCCATCTGATCAGTGATCACTGTGAACAGGGCTATCTCTGTGGCTTTGCCTTGAAGTGAGGCTGGATCTGTTTGGGGTTTTAGACAAGAGAAGCATAATGAGGCTGGAAAGACTGCTTAAAGTTGGTCGGACCTGCTGGCTAGCTCTGGCTATGCCTTCCTTTTGTTAAAAGAAACTGCTTTCAAAAAGAAACTCAGAGGAGGAGAATATTTCAGAGAAAGCCTCTTGGGCTCAGTGTTCTTGCGCTTACCTCGCCTGTGAGGTGGCTGAGGAGTGTGCGCGCGCGTCCGGTCTTTCATTGTCTCTCCGGCAGCCTGAGGCCTCCTTGGCTTCCTGCACTTCAGTTAAAGCCCAGGGGAAGACAGCATGAGGTCATTCCTCCCACAGGGCTTTTTCGGATCAGGCAGTGCAGGCAGCCTGGGAGGCTGCAAAGCCATGGAGAGATGTGTAACAGAAAGAAACACACACGCTGCACTCTTGGCCACTGCCAAATTTTCTCCACCATGTTTGTGGTTGTCCCCTCCACCCACACACGATGCCCTTGGATGACACAAGGTCTGGGGCGTGGTGGAGGGTGCAAAAAGGGGCCCGGCTGCCAACACATCTGCTGCTGTCGCCACTTGTAGTGGCAGCATGAAAACAAAAACCCCGAGGAAAAAAGGGAGAGGCTGCGCTGCAAACGGTGAGCGCCGCCTATGAGAGAAATAGTGAGCCTCACCTTTGTTTGAGAATCTCTCCTTCCGCTGGAGAAATTTGATGAAATTGTTGCCCCAATTTCTCTGCCCTCAAATAGGGTGAAGAACTTTGAGAGGCCATTTGCGCACAGCTCTAATATATAGCACAGATGGGGGATGTAATCAGTGAGGTCAGGAGAAAATCAAATGCAGAAGGTGACATCACATTATCAACAGTGGCCATTCACAAAACAGTTCTGCTGACAACACAAACATCCTGGCACTGGGGAAGCCAGTTAACACATGTAGTGTGATTTAAAAGAAAATACTTTATCTTTATTCAGTCCTCTAGCAATAGAATTGAACCTGTGGATTAACTCAGCAGTCTCTAATCTCCCCCTGAAGTTTCTTTGTTCCACAATGAACACTTTAAGGTCAGTGAAAAAGTGTTTTAGGAAGCTGAACTGCTCACCCACTAGTTTTTGAATGTTGTGATTTCTTATGTCAGATTTGTGTCCATTTATTCTTTTCCATAAAGACTGACCTGTTTGCCTTATGTAGAATGCAGAAGGGCACTGCTTGACAGAAGATGGCATATTTCAGATTGGGAGATGAGCAAGTGAATGAATCCCTGACGTTGTGGGTGATGCTAATAGGTCCTCTAATAGTGTTGCCAGAGTAGATATGGAGACAGAGCTGGCATCTGACTTTGTTGCAGTGCTTGGTCCCTGTGTTTCCATTCTTCTTATGCAACCTGCTATTGCTAGTGAGTAGCTGTTTGGGCTGGGGGGCTGTATATAAGCAAGTACAGAACCATCACCAAAGGCTTGTGAGAAGGAAGAATCACTGGCCAAGATGGGTTGTAGATCATTGCTGATACATTTGGGTGGTTTTAGCTGGGAACTATATGTGACAAGTGGTGTTCTGATTACTTCTCTTCTGGGTCTGCCCTCCAGTAGATTGTTCCTAGGTACCAGTCTGGCCTTGTCAAGACATTTTTTCACTTCGTTGGGTGGGTATTGTAGCCTGCGAGATGCCTGGTTTAGGTCCTTAAGCTGTGAGTCCGCCTGACAGATCTGAACAGATAGGGTTGTATCGTAGGGCTTGGCTGTAGACGGTGGACCTTGTGTGTGTTCTGGGTGGCAGCTAGGAGCATGTAAGCATGGGTAGCAGTCAATACGTTTCTGATATAAGGTGGTGCTGATACATCCACTATGTAGCTGCACAGTTGTAATCAGAAAGTGAAACACTTGTGTTTCTAGGCTCAGGTTGATGGTGGGGTGGATGTTAATTGAAGTCCTGGTGGAACTTCATCAGGGCCTCCTGTCCTTGAGTCCAGATAATGAAAATGTCATCAATGAATCTCAGGTAGACAAGAGGCTTTGTGGGACAGGAGCCAAGAAAGTGCTGTTCTAAGTCAGCCATGAAGACGTTGGTGGTCATGTGAATACCCATGGCAGTGCCATTGACCTGAAGATATGTGTTCTCCCCAAAGCTAAAGTAATTGCGGAAAATTACAAAAATGCAGAGTTTGGCGGCTAGATATGCTGTAGCACCACCAGTGATTGATATTCCTGATGGCTTGTTCTCCGTCTTTGTGGGGGATGTTGGTGAAGAGGGCCTCAACATCCATGGTAGCTATGATGAAGTTTTCTGGGAGGTGGGCAATGGATTTAGTTCCTTCAGGAGTCTGTGGCATCCCGTATGTAAACTGGAGTATTGGTGACATAAGGTCTGAAAATGGAGTCCATTTAACCAGACACACCAAATGGGATAGTACTAATGCCTGAAACAATTGAGCCTCCAAGGTTGCCTGGTTTGTTTTGGATAGCAGATAGCAAATTCTGTGGCCAATTCTGAAAGAGATGGGAGTACCAGACCACCTTACCTGTCTCCTGAGAAACCTGTACGAGGGTCAAGAAGCAACAGTAAGAACCAGACATGGAACAACCGATTGGTTCAAAATTGGGAAAGGAGTGCGACAAGGCTGCATATTGTTGCCCTGCTTATTTAACATATGCAGAGTACATCATGAGAAACGGCGGGTTGGATGAATCACAGGTCGGAATTAAGATTGCCGGGAGAGTTATCAACAACCTCAGATATGCAGACGATACCACCCTAATGGCAGAAAGCGAAGAGGATCTCAAGAGCCTCTTGTTGAGGGTGAAAGAGGAGAGTGCAAAAGCTGGTTTGAAACTCAACATCATGGCATCTGGCCCCATCACTTCCTGGCATATGGAAGGGGAAGAAATGGAAGCAGTGACAGATTTTACTTTCTTGGGCTCCAAGATCACCGCAGACAGTGACTGTAGCCATGAAATTCAAAGACGCTTGCTCTTTGGGAGGAAAGCTATGGCAAACGTAGACAGCATAGTCAGAAGCAGAGACATCACCTTGCCGACAAAGGTCCGTCTAATCAAAGCTATGGTTTTCCCAGTAGCAACTTATGGCTGTGAGAGCTGGACTATAAGGAAGGCTGAGCGCCGAAGAATTGATGCTTTCGAACTGTGGTGCTGGAGAAGACTCTTAGGAGTCCCCTGGACTGCAAGGAGGTCAGATCAGTCCATCCTAAAGGAAATCAACCCTGAGTGCTCATTGGAAGGACAGATACTGAAGCTGAAGCTCCATTATTTTGGCCACCTAATGCGAAGAGAAAACTCCCTGGAAAAGACCCTGATGCTGGGAAAGACTGAAGGCAAAAGGAGAAGGGGGCGGCAGAGGATGAGATGGCTAGATAGCATCACCGATGCAATGAATACGGACTTGAGCGCGCTCCGGGAGAGAGCGGAGGTCAGGAAGGCCTGGCGTGCTCTGGTCCACGGGGTCACGAAGAGTCGGACACGACTGAGCGACAACCAAATCGATGCACCGCGCCCCCCCCCCCCCGCACTCGCATGGGAATGAGCGCAAACAGCAGCGGGACGCACAGCGGCCGTTTCACAAGCCAGCGACGCTCACGACGGGCATGTTGCGAAGCCTCGTCTTCTGGGCTTTGCGTTGCCACGTTTTGCCGCTCCGCCGGGGATGTACGAGCTCCCCGCTCCCACCCTCGCAACGGCCCCCGGGGGGGGGCGGTGGGCGGCAGATTCCTGGCTTGCGGCGCAGGGGCCGCCTGGCGGAGCCGCTTCGAGCGGGCGGCCCCGCGGGTCAGCCGGCCGGCCGGCGCGCGCGGGGCGGGGGCGGACTGCGGCCGGGGCCGGGCCGGGCGGCGCCCAGCGGCACCGCGAGCGCGCGCCTCCGCTCCCGGCGCGACGGAGGAGCCCGGCGCGTTCCCGGGACGGGCGCGAGGAGGCGGGCGGGGCGCGGGGCTGCGCGCGCGCGGTTCGGCGATGGCCGCCGCTTGGGTCGCGCGGCCCGCGCCAGGCGCCCGCGCCGCTCTGGGCAGAGCTGCGGCGTCGCCCCTGCAGCCGCCCCGCCCCGCCGCGGAGGGCGGCGTCCCGGGGCCGGCGAGGGGCCGGGCGGGGCCGAGCGCCGCGGAGCGGAGGCGGCGCCGGCAGGCCGCCTGGGACGGGCGTCCCGGCCAGCGCGCCCGCGCGGAGGCTCCCCCGGGGGAGAAGCGGCAGCCCCGCTTTCCCGAGTCGGGGAGCTCGCCAGCAGCTGCGCAAGACGTGCCCCCCGGGCAGGCCGCCCCTGGGGAGGAGAGGCAAGGCCGGGGTCCCTGGGGAGGAGAGGCAAGGCCGGGGTCCCGCGCTCCGCTTCGTTCGCCGGGCGCGGCTGGCCCGGACAGCGAGCCCCGCGGCGCGGCAGGGCTCCTCCGGCGGTCGCGGGTGGACCGCCGGGCGCGGGGCGCCGGCGGGGGGAGCGCGGGGATGTCCCGTAAGCCTCGCTCCCGGCGCACCCCGCGGCTGGCGGCGACGCCATCGAACAGGGCGGGATCCGCTGCTGTGTAGCTCCTCGCTCCCCGCCCACCCAGCTCGCCAACCGGCACGGCAGCTCTGAGGGCTTGGCCGGCCCCGGCCCCAGGGCCCGGCGAGGAGGCGGAGAGAGCGCCGTCACCGACGGCGGCTCCTCATCTCGTTCCAGATTCTTGACTTTGGTAGTTTCTGGGAGTCTGGAACACTTTGTCTTTACCGTTCTTGGGTTCCAACTTCTTGCAATCCTAAAGTCTAGACCAAATGTTGCGATACGAAGTTTCCGGCAATGTCGTCGTCATCATAGGACTCTCAGGGCGCAACCCGACGGAGATCCTTGGCAGCCTCCGAGGCTGGAGGCAGCTGAGTATCCGATGCAGGGCGGCTGGAGCGTGGGGGCGGGGGCGGCCCTCGCTGCCGTGCTTGGGCGGCCCCGCGTTTCGCCAAACAGGCAGTTTACGGGGAACACCATTGCTTGAACTATGCGGACCTTTGTTGTCAGCGTGATGTCTCTGCTCTTCACTATTTTGTCAAGGTTTGTCATTGCTCTCCTCCCAAGAAGTAAGTGTCTTCTGATTTCCTGGCTGCAGTCAGCGTCTGCAGTCATCTTTGCGCCTAGAAAGACAAAGTCTGTCACTGCCTCCACGTTTTCTCCCTCTATTTGCCAGTTATCAATCAAGCTGGTTGCCATAATCTTGGTTTTTTTGAGGTTGAACTGCAACCCAGCTTTTGCACTTTCTTCTTTCGCCTTCGTCATGAGGTTCCTCAGCTCCTCCTCGCTTTCAGCCATCAGAGTGGTATCATCTGCATATCGGAGATTGTTAATGTTTCTTCCAGCGATTTTAACTCCAGCCTTGGCTTCATCAAGCCCAGCACGTCGCATGATGTGTTCTGCATACAGGTTGAATAGGTAGGGTGAGTGTATACAACCCTGCCGTACTCCTTTCCCAATCTTAAACCAGTCTGTTGTTCCGTGGTCTGTTCTTACCGTTGCTACTTGGTCGTTATACAGATTCCTCAGGAGGCAGACAAGATGACTTGGTATCCCCATCCCACCAAGAACTTGCCACAATTTGTTATGATCCACACAGTCAAAGGCTTTCGAATAGTCAATAAAACCAAAATAGATGTTTTTCTGAAACTCCCTGGCTTTCTCCATTATCCAGCGGATATTGGCAATTTGGTCTCGAGTTCCTCTGCCTTTTCGAAACCCAGCTTGTCCATCTGGCGATTCTCATTCCATGAATTGCTGGAGTCTACCTTGCAAGATCTTGAGCATTACCTTACTGGCATGTGAAATAAGTGCCACTGTTCAATAGTCTGAACATTCTTTGGTGTTTCCCTTTTTTGGTATGGGGATATAGGTTGATTTTTTCCAATCTGGTGGCCATTCTTGTGTTTTCCAAATTTGCTGGCATATGGCATGCATCACCTTGACAGCATCATCTTGCAAGATTTTAAACAGTTCAGCTGGGATACTGCCATCTTCTGCTGCCTTGTTATTAGCGATGCTTCTTAAGGCCCACTCAACCTCACTCTTCAGGATGTCAGGCTCTAGCTCACTGACCACACCGTCAAATCTCTCCCCAATATTATTATCCTTCCTGTACAGATCTTCCGTATATTCTTGCCACCTTTTCTTGATCTCTTCTGCTCCTGTTAGGTCCTTGCCATCTTTGTTTTTGATCATACCCATTTTTGCCTGGAATTTACCTCCGATGTTTCTAATTTTCTGGAAGAAATCTCTTGTCCTTCCTATTCTCTTCTCTTCTTCTGTTTCCGCGCATGGCTTGTTTAAAAATAATTCCTTATCTCTTCTGGGTAACCTCTGGAATTTTGCATTGAATTGGGCATATCTCCCCTGATCACTGTTGCCTTTTGCTTTCCTTCTTTCTTGGGCTGCTTCCAGTGTCTCAGCAGACCGCCATCTTGCCTTCTTGGTTTTCTTTTTCTTTGGGACTTTTTTGTCGCCGCCTCCTGAACGATGTTGCAAACTTCTGTCCATAGTTCTTCCGGGACCCTATCTACTAAATCTAGTCCCTTAAATCTATTCTTCACCTCCACTGCATATTCATTAGGAATAGTAGTGAGCTCATATCTAACTGATCTATGGGTCTTCCCTATTCTCTTTAGTCTGATTCTAAATTGTGCAATAAGCAGTTCATGATCTGAACTACAATCAGCTCCAGGTCTTGTTTTTACCGACTGCATTGATGTCCACCACCTTTGGCTACAAAGGATGTAGTCAATCTGATTTTGGTGTCGACCGTCTGGTGAAGTCCATGTATAAAGTCATCTCTTAGGTTGTTGGAAGAGAGTGTTTGTTATGCACAGTGACATACACTGTGACATATGTATGTCACTGTGACATACATACACATGTATATCACTGTGACATACATAGACATACACAGTGACATACATACACTTACCTGGGTGTAAATCCCATTGAACTCATTAACAACTTCCTTTAGAGTAAACATCTGCTTTTTCATGATGTCCCAAATCAGCTGTCTGAGACAGCTGCCTCAGGCTCTAAAATGAGTGCTTGTGTATGTCTTTAAATGACCCTATCTCCTAAGGACACCCCTATTTGTAAAAAGGGGAGAGGAGGGCATTTGATTTCGGGGGGAGGGAAATGGGCAGAAAGATTCAAGGGAGGCAGTGAGGGGGAAGTACCTGTGGTCCAAAAGCTAGTCCAGGGGGATCCGATGCAGCAGTGATCATCAGAGCTCCTGTACCTTTATTTCAAAAAGTGCCTTTCTCTCCAGTTGCATGAAAAGCAACATATTTTTTAGAAAACATTTTATACCGTGGTCTTCTGTCCGTGAAAGCTTATTATGCCACAGTAAACTTGTGAGCCTTTAAGGTGCCACAGGGCATTGTGGCTTTTGAACACAAAACAGCAGGACGCCCCTGTCCTCCTCCCACACCTATTCGCCTTTCTCTAGCCTAGTGCAAATTGCTGATGCTGAGGAGGACCAGGCCCCCACCCAATCGGCCACGTGGGTCGTGCGAAAAGCGGGCATGCTCCAGAAGATGACTGCAGGCCAAGGGGCCCCAGCCACGCTCAAGCAAGTGAGCAAGCCAGGGTGAGCCGGACACTCGGCATCACCTTGCCCCTGATTCAGACGCTGCTGCACATTCGGACCCTCTTTGCGAGCAAACCCACTCCTGTTTTCCCCAGGGTCAGGGGTGTGGGCCAGCCTGGAGGGAGCAGTGGAAGAGGGAGGCTGCTGGGGTGCCCCTCGGTGGCGGGGCGCGCCGGGGAAGAGAAGCCAGCGGGCCTCCCCGCGCCAGGGCCTCGCCGCCCGCTTTGGCCCAGGGTGCGCGCACACAGCCCAGCAGCAGTTGGCCGAGCCTCTGCGGAGTCAGGCGCGCGCCAAGAAAGCCGGGTGGCAGCGGCTCTGCAAGGCGGTTTTGGACCCTGGACATCTCACTCTTACAGCCCTGCTGCAGTCGTAAGGCGTGTCGCTTCACTTAGTTCAAATGCCCGACCGTTCCGCAGCTGCTGCATACCGTATGTGCTAGATAATAATTACAGCAAACCTGTTAGATGATTAAATAGAAATGACTTTGCAGATACGCAGTTTTTCACATTTGAAACTCAGCTCACTATGGGACATCACTAAGCTCATTTACTTAGAAGTGAGCACCATTTTGTTGTTGAAGAGGGTAATATATATATTCAAGAAAAACATAAAATGCGCAACTGTAACTAAGGACGTAGTCACAATTCCTACTTTGGCTCAGTCTTCTCCCAAAAGAGGGTCTATGACCCCCCTGGCAAAGGCAAAGTGCAGGCTGAAGGGGCAGGATTGCAGCCTGAGATCGACAGGCATATGGTCAAGGAACACCTCATTACTTTCAATGAGTTCAAATCTCCAGGGCCAGATGAACTGCATCCTAGAGTCATAAAGGGACTGGCAGAAGAACTCTCAGAACCGCTGTCTATTCTCTTTGAGAAATCATGGAGGACGGGGGAAGTGCCAGATGACTGGAGGAGGGCTAACGTCCTCTTTTCAAAAAGGGCCAAAATAAGGGATGTGGGAACTACAGACCAGTCAGTCTGACATCAATCACTGGGAAAATTCTGGAGCAGATGATCAAGCAATCCATCTGGAAGCACCTTGAAAACAATGCAGCGATTACTCGAAGCCGACATGGAGTTGTCAAGAACAAATCCTGCCAGATGAATCTGATCTCGTTTTTGGATCAAGTAACCTCCCTTGTGGACTGTGGGAATGCTGTAGACATCATATACCTCGGCTTCAGGAAAGCTTTCGACAAAGTGCTCCATGATCTCCTGATGAGCAAACTAGCTCAAAGTGGGCTAGATGAAACAACGATCCGGTGGATCCACAGTTGGCTACAGGTTCAGACTCAAAGAGTGCTTATCAATGGGATCTTCTCCAATGGGGAGAGGTAATGAGTGGGGTACCACAGGGCTCAGTCCTGGGCCCAGTGCTCTGCAACATTTGTATTAATGACTTGACGGAGGAGGTGCAGGGAATGCTGATCAAATTTGCAGATGACACAAAATTGGGCGGGAGTGCTGGGCAGAAAACCACAATATGAAATTTAACAGGGATAAATGCCAAGTTCTGCACCTAGGAAAAAGAAACCAAATGCACAGTTACAAGGTGGGGGATACGTGGCTCAACAACACGACAAGCGAGAAGGATCTTGGAATTGTTGTCGATCACAAGCTGAATATGAGCCAACAATGCGATGTGGCCACAAAAAAGGCAAATGCTATTTTGGGCTGCATTCATAGAAGCATAGCTTCCAAATCCCATGAACTACTGGTTCCCCTCTACTCAGCACTGGTTAGGCCTCATCTGGAGTGCTGTGTCCAGTTCTGGGCACTGCGCTTTAAGAAGGATGCAGACAAGCTGGGGAGGGTTCAGAGGAGGGCAACAAAGATGATCAGGGGACTGGAAAAGCCCTATGAGGAGAGACTGGAAGAACTGGGCATGTTGAGCCTGGAGAAGAGAAGACTGAGGGGAGACAGGATAGCGCCCTTCAAGGACTTGAAAGTCTGTCACAGAGAGGAAGGCCAGGATCTCTTCTCGATCATCCCAGAGTGCAGGACACAGAATCATGGGCTCAAGTGACAGGAAGCCAGATTCCGGCTGAACATCAGGAAAAATGTCCAGACTGTCAGAGCAATACGACAATGGAACCCATTCCCTAGGGAGGTGCTGGGCTCTCCCACACTGGAGGCGTTCAAGACGAGGCTGGACGGCCACCTGTCAGGGATGCTCTGACTTGGATTCTTGCATTGAGCAGGGGGTTGGACTCGATGGCCTTGTAGGCCCCTTCCAACCCTACTAGTCTATGATTCATAGGCTTCCTCATGTGGTGACCAACATGGCATTATTTGGTTAGAACTGAAATGGAGTTTTGTACAACTGAAGGTAAGGTACTCTGTTCATGCTTAAGGGCACTATTGTTATTACTTCACATATTGGAGCCTTTTAAGCATCTCACCACATTCTGCTACTACATTTTTGCAATCCCCCCCACCCTTTATTCATCTTTCATTCTGCATAGGCTGCAATCCTATGCACATTCACCTCAAAGAAAGTTCTATTGAACGCAGTGGGACTTACTTCTAAGTAGACATATAAATACTTGCCCTGTAAACAGTTCTGAAGATACTGCACCACAAGACTCCTCCCACCCATGATATTTGCCATAGAAATAGCTGGATGTATCACATTTGCTTGAATGAAAGGGGGAGAAACACGCCACGATAGGCAGGGGTGGAGCGGGGTTTCAGCCCTCCTGCCAGTGCCAGCAACCTGCGATCTTGCAGAAAGGAGCTACTTTCCCCTCCTTCCCAACGTCCTCCTCCTTCAGCTGGACACCTCTGCCCTGCAATTGCTGGTGGCTTCTATTTGCATGGCGGGAATGAGCCCTGTGGCAAAATTGCCTGCCTGTTATTGTTATCAGCACCCAGGACCAGGTTCGGGGTCTAGAGGTTCTTCTTCCCTTATGTTCAATTCTGGCTCAAGCCCCCACCCAGGAAACCTGGGACTCCAGTGTGGATCTCTGAGAAGCAACCTTCGCTCGACACGCACGCAGGTGATATGTACAAGTAGCAGCATTTATTCAAGCCAGCGGTCACTCAACAAGAGATCGGCCGCATAAATCAGAACTATCTTTAGTCCAACACACCCCACCTTCTCCCAAGGTCTAGACATGCCAGTGGAAGTCTGTGGCCTTGGGCCTCACTCACAGCCCAGGGATGCGGCCCACGAGCAGGGCTGCTCCAGGAGCAGGGCTGGGGGTGCTGCAGCTCCAGGCCACAGGGCAACTTCAGTGACTGCAGCTGCAAGCCAGGGGAGCGCCAAGCCCCCCCCCCCGCAGTGATTCCAGTTAGGGAAGAAGAAGAGCCCGCCTATTACTGATTTCCAGCCAGTAACAATTCAGCTTCGGAGCACTGCAGCAAAGCCTCACGGTGCCCTCTTTCTGGCATCCAGCGTGGGAAAACGCTCAGCTCCACAGGCTTCTCTTCACAAACTGGAAGCAGTGTCCTGCCTTTGGCTCTGTCCCACATGGAGAGAAGCGGCAGCGCCCCCTCTCCGAGACGCCTCTGTGCCAGACATGCGCCCCGCTCCCCAAGGGCCCGTGGCTCAGGGCGAGCCGGCGCCTGGCAGCACCCTGCTGTGGGTGCCTGACAAGAAGGCGCGGGTGCGCAAAGCACCCTTCTGCCCCGCGGCTCATTCCAGCAGTTGCGGCGGAACATGCGAACAGCCCCATCCAGCACAGCTTGGCATGCCGGCCCAGGAGGCCACCTTTCTCTGCGCTGTCTGCTTCCACCGCCTGGGGGAGGATGCGCTTTTCTCGGCAGCCTTACGTTATGTCGATCTGTTTGTTGTATTAATAGTAATGTGTGTAGTTTTACGGGGAAAGCGTGTGCAGGTAAGAGGGGCTAGTTGAGCAGGATGGGGCTCACATGCGGTTGGCTGTTCTAGTTCTACCTGAGGGAGGGGAGCGAACGATGTCCAAGGAGGGCTGGTCTTTCAGCTTGGCTCGTCGGGGAGGGGGAAGGGGAGGGAGCTCTGCAAAGCCCCATCTTGGGCAGGGAGGAGCCTTCAGGGGTAGCGAAGCAGGTTTGGCCTAATGAACGAGATGTGTGTAAAAGAAATAATATCTGTAACACTGAAAGAGCATCTTGTAAATAATGAACTATCATTTTACATTCCTGAGTTAAATCTGTGTGCCAGTTTGGTCCCCGCTTACGCTCCCTTATTCGTGAGCTCCTCATCGCCAGCACCTGCTTCCCGCAGTAGCAGTAGCAGCGGTGGGATCGACACACTTGGCGTCACTTGTGGCTGGGTGAAAGGTTAGCCCAGTCCGTGGGCACAGCTGGCTTGGCCGTGATGCCCTACTCCGGAGGCCTCATAGAACACTCATAGAATCATAGAACAGCAGGGTTGGAAGGGGCCTGCAGGACCATCGAGTCCGACCCCTTTTATCCTAGGCATGAAGGGATAATAGGGGAAAGCCAGGGCAAAGGAGGGGCGAGCATCGCAAGCCCTGGTGGCCACTTACCTTCCAGCCCTAGGAGCTCACTCTGAAATCCCAACAGTCACCTTCCCTCTCCAAACGCCTACATCACCCCCAGCACCTCTAACCACAGGTAATCTCATTTCGGGCACAATCCGATGCATGTATAGACCGAATAAGTGCTACAACTCCTGGCATGCCCCAGCCACGCAGGGTCAGTCTAACCATGCATAGGATTGTGCCTTGACTCCCTCTCCAGCGGAAGGAGACAGTGTCCGAGTCATTCACAGACATTAAAGCTGCACAGCCTCCTTGTCCTCGCTGGTTCTGGTGAACGAGAGCATGAGAGCAGCAGGCGCAGTGCGGTAACGGGAAACTATAGAGCTGCATATTGTCTCCAGGTATTATGGGCTGGGGTTGGGCTCCAGCCCTCTGGCTTGTGCTTGTGCTTGCTTTTATCTTCCTATCTAGTTCAGGGGCGGCCTGTCCCTTCATGGACAGCTTCTTGTTGTTTGGCCTGCAAGCGAGTGCTCGGCTTCATCGATACGACATAAAGGAGAACTTAACACACAGCAGGTTGATTTGAAAACTGGCACTGAAAGGGAGCAGGAAGGGAGGAGACCAGGCTGCATGAGCGCCTTCCTGTCCGGCTGTGCCGCTTGGGGGGGGCGCTAAGCTGTCGTCTCTGGTCACCTGGGGGCTGCGACGTGGGATTGCCACTGTTTTTTTCCTTCCCATTCAGAATGCTTTTCTCTCACCACTGAGCATTTACAGCCTCCCTCTCCCCATTCCTTTCCCACACTCCACACAACAATCCCTCCTCATTCTTCTTCCATTCTCCTGTAGCTGTCCATAAGAACAGATGTTTTGTTTTTTATTTCGTGCAGCTCTCCCCAGCCTCCTCCTTGTTATGCTCTCATTGACCCTGTTCGGGTGTATTGCTAAGCCACCATGGTTAGCACTGTTAAGCAAACCACAGTGGCTTAGCATGTCGTGGGGGCGGCACGACATGCTAAGGGGGCATCCTTTAAGAAGGATGCAGACAAACTACTGGAGAGGTTCAGAGGAGGGCGAGGAAGATGATCAGGGGACTGGAAACAAAGCCCTATGGAGAGAGACTGAAAGAACTGGGCATGTTTAGCCTTGAGAAGAGAAGACTGAGGGGAGATATGATAGCGCTCTTCAAGTACTTGAAAGGTTGTCCCAGACAGGAAGGCCAGGATCTCTTCTCCATCATCCCAGAGTGCAGGACATGGAATAATGGGCTCAAGTGTCAGGAAGCCAGATTCTGGCTGTTCATCAGGAAAAACTTCCTGTTAGAGCAATACAATGGTGGAACTAATTGCCTGGGGAGGTGGTGGGCTCTCTCATGCTGGAGGCATTCAAAATGAAGCTGGACAGCCACTTGTCAGGGATGCTTTGACTTGTATTCCTGCACTGAGCAGGGGGTTGGACTCGATCTTGTAGGCCCCTTCCAACCCTACTATTCTGTGTGAAATCCTGCCAGACTAATCTGATCTCATTTTTCGATCAGGTAATCTCCCTTGTGGACTGTGGGAATGCTGTGGACATAATATACCTCATCTTCAGCAAAGCTTTTGACAAAGTGTCCCATGATATCCTGATTAGCAAACTAGATAAAGTGGGCTAGATGAAACAACTATCAGGTGAATCCACAGTTGGCTACAGAATCAGCCTCAAAGAGTGCTTATCAATGGGATCTTCTCCAACTGGGGAGAGGTAACAAGCGGGGTACCGCGGGGCTCGGTCTTGTGCCCAGTGTTCTTCAACATTTTTATTAATGACTTGGATGAGGAGGTGGGCTCTCCCACAGTGGAGGCATTCAAGACGGGGCATTCAAGACGAGGCTGGACAGCCATCTGTCAGAGATGCACTGACTTGGATTCCTGCATTGAGCAGGGGGTTGGGCTCGATGGTCTTACAGGCCCCTTCCAACCCTACTATTCTATGATTCTACCTTAATTTGTGCCACGATTTCACTAGGATTCAGCCCAGGAGTCTGTTTTCAAAACTACGGCCAAGTTATGGAAAAATGAGCCTCTATTACACACTTTTCCCTCGCCGCTGAAGCTAGGGTCCATGCAAAAAGAAAAAAAAATGCAAGTGTCAAAAAATGCAAAGGATTGGGCTGAATGTGTAGTCTATTCAGTGGATTGGAATTGGGTGGGCGATTTATTAAACCTGCAGTACCTAAGGATGTACAGACTTTGTAAAATATATTCCATCTGTGTTTCGTGGGTTGTCAGGTGCCTTTTATTCCATTGTCTGCTCATTGGCAGAATTCAGTTTTACCCAATTTCCTGAATTTGCACAAATTCCCACTCGCGAAAATGCATAGTGCCCCCCAATTGTGCATTTTCATGCTTTAGCCTATGAGGAAATGTGCATTTTTGGCCAATGTTTTTTATTTTATCTATTTTTCTACAACTAAATTTGTGTAAAATTCCAGAAAGTAAAAAAACGTATCTGGAGAATTCGTGTGACTTGGGAAAAGCCAGAAGGCTGAGGAATCCACAGGTCAGATTCATAGAAATCTGAATTCATTTCGTTCCCTTGCAGATTTCTCTGACATCTCTAGCAGTACCATATTCACAACTCAAGATTTATTTCTGAGTACACATGCAGAAGATGAGGCTGAAAACCTCCCCAGAAAAGTAACTTGTGCTGGAATCCTATGTACACTTAACTGGGAGTAAACCCACTGAATATAATGGGACTTACTTCTGAGTAGGCAAACACAGGATTGTATAAGCAAGCCATATTTAGCTCCTCGTTACCCCTCCAAATGTAATTTCAGGTTCTGTTAATTTTTTCCAGTCATAGAACATAGGAATCTGCCTTATACTGAGTCAGATCTTTGGTCTGTCTAGAGAGAGAATTCCCTAACCTAACCTTTTAGAGGGATAGCACTTCAGAGGAATTTAGGGTGTGTGTGGAGGGTGTGTGAGGCTCGTACTTTAACTTGGTGAGGTGAGGTGGCTGAGGTCTTTTTACTGCTTTTGTAAAGCTGTAAAACCTATTTAAAAGCCCTAGAATGTTTTGGATTATGACATCACATAGTCCTAACCCGCTTTTTGGTATAATCTGCTGCATGCATGTATATGGGAGAAATTAAAGTGGAGGGACAAAAAGACATTTGTGGAGGCTGCATAAATCCTTTGCTGTTCTGAAACTAATGAACTTTTGCAGCAGCCAAAAGTTCCAGTTTGGGTAGTAAAGTCAGATGCCAGTATTGCACAGGGAGCTCTTCCTGGCCTTACCTCTCCCTCTTCAAAACCCATTGCAAGCAAGTTCCCAGCAACGGACATGTAAAAGTAGAAAAGTAGGAAGAGAAAGAAAACAATGAACAGACTGTGGAAGGAATGGTGTGGCAGGCTCTCCTAGTTGCTGCTGCCTTCATGCTACAATCCCTAGTCTGCTAAGGGAGTGAGTCCTAAGATCTCCTAGTAACTGCAAGGCTACTGTGTGCAGAGGGAAGAAGGAGGCTTGTAATTAAGGCAGACGATGACAACTGGGGCAGCTCTAAAGATCCGAGAAAGCTCAGAAGATCTGGGGCCCATGCCCAGGTGGGCCCTCAAAGCATCGCAGTGGGTGGGTTGGTCGGTGGGGGCTTCTCGGTAGCTGCTGGCATTTTGGGAGTCTAATTGTAACTGCGATTCCTCATGTTTTCCCTGAGCTGAAACCTTCACATTTACCTCAAAATTCAGTGGCAACTCTAGGCTGGACTAACAGTTGGTATGACTAATCTACATGAATTTAAACCATGAGTCAGGAAGAGCAACTGAATGAACACTTCCATTCATGTTCATTCCTGTGTCTGTGGGGGTGGGGAAGGGGTTGCCATAGGCAATCAGAAGGGGCAGATTTGCATGTTTGCTCTTGACGAAGGCTCTCTAGGAATTATTCCTTTCTGCTGCTGGCAGAGGGCTGATCTCAATGGCCTCACTTCTACCATTCCTTGGTCTTTCCTTGACTCCCAACCAATGCCTCCTTCTTGGGTCCACCTTCTTGGGTCCACCACCTGAGCTAAAGAGCCATGTCATGTGAGACTTAGGTACATTCTGTATGTTAGGCATGAAGAAGGTTGTGAGTGTAACCAGTTGCTGATGAGACTTGTAACGCTCCCAGGACAGGTGTGACATCACTCTGCAGCTCGCTTTAAGAAATGTGACAGAAGCCCAAATCAAGGGATGAGATCGCTTTTTCTGCCATTCTACTGCTTTGTTTCTGTGGGGGCAGAAAATCAAACCAGAGCTAACATGATCAGTGTATGCGTGGTCAGTTCCTCCTGAACACCATGAAATTGCATGAAAGACAAAGCCACAATTGGTACAGCACTCATAATGACTTTGCCGTTTCCTTCAACAGGGTTTTAATTTTATGTTTATTACTGGGAGACTAGCCGAGGCAAAGATCTGCCTGGACAGCTGTCTGGCTTCCTTTTCATTCCTGCTGAGAAGACATGGGCATCAAGTGAAATGTTATGGGGCGGCTTTGTTTTAGCTCATTGTCTCTTCAGGCTTTGCAGCACAGACTGAACTTAATTAAAATCACTGGAGAGGAAGAATTGAATAAATAATGCAATATGAATGTTCCCAGCTTCTTCTCTTCCAGGAATGACTCCTGGCCCCATCAGAAATGACAGGCCCTTTGCTGCATAGCTGGGTTCTCTCGGCTCAAAGGAACTGCATGGTGAAGAGGCACTTATCCATCTGAGGTCCTTGTCACCTTTTCCCTTGTTCAGCCCACCTCTCTGGGCCACCTAGAGGAGGCTGCAGCCTTTGAAACAGGAAATATGCAGAGCTCTTGGGGAAATGATCTGCAGAAGAGCATGTGCTTCTGCCGGCAGAAGTTCCCAGGTTCAGACCCTGCTTTTCCCTTAGAATGATCTCAGAAAGCGAGGCATGGTGGAGAATTCCGCCACGGATCTCAGGCCGAATGCCAGCGCATTCGGCCCCCCGAAATCCGTGGCGGAACGAATCCCCTGCCCCGCGAAATGGGCCCGGAACGGAGCACCTACCTGCTGCCGTCTGCGCTGCATTGCGAATGGCAGCCGTGTCTCCGGCCACCATTCGCTTCTTCCATATAGCCGTGATAGGCTATGTAAATACATAGCCTATCACGGCTAATGCAGGGACGCATTTGCGTCCCTGCGGAAGCTGTGATAGGCTACGTAAGTATTTACATAGCCTATCAAGGCAAAACTAAGGGAACGCAAATGGCGGCTGCAGCGGCTGCCATTTGCGTTCCCTTTTTTTCCCCCCGTGATAGGCTACGTAAATATTTACGTAGCCTATCACGGGGAGGGGAAAGGACGCAAATGGCGTCCCCTACACAGGACTAGGGATAGCGGAGAATTTCTCCACGAGTCTTCGGGAGGCCGAGTGCCGACGCATTCGGCCCCCCGGAAGTGTAGGGGAAATTCTCCGCTGGCCCCCCGCCCCCCCCGGGATGGGACTTACCGTGGCCGAATGTCCCTCTCGGCGGCGGGTCCCAGCAGCGTTTCGGCGGGGGCGGCAGCCGGTCTCCTGACCGGCTGCCGCCGCCACCATTACAAAATAAAAAAGTAAAAAAAACACCAAAAACACACACCCGTGATAGGCTACGTGACGATTTACGTAGCCTATCACGGCTAGATTTCCAAAGTCAGCCATGATAGGCTATGTTAATCGTCACGTAGCCTATCACGGGTGACTTTGGGGGGGAAAATACCGTGTACGCAAATGGCGGCGGCCGATGGGCGCTGCCATTTGTGTTCCTTATTTTGGCACGTCTAGTCTACGTAAAGATTTATGTAGACTACGGCAAAAATAAGGGCAATGCAAATAGCGTTCCCTTATTTTTGCCGTAGTCTACGTAAATCTTTACGTAGACTAGACGTGCCAAAATAAGGGAACGCAAATGGCGGCACCCATGGGCCACCGCCATTTGCGTACGCACTTTTTTCCCCACCAAAGTCACCCGTGATAGGCTACGTGACAATTTACATAGCCTATCACAGCTGACTTTGGAAATCTAGCCGTGATAGGCTACGTAAATCTTTACGTAGCCTATCACTTTTCTTTTTTTTTTACTTTACTTGGAAATGGCGGCGGCGGCAGCCGGTTGGAAGACCGGCTGCCACCGCCGCTGGGACCCGCCGCCGAGAGGGACATTCGCACGAGGTAAGTCCCATCCCGGGAGGGGGGCGGGGGGGCATTGGAGAATTTCCCCACCAATTTCGGGGGGCCGAATGCCGTGGAGAAATTCTCCAACATCCCTAGATCTGGATAGACTGGAGTGCTAGGCAGAAAACAACAGAATGACATTTAATAGGGATCAATGCCAAGTTCTGCACCTCGGAAAAAGAAACGAAAGGCGCAGTTACAAGATGGATACGTGGCTCAACAACACCACAAGCAAGAAGGATCTTGGAATTGTTGTCGATCACAAGCTGAAGATGAGCCAACAATGTGATGTGGCCGCAAAAAAGGCCAATGCTCTTTTGGGCTGCATTAATAGAAGCATAGCTTCCAAATTCTGGTATTATAGAAATTTCAGTTGTAATATGTCTCTTATCCCATGATTTTATAAGCTAGGCTATGTCTGTTCTACCTCTGTGTGAGATTGCCATGCTAAACAAAGACACAGCGCCTTATCAGAGACTCAGGAATGCCAGGAACGTATTTGCGTTGGAGTACAAGGCTACTTCTCTGCGCATGCCTAGATATGTAAAAGGCGCTGCCTGTCTTCTGTTTCCCTCTCAGCTAGACAAAGAGATTAGCGCAGCGCAAGCATAAAACAGCCCCCAAAGTTCTTGCCTATATAAACTTTTGGATCACATCACTTGATTGTGACCTTTGCTGGAGCGTTAGCCCCAAGGGTCGCCTTATTCTGCAGAATAAAATCGTGTTGGACCAGATCTCTGCCTCCTCTCATTCTTGGTAAACAAACTGGAAAGTCTACCAGGGAAAAGAACACAATTTTTACGTAAATCTTTACGTAGTCTATCATGTTTTTTTGTTTGTTTGTTTGTTTGTTTTAATCTGGAAATGGCGGTGGTGGCAGCCGGTCGGAAGACCGGCCGCTGCAGTTGCCGCCGCCGAGCCCCCTCCGGAGCCGCCACCAGAGCCGCCGCCGCCAGCATGATCCGCCCAAGGTAAGTCTCGTCCCGGGGGCGGGCCGTTCCGCCACCGATTTCGGGGGGCCGAATGCGCTGGCATTCAGCCTCCCCGAGATCTGTGGCGGAACTTTCATACATCCCTAGCTCAAGTAGCAGCAATTGAATAAGAAAAAAAATATATAAAGGGCCAACAGGATGGGATCGAAACTTTCCGTAGGAGAACATTGCCAAGACCCACTGGGATGCATGCTTAAGAATTTTAAGTTGTTTAAGTTGAATTATTTTATTTATTATTATTTATTATTGCATTTATATCCCGCCTTTTTTCCTCTTGCAAGGAACCCAAGGCGGCTTACATTATCCTCCTCCTCTCTGTTGTATCCTCACAACAACAACCCTGTGAGGTAGGTTGGGCTGAGAGTCTGTGACTGGCCCAAAGTCACCCAGTGAGCTTCCATGGCCAAGTGGGGACTAGAACCCGGATCTCCCAGCTCCCAGTCTGTCACTCTCACCACTACACTGCACTGGCTCTCCAATTATGGTGTCAAGATGACAAAAGACGAGCTCATAAAGTTTTGTAATGGAGAGTGGGTGACATTTGGTGTTGGCTGGCCAACTGGGAGAAGCTGGGGGGGGGGAAATGTCCAAGGTATATAATAAAGTGATTGTTGATATCCATGGGGATCAGCTGCCTTATATTGATGCTTGGCAAATGTGGATATTGAAAAATCCTGATTGGATAAGAAAATGTAAAGGTCAGTATTGTAAAGTCATGATGGTATGCTCCGAGATGAAGCCCAAAGCCCCTGTTCTCCCTGACTCAAGCCCCACGGAAGGAGCTTGGAGATTAAGAGATCCTGCCCAAGGCTCCCTGGGTTTCCCCTGCCCTATTCAGCCTGTTAGGTTGGGAGGAGAGGTTGCTGGGGGGAGGAGGGAGGGAAGCCCCCCCCCCATGGAGAACCCATCTGTTACATCCCCACGTCTCGCTCCTTCTAAGTTGAAAAATCCTCCACTGTATTCAAGTTTGTTAGAGGAAGCAAGAACAGCTAAAAAAGTTGTAAACTGTGAAGAAAGAGATTTGTTTGAAGTCTTAAAGACTGTGGCAAAATTTTAAAAAAACAACCAAACAAAGACAGAGCAATGTCTGGGTCTGTGTGAGCTTATCTCTGCCAGTCTGCTGAGAGCAGAACTAAGGGGGGGTTGCGCGGCCCCGCTAGAAGATGTCTGTGAGGACCTAATAGAAACAGTAAGATTTGCAAAAGAATTGCCCAGGTTAAAGCATCACAGCTGGAAAGCTGAGCAGTCCTGCTCTGTTCTTATCTGTCGAAGAACCTAGAAGAGGTGTAAGGTTACACCTTCCCCTTTTGAACTAATGAAGAGACAGACAGCCTTTGCTAAAAACAGCCCGTTTTTATTGCCCAAAGCCTTCTTTGTTTGGATCCATTATTGTTTAGACTTTTGAGAGGCACTCTGCACATGGACTGGAACTTTACACTGTTAGAGACTTGCCATGAACAGTACTGTGAGGCTTGTCATAGCCTTAAACTCCCGTTGTTGTAGATTGTGTGTTTGTTTGTGATCAGCTCAGTGCACAGTTTGATTTGTAACTTCAACACTCAGATAAAAAGCTGTATTTCCAAGGCTTTGATTTCGTTTACCCTAATGAAGCATACAGATGCAAATTGCTAGAGATTCACAGACTACAAAGGAAACAGCCTTCAAAAAGTTCAAAGAGAAACTACGAAAGTTAGTTTCCATTTAGAAAAAAATGGGGGCAGTAAATTCTCTTAAGAAGTGAGAGAGAAAAATCCCCCCCCTTCTCCCGTGGCACCTCTAAGCCCAGCTGTGCTTCTAAAGCCTGAGAAAGTTCCTGCCCCACGTGTTCCAGCTCTTTCTCAAAATCTGAACTGTCTGGACACTAGGGATGTACGAAAATTCTGCCACGGATCTCGGGGAGGCCGAATGCCAGCGCATTCGGCCCCCCGAAATCGGTGGCGGAACGGCCTGCCGCCACCCCCGGGACGAGACTTACCTTGGGTGGATCTTCCTGGCGGCGGCGGCGGCGGCGGTGGTGCGGCGGTGGCAGCCGCAGCGGCCGGTCTTCCGACCGGCTGCCGCTGCCACCATTTCCAGTTAAAAAAAAAAAAAAAGCGATAGGCTACGTAAATGTTTACATAGCCTATCATGTCTGACTTAAAAAAACAAAACAAAAAAAGTGCGTACGTCTACGCTATTTGCGTTCCCCTTATTTTCGCCATCTTAGTCTACGTAAATGTTTACATAGACTAAGACATGCTAAAATAAGGAACGCAAATAGTGGCGGCCATGGCCGCCGCCATTTGCATACGCGCGTTTTTTGTGTGTGTGTTTTAAGTCAGCCGTGATAGGCTAAGTAAACATTTACGTAGCCTATCACGGCTGACTGCAGGGACGCAAACGGCGGCGGCTACAGCCGCCGCCATTTGCGTCCCTGCTAGCCAGCGGCCGGATGTCCGGCTGCTGGCGGAGCCGGCCGGCGGCTCCGCAGAATCCCTGCAGAGCACAACTGGCCAGCCAGGATCCCGGGGGGGGGGAGCAACGGAGCGCCTCCCCCCCGGCGAGGATTCTGGGGGGAGGGACGGAATGCCTCCCCCCCAACCATAAACATAATCCGCGAAAGGTAAGTGCCTTTCATACATCCCTACTGGACACTCTGTATGCTCAGAGGCAAGCCTGACACTCTGTCAAAATTCATGAAGTGTGGAGTTGCCAATGCAACAATGGTGGCTTAAAACTTTTTGCATATATAAAAATGCCCTTCCCTTGATCTTGATGGGCCCTAACTATGCAGCCGGAGGAACAGTATGATTGCTAAATCTGCTCCACCATGCCCTACGATGAAAAAAAAAAAGTTTTTCGGCCATGGTGTCAGATTTCAATGGTGTGAAGCAGAAAAGGCAAAAAAAGAAAGAAAAAGAAGCAAATTATATAAAGTCCAGCAGGGACTGACTGAAGACCCTAGTGCATATCTTCAGAGGTTGCTTGATGCATTCCGTCAATATAGTGATATTAACCCTGACGCTCAAGAGAATTTAAGGATGGTTAACATGATGTTTATTGCTCAAGCGGCAACAGACATTACGAAAAAGTTGCAGAAGACTGATGCAGCAGCAGCGATGCCTCTGCCTCAGTTGATGGAGATTGCTTATAAGGTGTCTGTGGATCGTGAGAAAGTAGAGAAGAAGGAAGCAGATAAGAAGGGCAGACAGAACGCAGCTTTGATTGCAATGGCAGTCACAGGGCAAGTCCCTGATTAGGCAGATAAAGGTTTAAAGAAAGATTTTGGGACTTGGAGAAAGCCGCGTTTGGAGAGAGATAAATGTGCTTACTATAAAGAGAGGGAACATTGGCAAAAAGGCTGCCCAAAGCAAAAGGGGAAGAAGAGGGGGGCAATGGTGGCCATAGAAGGAAAAGGATCAGATTGACGGAGATTGACCTCCACCCTAAAGAGCTGTCTGGCTCTGAAGAACCCTCTGGTTACAATAAGGGTGGAGGGAAGAGAAATAATGGGACTTATTGACACAGGAGCAACTTATTCCATGCTGCCAAAAGCACCAAAGCCACAAATTAATAAAAATAGAACTGTAATAATTAAAGAGATCGAAGGCCAACCCACTAAGGTCCCTTATACCTTTCCCCTTCTCACGAAGGTTAGAAGTTGTCATTTGGAGCATAAATTTGTTGTGTCTGAAAGGTGCCCAGTTGCACTTCTTGGTCGGGACTTGTTGACAAAGTTACAAGCAGAAATTTTCTTTCGAGATGACAAGATGGTTGCTAGGTTGCCAAAGCAGCAAGGATCTAACTATCAGATGTGTTTACAAGCTTATGTGGATGAAAACATGCGACGTACAGCAGATCCCTACCGGGGAGCCGATGTGGCAAAAAGGGCCCCTGAAAATGTATGAGCAGGGAAGGCACCTGCAAGGGCAAAGTTTGTTAAGCCTGTGCAGATCACCCTTACTCATTAGGGGTGCATGAAACCCACTTACCTGGTCTCGCAGCTTTTCGCGGTGGGGGGGAGGCGCTTCGCTGCTCTCCCCCTGAAGTTCAGGCCGGGGGGGGAGGCTTCCCGCCTCGCCTGGCCGAAATTCAGGCCGGGGAGGAGGCGCCTCGCCTCGCCCAGCCGCAAAATTAAAAGTTAAAAAAAAAAAAACGCCCCCGTGATAGGCTACGTGACAATTAACGTAGCCTATCATGGCTAGATCTGCAAAGTCAGCCATGATAGGCTACATAAATCGTCACGTAGCCTATCACGGGTGACTTTAAAAAAAAAAAGCGCGTACGGATAATGGCAGCCCCCATAGGGAGCCGCCATTCGCGTTCCTTATTTGGTCGCCGTAGTCTACGTAATCTTTACGTAGACTACAGCGACCAAATAAGGAACGGGAATGGCGGCTCCCTATGGGGGCTGCCATTATCCGTACGCGCTTTTTTTTTTTAAAGTCACCCGTGATAGGCTACGTGACGATTTACGTAGCCTATCACGGCTGACTTTGCAAATCTAGCCGTGATAGGCTACGTTAATCGTCACGTAGCCTATCACGGGGGCGTTGTGTTTTTTTTTAGTTTTATTGGAATGGCGGCAGCGGCAGCCGGTCGAAAGATCGGCTGCCGCCCCCGCCCCTGACGAAGACCCGACGAACCACCGCCGGGACCCACCGCTGGGAGGGACATTCGGGAAAGGTAAGTCCCATCCCGGGGGGGGTGCGGGGGGCGGGGAGGTGCAGAGAATTTCTCCCCGAAACTTGTTCGGGGGGCCGAACACGTTGGCGCTCGGCCCCCCAAAGTTTCAGGGAGAAATTCTCCGTCAACCCTATTACTCATGTGCTGAAGCTACTATCTCCGTCCTGCAAGAATCGAACTTGAAAGGCTATAAAGTGTCAAGAGAAAAGGCTCAGATTCGCCAGACCCATGTCACCTTCTTGGGCTACCAGATTCAGAAGGGAACCAGAGACCTGAGCACTGCTCGGCTGGACGTCATACAGAAGACACCGAGGCCTAAAGACCCTCGAGAGTTGCGAGCCTTCCTTGAGCTCACCGGGTTTTGCAGAATGTGGATACCTGATTATGGAGGGAAGGCGAAGCCCCTGTATGAAGCTTTGACAAAGGAAAATATCACCCACTGGAAATGGACAAATGAAATGGAAAAGGCTTTTCTTGAGCTGAAGCAAGCCTTAGTGTCACCACCCGCTCCGGCCTTACCAGATCCCAACAAACCAGACTGGCGTTATGTACATGGAAATAAAGGAGTGGCATCGGGGGGTTTAACCCAAAGGACAGGTCCTTCCTGGAGACCTGTAGGATACTACTCCAAGACTCTGGATCCAACCGCAAAGGGATGGCCTGCTTGCTTGAGGGCCGTGGCAGCAACTGCGCTTTTAGTGGAAGAAGCCCAGAAAATTGCAATGGGAGCAGATATGGAGGTGCATACTCCTCATGGCGTACCTCAGATCCTGGGAAGCAATGGAGATAAGTTTTTGAATCCGTCACACCAGTCACGCTATGAGATCTCCCTGCTTTCAAGCCCAGGCCTCACATATACAGGCCTCACGTGCTGTTTTAAATCTGTATTTTAAACTCCTGCACTGCTGCTAGGTTTTATTGTGGTTGTATTGTTATATTGTGGTTTTAATGTTCTATATATTTTAAATTGTTTTATTGTGTGTTGTTTGGTTTTAGTTTTTGTGAACCGCCCAGAGAGCTTCGGCTATTGGGCGGTATAGAAATGAAATGAATAAATAAATAAATAAATAAATAAAATATAAGAAGAGCAATCTTTTGAATCCTGCCACCTTGCTCCCTAAGCCAGATCTAAATTGTCATGACTGTTTAGAAATGTTGTGTCAGGTGACTCTGATCAGGCCTGGCCTCACTGATTCCTTGTTACCAAAGCCAGACCTTGAGGTGTTTGTAGATGGCTCCAGCTGTGTGATAGAAGAAAAAAGATACACAGGATGCGCAGTAGTTACTCTCGAAAAGGCGCATGGAAAGAGTGCCAATCCCGAAGAAAGAAGAGGCAATGCTTTGGCAGATAAGCCTGCAAAGGAAGCCGCACAAATGGGAGGTGAGGAGGTGCATTATGAAAGAGCCCTAATCCCATATTTGAGTACAGACTTGGTTCCAATCTACTCTCCAGCTGAGAATGAGAGAGCTCTTGAACACAAGGCAAAGCAAACTGAAAATGAATGGTGGATAGTCCCAGGAGGCAAAGTGTTCATACCCAAGCGTCTTTTGAGCTTTATAGTGAGAGACTTGCACCAGGCTACACATTTAAGAAAAATTGCAATAAAAGATCTACTCATGAGACACAGCGTAGCCCCAAAATTATAAAATCCAGAAAGCAGTGGCTAATTGCCCTTTGTGCCTCGAAAACAATCCAAAGATGTTTACGCCCCCAGCTCAAATAAAAAGTCACCCATGGGCTTACTATCCTTTTTCAGAGACTTCAAATTGACTTTTCAGACTTGCCCCAGATTCATGGCTATCAATACCTGCTAGTAATAGTAAACCAATTGACCAGATGGGTTGAGGCACCTCGCACAGACAGTAGCCAAGATCCTGTTAAAAGAAGTAGTCCCTAAATTCCTGTTACCTGAAGAGATTAAATCCATTCAGAGGCCCCATTTTGTTGGACAAGTGACTTAAGCAGTGGCCCAGGCATTACAAATGAACTGGAAGCTACACCGTCTTGGAAACCTCAATCTTCAAGTGAAGTTGAAAGGATGAATCGCACTCTAAAGTCAATGCTTACTAAAATTTGTTCAGAGACTAAGTTAAAATGACCACAGGCCTTGCTAATCGCCTTGACTCGAATACCGTGCACCCCAAGGGAAGTATTAAATTGACACCCTTTAAAATGTTATATGGGCGCCCACCTCAGATGTTACCTATGGCTGATAGCTTAAATATAAACTTAAAAGTAGGGACTTTAGAGATCCAAGAATATGTTACTGCTTTGCAGTCTGCTTTGTCTTGTCTTCACAGGTTCGCAGCACCATACCAATCCTTGCCTTTGGATGCTCCAGTGCATAATTTCAGTCCTGGTAATTAGGTGCTGATCCGGTCCTAGAAAGATGAACCACTTACTGAGAAGTGGAAGGGTCCATTTCAGGTTCTACTCACCACTCACACGGCCATAAAAGTTACTGGAGGAAAGAAGTGGATCCATCACACCCGCATAAAAGCATCACCTGCACCAGAGAGGGTCACACCAGAAGCTGACCCACCTGAAGGCCACCATTGGAGTAGCAAACCACTAGAGGGATGGGGCAACTTGTAAAACAAATAAGTAAGAACTGTGATGACACTGTAATTATTGAAAAACAATTGTCAGATTCAGAACCAAACAGGGTAGGGGGTGGGCAAGTTACAGGATTGCTTACCCTGGGTTCATACCCAGGAATTATTGCACAAGAAAATAGAAAAAGCATCCTAGGCCTCACTTGCCATTTAGAAAAGACCATCAATGCCACAGCCATAATGGTAAGGGCCATGCAATCTGGAATTGAAGATCTCAGCCAGCTAGTGGCCCAATATCGGTTTGTTTTAAATTATCTCTTAGCATGCCAGAGTGGCTTCTGCACCCTAGTGAAGCAAGGGTGTAGAGTAAAGTTCCATGACTTAAACAAAACCATAGAAGATGAAATGGCCAAACTACAAGATATGATTAGACAGAATTATTCAAGAGCAAATGATCCTTGGCTATGGTTGACTTCCTGGCTCCCCGATTTTGCATGGTTGAAACAACTTGTAACTGGCGCAGTTCTGTTTGTTATGATACTATTGATGATGGTTTGCGCCTTTAAGTGTGTAGTCCACTGCTGGACCAAGGAAAAGTATGGGATTTAAGAAAAGCCGTTTGAGGGGGGAGTGTTATAGAAATTTGTAATATGTCTGTTATCCCATGATTTTATAAGCTAGGCTATGTCTGTTCTACCTCTGTGTGAGATTGCCATGCTAAACAAAGACACAGCGCCTTATCAGAGACTCAGGAATGCCAGGAACGTATTTACGTTAGAGTACAAGGCTACCTCTCTGCGCACGCCTAGATATGTGAAAGGTGCTGCCTGTCTTCTGTTTCCCTCTCAGCTAGACAAAGAGGTTAGTGCAGCGCAAGCGTAAAACAACCCCCAAAGGTCTTGCCTATATAAACTTTTGGATCACATCACTTGATTGTGACCTTTGCTGGAGCATTAGCCCCAAGGGTCGCCTTATTCTGCGGAATAAAATTGTGTTGGACCAGATCTCTGCCTCCTCTCATTCTTGGTAAACAAACTGGAAAGTCTACCAGGGAAAAGAACACAATTTTTGTAACAGTGTGGCTGCAAAAAAGGCAAATGGTCTTTTGGGCTGCATTAATAGAAGCATAGCTTCCAAATCCCGGGAAGTACTAGTTCCCCTCTACTCAGCACTGGTTAGGCCTCATCTGGAGTACTGTGTCCAGTTCTGGGCACCACACTTTAAGAAGGATGCAGACAAGCTGGAGAGGATTCAGAGGAGGGCAACAAAGATGATCAGGGGACTGGAAACAAAGCCCTGTGAAGAGTGACTGAAAGAACTGGGCATGTTTAGCCTTGAGAAGAGAAGACTGAGGGGAGACATGATAGCATTCTTCTAGTACTTGAAAGGTTGTCCCAGAGAGGAAGGCCAGGATCTCTTCTTGATCATCCCAGAGAGCAGGACACGGAATCATGGGCTCAAGTGACAGGAAGCCAGATTCCGGCTGAACATCAGGAAAAACGACCTGACTGTCAAAACAATACGACAATAGAGCCCATTACTCAGGGAGGCGGTGGGCTCTCCCACGCTGGAGGCATTCAAGATGAGGCTGGACAGCCATCTGTCAGGGATGCTCTGACCTGGATTCCTGCATTGAGCAGGGGGTTGGACTCGATGGTCTTGTAGGCCCCTTCCAACCCTACTATTCTCTGGTTCTATGATTCCTGGAGACTCTGGGCCAAACCTGGAGGGTTGGCAACGCTACTTGTAAGGCATAGAACAGAAGTAAAGAACAACATGGTAGTCCTTATATTAGCAAGTCCGGAAATGATTAATTTTAGATGGCACACCACCAAGTTAAAAGAAGCTCAGCTCCCGCTGTGGCCAGGCCAGCCTGGCTTGGCCTGCCTCTGCCAAGGAGGAGAGTGCTTGCTGCTTTTCCTGGCTTAGGATCCTCCCCTGACTGCCCCACATAGGAGCACCTTTGAGGGGATATATCTGTCTGTGTCCCTCCAGGACTGGGGGAGCAAGTACAAAAAATCCAGCTGACCTGAACCCATTTGCCTTGGAGCAGCAGCTGCATCATAAGGAACAGCGTGAAGAAGCGTAGAACAACCTGAACAATGGAGCTCATGAAACTGAAGTGCCAATCAAACTAGGCCTGGAGCTCTGCCTCTGCTCCCACCCACCCTCGCTAGGGCATCATCTCTGGCTTCCCTTCTTTGAGCGCCCAGCAGCCTCAGAAGACTGTTGTGCCACCCACATCCTCTGGATTCCCTGGCTTCGTGCCATACTGAGCCAACTGATTCACCCCATGGTACCGCGGTAAGGCAGGTGTGCCTTTGGACCTGGGTCGCTCAGTCTTCTTACACTCATGAGCAGAGCTGGCCTTTGAGCAAGGAGGATGAGTTTTCTTCTGTGGTTCTGCCATAGAACTAAGTACTTGTCCAAGCCCTGCAAAGAGCAGAGATGCTCGCTGGGTCTCACCCCTCTCCCTCGTGACTAAAGCAAGTTAGCCAAGGCAAGCAGGGTAAGGCAACAATCCACCTACTCTCCTGGTTGGCCGGGGGGCAGGGATGCCTTCCCAAACCCAAATATAGTGATGTCAGGCACTGGCTGCAAGCAAAGCCATCCTCAGGAAAGCTTCTCAGGTGCCATCCTAAGCCCAAACCTTCCTCAGCCACATAATTACTGCACCTTGTTGTAGCAGTTCTTGATGCCCCAGAGACAGAGGAGGGGGAAACCAACATCCCTCTTGGACTGACCCGAGGCCGAGGGAAGGTTGTAAACACCCAAAGTAATCCTTAGAGCAGCTTTAGATTTGGGGGGATGCAGTTGGGGGGGGCAAGTTCCCCTGCCTGTCTCTGTAATGTCTGGAATGGAATTTTGCATGTGCGATTACTAGTTTCCAGTTCCTTATCTGCATGAAAGGTCCAAAGGCGAACACAGTCGGGCCTTATTCAGGCATTATGCAAAGTGGTGAAACTCACTACATGGGCAGGAACAGGGCTGCGCTGAGTAGCCCCGCCCCCTGACATCACATGGCAATGCAGCTCCACCCATAGGCATCCACACATGCAGCGCGAATGCTTGCAGCAGGGTGGTTTTCACACGTACAGCCACGTGGGCATGTTCAGCCTCAAGTGGGCTCAAGTGACAGGAAGCCGGATGCCAGCTGAACGTCAGGAGAAACGCCCTGGCTGATAGAGCGATGCGGCAACGGAACCCATTGCCTGGGGAGGCGGGGGGCTCTCCCACGCTGGAGGCATTCAAGGCGAGGCTGGACGGCCACCTGTCGGGGATGCTCTGACTTGGGTTCCTGCACTGAGCAGGGGCTTGGACTCCATGTTCTTGTCGGCCCCTCCCAACCCGACTGTTCTATGTTCTATGACTCTGTGCACATCGGTGTCGGGAGTAGCCCAAGCCTGCTGTGGGCCCCACATTTTAGCGTCAGAATGTGATCAAGTAGTGGATGCTTTAGGACCCAGTACAGTCGTGAGAAGCCCAGGGCTCAAGGACCTAGTTTCTCATTTGATGGCAAGCTGAGGGCAGCTGGTTTAGGCCTGCTTAGGATGAGGAGTCAGAAAGACGAGAGCATCATTGTGCCTGGTTTCTCAGAGGGGAGGTCAAGGGGGCTGAACACACCTGACCAGCTGCAAGTTTCGAACTTGCACGACATGCCTACCGCTAAAAAAGCTGATCGCCTCTCTGTTGGAATCAAGCAGGC
Organism: Heloderma suspectum; assembly: GCF_057233095.1. Lineage (NCBI taxonomy): Eukaryota > Metazoa > Chordata > Lepidosauria > Squamata > Helodermatidae > Heloderma > Heloderma suspectum. The sequence goes on along the minus strand of NC_139469.1, from coordinate 37,180,023 downwards.
GGGGGGAGACTGAGCTACGGAAGGAGAGGGTTCAAACCTGTTCCATGGGGATGGAAGCCTCTGTAGAAAGCAGAAGAGAAACACCTTCTTTAACGTACTGCTGGCTTAAAAGACTTTGTAGCTTTAATTTTCGTGAACCACCCAGAGAGCTTCAGCTATTGGGTGGTATAGAAATAAGTAAATTAATAAACAGACCCCCATATTTAAGCTGGGAGAGAAGCTGCAGAGCCTTTGCTGGAAAGATTCATCTTTCTTGCCTGAAACCCTTTCACTTGGGCTTTTCACCGTCTGAGCTCCACGTTCTCACTTGGACTCTCCATCAAAACTGGACCCTTGTCTGATTAAACCTTGTGACAGGAACGACGGCTGTTTTCTATCCAGAGATTGGGCCATGTTGTTCCATCTAACGTAACCACCTGGGATTGTATGTGATCTAGGGGCTCCTAAGCCCTTCGCGCAAGGCCAGGCACAGTCTCTGATCACTGGGAAGTGCTAACAGCTGGAGTTGGTGGAGAGTCCCAGCCTCTCGGAGGCCAGGGCAGCCCACCCAGGGGCTGATCAAGTGACTGGCTGAAGGAAAATCTGCCGTGGGTTGACACGGCTGGGCTTTAAAAGAGAGCCGAGGCGTGGGGGTCTCCCTTCATCCTGGTGGTTCCAGACATGCTGATGGCTGGTTGCTATCCTAGGAGACCCATAGGTATGTTAAGGATAGGCCGAGTAGCTTTATTATTTTGCTTAGGTGTGTGTTCATAAAGCCCTCTGTGCATGTTTAAGTAATTTGACTTTGTACCTTGCCGCTTCCATTCTTCCCTTTCCCTCTTCCCCTTTATTTGGATCTTAATAAACCTTTCTCAAGATTATGCTCAAAATCCTACAAGCTAGGCTTCAGCGGTATGCGAACCGAGAACTACCAGAAGTACAAGCTGGGTTTCAAAGAGGCAGAGGAACTCAAGATCAAATCGCCAACATTCACTGGATCATGGAGAAAGCAAGAGAATTCCAGAAAAACGTCTATTTCTGCTTCATTGACTACGCTAAATAGGGATGTACGAAAGTCACTTACCTTTCCGCGGATTATGTTGATGGGGGGGGAGGCGTTCCGTCTCTCCCCCCGGAATCCTCGAAAGGGGGGGGAGGCGATCCGTTCCTCCCCCCCCAGAATCCTCCACGGCTGGCTGTGCTCCGCGGCAGCTCCACGGAGCAGCCGGCCAGGCCCAGCCAGGCCAGAGCCGTCCGCAGCCGGATTTCTGGCCATGGAGGGCTCTGGGGGGGGGGGATGCGTACGCAAATGGCGGCGGCTACAGCTGCCGCCATTTCTGTTCCTTATTTTTTGCCGTCTTAATCTACGTAAATATTTACGTAGACTGACAGCGAAAATAAAGGGGAACGCAAATAGCGTAGCAGGCACTATTTGCGTCCCTTTTTGATTCACCGTTTTAGCCTATGTAAATATTTACGTAGGCTAAAACGGCGAATCAAAAAGGGACGCAAATAGCGCCCGCTACGCTATTTACGTTCCCCTTATTTTCGCCGTCTTAGTCTACGTAAATGTTTACGTAGATTAAGATGTGTCAAAATAAGGAACGCAAATGGCGGAAGCCGTAGCCGCCACCATTTGCGTACACGTTCCCCCCCCGAGCCCTCCACGGCTGGAAATCCGGCTGCGGACAGCTCTGGCCTGGCCGGGCCTGGCCGGCTGCTCCGTGGAGCTGCCGCGGAGCACAGCCAGCCGTGGAGGATTCCGCCATTTGCGTACACGCATTTTTTTCCCCTTTAAATCAGCCATGATAGGCTACGTAAACATTTACGTAGCCTATCACGGTTTTTTTTTTTACTGGAAATGGCGGCAGTGGCAGCCGGTTGGAAGACCAGCTGCCGCGGCCGCCACGGCCACCGCAGCCGCAGCCGCCACAACACTGCCGAACCGCCGCCGGAGCTGCTGCCGCCAGGAGGATTCGCCCAAGGTAAGTCCCGTCCCGGGGGGAGACCGTTTCGCCACCAATTTTGGAGGGCCGAATGTGCTGGCATTCGGCCTCCCCGAGATTCGTGGCGAAATTCTCTGACATCCCTACGAAGAGTCAGACATGACTGATCAACTGAACAACAACAACAAACCTTTCTCAAACCTTTAGTTGGTGTGATTTCTCTGCATAACCTCGGTGCTAATTTCAGTGCCACTTAGCCTAGGAGGGGGGCTACTGAGTATTTTGGGGGACTGGAAGTCTGGGTTTGGCCAGACTTATTTTGATAGGAGAGCTGGAATCAGTTCCAGAGCGGTCCTACCTTGCAGGAAGGTTGGAGCTGGTTCTGGTGATCCTTCACACCTTGTGTTGTTAAGAACTTGCCTGGAACTATCCTGAACCCTGGACTTAGTCTACCAGGCACCACAGACCAGAGAGGCCCTGCATGGGACCCTCCGCTGCCTGGTGCTCTCTCTCGCCTGGACTTATGGTCATTTTAATTGCCCAAGATACTGACTTTCCGGGACTTATCATGAATTATGAGCTCAAGACCTGCCCTGAAACTGTTACTGGGAGGTGGGGCAAGGGCTGGCAAGCCTGTGTTGGGAATCATAGAATCATAGAATAGTAGGGTTGGAAGGGGCCTACAAGGCCATCGAGTCCAACCCCCTGCTCAATGCAGGAATCCAAGTCAGAGTGTCACCTTAGAAACCACAATGCTCCCTTGCCTGGACTTACGTCCCTTGGTTTGGGGTCTGCTGTGACACACGTACCATAGAAATTCCAACACAGAATCTATTATTGGATTGATCTCTGCCTGTCTGTGTACATTCTAATTTTGTAACTTGCTCTTAGACCACCTCTTGAATTGCTTGGAATGTTTTCTTGCCTGGATTTATCATGGCCCTTGATCTTGCCTTGTATTCTGAATCATAGCAATCCCAACTTGGAAACCATCATTGGACTGAACTCTGACACAGTTGTAGTTATTAGCCTTGAACTGTTTCTTGAACTAAGCAATGTGCCTATAACTTTCGCTTTAGCTATATGATTTATAAAAAAATACTAAGCACTAAACTTTTGCAATGAGATTTGCTAAAATAAAGAGTCTCACTGATTTTGGTGTTCTGTGTCAGAGTGCCAGAGTGTGTGCCAAAAAAGAGCCCCCCCCCCAACAGTTAGCTTTCACGTGATTGAGAGCCCCTATCATGCAGGGCAGAGCTACTCTGTGATGTGATGTCAAGGGGTGGGGCTACTTGGTGCAGCCCTGTTCCTGCTCACATCGTGAGTGAGAGAAACAAACTGCCCCCCTCCCAACCTCACAGCTCACTACAGAGTCGTCGTGTAGTGTCCAGACCAAACTCCGCTCCGCCAAAATGTAGCCACCGCCACAACACCGAGCTGCGGTTTGATCAGGTGGTAGAAGGATTACCTGGCTCAATGCACCGTTACCAGGGTACACCCGATTGTACAACAATCTTCGAGGAGGCTCCTCCCATGTACCCCACTACAGGGTGAAATGTGAACTTTGTAGTTTGGACATTTTTATGTATTTTGTATTATGGAGAACTGTGCAATAGAGAGTACCAGGCCCCTGTGCTACCTATTCTCCATGTATGCATGAAGTTCACAGGCACACTTAGTTATCCAAAAGTGCCTTACTGACCAAAAACACAGCTATGCTCTTCTCTGTGTCTTTCTTAAAAATTTTGCCTGGAAATCTGTGCCAACCTCCTCTAGAAGAATTCATTTCATAACCAGGTTTTTAACAGTGGCATGCTGCAGAGGCCATGTGGGAGTGGGTAACATTAATGGTATTTCACTGCTGCTGCGCCCCCCCCCCCAATTATGGATCATAAACCATTTGCAGAGACAAGCCATAAAATTCAGCTTAATTGGTGGGCAAAAGGCCTCTCGGTTCTCCTGGCTGATTAACACTGACAGCAGCAGTGCCTCATGTGAGTCTCTGGCTGCATGCTGCTCAGTGGGATGCTGATGTGAGAATATGTGCAAGGCACAAATCATCGCATGCACCCACTGCCCTTTGCTGACGATGGATCAGGGATGGGAGATCAGTGTGCTGTGACTGGGCAATTTGCCCCAGCCCTTTACAGCAAGGCTGTGCTGGGTGGTGAGGGAGGGCTACTCCTCAGCTCCTCTGACTGGCCCACCAGCCTCTTTCTCCTTTAATACTACACAGCACAGATACTCTGCCTCAGAAAGAGGGAAAGGTGGATACATGGCTGGCATTAAATAAAATACATTTTTATTCTGGAACAAGATCACTGTGGTTTTAGAAGGCAATTTGCATAAACAGACAATGTGGCTATAAACAATTTCAGCAGTATCTGGTATTGCCATATAGAGTAACACACTCAAAATACAATTAAAGGCCCTGTCAGGAGGGAAGATGATGATAAAAGAACAAGCCTTTGATTACATCTCAAATAAAGAGGAAGTCCAGTTAATTTGTCATCTGTTTTGCCATCCGATGCTCCATGGCTGCAATAGAGTGACTTGGGGAAAAACCTTGTTCCTTTATCATTTCCCCCCCCTCCAAATAGATTTCTTCTTTATTAAAACTGACTTTAACAGAGTTGGTATGAAAGCCCCAGGAAGCCCCAAGGCCCCTTGCCACGGCAGGGAAGGGGGGGGGGAGCCGAGGCCTTCCATTATGTGGCTGTGCCACCCCAGTGCCTCTGATCAGTGGCACTGGGGCAGCGGCAGCGAAGCTGCGTGTCAGGGAGGTGGGTGGAGCTACCTTGGAAGAAGGCAGAAGCTTGGCAGAAGCACCTTGGGCCACAGCAGAAGGGCGAGACTTGGCAGCAGTCAGGCAGCAACTCCAGCCGACGGCAGGCGAGCCTGAGTGGCACTCTTCCCCAAAGCTCCCGCTTCCCACTCTGGCCCAGGTGGACCTCGATGTGCCCCAGTACAATGCAGACCGCCATGGTGAAGCAAGCGATTAGCCCAGGTAGGGATGTAACACCAACAAAAGGGGAGAGATTTCCATTTACTTGAACTGCATCTTTCTCCTGAAAATGGAACAAGGCTGCAGAAACATTTGAAACCCCATTCAATGGGCGTTGGACTCGATGGCCTTGTAGGCCCCTTCCAACCCTACTATTCTATGATTCAATGTAGAATGAAGTTTGTACAGATGATTTAGTGCACTGAGCAACTGGAGGTAATTTTCCTCATCCTTTCTCTCTCTTTGAAGTATGATAGGAGATTTGGGATGCTTGGCAGATACTTAACCATAACTCTTCAGTAGCCAGGGTTCTTCAGTTTCCAACATGATCAACGACTTCCTTTCTGAAGTTGACCAAAATGTCAGTGGGAGGAGAAACCTAAGGAGCGACCAAGTTCCAGTGAGCATTGCATGACTAATTTTATTGGGCTGTTGCTTCAATCTCCACTGGGACGGGACATGTTAGTGTTGAATGACAGGAGCCACTCTGCATGCTTCCAGGCACCAGGGGGCGATCGAGAGCACATCGCATCGACAGCTGCTCGTCGTCCCCCCCTTGTTGCCCTGTATCTCGACTGGCTCCTTTCCCCTCCCCTCCCCTCCCCTCCTCCCCCTGCCTCTGCAATGGGCCACACATGCTCCCTCCGGGAGGGACGCAAGGATCCATGTCTCACGCCTTCGCTCACTTGCCCTCACGCACCTCGCTTTAGGGGATGCTTGTCGTTAAATAGCGCTGGGGAGCCTTCTTCGACGGTGTGTATAGAAGCACCGATGAAGTAAGTTGCTTTGAACGCCTTCTTCGCTGGCTCTGGTCATTTATTCCCTCGGGCACAGTTCAGAGTGCTGGTTATGGCCTATAAAATCCCCATACACCTCCAGACCAGGCTACCTGAGAGGCCGCTTTCTCCCATACAAGCCTGCCTGGGCTTCAAGATCTTCTGTGGGGGCCCTTTTCTTGGTCCAACTGCCCTCAGAGGCACGTTGGGTAGAGACGTGTGAGAGAGGGCCTTCTCAGCAGCGGTTATGTTCCGGAGCAATTTATCCCTCATAGAATAAATCCTGGTGTGTGCCAGCCTTGCATTGCTGTAACGTCCCCTGGCAGGAGTGGCTGCAGCTGTGGCACCGGGTTGGCAACCAATCTCCTCCCTTCACCATCCACCTTCGGTGAGGAGGGGGAGGGGCTCTGTGGGCTGGAGGTGGCGGCCTGTCCCGTTTGCCGAGCATCACTGATGAGGGGGCATCATCAGCCATCTAATTTTTTTAATGGTATTTGCCAGTGTTCACCTCCAGAGGTCCACAGCTGCAGTTAATACATTTTTCTCCTAAACTGTTCCTGCAAGGGTCCAGAGTTTCATAAGTGTGCATTGAGAAAACAGGTTTCACAAAACGAGTGACCCCTGGCCGTGCACACCGAGCCCCTGCTTTCACGCAGACTCCAGTTCAGCACTTCAGAAATGGCCCTCTTGTGTCCCGGACAAGCTGGAGGTGGCCTGCTTCGCCTTGGCCTGAGCTGAGCTTCAGAAATCCACGGGTTCACGCTTCCCACTGAATATCATGAGATATCCAAAAATAGCTATAACTTTTCCCTCTTGCACAAAATTGGATAATAGTTGCAGGCGCCATAGCCCCTTAAGAGGGGATTACACTTGCCCAATGACAGAAAAAGAGGTGCACAGTTTTTTCTGTTAAGCACATTTATATTTTGAATTTTTTTGTAAAGGGAACTGCCAATAACTTTTTATTTCTGGGCGGAAGTGTTTGAAAATTGCAGGGATATTTGCCCCCTCTGAGGTGATCAAGTCTACCAAGTTTCAAAACAATAGCTGGGGGGGGGGCATACAAGAGTAGCCTTGATATTTTGAGGGTCTCCAAAAGAGGATGTGCTTATCCCCCTATATTCCTTGTGGACCATTGATCTGAAAATAACAGACAGCCTTAAAGTATCTCTAATTAAGAAACTTATGCCAAAGATTCAGAAGGGTAGGTAGGTGTTGTGGTAAACTAACGTAAGGCTTTTTCATAATGAAGTCTGGTGGTGTTTCAGAGTGCACAGCTCATCGGCCCACCCTTGCCCTCCTCTGAAGCTAGGGGTGGACGAAAGTCACTTACCTGTTGTCGAAGCTTGTTCGCGGTGGGGGGGAGGCGCTTTGCTACTCCCCCCGCGAAGTTCAGGCCGGGGGGGGAGGCTTCCCGACTCGCCCGGCCGAAATTCAGGCCGGGGAGGAGGCTTCCTATCTTTACGTAGACTACGGCGAAAATAAGGGCAACGCAAATAGCGTTGCCCTTATTTTCGCCGTAGTCTACGTAAATCTTTATGTAGACTACAGCGACCAAATAAGGAACGGGAATGGCGGCTCCCTATGGGGGCCGCCATTATCCGTAAGTGCTTTTTTTTTTTTTAAGTCACCCGTGATAGGCTACGTGACGATTTACGTAGCCTATCACGGCTGACTTTGCAAATCTAGCCGTGATAGGCAAAAGGAGAAGGGGACGGCAGAGGATGAGATGGCTAGATAGCATCACGGATGCAATGAATATGAACTTGAGCACGCTCCGGGAGAGAGCGCAGGACAGGAAGGCCTGGCGTGCTATGGTCCATGGGGTCACGAAGAGTCGGACATGACTGAACGACTGAACAAAACAAAAAAGCCTATCACGGGGGCTTTTTTTTTTTTTTTTATTGGAATGGCAGCGGCAGCAGCCGGTCGAAAGACTGGCTGCCGCTCCCGCCCTGCACGAACACCCGCCGAACCGCCGGCCGGACCCGCCGCCGGGAGGGACATTCGGCAAAGGTAAGTCCTGTCCCGGGGGGGGTGGAGAATTTCTCCCCGAAACTTGTTCGGGGGGCCGAACACGTTGGTGCTCGGCCCCTCGAAGTTTCGGGGAGAAATTCTCCGCCATCCCTATCTGAAGCACAGTGATTGAAGCCCCCAATAAAATGTGCCCTATGATTAGAAGGTGGACCTGCCAGTCACTCAACCACACTCCCTCCCTGGCCTCTCCACCTTCATCTGTGTTTCAAGAAATTAAATCAAAGGATGCTATTTTTGGAGACACAGTGTCTGTCTTTCTGAAGCTGAATTGAGAACTGTGCCCAGCTTCAGTTCTGGCCACTTTGGAGGGAAGCCAACATCAGCTCCAAAAGCACCAGAAATGGTCCAAACGGGACCCATTTGGCTCGTGCTTCTGCCGGATCCAATGCACATCCCTGCTGACTATGCAGCTTTACAGTGCCACAAACAAAACAGCAGCAGGTTGGAGGAGGAGGGCAGCAATCAGCCTTTCCCCACAGCGCTCCTCCCTCCCCCTGAAGGGCCCCTCTCCTCCTCTCCCTCCCTCTCTCTTCCTTGCCCAGTGAAGTGGGGCAGCGAAATCAATGCTGCTTCCCCGCGCCCCCTGCCCCCTTCGGAAAAAAAGTATGAAATGTCTTTTCAAGCCTTCCCGATTATACCCTTTTCCTCTTAATTTCCTTGCCTCAAAAAACTACTTGCTGACAACCTGACGATATGCACATCCACTTAGAAGTGAGTCACATTTTCTCCAGTGGTGTTTTCTCCTGGGGAAGGGGGGCAACAGGAGTCTTGTACTTGAGGACATGCCAATAGAAGTTATGGAGGGGGCTTAGCTCTTGAGTTGGTTTGCAGGGGGATGGGCAGTGCTTTTTGGAGGAGCGGGAGAGGGGAACAAAATGCGTGCATTCAGCCATGGTTTTCAGACGCCCCAGGGCAGCAGGGCTCATCTTGCAACTATTCCTCCCACTTTGACTGCAGTGCAAGCCCTGCGAAGGGCAGGTGTGGCGCAAAGTTGCATTATGAAGCGACACACCTGCACTCAGGTGACCTTTGAGGCTCCTCCTTCATTGACGGCCCCCTGCATCGGTGTGTCTGTGGCACTCGGCCGGAGATCCTGCGCTCTCGTCATCATGTGTATCCCCTGAGCAGCCTTGGCATCTGGGAAAAACACCAGTGCAGCGGCACCTCCCAAACGTCCGGGGGCTCAGTGTGGGTCCTGCCTGGCCGGTCCCCCCTTGCTGTCCTTCTGCGGCAGCAAGACTCGTTCATTCAGACAGGCCTTTGGCACGTGAGCTGGTCTGTGGCAGAAGGGCTGGCGTGCTGTGGTCCACGGGGTCACGAAGAGTTGGACATGACTGAACAACAACAGCAGCAAGCAGCATCTGACCTGACTCCTCTATTGATTTTAGAAGTTTAGTTCCCTGGCCACAAAGGTTCTCCTTCCCCGCATTAGAGTCCCTGTTAGCTCCTGCACCCAGCTGGGTTGGAGTGAGGTGACCTCTTTACCTGCTCTCCATTGCTCCCATACAGACACCTGCTCAAAAGAAGTTATCACCATCACTGGTCCGGAGAGCAGGTGTTCCTCCTGGTAGTGTGGGGTCCGACCCAGCTGCCAAACCCCAAACGTGCTGGCAATGCTCGTGGTGCCTTTCCAATATGCTCCCCACTTCCCCAAGGCAAACCCCAGCCTGTTGCCACATCTCTGGCACACCTTGCCCCAGCTCTTCAGATGTCTCAGCTGTCCCTTCTTCTCTTAAAGGTCAGAGTCTTTGGGGGTAGAAGATGAACACTTCTACATGTGTCCTAAAATACTGTGCTTTCTTTCAGCAACAGAACCTCTTCCAAAGGCTGTCCACTCTGCATTTCACTTTGTATTGCTACTTATCTCCAGCACTGCCATTGTGCGTGTCCTGATCTCCCCAAAGGTCCAGCTGCAGCCTTGGAGTGTTTCGAGGAGAGGAGCAGTGATGCTGATGCTGTGGATGCAGCTGAGTCAGGGGGGCTCTGCCATGATGCTGCTAGGGAAGCTCAGCCCCCCTCCCAAATAACACCATACAGGGGGAAAAGTGGGACTAAATGCCACCCACGCTGTCTGACCCCAGAGCCTGGAGTAGCCATGTACCAGGAGTGCCTCAGGGTGAGGGAGTTATGCAGAGCTGAAAACAAAGTTCACAGGCCAGTCGCGGGGGGTGCCTGTGACAGCTCCCACCCCCTGACCTGCCTCACAGGCAGAGGTGGGGTGCAAAGAAGGTGGCCTGAAGTGGTTGCACAGCTCACTCTTGTGAGCCCCACCCTGCAGGCATGTGTGTGTGTGTGTGTGTGGGGTCTCTAGCATCCCAACAGACTAAGGCATCTGCTTGCCTTAATAGCGGGGGGAAAGAGGGGTGGGGAACAACAAAAAGGCCCCTGGCACAGAGCTCCTTCACCCACAGAGGGGAAGGGAGGACTTGTTCAGTCATTCAGTCGTGTCCGACTCTTTGTGACTCCATGGACCACAGCACGCCAGGCCTTCCTGTCCTGCGCTCTCTCCCAGATAGGGATGGCAGAGAATTCCGCCACGGATCTCGGGGAGGCCGAATGCCAGTGCATTCGGCCCCCCGAAATCTGTGGCGGAACGGCCTGCCCCCCCGCCCCCCCCCCGCAGATCCCCCCGGGACGAGACTTACCTGGGGCGGATCTTCCGGGCGGTGGCGGTGGCTCCGGCGGCAGCTGTGGCAGCTGCGGTGGCTGGTCTTCCAACTGGCTGCTGCTGCCGCCATTTGCAGGTTTTTGGGGTTTTTTTTACACCCACGTGATAGGCTACGTAGGTTTTTATGTAGCCTAAAACGTCTGGGTAAAAAAAAAAAACGGCCGCCGCCATTTGCGTATGCCTTTTTTTTTTTTAACCAGTAAAAATGTACGTAGCCTAAAACGACTGGGTTAAAATAAAATAAAAAGGCATACGCAAATGGCTGTGGCTACAGCCACCGCCATTTGCATTCCTTATTTTGGGCCGTCTTAGTCTATGTAAATAATTACGTAGACTAAGACAGCGAAAATAAGGGGAATGCAAATAGCGTCCACTATGCTATTTGCGTTCCACTTATTTTCGCCGTCTTAGTCTACGTAAATATTTACGTAGATTAAGATGTCAAAAATAAGGAATGCAAATGGCGGCGGCCGTAGCCACAGCCATTTGCGTACGCGGTTCCCCCCCCCCCCCAGAGCCCTCCGCGGCCGGAAATCTGGCTGCAGATGGCTCTGGCCTGGCTGGGCCTGGCTGGCTGCTGAGCCGGCCAAGGAGGATTCCGGGGGGGGGGGGAGGAACGGAGCGCCTCCCCCCCATCCAGGATTCCAGGGGAGGGATGGAGCACCTCCCCCCCCACCATCAGCATAATCCGCGAACAGGTAAGTGATTTTCGTACATCCCTACTCCCGGAGCGTGCTCAAGTTCATATTCGTTGCATTGGTGAAGCTATCTAGCCATCTCATCCTCTGCCGTCCCCTTCTCCTTTTGTGTTCAGTCTTTCCCAGCATCAGGGTCTTTTCCAGGGAGTTTTCTCTTCGCATTAGGTGGCCAAAATATTTGAGCTCCCAAAAACAAACAAACAAACAAACAAACAAACAAACAAACGGCATTCGGAGCAGCTATGGAGCACCAAAGGAGTCAAAAAGCCTTCGCAACGGCTGCTCCGGGTTCCACTTTGTGCGCATGTGCTTTTACAGTACCAGGGGGGCGGGCAGCAAGGGCCACACGTTGCCCATCCTGGTCTGTAGTGTCCCACAATGTGCTGCCTCTTCAACATCTCCATGAAGCCACTGGGAAAAGTCCTCTGGAGCCTTGGGGTGAGAGGCCAGCGATGTGCTGGCGCCACTCAGCTCCACTGGTCTTTGTCCCCTGACTCCAAGTAAGCTGCTGACACCCTTGAACGTTGCCCAAGTTTGGTAATGGTCTGGACGAAAGCAAACAAGCTGAGATTAAACCCAGAAAAGTTTCTTCTGTTACTGCTGTGTTTTTAATTGTGTTTCAATGCATTTGTTTTGTTATTGTTTTAGTCAAGTTTTATTTATGATTGTAATTACCGCGAGTCCCATCTTTCTTGGCAGAAAGGTGGGGTAGAAATGAAATAAAGAGAAAGCAGGTGCTGTTGGTCAGTAGAAAGCCTAACTCGGGGACTGGAATTCAGCCTATTTTGGAATGGGCTGTGCGCCTCTGAAGGATCAGGCTGTGGCGTGGGAGAGCTCCTCACTCCTATGCTGTCCCTGGACCTGCAGGTGGCAGCAGCAGCAAGGGCCCGGGAGCATTTGCATATCTGCATCTAGTGTACAGCTGCAGCTGTTCCTGAGTCGGTTTGATCTGGGAATAGTTGTTCACCCCTTGGGTAGGTCACAGTTAGACTGTTACAATGCTCTCTACATGGGGCTACCCTTGAAGAGTGTCCAGAAGCTTCAGCGGATTCAGAATGCGACAGGTAGGCTGCTAATCGGTGCACGGTATCAGGATCATATCACTCCAATACTGAAAGGTCTGCACTGGTTGCCAGGTGTTTTCCAGGCTCAATCCAAGGTGCTGGTGTTTGAGCTCAAAATGGCTCAGGGCCAAGCTACCTGAGGGACCGCCTGTCTTGGTATAAATCGCTCATTTATTAAGATCAGCAGGAGAGGCCCTTTTGGAGACACCCTCATTTACAGAGCCCCGCTTGCCAAGCCTGTGGGAAAGGGCTTTCTGCTGTGTTGCTCCCAAATGCTGGAGCGCGCTCCCTCTAGAGCTGTAACTGAAAGGGAGCAGGATCACCCTTGTCCCTTTCTCCCTCTCTGTGCCCACTCTGGACATACAGTTCTCTTTCTCTGGCCCAGTTCGCACGTAACAAGAAGCCACCATGGATGAATTTCACTGTGGGGCTTCTCATCGCAGCTGCTGCCACCATTTTGAATGTTTGGGGAATAGGGGCCACACTGTGGCTTTTCATTACGTGTGAACCGGGCAAGGGTGGGCCACTGGGGTGGGTGGCAAGCCACCCGCCACCCCAACGTCCATGGATTCTGGGTGGCCTGTCACCACCCCGACAGCCCACCCTTGCTAGGTCTGCATGCGACCAGGAGCCAAGGCTTGCCCCGCCTGCCCCGAACAGCCGGACTTGCATCCACCGCCACAGCGAGGCGCCCTGCAGGGAGGTTCACCCCTGGCGGCTCCTCCTCCTGTGTGAACCGGGTCAACGTGTTATTAATTCATCTCCCCCACATCTGCACTTTGAAGGCCTCCTTCTGGCGGGGGGGGGGAGTTGCTCCTTTCTCCTCTTTTTGCGCCTCCCTCCATTCATCCTCCAGCCAGAGAGCGTTCCCGGGGGACGCCTGGGCCTCGTCGCCAAAGGTGCCAGCGCTCCGCAAGCTGCTTGTGCAGAGGCTTTGCTACGCTCGCGCCCAAGTGCAGTGCCGGGTTTGGCCCCCTCCCTCGGGGAGCCTCCCTTCTCCCCACCGTGGCCGCCTGCTGTTGCTGCTCTCCTCCTCCTCGCTACCAGTTGCAGGACAGGCAGAGAGCCAGTGAGCAGGGCGGCCGCACATCTCCGGCTCCCCCCGCCGCCTCTGCTTGATTTCTCCCTCAGCCCTTGTTTCTTAACCTTAGTAAAGCTTCCAAATTCAAATCTAGGGTTTGACTGTATACTTTGCTGGATGTTCCCTGCATGCCAGACTGCTCTTCCATGCTATGGGTTCAGATTTCGGCATATACAGCTGGGCAGGGACGTTGCTAGGTACTTACAAGATCTAGGGCACAGGCCCATGACAGACATTTGAATGTGCTTTTATATACATTTAGAATTATTGGAATGTATTTAAATTTCACAGATATTGGTAAAAATAACAGTAAAATAAAGAGCACCTCTGATCTTATGCAGAAGGCTTTTCTCTGACCACTGAGCAATTTCAGCCTCCCCTCCAAACACATTTAATAATGATGGAATGTATCCACACAGATTAAAGGCTCAGTGTTCCATTTTTAGAGATTAAGCACTGACCACACCTATTACTGAAAAACTAGAACCAAGTCACATGCATTCTGTCCCCCTCCAGGTAACAATCCCTCATCAGTTTTCCATCATCCAGCAGCTCTTCAGGCACGTTCACACGATCACTGGGGTGTGTGTGTAGGACTGTTGCACAAAATGCTAGTTTCGCCCCCTGGAGGCTAGTCCAATTTGCCCCAAAGAGGAGAGTCAACTTCAGGCTGGGTCCAACTCGATTTTATTGTTTGCAAACAGTTCGACAAAGGAGCTCACGCTCAAAGCAGAGTCGACCCTGGGCAACCTCCGCGCTACAGTTTTATCACTTAGCTTGCATTCCTTAGCCAGCGTGTTACTTTTGATTGGTTGCCAGCAGTTTGCTTAGCAACCTTATCTTAGGGTTACTGTCTGCTCATTCTAGGCATGCGCAGCTCTTACAGTACTATGTGCTGCTTAAGACACATACAATGGCTTTTAGGTTACATTTTTACTACAATTCCCCCCTCAAAAGGCTTTTCTCAAATTTATACTCTCTTTGGTCCAGCAGTGGACTACGCACTTAAAGGCGCAAACTATTATCGCTGTGGCATTGACGGTTTTCTCTAAACAGCAAGTGAGGCCTGGGACGCCCTTGTTCTAGCTACTAGAATGTGGACAACAAAAACACTTTTTTTTTGAACTTTTGGAACTCAGTTTTGTTCCGTTCATCAGGAACCCTTGAAACGAGAGCGCCCCCTTTCTGTAGAGCTACTTGAGTCCTTTCAGGGGTTCATTATTCCAACGGTGACCTTCAGGTGGGTCAGCTTCCGGTGTGACCCTCTCGGGTGCAGGTGATGCCTTTATTCAGTGTGATGAATCCACTTCTTTTTTTTTGGCGACTTTCATAGCAATGGGAGTGGTAAGTAGGATCTGAAACAGACCCTTCTGCTTCTTGGTAGGTGGTTCATCTTTCTAGGACTGGATTAGCACCCAATCGCTGGGATTGAGATTATGCACTGGAGCATCTAAAGGCCAGGATTGGTGCGGTGTCGCAAACCTGTGAAAACAAAACAGACTGCAAAGCAGTAACATAACCTTGAATCTTAAAACTTTTACTTTTAAATTCACATTTAAGCTATCAGCCATAGGTAATATCCGAGGTGGGCACTTGTGGAACGTTTAAAAGGTGTCAATTTAATACTTCCCTTGGGGGCGCACCATACTTGAGTCAAGGTGATTGGCAAGGCCTGTGGCCTTTCAACTTAATCTTTAAACAAATTCTAATGAGCATTGTCTTTAAGGTGCGGTTCATCTTCTCAACTTGACTTGTAGATTGAGGTTTCCAAGGGGGGTGTAGCTTCTAGTTAGTTTGTTATGCCTGGGCCACTACTTGCGTCACTTGTCTAACAAAATGGGGCCCCTGATTTGATTCACTCTCTTTAGGTAACAAGAGCTTAGGGATTACTTTTTAACAGGATCTTGGCTACTGTCTGAGCGGTGCAGTCAATTGCTTTTATCATTACTAGCAGGTACCGATAGCCATGAGTCTGGGGCAACTCTGAAAAGTCAATTTGAAATCTCTGAAAAGGATAGTAAGCGCATGGGCGACTTCTCATTTGAGCTGGGGGCTCAAACATCTTTGAATCATTTTTGAGGCACAAAGGGCAGTCAGCCACTGTTCTCAGGTCTTGGTCCAACCTGAAGGAGGTGCTATCTGCCTCGGGCGCACTCAAAATCGGGGTGCTAAAGGGGGATGATCCCTTTATTAGCTAACCATAATTTTTGAACTTCTCAATGAGCGGCTTCAAGCCTGCACAGGTGGCTTTTTTCAGAGGATACTGCCTCACGCACACAGGGCTCTCCCTTTTTAAAGAAGATTTTAATTTGTGTTATGCATTTGCTCGGGCAGGGGTTCTGTCTGCCCACACACATGGATCAACATTCTCTAAAATCTCAGTCCCTTTGGCCTCTGACACAATCTTGATTGCTTGAAGGGCCATTCGATAATTTGAGCCCTGCATTGCTGGCAGCTGTACTACAATCTGATTATCACGGAAGAAGATTTTAGCTTGCAGTTTTGTTAACAAGTCCCGCCCCAAGAGGGCAACCAGGTATGCAGATGAAACTACAAAGGCATGTTCCAGTATGTTATTTCCAGTCTTCGTGAGGAGGGGCTTACACAGGGGCAATTTAGTGTGTTTTTTTTTTCCCCCTTTAATTTCTTCTATAGTTACATGCTTTCCACTTTTTCTTGCCGGGGGGCTTCACAGGGATCATAGAAAATGTGGCTCCAGTATCTACTAGGGCTTTACAGTCTTCGCCACCAACCCTTACTTTTACCTTGGGATTCTCCCGAGCGTTTGTTCGTAGGGTGGTGGCCCTTCAGCTAGACTCCCCCCCACTGGAGGACCCTGCCAGCATTTGGCAGCCTTCAGGGTGAGTCTCTTTTCTCTTTTCTTTCAGCTCTGGACAATCTTTCTTCCAATGTCTCTTCTCTCGGCAATACGCACATTTATTGAGCCCCGGTTGGCCCTTTCCTTTTCTGCCCCCCCCCCCCTCTGGTCACTTCTGTGCTCTCAAGCTGCTGTTTATATCTCCGCCCATGGTGGCTGCCAGCATTGCCTTTTCCTTTTTCCAGGAATGGCACTTTTTTATGTGCTCTCATGTGCACCATAGCTCTAAAAACTTCATGATCTGGGGTCTGATAAGGCTAAAGTAGGCGGTGATATTAAGGCTTGCTTCAATTTAAGAAAAGCCTTTTTTATTTTAATTGTCCACTTCTAGTGGGTAATATTTATGTTAAAGCTTCATACGGGGGCTTCACCCCTTTTTATGGCTACTATAGCCTCCCTCTTGTAACAGGCACACTTATCTTTTGGCTTGCCTGTTCTGCAAATCATGTTTCAAATTCTCTGTGCCATGCACCAGTTTTAACTCTTTGTTTTCTCTGCAAGTTAGGCTGTTTGCCATTGCTTCGACAGAGACTCGCTTGCTTAGATCTTCAACGATACACATTTGGGATAAGCTTTCTTTCTTTTTTTAAGCCTTTTTGTCTGCTACTTTCTTCTGCCTTCTTTTATACCTTTTTCATATCATTAAAGTCTAACACCATGACTGGAAAACATTTGTTTTGTATAGTAGGGCATGGTGGAGCAGATCTAACCATTATACTGCTCCTCTGACTGCATGGTCAGGGCCCATCAAAATCAAGGGAAGGGCGTTCTCATATGTGGAAAGAATTCCAAGCCACCATTTTTGCATCGGCAACTCCACACTGCATGAGTTTTGGCAGAGTGTCAGGTTTGCCTCTGAGCAAATGGAACGTCAGAACAGTTCAGATTTTGAGAAAGAGCTGGAACACATGGGGCAGGAACTTTCTTAGGCTTCAGAAACACAGCTGGGCTTAGAAGTATCACGGGAGAGTGGGGGACTCTCTCTCTCTCACCTCTTAAGTTAAGAGAATTTGCTGCCCCCTTTTTAAAGGGAAACTAACTTTCGTAGTTTCTCTTTGAACTTTTTGAAGGCTGTTTCCTTTGTAGTCTATGAATCTCTAGAAATTTGTATCTGTATGCTTCATTAGGGTAAATGAAATCAAAGCCTTGGAAATCATAGAATCATAGAATAGTAGGGTTGGAAGGGGCTTACAAGGCCATCGAGTCCAACCCCTTGCCCAGTGCAGGAATCTAAATCAGAGCATCCCTGACAGATGGCTGTCTAGCCTCGTCTTGAATGCCTCCAGGGTGGGAGAGCCCACCACCTCCCCAGGTAATTGGTTCCATTGTCGTATTGCTCTAACAGTTAGGACGTTTCTCCTGATGTTCAGCTGGAATCCAGCTTCCTGTCACTTGAGCCCATTATTCCGTGTCCTGCACTCTGGGATTATTGAGAAGAGATCCTGGCCTTCCTCTCTGGGACAACCTTTTAAGTACTTGAAGAGTGCTATCAGATCTCCTCTCAGTCTTCTCTTCTCAAGGCTAAATATACCCAGTTCTTTCAGTCAAATGCAGCTTTTTATCTGAGTGTTGAAATCACAAATCAAACTGTACACTGAGCTGATCACAAACAAACACACAATCTACAACAACGGGAGTTTAAGGCTATGACAAGCCTCACAGTACTTTTTATGGCAAGTCTTTAACTGGCCAAAGTTCCAGTCCATGTGCAGAGTGCCTCTAACAAAGAAGGCTTTGGGCCATAAAGAAGGGATGCATTTTAAGAAAAGCTCTGTGTCTCTTCATCAGTTCGAATGGGGAAGGTGTAACCTTACACCTCTTCTAGATTCCTCCACAGATAAGAACAGAGCAGTGCTGCTCAGCTTTCCAGCTGTGATGCTTTTCTTGTTTGTTAGGTTTTTTTGCAAATCTCACTCTTTTGTCAGGTCCTCACAGACACCTTCCAGCCTCTCTGCTTGCTAAGGCTAAACCAGCCACGGCAAAGGGGGGTTAGGCAAGTCCCCCTTGGCTCTGCTCTGAGTAGGCTGACAGAGAGAAGCTCACACAGACCCTGATATTTTAAGAACTTGCTCTGTCTTTGTTTCTTGATTTTGCCACAGTCTTTAAGTCATCAAACAAATCTCTTTCTTCAGAAGTTGCAACTTTTTCAACTGCTTTTGCTTCTTCTAACAAACTTGGATACGGTGGCAGACAAACTGTCTCTGGCGGGCCCCCTCCCTCCCCCAACAACCTCTCCTCCCAACCTAACAGACCGAATCAGACGGGGGGGGGGAGCTCAGGGCACCTTGGGCAGGGTCTCCCAGTCTTCAAGCTCCTTCCGTGGGGCTTGAATCGGGGGGAACAGGGGCTTTGGGCTTCACCACGGAGCATACCATCATGACTTTACAATATTGAACTTTATATTCAACCTTTTCTCACCTTCAGTGGATTTTGGTTGGCACTCATCCAAATGCTGATAACCTCACCTTCCCTGAGGCAAATTTATCTCTTACTACTTGATTCAGACACCACCTGGGGTCTCTTGCCCCTGTGGTCCTTTGCCAGTAACACATTTACACATTTACACTTCTGTAACTAAGGGGGATTCTTTCCGCACCAATTTAACCAACTATCAATATAGGCGAATTGATCTCATTGCCCATTATTCACCACATTTTTATATACAGCATTTACAAGATTTACACCAAAGGATCCTATGTCTGGCCAACTAATTCCAAATGCTGGCCAGTCCAATTGACAGAGTGTAACCAGCTTGCCTTTCGACATCTTAGTACACAGAGTCTGACAAACCTCAGACGCTTGACTTTGCTAAAGTTCTTTAGCATGCATCCCAAGGGAGTGGCAGAGCTTTCTAAATAGGAGCTACCCGCCTCCATTGTGCCTACCTCTATTTGAAACCATACACGGAGCCTGACAAACCTCCGACACTTACACGGAGTCTGACAAACCTCAGACGCTCCGAAGGCAACTCAAACAGAAAGACAGAAGGGAAATCAAGTACTTACTCTGCCCAACACCCTAGTGCCGTCTCTTCAGACCCATTCAGCCTGGTTGACTCAATCAATGGAGTCCATGCCTTTAACCTCCTGGGTGTCCCGACCCCCGTTCTCTGGTGCCGTGGCAGACCTCAAAGGCGGTCCGGCGCGCCCCACAGGCACCTTTGCCGGTTCTGTCATTTGACCCCAGGGTGGTCCAAGGGATTCCTGACTGGCTCGCCAGTTTGTTGCACAAAATGCTAGTTTCGCCCCCTGGAGGCTAGTCCAATTTGCCCCAAAGAGGAGAGTCAACTTCAGGCTGGGTCCAACTCGATTTTATTGTTTGCAAACAGTTCGACAAAGGAGCTCACGCTCAAAGCAGAGTCGACCCTGGGCAACCTCCGCGCTACAGTTTTATCACTTAGCTTGCATTCCTTAGCCAGCGTGTTACTTTTGATTGGTTGCCAGCAGTTTGCTTAGCAACCTTATCTTAGGGTTACTGTCTGCTCATTCTAGGCATGTGCAGCTCTTACAGTACTATGTGCTGCTTAAGACACATACAATGGCTTTTAGGTTACATTTTTACTACAGGACCATGCTGCAGGGAGGTGGGGGAAAGCATGCCAAGCACCCCCACACACACGATCATGGAACCACACAGGGCAGCGTGGTTCCCTTACCCATCCCCAATCTGTGGTTCCAGCGTTGTCCTCCCGCCACTGCAGTCGCACATCCCTGCAGCCACTGCAGTGGGAACAGGATTATGCTGGCTGCACCTGCATTGCTAGGTGATCGTGACCACACAGATCAGCCATGCAGGCTACAGCATCGCCAGCACTTCCGTACGCTCTAGGTGGCCATCTCTGTGGTCACAGGAATTTATCCACAGGGAGCCTGATAGAGGACAGAGCAATTACTGCCACTCTGCAGAGGGTGGGTAATTTATCGATTGTGGGCAGGGAAAATGCTCCCCACATGACACTCTAACCCACCATGGTTCATATTCAGGAGCGACCCACAGTAGGTTAGCATGCCGTTTGAACCCACCCATCATCAAAACAAGTAAGGTGTGTTGTTTTTGCAACTCCCCTCTACCTCCTCCTTGCTATGAGCAAGGTCTCCTTGTCTCCTACTTCCCATAACTTAATTTGTGCCAAGACTTCAGCAGGATTCAGCCAAGGTGTCTGTTTCAATACTAGGCCTAAGTTATCAGGGAAATACCTCTGAGCATGGACCAAGTGCCTTTCCCTCACCACTGAAACTAGAGTTCATGCAAAGAGGGAAAACACAGATAGCAAAGCACGCGTAGGCTTGGTCTGAAAGGGCAGCCACGTGAGTGGAGTAGGATGGGGCAGGCAAGTGATTAAGCCTGCAGTGCCATGCACACAACTCGGGATTTATTTCTGAGTATGCAGAAGAGGCAGGCAGCATTTCTCCATGCAAAATTAACTTGGGCTACAATCTTATGTACTCTTTCCTGGGAGTAAGCCCCATTGAACATAATGGCATGTACTTCTGAGTAACCATACATAGAATTGTATAAATGAGCAGTATTTCCCACCCACCCCCAAAATAATAAATGATTTCTCAAAACTTGTCATTCTATTGCTGGATAACGGCAACTGACAAACAAAATAGCCTCAGATTCCTTCTTCTGCAACCATGTCACCCCACTTTTCCCAAAAAGTTGGGTGAAAGGGAGGAGGAAGAGGAGGATAAAGTTTGTATAATGTCAAATAAAGTTCAGAATGTTTCTTACCCAACACCCTTCTCTTTTTAGAATTCCCTATGACTTACTCTGGATGGAATAAAGAAGACAAAGAAAGACCAGGATAAGGGAGGGAAGAAGATTCCTGCATTGAGCAGGGGGTTGGACTCGATGGCCTTGTAGGCCCCTTCCAACCCTACTATTCTATGATTCTATGATTCTATAAGAGAAAAAGACTGGAAATGGAGGGATGAGAAAGAATTCTCCAAGCCAAGTGGCTCCTTTCAGGCAAAGTAGCACCTCAGAGGAATTTCAGGAGTGTGTGGGAGAGTTGTACATACCTTAATTAACTTTATGAGCTAGGTGGCTGAGGGCTTTTTCTTACTTTTTAAAGCTGTAACACTTATTTAAAAGCTCTGCACCTGCTGGCAGTGCCATGAAGCATTTTGTACACATCCTCCCCAGTACTTCCTGGAACATAGTTCTAATCCTCCTTTTGGTATAATCTGCTGCCTGCAGTTATGTAGGGGAAGTTAAAAGTGGAGGTTGGTTGAGAGAGAAGTTTATGGGAGCTAATTAAATTATTTGCTGTACTGAAGCCACCAAGTTTCTGCAAAAGCCAACAGTTCCAATTTGGGGCAGTAAAATCAGATGCTGTGTGAAATACCAGTATTTCACAGGTAGTGCTTCCTGTCCTTCCCCCTCTCTCTTCAAACTTTCATTGCAACCAAGCTCCTTGAAGCGGGTGTGTAAGAGTAGAAAGGTAGGGAGAGAGAGAAAAAACAATGAGCAGGCTGTGGAAGAAAAGATGGCAGTGTCTCCTCTAGTTTAAAAGGCTGCTGCCTTCATGCTATATCCTCTATTGATCTGCTAAGGGAGTGAATCCTAAGATCTCCTAGTCAGTACAAGGTTACAAAGCCCAGAGGGAAGGGGCTGGCTTCTATTAAGGCAAATGATTTCACTGGAGCAGCTCAAAAGATTTGGGGTAAAGCACAGAGGGTTTGGGGCACATGCCTTGGTGTGCCCTGAATGACAACACCCATTGGCTTGGCAGAAGTTCACTTCCCCGCTTCCTCCTACATGTTATAGCCCCAACATCCCCTTGCAAATGCTACACAAA
The DNA here is from genome assembly GCF_057233095.1 of Heloderma suspectum. Lineage (NCBI taxonomy): Eukaryota > Metazoa > Chordata > Lepidosauria > Squamata > Helodermatidae > Heloderma > Heloderma suspectum. Next base: position 37,158,089 of record NC_139469.1, on the reverse strand, counting down.
GCCAGGAGACAGAATGTTCAGTGTTCCAGCTGAATGGGGTGAGCTGGGGGGGGGGATGCCCCCAAATCATGTGGAGGCATCTTCTGCAAATGGGGCCTTTCTACCAATAAAAGGCAGGTCCTGGATCCAACTCAGCATGTTTTAACAAAAGGGAAGAAATGGAAAACTGGCTGATCTGTCCAGCAATGGCTGATGACTCAGCTGGTAATAAAACATGCAGTGCTTAGGCTCCCCCTTGCCCCAGTTCTAAGGCTGAAGTGAGGGGTTGTATTTTAATATTCTTTAAATGGTTTTCTTAATTCCTTGTAAGGTAAGCTGCCTTGAGTGGCTCTTTTGAGGTAGCAAGTGGGGTCAGAAAGGTAGGCTCTGAACTTCTACAAGAACTGAGGTGGCTAGCCCTCAGCTATTTCCTACACACACACACGCACGCACGCACACACACCTGAGATGTTGCACAGGTCCAATATCATTTTGAGGTTGTTGCTTTTTTGGTTTTTGGGAGTGCAATAGTGCATAATAAAAAATAAGGCTGTGCATGGACCCCTCCCCCCAATCCGCTTCAGATGCTGCTTCGGATCATCCAAAGTGACCTCAACCCAACTCAGACTGATTCAGACCCCCTCCGATCCAACTTGGATCTGAATCCAAAGCAAGATTTGGATATCCGGATCACTAGGGATGGCAGAGAATTTCTCCACGAATCTTCGGGAGGCTGAGCGCCGAGGCATTCGGCCCCCCGAAAGTGTTGGGGAAATTCTCTGCCGGCCCCCCACACCCCCTCCCTGGGATGGGACTTACCTTCAGCGAATGTCCCTCCCAGCGGCGGGTCCCGGCAGCGGTTCGGCGGCGGTTCGTCAGGGTAGGGGGCGGTGGCTGGTCTCCCGACCGGCTGCCGCCGCTGCCATTACAAAATAAAAAAGTAAACAAAAAACAGAAAACACACACCCGTGATAGGCTACGTGACGATTTACGTAGCCTATCATGGCTAGATTTCCAAAGTCAGCCATGATAGGCTACGTAAATCGTCACGTAGCCTATCACGGGTGACTTTGGGGGGAAAAAAAAAAGCACATACGCAAATGGTGGCGGCCCATGGGCGCCGCCATTTGCGTTCCTTATTTTGGCACGTCTAGTCTACGTAAATATTTACGTAGACTACAGCGAAAATAAGGGCAATGCAAATAGCGTTCCCTTATTTTCGCCGTAGTCTATGTAAATCTTTACGTAGACTAGACGTGCCAAAATAAGGAACACAAATGGCGGCGCCCATGGGCCGCCGCCATTTGCGTACACGGTATTTTCCCCCCCAAAGTCACCCGTGATAGGCTACGTGACGATTAACGTAGCCTATCACGGCTGACTTTGGAAATCTAGCCGTGATAGGCTACGTTAATCGTTACGTAGTCTATCACGGGGTTTTTGTTTGTTTGTTTGTTTTTTACTTTTTCTTTCACGGCCAGGGAGACGGGGCGCTTCTCCCCGGCCTGAATTTCGGCCGGGCGAGGCGGGGCGCCTCCCCCCCCCGGCCTGAATTTCGGCTGGGCGAGGCGGGACGCCTCCCCCCCCTTGCCTGAACTTTGGGGGGAGAAGCGAAGTGCCTCCCCCCACCGCGAATCACCCCTGCGAAAAGGTAAGTGACTTTCATACATCCCTACGGATCACCCATTTTGGGCATTTTCCCATTGACTTGCATGGGAAAACACAAATGGTCATACCTTCTTCAGTTTTTAGGATAAAGGCATGAAGTCTGGGGTCCTCTTCATCCCCCTGGAGAGGAGGCCACCTGACAAATTTCAGACACTTTGGCCCAGTGGTTTTTGTGCTAGGCGGAGTTAAAATCTGAGGTTTTCCAAAGAAACTCTCCAAGCAAAGAGCTGTAACTTCTCCCTGATTCCACACACGCATGCAACACCTTGGCCTCTCCCAGCCCCCCTTGAGGGCACTGCACCCTCGAAAGCCCAGGCAGTTTGGCCCATTGGCTTTTGTGTTAGGTGCAGGTGAAATTTGAGTTTTCCAGGAAAACTCCCAAAGCCAAGAGCCATAAGTTCTCCCTGTTTCCACTGATGTGTGTGAAACCTGCCCCCCCGCCCCCCTCAAGGGCATCCTACTTGCCAAATTCCAGGCATGTTGGCCTGCTGGTTTGTGTGCAAAGCGCAAGTGAAATTTATTTTTTTCCAGGAAAACTCCCAAAGCAAAGACCTGTAACTTCTCCCCACCTCTGCCCCGGCCAACACCTCAAATATGCCTCATATTGTGCTGAATTGCTTTGCCACACAGTGGACTGTTATTGGAATAAGAAGGTAATTAATATATGTTATATAATATGTGTCTCGTGCTTTTTCAACACTGCCTTGGAATTTGGATGTATAGTGTTGGTGGAACTGCAACCTAGCACATAACATACACGGACACAGACACACAAGAGCTAAAGAAAAGCAGACCTACCTAAGCAAATGACTGGTGTCTTTAATTTATTGTTTTATATTTCATGTTCTTTTATAGAAGGCAGGATAACTTCAAGAAATACTGGGAGATAGCGCAGGTGATAAGATAACAGCCAAATCAAACCCTAATTTTTTAAAAAACCCTTTCTTTAATTTCTGTTTTTGGTTGGAGATGGTGTCATGATCAGCTCTTCGCTGCGCCTCTCCTGAGTTTCAGCTTTAAAATTATCTCCTTGAGGCTGTCCTGTTATCTGGGTATTTGCAATTAAACTTGCTTAAGCTTTTGTTTTCTGTTTCCACGCTTATATTTGCTTGTGCTTTCAGAAGTGAGAGGAGGATGGCAACATCGAGGGGGAAGAAAGGCTTGGGAACGCTGCTTCCCCCCCATGGCCCCCCCAGCAAAGGTTTCTGAAGATGCGAGAGAGTGAGAGGAGTTGCTTGTTTTGATAAAAAATATGTCCTCGCAGTTATCAGTGCAGTCAAAGAAGCTTGAAACAATTCAGGATTCCATCACTACCCTTCAAGGGTCTATGGACTCAATGAATATTTGTTTTCAAAAGATGGAGTTGAAAGTTAACACACTTGAAGACCGGGTTACTGCTCACGAAACTGCTATGGATGCCCCTCATAATGTTCTGTCTGCTCGAATTTCTCAACTGGAGGCCTTTGCTCGGCAAGCTAACCTCCGTATTCTTGGCTTTAAACATCTGGCTACGGATCTCCATTTTGCTGAGTTCATGGATAAATGTCTGCTTGAGTTATTGGCTTTGCCTTCTGATTTTCCACTTGATATTGAGTGTGCTTATTGTGTTCCTGGTTCTACACGAGGCATCAGAGTGGGACCTGTTATCGTTCAATTTTTATGTGCCTCCACAAAAGATTATCTTATGCGTTTAGCAAGAGAGTGGAGTGAGCTTCGGTGGGGGCCAGCAAATGACAAGATTATGCTCTTTCCTGATTATACTAAAGAAATTGCTGATAGAAGAAGACATTTTACCAAGGTGAGAAATCTGGCAAAGCAAACTAACTTGCAATATCATATCAAATATCCTGCCACATTTTGCATTTTTATTGAAGGCCAGATGAAGAAGTTTTTAAGTTCTGATGCTGCAGAATCAGTTCTCATGGGCATTAAAATCCAAACAAGGGATCCAACTTCTTCAGTTTCTTGAGTTGGAATCCAGCCATTTTCTATCTTTTTTTTTACTGTTCCTCTGACAGTATTCACTGTCAAGCTTTGTTTGGGTTATAGTTGATAAGAAGTCTGGGTGGCATGCCAGATCAAATGCATTGTATACTACTGCTCCCCCCTTTTATTTTCTCTTTCTTTTCTTCTTGTATACATATAACGTCTACATAATTCCTGTTTTTGAGTGTGTTAATTTACACATTTTGAGTAAATACAGGTTATATGAAATAATATATGAAATTTAGCTTAATATGAAATTTATATTAATATGAAATTTATGCTTAATTTATATGAAATTTAGCTTAATAAGGTTATGTAGGTACATACATGTCTTTGTATGTGTGTGTATGTATATGTATACACATATGCGTGTGTGTGTGTGTATATGTATGTACACATAAGAATACATCTCCAGATATAATATTAGTTAAAATATCCAATTGGCTTTTTAATTCTTTTTAAAAATTATTATTATTATTACTACTATTTCTTGTTAGTTAAATTTGTAATGTTTGTAACTTTGCTCTGTGTATGTATTTAATATGCGGGAGGGGCCAAGCTGAGCATTGTGGTTACACGTCAGTCCAAACGGAAGGCAAAACTTTTTATTTTTTGTGGGGGGGGGTTGATAAGGTTTTTTTGTTTTGGTCTGTGGGGGGTGGTGGCACTTTTTTATGGTAGGTGGACCCAAATTGGATTATTTGAGTTTTATTTTTTTCAATGTTTGTTCATATTTTGGAATGATTTTAATTTTTTCTCAGTTTGTACTTAACAAGACTTATTTTGATGAAGACTGAAATGGTTAGCCCGAAATGTAAATTAAGGATGTATTTGTTATATCAATTATGGTATATAAATTTAGTCATTGTTTTTAAATCTAGAAAGATGTGTTTGGGTTAGGGATGGCGGAGAATTCCGCCACGGATTTCAGTGAGGCCGAATGCACTGGCATTCAGCCCCCCGAAATCCGTGGTGGAACGGCCTGCCCCCCCCCCCGCGGATTTCCCCCAGGACGAAGCTTACCTGGGGCGGATGTTCCGGATGGCGGCGGCTCCGGTGGTGGCTTCGGCGGCGGCTGGTCTTTTGACCGGCTGCCGCGGCCACCATTTCCATTCTGGTCTTTGCCGTGATAGGCTACATAAGTATTAACGTAGCCTATCACGGCAAGCCAAGAAAAAAAAAATACAACGTATGCAAATAGCGGCTACGACGGCCGTCATTTGCGTTCCCTATTTTTTGCCATTTTATCCTATGTAAATATTTACGTAGGCAATTACGGCGGAAAAAAATGGAACCGCAAATAGCGTAGTGGGCGCTATTTGTGTTCTTTTTCCCCCTGCCGTTTTAGCCTACGTAAATATTTATGTAGGCTTTTACAGCAAAAAAAGAAGAAACACAAATAGCGCCCACTACGCTATTTGCGGTTCCTTTTTTTTTCGCCGTAATTGCCTATGTAAATATTTACATAGGATAAAACGGTGAAAAATATGGAATGCAAATGGCAGCCGCTGTAGCCGCCGCCATTTGCGTACGCCGTTTTTTTGGGGGGCATGCCGTGATAGGCTACATAAATACTTACGTAGCCTATCACGGCACCCTGGAAGGACACAAATGGCGGCCGCTATGGCGGCCGCCATTTGCGTCCGCAGGAGCCCATCCACGGCCAGACGTCTGGCTGCAGACGGCCCTGGCCAGCTACTCTGCGGAGCTGCCGCAGAGCAGAGCCGGCCGGGCAGGATTCCACGAAGGAGGACTGGATCGCCTCCCCCCCCCCGTCGAGGATTCCAGGGGGACGGACAGTGTGCTTCCCCCCCCAGCGGATGCCCCGACCGGAACCAGGTAAGGGATTCGTACATCCCTAGTTTGGGTGGAGGGGCAAACAATTTGCTTTTGTTTTTTCAATATTTAATGTGACGTCATGGAATGTCAAGGGGCCGCAAAATGTAAACAAACAGAAAAGAGTTCTTTTAACCAAGTTAAAAGAGCTTAATGTTGACAGGGCCTTCTTACGAGAAACTCGTAAGAAGAAACTTACGAGAAATTTGATGGCTGCAGATCAGCAGATGTTGCAAAAGGACTGGGTTGGGGAGGCCTATGTTGTTGCAGAACCCAGAGTCAGAGAGACCACGGAGTGAAGGAAAAAGAGTTTCTTTATTTAACACGCGGGCTTAAGGCTGGAATCATTTCCAAAGAGCCAGAAGCCCCGATTTACATCAGCTCATTGTTTTTATAGACATTGTGACACATATGAAACGGCTCCTCCTCCCCCTCCCGCATGGGGTTGCAGTCCTCAACATGTCCTCCCTTAGCACCATTGTTTATATCCCAGGAACTGGGTTATAGGCCATGATAAACAAAGAACATAATATGCAAGAACATGATATCCACTATTCTGACATTAGCCTTGCTAACTAGATAAGACATTCTTGCGTCTTGTCAGCTTACAAACATATATTTTAGAGAGCAAGAGCTCAGCAAGAACATGAAGCATGAGACTGCATGAGGCTACTTAGTCTGACCCCTGATATGGCTGCTACATTCCCCCCTTAAATGCATAATTTCATTACAATTATAGCATTTCTGATAACCATACACAGCTTTTTGTGACATACATATTACTCAGCCTCTTGTTGGGCTATTAGAGCGTAGAGGGCAGCAGTTTTACTAGCTGAGACATAAAACAGATTGGTTAAACAGCGCATAAGGCAAGGAACGCAGAGACATAACAGAACTCTTATGAACAACACTGGTAGAATTAGGATGAACAATGCTTCAAGCCAGCTAAGATCTGGAAGCCAAGGGCTAAGATCTGGAAGCCAAGGGTTAGTTAGCAAAACTAACTGAGCTAATTGTTTTGTCTTATTGTTTTTTTAGCTACTATATTGTGCAGCTTGTTGATCTGTTCATCTACAGCATTGCCATTATCAGTTAAGTTAAAACAACAGAGCTTTTGGTGTGTCTCACAACTTAAATAATGAAGAAGGAAGAGGTAATCTATACCAGCTCTATTTTCTAGAACTGCACCTCTTAGATCACGCAACTCTTTATTTAACAATGACAATGCTCGTGAGGTGGCATTTCTGCTTTTGGCTAAGCTGCAAGCTAACCGGTTGATCTCCAGACCATCAGCCAAGGCTAAACCTGGAACCCCAACCAGTGACATTGCTAAGGCCAATTTTTCTGAGTCAGAATATAACTGCACATGACTATTACAATTTTTAGTTAGTTGGAGTGCTCGAGGCTGCCGTCGACGGATTTTCTCGGGCCACAGGGGAAGAATTGGCACCAGTTCAATTGGCGGCTGAGGCAACATGGGTGGTTATTAGACAAGTTGGCAGGAATGAATGACCAAGTGCGGGAACTACATGTCTAAAACCATCCATGAGGCAAAAGTATGTGGGCATCATTAAAAGATATATTTTGAATTTCATTACAGTGGAAAGGGGGGCCAGGGATAGCTTTACATTTTCTGGAAAATTTTTGACAATTAAGCATTCGTGCACACTTAGCATTTGTTTCAGCAACGATGGGGGTGCGTAACGTAAATTCTGTAGGGGGTAGGATCTTTGCAACTACGCCCCAATCAGCATTTTGGGAATAAGTCAAGCCTATACCATAATTGCATAACATGGTATCTTTTTAAATTTTCTCAGGATGTCTACAGACAGGTATTAGACAAGAGCTAATAAGCCTGTTTGCAGGTATATCTCTTGGCAAACAAAAATGTTTTACTCTCGTGATGTTAGCCAGGTGAAGCCAGTAATTATCAGCAAATCACTGGGACAGATTTCCCTCTCTAGGGGCAGACCCCCCTTTTTGCACCTTATTAAGGAAACACAGTGCAACATTACTAACACTACAACACGCATGTTTGATCTTCTTTGGGATCTGACCGTACACTGGGCAGCTATTCACCTGGCTAGCTGCAGTAGGGTCTAGTCCCCTTCTTCAATTCTCCAGTTGCAGGTCTGACCGTACGCAGGGTGGACAATCTCCAGGTGTGCCCACAGTAAGGTCTAGCCTGAGTCTTCTTACTGCTGTTTCAGAATGATTTTTAAAGGATTTTTGAAAAGGAAAGAAATCCTTTCAAAGGATTGAAAGGACTCCCCCCCTCTTGCTGTCTTGACTCGTGTCCAATATATCCAGGGTTTAACTCCAGCTACTTTTATAGCTGCGGGGGTAGAAAATATAACAGTTTTCAGTCCTCTCTATCTGGGAGTCAAAGGGTTATTTTTCTCTCTTTAACTCATACTTTAACTCTTGGTTGGAAAGGATGAACTTCTGTGATGGGAATTGGGGCTTATTTTCTAAGACAAAGCGACGCTGGGCTTGAAGAACTTCGCTCAGTGTTTCGACTTCTTGTTTAAGGCTAACGTTTGCTTGCTCTTGATGCCACTCTAGTGTCAATTATGAAGTCAATGTCATGGCCCCTCACAGTCAATGTCACGGCCCCTCTCAAGCTGTCTCCCTCTTCGCCCATTCTGGCCCCTTTGGTTTTCTCCTTTGTGTATTTGATTTCTTTTATTTGGGCATTCATGCCACTAATGTCCATCTTGTCTGCACTGGGCACACTGGTTCTTTCTTAAGAATCTTTTGCCTCTGCTGGGTCTTCTTTTCCTTGCCCACATCTTCTTGGGCCTTTGGGTCGAGGGGGGTATACTGGCGATAGGCATTTAAAAGACGCTCCAAGTACGCTCTGGGGGCTTCGGTGGCACCTTGCAGCACTTCAGACACTTTAGTCATATTAACTGACTTTTTTTATACTTGCTCTCATGGCTTTTAACAGCAGGGTTTGATACTGGGTGAGGTGCTTTAGCCCCACTTGTGTTTTGAGATTCCAGCAGGGGGGGGTTATTTACAAGGAGACTTTATTGGGTAACTTACAGCACACAGGCGTACTTAATGGTTGGATCAGACAGCTTCTCTGAACCATGAGCTATTGGGCTAAATGGGTCTTATACCATACACGTTACCCATGAGGCAGCACAACACTAGCAAGCATTTTCAGCATAGGCTAGAAGTGTTTGGTTCTCAGGCACAGCTTCCTGTAAACAACTTCGCTTCCCAAAGTGCTTGATAACACTTTCATTCATTAGTATGGGAACAGAAATCTCTATTTCTTTTGCTTTCTTTTTCTTGCTGATCTGCCTGTATTGCAGATCATGTTTCTTCATCTTAAAGAACTATTACATTATTGTGGCTACTTTACCCCAGGTAATAAGCTCTAGGCATAATCAGCTGCTTCTAATTCATCCTGGGGGCAACTATGGCCACGCTTCTTCTCTTTGCTTCTTGCCTCTTCTTTCTTCTTTCTTCTTCCTTCTCTATCTGTCTTCTACTTTCTCTATTGCTTCTTTTCTACTTGCTTCTGTCTTTCTCTACTTGACTTTGTCTTTTCTCCTTGTCATCCATTGGGAACCACACACTCAGTATCATTTGGAGTTGCAACTAACACTAATCTGCAAATATCACATATATTTTATGATATCTAAGAAATCATAAAATATACACAACAAACTTTTTCTGCAATTTAACACAATGAATGGAAAGCACTTTTAGCACGGTAAGGCATGATGGAGCAGATCCAGCAATCATACTGCTCTTCTGGCTGAAAGCTCAGGGCCCATCAAAATTAAGGGATGGGCATACTCACACACGCACAGAGTTCTAGGTCACCATTTTTGCATCGGCAACTCTATGCTGCATGAGTTCTGGCAGAAGGAAATCTAAAAGTCATAGATCAAACTCAGCCTGCTGTACACTGAGCTGACTACAAACACAGACACACAGTCTACAGCGATGAGAGTTCAAGTTTATCCAGAGCTTCACAGCACTGTCCATGGCAAGTCTTTGACAATTTAAAATTTTAGTCCATGTGCAGAGTGTCTCTAAAAAGCCCAGACAATGATTGAGGCAAACAGAGAAGGCTCTGGGCAATGAAGATGCGATGTTTCCAGCAAAGGCTCTCCACTTTTGCATCAGTTTAAAAAGGGGAAGTGTGGCCCTACACCCCTTCTGACAGACAAGGGCCTTTAACTTTTTAGCAAGGCCTCTGTCTAAACAGAGCGGCACAGCTCAGCTCTCTAGCCGTGACGCTTTAACCTGGGCAACTCCTCTGTAAATTTTGTTCTACTTCTGTCAGGTTCTCACGGACATTTTAAAAACTTACTCTTTTTTTTTCTCTTCTAACCTGGTACGCGAAAGCAAAGTGCCGAAACTCGGGATGCTGGGGGGTGATGGGCATCGCCTTATACTTGCATTTTTCAGGCAGCCATTAATCTTCGGGGAGGCGGTGGGGTGATTTGCAGGACTTCAAAGGCAAGCTTCTCAGTTTGTCTGTATTTGTAAATCCCAAGCTCAAAACAGGACAGGATGAGGTACAGGGCAGCCAAATTCTTGCTTTGGCACTGGCAACAAATAACTCGGGTCAGCTTTCTTTGCTGGGGTCTCAAACAGGAAAACAGTCTTAATTTAAAGTTGTAACATCACTGACAGCGTCAGCCAGCCAGCTACACAGATCTCACTGTTTTTCAAGACAGTTACTCCAATATCTTCTTTTCTTCTCAATCAGGTTGGGTCTCCCAGCTTACACCGTTTATTGCAGCTTCCAGGAGCATGGTAGTAGCGCGATTTTGGCTTGGCCAGGAACATGCTGTCTGGTTTCTCGGTCTCTTCAGCGCACACACTCAGGCAGTCCAACACTGGACACTCGAATCAGTGAGATTTCTTCATTGCAGGGAATCCCACGGCAAAAGCTTACTGGTTACGCTCTTCAGAAATCATATAGCCGATGGTCAGTAGCTACAGGCTCTATGCAATTCTAACACAGTTCAAAGCTAAACACAGCTACCTTGACAGAGATCTTCAACGTGGTCTCTTCGCTTCATTCTGCCTTGGGACCGTGCTATGGCAGACTTTTCACTCGAAGAGGGGTCTAGCCTGTGCCCTGGGGGCTGATTCTTCACCTTTATTCTCCATTTTGTGCCTTCATCTTCTGGGTCTTCATTTTCAGTTTCCATTTCTTAGGGATTTCATCTCAATTAGGCGAGGTGATGATGTTGCACAACTCAGAACGTTGTGGGCAATTTTCCTGCCCCCCCCCCCCCAGCGCGCTAGGCTAACAGCTACTTCTTCGGCCTCACACTCCCACGCTCCCACGCTTCGTTAAAAGCCAGGCTGTCTTGCAACATTTTTCTAATTAACAGTCTCAGATCTTGTTCTTGTTTTTGTTTTGTTTTTTCTTTCAGCTCGGCCTTGAGCTTTTTGCTGTTTCCTCTCTCTATTCTGAATCCCTTAATTTTTTTTTTTAACATACATCCCAAGGGGGTGCAAGTCTTGCTTCCCCCACCTCCCATAGCCTCCCTCCTAAGATGAAGACAGACACAATGAGGGAAAGGGGATTGGTCAGTGAGTAAGGGGTCTCACTGACCGACACAACAGGAATTTCACACCATGCACTTTGCTACTGGCCTGGGCACCCGGACGGTCAACGGTATGCGTCAGAAACCGCAGTAGCCACTCACACAATCATCAGTTTTCACCACTGCATCCATATGTCCCTGCCACCCACTTTTCCCACTTTTTACCAGAGTGGAAAGCAGCTTCCCCAGCTTCCTACTGAGTACTGGCGTGCTGGGTACTGGCGCTCACTCGGGGGTGTGATCAGGCCCCCCTTCTACCCGCAAGGAGTAGGTTCTTTTGTATACGTATACCACCAACACTGACCTTCTTCATAAGGCGGGGCCCTCTTTTTTTCTGCCCAGTGGCCTTTCTCCCTAAAGGCGGGGCCCTCTTTTTCCCATATACTTGCCTTTCTCCTGAAGGCTTCCAATGTGGGTTTCAACTCAATTGCAGCTGCGATACAGGCAGGGCTCAAGTTCCTTCCTCCGCTTCCCAAGGTTCTCTTGCTGCTCGCTGCCGTTTGGGCGATCCCAGCGCAGGCCTTCTCCCATTTACCCGACAAAAAGGTTGGTGGCGCCAAGAAAGGGAGGCATGCGCCGAGCTCTCCCTCCCGGTGCGGCGATTAACAGCAGGCAACTGCCACCTCTCTGTCTCAGAGCCTGCCACGTCCGAGTCACGGCACCATTTATGTTGCAGAACCCAGAGTCAGAGAGACCACGGAGTGAAGGAAAAAGAGTTTCTTTATTTAACGCGCGGGCTTAAGGCTGGAATCATTTCCAAAGAGCCAGAAGCCCCGATTTACATCAGCACATTGTTTTTATAGACATTGTGACACATATGAAACGGCTCCTCCTCCCCCTCCCGCGTGGGGTTGCAGTCCTCAACATGTCCTCTCTTAGCACCATTGTTTATATCCCAGGAACTGGGTTATAGGCCATGATAACCAAAGAACATAATATGCAAGAACATGATATCCACTATTCTGACCTTAGCCTTGCTAACTAGATAAGACATTCTTGCGTCTTGTCAGCTTACAAACATATATTTTAGAGAGCAAGAGCTCAGCAAGAACATGAAGCATGAGACTGCATGAGGCTACTTAGTCTGACCCCCAATATGGCTGCTACAATGTCACGGACACTTCAACAATGTGTAGAGGGGCTGTGATTTTAATCCATAAGCGACTTTCTATCTCAGTTCAACAGGTTATTTTTGATACTGAGGGACTTTTTTTTGTCTTGGTAGGAAGGTATATCAGCAAATTAATTGTTACGATCAATGTATGTGGGCCAAATATTGATTCTCTGGCTGTGTTTGTTTTGATTGTTTTGCTAAACTGGTTGATACTACCAATGATCATTTGATTGTGGGTGGGGACTTTAACGAGGTCTTAGATTCTTCGTTAGATAGGAATACACCTTCTCCCAAGACTCATTCTGCTGTGAGATTGGCACTCCAGGCTTATATGATGGAATGTGGATTAATTGATGCTTGGAGAATTTTATATCCTGCTGACAGAGAGTATACTTTTATTTCACCAGTTCACCAGAATTGCTTTAAATTAGACAATTTTTTATTTCTACAATTTTAGTATGTCAAATAAAAGATTGCAAGATTGATAGTGTCAGATCATACCCCAGTATGTTTGGAACTGCAATTTTCTGATACTCCTAGGGCCCCCGGTCTTTGGCATCTTAATGTTTCTCTTCTTAATGATGAGAAGTTTAAAACCCGGATGTTAGCTGAACCAACAGAGTATTTCAATACTAATGAGGGTACAGCAGGTTCATGCGCCATTGAATGGAGGGCTAGTAAAGCTTTTATAAGGGGCCGAATTATCTCTTACGCTTCCTATCAAAAAAAGCTTAAAAAAACACAACAGACGCACTTAAATAAGAAGCTGAAATCTCTCATAACTCAGTTTGCCATTTCCCCCACAGCACAACTTTATCAAGAGCTACAGAATACCAAGTGTATTTCACAATATCCTTTCACAAAAGGCAGAATTTGCTCTGACATGTCTATAACAGAAATACTGGGACAGTGGTGAATGTCCTAGTAAGATTCTTGCACATCATCTTAAACAGCACCAACATCAAAATGTTATTTCAGCTATTAAAGATGAGAGTGGTAAAGTATATACTTTTTCTACAGACATAAATTCACAATTTTTAAAGTTTTATTCTGATCTGTATAGTACCAGTAATAAGATATCAGTGCAAGATACGGGCACATTTTTTTCTCAGATTCATCTTCCACGTTTCAATTCTTCACAACAACAGTCCCTTTGAGCTCCTCTGCCTTTAGAGGAAATTATGAGTGCAATAATGAAAATGAATACTGGGAAATCACCTGGACCAGATGGATTCCCAGTTGAATGGTATAAAACATTTTCTAGCTTTTCAGCCCCAAAGTTGTATTGCCTCTATAAACATATTTTTGAAGTGGGCTCCCTTTCTTCATCATTAAATGATGTTTACATTACTGTGATTCCTAAGCCAGGCTAGGACCATATCTATTGCGCAAACTATCAAACTATATCATTAATTAATATAGATATCAAAATATTAACAGCAATCTTGACAACAGGTCATGGCTGTATTGGTTAGACCAGACCAGGTGGATTAAAAATAGACAGGGGGCTGAAAATCTTAGATTAGTTGTTGATCTGGTTGCTTTAAACTCTGAAAGAACTGATCAGGGCAGCCATCATTTCCTTGGATGCAGAAAAGGCCTTTGACAAAATTCATTGGAAATTTATTTTTACTACATTGACTAATTTTGGTTTTCCTATAGAATTTCTGAAATGGGTTAAAATTTTATACTCAGCTCCTAGAGCAAGAGTAAAGACCAACGGTTTATTCTCAGCTTTTTTTTTTTTACTGGGGTGGGGTACCAGACAAGGTTGCCCACTTTCCCCATTAATATCCAATTTATGTTTGGAACACCTGGCATGTGCTATTAGACAAAACAATAGTATTCATGGATTTGCCCATTTTGGATTAGAATTTAAAATTAGTCTTTATACTGAGGATCTTTTGTTGTTTATCTCGAAACTCCATCGGTTCCAGCTTTGATGAAATCAATTAATACCCTTGGTGAATTGTCCGGCTATTCAATTATTTGGTCAAAGTCGGAAATAATGCTGATTGGACATAGGATTTAGGGATGGCAGAGAATTCCGCCACCGATCACGGTGAGGCCAAATGCCAGTGCATTCGGCCCCCTGAACTCCATGGCGGAACAGCCTGCCACCCCGCAGATCCCCCCCAGGATGAGACTCACCTGGGGTGGATCTTCCGGGCGGCAGCGGCTCCGGCAGCGGCTCCAGCGGCAGCTGGTCTTCTGACCAGCTGCTGCCGCCGCCATTTCCACTCTGGTAAAAAAAAAGAAAGAAAGAAAGAAAAAAAGAAAAAAAAAAGATGTGATTGGCTGGGTTTTAAAAAAAAACAACAACGACGTGATAGGCTACATAAATCTTTACATAGCCTATCATGGCTGGGTGGGTTAAAAAAAAAAACGCATACGCAAATATTCACGTAGGCTAAAACGGAGAATCAAAAAGGGACGCAAATAGCGCCCGCTACGCTATTTGCGTTCCCCTTGATTTTCGCCGTCATAGTCTACGTAAATATTTACGTAGATTAAGAGGGCAAAAATAAGGAACACAAATGGCGGCGGCTGTAGCCGCCACCATTTGCGTACGCGGGATTTTGATTTTTTTTTACCCAGAGCCCTCCGTGGCCGGAAATCCGGTTGTAGACAGCTCTGGCCTGGCTGGGCCTGGCCAGCTGCTCCACGGAGCTGCTGCGGAGCACAGCCGGCCGCAGAGGATTCTGGGGGAGAGGAACGGAGCGCCTCCCTCCCCGTCGAGGATTCCGGGGGGAGGGACGGAATGCCTCCCCGCACCATCAACATAATCCGTGAACAGGTAAGTGACTTTCGTACATCCCTAAGATATACTCCAGTGTATTAGCCAATTGGTAAATGCGGCGGTGCCCAGAGTGTATTACTTATTTGGGAATAATTATTCCTAGAGAGATATCTCAAATGATTAGTTTAAATTTAAACAAGTTGATTAATGATATTTCATGAGATATAGATAGATGGGCATCTCTAAAGTTGAGTTTATGAGGCAAGCTGAATACACTTAAGATGAATACCGTACCCTGAATTATTTATGTTATACGAGGGATCCCTATACTTATACCTGGCAAATATTTCCTAAAACTCAATGCTTTGTTTTGTAAATTCTTTTGGGGTTCCTCTCCACCAAGAATATCTTTTAAAAGGATGCAACTTCCAATTAATGAAGATGGGTTCGGTTTTCCAGATCTAGCTATGTACTGTCTATGTACTATGTATTTGTTGACCTCTACTAAATTTTGGTCTTTTCCACTCAAATTAGATTTTCCTAATCTAATGGCTGCATAAATGGCTGCATTTAGTAAATGGCTGCATTTAGGTTAATCTAACAGCTTTACAGCCGCAAATGGTGTCCTCTACACCATTTGTGTCTGGAGTTAGCCCTCACTCAGCCAGCGATACAGCACAGCAGTGGCGGCTGGCCATATTGCCAGCAGTGTGGAGCCGGCGGCTGGTTCTGCAGGATCACCGTGGAGCAAAGCCGGCTCAGATGGATTCCGAGGGGAGGGAGGGATCACCTCCCCCTGTGGGCGGATTCCCACCCGGACCAGCAGGTAGGGAATCCGCCCATCCCTAGTTGACTGACAAAAAAGACAAAAAATAGAACAGAGAAAGCAGAAGTAAGGCTCGATGTTACACAACAAATGCAGCCGTTTCCAGAGTCCAAAATTGAGATAAAAAACAAACACAGGAATGGTGAGGGAGGAGGAGCATGGCAGCAGCTTGCAAGGAAAAGCTATGTTAGTTTGAAAAAATATGGAAAGGGGAGATGAATCTAATCAAATACAAATAACAAACGAGTTGGAGGTACAAAGATATAGGAGAAAGTGGCTGGAAGAGGTGCTGCAAAAGGCACTGTCCCAATGGGGACGGACGATCAAGGAGCGAGGGAAGGGAACACTCTCAGTACAACCAAGCTGTTTCTTTTTAATTTAAATTCTGAGGAAAACCTAATGGCAATCAAAATTGAATAAATTGAAGGAACAACGCTTAGGAATGCATGCACGCACACACACACAAAACATCATCTACCCACACCAGCCCTCTCTCCCAAAGACACAGCTGGCACAATGACCGAATGCAGCCTTTTGCCAAAGTATATACCCCTTTCCTCCAACACTCCCTCTGATTGGAGACTGCTGGTGTCAGTTTTGGCTGAGGGTTCCTATTCGCCAAAGCACACTCCCTCCTCCTCCTGCACTCACCTCCCCACCTCCCCCTGCCTTCCCACATCCACTCACCTTCCCCCTCCCTCCCTCCCTCCCTCCTCTTCCTCCTCATAGAATCATAGAATAGCAGGGTTGGAAGGGGCCTACAAGGCCACCGAGTCCAACCCCCTGCTCAGTGCAGGAATCCAAGTCAGAGCATCCCTGACAGGTGGCCGTCCAGCCTCGTCTTGAACGCCTCCAGTGTGGGAGAGCCAGTCACCTCCCTAGGTCACCGGTTCCATTGTCATATTGCTCTGACAGTCAGGAAGTTTCTCCTGATGTTCAGCCGGAATCTGGCTTCCTGTCACTCGAGCCCATGATTCCGTGTCCTGCACTCTGGGATGATCAAGAAGAGATGCTGGCCTTCCTCTCTGTGACAACCTTTCAAGTACTTGAAGAGCGCTATCCTGTCTCCCCTCAGTCTTCTCTTCTCAAGGCTAAACATGCCCAGTTCTTTCAGTCTCTCTTCATAGGGCTTTGTTTCCAGTCCCCTGATCATCTTTGTTGCCCTCCTCTGAACCCTCTCCAGTTTGTCTGCATCCTTCTTAATGTGTGGTGCCCAGAACTGGACACAGTACTCCAGATGAGGCCTAACCAGTGCTGAGTAGAGGGTAGGGATAGGGATGTCAGAGAATTCCGCGACGGATCTCGGTGAGGCCAAACGCCAGTGCATTCGGCCCCCCAGAATCCGTAGCAGGACGAAGTCCCCACCACCCCCAACCCACAAAAGGCGCGCAAAACGGAGCACTTACCTGCTCCCGTCCATGCTGCTTTGCGAATGGCAGCCATCCTGCGGCTGCCATTCGCTTCCTCTTCCTAGCCATGATAGGCTACGTAAATACTTACGTAGCCTATCACGGCTAATGCAGGGATGCCACTTGCGACCCTGCGGAGGCCGTGATAGGCTACGTAAGTATTTGCGTAGCCAATCACGGCAGGGGGAAAATCCCCCAGCATACGCAACTGCCGTGATAGGCTATGTAAATATTTACATAGCCTATCATGGCTAAATACAGGGACATAAATGGCATCCCTGCAGGGCTGCCCAGCGGCCGGATGTACGGCTGCAGGTGGCTGCAGCCGGCCAGCGGCTCCGTGGCTTGGCCGCGGAGTGGAGCCGGCTGGGCAGGATTCTGGGGGGGAGGACCGGATAGCCTCCCCCCCCATCAAGGACTCCAGGGGGAGGGACAGAGCGCCTCCTCCCCCCCAGCGGAAACAGAACAGAATGGAAGGTAAGTGTTTCGTCCATCCCTAGTAGAGGGGAACTAGTACTTCCCGGGATTTGGAAGCTATGCTTCTATTAATGCAGCACCAAATAGCATTGGCCTTTTTTGCAGCCACATCACATTGTTGGCTCATCTTCAACTTGTGATCGACAACAATTCCAAGATCCTTCTCGCTTGTACCGTTGAGCCACATATCACCCACCTTGTAAGTGGTTTCATTTTCCTAGGTGCAGAACTTGGCATTGATCCCTATTAAATGTCAGTCTGTTGTTTTCTGCCCAGCGCTCCAGTCTATCCAGGTCACTTTGAATTTTGTTTCTGTCTTCCAAAGTATTAGCTATCCCGCCCCATTTTGTGTCTCTGCAAATGTGATCAGCATTCCCTGCACCTCCTCCTCCAAGTCATTAATACAAATGTTGAAGAGCACTGGGCCCAGGACTGAGCCCTGCGGTACCCCACTCGTTACTTCTCCCCAGTTTAAGAAGGTCCCATTGATAAGCACTCTTTGAGTCCGATTCTGTAGCCAACTGTGGATCCACCGGATCGTTGTTCCATCTAGCCCACTTTGAGCTAGTTTGCTCATCAGGAGATCATGGGGCACTTTGTCGAAAGCTTTGCTGAAATTGAGGTATATGATGTCTGCAGCATTCCCACGGTCTACAAGGGAGGTGACTTGATCAAAAAATTAGATCAGATTCATCTGGCAGGGCTTGTTCTTGACAAATCCATGTTGGCTTCGAGTAATCACTGCATTGTTTTCAAGGTGCTTACAGATGGATTGCTTTATCATCTGCTCCTCCTCCTTTTCATGCCCCTTCATGTGAGCATTGAGTAGTTGATACAGTTTGGAGACAGCCCGTCTGGACTGCTGAGGCATTCAGTAGAGTTCCGAATATATGAGGCAGAGGAGGCGCTTCGGGGGGGGGGGGGCTTCATCCCGAGGTTCCTTCGTACTGCTCTGAACTGCCTCGTATCATGAGGCTTTGCTCCGAAACAGCCCACTTCGCTTCATTATTCGGACTTCGTAACAAGCCGGTGCACAGCCCTAATAAAAATGAAATTAAAATACAATCGTGAGCTATTACTCTGACTATAAAGAAGAGAGTAAAACAGTAAATAAAGTTCTCTCCTGCAGGGAAGAGGAACTAATTAAGGGCTGATTCAGGAATGCCAGGCACAAAAATGAACAGGGAACATTTGATAAAGATGAAGGAAGGAAAATACTAATTAAAGAAACAGTTGCAGGGAAACTGCTAAATGGAACTTATGTCTGAGTAAACATATTTTACAATTTTGCTTGTGGAGATGGGCATTACTATAATCTATTTATTTGTATAATCTATTTATTTATATCACTCATTTTAGGGTCTATATATCATACTGTATTAAGTGCACTGTAGAAACACTGTTTTAATTCTGCTTCTAGCTGGTTACAAAAGTACCAGCTGGTTGCAGCAGAGCTAAAGGGGTCTTGTATAGAAGCAGTCAAAGTAATAGACAATGTACACAAGTGAAGCAGAGATTGGGGGGCGGGGGGAATAAATCACAAAATCCTAGAGGGAAGAGGTGAATTTTTTATCAGGCATTTATTACACCTGCAAAAGGAACCAAGTAGATCTGCAACAAAAAGTGCAATGTCCCAGCCAGCCTCTTTTTCAGGATACTCTATTCCACATACACCCAGTTTTGCATCTCCCATATATACACACACAACAGTCAGCCACTGCACATGCTCAGTCCTCACTGAGCAGTTTTGGGGTCCTCACCCATTAGGGTTTTTTCCCCTAAAGATTTTTTGTTGATGTCTCCCTCTTATGTGTAAGTGGTTCCATTTTTGGCTACATAGGAACTGGCAGTTGTTTGCTCTTCGTATGTACGATAGTTCCAATGGTGCAAAGCAGCAATGAAAAAAGCATTCAGTTGGAATCCTTCCTGGACTGCAGAAATCTAGCTTGTCCAATTACCATTTGCTGTGTTCTTCACTGTGCAGTAGATAGAAACCTTCAGAGGAATAGTTTTATATCTATAGTTTCATAGCTGTCCATTGCAAACATCAGCCAAATAGAAAAAAATGATGGGAACCCACCTTTGCTGATCATAGAATCAGAGACTTGGGCGGGACCTCAAAGGTCATCTGGTCTAACTCCCTGCTGATGCAGGAAATCCCTATTAAAACACTCTGATAGGTGACCATCCAGGCTCTCCTTAAATGAGGGAAAGTCCACCACCTTCCAAGGCTGTCTGTCCCACCATCAAACAGCTTGTGCCATCAGGGAGCTCTTCCTAATGTTTAGTTAAAATCCCCCTTCTTGTGATTTGGAACTGCTGGTTCAGGTCCTACTATCTGGAGCAACAGAAAACAAATTTGCTTTGCTATCTACGTGACAGCCCAGGCGTATTCCAATTTGCCAATATCCTTCTTAAACTGTAGTGCACAAAACTGGACACAGTACTGTATGTGCGGTCTGAGCAAAGCAGAATAGAGTGATACCACCACTTCTTGCAATCCAGACGCTATTAGGGCTGTGCACCGCTTTGGTCTGAAGCCTGAATAACAAGGTGAAGCAGGCCTCAGCATGATATGAGACAGATCAGGACAGCACCGAGGCACCCCGAAGTGAAGTGGGTCACCTACAAGGCGCCCCAGTCCACATCATATATTCAGAGCTCTTCTTATGCCTTCTGAGCAGCCCAGACAGGCTGTCTCCAAAATGTATCCACTTGTGAAAGATCACACGGAGGGGAAGGAGGAGGGGAAGGGGGGAGGGGAGGCAGAGGTGCCAAATGTGAGAGAGATCCAACCACCAGGAGCGACAGAAGATGAGGATGGGGGAAGGGGAGAGGAGAGGAGAGGAGAGGAGGAGGAGGGTGGGAGCTTTGCTGTGAGTCAGCTTCCATTTGCTTGTTGTGAGAGAGGTGGGGTTACTGGAGAGGAGAGGACTAGAAGCTGGAGCAGTGGTCTCCAAAGTAGGGTGCACACATGATGGTCCAGTGGGGTGCGCAGGCCACCTGAGGAGTGAGCAGCCTCCCGCTGCCCTGTCGAGCTGCCGCTGTGTGCAATGATGGCAGGGGCAGCAGGCGGGATGGGAGCCGACGGGGGAGCTCCACGGCATTCCTCTCTTGGCTCCAGTCCTATCCTGCCACCGAGAGCAACTATGCCAGTCTCTGCCAGGCACGGTGGAGGGAGCTGCGACAGTGGAGCAGCTGGAGTTCTGCAGAAGCAGAGCAGAAAGGAGGCGAGCCCTTTGGAGAATCCAACCATCCGAGATTTGGCAGGCGGGATGCCCTCCAGGAGGGCTGAGATTTTATGTATCATAAAAGCTGAAAATGTTATAGCCATTTGTGTTTTCCCATGCAAGTCAACGGGGAAACGCCAAAAACGAGTGATTCGCATGTCCAAATCTCACTTTGGAGTTGGATCCAAGTCGAAGCAGATGGGGTCCAAATCAGTCCCAAGCAAAGTGGGGCCATTTTGGAAGGTCCAAAGCTGCATCCAAAATGAAACAGCGGGTCCGTGCACAGCCTAGACACTATTATTTCTGCAGATGCGGCCTAGAACTGCATTAACCTTTTTAGCTGCCGCATCATACTGCTGACTCATGTTAGGCTTCTGGTCTAATGAAACCCCTAGATCCTCTTCACGTGTACTGCTGTCAAGCCAAATGTCACTCTTCTGTATCTGTACATCTGATTTCTCCTAACTCAGTAAAGTAGGGATGTACGAATTGTGTACCTTCGGTGCCGCTTGACTTCCACAGTTTGTGGCCAGTGCTCCGTTCCGCCCTTCACAAGCCCCCGGAATTCTCTTTTTTTTCCGCTCTGAAAATTATGAAGATAAATCCATACTGACAACCATAATTCCAGTGCCCAGCCATCTCCGTGAGTCTGCATAACTTCCATAAGGATTGCTATTTTTCGTAGATATTTACGGATTTTTTCCCCTGCCCTGACTTGCAGTAATTATTTTCAGCCAAAACATTTCCTCTTCCTTGTAGGGGCTTTCCAAAATAAAGCTGTCCCAGATGTGCCTGAGTGATGCACTCTTTGTTTAAAGCAACGCTGTTTTAAAGAAAGAAAAAACCTTTTAAAATGACCATGCTGGTCCTTGAGCCCTGCAGGAGGTATTATTCTCCTTGCTAAGCTTTATATTTCCACATCTCGCATTGTTGTTGTTGATATTGTGAGGCTAAAATGGAGAGGAGAACCAACTCTGTGCTAGGGATGGCAGAGAATTCCGCCCCGGATCTTGGTGAGGCCAAATGCCAATGCATTTGGCCCCCCGAAATCTGTGGCGGAACGGCCTGCCACGCCCCGCGGATCCCCTACGGGATGAGACTTACCTGGGGCGGATCTTCCGGGTGGCAGTGGCTCCGGTGGCGGCTTCGGCGGCAGCGGCTGCGGCAGCTGGTCTTCCGACTGGCTGCAGCCACTGCCATTTGCAGTCTGGAGGTGTTTTTTTTTATTTTTACAAGACGTGATAGGCTACGTAAAGACTTACGTAGCCTATCACGTCTGGCTTTTTTTAAAAAAGCATACGCAAATGGCAGTGGCTACGGCTGCCGCCATTTGCGTTCCTTATTTTTGCCCGTCTTAGTCTACGTAAATATTTACGTAGACTAAGATGGCGAAAATAAGGGGAACGCAAATAGCATAGCGGACGCTATTTGCGTTCCCCCTTATTTTCGCTGTCTTAGTCTACGTAAATATTTACGTAGAGTAAGACAGGCAAAAATAAGGAATGTAAATGGCAGCGGCCATAGCCGCCGCCATTTGCGTACGCGTGTTGTTGTTGTTGTTTTAAGCCAGACGTGATAGGCTATGTAAGCCTTTACGTAGCCTATCACGGCTGACTACAGGGACGCAAACGGCGGCGGCTACAGCCGCCGCCATTTGCGTCCCTGCTAGCCAGTGGCCGGATGTTCAGCTGCTGGCGGAGCCGGCCGGCAGCTCCATGGAATTGCTGCGGAGCGGAGCCAGGCAGCCAGGATTCCGGGGGGAGGCGCTCTGCACCTCCTTCCCCGGCGAGGATTCCGGGGGGATGGACGGAGCGCCTCCCTCCCCCCAGCGGAACCCGGCGGAGCCAGGTAAGGGGAGTTTCGTACATCCCTACTCTGTGCATGTCTACTCAGAAGTAAGTCTTATTGAATTCAATGTGACTTACTCCTACACATGCCAGCACCCCACTTGCCTGCAGCTCAGCTTTGTATTTCCACATCCAGCTCATGATCAAACCTCCTGTTAGTTATCTCACTGGGTGACTGGGTGACCTCTAACCACTATAGCCTCTAACCACTATACCACACTTCTGTTATGAAACTCATGAAAAAGAGACAGTATAATGGAAAGTTCTTTCTGAAGCAGTCACACTTGTACAGATGTAGCATGAGTGGAAAGATTAGCAAGCTTCTCTTTGTTTGAATAAAAAGCACACTCTGCACATGCTCAGGGAATGGACAAAATGAGGAATAAACATACCAGGGAAACAGCTGGACTGGGGGGAGAAGCTCCGCCCCACACACACACATAGACACACATAATGGAAGAATATAGTTCTTCATATTCCCTCCATTGCCATCCGTATCGCTGCGAGTGAGAAACAGGAAATGATCCGGACGCAAATGGCGTGGCCGATGCCATTTGCGTCCGGATCACTTCCTGTTTCTCACTAGCAAGGGAACTGCAACAATAATGAACTTAAGCAAGCATTATGGATCTCTATGAAGCTTGGTTCCCGAATCCAGCAGATAGGCTCATTGCCTGTTCTGGACGAGGTTGCGCTCCCTCTGAAAGATCAGGGCCGTAGCCTGGGGGTACGCCTGGTCCTGGATCCATCACTGTAGCTGGAGGCTCAAGTGCCTTCGGCAGCTGGGAGTGCCTTTTACCAGCTTTGGTAACCGTAGTTCACCAACTACTAGGGATGTACGAAAGGGACTTACCTTGTCCCGCAGCTTTTTTCGCGGTGGGGGGGAGGTGCTTCGCTTCTCCCCCCGAAGTTCATGCGAGGGGGGGGTGTCTTCCCGCCTCACCCGGCCGAAATTCAGGCTGGGGGGGAGGCTTCCCGCCTCGCCTGGCCGAAATTCAGGCTGGGGAGAAGCACCCCGTCTCCCTGGCTGCGAACTTCAAAAGAAAAGTTTAAAAAAAAAAAAGCCCCGTGATAGGCTACGTAACGATTTACATAGCCTATCACGGCTAGATCTGCAAAGTCAGCACAGGGGACTTTGGAAAAAAAAAAAAAGCGCGTACGCAAATGGCGGCCCCCATAGGGAGCCGCCATTCGCGTTCCTTACTTGGTCCCTGTAGTCTACGTAAAGATTTACGTAGACTACGGCAAAAATCAGGGCAACGCTTATTTTCGCCGTAGTCTACGTAAATCTTTACGTAGACTACAGGGACCAAATAAGGAACACGAATGGCGGCTCCCTATGGGGGCCGCCATTAGCGTACGCGCTTTTTTTTTTTAAGTCACCCGTGATAGGCTACGTGACGATTAACGTAGCCTATTACAGCTGACTTTGCAAATCTAGCATTGATAGGCTACGTTAATCGTTATATAGCCTATCACAGGGGCGTTTTTTTTTTTTTTTTTTACTTTTCTTGTAATGGCGGTGGCGGCAGCCGGTCGAAAGACTGGCTGCCGCCCCCGCCCCTGACGAAGACCTGCCGAACTGCCACCGGGACCCGCCGCCAGGAGCGACATTCGTAAAAGGTAAGTCCCATCCCGGGGAGGGGGCGGGGGGTGAGAATTTCTCCCCGAACCTTCGGAGGACCGAATGCGTTGGCACTCGGCCCCCCGAAGTTTCGGGGAGAAATTCTCCCCCATCCCTACCAACTACGGCCTCTCCTGGACAAAGGCAGCCTGGCCACAGTGGTACTGGCGCCAGTAACCTCAAGACTGGATTACTGCAATGCATTCCATGTGGGCTGCCCTTAAGGCTGCTCCGGAAGCTAGAGCTATTGCAGAACACAGCAGCTCGGCTGTTGTCAGGAGCTGCCCCTTTCAGCATGCAACTCCTTTGCTGAAGGAACTGCGCTGGCTGCCCATTCACTGCCAGGCCAGGTTTAAGGTTCTAGTACTAGTGTACAAAGCCCTAAACAACTTGGGACCAGGATACCTGAGAGGGCGCTTCTCCCTTACCAGCCTGCTCAGTCACTGAGGTCATCGGAGGGCTTGCTCCTGGTGGTTCCATATGGACCTGTGGCCCGGTTGGAGTCTACCAGGAAGAGAGCCTTCAGCGTAGTGGCCCCCTTCCTGTGGAATTCCCTGCCACTTGAGGTCAGGCAGGCGCCAATGTTGCGTTCCTTCTGGCGCCTCCTGAATATATTGTTATTTCGAGAGGCTTTCCCTGAGTGACCAGCCACAATTTATTATGTTTAGAATCTGTTCTTTTAAAATGTTTAAATTATGGTTTTTTTAAATTATTTTATCTTGATGTTCACTGCTCCAAAATCTTTGATATGGAATGGTATATAAATATTGTAAGTAAGTAAGTAAGTAAATAAATAAGATGCAGAGAAGAGCCTTCAGTGTGGTGGCTCTCTTTCTATGGAACTCCTCGCCTCTGGAGGTCAGGCAGGTGCCAATATTGTGCTGTTTCTGGTGCCTCCTGAAAACATCTTCATTTCAGGTAGCCTTCCTTGACTGACCAGCCACAGTTTTATCAGAATTCTGTTTCTTTTTTAAAATAGTAATAATTTTTAACATGTTTTGTTCTTTTTTTATCCTATTTTGTATCTTTTATTGTTCACCTCCGGAATCTATCTAGATGTGGAGCAGTTCATAAAAGTTGTAAATAAATAAATGAACTCGCCTATCTGAGAGAGGCGAGGAGGAAGCAAAGTGGTGGAGGCGCTGACTTCACTCCTTCCTCAACTTGCCCAGCAAGGAGAGGTGAGCGGGGAGCCACGCAATCGAGAGGCCAGCTTCACTCCTCCCTTGCCCTTGTCAGAGGGTGAAGGGTGGCGGCGGGGGGGGCTCTCACAGCCTGGATGGGGAGGCCTGGCAGGCTGAATTCAGCCCACAAGCCAGAGGCTCCCCATTCCTGGTTTAGCATTACATCGGAAAAGGGGATTCTGGCCTGTAACTCCAGACATGCCAGAATCTGGAAGCCAACTTCGAACCATGGCTTCAGATTCTTGCATGCTGGGGGCATGACAAGCCAAAAATAGTCATCTCTAATGCTAAAGAAGCCACTGCTGGAGGTTTCCTGGCTTGTTCAGCCACTCCCACTGAGAAGAGGAGCCAAGCAGGAGCAGTCAGGCAGCATGCACAAGCACATTGCTTGTGAAGATCAAGCCAGGAGTCTGGAATCCTGGCTTAGTGTTACATACAAACCGAGGAGCTGACTGCTTGATGATTGCCCCAGAATGTTTCCAAGTATTGAAGTTGGTCGTTGCCTGGATCCCCCCTCCCCCCACCCTTCCTGAAGATGGAAATAATTGCCTGCCTCCAGTCTTGTGGCACTTCACCCCCAAGAAGGTCCTAAAATTACAGACAGAGGCTCTGAGCTCACATCAGCAAGCTCCTTTACCACCCTTGGGTGCCATTCATCTGGCTCTGAACACTTGAATTCATCTCAAGTGGACAGGTGCTCTCGTACCACCACTTTACTTATCTTGGGCTGCAGCTCTTTGCCTTCATCATTTGCTCTGTTTTTGCCAGGCCAAGCAGACTTCCCTTCTGGGAAAGAATGAGGCAAATCAGAAATGGATCGAGGTCTTTCCCAACAAGATTCTGACAGCTGCAGCAAAGTCTGGACTTTATTATACCTGCAAGGAAACAACGTGCAGCCTTACTCTTCTGGAGGAACTCAGCAGCTCTCAGTCTGGCTGGCTTGGGGGCAGACTGTGGTGTCTCACAAAGGCACTGATGCTATCTATGTATGTCTGAGGAAGCAAGTCTCGGGGTGGAATTTCATTTTAATAGAAAAGAAGGCAGGCTTTTCTGCGGCAGAATGCAAAATGTGTCATCTCCTTGATACCATCCACAAGTTATTAAGAGATAACAAGAGCTACAAAAAGTCAATGGGAAATTATTTCAGGCACATGATGCAAAAGGAGGAAATCACTGCCACTAAAATACAGTAGATTATTTGTGGGGTGGGGGGACCAAGAGATGATTCATGCTTGGGAAGAGGCCTAGCCAGGATTTTGATTCCTGCCAGTTTAATGTACATGGATATTTTGCTTTTATAGATTCTTGATGCTTAACCTACTCGGTGCTTTTTATTTGCATTGATCACACTTTATAGTATGATTAAATTTGTATGGAACAGAACCAATTACTTTTGTTTTACATTTATTGGATGTACTTTAAAGGGAGACAAATTAACTTGCAGCAGTTAGTTTGATTAATCTGACAGTGTGCAGCTTGACAGCCTCTGCTCTCAAGCCTCTTCCAAAGAATTCTCGTTTGTTATTTTTCCTCTTTGGAAAGAAGCACTCCTGCCCTTTCCGTCTCATCCTGCACCAGCCAGTTATGGGATCGTTGTATGGCAGATGTAACCCAAAGAGAGCCAGTCCTGCTCTGAGATGGGTATCAAGCCAGCCCCAGGACCTAAACAAAGCTTGGGCAATAAAGGGCAGGCCTTGCCTTGACAGCCTTGGCCTGGGGCATGTCACAGATTCACAAGTGTGACTTCCTGGGGGCATGGGGAAAAAATCGGGTGGTGAGACTGGCCACAAGGGGGGGAAGGACAGCATCACTTGACACTCTGCTTTCCCTGGATCTTTAGCAGTGCCGTGAAGTCCACGTTATAGTGCTGGGGCTCCAGCCCGGGTCCGGTGCTGGGAAGGCCAAGCGCTCCCTGCCCTGCCCTGCCCCGCGCCGTAACAGAAATGCCGCAGCTGCTCCGATGGTGGTGAGCTGCACAGTCCTCCCGCGCCCCCAGCCCTGGTTGGCGCGGGACCACCACCCCGGCTCACAGGCTGGATTTTCTTCCTCAAACTAGTTTTTGCCCCTGGAAAAAAGCACATGGCAGATTTATTTGTTTATTTATCTATTTATTATTTAAAATTGTCTAGGCCACCTTTCAGGGCAGGAGCTGTCCCAAGGCACCATGCACAACCATCAAATGCAAATGCAAATAACAATGAATGAATGCGGTAATAACGACAGCAAATGTTCCAAGAA
Organism: Heloderma suspectum; assembly: GCF_057233095.1. Lineage (NCBI taxonomy): Eukaryota > Metazoa > Chordata > Lepidosauria > Squamata > Helodermatidae > Heloderma > Heloderma suspectum. The sequence goes on along the minus strand of NC_139469.1, from coordinate 37,130,346 downwards.
ACAACAACAGATCAAAAAGAAAGCGTATAAGGAATAATCATCCTGTCCAAATAAAATTTAAAAAGTAACTAAGTTCCTACAAAATAAGCAAATAATGGATATTTTCTTTACTAAGTCTCGACTGAAGAGGGGGACTCTGGGTTTCTTTCCCTTTTTTCTTTATAGGCCAATAGGACAAGTAACAGAACAGTGAAAACATTTAAATAGCAGGAGTTCATATCTAATCATGGAGTTCCAGAGACCAAAAAAGGATGTATCGAGGCTCATGTGCTGTGTTCTCTGGATCAGTGTTCTTGGCCATGGGGGTGTCTCCATGCGCAATTTATTTTGAGCTGGCTGTGTTTGGAGGTCGTTAGGGCTACATGACGTCGTGGCCATCCTGCAGCCACCCCGCAGCTCATCAGGGAAAAAACAGATTTCCTGAGACTGCTTGAAGTCCGAGTCTTTACCTCGAGTCGGGTTCTCCCCGGTATGGTTGCTGTGTGCCACAATCCCTGCATTGACCTCGGGCATGCTAGCCCTGCCCAGGGGGGCGCCTTTCCCCATGACCCCGGACTAGGGGTGTCTCCTGTGTGTTTCCTGTCCCTGCACAAACCAGTTAGTGTCTTCTCAGAAGTAACTCCCATTGTGGTCAGTGTGGTTTAAAGCCCAATTCCCTAAGTGCGGTTAAGCGTGATCTCAAGGCTCCAATTTTCCTTTTTGGTTTATTGCCTTAGGAAGTAACTACATCACACCTTCGTTATTAAGATCCTGCAGTTAGAAAGGGGGTTGGTTTCCCATCCCTGTGTTCTCCCACCCCCTGCCGCCTCTTTCCCAGCACAAGCATACGTGTGTCTACTCAAAAGTAACTCCCGTTGTGCTCAATGAGGCTTGCTCCTGAAATGCAGGTGCATCTGGAGCTTCAGGGGAAAGGAGAAAGGGGGAGAGGGGGGAAGCCGCTCTTATTGGTTGAGTGGCCCCTGCCAGTCAGACAACTTCACTCCAGCCCCCGCCCCCTCCTGCAAGTATATTCTGTGAAGAGATTTTTACTGGTGCGGAGCACTCGCTCGTGGAGCCCCACATGGCCCAAAGTGCAGCAAAGCGGATTCCTTTTTTAAAAAATCCAGCACTCACTCCTCCATTCGCTTCTCCTTCCATTGTCTTGGGGACACGCCCCCTGTAGATCTTGGACCTGGATATGATTATGATAATGCAACCCCATTTCTAGAATAACAGGGTTTATCCATCAGAAACAAAAAGCATGGCATACTCTAATATTAGTAGAATACAATGACATGACCTGCAACTGAAAAGATGGCTGCAATACAACTCAAAGCCCAACAATGGATGTGCAGATGTCAGACCCAACAGGTTGTGTATGGTGGACAAAACATATCATGAATAAAGAAAAAAGTAATACAACATTTTGGTTTGTTTTTGTGCAGGTGCTCTGATTGTGCCATCCAAATGGAATTTCACAGTGCAAGTGTGGAACTAGTCCTTGGAAAAATGGAGCAGGGAAGGTCCTGTTGAACAACAGTGGGTTAATAATAGTATGGTATGGGAAATGGTCACTCATGGAAAAGATCATTTTCAGTTGAAATCAGAAGACAATAATATGGCTTATAAAAATATTTCAGTTTGTATACCATAAATGTGGACATATTTCAATCTCAAGACTCCAGTGTCTCCCATATTTAACCAAGTTCTACATGTAACTATGTTTTGTTAATTCGGTCTATGATTTCCCAAGACACTGTATTATTATATTTTCAAGATGTGAATGTAAGTAGAACTCAACCAAAATGCAAACATTCTGCTGACCCTATATTTAAGGGATGGCGGACACAAACTCCTGCTATTATACTTTTTTCACTGTTCTGTTTGATACAACAGGCAAGAAAGCATTTCAGGCAGTTCAAGAGAGAGTTACAAGGCTAGAATTCACAGACGTTTAGAGATAAGTCCAACGACAGATTCATAGAATCATAGAATAGTAGGGTTGGAAGGGGCCTATGAGACCATCGAGTCCAACCCCGTGCTCAGTGCAGGAATCCAAGTCAGAGCATCCCTGACAGATGGCTGTCCAGCCTCGTCTTGAATGCCTCCAGCGTGGGAGAGCCCGCCACCTCCCTAGGGAATGGGTTCCATTGCCGTATTGCTCTAACAGTCAGGAAGATTCTAACAGTCAACAAGATATGCCAGGATTTCAGTATTACGTTTTTCAAAGAAGAAAAGGGTCCAAGCATCAGAATAAGACCTGGCAAGAAAGCATGAAGGTACATAATTCAAGGCAGATAAGAATTCATGGATGGTCAGGGTGAGAAAGTGTTTCAGGCAGCTTGACAGTTGTTCCCATCAAAGACTCTCCAGCCTGTCCACCAGACAACATACATGGAGAGGCTGCTAATGATCTGTCCTGACAGGGAAATCTGGCCTGTAAATGGCACTGTGCCAGAGAGGCGACACCCTCAAGCTCCCTTCCCCACAGAGGCCTCCTCCTGCTCGGTTCCCGCAGAAGATTTCTTAGATTGTAAACCAGAAGTTTGACTCCAAGCTTGATCTTGCAGCAGTGGCTGAAAGGGAGTCCTATTCTCCTTCAGCCTGTAATCAGACGGGAGGCCAGCCTCCTGGGCCTCGCGTTTCCCATGATCGGACTGGGTCCCCAGTTATCCTGTTCTAAGCCTGAATCAAAGTCTGATTCTGAACCCATAGGCCCCACAGTGGCACTGGGGGTGGGCCCTACATTAAGGCATATATGGCTGAAGATGACCGTAAGTTCAAGAAAGATGTACCAGGGAGAAAAACACAATCAATATAACCTGCTCAGATGGTAGCCCTTTAGCAACATTTTAAGAAGTCTCAGATAAACCCGTTAATAATAATGCCAGAGATACTCCCAAAATACATGGGCATAAAACATGAGATTGTTGGCATATAGAAACCTCACTTCTGCTTGGTGAATGGGTGGTCTAACCACCCATGCATGCCATTTTGATTAGAAGGTGGTTGTCCCAACACTCACTGAGGCCTTACCTCGGGCCAGAACAAGCGTATAATAAAAGGGTAGGTAGCAAGAGTTCGTAGTTACTTCTTCTTCTCTTCGCTCTCTTGCTCTTCGCCTCTGATCTTTGCAGGATCACTAGACTCAAGGATTTGGGCAACCATGGACCATTTTAGACTCTTAGACTTCAGAACTTGCAAATAATTTTAACCCTTTACTTTCTAGAGTTAGAACTTAAGAGGGTTTTTTTTTTCTGAACTTGGGACTTCGTCTTATTTCTGGAAAATGGGACTTGGACTTATTTCCAGACTTGAAGCTATCTTAGAACCAAACTTAGTTAACCACTTTAATCCCAAATTTGATAAATCCCTTTAGTGCCATCACATTTACGTTCTAGAACTAAATTTAGATTTAAGATTTTTGACCTGATGTAATGTTTTTATAACTGATGGAACCAGAATTAACCCCCTAAGTCACAGAAACATTTGTATTTAGACCACTTAATTTTCACTTTTAGATTTTGGTTTTTGCACTTCAGCTTCTACATTTAACTACATAGGTGTCAAGTTTAATTTTCCACATGCCTAGAGAAACACAGTAATTTAGCTTTTTACATTCAAGTGGTGTGTGAGGGGAAGTCAAGGGGAACTTAGAAATTTCAGCATGTTTTAGTTTAGCTGTACAACCCAAGCAGAGTGTGGGAGGTGCTGAGGAGAAACTGTATCATCCAGACAACGATGCTGGAGGCTTGTTACATTTGTAGTCCCAACTTTGACAACTGACAACCCTTTTAGTTAATCTTAAATGTTATTACATACTCTTCTACTGCTAATAGTGTACTCACAACGAAGCTCCTAAATTATGCTCACGCTAATTTTCTGAAGTTTTTGTGATTTTATTAAATGAAGTGTTTAACACACTTCAATTTACTTTTGAGTCTGTGGAGATGTTTGCCTGTTTGGACCTGGCTTGGTTACCCACCGGGGTGTCTTAAACCCAATTGGTTTAGGTTCTGAAGCTAAACAAGGCCAAATTAATACCACTCCCCGGGCCCCACCATTTTGTCCTGGCACTAGGTGGGTGCTGGCAGCAGACAGAGAGAGGAAGAAGTAGTCAGTCTCCCAACTATAAGTAGCACCCTTGCCAGGTGGGCACGGCCTCTGTGTTGGCACAGGGGCACCAGGCATGAACAGCAAGGGGTATCCTGAGGTTCAGCACTGAGTTGCTACAGTGAAGGAGAAGTAGCAGGAAAAGAATTTCAGTCAGAGTTGAATTACTGCACTAGAGAAAGGCAGATTTCCAAGTAAAGTGGCATTTTTAAAATGAACAGGTAGCAGAGGGAAACACAAGAGCAGCCAGCTGCACCAACAGAGCAGGGATGCTGCTTGCCAACTCAGAGGCAGGGAAGCCCCGGAGGGAGGGGGACGTTGACTTTGAGGAAGGCCTTTAAAGGTCTTCCTCAGCTCAGCATTCAAGCCTCCGTAGTGGGGCAATGCACTGTTGCTTGCCTTGGAAAACACCCTCTTGCCTGGGACGCTGACTGGGGGGCAAGACAGCAGCTCTCGGGCAGCCAAGGCCAGGTCCAGCCACACCTGGCTGCATGCTGCTCAGTGCACCAGGAGATCACCGCCGCAGTCCTCCGCTGATCCCACCAGGTGACAAACAGCAGCAGTTTGAGCATAATCCCGGTGGTGGCTCACTGCCTCTCAGCCACGCCACGGGACCCAAAGCCCTGGCTCAAAACTGCCTAGCCCTGCTGTGCCGCTCTCAGGGTGGGGCCTGGGTTGCTGCTGCTGGGTAGAGCTGCTGCTGCTGCTGCTGCTGGTGTGGGGAGGAGCGAGATCCGCGTCCTCCTCCCCTCTTGCCCCTGTCTGTTTCCTGGGCCTCCAGAAAAGAGCAGTGAGGTGGCCACATTTGCTGATCACACCACGTTATTTAGGGTGGTTAATACAAAAAGGGACTGTGAAGAGTTCCAAAAGGATATCTCCAAACTGCGGGGGGATCTCCATGGCGACAGGTTTAGTTCGCTCTCCACTTTGCTGCACTTTTTACTGGAGTCGAATCTGCTCCGTCTGGGGGGACACAGGTCTCGAAAACCCGGATTATCCCGAAGCTGGCCTGGGGCAGGTCACATGGCGGTTTACTGGAAATCGTTTGGGTGGCTACCAGGTGGCGTCTCGTCCTCGTCATCATTTGGAGAGCCTGTTCCCTCCCTGCCACTCTCTCCTTGTTCCACCCCTTCTGCTTTCTCTGGCCAGTGTGTGTGTTAGCGCCCCCGCCCTCCCCAGCCTATGTCTGACCCTCCCCCACCCATTTTAAAAATTTATTTCCCCCCCCAAACTGCAATAGTGCAATAGCGACAGGACTAAATGCGCAGACCCGTGGATTTCATTTTACCTGGGGTGCTGGAACCATCAGGTGGAGTAGTTCTCTCCTGGCGGACTTTGCCCATCCCCCCTTGTTTGCGCAGTGGAAGCAGTATTTCCCAATCCCATTGAGAAAAACCCCAGAGCGCAGCAGCGGCCCCTCACCTTACTGCAGTAGCAGGACACTCAATCGCTTTAGATAGCCTGCTTTCAGTCTTTAACATATCCCCTCCTTCACTGCATTTATTTCTCAGAGGTGAGAAATAAATCTCGCTCCCCTGCAGTGAAAGGGTTAAAGGCCAACTCTAGTAACTCACTCTAAAGTGCTCTTTTGCTTCTCCAGTGCTGTCTTAGATCACTTTTGCAAGGTTGTGCTTCTTTGATGTTCTGTAGTTCTCTGTTATGTAAAATCCCTTCTCCGCTTTATCGCTTTATTGCAGGGCCAGTGTGGTGTAGTGGTTCGAGTGTTGAACTGGGAGCTGGGAGGCTCTGATTCTAGTCCCCACTCACTCGGCCATGGAAGTTCACTGGTGACTTTGGGCCAGTCACAGACTCTCAGCCTAAACTCCCTCACAAGGTTGTTGTTGTGAGGATAAAATGGAGAGGAGGAGGATTATTTATATACACCGCTTTGGGTTACTAGGAGGAAAAAAGGCGGGATATAAATGCAATAAATAAATAAATAAAATAACTTCTCATTGCAAGCATGGGCAGGGAGAAAGGGGGGTCGGAAACAAGCCTCACTCATTGGTCTCCCCACTTTTTTTTCTCTATGCCCACCCACCCCATACCCCAATTGTAAATAACCAAACTTCAAAAACCAAATTATTTCACCAAATAACTTGGCTGGTGAAACTGGAGCACTTACTTCGAGTTCATGATGTAGTGGCAATGCACTATTTCGATGTTGCGCTTTATGCAGTATCGAATTAAGAGGGTTTTTTTTAAGTTAGAGGTTGCCGAGCAGATCACACCTATACTTTTTTGGGGGGTGGCTGCCAGAGGCAAGGCAAAGTTAATGCCATGAGGTAGCTCAGAACTCCTGAAGGGCCAGCTGCAAAATGGCAGAAACATTGGGGAAATACTGGGAGGGGAAACACTGGGGGAACACCCCTTGACGGGGGTCAATGAGGTCATAGCCAGGTGAAAGGCATACCCCTGGGCAGGGCTATCACGCCGAAGTAAATGCAGAGGACTGGTACACACTGCAACAGAAGAGCAGAGAAGCTGAATTAAGGAAAAGTAGTCTCAGAAAAAATGGTTTTTCCGCAAAAATCTTTGGGATGGCTGTGGGATGGCCCTGACGTCATGTGCCCCGAACAACCTCCAAACGCAGCCAGCTTGCATGGTCATGGATTTGGTCACGGAAAGGTATCACAAGGCTTCCACCTCCCCGTGACCTAGTTCCCCAGAAGGATCCCAGGACTAGGCTTCCAGAGTATATTAGCTTGCCATCTTTGGACTCTGGAGACTCTGGCCATGAGAACAGTTGAATGTCACAGCCACCCACACATTGTTTCAGCTTGAGGCTGCTAAAACAGGCCAGGCCCCTTTAAGAGACAAAGCCTGCCAGTGCAGAGGTGGAGCCAGCCAGCCAGCCAGCCAAAATGCAGGCAACCTCCTAGTTAGGGCTCAGGAGCACCATACAGACAACCCTGCCTGGCTTCCAGCCCTTGCACCACTCAGAGCTTTCTGTGGTGCAGATCTCTTGCCATCTTGCTTTCCTGAGGAACCTGACCCCTGCTAAAGATCAGACCATAGCAGAACCCTGCAACCCAGGCTACATCATAGAGCATCACCTGAACCCATGGCCTGAAATGGTACACAGGGATGCTGTAGCTGCATCTTGCACTGAGCAGGGAATTGAACTAGATGATCTCCAGGGTCCCTTCCAATTTTATGATTCTATGAACTAGATACTAGATACTGAGAAATAATTGGCAAATACCTTACATTGAGAGATCACTCAGTAAGAGAAAGTACAACATAAATGTAATAACTAAATGGGCAAGCTAGTGCTCTTCCCTCCTTCGAGGAGACTCTCCCACCTCCCAGCTGAGCAGAGCAGAGCAGAGCAAGCTGCTCCAGCTGGTCCAGGGACTACAGAAGCAGGCAAGCTCCCAGAGAGCGAGCGAACAGAGCGAGCAGACAGGGGGAGCAAACAGGAGTTGGCCAGGGGAGTTCAGCAGGGGAGGTCAAGGGGGAGGCCCCTAACTTTTTTTTTTCATTTTTTTCCATTTTTTAACTAACTTTTTTCATTTATTTGTCTTGTAACACACAATTCCACACCAGTGGGACTCTGCTTTTAACCTCTACTGAGGAGAGGAGCAGGCACAGGCTAGTCTAGAACAATCACGAAGCTAGACACAAAAAGGGAAAAGAGGCTATGGAAGGACAGGACTCTCCAGTGGTGGTGACCTGCAAGGTGTGTGCAGTGTTTGCTTTCTTGCCTGAGAACAACATGGCCTACACCTGCAACAAGTGCAAGTTGATCACGCTGCTGGAGGAAAAAGTAAGTGGACTGGAGCAGCAACTCCTCCGGGGAATAAGAGAACACAAAGAGTTCTTGGACAGAATGGGGGAACTACAGCAGCAAAGGGAAGACCAGAAGCTTGAAGAGCAACAGCAAAATGAGGCAGTGGGAAATGCTGAGGTGAAGAAAAATGGAGTAGAAGATACTCCTTGGAAAAGGGTGACAGTTAGGAGAAGAAGAACTAGACGCCACTCCATACCAGTGGAAGCAGTGGAGCTGTGGAACCGATTCCAGGTACTTGCAGATGAGACTGGAGGACAGCCTGCAGAGGAAGAATCACAGGGGAACCTGCATGAGAGTGAGCAAGAGGCTGAAGGTCAGTTAAACCGAGGTGATGAAACCCAGGCCTACAACAAGAAGAAGAGAAGAGTGGTAGTAGTGGGAGACTCCTTGCTGCATGGGATTGAGACCCAAGTATGTCACGAAGACCTGTGGAGTCGCCAGGTATGTTGTCTCCTGGGAGGACGAATTAGAGACGCGACTGAAAGGTTGCCTGCACTCATAAAGTCCACTGACAGGTATCCCTTTCTTCTCATCCATGTGGGAACAAATGATACCGCCAAGCGGAGCTACGAAGAGATCACATCAGACTTTGAAGCTTTGGGAAGGAAACTCAAGACTTTGGGGCCCAGATAGTTTTCTCATCCATCCTTCCAGTAGTTAGAAGAGGGATAGAAAGGGAACGAAAAATACTTTGGGTGAATGACTGGCTACAAAGGTGGTGCCGACGAGAGAGATTTGGATTCTGGGACCACAGGCAATACTTCCTGGAAAATGGGCTGTTGGCAAGGGACGGGTTGCACCTCACAAAGGATGGGAAGAATGTGTTTGGCCACAGCATGAAGAACTTCATCAGGAGGGCTTTAAACTGAATCCTACGGGGGAGGGAGATGTAATGTTGGGGGTAACAATGGACGTAGGCGCATGCACTGCAATGGAGAGAACAGCTCTATTATATCCAATAATAGTCTTTAGACACATGTAGGAAGAAAGCCAGACTATGAAGCACATGGTCTTCGATGTCTATATACTAATGCCCAGAGTACGGGAAACAAACAGAATGAACTTGAACTCTTAATACAGGAGGGAAATTATGACTTGATAGGTATAACTGAGACTTGGTGGGATGACTCTCATGACTGGAATACAGCAATTGAAGGATATAACTTGTTCAAAAAGAACAGGAGGAACAGAAAGGGAGGTGGGGTTGCACTGTATGTGAAAAATACATATCTCTGCACAGAAATACAGGAGGATGAGCTTGGTAGCCCCATCGAGAGCATCTGGATCAAAATAAATGGAGCAAAGAAGAAAAGGAACCTGGTGGTCGGAGTCTACTACCGGCCACCCAACCAAGGAGAAGATGAGGATGAAACTTTTGAAAAGCAAATAGCCAATGTTTTAAGGAAGCTTGATGTAGTAGTAATGGGGGACTTCAATTTCCCCGATATTTGTTGGGAGACCAATTCTGCAAAACATGGCCCCTCCAGGAAATTCCTGACTTGTATGGCGGATAACTTCCTCCTACAGAACGTAGAGGAAGGAACTAGAGGATCGGCTATCCTTGACTTGATCCTAACCAACAGAGATGACTTAGTGGATAAAGTAGCAGTTACAGGAACTCTGGGAGAAAGCAACCATGTTGTACTTGAGTTCTTGGTTCTAAGGGCAGCAAAAGCCAAGTGTAGTCAAACGCGTACCCTGGATTTTAGGAAAGCCGATTATAATAAACTCAGAACAATGAGCAGTAAGGTCCCATGGCAAGCGACGCTAATGAGAAAAGGAGTCCAAGATGGATGGGAGCTTTTAAAAAAGGAAATTCTCAAGGCACAATTACAAACCATTCCAACAAGAAGAAAAGGTGGAAGACGACAGAAGAAGCCAATGTGGCTTCACAAAAAGCGTAGAGATGACCTGAAAACAAAAAAGGACACATATAGGAAGTGGAAAGAAGGCCAAGTAACAAAGGAAGAGTACAGGCAGGTAGCACAGAATTGCAGGGATGGCTTCAGGAAGGCTAAAGCTGAGAACCAGCTGAGGTTAGCGAGGGAGGCTAAAAGCAACAAAAAGGCTTTCTTCAGCTACGTGCATAGTAAAAGGCAGAGGAAAGAAATGGTTGTTCAGCTATTAAATAAGGATGGCAAAACGATAACAGATGACAAAGAAAAGGCAGAGGTGCTCAATTCTTACTTTGGCTCAGTCTTGTCCCAAAAGAGGATCTATGGCCCCCCTGGCAAAGGTGAAGTACAAGCTGAAGGGGCAGGATTGCAGCTTGAGATCGATAGGCCAAGGAACACCATATTACTTTGAATGAGTTCAAATCTCCAGGGCCAGATGAACTGCATCCTAGAGTAATAAAGGAACTGGCAGAAGAACTCTCAGAACCGCTGTCTATTCTCTTTGAGCAATCATGGAGGATGGGTGAAGTGCCAGATGACAGGAGGAGGGCTAATGTTGTCCCTATCTTCAAAAAGGAGGAACCTGGGAACTACAGACCAGTCATTCTGACATCAATCCCTGGGAAATTCTGGAGCAGATGATCAAGCAATCCATCTGGAAGCACCTTGAAAACAATGCAGTGATGACTCGAAGCCAACATGGATTTGTCAAAAACAAGTCCTTCCAGACAAATCTGATCTCATTTTTTCATCAAGTAATCCCCCTTGTGGACCGTGGGAATGCTGTAGACATCATATACCTCGACTTCAGCAAAGCTTTCGACAAAGTGCCCCATGATCTCCTGATGAGCAAACTAGCTCAAAGTGGGCTACATGAAACAATGATCCAGTGGATCCACAGTTGGCTACAGGTTCGGACTCAAAGAGTGCTTATCAATGGGACCTTCTCCAACTGGGGAGAGGTAACAAGTGGGGTACTGCAGGGCTCAGTCCTGGGCCCAGTGCTCTTCAACATTTTTATTAATGACTTGGAGGAGGTGCAGGGAATGCTGATAAAATTTGCAGAGGACACAAAATTGGGCGGGATAGCTAATACTTTGGAAGACAGAAACAAAATTCAAAGTGATCTGGATAGACTGGAGCACTGGGCAGAAAACAACAGAATGACATTTAATAGGGATCAATGCCAAGTTCTGCACCTAGGAAAAAGAAACCAAATGCACAGTTACAAGATGGGGGATACGTGGCTCAACAACACTACAAGCGAGAAGGATCTTGGAGTTGTTGTCGATCACAAGCTGAATATGAGCCAACAATGTGTTGTGGCTGCAAAAAAGGCAAATGCTATTTTGGGCTGCATTTATTTACTTACTTACTTACTTATTTATTTCATTTCTATACTGCCCAATAGCTGAAGCTCTCTGGGTGGTTCACAAAAATTAAAACCAAACAGCACACAATAAAACAATTTAAAACATATAGAATATTAAAACCACAATATAACAATACAATCACAATAAAACCTAGCAGCAGTGCAGGAGTTTAAAATGCAGATTTAAAACAGCAAAGCTAAAAGTTTAGAAAGCTAAAATGCTAAAATGCCTGGGAAAATAAGGTCTTCACCTGGCGCCAAAAGGAATACAATGTAGCTGCCAGGCGAACCTCACTAGGGAGCTCATTCCACAGCTGGGGTGCCACAGCAGAAAAAGCTCTCCTCCTAGTAGCCACCCACCTCGCTTCCTTTGGCAGGGGCTCATGGAGAAAGGCCGCTGATGATGATCTTAAGGTCCGGGCAGGCACGTATGGGAGGAGGCGATCCTTCAGGTAACCTGGCCCCAAGCCGTTAAGGGCTTTAAATGTTAATACCAACACTTTGAATCGGGCCTGGAAATGGACTGGCAGCCAGTGCAGCTGAAAAAGTACTGGCATAATATGAGCTCACAGGCCAGTCCCTGTTAACAATCTTGCTGCCCTATTTTGGACCAGCTGAAGTTTCTGGACCGTTTTCAAAGGCAGCCCCACGTATAACACATTGCAGTAATCCAGACGAGAAGTGATCAGAGCATGGATAACTGTAGCTAGGCTCTCTGTCCAGATAAGGGCGTAGTTGGTATACCAGCCTAAGCTGATAAAAAGTGCTCCGTGCCACTGAGTTCACCTGTGCCTCAAGTGACAGTTCTGGATCCAAGAGCACCCCCAAACTACGAACGTGATCCTTTAGGGGGAGTGCAATGCCCTCTAGAACAGGTTGAATATCACCTAGCCAGGCAGACGGACCACCCACTAACAGTACCTCTGTCTTGTCTGGATTGAGTTTCAGTTTATTGGCCCTCATCCAGTCCATTTCCGTGCCCAGGCACTGATTCAGAACTGATTAATAGAAGCATAGCTTCCAAATCCCAGGAAGTACTAGTTCCCCTCTACTCAGCACTGGTTAGGCCTCATCTGGAGTACTGTGTCCAGTTCTGAGCACCACACTTTAAGAAAGATGCAGACAAGCTGGAGAGGGTTCAGAGGAGGGCAACAAAGATGATCAGGGGACTGGAAACAAAGCCCTATGAGGAGAGACTGAAAGAACTGGGCATGTTTAGCCTTGAGAAGAGAAGAATGAGGGGAGATAGGACAGCGCTCTTCAAGTACTTGAAAGGTTGTCCCAGAGAGGAAGGCCAGGATCTCTTCTTGATCATCCCAGAGTGCAGGACACGGAATAATGGGCTCAAGTGACAGGAAGCCAGATTCTGGCTGAACATCAGGAAAAACTTCCTGACTGTTAGAGCAATAGGACAATGGAACCCATTACCTAGGGAGGTGGTGGGCTCTCCCACACTGGAGGCCTTCAAGACGAGGCTGGACAGCCATCTGTCAGGGATGCTCTGACTTGGATTCCTGCACTGAGCAGGTGGTTGGACTTGATGGCCTTGTAGACCCCTTCCAACCATACTATTCTATACTATTCTGTGATTCTATGAGAGTGCAGCTTGTGTCTCATTGCCTCTTGTCTTTCTACACTGGAAAGTGTTCAAATGCTTTAGTGACTTTAAGAGAAGGGAGCTGTGCAGGCTCAGTTAAATTTTAGAATGGAGGCAAAGGAAGATCTGCTAACAAGATGAATGTCATTTTCAAAACAATGAAAAAGAGACACTCCGGCTGTCAGGGCCTGAGCTGCAACCTTTATGTTTACAAACCAAATAGGGTAATTAGTTGTGGGAGAATAAATCTTTCTGTGTCTTTGCTGTTGATGTTGCAAGGTTCATGCTTGACCTGCCAAGTGACAGGCAGCATTAGGGACTTTGCAAGCACCAGCCTCCTTTGGAGGGGCCTCTGACATTGCTTTGTTGCTGCTATCAGATCCTAATCAAGATGTTTCTGAAAGAAACATTTCTCTTCCTCCCTCCTAGTGGTTCATTGCCAGGATCCACAGCACTTGCTTGTGCATCAGCATTGGCATCTCTCACATGGTGCAGGGGCACCAAACCTGGGAACACAGAAAATGGAATGATGGATCAAAGAAGGCAGAGTCCAATCAACACCTCTGGTCCTGGCCCAGGGATATCTGTGGCTGTAGTGGACCAAATGGTGGAAGGAGTATGGGCCACAAATGTTACCTTAAGAGGGCAAAGACCACAATTTGCTAAACCACCCCATAAATCTAAGTGACATTGATTATTTGGAGCCCTTCCAGTCCAGTTCTGGCCTGGTTTTAGGACTGAAATGGCCTTAGTTGCCCTGGGGATGAACGCAACCCTGTTGGCTACCCTGGACCTCTCAGCAGTGTTCAGTATCTTTGCCCATGGTATTTTTCTGGGATGATTATCCAGAGTACAACTGGGGGTCACAGTGTTGTAGTGGCTTAAGTCCTTTCTGGAGGATGGACCCAGAAGGTGGTGCTGATGGACTTTTGTTACAGCTCATGGCCACTGGACTTTGGGGTGCCTCAGACATTGATGACTTGGACTTTTTTCCTTTTTTTTTTTTTTTTTACAAAGGACTCCTTCACACCAGGCTTTTATCCTGAGATTGAGATGGCTCCTTCAAGGAAGTTTGCATGCTGTTTTCATGATGCTGTGACCCTCCTGCACTAAATGCCCTTTGTTCCGTTTTTAAATAGATCGCGGATAATGAGCTATCAAATTACCCTGTTGTGTTCCGCTTCAGTTGTGTTTGGCCACAGCATGAAGAACTTCATCAGAAGGGCTTTAAACTGAATCCTACGGGGGAGGGAGATGTAAAGTTGGGGGTAACAGTGGACGTAGGCGCATGCACTGCAACGGAGAGAACAGCTCTGATAGCGCCCAATAATAGTCTTCAGACACAGCCAGACTATGAAGCGCATGGTCTTCGATGTCTATATACCCAGAGTATGGGAAACAAACAGAATGAACTTGAACTCTTAATACAGGAGGGAAATTATGACTTGATAGGTGTAACTGAGACTTGGTGGGATGACTCCCATGACTGGAATACAGCAACTGGAGGATATAACTTGTTCAAAAAGAACAGGAGGAACAGAAAGGGAGGTGGGGTTACACTGTATGTGAAAAATACATATCTCTGCACAGAAATACAGGAGGATGAGCTTGGTAGCCCCATCGAGAGCATCTGGCTCAAAATAAATGGAGCAAAGAATAAAAGGAACCTGGTGGTCAGAGTCTATTACCGGCCACCCAATCAAGAAGATGAGGATGAAACTTTTGAAAAGCAAATAGCCAATGTTTCAAGGAAGCATGATGTAGCAGTAATGGGGGACTTCAATTTCCCTGATATTATTTGGGAGACAAATTCTGCAAAACATGGCCTCACCAAGAAATTCCTGTCTTGTGTTGCTGATAATTCCCTCCTACAGAACGTAGAGGAAGGAACTAGAGGATCAGCTATCCTTGACTTGATCCTAACCAACACAGATGACTTCGTGAATAAAGTAGCAGTTACAGGAACTCTGGGGGAAAGTGACCATGTTATACCTGAGTTCTTGGTTCTTAAGGAAGCCAAAGCTGAGTGTAGCCAAATACGTACCCTGGATTTTAGGAAAGCCAATTTTAATGAACTCAGACCAATGATAAGTAAGGTCCCATGGCAAGCGACTCTAATGAGAAAAGGAGTCCAAGATGGGTGGGAGTTTTTAAAAGAGGAAATTCTCAAGGCACAATTACAAACAATTGCAACAAAAAGAAAAGGTGGAAGACAACAGAAGAAGCCAGTGTGGCTTCACAAAAAGCTTAGAGATGACCTG
Source organism: Heloderma suspectum (assembly GCF_057233095.1). NCBI lineage: Eukaryota > Metazoa > Chordata > Lepidosauria > Squamata > Helodermatidae > Heloderma > Heloderma suspectum. Next base: position 37,115,336 of record NC_139469.1, on the reverse strand, counting down.
AAAACAAAAAAGGACACATATAGGAAGTGGAAGGAAGGCCAAGCAACAAAGGAGGAGTGCAGGCAGGTAGCACAGAATTGAAGGGATGGCGTCAGGAAGGCAAAAGCTGAGAACCAGCTGAGGATAGTGAGGGAGGCTAAAAACAACAAAAAGACTTTCTTCAGCTACATGCACAGTAAAAGGCAGAGGAAAGAAATGGTGGTTCAGCTATTAAATAAGGATGGCAAAACGATAACAGATGACAAAGAAAAGGCAGAAGTGCTCAATTCCTACTTCAGCTCAGTCTTCTCCCAAAAGAGGGTTTATGACCCCCCTGGCAAAGGCGAAGTACAGGCTGAAGGGGCAGGATTGCAGCTTGAGATCGATAGGCATATGGTCAAGGAACACCTAATTACTTATTCAAAGTAATTCTAGGATGCAGTTCATCTGACCCTGGAGATCTGAACTCATTCAGAGTTTAGATCTCCAGGATCAGATGAACTGCATCCTAGAGTAAGAAAGGAACTGGCAGAAGAACTCTCAGAACCGCTGTCTATTCTCTTTGAGCAATCATGGAGGATGGGTGAAGTGCCAGATGACTGGAGGAGGGCTAATGTTGTCCCTATCTTCAAAAAGGGCAAAAAGGAGGAACCTGGGAACTACAGACCAGTCAGTCTGACATCAATCCCTGGGAAAATTCTGGAGCAGATTATACAGCAAGCAATCTATAAGCACCTTGAAAACAGCACAGTGATTTCTCGAAGCCAACATGGATTTGTCAAGAACAAATCCTGCCAGACAAATCTGATCTCATTCTTTGAACAGGTCACCGACGTTGTGGACTGTGGGAATGCTGTGCGCATAATATACCTCGACTTCAGCAAAGCTTTCCACAAAGTGCCCCATGATCTCCTGATGAGCAAACTAGCTCAAAGTGGGCTACATGAAACAATGATCAGGTGGACCCACAGTTGGCTACAGAATCGGACTCAAAGGGTGCTTATCAATGGGATCTTCTCCAACTGCTCTTCAACATTTTTATTAACGACTTGGAGGAGGAGGTGCAGGGAATGCTGATCAAATTTGCAGAGGACACAAAATTAGGCAGGATAGCTAATACCCTGGAAGACAGAAACGAAATTCAAAGTGATCTTGATAGGCTGGAGCGCTGGGCAGAAAACAACAGAATGAAAGTTAACAGGGATAAATGCCAAGTTTTGCACCTAGGAAAAAGAAACCAAATTCACAGTTACAAGATGGGGGATACTTGGCTCAACAATACTACAAGTGAGAAGCATCTTGGAATTGTTGTAGATCACAAACTGAATGTGAGCCAACAATGTGATGTGGCTGCACAAAAGGCAAATGCTGTTTTGGGCTATGTCAGGGCCCAGCTTCAGTACTGCTGTGGGCCTTGTAGGTGATAGCCAGGATTTGATTAGAAGTCGCCTGGAAGGCCTTGGGCCTATTCAGTTTCTGGAGTGTCAGAGTCTGTGTGAGCGTCTCTCTGTCACTGTCCTCAGAGCAGAGCCAGGGGGAGTCACCCGACTCCCTGTCCGCTGCTGGTCTGGCCTTGGCAGGCGGGGAGGCTGGAAGCTGTCTGTGACAGCCTGGCAGAGGTGGGGTGGGGTGCAGAGGGGTCGCCCAGGTTGAAGCGTCACTGCTGGAGGGCTGAGCAGAGACACCTTGTTCAGACAGGGGCCTGGCTGGAAGGCTTAAGGCCCTTGTCTGCCAAGGGATCTGGAGGGGGTGTCCTACAGTCACGCCTTTCCTTTTAAGCTGATGCAAAGGTGGAGCCTTTGCTAGGAACATCTCATCTTCGTTGCCCAAAGCCTTCTCTGTTTGGATCTATCGTCTGGGCTTTTGGAGGCACTCTGCACATGGACTGGAACTTTGGATTGTTAAGGACGTGCCATGAAAAGTACTGTGGGGCTTTTCATAGACTTGAACTCTCGTTGCTGTGGATTGTGTGTCTGTGTTTGTAGTCAGCTCAGTGTACGGCAGGCTGGGTTTGATCTACAACTTTTGGACTTCCCTCTGCCAGAACTCATGTAGCGAAAGCCGTGGCCTGGAACTCTTTGCCTGTGTGGGTATGCCCCTCCCTTGACCTCGATGGGCCTTGACCATGTAGCCTGGAGTTATCAACAAAAGATTCAAAGTTGGACTTTCTATTGGTGTAGGTTGTTAAGGCTTTTCAAGAAGTTATCCCTTGACTGCCTGATGGGTTCATTCCAGGATTCCTTCCCTTTCCATGTCCAGGGTTGGAACCCCATGAAAGGATTGTCTGGGTTAGGTACCCAGGAATCCAGAGTCCCTTCCCTTGTGTTCAGAACCATGGAGATGGCAGTGGAGAAACCACGTTGATGAGGATCTCAGTCACGGTAGTGGTGTTTAGCTTTGGACTGTTCTGGAATTATATACAACCTATAGCTATTAGCTACTGACCATCAGCTATATGATTTCTGAAGAGTGTAATCATTAAGCTTTTGCTATGGGATTCCCTGCAATAAAGAAAGCTCATTGATTTGGGTGTTCAGTGTCAGATTGCCCGAGTGTGTACGGGGGGCGGGGGGGGGGACCTGACAGGCTTCATTAATAGAAGTACAGCTTCCAAATCACGTGAAGTACTAGTTGCCCTCTACTCAACATTGCTTAGGTTTCATCTGGAGTACTGTGGCCAGTTCTGGGTGCCTCACTTTAAGAAGGATGCAGACAAGCTGGAGAGGGTTCAGAGGAGGGCAAGGAAGATAATCAGGGGACTGGCAACAAAGCCCTGTGAAGAGAGACTGAAAGAACTGGGCATGTTCAGCCTTGAGAAGAGAAGACTCAGGGGAGATATGATAGCGCTCTTCAAGTACTTGAAAGGGTGTCCCAGACAGGAAGGCCAGCATCTCTTCTCGATCATCCCAGAGTGCAGGACACGGAATACTGGGCTCAAGTGACAGGAAGCCAGATTCCAGCTGAACATCAGGAGAAACTTCCTGACTGTTAGAGCAATACGACGATGGAACCCATTCCCTAGGGAGGGGGTGGGCTCTCCCACACTGGAGGCGTTCAAGACGAGGCTGGACAGCCATCTGCCAGGGATGCTCTGACTTGGATTCCTGCACTGAGCAGGGGGTTGGACTCGGTGGCCTTGTATTCTGTGATTCTGTGACTTTGGCAGGACTCCCTCCCATGGGGCTTCCCAGGGTGGCTGCCTGCTGAGGGCCTGAAGGCTGAGCGAGGAGTCACTGGCATTTTTCTTCTTGTCTTTGTTAAAAGGACTTTCATTAACAACAAAGGAAGCCCAAACATGCCTTCCTCAGCTTTCAGGCCCTCAGCAGGCAGCCACACTGGGGAGCCCCACAGGAGGGAGGCCTGCCGAACCCCTCCAGGGGCCTTCTGAGACGGTGAAGCAGCTGCAGGGGCGGGAAGGGCAGACTGGGCGGGATGGTGAAAGGCGGCGCCCGCGCGCAGCCCCTCGGCCACCTCCTCACCGTAAGGGAGGCACTGCAGCCCTGCACCCTGTGAAATGTCTCCGAAACTCTCCCCCTTTGCCCCTCCCCCCAACAAATAGTCGAAAACAAACAGATTGAAAAATTTGGCACAGTGCTAATTAAGAGGCACAGAAGTGGCATCACCCATCAAAGTCCCTCCGAAAACACATGATTGGAAGAGGAACAGGGTATTGTTAGATAAAAAAAAGGTTCTTGCTTCTGGTTGGAAGAAAAGGATGCCAGGCAGGCAGCAGTGGATCCAACGCTAATTTATTGATCATTTTGCAAAACGGGTGCAGAGCAGTCTGGACCCCGAGGCATGTGTGCAAAGGCCTTTTATACCTTATCACTTGTATTGTTCTTGCCAGTAACCAATAAAACAGTCAGTACATCAGCTTACCAAGCCAATAGCCAATAAACAGTCAGTACATCAGTTTACCAAGCCGTTAGTCATGAGCGTGTCAGTATGGTCCCCTTTTTGCTCCGCCGACATTTTTCCCGCCACTGAGGCAGCTTCTGCACAGAACCATTATTCATCCTACCTCTAGCAAATGGCTGGCCAGCTGTCAGTATGCTGCTGCTTCCCCTGAGATTTTTGTACCTATGCAAACATATCTATTAATGTAAGTTTTTTCACCCTTTGCTGCCTCCTCTGGCGGGCTGTTGGCTGCTGAACCCCTCCCCCATGTTGCTGCCACGGTTGATTCCAGCACATTTAATTATTATTGTTTTTGTTGCACTTTTTATTTCTACTGTTCATGTTCCGCTGGAAGCTACCTCCAGCCCTGGAGAGGTGGGATATGCATATTTTTAAAAGATGTCTCAGTAAATGGTGTTCTTATATGAAAAATTTCACGTGAATTGGCCCTAAACAGAAACACAAATGGCGATTATTAGAATGAAATATCTGCCCATTCTGGCAAATGGCACGTGGAAGGAGTGGTCTCTGTCCTGGGATTATTTCAGCTTGGTAAATGTTCCATCAAAAGTTCAAAACATGCTCTGTGTCAAGTGTGTCACCTTAGCTGAGAGGAAAAAATTTTCAAGGTAAACCCTCTGATGGGTTACAAGATTTTCCCCATCCTTCCCAACTTCAAAAGAACCTCCAACAATGTTATTATTCCAGGCATGGCAGCCGGGCCTAGAGCTGCAGGGACAAGTGCAAAGAAAGAGATGAAGGGCAGCTGCTAATTCCTCACTGGAGCCGTTACAGATAGAGGTATGTATAGATCTCCGGCTGAAGAAAATTATAAGTAAATAAAGGTGACACCAGCTTTTCAATAATTTGCTTCTTACTCTCCATCACTGGGGTGGGGTGGAGGGAGAATCCGGACAGCAGGACATACAAATCTTCAAAATGTTTAAACTGTCCTATTTACACAATGTAAACATTCTTAGATATCCGCCTCACATTCTCATTGTCCTATTCAAAGCCCTGTGCAACTTGGGACCAGGCTACCTGGAAGGCCACCATCTCCTGTGTGAGTCTGCCTGGGTTTTAAGCTCTTTGGGGAGGCCCTTCTCTCTGTCCCACCACCGTCGGAAGCACGTGTGGTGGGGCTGCGAGAGAGGGCCTCTCCGGGGCTGCTCCCAGGCTCTGGAACTCCTTGTCGAGCAAGGCTGGGTTGGCCCCCTCTCTGTTGTCCTTCCGCCAGCAGACAAGGACATTTTTATTCAGGCAGGACTTTGGCATGTCAGCTGGTCTGCTGTTGAAGGGGGTTTACTTGGGTGGGTGCTGGCTATGTCTTTTATTGTTTATTTTAATTGTGTTTTTACTAGATTGGTTTTTATGTCATGTTTTAACCAAGATTTTATTTTACTCTGTATTTCATTATTCTTAACTGCCTTATGTGCTATTTTTGGTGGTAAGGCAGGGTATCAGTTTAATAAATAACTATTAGTGAGTGGACAAACATCTTATTTGTGCCTTTATCAGTTCTATGAAAGGAAAAGTTTTGGCAAATATGTAGCTTTGTTATGGTGGGAGAAGCTACAGCCTGCAAAATTCTCCTCCCCATGCAACTAGTAAAAGCAAAGGAGCCCTGCTTCACATATAATTGGGCAGCCATAATCTCACTCAAACACACAACTTGCTAAAGAAAATTAAAATCAACAAATTAGCCATTCCAAGTTCATAAGGCAACAGGTTCTAATTATTTCAGATTTTTCAAAAAGTGAAGCCTTGGGAAGGGTGTGGCCAGAAATGAGGGTTACGTCTGAACCATCCTCAGCCCATCTGCAGAACCTGCAAGGCTCCCTTTTTCTTTTTTTTAACTCTCCCTGACCTGCGGCAGCTTTGCCAGTTCCCCAGAGGATAAAAATATCTGGATTCTCTTGTTGGGCAAGCCATCCCCTTCTCCTCTGGACATTCCCTATTGAATGTTGAGCTCCCCATTATACCTGCCATGGTACTCCATTCATCCATGCATGGAATAAACCATATGGGGAAGAACAGCTTTGGCAGACTAATCACATGCTGAATCTCCATCCTTCTTATGGAAGCTGGTGACTATGCAGAATCAGTCTTGAGATTCCAGTGGAAACTTATTACAGCAGTGCGATCAATAGCACTTCATCAGCAAAGTTCATGGGATCAATTCACAGCATGGGAGGGTGTTAGGATTGTGGAAGTCACCACAAGAAGCCTTGGGATCACTCCCAGCAGGAATTGGCAACTGGCTGTCAGGGTTGGATCAGAGCCCAGAGAGCCCCAAAGCAGTTCTGATTCTAAGGAAGAGACAGAAACCGCGGGAGAGGAACCCGCGCGCTGTTCAGAGAAGCAGCCAGGGGGAGAGCCCCTCCCGGTACACATTCCTGAGAGTGATAGTGACCCTGACAGGGAGAGGGAGGCGCAACAGCAGTTTCTGGACGCTAGGCGCCGGCACAGCGTCAAGCGGGAGATGGCGGGCACTCAGTCCGCTTGGCGCGACGGCAATAGCAGTGCCCCGATGCCCCACAGGAAAGGAGTGGACTCTCTCCTCCTAGCCCATAAGTACAGAGGTTTCCCGCCTTCCCCTCCAAATGGAGATCAACTGATTCCTAAGGCTAGAACCCCCGAGTAGGCAGCTCTCTTAAGTCTCACTCATAGGATCAAGCAATTAGCATCTGTAAGCATCATTAGGTTGAATGGGAATAAAGCCTTGGAAAAAAGCCCTATTGTCTGTGTGTTGATTCTGGCTACCTGAGGATTTCAGAAGGCAGCAGGGGTGACCTCCTGACACTTGCCTACTAGAAGGCCAAGCCACCGGGCTCCTCCGCAAGCCTTTTACACTGGCTACTGGTTGGTGCCCATTGGAACTGACTATCGAATGGAAGCAGTGGAATAGCCTCCACCCTCCCCCCAGGACACACTCACTGCTCATTGCTGGACTGACGTCTGCTACTAGTTAGCCCTTGAATGGCCAGTGATGGGCACTGTGCACACCTCAAATGGCCGAGATGCTGAGGGGGAGTTCAGATGAGGAGCTGGTCAGGAACACGCAGCCGCCTGAAGTGAGTTCATGTCCTCGGGGCCAGATGACTTGTGTCCTAGGACACTTGAGGAACTTGTGGGTGCTCCTCTGCCTCTGATCTCTGAGGAGTTAAGTGAGGTGCCAGGACACTGAAGACGGGCAAACCTCAAAAGCAAGTGAGGCGTGGGGAGACCTTGGAAACAACATACGGTCAAACGGACATTGACACCAGGGAAGATCAGTGATGTGGGTTTTCCAGAAAAATTGGAATTTGCCTAATTTGTGTAGGATTATTTGCCATGGAAAATTTTCTGATGCCCTAGAGAGTGATCTAATTTAGCATGTTTATTTTAGTTCTGTTTAGTAGATAACAAAGCTAAAAAAAAAAGGACCCCATGTCCCAATACACCACAAGTATTTGACCTGAAGTACTTGGGGGGGAAATTACAACAAATTTAATGTGATTTAAATGTTGCATTATATAGAATTTTTATAGGAATGCTTGTAAAACTTTAAAGACAATAGTATGTCATCCCCTTACACTGTTTCAATATAAGAAAAGAAAAAAAACAAAGGTACTGAAAAGTGAAGCATTAATCTAGCCTTCCCAAACCTCATGCTTTCTAGATATGTTGGACTGCAACTCTCCGCATCCCAGATAGCATGTCTGGCTTGTGGTAGGGTTGTTTAGGGTGGTTTGGTCTCAGGGTCCTTTGCACGACGTCTGACCCTGGCAGGGCAATTTTTCCCTTGGCTGTCGGGAATGGCCAGAGAGCCCGCTGGCAAGAGCCGCAAAAGCCCTGCCACTCCTTGCCATCTTGCTAGTGCCGCCACCATTCACCTTCATACCTTCTCAGCCTCGATATGGATTTTTATTTTTTATTTTTTTATTTTTAGTGGGCATCTTAAAGAAAGGACACTGGACAGGATAGACGTCCAGTCTATCCTGGCCAATGTTGCCCTTGCAGCATGCTGCGGAGCTTCCACGGGACACTATCTCAAACAGCTTTTTAAAAGGTTGAAAAACCTTTTCATCTCTCCCCTGGAATGAAAAGGGGGGGCAGGAGCAGCTTTGGATGAAGTTTCAGAAGATTAGCTATCTCTGCGTATTAGCAGGGGGGGCTGGACTCCGGAGATTCGTGGCGAAATTCTCTGACATCCCTACAAGGTTATGCTCAAAATCCTACAAGCTAGGCTTCAGCAGCATGTGAACCGAGAATTACCGGAAGTACAAGCTGGGTTTTGAAGAGGCAGAGGAACTAGAGATCAAATCGCCAACATTCGCTGCATCATGGAGAAAGCAAGAGAATTCCAGAAAAACGTCTATTTCTGCTTCATTGACTACGCTAAAGCCTTTGACTGTGTGGATCACAACAAACTGTGGCAAAGTCTTAAAGAGATGGGAGTACCAGACCACCTTACCTGTCTCCTGAGAAACCTGTACGAGGGTCAAGAAGCAACAGTAAGAACCGGACATGGAACAACCGATTGGTTCAAAATTGGGAAACGAGTACAACAAGGCTGCATATTGTCGCCCTGCTTATTTAATTTATATGCAGAGTACATCATGAGAAACGCCGGCTTGGATGAATCACAGCTCGGAATGTCGGAAGGACAGATACTGAAGCTGAAGCTCAAATATTTTGGCCACCTAATGCGAAGAGAAAAGTCACTGGAAAAGACCCTGATGCTGGGAAAGATTGAAGGCAAAAGGAGAAGGGAACGGCAGAGGATGAGATGGCTAGATAGCATCACCGATGCAATGAATATGGACTTGAGCACACTCCGGGAGAGAGCACAGGAAAGGAAGGCCTGGCGTGCTGTGGTCCATGGGGTCACAAAGAGTCGGACACGACTGAACGACTGAACAACAACAATCATAAAATTTATTAGTGATTTGTTAGTGGTATTATTAATCCTTTTAAATCTCATTATTATTATTAATATAATTATTGGTTAGTAAGATTTTTGGCTGGTTAAATTGTTAAGCTTTAATATTATATGTTAGCTGAAGGGCAATATATGGTTAATGGAAATGAATTGTAGGTCTGCTTCCTTGCTATAAGACTGATGATATGATATTGAAATGTAGGGTTGATTATTTATACTGTATTGAATGGTAATATTGCCAATGTTATAGGTATAATTTTTAAGTGGAATGGGATTTGAAGTTTCTTTTCTTTCTCTTTTTTTTCCCCTTTTCCTCTTTCGTTATTGCTGCGTCCTCCTAAGAATACTGTATTGTTGGGAAATTGTAGTTATTGATTAGGTTGTTGGTACTGTTTATTTCATTTATAAAGATAAAAAATAGAATAAAAACTATTTTAAAAAAAGAAAAGAAAGGACACTGGAAAGTATCCTGAACACGTTCACTTTTTTTTTTCTTTGCTCCTGCACAATTGTGCAGGAATGAATGACCACTTCTAGGAATTTTGTGCAAATTTCCCCTCTGTTCTACTGCTCTGCCACTAGTTTTGCATAATTTCCCCCTTCGTTGTACTGTTCTGCCATGAAATTTATGCAATTTCCCCCTCCATTTCACTGTCCTGTCATGCTTTTTGTGTGACTTTTGCAATCCCACTCACTGCTCTGTAACCCTTATGTACATCTGATAGCTATCCAAGGAGACCAGTGGAGGGGAAACGACAAAAGCAGCTGGTAACTGCAGGAGATAAGGTGCTTTGTCGGGAGGGGGGGGGGGGTCATGAAATTTTATTTTGTTTCCAGATAAGGTTAACAAAATTAAGACAACAAAAAGAAGGAACATAATAATAAATCAAAACCACTAAAGAAACAAAGGAATTCACTAATTATATATCTAATGGAAGTAAAAATACAAGTTCTACAACATGTAAAAGGAGTGTGCATAAGTGTATGTCATTTTGTGTGCTTATGCATATTAATTGGAAAAAATACAGGCAACTGTACTTTGTTGGAACTTTTTCAGTGTAACATGAAGCAGCCTTTAAAAATAAAAGGTGTTTGCTAGGAGGGGAAGCACTCATTCCACTATTGGTCCACTGGGGTTGCTGGCTGATGAGGGAAACTCCACACACACACACACATATCCGATTGCAAAAAAGGAAATAATTTTCTGAGCCTTTGTGAATGTGGGAACATGGTCACATGTGCTCTTGTGCAAGAGCAAAAGACCCCTGTCTGCCTGTCCACTGTTTAGCCAAGCAGACCTGCATCCCCCTTCTCAATGTCTGCCACGTCACCACTTTCCTTACACTGAAGTAAGGACACCTGCCCCTAAACACATCTTTTCCTGGCCCTTGAGCTCTTGCAGGTTTCCAAGTGCAAAAGACCACCTGTCTGCTATCTAGCCAAGCACACTTGTATCCCCCTCGTGTTAATGTCCACATAAATTTCATCCTCCATCTAGCATTTCCCTTGCCTGCAAACACTTTATATTTTTAAAGGCTGCTTCGTGTTACGCTGCATGAGCACCGCCACCCCCAAAGCACCTTCTCTCCGGCAGCCGGCAGCTGCTTTTGTCGTCTCCCCTCCTCTCCTCTCCATGGCTGTTAGATGTACATGAGGATTTACAGAGCAGTGAGCAGATGGCAAAAATTATGCAAAATGCAGGGGCAGGGCTGTAAAGTGGAGGGGAAATTATACCCAATTCATAGCAGAGCACTGGAATGGAGGGGAAATTTCCACAACTTTCATGACAGGAAAAGAAAAAAAAAGTTTGCGAAGGCCTTCATCACAGCTCGGAAAATTATTTATTATTATTTCCTCTTTGCGATCTGATGGCAGTGGGGGTGGGGGATTTCCCTCATCAACCAGCAACCCCAGAAGACCAACTGCAGAAAGGGTGCTGGCGCAGAGAACGAGGAAACAGGGATCTCTGCAGCAGAGGCCCCTGGGATCTGTGCCGGCGGCAGCTGGACAGACTGAGAGCACTGAGGGAGAGACAAGGCACCGGAGCTGCCGAGGGGCAGGCGGTGGTCTCTCAGGAGCCAGGGACCCCCGCCGCCACAGCTGCTTGTTGGGGCTCAGCAGGCCACTGCCCCCTCACTCCATTCCACCCTGAGCCTCAGATGCCCTCCAGGGCATCCGTGCATTCTCTCGCACGTGTGCTAGGGATGATCTCCTGAAAACATCCACTGCAGCTCTGAAACTGCCAGGCTCTGTGTTTGCAGTTGGCGTCCATTCTTTGCAATGAATAAACATATGGAATGGGAAATTCTCCGCAGAAAAATAAGGCACAGGAATGTTTTCCAGAACATTTTCTGTCCCACATCACTGAGGAAGGTCCTCCTAGAACAGATTATAAAATAGTTAATTTGTATACAACCTGATAACAATGTGTGATTAGTAGAATCCAACATGGATTTGTCAAGAATAAATCCTGCCACACTAATCTTATTATCTCTCATTTTTAAAATCAGGTTACGTGCCTAGTGGAATGTAGGAATATTGTGCACATAATTTAGCTTAGTTTCACAAAAGCATTTGACAAAGTTCCTCACGGTTAGCAAACTGGTTAATGTGGGCTAAATGATAGTGCCATCAAGTGGATTCACAGCTGGCTGGAAAACCAGGCCCGAGGCGCGCTCCTCGGCGGTTGAGGAGCCAGTCGGAGGGAGGGGGCCCAGAGCTCTGCGCTGGGCCCCATGCTCTTCAGTGTTTTTACAGTGACTTAGACAGAAGGGTGGGGGAAATCCTTATCGAATTTGAGGATGACACAAATCTGGGAGAGATGGGAGACAAAAGGAAATAACCTTCATAGAATGCAGCACTGGACTAACAAAATGAAATCTGACAACTACAAATGCAACGTTTTGTATGCTTCCTTGGGAGAATGTCCCCTAAAAAACGGTTTAGATCAAAGAAGTTTGTTGTGAACCACCCAGAGAGCTTTGGCTATTGGGCAGTATAGAAATGTATAAACAAACAAATAAATAATATAAAAAACTAAATAAACAAATTAAAGTTCTGCATTAGGGGTGGGAATCAAATGCACAAGATGTGGGGGATACCTGGATTGACAGTAGTACATGTGAAAAGGATCTCAGGACTGCAGTCAGTCACAAGTTGAGCACAAGCCAGTTGCGTGATGTAGCTGCACAAAAGGCTCATGTGATTTTAGGTTGCATTAATAGACCCAAAGTTTCTAAGCCACAAGATGCAATAATTTCACTTTATTCTGCACTAGTCTGACCTCACCTGACATACTGGACACACCTTTAGAAGGATATAGACAAATTGGAACAGGTTCAGAGGACAACACAGAGTGTCTGGGTGAGCAGCCAGATGGGCGATTAATAAATTTAATAAATAAAATAAAAAACAAGGTGGCCAGTGGTGTGGAAAACAAGTCCTATGAGGAAAGGTTGAAGGAACTGAGAATGTGTAGTCTGGAAAAGACGTGGGGTGGGGGCAAAATCACACTCTTCAAATACCTGGAGGGCTGTCGTCACACAGAAGAGGGCAAGGACTTGTTCTCTACTCCCCAGAGGGCAGGTCCAGTTTGAATGGCCTTAATTTACAGGAGGGTAGATTTCAGCGGAACATTAGGCCAACATCTTGATAGTAAGACCAATTTGACAGCGGAACCAATTATATATAGGGGTGATGTGGGCTCTCCCTCACTAAAGGACTTCAAGTAGAGGTTGGACATGCATCTACCTCCTGCATCAAGCTGGAGGTTGGACTCCATGGTTTACGTGGCCCCCTCCAGCATTATGACTGAACACCAAAGAGTCCAAGCCACCAACTTCTTACCTAACAGCACTTCTGTGGAACAGGGACATTAGCAGCCCCTGCAGAGAGAAGGCCCAACTTCGCTTCACATGAGATGTACCACCAGCCGTGGCTGAGAGTCCCTGGCTGAGCTCCTTGCCCAACGCATGCAAGGTGGATGGATGTTTGTGCCTTGGTGTGACCTTAATTATGGGGGATTGGTGTCCTCCACGGTCATGGTCCATTGCTTGGTGGCATTGATTTTTGCCCCTAAATTCATCTATGGGCCCATTAGGACGGCCCACTCAGCACCACCCAGTCCAAGGCAGACGCCCATCATGTAGCAACTTGGCGAATCACTTAGCAACCAGGCTGAAAGCTCTCCTCCCCCATTCTTTTCAAAATTCTTAGCTTCATGTTTCCCTCAAACCTCACTGTAACTCAGAATAACACTTCATGGATCTGATGAAGTGGGCTGTACTCTACGAAAGTTTATGCCATAATGCCAGTCTTTTAGGTGCATCAAGACTCCTTAAAGGGTGTGTGTGTGTGTGGAATCTTCACGACAATGGAATGAGAAGCACGTTTGGGTTCTCATCCGGATTTTCATGGAATTGGCTTTGGTCCGTCAGCAAAAAAAGCCTTTAATGTACTGTACCTTAAAAATCCGCTTTTCATGGGTCACACAGTGCTTGAAAGGAACAAACGTCTGGGTTGAGTGGGGGGAGTAGAATGGAATGTCATCAACCCAGCAGGGACTACGCAACCAACAAGAGAGGCTTGTTTCCCACTCTGACTAGACTCTCCCCTCCCCCCCACTACAACATTATTATGAATGGAGAGTAACTAATTCACATTTCTGAAGGCTAGAAACACCACTAAAAAGGCAGGCTAGATACTCACTCCCCATGAGAGCCCCCCACCAGCACAAATATGCCCCATTCCAGCAAACTGTCAGGGAGTTCCAACTGAACCCCCCCCCCCTTCTCCTTCTCTGGCCAATTCTTCCTGCTTGCAATGACAGGCTTCTCTGCTCCCATGATCTTGAGACCACGGTAGATCACTACTGCGGTAAAGCCCTTATGCGCATTTCCTTAATGCCAAAGGAAAGAGGAAAATAGGGGGAAATGGGCGGCTGGACGGGGGGAAATGCTCACTTTTCCATGAAGAAGCAAAACCCCCAAATTATCCAGTACAGCATCTGCAGGCTCCATATGAGAGCACCCCACCATCCCAATTTTGCCCCATTCCAGAAAAATGTCATGGAGTTATAGCTTCCAACCCCCCTTTCTCCTTCTCTGGCAACTTCTCCCTGCTTGCAATGACAGGCTTCACTGCTCCTGTGATCCAGAGACCGCAGTAGATTGGTACTGTGATAAAACCCTTATGCACATTTGTTTAATCTTTCCAACCTGTTTTTACTGAAAGCATCACAGGGAAGCAACGTTGCATGACATCAGAGAAGGGACTTAACATCAGAGAAGCTAAGTATGCATACATCAGAGAACTGCATAATCACAGAGGCTAGTTACTCCCACAGGCGAAAAGGAAGTGCAGCACGATTCTGAAGGCTCGAAAGAGCGCTCTAGCACTTTGATGTATTGGAAAGGCAGGCGAGTTATTCTAGTTACCTCGGTTATTGAGGGCCTGGCCAAGAAAACCTCTAGGAACACCCCAATCATACTAAATTTAAAGTGGAGGGATGGGCACACAGCAGCTGAACTACAGGGCAGCCAAATTAAAGAAAAACAATGGATTAAAAGTACTCTGCAAAAATGCAGCTTTCCCACAGGTAAACTCCGGGGTGGCTGCAAATTGGCCACAACGTCATCTGCCACAAAGGACCTCCAAACAGTCCCAGTTTGCAGCAAATCACCTGTAAAGGCAGGCCCTCTGTCACTTCTGTAATATAGTAACACAGCATGCTGTTTATTCGGTCAGTCGCTTCCGACTCTTCATGACTTCATGGACCAGCCCACGTCAGAGCTTCCTGTCGGCCGTCGCCATCCCCAGCTCCCCCAAGGTCGAGTCCGTCACCTCCAGAATATCATTGAAGCCAACATGGATTTGTCAAAAACAAGTCCTGCCAGACAAATCTGATCTCATTTTTTGATCAAGTAACCTCCCTTGTGGACTGTGGGAATGCTGTGGATATAATATACCTCAACTTCAGCAAAGCTTTCGACAAAGTGCGCCATGATCTCCTGATGAGCAAACTAGCTCAAAGTGGGCTACATGAAACAACGATCCGGTGGATCCACAGTTGGCTACATAATCGGACTCAAAGAGTGCTTATCAATGGGACCTTCTCCAACTGGGGAGAGGTAACGAGTGGGGTACTGCAGGGCTCAGTCCTGCAGATAAATGCCAAGTTCTGCACCTAGGAAAAAGAAACCAAATGCACCGTTACAAGATGGGGGATACGTGGCTCAACCACACTACAAATGAGAAGGATCTTGGAGTTGTTGTCGATCACAAGCTGAATATGAGCCAACAATGTGATGTGGCTGCAAAAAAGGCAAATGCTATTTTGGGCTGCATTAATAGAAGCATAACTTCCAAATCCTGGGAAGTACTAGTTCCCCTCTACTCAGCACTGGTTAGGCCTCATCTGGAGTACTGTGTCCAGTTCTGGGCACCACACTTTAAGAAGGATGCAGACAAACTGGAGAGGGTTCAGAGGAGGGCAACAAAGATGATCAGGGGACTGGAAACAAAGCCCTATGAAGAGAGACGGAAAGAACTGGGCATGTTTAGCCTTGAGAAGAGAAGACTGAGGGGAGATATGATAGCACTCTTCAAGTACTTGAAAGGTTGTCACAGAGAAGAAGGCCAGGATCTCTTCTTGATCATCTCAGAGTGCAGGACACGGAATAATGGGCTCCAGTGACAGGAAGCCAGATTCCGGCTGAACATCAGGAAAAACGTCCTGACTGTAAGAGCAATACGACAATGGAACCAATTACCTGGAGAGGTGGTGGGCTCTCCCACACTGGAGGCCTTCAAGATGAGGCTGGACAGCCATTTGTCAGGGATGCTCTGACTTGGATTCCTGCATTGAGCAGGGGGTTGGACTCGATGGCCTTGCAGGCCCCTTCCAACCCTACTATTCTATGATTCTATGATTCTATGATCCATCCATCTTGCCCTTGGTCGGCCCCTCTTCCTTTTGCCTTCCACTTTCCCTAGCATCAGCATCTTCTCCAGGGTATCCTGTCTTCTCATTATGTGGCCAAAGTACTTCAGTTTTGCCTTTCATATCATTCCCTAAAGTGAGCAGTCTGGCTTTATTTCCTGGAGTATGGACTGGTTTGATCTTCTTGCAGGCCAAGGCACTCTCAGAATTTTCCTCCAGCACCACAGTTCAAAAGCATCTATCTTCCTTTGCTCAGCCTTCCTTATGGTCCAGCTCTCGCAGCCATAGGTTACTACGGGGAATACCATTGCTTGAACTATGCGGACCTTTGTTGTCAGTGTGATGTCTCTGCTCTTAACTGTTTTGTCAAGATTTGTCATTGCTGTCCGCCCAAGAAGTAAACGTCTTCTGATTTCCTGGTTGCAGTCAGCACCTGCAGTAATCTTTGCGCCTAGAAAGACAAAGTCTGTCACTGCCTTCATGTTTTCTCCCTCTATTTGCCAGTGATCAATCAAGCTGGTTGCCATAATCTTGGTTTTTTTGAGGTTGAACTGCTACCCAGCTTTTGCACTTTCTTCTTTCGCCTTTGTCATGAGGTTCCTCAGCTCCTCCTCACTTTCAGCCATCAAAGTGGTATCATCTGCATATCTGAGATTGTTAATCTTTCTTCCAGCGATTTTAACTCCAGCCTTGGCTTCATCAAGCCCAGCACGTCGCATGATGTGTTCTGCATACAGGTTGAATAGGTAGGGTGAGTGTATACAACCCTGCCGTACTCCTTTCCCAATCTTAAACCAGTCTGTTGTTCCGTGGTCTGTTCTTACCGTTGCTACTTGGTCGTTATACAGATTCCTCAGGAGGCAGACAAGATGACTTGGTATCCCCATCCCACCGAGAACTTGCCACAATTTGTTATGATCCACACAGTCAAAGGCTTTAGAATAGTCAATGAAACAGAAATAGATGTTTTTCTGAAACTCCCTGGCTTTCTCCATTATCCAGCGGATATTGGCAATTTGGTCTCGAGTTCCTCTGCCTTTTTCTAAACCCAGCTTGTCCATCTGGCAATTCTCGTTCCATGAATTGCTGGAGTCTACCTTGCAAGGTCTTGAGCATTACCTTACTGGCATGTGAAAGAAGTGCCACTGTTCAGTAGTTTGAACATTCTTTAGTGTTTCCCTTTTTTTGGTATGGGGATATAAGTTGATTTTTTCCATTCTGTTGGCCATTCTTGTGTTTTCCAAATTGTCGGCTGCTAGCCATCATTTCAGCTTGAGCTAGCTGCGCCATCACATCTGGGGCTAGTTGAACTTATCCTCTGTTCCTCCCCAGTAGCATTTTGACCATCTTCCGACCTGGGAGTCCCATCTTCCGATGGTATACCGACATATCTCTGGTTGTACTGATCCATTTAGTTTTCATGGCAAGAATACTGGGGTGGGTTGCCGTTTCCTTCCCCAGGGATCGTATTTAGTTTGACCTCTCTGCCTTGACCTTCCTGTCTTGGGTATCCCTCCACGGTTTAGCTCATGATGTCATTGAAGTGCTCAAGCTCCAGCACCACAACAAGGGAACGATCTCCTTTACTGAAGAGTAACACAGCTACACCTAAAAAAGAAAAGAGTTTGCATATACACTGATGGGGTCTGAGCTGGCAGCAACTGATGAGGAAAGGGATCTTTGGGTTGTAGTGGACAACTCAATGAAAATGTTGACCTAGAATACCCCTGTGAAAAGGCAAATTCCATGTTGGGGAGCATTAGGAAAGGAATCTAGAATAAAACTGCAAATATCATAATGCTCATATAAACATCTATAGTGCAACCACACTTGGAATACTGTGTATAGTTCTAGTCCCTACATCTCAAAAAGAATATTGTGGAGCTGGAAAGGTACAGCAAAGGGCAGGCAAAATGATCAGGGGACTGGAGCAACTCCCTTATGAGGAAAGGCTACAATGTCTGGGGCTTTCATCTTAGAAAAAAGATAAATAAGGTTGGAGACATAATAGACATGTATAAAATTATGGAGAAAGTGGATAAAGAGAAGTTTTTTTTCCATCTCTCATAATAATAACCAGGGTCATCTAATGAAGCTGATTGGTGGAAGATGTCAGGGTGGACACTGAGCCCATAGAACCTCAGAGCAGTTCTGATTCTGAGGAGGAACAGCCGTCCGTGGGAGAGGAGCGCGCTCATCCCTCCCAGGCCCTGCAGCTGGCAGAGATTCCTCCTGCCAGCCTTCCAGACATAGATAGCAGTCCTGGGAGTGAAAGAGCGGAGGAGGAGGGCGGGCTGGATGCTCGACGCAGATGCAAAGAGCGACGAGCTGTGGAGGGCGCAGAAACGAGGCGTAGCGACCGTTTGACGTGCAAGCAATGGTCGCGTCCAGAGGTCCCAAGGGAAAAGGGGAGGGACTCTCCCTAGCCCATAAGTTCAGGGTCTGCAAGTGATTCTTGTTCAAACGGGGACCAACTGTTTCCAACTCGGGTCATAGGTTACTCTGCTGTTCATAGCTTAGTTGCTGGTGATAGAGTTATTAAGTTCTAAAAGGAATAAAGCCTTGAAAAGAATCCTTTGTCTGTGTCTGGAGTTGGCTACTGGAGTACACTGAAAGAGGCCGGCTAGGGCCCCCTGACAGAAGATTCAGGACAGAGAAAGGGAACCACTGAAGACAGTTCGGAACCTGCAGCTGGTGCAGAACGCGGCGGCTCGCCTGATTAAAGGCAGCCGCCGGCGTGGTCACATCACTCCGGTGCTGAAGGAGTTGCACTAGTTACCAGTTGTTTTCCGGGCCATAGAATCATAGAATCATAGAATAGTAGTGTTGGAAGGGGCCTACAAGGCCATCGAGTCCAACCCCCTGCTCAATGCAGGAATCCAAGTCAGAGCATCCCTGACAAATGGCTGTCCAGCCTCGTCTTGAAGGCCTCCAGTGTGGGAGAGCCCACCACCTCCCCAGGTAATTGGTTCCATTGCCGTATTGCTCTGACACTCAGGAAGTTTTTCCTGATGTTCAGCCGGAATCTGGCTTCCTGTAACTTGAGCCCATTATTCCGTGTCCTGCACTCTGGGATGATCAAGAAGAGATCCTGGCCTTCCTCTCTGTGACACCCTTTCAAGTACTTGAAGAGCGCTATCATATCTCCCCTCAGTCTTCTCTTCTCAAGGCTAAACATGCCCAGTTCTTTCAGTCTCTCTTCATAGGGCTTTGTTTCCAGTCCCCTGATCATCTTTGTTGCCCTCCTTTGAACCCTCTCCAGCTTGTCTGCATCCTTCTTAAAGTGTGGTGCCCAGAACTGGACACAGTACTCCAGATGAGGCCTAACCAGTGCTGAGTAGAGGGGAACTAGTACTTCCCGGGATTTGGAAGCGATGCTTCTATGAATGCAGCCCAAAATAGCATTTGCCTTTTTTGCAGCCACATCACATTGTTGGCTCATATTCAGCTTGTGATCGACGACAATTCCAAGATCCTTCTCGCTCGTAGTGTGGTTGAGCCACGTATCCCCCATCTTGTAACTGTGCATTTGGTTTCTTTTTCCTAGGTGCAGAACTTGGCATTTGTCCCTATTAAATGCCATTCTGTTGTTTTCTGCCCAGCACTCCAGTCTATCCAGATCACTTTGAATTTTGTTTCTGTCTTCCAAAGTATTAGCTATCCCTCCCAATTTGGTGTCATCTGCAAATTTGATCAGCATTCCCTGCACCTCCTCCTCCAAGTCATTAATAAAAATGTTGAAGAGCACTGGGCCCAGGACTGAGCCCTGCGGTACCCCACTCGTTACCTCTCCCCAGCTTGAGAAGGTCCCATTGATAAGCACTCTTTGAGTCCGATTCTGTAGCCAACTGTGGATCCACCAGATCGTTGTTTCATCTAGCCCACTTTGAGCTAGTTTGCTCATCAGGATATCATGGGGCACTTTGTCGAAAGCTTTGCTGAAGTCGAGGTATATGATGTCTACAGCATTCCCACGGTCTACAAGGGAGGTGACTTGATCAAAAAATGAGATCAGATTTGTCTGGCAGGACTTGTTTTTGACAAATCCATGTTGGCTTCGAGTAATCACGGCATTGTTGTCAAGGTGCTTCCAGATGGATTGCTTTATGATCTGCTCCAGAATTTTCCCAGGGATTGATGTCAGACTGACTGGTCTGTAGTTCCCAGGTTCCTCCTTTTTACCCTTTTTGAAGATAGGGACAACGTTAGCCCTCCTCCAGTCATCTGGCACTTCCCCGGTCCTCCATGATTTCTCAAAGAGAATAGACAGCGGTTCTGAGAGTTCTTCTGCCAGTTCCTTTATTACTCTAGGATGCAGTTCATCTGGCCCTGGAGATTTGAACTCATTCAAAGTAATGAGGTGTTCCTTGACCATATGCCTGTCGATCTCAAGCTGCAATCCTGCCCCTTCAGCCTGTACTTCGCCTTTGCCAGGTGGGTCATAGACCCTCTTTTGGGAGAAGACTGAGCCAAAGTAGGAATTGAGCACCTCTGCCTTTTCTTTGTCATCTGTTATCATTTTGCCATCCTTATTTAATAGCTGAACAACCATTTCTTTCCTCTGCCTTTTACTATGCACGTAGCTGAAGAAAGCCTTTTTGTTGTTTTTAGCATCCCTCGCTAACCTCACCTCGTTCTCAGCTTTAGCCTTCCTGACGCCATCCCTGCAATTCTGTGCTACCTGCCTGTACTCTTCCTTTGTTGCTTGGCCTTCTTTCCACTTCCTATATGTGTCCTTCTTTGTTTTCAGGTCATGCCTAAGCTTTTTGTGAAGCCACATTGGCTTCTTCTGTTGTCTTCCACCTTTTCTTCTTGTTGGAATTGTTTGTGATTGTGCCTTGAGAATTTCCTTTTTTAAAAGTTCCCACCCATCTTGGACTCCTTTTCTCGCTAGCATTGTTTGCCATGGGACCTTACTGATCATTGTTCTGAGTTTATTAAAATCAGCTTTCCTAAAATCCAGGGTACGCGTTTGAGTACACTCGGCTTTTGCTTCCCTTAGAACCAAGAACTCAAGTACAACATGGTCGCTTTCCCCCAGAGTTCCTGTAACTGCTACTTTATCCACTAAGTCATCTCTGTTGGTTAGGATCAAGTCAAGGATAGCCGATCCTCTAGTTCCTTCCTCTACTTTCTGTAGGAGGAAGTTATCCGCCACACAAGTCAGGAATTTCCTGGAGGGGCCATGTTTTGCAGAATTTGTCTCCCAACAAATATCGGGGAAATTGAAGTCCCCCATTACTACTACATCATGCTTCCTTAAAACATTGGCTATTTGCTTTTCAAAAGTTTCATCCTTGGCTTCTCCTTGATTGGGTGGCCGGTAGTAGACTCCGACCACCAGGTTCCTTTTATTCTTTGCTCCATTTATTTCAACCCAGATGCTCTCGATGGGGCTACCAAGCTCCTCCTCCTGTATTTCTGTGCAGAGATATGTATTTTTCACATACAGTGCAACCCCGCCTCCCTTTCTGTTCCTCCTGTTCTTTTTGAACAAGTTATATCCTTCAACTGCTGTATTCCAGTCATGAGAGTCATCCCACCAAGTCTCAGTTATACCTATCAAGTCATAATTTTCCTCCTGTATTAAGAGTTCAAGTTCGTTCTGTTTGTTTCCCATACTCTGGGCATTAGTATATAGACATCGAAGACCATGTGCTTCATAGTCTGGCTTTCTTCCTACATGTGTCTGAAGACTATTATTGGGCGCTATCAGCGCTGTTCTCTCCATTGCAGTGCATGCGCCTACGTCCATTGTTACCCCCAACATTACATCTCCCTTCCCCGTAGGATTCAGTTTAAAGCCCTCCTGATGAAGTTCTTCATGCTGTGGCCAAACACATTCTTCCCAGCCTTTGTGAGGTGCAACCCATCCCTAGCCAACAGCCCATCTTCCAGGAAGTATAGCCCGTGGTCCCAGAATCCAAATCTCTCTCGTCGGCACCACCTTCGTAGCCAGTCATTCACCCGGAGTATTTTTCGTTCCCTTTCTATCCCTCTTCTAACTACTGGAAGGATGGATGAGAAAACTATCTGGGCCCCAAAGTTCTTGAGTTTCCTTCCCAAAGCTTCAAAGTCTGACGTGATCTCTTCGTAGCTCCGCTTGGCGGTATCATTTGTTCCCACATGGATGAGAAGAAAGGGATACCTGTCAGTGGGCTTTATGAGTGCAGGCAACCTTTCAGTCACGTCTCTAATCTGTCCTCCCGGGAGACAACATACCTGGCGAGTCCATGGGTCTTCGCGACATACTTGGGTCTCGATCCCACGCAGCAAGGAGTCTCCCACTACTACCACTCTTCTCTTCTTCTTCTTGTAGGCCTGGGTTTCATCGCCTCTGTTTGACTGACCTTTAGCCTCTTGCTCACTCTCATGCAGGTTCCCCTGTGATTCTTCCTCTGCAGGCTGTCCTCCAGTCTCATCTGCAAGTACCTGGAATCGGTTCCACAGCTCCACCGCTTCCACTGGTGCAGAGTGGCGTCTAGTTCTTCTTCTCCTAACTGTCACCGTTTTCCAAGGAGTATCCTCTACTCCATTTTTCTTCTCCTCAGCATTTCCCACTTCTGCCTCATCTTGCTGTTGCTCTTCAAGCTTGTGGTCTGCCCTTTGCTGCTGTAGTTCCCCCATTCTGTCCAAGAACTCTTCGTGTTCTCTTATTCCCCGGAGGGTTGACAGTCGCCGCTCCAGTCCACTTACTTTTTCCTCCAGCAGCGTGATCAACTTGCACTTGTTGCAGGTGTAGGCCATGTTGTTCTCAGGCAAGAAAACAAACATTGCACACACCTTGCAGGTCACCACCACTGGAGAGTCCTGTCCTTCCATAGCCCCGTTTCCCTTTTTGTGTCTAGCTTTGTGATTGTTCTAGACTAGCCTGTGCCTGCTCCTCTACTCAGTAGAGGTTAAAAGCAGAGTCCCACTGGTGTGGAAGTGTGTGTTACAAGACAAATAAATGGGAAAAAGTTAGTTAAAAAAAAATGTTAGGGGCCTCCCCCTTGACCTCCCCTGCCGAACTCCCCTGGCCAACTCCTGTTTGCTCCCCCTGTTCGCTCGCTCTCTGGGAGCTTGCCTGCTTCTGTAGTCCCTGGACCAGCTGGAGCAGCTTGCTCTGCTCTGCTCTGCTCAGCTGGGAGGCGGGAAACAGATTCAAGGTGTTGGTTTTGACCTTTAAAACCCTATGCAGTTCTGGCCCAGCCTATCTCAAGGAGCACCAGACAGGCCACTTAACAAGATCAGCCTTGGATGGCCTTCTCTCTGTCTCATCAGCCAGGACAGCTAGGCTGGTGAGGATGAGGTAGAGGGCCTTCTCTGTGGTGGCCCTCACTCTGTGGAACTCCCTCCCTAGGGAATTTTGCCATTCCCCCTCTTTAATAAGCTTCTGCCACACACTGAAAACTTGGTTACGCAGGCAGGCATTTGGGGTGGGTTAGGGTATTTTTAAATAATGTTTTAATGTATAATTTTACTGTTTTAAATTGTACCATTGTACATTATCGGTATACCATCGGAAGATGAGACTCCCAGGTCAGAAGATGGTCAAAATGTTACTGGGGAGGAACGGGGGATAAGTTCAACTAGCCCCAGATGTGATGACGCAGCTAGCTTAAAGCCGAAAGGACGGCTAGCAGCCGATAGGGATGTACGAAAGTCACTTACCTTTCATGGATTATGTTGATGGGGAGGGGAGCGTTCCATCCCTCCCCCAGGAATCCTCGCCGGGGGGGGAGGTGCTCTGTTCCTCCCCCCTGGAATCCTCCGCAGCCGGCTGTGCTCCACGGCAGCTCCGCAGAGCAGCTGGCCAGGCCCAGCCACGCCAGAGCCATCCGCAGCCGGATTTCCGTAGAAATAGTTACGTAGGCTAAAATGGCGAATCAAAAAGGGACGCAAATAGCGCCCGCTACGCTATTTGCGTTCCCCTTTATTTTCGCCGTCATAGTCTACGTAAATATTTACGTAGATTAAGACGGCAAAAATAAGGAACGCAAATTTGCATACGCGGTTTTTTTTTTTAACCCACCCAACCATGATAGGCTATGTAAAGATTTACATAGCCTATCACATCGTTGTTGTTTTTCAAACCTAGCATGATAGGCTACGTAAATCTTTACGTAGCCTATCATGTCTTTTCTTTTTTTTTACAAGCCTGGAAATGGCGGTGGCGGCAGCCGGTCAGAGGACCAGCCGCTGCAGCGGCCGCCGCCGGAGCCGCCGCCACCAGGAAGATCCGCCACAGGTAAGTCTCGTCCCAGGGGGGATCCGCAGGGTGGCGGGGGGGTGGCAGGCTGTTCTGCCACGGAGTTCGGGGGGCCGAATGCACTGGCATTCGGCCTCACCGAGATCCGTGGCGGAATTCTCTGACATCCCTAGCGGCCGACGGTGCTGGTGGTGAACAACGAATCCCATGTTCTAAAGATCAACATACCATAGGAACCTGGAATGTAAAATCTATGAGTCAGGGCAAATTGGATGTGGTTATTGGGGAGATGTCAAGATTAAATATAGACATTTTGGGTGTCAGTGAACTGAAATGGACTGGAATGGGCCACTTCACATCAGATGACCACCAGATCTACTACTGTGGACAAGAGGACCACAAAAGAAATGGAGTAGCCTTCATAATTAATAATAAAGTGGCTAAAGCAGTGCTTGGATACAATCCAAAAAACGATAGAATAACCTCAGTTCGAATTCAGGGTAAGCCATTTAACATCACAGTGATCCAAATATACACCCCAACCACAGATGCTGAAGAAGCAGAAGTAGATCAGTTCTATGAGGATCTGCAGCACCTACTGGATAGTACGCCAAACAAAGATGTTATTTTCATTACAGGAGACTGGAATGCTAAGGTGGGTAGTCAAACGACACTTGGAATTACAGGCCAGCATGGTCTGGGAGAAGAAAATGAAGCAGGACATAGGCTGATAGAATTTTGCCAAGACAACTCACTGTGCATAACAAACACTCTCTTCCAACATCCTAAGAGACGACTTTATACATGGACTTCACCAGACGGTCGACACCGAAATCAGATTGACTACGTCCTTTGTAGTCAAAGGTGGCGGACATCTCTGCAGTCGGTAAAAACAAGACCTGTAACTGACTGTAGTTCAGATCACGATCTTCTTATTGCACAATTTTGGACTCGATGGCCTTGTAGGCCCCTTCCAACCCTACTATTCTATGATTCTATGATCTATGAGAATAGGGAAGACCCACAGATCAGTTAGATATGAGCTCACTAATATTCCTAATGAATATGCAGTGGAGGTGAAGCATAGATTTAAGGGACTAGATTTAGTAGATAGGGTCCCGGAAGAACTATGGACAGAAGTTCGCAACATTGTTCAGGAGGCAGCAACAGAAAACGTCCCAAAGAAAACGAAAACCAAGAAGGCAAGATGGCTGTCTGCTGAGACACTGGAAGCAGCCCAAGAAAGAAGGAAAGCAAAAGGCAACAGTGATAGGGGGAGATATGCCCAATTCAATGCAAAATTCCAGAGGTTAGCCAGAAGAGATAAGGAATTATTTTTAAACAAGCAGTGCGCGGAAGCAAAAGAAGATAATAGAATAGGAAGGACAAGAGACCTCTTCCAGAAAATTAGAAACATCGGAGGTAAATTCCAGGCAAAAATGGGTATGATAAAAACAAAGATGGCAAGGACCTAAGAGAAGCAGAAGAGATCGAAAAAAGGTGGCAAGAATATATGGAAGATCTGTATAGGAAGGATAATATCGGGGATAGATTTGACGGTGTGGTCAGTGAGCTACAGCCAGACATCCTGAAGGGTGAGGTTGAATAGGCCTTAAGAAGCACTGCTAATAACAAGGCAGCAGGAGACGACGGTGTCCCAGCTGAACTGTTTAACTTCTTGCAAGATGATGCTGTCAAGGTGATGCATGCCATACGCCAGCAAATTTGGAAAACACAAGAATGGCCACCAGATTGGAACAGTTAACTTATATCCCCATACCAAAAAAGGGAAATACTAAAGAATGTTCAAACTATCGAGCAGTGGTACTTATTTCACATGCCAGTAAGGTAATGCTCAAGACCTTGCAAGGTAGACTCCAGCAATTCATGGAATGAGAATCGCCAGATGGACAAGCTGGGTTTAGAAAAAGGCAGAGGAACTCGAGACCAAATTGCCAGTAATCGCTGGATAATGGAGAAAGTCAGGGAGTTTCAGAAGAACATCTATTTCTGTTTCATTGACTATTCTAAAACTTTGACTGTGCGGATCATAACAAATTGTGGCAAGTTCTTGGTGGGATGGGGATACCAAGTCATCTTGTCTGCCTCCTGAGGAATCTGTATAACGACCAAGTAGCAACGGTAAGAACAGACCACGGAACAACGGACTGGTTTAAGATTGGGAAGGGAGTACGGCAGGGTTGTATACGCTCACCCTACCTATTCAACCTGTACGCAGAACACATCATGCAATGTGCTGGGCTTGATGAAGCCAAGGCTGGAGTTAAAATCTCTGGAAGAAACATTAACAATCTCAGATATGCAGATGATACCACTCTGATGGCTGAAAGCGAGGAGGAGCTGAGGAACCTCATGACGAAGGCGAAAGAAGAAAGTGCAAAAGCTGGGTTGCAGTTCAACCTCAAAAAAAACAAGATTATGGCAACCAGCTTGATTGATCACTGGCAAATAGAGGGAGAAAACATGGAGGCAGTGACAGACTTTGTCTTTCTAGGCGCAAAGATTACTGCAGACGCTGACTGCAGCCAGGAAATCAGAAGACGTTTACTTCTTGGGAGGACAGCAATGACAAATCTTGATAAAATAGTGAAGAGCAGAGACATCACACTGACAACAAAGGTCCGCATAGTTCAAGCAATGGTATTCCCCGTAGTAACCTATGGCTGCGAGAGCTGGACCATAAGGAAGGCTGAGCGAAGGAAGATAGATGCTTTTGAACCGTGGTGCTGGAGGAAAATTCTGAGAGTGCCTTGGCCTGCAAGAAGATCAAACCAGTCCATACTCCAGGAAATAAAGCCAGACTGCTCACTTTAGGGAATGATATGAAAGGCAAAACTGAAGTACTTTGGCCACATAATGAGAAGACAGGATACACTGGAGAAGATGCTGATGCCAGGGAAAGTGGAAGGCAAAAGGAAGAGGGGCCGACCAAGGGCAAGGTGGATGGCTGATATTCTGGAGGTGACAGACTCGACCTTGGGGGAGCTGGGGGTGGCGACGGCTGACAGGAAGCTCTGGCGTGGGCTGGTCCATGAAGTCACGAAGAGTCGGAAGCGACTGACCGAATAAACAACACATTGCCCAGAGTGGCTGGGTGACCGGCCAGATGGGCGATTAAGAAATTTAATTAAATAAATAAATAAAAAATTCACACAGCACATAGTTAAACCATGGAATTGGCTAGCACAAGATGTAGTGATGGTGACCAACTTGGATGGCTTTAAAAGCAAATTGCACAAATGCATCGAGCATAAGGCTATCTATGTCTACTAGTCATGATAGCTATATGCTACCTCCCGTAGTATCAAAGGCAGTAGGCCTCCCAATACCAGTGGGAGGGCGCTATTGCACCCATGTCCTGCTTGTGGGCTTCCCACTGGGACATCTGGTCGGCCACTTTGTGAACAGAATGCTGGACTAAGTGGACGTTTGGCCTGATCCAGCTTCAGGGCTCTTTTTATGATCCTACTACACTGGGAAGAATTCCAACAGGAAAGCTAGCTCTGGCTGTTGGGAAAGTCCATGGCAGCTTTCCTGTCTTTAATGAAGGCTCCTCAGGCCTTCCATGTCTGGCCTTTTGCAAATGCATGACTTGTGGGACCCCACATTTCCCTCTCTCTGGTGAAGTTGGCACTCCTGGTCATTTTTCTCTTATTACAGCATCATTCCAATCCCCGCACCACCCTGCCACATACCGCCATTGTCTGTCAAGCAGAGGCATCTCCCCCTCTCTCAGTCTGCTTATGGCATTCTGCTGTTGTCAAACACTGCTTGCCACGTCACTCCTCCATTAATTTTGAAGACACATGAAATGGATTGTGGTTGAAGGATCTTTCCTAGGGTCTGTGGGGGGGCTCATTTATTTCCATGTAAACAGATCTGTTTGAGCCATGATGCCCCCAGGGAGCATAGAATCATAGAATCATAGAATAGTAGGGTTGGAAGGGGCCTACAAGGCCATCGAGTCCAACCCCCTGCTGAGTGCAGGAATCCAAGTCAGAGCATCCCTGACAGATGGCTGTCCAACCTCATCTTGAATGCCTCCAGTGCGGGAGAGCCCACTACCTCCCAGGGTCATTGGTTCCATTGTCGTATTGCTCTAACAGTCAGGACGTTTTTCCTGATGTTCAGCCGGAATCTGGCTTCCTGTCACTTGAGCCCATTATTCCATGTCTTGCACTCTGGCATGATTGAGAAGAGATCCTGGCCTTCCTCTCTGGGACAACCTTCCAAGTACTTAAAGAGTGCTATCCTATCTCCCCTCAGTCTTCTCAAGGCAAAACATGCCCAGTTCTTTCAGTCTCTCCTCATAGGCCTTTGTTTCCAGTCCCCTGATCATCTTTGTTGCCCTCCTCTGAACCCTCTCCAGTTTGTCTGCATCCTTCTTAAAGTGTGGTGCCCAGAACTGGACACAGTACTCCAGATGAGGCCTAACCAGTGCTGAGTAGAGGGGAACTAGTACTTCCCGGGATTTGGAAGCTATGCTTCTATTAATGCAGCCCCAAATAGCATTGGCCTTTTTCGCAGCCAGATCACATCGTTGGCTCATATTCAGCTTGTGATTGACAACAATTCCAAGATTCTTCTCGCTTGTAGTGTTTTTGAGCCACGTATCCCCCATCTTGTAACTGTGCATTTGGTTTCTTTTTCCTAGGGGCAGAACTTGGTATTTATCCCTATTAAATGTCATTCTGTTGTTTTCTGCCCAGCGCTCCAGTCTGTCAAGATCACTTTGAATTTTGTTTCTGTCTTCCAAAGTATTAGCTATCCTGCCCAATTTTGTGTCATCAGCAAATTTGATCAGCATTCCCTGCACCTCCTCCTCCAAGTCATTCATAAAAATGTTGAAGAGCACTGGGCCCAGGACTGAGCCCTGCGGTACCCCACTCGTTACCTCCCCCAGTTTGAGAAGGTCCCATTGATAAACACTCTTTGAATGCTTTATTTTAATTAAATTTGATAAGAAGTCACATCACACATACACACAGGCAGTGTGTGTGTGTGTGTGTGTGTGCGTGTGTGTATTAGCCAGTTAACATCCAAGGCAGCGCTGGGCTGCCTGATACAGAGGTCATTTGATACAGGAAAACGAAAAGGTCTGCTGCCTCTATTGGGAAAGCTGCAAACACACATGCGACAGAATCGTGCCATAGTGGCTACAGTCTCTTTCCACCCCTTCTGCCAGTCCAGTAAAAGGAAATATGCACAGTGTTGATGGGCTTGCAGGGAGATTAATAGACCTTTCATAGAGCAGCTCACACCCCTTCCCCTGTGCTGAACAAGTTTTCAGCAAAGGATGATTTAATGTCTGGGTGCAACCTGTTAGAACAATGCTGAGCAACTGCCTTGCCATTGGTTCTATTTATGGCTTCCCTGGAAAATACAGATATGCAAGATGTGCCAACGGGAAATGAGGCAGTAACTCATTGGCCATCCCTCCCACCCGCCATGGACTCAAACATTTTGCCTAAGGTGCAAAAATTCTTCTCCCTGACTGTGTGAAGTTCCTCAGCTTTTGGGAAGAATTTAACTCCCTTGTAAAATTAATTTTAGAATGGAAAAACAGGCTTGGGTTGAGTGAGACTGCAATCATAAGCGTATTTAGGGCCAAACTAGATGTGATTTTAATTGTGAGAATGCTGTCCACATGCACTTTTTTGTCAGGGAAGTAGCCTGCGCAGCCTTGAGACCATGGGTGGGGCGGGGAGGGGGAGTGTCTCGGACTCCCTCCCACGGTCCTATCAACACTCGTCCTTCTGAAGCTGCTAGTTGTGTTTCCAGGGAAGTCTCCATGGGATAGCTTTTGCTGGAATGAAGATAGTCTCTTCGGAGGGTGGGGGCACAGCAGGGAGATAAATAATTAAACTCCCCGCTCTGCCTCTCATGGCCCCCAGATTGCTCAAGCTTCTGATTACGTAACAAACACTTGCATGTGAATTGTATTCGTGCAATTAGCATCACATTCAAGTTGGCTCTACTTGGAGTAGGACCAAATGAACCCAGTGAGATGAACTTCTGAGTAAGCAGTCATAGGATTAATTGCAATTCTGTGAATGTTCCTTAACATGCCATCTCCTAGGGTTCATTAAATGTTCATAGGAAAAGAGAGAATCCAGGGCCCAAGCTACACGTCTGATTTAGTGTGAGGTGACAGCACTTCAGGGTTGTTCGTGACAGACGATGCTGTCGCCAATCTGCAGCCGCCCCCTGCTCCCCCCCTCCCGCTGCTTCCCTCTGGAAAAGGCATGTTTTTGGAAAGTCCTTTTAGGGTGTCTTTTTTCCATAACCATGGGCATTCTACTGCAGTGTGCCCCACCGCCCCCGCATTAAATCCTGGGCATTCCTATTTCTGTGACCTGGCTGTGACTTGGCAGTGACCTGGTCAAGGGGTGGGGCCGCCCCCTTCCCCCCCTTCCCCCCCTTCCCCCCCCTGTTCTCCCCCCCCCCCGTTCCCTCTTTTTCCCCATTGGCAGTAGGGCTGCTTTCCCATGCACAATGTTGTTGTTGTTGTTTGGTCGTTCAGACGTGTCCGACTCTTCATGACCCCATGGACCACAGCACGCCAGGCCTTCCTGTCCTCCGCTCTCTCCCGGAGTGTGCTCAAGTTCATATTCATTGCATCGGTGATGCTATCTAGCCATCTCATCCTCTTCCGTCCCCTTCTCCTTTTGCCTTCAATCTTTCCCAGCATCAGTGACTTTTCCAGTGACTTTTCTCTTTGCATTTGGTGGCCAAAATATTTGAGCTTCAGCTTCAGTATCTGTCCTTCCAATGAGCACTCAGGGTTGATTTCCTTTAGGATGGACTGATTTGATGTCCTTGCAGTCCAGGGGACTCGTAAGAGTCTTCTCCAGCACCACAGTTCAAAGGCATCGATTCTTCGGCGCTCAGCCTTCCTTATAGTCCAGCTCTCACAGCCATAAGTTGCTACTGGGAAAACCGTAGCTTTGATTATATGGACCTTTGTCGGCAAAGTGATGTCTCTGCTTCTTACTATGCTGTCTAGGTGTGCCATAGCTTTCCTTCCAAGGAGCAAGCGTCTTTTAATTTCATGGCTACAGTCACCGTCTGCGGTGGGAGATATGATAGCACTCTTCAGACTGGGGAGATATGATAGCACTCTTCAAGTACTTGAAAGGTTGTCACAGAGAAGAAGGCCAGGATCTCTTCTTGATCATCCCAGAGTGCAGGACACGGAATAATGGGCTCAAGTTACAGGAAGCCAGATTCCGGCTGAACATCAGGAAAAACTTCCTGACTGTAAGAGCAATACGACAATGGAACCAATTACCTGGGGAGGTGGTGGGCTCTCCCACATTGGAGGCCTTCAAGACGAGGCTGGACAGCCATTTGTCAGGGATGCTCTGACTTGGATTCCTGCATTGAGCAGGGGGTTGGACTCAAAGGCCTTGTAGGCCCCTTCCAACCCTACTATTCTATGATTCTATGATCTTGGAGCCCAAGAAAGTAAAATCTGTCACTGCTTCCATTTCTTCCCCTTCTATATGCCAGGAAGTGATGGGGCCAGATGCCATGATCTTCGTTTTTTTTAATGTTGAGTTTCAAACCAGCTTTTGCACTCTCCTCTTTCACCCTCAACAAGAGGCTCTTGAGATCCTCTTCACTTTCTGCCATTAGGGTGGTATTTTCTGCGTATCTGAGGATGTTGATAATTCATCTGGCAATCTTAATTCTGACCTGTGATTCATCCAACCCGGCGTTTCTCATGATGTACTCTGCATATAAGTTAAATAAGCAGGGTGACAATATGCAGCCTTGTCATACTCCTTTCCCAATTTTGAACCAATAGATGGTTCCATACCCAGCCTCTTTTTCCCATTCACAGTACTGAAGTATTGAAACAGTTTTGCCTCAAGCATTCACAAGAGCACAGTAGCCGCTTCACCCATTCAGATCATGTAGCCTGTTTTCCCCATTCACAACAGCGCAGTATCTTTTAATCTTTCACAATACCCCAATGGTGGATGCGAGGGGAGAGGTGTGGGGTAAATTGCAGGGGCTTAATTCAGCACTCCCAGCAAACTTCCCTGAGCAGGGGAGCCTAGACAGGGGCGGGGAACAAGACCCTCGCATTCGCTGAGCAGCACCTATGGGGCTGATGAGGTTCAATTCTACTCCACCCACCCAACCCCAACAAATGGGGGTTTCACGTGCTGTGTGACCCGTGAAAGCAGGGTTTTAGGTAGCGTGTGCTCCGCTTTTCTTGCTTCGTGTGCCCCTGATGGACCAAAGCGCTGATTTCATGAAAATCCAATATAACCAGAAAGCATTCCTCATTCTGGTTCCATGTAAACGGAGCCCTGGATTAGCCTCCGAGTCCTGCCATCTTCAACTTGTACTTTAGCAAGGAGCAGCCAGTCTGGGCCTCGCCCTGCAAGCCTGGCAGGACATGCATGCTTCTTCTTCGCTGCACCAAGGCTGGACGCGAGGAGGGTGCCCACAGGGAGGGTTCAGAATGTGGTGCTGCTTCAGCACAATGTGCAGAAAACCTGAGTGGCATCTTCATTTCTGTAGAGGGAACAGCTCACCTGTCCTTTCCATCACATGCCTGTCAACAAAAGGAAAGCACTGCCATCAGCAGGAAACAAAGGTGGTCCTTTTGGAAACCATCTGTTTAAATCTGGTGAAATCCAATTAAATGGCTAAATGATGAAAGCCCCGCTGGGAAGAGTCAGCCCCTCGGGAAGGCCTTCCCACAGGCTCAGGTGGCTCACTGGGGCGAGGGTGTCGACATTCAGGCCAGTGGCCAAACCTGGTCTGCGAGGGCCCCACCTGGCCCGCCACAGTTTCCCAAGATGGCCCCGCCCCTCCCCCTGGCCCCTCCCCTCCCCTCCCCCCCAATCATCGGGTGGTTTTCTGGCTTTTGTGCAGTTCTTGCCCCTCATTCTAAAAGGTGGACAGGCTTCTCCTCTGGAGAATTGGTGGTCCATCTATAATTGGTGGTCCATCACCAAGAAGGCCTCTCTCTTGTTGCCGTCTTCTGAGCCTCTCTCAGAAGAGGCGCCTGGAGGAGGGCTTTAGATGATCATAGAATCATAGAATAGTAGGGTTGGAAGGGGCCTACAAGACCATCGAGTCCAACCCCCTGCCCAGTGCAGGAATCCAAGTCAAAGCATCCCTGACAGATGGCTGTCCAGCCTCGTCTTGAACACCTCTAGTGTGGGAGAGCCCACCGCCTCCCTAGGTCATTGGTTCCATTGTCGTATTGCTCTAACAATCAGGAAGTTTTTCCTGATGTTCAGCCAGAATCTGGCTTCCTAGAACTTGAGCCCATTATTCCGTGTCCTGCATTCTGGGATGATGAAGAAGAGATCCTGGCCTTCCTCTCTGGGACAACCTTTCAAGTACTTGAAGAGCGCTATCCTATCTCCCCTCAGTCTTCTCTTCTCAAGGCTAAACATGCCCGGTTCTTTCAGTCTCTCTTCATAGGGCTTTGTTTCCAGTGATGAATGTAGTGTATGGGTTGGTTCATCCTGGGAGTGGTGTTCCATCCAGTATTGTGGTCCTGAGACAGGTAAGGCTTTATAGATCAAAACCAGCACCTTGAATTGAGCTCAGAAACATATAGGCAGCCAGTGCAAACAGGCCAGAATCAGCATTATCTGTTCAGACCTTCTTATCCCTGTTATCAATCTGGCCTCTGCATTTTGCATGAGCTGCCACTTCTGAACTGTCTTCAAAGGCAGCCCCACATAAAGTGCATTGCAGTAATCTAACTTGGAGGTTACCAAGAAAAAGAAAGGCCAGAAAGTTGGAGAACAAAGAAAACACACTACGCATGCTCAGAAACCAATTAGTACTCAGCACAGTCTTATCAGCACAGCGGCCTTCTTATCTTTAGGGATGAGTTACTTTGGTGGATAGGAATTTGTTGCTTATGAGCAAGTTACAATTACCTTCTCATGGACACACACACACAATCCCATCAGGCACCTCACCTGAACCAAACTACTTACATGGCCTAGTCAGAACATAGGAAGAGCCTGAAGCTGCCCCAGGTTGAAGCCCACCAGCAGGACAGGCGGGTAGCAGCATCCTCTCACTGTTCTTCCCCAGCCACTGGTATGCAGAGGCATGGGGTAGTAAACAGCCACTGTGGCTTGGAATGATCTCTTTCTGCTCCTTGAATCTGTCTAAACAAATTCTGTCTTATCAGCACAATTGCCTCCCAGTAAAGGCTTATCCTGCCTTGATCACAATGTGAAAATCCTGGCTATCACCATGGGCAGGGTCAAAGGCCAGCCAGAGACTGGCACCCAAGAGCTCAGTGGACTCTCGCCTAGGCAGACCCAGCACCTCAGAGGCAGCCCTCTGCTCCAAGCCAGATTGGTTTCTATAGCAGCTGTCAATAATTACCAAAACCTGCCTCATTCTACAACACCATGCTAGTCTTAAGAAGAAAAGGGCTGGGAATCGAGAAAACCTGTTGGAGATCTGCTCTGTAGCCATGATAATGGAGGCCTGGGGCCCATCTACATAAGGAATATACTGTGATGCTACTGTGCCTCACATACTGGCATGATACATGGTGCAACCCCCATTCCGCATGAACTGTGGATTTTCTTGCCATGAACCCCACATTTTTTCAAAGTCCTTCTGTGATGGATTTTCCGCGTACCGCGATTTGCCTGCGTTTGGGGACTCATTGTGATGTAAGCTTGCGGTGCTACTCCGGAGGGAGTCAGAGTGGCCTCAGCACTGCAAGAAGTCAGCTAAGGGTGGACCCAACAGGAATGGAAGGAGTTAATCCCTCCTGTCAGCTTCAGGGTTGTGTGTGTTTGCTCTTGCGCACCTCCACATGATCACCCCTTCAAGTGAGCTTAATGAATGAGACAGGTTCTCGCCTTTGTCTGTTTTCTTTGCCTCAGGGAACAACTAGCTGGTATGGATGACTACTCAGAAGCAAATCACATTCTCTTCTATGAGGCTTACTTTTGAGAAACTCAGCACATATCAGCAACATATGTGCTGATATTTCAGCACATTTTTAAAATATCCCCCTTTTGGGCATATTCGCCTAAGGAACAACTAGCTGAAAACAGCCTGGATAAATATGTCTACTCAGAAGTAAATCACACTGACTTCAACTGCACTTCCTCAGCATGGGAGGGGTGGGGGACTAGGAATTGCTTTGCCTTTTGTTTTAAGTTCCTGCTTATCGCTGCAGAAGACGTGCACATAAGTTTGATGACTTTTTTAAAAAATTAAAAGCACCCCCAGGTGAGGGGTGGGGGAGAGAAGATCTCTTTGCCTTTTCCTGCAGTCTCCCAGTTCTCCACACCCACCCACACAGGCACGCCGCCCCGAGAGTCTTGGCTGGATGACACCGGGGCTGGCATCTGCTTCCCGGTGTGGGGCTGATCTCTAGGCGAGCCCTAGGCTGGGTGGCCGAGGTCGGTAGCGGCAACCAGGAGCTGTGTGTTCTGCTGAGTGTGGATGGGTGCCATTTCTAAGGCATGCTGTTGTGCTTCAGGGCTTGGGACAGGCTGGGTCAACCTTGGCAGGTGGGAGGAGGGAGACAGGAGGAAAGAAATAGGGATGTACTTTTCGAAGTACTCCCCCATTCGCAGTGGGGGGGAGGCACTCTGTTCCTCCCCCCGAAATTCTCTCCGGCCGGCTCCGCTCTGCGGAAATTCCATGGAGCTGCCGGCCAGGGCCTCCCGCAGCTGGACATCCGGCCTCTGGGCAGCCTGCAGGGACACAAATGGCGGCTGCCGTAGCTGCCGCCATTTGCGTCCCTGTATTTTGCCATGATAGGCTACGTAAATATTTACGTAGCCTATCACAGCAAAAAAACAAAACAGCAGACGCAAATGGTGGCGGCTACGGCAGCCGCCATTTGTGTTCCCTTTTTTTTGCCATTTTAGCCTACATAAATATTTACGTAGGCTATTATGGCGGGAAAAAAAGGGAACGCAAATGGCGGCCACTACACCATTTGCGTTCCCTTTTCCCCCCCACTGTAATAGCCTACGTAAATATTTACATAGGCTAAAAGGGCAGGAAAAAAGGGAACGCAAATGGCGGCCACCGTAGCCGCTGCCATTTGCGTTCGCTGTGTTTTTTGGGTTTTTTTTTTGCCGTGATAGGCTACATAAATACTTACGTAGCCTATCACGGCCTCCGCAGGGACGCAAAAGGCATCCCTGCGTTAGCCGTGATAGGCTACGTAATTATTTACGTAGCCTATCACGGCTATAATGAGGAAGCGAATGCCGGCCGCAAATGCGGCCGCCATTCGCAAGTCAGCGCGGATGGCAGCAGGTAAGTGCTCCATTTCGCGCGCCTTTCGTGGGGGAGGGCAGGGGGCTTCGTTCCGCCACAGATTTCGGGGGGCTGAATGCACTGGCATTCGGCCTCACGGAGATCCATGGCGGAATTCTCTGACATCCCTAGAAAGAAATAATGCTGTTCCTCCTGACGTCTGCATAAGCTGGCAACGTGCGCCATGGGAGAAGCAAATCAAATGATGAAAATCTGGTGTTAAACATCGCCTCAGAAAGTGTTTCCACGTAGCTAGTCCCCCGGAGAGGGAGCATCTTTTGCATACCCTGCCAGCAGCCTCTGCAAAAGATGCCAGAAGAGACTGGGTCAGCATGAGCTGGTTGAGGCTTGGACCTTATGCCGCCCTGCCTACACCAGCAGTGGAAGCCTACCCAGCATTTATCTGCGCTTATTAAAATCACCTTCCCTAAAAACCAAGATACATATCTGACTATGCTCACCTTTGGCTTTTCATAAGATCAAGAATTTCAGCATTCCCTCAACATTCCCATGACTTTAATCATGGACTAACTCTTCCCTGTCATTAGGCACAAGCCAAGGACATGTGCCCCCTCATCCCTTCCTCCGCCTTCTGAAAGAGGAAGTTGTTGCAAGGCATGTCAGGGACTTGTTAGAGACTCATTCCATGTTCAACGCAGCTGCCTCACGGTGATCTGTGGTGTCTTCAGCAGAGGCTGCTGTGAAAGTGTGCAGATCAGCTGCTCCCACACCAGGCCTGGATGGGGAAATGGTCTGCCCTGGCATAAGACAGCTCCCTGTGGGGGGAATGGCGGCGCCCAGGGGCTGCTCCTCGTGTACTGAAGGAGGCTTGCGAATGGCTCCATCGCAGCAAGGTGTGTTTGCTTAGCGGCCGCTCCTGAACCGCCCAAAGAAGCATTTCCCAGAGACTGTGATTCACTCCCTCGAACTCTGGGCTTGAGGCGGGCGACACAAGGACGTGTGTGATGGATGTCCTAGGTTTGCTGGGAATCTGTCCTGTCTGCTCCAGCCTCTAACTTCTTTGGCATTTTACTCTGGCTGGGCTGTAGGATCAGCAGAGGTCTGTGCAGGTAGGTCCCAAGTGTCCTTGAAATGCAAAGAGCAGCTTTGGAGAGGTGAGTTGCCGGGACACTAGCAGGGGTAGGAAAACTCCCCCCCCCCACTGTCCCAGGGCTGCTTGGGCTTCCCCATGGGTTCTATTTCCATAACATGAATGTCCCTGCTGTGTGACCCCCTACAATTGACTTCACACCTCTGCCAGCACAGAAGCTGGGCCTGCGCCCCCAAATGCCAACCACCTCCCTTGAACTAACGCTTGCCGCACAGGAATGCAAACGAGTTAACTTCTCATCCAGATCGATTCCTTCCTGACCTCCAGAGCACTGCATTTCAGTCTGCCCTCCGAAGAAAGATACCTTCCTGTTCTGGCCACCATCTGTTTTCCTGCTGAGACCATTCAGCTTGTGACCCCACCCATTCCCCTCCCTGCCTCCACAGGGCACCAAGGGCGAGCGCCGAAGCCACAAGTGCCGCTGTCCCTGGGGGGGCCTCCACTCTATGAAGCGCTTCATCTCCAGGGAAGAGGGAGCCCTTGGGCACACTGCTTCTGCTGGAGGGAGCACAGCGCCGCCAGGACCAGGAGCCATCGAGCACCGTCTCCTCCAGTCCCCTTTGAAAGCTGCCCAAACTAGTGGCCATCACTATATAT
Organism: Heloderma suspectum; assembly: GCF_057233095.1. Lineage (NCBI taxonomy): Eukaryota > Metazoa > Chordata > Lepidosauria > Squamata > Helodermatidae > Heloderma > Heloderma suspectum. The sequence goes on along the minus strand of NC_139469.1, from coordinate 37,077,391 downwards.
TGTGGTGGTGAATTCCACAGTTTAACTCTGTGCTGTGTGAAGAAGTCCATCCATTCATCTCTCCTGAATCTCCCACCAATCAGCTCCACGGGAGGACCCCAGGTTCTAGTTTTATGAGAGAGGGAGGAAAATGTCTCCCCTCCCACATTCTCCACCCCAGGCATAATTTTGTAGACCTCTGTCATGTCTCCCCTCACCCTCCTGTTTCCAACTTAAAAACCTCACCTGTTGTAACCTCCTCTCATAGCCCCTCCAGCCCCCTGATCACTTTAGTTGCCCTTTTCTGCACTTTTTCCAGCTCTACAATATTCCTTTTTACCAGTTCCCACATTTTAGAGACTGTCAAGGAAAAGAGGGAAGGAGGATCCCCACCACTGGGACCGGCCCCAACCTCCCTGCGAGGGAGGACTGCCCAGGACCCAATCCCGGGACCCCCGTCCCAAAAACAGGACTGGTCAAACCTGGCCTTTCAGTCCCCCAAACACTTTCTGGTGATTTCTTCCATCTCACTATGCCACTATCACAGAATTGCTCTATTGCGCAAAGGGGTTTTGAATGTCACTGGGTCACTATCATGCATTTGTCCAGCAATACCCCCTATCTCAGTATGCCACTAGCATGCATTATAGATGTTATAGAAGCCTCGTGTATTTGTGCACAGCACCACCTAATAGTTGTGTAATGGAACATACAGAAAGGCAGGTAAAGAAAACCACACACACAGAACTCTATGTGTAAAGGAGCTGATCTAAATCCCACAAAGAATCCAGAAGCAGAAGCCTTGGTAATGGTGTGAGTTAAAAACCTCATGTAGAAAAGCCCAAAGAGGCTGTATGGGGAGAAACTAAAGGGTGGGGAGAATCTCACCCCTGGCTGAAGACCCTTAGGGCATGAGGGGCCTCTGTGGTGGGTGGGCTGCTCACCTACGCCCACTGTTTTTGCCCTTGTGGCCTCTTTATATCTCCTCCTCATTTCTCTAGGATCAGAAAAATGATCTGAGCTTCTCCTCTCTTTTTTTTCTAGAAGAACTCAGATAATTTCTGAGTTGATCTGAGGGGAGCTTGGGACATCTTGCCTGTATATAATAGCGTGCAGCTGTGTGGATGCTGATGCTGATGGTCTTGTCGTAAGTCACCTTGAGTCTTTTTTAAAGAGAAAGGCAACGAAGAAACGCAAATAATAACCACAACAAGAAGACATTATCATCATTATTATTATTATTCTTGGAGCCTCCACTTACAGGTTTGGAACATTCTTCGAGGTGAAGTGCCACAAGACTGGAGGCAGGCAAATGTTGTTCCCGTCTTCAAAAAGGCGGGTGGAAACAGGATCCAGGCAACTACTGACTGGTCAGCTACACACTGAAACCTGGAATGACTCTAGAACAGATAATTATGCAGTCAGTCTGTGGGCATTTAGAAAACAATGCTCTGAATAAGAAGAGCCAGCATGAATTTCTTATGCCAGACCTTATCTTCTTTTGTGATAGTCTCATTTTCCTGGTAGATCAGGCTAGGGGATGCTGCAGCCACAATATATGTGGATTTCAGCAAGGCTTTCAACAAGGACCTGTATGATATTCCTATTTGTAAGATGCAACTGTAGCTGGTTGATGGATATGTTCCATCAAAGGTTCCTCATCAACCTGTCCTGGAGAGAAGTGACAAGTGGGGTGCTGCAGGGTTCTGTCCCAGGGCCAGTGTTGTTCATTTTTATAACTGACTTGGAAGAAGGAGTTAGAAGGCGAGCACATCAAATTTGCAGATGCCATCAAACAATGAGATTGTTCTATCCTGTCTCTCAGAAGAACTTCCCTACAGACTCCACTCACTACCACAACCAAGTGGCCACCTCCTTCAGGTCAGAAGATGATGAAGAAAAGCCAGCTGCTCTGTTTCCTTCTAGACTGAGCACCAGGCAACCACTTCCAGGGAAGCCTCACATAAGAACTTTGTTTGAAGTTACTGGTTTAAAATGAGTCAGCAGTGTGATGCCATGGCTAAAAGAGCTAATCCAGTTCCAGACTGCATCAACAGAAGTATGAAGAAGGATTTCAACAAAAGATGGTGAGATTGGAGTTGGGTGTCTTTAGCATGAAGAGACAATTAAGATGTGATATGACAGCCATCTTCAAATATCTTCAAATACATGGATGATGGAGCAAAATTGCTGTCTGTTGCTCAAAAGGGTTTCACCTGAGACAATGGGTTTAAATTATAAGAAAAGTGTTTAGACTAACATTAGAAGGAACTGCCTCGTGGTATGAGCTGTTTGACAATGGAACAGGCTGCCTTCAGTGGTGGCGGCATCCTCTCCTTCTTCTGAGGTTTGTAAGCAGAGGCTGGATGGTCACCTGTCAGGGATGTTGTAGTACTGGATTCCCTGCATTGGTGGTGCATGAGGGTGGTGGACAGACTAGATGAACTTTGAAGTCCTACCCACTCTATGACACTATATTATATTGTTGGCTTTAAATTGTATTTTTTTATTGTAAACTGTTCTGAACTTCCCAGAAAAGTGGTTTATTTATATTGCGGGGGGGAACTAAGGTGGTGGTGGGGGGGTCCATTTTTTTCTTTTACAAACATTTTAAAATGTAGGATGCCTCTCCGAGCAATGGATGGGTGGAATGGTTGCTGCAGCTTTTGCAAATGGTGCTCAAATTCCCCTGGGCATGACAGAAACAATAATATAGTTTCATTCCCTGGGGTATTCGTGGGAGAAAAAGATGGCTGACCACATGGGCAATTTACCTTTTTTAAAGTTTAAAAAAGAGGAAAAGGAAGGAACCCTTGTTCTGATCCTTCCTAGAGTATAGATCCTAGGAGATGGTGCAGACAAAGTCTGAGGGCTACTAGGATCCATATTGTCCCCCATGCAGTTTACTATCACATAAAATGCTGGGTGCCATGCCTGTATGTTTGGACTGAGGTGTCATCAGCATGCTTGAAAGTTTGCTCACTATTTTGTGACATTTCTGCTGGTCTTGATTTTCCCCCCAACTTTTTTTAATTGAACTTTTTCATTGCCAGCACCTATTCAAGGATAGTAGGATTTCCTGAATAAGCACTGTGGCATCCAATATACCTGAAACACCAGTTTCTCTTGAATTAAACATAGCTTAAGAGCAGGGGAAATTCTGCAAATGGAAGCCCCAGCTAGTTTCAATTGACATGGTTGGACTGGGGCCTCCACTTCCCTGTTTCACTCCTCTCTAAACTCCTGGATATCCAACTTGTTGTATGTCAATAAATTCTTATACATGGTGATTGTTGGCAGCATTCGGTGACATCTAGGCCTAACCAAGTAGGAGTGGATTGGCATTCATGAGTACATGAGAAGATGTATGCTCAGTAGGACAAACTTAGACCTGGGAAATTGGAGCCTCACTCCATGGGCAAATATGATTCCTTGAGAGAGTCTTGGAAGGAACACTTCCCAAATGAATTTTCTAAATAGTGCTTTAAATTTTTGGAAGTAGGATATGGGGATAAAAAAGGGATACCTCAGAGAATGTATATTATCCAAGGCAAAATGTTTATTTTTAAGGTATTGATCTTTCCACAAATACTAAGGGTAGTCGGGTGCACCGGTACAGTTCCAGTGCTATTTAAATTAACAGGGAAATCAAATTCACATTAATCATAAGAACATAAGAAATGCCTTAATGGATCAGACCAAAATCAACTATAAAATATCCTTGGAAACTCTTATTTCCGATAAACTATTGTCTCTGGGCACCAGTTAAACTGCCATTTATGCAATAAAGTAGGGAGTGTCAGTTCCCATAGGCATCAGTTCTGATTTTGTCCAACTAACAGTGTGTCCTGACAATATCCCATTCATATGGATTCAACAGGCTTCATACATAACAACCAGATGGCTAATGCCATCTGGCAAATACATAACACCCTCCATCACATTAATTCAACTAAGACCCTGCTCTCCATCATATCCTTGATGACATTAAAGCGTTTGACTAGGTGGAATGGCCTTAGCTGCTTAAAGCTCTGCAAAACAAAATGGACCTGGATGGATGCTTTCAGGAAGCGGTGGCCCAGTTTATATCACATCAGGGGCACTCATCCATACAAACATTTTAGAGTCCCTACCTGTTCAGTTGCACAGAGGGACAAAGCAAGGCTGTCCTCATTCCCCTACCCTTTGTGCCATTTCTATAGAGCCCTTAGCTCAAACACTTTGCCAGCATACAAAAATCAAGGACATAAAAATCAGCACTACCACTCACCAAAGTAACCTCTTTGCAGACGCTGTCTTCTTATTTGTCTTTAACCCAGAAGTAGCCATCTGTGCACTCAAAGAAACCCTAGACAAGTCTCAAAAACACACTGGCCTCAAAATCATTTATAAATCTGAACTTTTTGGTTTACACACTTCCATTCTTGAGTCAATTAACACAGAGACTGAGAGTCATGAAAGGGATAGAAAAATAAGACACATCTGCGAATGTATGGTGGCTACTTATCCCCCATGTAAATGAACAATCTGCATTGCTTACACCCCTAGCTGTACAGCTCCAGTTCTGGAAGGAGGTATTCTGAGCTCCTTCAAGCCTGTCCCATACTGTAATTGACAGTGAATTTGCCCTGCAGTCTATATTCCGAATCAATTTTCCACAAAATATTTTTTTTTTAAAATCAGGCTTCAGTCATAGAGAGGGTTTCCCAATACAGCAAGAATTGTCCATCTATCACTTAAATAGATTGGCAAACTCATCGATCGACAAGATCACTGATTAGTTCAAAAAACACGATCTCAAAATCATTTATACTGCAAATGTAATATAAACCCACAGTTTATCTGAAAATAACCAGGGCTCCAACATCATGGGGACACTTTCCAATGAGATTCTGTTTAAAACGTCATTTTCATGAAATCAGATTTCCTCCTCCCATGGCACACACAGCCAATTAAAGTGAGGTATCCCAAAAGAAGAAGATGATTACCACTTTTGCATGGCAGACTGTGGGTGGAGTCTTGCAGGATCAACAAACTTCCTTAAAAAAAACCCAAAACCATAGGACCTCACCCCACCCTGCTCTTAAGTACAGTGGGAGTCAATGTCCAGATGGAGGAAGAGGAGTGTTTTGGGGTGTATCTGCATGACCTTCCTCTCTCCTGGTGGCCCTGGGCAGCATGCTCAGCAGAGCAGCCAGGCCATGGGGGCTAAGTGGGTGGTGTATTGGAGGATCCGTGGCGCCCCTCCCTCCCCACAGCAGTGCCCCTAAGCCCTGGGTAGCAGCCAGAGCAGTGGGGTGTTTTCAGGGCATACGTATCTCTGTGGGGTCTCACAGCATCAACAAACATCCTAAAAAAAAGTGAAGTTAAAGCCACACACCTCCGGAAAAGTGAAATGTCTTATCGTAGGCTTCCCGCCCCCTCAAACCCTCCCATCCAAGCCTTTCATTTCATCACTGAGAGAGGCCTAAGTAAAGTCTGTGGCTCTTGGGAGAAAGGGGCAAAAGGGGGAGGGAAGGGAGAAAGAAAAAGAGAGACAGAGAGAGAGAGAATCTTTGGAGCGTCACGTACATTTGCTTATTCATAATTTCACTGCTCCCAGCAGCTCCCAGCAGCACGCTCAGCAGAGCAGCCAGGCCACAGGGCCGAGCAGGCAGCCCAACAGGGGATCTGGGTGCGCCTTTCTCCCTGTGGCAGCGCCTCGGAGCCCCGGGCAGCAGCCGGAGCAGCGGGCTGTTTTCAGGGCAGATTTCAGAATAACAAAAGCCAAAGTCATCCCAAAGCGACAGGTTTTAGCAGGTTGTTGCAGGTTTAGGGAAGAGCAAAGCATGATTGTGCGCAGGTCCGCTGATTATGCAGCTTTCCATTCCTCCTATCGGCACTGCTACCCCCAGCCAGCCGAAGCCAGTATCAGTAGTTAGGGTCACACAGACTCAACTGGACTGACGCCAATGTGACAGGAAAATCTGTCAGAAAATGAGAGGGGAAATGTCATGTGCCGTGAACACCTGTGAGGTGCAGTAGAACCGGAGTAAATTCCCTGTGTAGACGGGGCCCAGATAAAATTGGCAAGTTGGAATTGATTTGGAAACAATAACAAATTCATTCAGGCTTCAACAGTAATGTGGATTCCTATTTATCAAAAAGGAGTTAACAAGTTCATTAGGTGATTCAAATGCAACAGCAAGTTTCTTCAGACTCCAGATGAAATACAAAACTCCCCAGCTCATCAGAAGGGGTGCAGCTGCAACCTAGGTAAGTTAACAAGTTGGTCAGCTGGTTCTGAAACATAACAACTTCACTCAGGGTGTAATCCTATGCATGTTCAGACAGAAAAAGGTCATAAAATTCCCAGCATGCCCCACCCAGCTGTGTACCTCTCTTTGGTAATGTAGCCAGACTGGCTGCCCAGTTTAACTTTGGGTGTTAAGCTGGGCAGCCAACCCCAGACACTAATTAAAGAAACTTTATTATAATTAAAGGGAAAGGGAGCAGAGAGAAAAGCAAGTAGGGAGCAATAAATAAAATAAACAAGTAGCTTCCACATAGACCACAGTATAGAACTAAAATACTGACTTTGAATTGAAAGATTACATGCTAAAAGTCTGGGTCCCCACTGGTATCTACCAGAAAATGTAGAAATGGTTAAACCCACCCACCATTTTTCTGTGTAGTCAGACTTTGGAGGGACTGATTTATGGAATTCTTCAAATCAGGAGTTGGAAAAGGGGGTTGATGCTGCTCATGGCCAGTTCATGCTTCCCATCACTGGAAGGCGAGAAGAAGAGGAGATAGTTCCCCTCTGCCACTAAGAGACAGTTTTGTCCAGAGGAAGATTCATATTAGGATTTGGCAAAAAGAGCAGGAGCAACATATCAGGCTTGCTGCTGGAGGATGGACTAGCAAGTACATGGTGAGTCTAGGGATATGACAGGGATGTGCAATGAATGTTCGGTCTGGCTTGACACTCTGTTGTTCTTAACGGATCTCCAGAGCCTCAGTAATACAGAACAATGCACCCAAGCCGTGACAGACAAGCATCTGGACACTGACAAGGGTGTCATTCACAAGTCATCTTCTTAGTGTAACTGGAGAAAACCACAAGTGCCAAGTTTCTGATGCAGCAAGCAACGCTGGGGGACACAAGCAGTAGGGTGACCACTGCATTCCTGTCCTGTTCTGGGCTTCCCACAGGTGTCTGGCTGGCCAATATGTGAGCAGACCATGCTTGACTAGATAGGCCTTTGGTGGGTCTCAGTGTAGCTCTTATATTCCTTAGACGTGCTTAGAGTTGGATTACTGCAGCCTTGTCCTTTGTCCACATCCCCATTCTGAACTGGGCAGCTTGCCTGTTGCAACATGACTTTGACACCAGTGAGTGAAGGTAACCACGAACCAATGATTAGTTCTAAAGGGCTGAGCAGATGCACAGCAGACTGCGCAAATACTGGCTTAAGTGCCCCTCCTGGGACTTGCTGGGGGTTTGTGCTCGTTCACTTAAGAGTTGCAGCTCTAACAAGGGCATTGCTGTTCAATATGGATTAGTTTGGTGGCACAATCACTGTGGAAAAAGAAAGCCAAATTTGGCTTCTGGAATAAACATAAGCAGCACTAGAGGGGGGAGCAATGGAACAGGTGCTCCCTGAGACAAGGGGCTGCCCCCCTGCAATATTTTCTTTCTTTCAGAAATCTAACATGTGAGACAAAGGTCTCCTCCTGAAATGCACTTTGCTCCTTCTATGCCCACCCACCACCACTTATTTTTTTCTGGTGCCTCTACTGGGCTCAGAGCACTTCAGCAAGTGCTGGCCCAGTTTGCTCTGGTAGTTCCACCCCACCTGCCCCACCCTTGTCCACACCCCAGCATTCCACAGGAGGACTGAATTCATGGAGGCAGGAACAGAATTTGCAAGCAAATTCTCCTAGGCTAAATTTGTTTATAAAAGTTTGAATTTGTTTTAGTTCAGCATTATCAATTGCAAATATTTTTGGTTTTAGAGAATATTGCAAGTTGATAACATGATTGCCTTAAAATAAACAACTGGATGAGGGTTAAAGACTAACAAGCCGAAAGTCCGGATGAGAAGAAGTGTTGCCCAATTTCAGTTGCTTGTATGAACGTTTTGTTCTTCCCACAGCAGTGAAGTTTCTGTATAACTTGTGCAGTGTGGAGATACATACCTCTCACTAGCCGCGACATGAGTTTGCACGCAGCAGTTATCATGTCAGAGTTACATAAAGTGTCTTGTGGATACTTCACTCTTACCTCTCAGACAACTTAAACTGAGGATGCAAAAAAAGTCCATGGGGACTTTCTATTCTACACGGAGATACTTTCCAACATGATTCAGTTTTAAACCACATTTTCATCAGATTGATTTGCTCCTCCTGGGGCACACACGGCCCATTAAAGTGGCGCGTGCACACCCACACATGCACACAGAACCCATTTTCTGTGGCAGACTACACGAGAAACAGCATTAAGTTTGGGCGTATGTGGGCGGAGTCTTGCAGCATCAACAAGCTTCCTTTTTCAAAAAGAGTAATTCAACCTGTGCGAAGGTGTGTGCTTCCGGATAAATGCAGATTCGAAACAATAGGCTTCTCCAGCGCTCTCTCCCCTGCATTCTGAGAAAGTGCCATGGAACCCGGTGGGAATTGTCTCTGAGTAGACATGTTTAGGGGGCTGTTTTCAGGGTGGAAATGGAGATTTCAAAAGAACAAAAAGCATCCCACAGCAACGTGCTGACTGTAAAGACTCATTTGGGGAAAAACAAAGCACAATCATGTGCAGGTCTGTTCCTCTGGGTATGACACAGTTTCCCCTTCCTCCTGTCAGTGCTGCACCACCACCCCTCCCAGCTCCGAGGCCTGTGTCACTAGCTGAGGCTGCACAGACCCCCAAACTGCACTGAAGCCAGCATAATCCATTGCAGAACCGCTTTGCAAAAATGTGGGTTTTATGGCACAAAAATCTGTGTTTGCTGTGGAGAGAGGGGAATAGCATGTGCCTTGACAGTAGCCAAGGTGTACTAGCACCAGAGTAAATCCCCTATGTAGATGGGGCCCACTTCACAGGTCATAACTAGCAATGCGTGGCTTCCAAATCCACCAGCATCCACTTTTAAAGGCAGCCCAAGATGTCCTGCTTCTACCTGCATGAGTGGGGGCCCCCTCAATATAACAGCTCTTTTGCAATACAATTAGATCTTTTGCAAACTTTAAAACAAGATGACCACACATCCATCAAAACAAGATGAAACCCACATAGACCAAGAAGACAAAATAGTCATGTTGCTGTTGTCGTGCTGTCTGACGCCTGAGCTATTTTCAAACAATTTATCGGCAAGTTTTCACACCGCTGTGGCAGGTGAGCCTGTGCGGGATGTGCTTCGATCGCCACAAAGCGTGCCGGATCTGAATCAAACAGCAGAGCTGCCCATTTCCACTTTGCAGGCAACCAATCATCATTTTCAACAGAACGACACTGTTTCCAGTTTGAAAGCAGCAAATTGAAGCTTAATTATTTTGGCCTTCAGAGTGTTCGACTATTCACTGAGACGTTTTCAGACAGGAAGGTCTACTGGCCAGCTCAAAGAGGGGGTGAGTGTCGACATCCCAAAGGTCAATAGCATGTGTCCGTCTGTGCCTCCCACCCTTTCAAGACAGAATGTGTGTTTTATCTTGACCCACAAATTTCAGTCATTGCTTTCCCCCAACCACAAGAAAATGCATCATCCTGAGTATTTCAAAACCACACAATTTCCCCCAGAAATTAAATTTCACAGTGCTTGTTTAAAAATGTGGATAATAGTTTTTACCATAAGAAGCAGTGAAAAACTGTCGCAAGGAGGATATGAATCAAGTCGCAATGGGTGGGAACCCTAAACCAATAAGGTACAGTTGACTCTGTCTGACTGAATAGTATTGGCTGGTGGCTGGAAAGGAAACTTTTCCCCACCCACTGGAGGGCAACGTGAGCTGCTGGGGTGCTTAAGAGGTCCACCTCCTGGGACAAGAACTCTGCTAGATGATGTGCACCTTCCCAATCAAGTGCCCTGTCTACACAGAAAGCACCTTTGTTAAAGACTTCTTCACAATCCAGCTGATATTCACCAGTTCAGCCCAATGCTCACCGAACCCATGATCAGTCCATTCCTAGGATCAGAGTTCTAAACTGACGTTTACATGTTGATCTCTTTGCTTCACAAACAGTCGTAATCATGAGCGTACACATTTCTTTCATTCTTCCATGTTTGCTTGCATGGTGGCTATTAGCTATGGAACATTTTTAGTACCAGAAACATGTGTGAGAGTTCTAATCGCATGGTTAAAATCATATGTACAAAAATGAATGAATGAATGAATGAATGAATGAATGGGTGGATGTATACATTCATCAAACGCGATGTTGGCCATGTTCATTTAGCTTTACTTTGACCATGAGAAAAAAATCAGAATTGGGAGGCCCGGCTGACCTTACGGGCAGCTATGGCGCCAGTCACAGGGGAGGGTGTTTGGAGAGCTGCCTCTGCAAAGAGCCCTGTGCCTGAACAAAACTTTTTGTGGGAAAAACCCTCTTTGGGGAGCCAGCGTGCTTCTGCCATCACAGCAGCTGCTGCTGCACAGCCACAGGAAGGAGCACCTGGCCCAGGAGCGTGCGCAGCATCCGTCTGCAGATTGCACACAGACGGGCTTGCAGACACACACAGAGCCCCCCCCACCGTGGGGGAAAGCGGTGGAGAGTGCACCAGATGCTTCTCTGTCTTACACCAGCCATTTTTAAAATCAAACCAAGGCCCTTGGACAGGGTCCCAGTGATCAGCCAATCAAAGATGACCCTAAGGCCATCCTGGGCAAGGGGCGAGGGTGCCCAGCGCAATGCAGCTCCAACCCGAACTTTCATTCGCTTCACCCTCGGCTTGCTGGCTCGTTTGCAGAGCACCTGCCAGCTGGCGACCTTGTGGGCAGGTGGGCTGCTGCTTCTGAGCAGTCCTGCCGCCAGCCTGGTCCCGCCGTGTTTCCGTGTTGGTGGTGGCGGCAGGCAGTGTGCTGGTGAGCACCTCCAAGCCTAGCGCAGTCACTCCATTGGGTTTTTTTTTTCTTTTTTTCTTTTAGCAGCCAGCTTGCATGGATATTTGGCGACGACAGCGTCATTTTCATTCATCCTACTACCAGTGTGTTGTTGCTGATGTTTCTACTGCTTGCTCTTTGGCTTACCTTGCTGATGTACTATAAAGGCTTGAATCCTGTTCAAACCCCCACACCGCGGGCAGGCTGGCATTCTTATACATAGACACAGAAAGGAATGCATTATCCCCTCTGCCCCCGGTAAAAGAACTCAAAACTCAAATTGCTGCCCCACTCCCTATTCCACAATAGGATGCTTTAATTATTTTGAACTGGGAGGGAATCTTTAACCCTGGCCCTAAACAGAAAATAATTAAAACTAACCAAAAGCATCAGTGCTAACCCTAACCATCTACTTTTCACACTTTGCCTAGCTGTCCTCCTTGCACAACCCTGAGAGGTTTTCATCATGAAAAATGTGCTGTTCAATCCATCCACACTGTCTGGAATGACTGAGATGACAGGCTTGCAAACACAAGATGCGGCATGAGCTCCCAAGTGGAGTTGAGTGAGCAAAATCTACTTCTAGAGAGAACAGAGATGCAGTGACGGCCACCAGTTTGGGTGGCTTAAAAGGAACTTGGACAAATTCCTGGCGGAGGAAGTGATCATGGCTGCCAGTCCTGAGGGCTCTATGCTCCGCCCAGTGCCAGAGGCAGTGAGCCTGTGTGCACCCGTGGCTGGGGGACGTGGGCAGGAGGGCACTGCTGCACTCCAGTCCTGCTTGTGGTTTCCTGGTCGACAGCTGGCTGGCCACTGTGTGAACAGAATGCTGGACTGGAGGGACCCTGGGTCTGGCCCAGTAGGACTCTTCTCGTGTTCTTGGAGACTGGGCAGGAGGGAGAGCCAGATAGGACTGAGGAAGTGGGCATGTAGCTGGGACACAGACGGGATTAGAGGAAAGATTACAACAGGATGGGGCATTTGCACAGGGCGGGGCACTTGCCCAAGCACTTCAGGTGCTCAAGCTGTGCTCAAGGGGATGGCTTCCTCTACATTAAATTCCTCTCATATGCTAATGTTGCCTAGATTAGACTTTTCCACTTTTTGGTGAACTTAGCCCATTGAGCAGACACACAGACGCACTCTCTGAGGTCCCCAGGTGGCAGAAGCTCAGAAAGAGCAAATGCCGTGGGAGAGAGAGCCAGCCGAGGCAATCCCTGCCACAGAACTCTCCCCATCTGGCTGGCAGTCAGTAGGCTCTAGGGGCGAATGGCGGCTCTACAGCTTTCTGCCATGCTCTGCTCCTCTGCCTTGCTTCCTGCCATGCCCTACACAGAGCAATGCACACAGCGTGAGCAGCCAGCTACTCCCCTGCCAGCCTGACAACAATTCCAGTTGGCCAGCGTGGCCTCCCCACGGCCCCTTCTGCCCACCCTCGCCAAGTTGTCCTGCTGGGCTGCTGCCAGGCTGCTGCCTTTCCTCCTGTTCTTTTAACTTAGTATTACTTTTACTTCTTCCCAGTTTGTTGGACTGGTCATCCAGGCAAAGCCTTCCCCATGTCCATTCATGTGCACTGCGTTGACAGCCTCCCTGCATGAGTCCAGACCTTAAGCCTTTCAGAAGGTGCACAATGTTAGCAGATTGATCTGAAACCTATAATGTGTCTTTGATAGCTCCCAAGGTCCCGTAGCCCCTTCATGGATCACTGCCTTGTTGTGGCGAACGGGCTTGCGTAACTCAGTGAAGCCATAAGATATGCCGTGCAGGGCCACCCAAGATGGACAGGACATGGCAGAGAGTTCTGACAAAATGTGGTCCACTGGAGAAGGAAATGGCAACCCACTCCAGTATTCTTGCCAAGAAAACCCCATGGAACGTATCACAAGGCTAAAAGAGATGACGCCGGAAGATGAGCCCCTCAGGTCGGAAGGTGTCCGATATACTACTGGGGAAGAGCAGAGGGAATTTCCAAGTTGCGCCAGAAAGAGTGAAGCGGCTGGGCCAAAGCCGAAAGGACACTCAGCTGTGGATGTGTCTGGTGGTGAAAAGAAAATCCGATGCTGTAAAGAACAATATTGTTTAGGAACCTGGAATGTCAGATCAATGAATCAAGGTAAGCTGGAGGTGGTCAAACATGAGATGGCAAGATTGAACATCAACATCTTGGGAATCAGCGCACTAAAATGGACAAGCATGGGCGAATTTAATTCAGGTGACCATCATATCTACTACTGTGGGCAAGAATCCCTTAGAAGAAATGGAGTAGCAGTCTTAGTCAAAAAAAGGGTGGGAAAAGCAGTACTGGGGTACAATCTTAAAAATGATAGAATGATCTCAGTACGAATCCAAGGCAAACCATTCAACATCACAGTAATTCAAGTCTATGCCCCAACCACTGATGCCAAAGAAGCTGAGGTTGATCGGTTCTATGAAGACCTACAACACCTTCTAGACCTAACACCAAAAAAAGATGTCCTCTTCATCATAGGGGATTGGAATGCTAAAGTGGGAAGTCAAGAAATCACCGGGATAACAGGCAAGCATGGCCTTGGTGTACAAAATGAAGCAGGACAAAGGCTAATAGAGTTCTGTCATGAGAACACGCTGATCATAGCAAACCCTCTTTTCCAACAGCACAAGAGGCGACTCTACACATGGACATCACCAGATGGTCAATATCGAAATCAGATTGATTATGTCCTTTGCAGCCAAAGATGGAGAAGCTCTATACAGTCAGTCAAAACAAGACCTGGAGCTGACTGTGGCTCAGATCATGAGCTTCTTGTTGCAAAATTTCAGCTTAAGTGGAAGAACGTAGGGAAAACCACTAAACCATTCAGGTATGACCTCAATCATATCCCTGATGAATATACAGTGGAGGTGAGGAATAGATTTAAGGGATTAGACCTGATAGACAGAGTTCCTGAGGAACTATGGACAGAGGTCCGTCACATTGTTCAGGAGGCAGCAACTCAATCCACCCCAAACAAAAAGAAATGCAAGAAAGCAAAGTGGCTGTCTGAGGAGGCTTTACAAGTAGCTGAGGAAAGAAGGGAAGTGAAAAACAAAGGAGAAAGGGGAAGATATATCCAACTGAATGCAGAGTTCCAGAGAATAGCAAGGAGAGACAAGAAGGCCTTCTTAAATGAACAATGCAAAGAAACCGAGGAAAACAACAGAATGGGAAAGACTAGAGATCTCTTCAAGAAAATTGGAGATATCAAGGGAACGTTTTGTGCAAAGACGGGCATGATAAAGGACAAAGAAGGCAGGGACCTAACAGAAGCAGATGAGATTCAGAAGAGGTGGAAAAAAATACACAGAAGAACTATAGAGGAAAGATCTTCATGTCCCTGATAGCCATGATAGTGCGCCCACTGAACTTGAGCCAGACATCCTCGAGAGCGAAGTCAAGTGGGCCTTAGGAAGCATTACTAACAACAAAGCTAGCGGAGATGACAGTATTCCGGCTGAGCTATTTAAAATCCTAAAAGATGATGCTGTTAAAGTGCTGCACTCAATATGCCAACAAATTTGGAACACTCAACAGTGGCCACAAGACTGGAAAAGGTCAGTTTACATTCCAATTCCAAAGAAGGGCAATGCCAAAGAGTGTTCAAACTACCACACAATTGCGCTCATTTCACATGCGAGCAAGGTGATGCTCAAAATCCTACAAGCTAGGCTTCAGCAGTATGTGAACCGAGAACTACCGGAAGTACAAGCGGGGTTTTGAAGAGGCAGAGGAACTAGAGATCAAATCGCCAACATTCGCTGCATCATGGAGAAAGCAAGAGAATTCCAGAAAAACGTCTATTTCTGCTTCATTGACTATGCTAAAGCCTTTGATTGTGTGGATCACAACAAACTCTGGCAAATTCTGAAAGAGATGGGGGTACCAGACCACCTTACCTGTCTCCTGAGAAACCTGTACGAGGATCAAGAAGCCACAGTAAGAACCAGACATGGAACAACCGAATGGTTCAAAATTGGGAAAGGAGTATGGAAAGGCTGCATATTGTCGCCCTGCTTATTTAACTTATATGCAGAGTACATCGTGAGAAACGGCGGGTTGGATGAATCACAGGTCGGAATTAAGATTGCCGGGAGAATTATCAACAACGTCAGATATGCAGATGATACCACCCTAATGGCAGAAAGTGAAGAGGATCTCAAGAGCCTCTTGTTGAGGGTGAAAGTGGAGTGCAAAAGCTGGTTTGAAACTCAACATTAAAAAAACGAAGATCATGGCATCTGGCCCCATCACTTCCTGGCATATGGAAGGGGAAGAAATGGAAGCAGTGACAGATTTTACTTTCTTGGGCTCCAAGATCACCGCAGACGGTGACTGCAGCCATGAAATTCAAAGTCGCTTGCTCCTTGGGAGGAAAGCTATGGCAAACCTAGACAGCATAGTGAGAAGCAGAGACATCACCTTGCCGACAAAGGTCTGTCTAATCATAGCTATGGTTTTCCCAGTAGTAACGTATGGCTGTGAGGGCTGGACTATAAGGAAGGCTGAGCGCCGAAGAATCAATGCCTTCGAACTGTGGTGCTGGAGAAGACTCTTACGAGTCCCCTGGACTTCAAGGAGGTCCAATCAGTCCATCCTAAAGGAAATCAACCCTGAGTGCTCATTGGAAGGACAGATACTGAAGCTGAAGCTCCAATATTTTGGCCACCTAATGCGAAGAGAAAACTCTCTGGAAAAGACCCTGATGCTGGGAAAGACTGAAGGCAAAAGGAGAAGAGGACGGCAGAGGATGAGACGGCTAGTTAGCATCACTGATGCAATGAATATGGACTTGAGCACGCTCCGGGAGACAGCGCAGGGCAGGAAGGCCTGGCATGCTCTGGTCCATGGGGACACGAAGAGTCGGACACGACTGAACAACTGAACAACAACAAAAGGTCCCGTAGATACTAGACAGGGTCTTTGTAATTAGCAAATACTGCTCAACATTTTTAAATCTATCCATTTATAAACTAGGTCTGTTAGTGATGGTGGTCATTTCTTTTGTTCTGGAGCGCTGCATCATGCGCATCACATCGCCTGCCTATCGCTTGAATACTGTTCGGCTCCAGCGGCTGAGACCACCCGTGAACTAAGGGTTCCATGATGTCAAATGGAAAGGGGCGGGGGCGTTCCAACTGTAATAAAATTGAAAAGGATTCACCAATCTTCCTGAAATGTGCACGTGCCAGAAGGAAATGTTTGTTTTGCATAATCTGAAAAGTTCAGGACGATTGAGGGAGAAGGGGCAGCTAATAGAAAAAAGAAGAAGAAAACCCTCATGCACTCAAAAGTGTTTTTGAAGCACGCATTGGCTACTGTTTGTGCTCACAATTTGTGAAAAACTATAGGCTATATTGATGTTTTCCTATTCCCTTTCCATTGTAGTTGCTGGAATGGAATGTCTTTTTTTAATTCAAATTACTTGCTTTTGAAATAATTTTTATTTGTATAATGAGAGCCTGTCAGAGTCACATAACATGGAGCCTTGGAATGTCGAGGGTGGGGGAGGGGGATAACTGCCATGTGGAGGAAAAGCGACAGCGGCAGCACCTCAGTAGTGAGTTTGGGGGGCTCTGTGTGCACGTGGGCAAGCGATCCCCTCAGGGCAACTAGACCCCATCACTTCGCCTTTCTGTTTACCGGTCTGCACCCCCCCATTCCCCTCCTTCCTCTGCTCCCCCCTTTCCGCTTAATTGTTCATGCCCCCACCTCTTTCCATATCAGCACTTCACCTGCACCCCACTGCTTCCCCTTCTTCCTCTGCACCTCCTCCCCCTTAGTTGTTTGTCCCCCCACCCCTTCCTCATCTAAGCTCATGCACCCCTACTCCTTCCCCTTCCCCCCATGCCCATATTCCTTTTGCTCATCTCCACCCCCACACCTTTCCCCATCTGTGCTCACCCTCTTCTGCCCCAATCACCCCTTCCTAGACCTCACCGCTAGTAAGTGTGCTTCAGGTCTCAGCCTTAATCTGACTTCTTTGCCCCCTCCTCAGCTTTCCCAAAATATTTTGAGCTACAAACCTAATCATACTTACTAGAATGTCATTTTTGGTACAAATCCCTGGGCTTTACATGTGAGTATACACATGCAGAGGATTGCGCTATTATTATTATTGGAAATATTATTTCCACCCTCTGGTTATCCCAGTCTAGGTGATTTTGTTTAATTAGTAATTGCTGGTTCCTGTATTGCACCGCAGTCCTATATATGTTCATTTGGGAATAACTCCCATTGTGTTCAGTGAGATTTACTCCCAACTAAATCTGCACCGGATTGCAGCAGTAAAGCTTCCTTGTGTGTGCATTTGTGTATGTGCCGCTTCATCCTCACAACAGTCCTGCAAGGTAGACTAGGCTAAGAGTCTATGACTGGCCAAAGTCATACAGTGAGCTGTGTGTCCTTAAATATAGATACATGGGGTTGTGTCGGGACCAAAGCTGTTCAACTTGTTCATAACACCAGTCTGGTGCAGTAGGTGCAGAGCTGGACTGGGACTGGGGAGGCTGGGGAGACTGGGGGGGCCCAGGCCATGATGCTCCCTGGGTGACTTTGCGACAGTCACTGGCTCTGAGCCGAACCCGCCTCACAGGGTTGTTGTGAGGACACAGTGGAGGAGGGGGGTGACTGCGTTAGCTGCCTCGGGTTCCTTGCAAGAGGAAAAAAAGCAAGATGTAAATATAACAATAAGAAATGTTGTAATAGGAACTTTATATAATGATAGTAATAGTAGTAATCATAATAGTAATAATGATAAATGATCTGGAACGAGGACTGAGCAGTGAGGTGGCCAAGTTTGCTGATGGCACCAAATTATTTAAGGTGGTTTAACAAAGAGGGATTGTGATGAGCTCCAAAAGGCTCCCCAGGATGGGAGAAAGGGCATCCAAATGGCAAATGTGGTTCAACGTATGCAAGTGTAAAGTTATGCATGTTGGGGGGGGAAATCCCAACTTCATGTATACGTTGATGGCATCTGAGCTAGTGGTGCCTGGCCAAGAAAGAGATCTTGGTGTGGTGGTGGACAGCTCCATGGAAATGCTGACCCAGCCTGCAGCTGCTGTGAAAAAGGCAACGTCCATATTAGGCATAATTAGGAAAGGAACTGAGAGTAAAACCGCCAACATTATCCTGCCCTTATACAAATCTATGGTGCGGCCACACTTGGAATGCTGTGTCCAGTTCTGATCATGGAGAGAGAGGGAGAGAGAGAGAGAATCTGGGAGCACCTGTTTGGGCATGTACATGATAACAGACACTTATCTTTTTTATTTTAAAAATATTTATTTTAAATGATTTATTTATTTATTTATTTATTTATTTACTTGGTTTAGAGTATTGTTATCTCACTCCTCCTCCGCCAAGAAGACTCCTGGAGCAGCTCACAAATAATCAGGAAAAGAAGGCAATTCCTGCCTGCAGTCTTACAATCTAAAAAGACATGAAACACAAGGAAAAAGGAATAGGAAAGGATAAGGAAGAAATTAAGGATGCAAGCCTACACATATTTAGACAGAAATAAGTTCTACAACTCCCAGCGTTCCCCAGCCAGTCATGCTGTCTAAAAAAAATATGTCTAAACGTGCATAGGATTGTGCCCTAAATCTATTTAGTCATAGCTAGCTCTGCATTGGATAGAGTTCACTGAGTTCATAGGGTCTTACTTATGAGTAAATATCCATGGATGGAAATGCAGGCTCTGCAGGCTAGAAATGTGACCACAATCTGCTACTTTAAGATCCAAAAGGGAAGAAAAAGCTTGTAGAATAAAATGAACTATAATAATTAACATAGTAAACTGTAACTTATTCTAATATAGAACATTTTCCTGTATTATCTTGTGTGCTTCCAGTACTTCTAGAATTAATCAGGGATTCTTAATTCCAGTACAACAACCTTTCACGTTGTCTCCAAACACAGACATAAAGGGTGAAATGGTTCCTTTTTGTGAGGCAGTCATTGAAGCATTGAAGTCATTGAAGCTGAGGAACTATGGACGGAGGTCCGTAACATTGTTCAGGAGGCAGCAACTCAATCCATCCCAAAGAAAAAGAAATGCAAGAAAGCAAAGTGGCTGTCTGATGAGGCTTAACAAGTAGCTGAAGAAAGAAGGGAAGCGAACAGCAAGGGAGAAAGGGGAAGATCTATCCAACTGAATGCAGAGTTCCAGAGAATAGCAAGGAGAGACAAGAAGGCCTTCTTAAATGAACAATGCAAAGAAATCGAGGGAAACAACAGAATGGGAAAGACTAGAGATCTTTTCAAGAAAATCGGAGATCTCAAGGGAACGTTTTGTGCAAAGACGGGCATGATAAAGGACAAAGAAGGCAGGGACCTAACAGAAGCAGATGAGATTAAGAAGAGGTGGAAAGAATACACAGAAGAACTATACAGGAAAGATCTGAATGTCCCTGATAGCCATGATAGTGCGGCCACTGAACTTGAGCCAGACATCCTCGAGAGTGAAGTCAAGTGGGCCTTAGGAAGCATACTAACAACAAAGCTGGAGGAGATGACAGTATTCCAGCTGAGCTATTTAAAATCCTAAAAGATGATGCTGTTAAAGTGCTGCATTCAATATGCCAACAAATTTGGAACACTCAACAATGGCCGCAAGGCTGGAAAAGGTCAGTTTACATTCCAATTCCAAAGAAGGGCAATGCCAAAGAGTGTTCAAACTACCATACAATTGCGCTCATTTCACATGCGAGCAAGGTGATGCTCAAAATCCTACAAGCTAGGCTTCAGCAGTATGCGAACCGAGAACTACCGGAAGCACAAGCGGGGTTTCGAAGAGGCAGAGGAACTAGAGATCAAATCGCCAATGTTCGCTGGATCATGGAGAAAGCAAGAGAATTCCAGAAAAGCGTCTATTTCTGCTTCATTGACTATGCTAAAGCCTTTGATTGTGTGGATCACAACAAACTGTGGCAAATTCTTAAAGTGATGGGAGTACCAGACCACCTTACCTGTCTCCTGAGATACCTGTACGAGGGTCAAGAAGCCACAGTAAGAACCAGACATGGAACAACCGCTTGGTTCAAAATTGGGAAAGGAGCACGACAAGGCTGCATATTGTCGTCCTGCTTATATAATTTATATGCAGAGTACATCATGAGAAACGCCGGGTTGGATGAATCACAGGTCGGAATTAAGATTGCCGGGAGAATTATCAACAACCTCCGATATGCAGACGATACCACCCTAATGGCAGAAAGCGAAGAGGATCTCAAGAGCTTCTTGTTGAGGGTGAAAGAGGAGAGTGCAAAAGCTGGTTTGAAACTCAACATTAAGAAAACTAAGATCATGGCATCTGGCCCCATCACTTCCTGGCATATAGAAGGGGAAGAAATGGAAGCAGTGACAGATTTTACTTTCTTGGGCTCCAAGATCACCGCAGACGGTGACTGTAGCCATGAAATTAAAAGACGCTTGCTCCTTGGGAGGAAAGCTATGGCAAACCTAGACAGCATAGTAAGAAGCAGAGACTTCACCTTGCCGACAAAGGTCCGTCTAATTTAAAGCTATGGTTTTCCCAGTAGCAACGTACGGCTGTGAGAGCTGGACTATAAGGAAGGCTGAGCGCCGAAGAATTGATGCTTTCGAACTGTGGTGCTGGAGAAGACTCTTACGAGTCCCCTGGACTGCAAGGAGGTCCAATCAGTCCATCCTAAAGGAAATCAACCCTGAGTGCTCATTGGAAGGACAGATACTGAAGCTGAAGCTCCAATATTTTGGCCACCTAATGCGAAGAGAAAACTCTCTGGAAAAGACCCTGATGCTGGGAAAGACTGAAGGCAAAAGGAGAAGGGGACGACAGAGGATGAGATGGCTAGATAGCATCACCAATGCAATGAATATGAACTTGAGCACGCTCCGGGAGAGAGCGCAGGACAGGAAGGCCTGGCGTGCTATGGTCCATGGGGTCACGAAGAGTCGGAGACGACTGAACGACTGAACAACAACAACAACAACAACAACAACATTGAAGCTTTTATCTCCTGACACTGGCTACTGAAAAGTTCAATGAGTATCATCAGGTTGCAAGTCAGAGAGACAGCATAACTTCTGGGACTCATTTATTAATTTAAAAACGAGGTTCAGCTCATAACAGTGGCTTTGATTATAAAAATCAAAAATCACTATGATCTAGTGACTAGATCATAGAATCATAGAATCATAGAATAGGAGGGTTGGAAGGGGCCTACAAGTCCATCGAGTCCAACCCCTGCTCATTGCTGCTCAATGGCTGTCCAGCCTCCTCTTGAAGGCCTCCAGTGTGGGAGAGCCCACCGCCTCCCCAGGTAATTGGTTCCATTGTCGTATTGCTCTAACAATGTCGACTCAACATGGCGTTAACGTCCTGGCTTCGTTGTCAGCTCTATAATATCCAGCCATCTGTTACACAAAGCCATGAAATTCATTAAACAAAAACACTGCAGTTTACAAAACAATACTAAAGCTATACAGCTGTCAATGAAGCACCAAAAGTCAAGGGGAGTGTGAGCTGAGGCTCACAAGCTGTAACACTGCATCCTCCCTAAGGAGGCAGGAAGGACAAGTGAAGTTCTCATTCTCCCAAAGCAGATGAACCACGTGGACAGGATGGAGAATATGATATGCGGAGGTGACCATGGGGTTGTGGAAAAAATGGATGCCCGACAACTTAGGGGCCACCCATCTCTCTCTTTTTTAGAGCATCTCCTAATGTGAAGGTTGCAATCCAACACATCTGGAGGGCACCTGGTTGGTGAAGGCTGTTCTAGAGCAAGGGTGGGCAGAACATAGATCTCCAGGCGTTTTGGAGTTCAACTCATAGGAGCCCCTGCCAGCATGGGCAGTGATCAGAAATGCTGGGAGCTGATGTCCAAAACATCAGGATAGATCTATCTTCTGCCCACACCTGTTCTAAATCATGTTTTCCAGAATTAAGATATGCAATCCACCAAGGAACTCCAAAATAGGTGCATCACTTTAAACAGATTCTCTTAAACCAAATGGGGAGACAACTAATGAATCTTGATTCCTATCCAGACAGTTCTTCAGACTTCAACATTAGTTTTCAACGCATGGCATAGGTTATCTGTTTATTGAATGTCAGATATATGGTGTTGGGGGCTAACATGGAGGATTTTGCACTGGGAGATCAAAGGCAGAGCCAGCACCTAACACTCCCATGCATAAAGATTGTTTTAAAACTAATTATGAAAATGATTTTGTCACACACACCCCAACACATAGCATGGGAGTTGCAACACATCTGGAGAGCAGGTTTGTACTGGAATCCTGTGCATGTCTACTCAAAAGTAAGTCCCACTGAGTTCAGCGGGGTTTACTCCCAAGTAAGTGGTACACGGCTGCAAACTAAACTCTTTTGAAAGGTGTTAATGACAGCCATACTAAAGATTTTCTGCTCCTCTCTCACTTTGATTAGATGATGTACTGCAGTGCGGGGGGGGGGGGGAGAACAGTATATTTTGTATAAACCCCCCTCTGAAGGGCAGGACATTGGCAAAGCGCTGAGGGTGCTCTGCTCCAAGGCCTATACTTGATCATCCCTTCTGCCTCCAGTGGCAGGGCTCCAGGGGAGATGTGCACGAGAGGGAAGTCTTGGCCAGAGCCCTGCACTTGGGAAGGGCGCAGGGCAGCCTTCCCCAACCTGCTGCTCTTGAGCTGTTTGGGATCACAACTCCCAGCATCCCTGACCATGGAACATGCTGACTGGCAATGATGGGAGTTGCAGCCCAACACATCTGGAGGGCACCCGGTTGGGGAAGGCAGCTCTAAGAAAGAGAGATGGAGGGGGCTCTAAGCGGTTTGTCCTCCGTTTCCCCCAACCCCCCATCATATTCTCCATCCTGTCCATGTGGTTCATCTGCTTTGGGAGAAGGAGAACTCCACTTTCCCATCCTGCTCCTCGGGGAGGATGCGGTGTTACAGCTCGAGAGCCTCAGCTCACACTCTCCTTGCCTTTTGGTGCATTGTTGACAGCTGTATAGCCTGCTTTGTAAACGGTGGAGTTTTTGTTTAATGACTACCAATAAGGGATCATCTCTCATCCTGAAGCTGGCTGCCTATGGCGGACATGGGCACCTGAGCCGCTTCTTCCTCACCAGGCTGGGAGCGTGGGACTCCTTCCTCAGCCGCTAGGGCAGAACACAGAGGAGCAGCTGGAAAGGGAAGACCAGGAATGCTGGGGGTCCCCAGTACAAACCACCCACTTCAGACTGTGGCTGGCCCCTTGGCCCTTTTCTTGGTGTTCTTGTCAGGCCTGTCTGGGGCCCTGATTACTACGACCTCCACCTCACCGGGAGGGATCTCCCACAGGTGAGGGCAGCAACCACAGCAGTGCCCACAAGTGGGGATGAGAGCCCCAAACTGCCCTAATGACAGGCCTCTTCCTGCCTGCGTACCTCTGTTCCAGGCTAATCACTGCCTCCAAGCCTCCCGACGTCACGGCCTAATCGCTGCTTCAAACACTCCCCAGTTATTTAGCTGTCTGCCTCAGAACACATCAATCACACATCTGTGTCTTCCTCTGAACCAACTATATTCTGTTCTATTTGGCTGCATTAACTATGTTCAGCAGCTCCCAAAACTCCAAATGCAAACCGTAGCAAACAATGCCCAGAATCCCAATGACTCCCACACAACTGCAACAGTCAGGCAGGTGAGGCAGATCAAACCTTGGCGGGCTTTTACAATCCTCAAGGAGACGAGACTGCTCCACTCCCTGAGCACAGCAGCCCATTAAAATTAGCACCAAGGGAGAAACAACAAAAACGAAACTTGAGCAAAAAATGATATCAAAGGTTAAAAGGCGACAGAACCCGGGGGGATACAACCAGCCTCGTGGCCATCTTGCCCTGCCCCAACAGTTAATCAGTAATACATTTTAGAACATCATGGATCAGGTTGTCATCATATACCTGGGCCCTTTGTCCATGACAACGGAAGGAGAAGGAAGGGGTGGCTTATCTGCATTTTTCAAGGAACCGGCTTTGCTCTGTGCAGGGCTCCATGGGCATGTGAATCGCACCATTCTAAGAGTGCAATCCTATGCATGATTAGACCGAGAAAAAGCCTACAACTCCCAGCATTCCCCAGCCAGAATGCTGGGAGGTGTAGGCCTTTTCTCGGTATAAACATGCATAGGATTGTGCCCTAAGTCACTTTACACAACATACTTCTGGGCGGGGTGGGGTGGGGGGTTGGAGTGAACATCATCTAACTGGCAGGGGCTGCTCAACCTATAAGAAAGGCTCCTCCCCTCCAGGCTCTCTCCCCCTCCCTTTCTCCCTTGATAAAATCTTCCTCCTAGAATCAGAATCATAGAATAGTAGGGTTGGAAGGGGCCTACAAGGCCATCGAGTCCAACCCCCTGCTCCTGTGCTTTATAATCTCAGTAACTTGGAGAACAAACCTCATTGAGTACAATGGGAGTTCCTTCTGAGTAGATACACATATGCTTGTGCTGGCAAAGCGGGGCGGGGGGGGGGGGAGAGCACAGGGATGGGAAACCAGCCCCGATCAATGCAGCACAGGATCTCTATAACGAAGGTGTGGTTGCTTCCTAAGGCAATAAACCAAACAGAGAACTGGAGCCTCAAGATCGAGCTTTAAAATATTTAGGACATTGGCCTTTGTGCCATGTCAATTGAGGGGTGTCAGGGTGGAAACTGAGCCGATAGAACCCCAGAGCAGTTCTGATTCTGAGGAGGATCAGCAATCCGTGGGAGAGGAGCCAGCTCATCCCGCACAGGCACAGCAGCTGGCAGAGATTCCTCCTGCCGGCATTCCTGAGATAGATAGTGACCCTGACAGTGAGAGAGTGTGGGAGGGGGGCTTGCTAGATGCTCGATGCAGACGCAGGGAGCGACGAGCGATGGAGGGTGCGGAAAGGAGGCATAGCACCCGTTTGGCGCGCAAGCAACGGCCGCCTCCCGTGGACCCAAGGGAAAGAGGGAGGATCTCTCCCTAGCCCATAAGTTCAGGGTCTTCAAGTGATTCTCCTTCAAACGGGGACCAACTGCCTACCCAGAGCATAGGCTACTCTGCTGTTCATTGCTTAGTCGCTGTTGATTAGCATCTGAAAGAGTCATTAAGTTGTAAAAGGATTAAAGCCTTGAAAAGAATCCTTTCGTCTGTGTCTTGACTTGGCTATTAGAGTAGACTGAAAGAGGCCACTAGGGCACTCCTGACAGCTTGATCCCCATTCCTCTTTTTTCCCCTCTCTCTCTTCTTCTACTGCCCAGTGGAGGGTGCCAGGGACCCGGCGGTGGAAGCTCTGGCGCAAGAGAACCAGATTCTCCGTGATCAAGTGGCTCAACTGACGACTGCCGTACAGAATCTACAAGCTGCGGTTCAACCCCCCCCCACCTCCAATTCCCCCTCGCCACAAGTGCCCAGTGGCTTTGCCAGAGAAGTTTTCTGGTGAGAAAGGACTTTTTCAGATTTTCCGGGCCCAATCGGAGCTGTACATGCGCTTACGACCTGAGGATTTCCTGATGGAACAAGTTCGTGTGGGCTTCATCATTAACCTACTTTCAGGCGTGGCAGCTAAAAGGGCTTCGGGACTTCTTCTCACTAATGACCCTCTGCTCGGGAATATTAAGGTTTCATGACAGCGATGGCCAGATTTTTCAGTGAACCCCTGTGCACACAGACGGCTTCTCAGGAGATTCACCGCCTCAGGCAGGGCAGGGACTCAGTTTCCAGGTATGCGACAACTTTTTGCTTGCTGATGCAGGATTTACAGTGGATAGGGATGGGGGAGAATTTCTCCCCGAAACTTCGGGGGGCCGAGTGCCAACGCATTTGGTCCTCCGAAGGTTGTTCAGGGAGAAATTCTCCGCCCCCCCCCCCCAGGACGGGACTTACCTTTCACGAATGTCGCTCCCGGTGGCGGGTCCCGGCAGCAGTTCGGCAGGTCGTCATCAGAGGTGGGGGTGGCAGCCGGTCTTTCGACTGGCTGCCGCCGCCGCCATTACAAGTAAAAAAAAAAAAACCAACGCCCGTGATAGGCTACGTAACGATTTACGTAGCCTATCACGGCTAGATTTGCAAAGTCAGCCGTGATAGGCTACGTTAATCGTCATGTAGCCTATCACGGGTGACTTAAAAAAAAAAAAAAAGCGCGTACGCTAATGGCGGCCCCCATAGGGAGCCGCCATTCGCGTTCCTTATTTGGTCCCTGTAGTCTACGTAAATCTTTACGTAGACTACAGCGAAAATAAGGGCAACTCAAATAGCGTTGCCCTTATTTTCGCCGTAGTCTACGTAAAGATTTACGTAGACTACAGGGACCAAATAAGAAACGCGAATGACGGCTCCCTATGGGGGCCGCCATTTGCGTACGCACTTTTTTTTTTAAAGTCACCCGTGATAGGCTACGTGACGATTAACGTAGCCTATCACGGCTGACTTTGCAGATCTAGCCATGGTAGGCTACGTAAATCGTTACATAGCCTATCGCGGGGCTTTTTTTTTTTACTTTTCTTTTGGAGTTCGCGGCCGGGGAGACGGGGCGCTTCTCCCCGGCCTGAATTTCAGCCGGGCGAGGTGGGAAGCCTCCCCCCCCGCCTGAACTTCGGGGGGAGAAGCGAAGCGCCTCCCCCCCACCCCGAAGCAAGCTGCGAGACCAGGTAAGTGACTTTCGTACATCCCTAACAGTGGAATGATGCCGTGCTGTTGGCTCAGTTTTTGGACGGTTTGAACAACGAGATCTTGGATGAGTTGGCATGTACGCCTAGCCCGCCTACTTTGGAGGACCTTATCCAGACCTGCCTCCAGATAGATAGTCGGCTGGAGGGGTGCCGGCAGACCCGGCGGGGTGCCGGGGGCCGAGATTTCCCTCCTCCCATTCCCCCCATTTCCTGCCCCCTCCCCCACCCCCCGCTCCTGCGGTGGGGGCAGAGGAGACCCCGATGCAGCTGGGAGCTACCCAAGCCTCACTGCTGCCGGAGGAACTAGAGCGGCGGCGCGCTGAGTGCTGATGCTTTCGGTGTGGAAAGCTGGGGCATTTCGCCAAAACCTGCCACGCTAGACCCGCATCTCCTCTGCCTCCCCCTCCTCTCCTTCCTCCTCCTCCTCACCCCCAGGCCTGACTAGGCTGCCCCTCAAGCCTGTTGGGGGTCTCCAGTGTGGGGGTCGGTTCCACACCCTGTGGGTGCCTTCCGCAACCCCCCCACCCTCCCATCTGCTATTGCATGTTCACCTCCGCTCCTCCCAGTGGGGTGGGGTGGAAGCCCTGGCTTTAGTGGACTCGGGGGCTATGACCAGTTTCATGGATGAAAACTTTGCCCTCTTTCATAAGATTCCTACCCTGCCTCTTCCTGCCCCCTTGGCAGTGCAGAACATTGATGGGCATCCTCTTTCTTTGGGTGTGGTGACCCGGATTACAGCTCCGCTCACTCTGCGCGCCCAGTCCCACGTTGAGCAGATTCAGTTTCACTTGGCTTCACAAGGTTCCCCAATACCCAATCGTGCTGGGTGTTTCCTGGCTCTCTAAGCACAATCCTCAGATTTCTTGGGGGCTTCAGCAAGTGGAGTTTGCGTCTCCCTACTGCCGGGAGCATTGCCTCCCGACCCAGGCGCCAGTCCCAGCCCAGGTCTTAACCCTTTCCTCCCCCTCTTCGTCTGCTTCTGGCAGTTCTTCAGCTACCATGATCCTCCCAGAGAAGTATGCGGCTTTTCGGGATGTTTTCGACAAGAAGGAGGCCGACCAGCTCCCCCCACCACCGCCCTTTTGACTGTGTCATTAACCTCATTCCGGGGGTGACCATCCCCGCTGGCCAGCTGTATTCGATCTTGGAGCTGGAACTTTGAGCTCTGCGGGAGTTTTTGGACACAAACCTCAGACGTGGCTTCATTCGCCCCTACTCCTCCCCCGCCTGCGCCCCTACCATCTTTGTGACCAAGAATCTGGAGAACTCCGCCTGGTGCATGACTACAGAGCCCTCAATTTGGTCTCAATCCCTGACAAGTACGCCTTCCCCCTGATCCCTGAGGTGCTGGAGTGCCTGGGGCGAGCCAAGATTTTCACAAAGTTGGACCTGCATGGCGCCTAAAATCTGATTCGCATCCAGGAGGGGGATGAGTGGAAGACCTGTTTCAACACCTGGTACAGAGCGGATGAATACCTAGTGATGCCGTTTGGGCTCGCCTGCGCCCCCCCCCCCATTTTCACGTTTTATGAATGCCATCTTCCGGGACTATTTGGACTCTTTCCTCCAAATAGTATCTCAATGATTTACTTATATTTTCTGAGGACCCCCACGCCCATCAGCACCATGTCTCCGCCGTCCTCCAGCGCCTCTGCGAGAACCATCTGTATGCCAAACTGGAGAAATGTGCATTTGACCTAACCTCTTTGGACTATCTTGGCTACATTATCTCAGCTGACGGTATCAGGATGGATCCTGCAAAGGTCCAGGCTGTCCTCTCCTGGAAGGCTCCATCCACCAAGAAGGACTTGCAACGTTTTCTGAGTTTTGCAAATTTTTACAGAAAGTTCCTGCCCAGTTTTGCTCAGCTGACATCTCCTTTCACAGTCCTCCTTAAGGGCAGGAAATCTCCTTTTCATTGGACGGCATCTGCCCAACAGGCTTTCGTGGAACTTAAGAAGCTTTTTAGTTCTGAGCCGATCCTGTTACATCCTGATCCGAGGAAGCCTTTTGTAGTGCAAACTGATGCCTCTGACTTTGCGGTGGGGGTGGTGCTTTTTCAGCCAGATCGGGTGGGCGGCGGGCTGCAACCCTGCACCTACCACTCCAGGAAGATGAACATGTCTGAAAGGAATTATACCATCTGGGAGAAGGAACTGTTGGCCATCAAGTCCACTTTGGAGACCTGGCGTCATCTTCTGGAGGGGGCACAGCACCCAGTTGAAGTTAGAACCGACCATCGCAACCTGGAATATCTTCAGACAGCCCGTGCCTTAAACCAGTGGCAGATTAGGTGGTCACTTTTTTTTCCTGGTTCCACCTTAAGATTTGCCATGTGAAGGCCTCCGACAACCTACAAGCAGATGCTCTTTCTCGTAAGCCTGACCTCCATCCAGGGGGTGGGGGAAATCCCCCCCTCTGTTTCTTCCATCCCAGAGCCTGGCGGCAGCTGCAGTGCCTCGCTCTTGGGAGGAGCTCCTTCACTCTGAACAGGCTCAGGATGCTTTTGTCCACACAAAAGTGGAGGAATTGGCGCTAGCCTCTGCCTCCCCCACTCTACCCCCTTCTCTTTGCGAGGTGGACTGCTTTACCATTCTGGCCGGGTCTATGTGCCTTCTAGACCGCTCTGCGAGAAGGTCCTCCATCAGTGCCACGACTCCCCCACCGTTGGGCATTTTGGCTTCGCCAAGACCCTTCATGGAGTGATGCGGGATTTTTGGTGGCCTTGTGTGTGTCGGGACGTCAAGACCTATGTCGCCTCCTGCTCAACCTGCCAGCGGGTGAAGGCCCCCTCAGGCAGGCCCACAGGCTTGCTTCACCCCTGCCTACCCCCTCAGGACCTTGGAAACTGCTCTCCCTTGACTCCATCACTGACTTGCCTCGCTCGCACAGTAAGACCACTATTCTGGTGGTGGTGGATTTGTTTTCTAAGATGGGCCATTTCATCCCCTGCTCTGGGTTGCCCACAGCCAGGGAGACGGTGGAGCTGTTTTTGGCGCATGTTTTCCAGCTCCATGGATGGCCCGAGGGTCTCATTTCGGATAGGGGGGCCCAATTCACTGCCTGTTTCTGGAGGGAGCTACTTGGGCTTCTCCATGTGATGCTCTGTCTTTCCTCCGCCCACCATCCACAGATGGATGGTCAGAGCGAGCACACCAATGCGACTCTGGAGCAATATTTGTGCTGTTATGTCAATTACCAGCAAGATGACTGGTTTTCCTTGCTGCCTCTCACATAATTTGCTTATAACAATGCCTGCCATGCTTCCACCTGCCAAAATCCATTTTTTGCCAGTTTTGGTTACCACCCCAGGCCTTTCCCATCCACCCTAGCTCCATCTTTGGTGCCAGCAGCCCATGAGTTTTTAGAGGAGTTGCGAGTGGTACACCACCTCTTACGGGACTCCCTCGAGCAAGCCAAGACAGCCTACAAGGCCTCTGCAGACCGGCGGCACCAGCCGGGTCCATCTCTGCAACTGGGGGACTGGGTTTGGTTGTCCACCCAATACCTCCCCTCTCACTCGCCCGCAAGGAAGCTCGCACCTCGCCGCATGGGACCTTTCCAGATTACGGCCCAGATTAACCCTGTTGCTTTTCGCCTGGCTCTCCCCCCCCCCTCCATGAAGATCCATCCTGTTTTTCATCAGTCCTTGCTGTCCCCCTGGTTTCTGGCGACCCTCATCTCTCGGTCGGTTCCCCCCCACTGCCAGTGCTGGTGGAGGGGGAGGAGGAGTTTGAGGTCATGGAGATTCTGGACTCCCGCCTTTCTCGCAGCCGCCTGCAATATCTGGTGGACTGGAAGGGGTACGGGCCAGATGAGCGAACCTGGGAACCCGTGGAAAATGTGCATGCTCCGTTGCTGCTGAGGCGCTTCCACCAGCTGTACCCCCACAAACTGGGGGCCCCAGGGGAAGAGCACGAGGGGGGGCCTCATGGGAGCGGGGATGATGTCAGGGTGGAAACTGAGCTAATAGAACCCCAGAGCAGTTCTGATTCTGAGGAGGATCAGCAATCCGTGGGAGAGGAGCCAGCTCATCCCTCACAGGCACAGCAGCTGGCAGAGATTCCTCCTGCTGGCATTCCTGAGATAGATAGTGATCCTAGCAGTGAGAAAGTGCAGGAGGGGGGCTTGCTAGACGCTCGATGCAGACGCATGGAGTGACGAACGATGGAGGGCCTGGAAAGGAGGAGTAGCGCCCATTTGGCGTGCAAGCAATGGCCGCCTCCTGTGGCCCTAAGGGAAAGAGGGAGGATCTCTCCCTAGCCCATAAGTTCAGGGTCTTCAAGTGATTCTCCTTCAAACGGGGATCAACTGCCTACCCGGAGCATAGGCTACTCTGCTGTTCATTGCTTAGTCACTGGTGAATAGCATCTGAAAGAGTCATTAGGATTAAAAGGATTAAAGCCTTGAAAAGAATCCTTTCGTCTGTGTCTTGACTTGGCTATTGGAGTGTATTGAAAGAGGCCGCTAGGGTGCTCCTGACAAGGGGGAATCTCTGTAAGTTCTGATGTGGGCATTCAGAGGGCAAGCCTCACTGAGCACAATGGGAGTTACTTCTGAGGAGACACTAATGGGTTTGTGCAGGGACGGGAAACACACAGGAGACACCCCCTGACCGGGGTCATGGGGAAAGGCACACCCCTGGGCAGGGCTAGCATGCCCGAGGTCAGTGCGGGGGTTGGGGCCCACAGCAACCATACTGGGGAGAACCTGACTTGAGGAAAAGACTTGGACTGCAAGCAGTCTCCGGAAATCCGGTTGTTTCCTGATAAGCTCCGGGGTGGCTGCTGGATGGCCACAATGTCAACAACCTCAACACACAGCTGGCTCCGAGTAAATCACTGGTGGAGACATCCCCTTGGATGACATCCTGGTCTAGTCTGGCCCTCCTAGGGCTCCAGTATGGAGTTCCCATAGGGCCATGCTGTCATCATATATGTGGCTATTTGTTATCATATACCTCGATGTTGTCCAAGTATATGATTTATTTATCTATTTATTTGATTTGTACTCCAACTTTCTACCAAAAAATGCCTTTCAAGGCAGCTTAAAAAACAATTTAAAATAGATTAAAACAATAAAACACATTAAAAACATGTGATGACAAACTTTCCCTGGCCCCAACCACCTTTCCCTGAATTGCTGATTCACTGGTTTCCCAGCTTTTGTGCAGTTTTGTCCCCATTCTAAATAGCTGAAATCCCTACCCTAAGGTTTTGTTACTGGCAGTAAGAACTTTAAGCTAAAGTATGCTGGTATTTTTGGTCCCACTGCTTTTGCCTTGGCCTGGCCCACCACTGGAATGAATTCCTGAGAGCTTTTCCAAAATGGAGTTTGGTCCTCAGGCTGAAAGAAGTTTAATACCCCTGAATTAAAGTAATGGTTCACCACTGCCTCCATTCTGAGATACCCAGTGTCATGTCTGACACTGCCATGAGCCGGGAAGACTCGAGACTCCCGCTGATCATAGAATCATAGAACAGTAGGGTTGGAAGGGGCCTACAAGGCCATCGAGTCCAACCTCTGCTCAGCGCAGGAATCTAAGTCAAAACCACCCTGACAGATGGCTGTCCAGCCTTGTCTTGAACGCCTCCGGTGTGGGAGAGCCCACCGCCTCCCTATGTAACTGGAAAGTAATATCCAAGGATTTGATCAGGGAAGTGCCAGCTTCAGAAAGTTACACAACCATCTTGGTGGTAGTAGACTTGTTTTCAAAGATGGCTCATTTCATCCCCTGCTCAGGAGCCCCTCGGCCAAGGAAATGGCTCAGTTGTTCATATGGAGCATTTTTTATCTTCATGGATTACCTGAGTAGATCATCTCAGACACGGGCACCCAGTTCACTGCACGGTTCTGGCAGACACTATTCAAATCTGACTGTTAGAGCAATACGACAATGGAACCAATTGCCTGGGGAGGTGGTGGGATCTCCCACACTGGAGGCGTTCAAGATGAGGCTGGACAGCCATCTGTCAGGGATGCTCTGACTTGGATTCCTGCATTGAGCAGGGGGTTGGACTCGATTTTATTTACTTACTTACTTACTTACTTATTAAATTTATTAATCACCCATCTGGCCGATCACCCAGCCACTCTGGGCGATGTACAACAATAAAAACAGTTTACACAATAAAATTCAACATTAAAAACATCACATTTCTAAAATTACCCTAGCCCACCGCAAATGCCTGCCTGAACAACCATGTTTTTAATGCATGGCGGAAGCTCATTAAAGAGGGGGCATGGCGGAGTTCCCTAGGGAGGGAGCTCCACAGAGTGGGGGCCACTACAGAGAAGGCCCTCTCCTTTGTCCTCACCAGCCTTGCTGTCCTGGCTGATGGGACAGAGAGAAGGCCATCCGAGGCTGATCTTGTTGAGCGGCCTATCTGGTGTTGCTGGAGGCGCTCCTTCAGATAGGCTGGGCCAGAGCCATATAGGGTTTTAAAGGTCAAAACCAACACCTTGAATTTGGCCCAGAAAACAACTGGTAGCCAGTGCAGCTCCTTTAGCACTGGAGTGATGTGATCTCGCCGGCAGCTGCCTTTAATCAGGCGAGCCGCCGTGTTCTATACCAGCTGCAGCTTCTGAACCATCTTCAAGGGTAACCCCATGTAGAGCGCATTAAAGTAGTCTAAATGAGAGGAGACCAGGGCATGTACTACCGATGGAAGCAGATGGCCAGGAAGGTAGGGGTGCAGCCGCCGTATCAGATGGAGTTGGTACAGCGCTGTCCGGCTCACAGCTGACACCTGAGCCTCCATGGACAGCTGGGAGTCTAAGATGACCCCCAAGCTGCGGACCTGGTCTTTCAAGGGTAACCTGATGGCCTTGTAGGCCCCTTCCAGCCCTGCTATTCTATGATTCTATGAAATCATTGGATGTACAGCTTCACCTCTTCTCAGCCCATCACCCTCAATCAAATGGGCAAACTGAAAACACCCATGCAACTCTTGAACAATACCTCTGGTACTATATGAACTTTCAACAAGATAACTGGGCTGAACTGTTAACTTTAGCCAAATTTTCTTATAACAATTCCCAGCATTCCTCCATTTGACAAACACCATTTTTTGTGTGCAAATTATGGGTATCACCCCCAGTTCTTTCATTCTGTCCCCAACCTCACCAGTTCTGGCCACAGACCAAGTCCTTCAGGAACTCCAGTCCTTGCATCAGGTCTTACAAGAACAACGGGATCACGCCAAAGATGCATATCAATGCTTTGCAGACAAACAATACCAACCTGTGGTGGGAGATCATGTGTAGCTGTCAACCAAATACCTCCCTATTATTATGTTATTATTATTATATTTATTTATATCCCGCCTTTTTCCCAATACTGGGACTCAAGGCGGCCTTACAACGTTAAAACTGCTACAATTAAAACCTATAAATGGAAATATAAATACAACTGTATAAAAGTTAAAAATATAATTAAATCATCAATATTAAAATTGTGAAGATATTAAAACATTAAAAGACAACCAGATCCCTACCCAGATCCCATAGCCTATCACCTCCAGTTACCATCATCCATGCATATCCACCTGGTATTTCACTGCTCTCTTCTGGTTCCTGACTTGGCAGCACATCCTTTTTGGGATCACCTGTGGCCACCACCTCCCATTACAGTGATGAGGAGAACAAATATGAAGTAGTTCGCATCCTGATTCCTGGCAATACTGAGGCCACCTCAAATATTTCATCAAGTGGAAGGGCTATGGGATAGAAGATCCATCTTGGCAGGATGTTAACATCTATGATGTTAGCTAGATGACTCTGCTTATTGGGCTGTGTTATGTTTGACTACTACTCACCCATGTTTGGACCCTGGCTGCACCTCAGACCTTTCTTCTGGAAACCACCCTGTTAATACTGTGCTTTGCTAAGTTGCCGTAGTTAAGGCAACTACTCCTGCCTTAAACTGATGCTACTGTACTTGACTTTTTGCCTGTTTACTGACTTGCCATTGGATTTTCTTTTTAATTTGCCCTAATGCTGAGTCTGACCCAGACTAATCAGGACAACCAGACCCACAACAACCTTTTGTGGTAAAGGTGGATGCATCAAATATAGCCCTGGGCATAGTGCTCTGTCAGGATCCAACTCATTTGGATTCCTTGCACCCATGTGCATACTTGTTCCACAAGTTATCAACAGCTGAGTTGAACTACATTATCCAGGAGAAGGAGTTACTGGCCACGAAAACCACCTTTGAGACATGACAGCACTATTTAGATTGCATGCAGATCACCACCATCTGGAATAGCTTCAGACCACACAAAAAATTCAATCAGTGGCAGATTATCTTGATGTAACTTCCAGATAGTATATGTCACCCATAGTCAAAACCAAAGGGCTCATGCCCTTTCTCGAAAACCAGAGTATTGTATTTGCAAATGCCAGTCCAGGTGCCCCCTGAAAAGTTCACCACAACCATACACAATCAGGATCTCCTAACATTAAATTGCAGCCAGCAAAAGAAAGACCTGTATGTACAAGCCCAGATTCAGGACCTCCAAGGAGGAACAAACCCTCCTCCTTCTGGTAGTTTTATAGCAGAACACTTCTTTACCAACATTCTTGCATCTATATGCCAGCTGGCTTAGCCCAATTTCCAGTTCTATGCTCATGCCATGATGTTTCCCCTGCAGTCCATTTTGGATTATATAAACCTTGCATCAAGTAACTCAGGACTTTTGGTGGCCCTAGTTGAGGGAGGACATGTGCCACTATGTGTCTTACTTGTGAAACCTGTAGATGAGCAAAGGATCATACAGGAAAAGCAGAAGGGCTGTTGCTTCCCTTACCAACACCCCAAGGACCCTGGATGACAGTGACTATGGACTTCATCACAAAATTATCCCCATCCCAGCAATGCACTTTGATCCTGGTAGCTGTGGATATGTTTACAGAGATTGCACATTTTATTCCTTGTACAGGGGTCCTCACAGCTCAAAGAACAGCCCATTTGTTCATCAAACTTGCCTTTTGACTCCATGGCCTTCCCAAATATATCATTACTGACTATGGGACCCAGTTCATAGCCTGGCTTTGGAAGGAACTGTTTAGAATACTAGGTGCTGAAGTACACCTGTCCTTTGTCTACCATCCACAGACAGACAGACAGTCTGAATGTACTAATAAAATCCTGGAACAGTATCTGAGATGCTACACTATGTATCATCAGAATAATTGTTCTAACCTCCTGATCACTGCAGAATTCAGCTACAATAACACAGTACATGTATCCACCAGGTAAACACCACTCTTTGCCAACTATGTCATCATACCAACATGCCTGTAGTAAATAAATTCTTGTCAAAGTTGCATGCTATCTAGACAGACCTCCAAGGTTTCCTAGACTAGGCTAAAGAGGCTTACAATACACAAGCAAGGCCACTGATCTGTGTTGGACAATAACTTTATTAGGAGCAACCAAAATTCTTCAGAATTGTGCAAGCTTTCAAGTTCTCCAGAATTCTTCATCAAGCTAGATGGTACAAAAAGCAGGGGGTGGGGGAAGAAACAGAAAAGTCCAAAACTTTGGCCAGATGTGGTGGCTGTGGGGTTTGCAGTTTATGCAGTCTCATACTGGAGATTGCAGACTGAATGAATTAGTCAGTTGTAGGTATTGTAGGTAGGGATGTCAGAGAATTCCGCCACGGATCTCGGTGAGGTGGAATGCCAGTGCATTTGGACCCCCGAACTCCGTGGCGGAACAGCCTGCCACCCCCCTGCCACCCCGTGGATCCCCCCCGGGACGAGACTTACCTGGGGCGGATCTTCCGGGCAGCAGCGGCTCCGGCGGCGGCTTCGGTGGCGGCAGCTGCAGCGGCTGGTCTTCCGACCAGCTGCCACCACTGCCATTTGCAGTCTTGTGTAAACAAAAAACAAAAAAACTACGTGATAGGCTACATAAAGATTTACATAGCCTATCATGGCTGGGTTTAAAAAAAAACAGCAACCTGCGTATGCAAATGGCGGCGGCTATGGCCGCCGCCATTTGTGTGCCTTATTTTTGGCCATCTTAGTCTATGTAAATATTTATGTAGACTATGACGGCAAAAATAAAGGGGAACGCAAATACCGTAGCGGGCACTATTTGCGTCCCTTTTTGATTCGCCATTTTAGCCTACGTAAAGATTTACGTAGGCTAAAACGGTGAATCAAAAAGGGACGCAAATAGCGCCCGCGACGCTATTTGTGTTCCCCTTTATTTTTGCCATCATAGTCTACGTAAATATTTATGTAGACTAAGACGGCCAAAAATAAGGAATGCAAATGGTGGCGGCCGTAGCTGCCGCCATCTGTGTACGCGGTTTTTTGTTTGTTTTTTCCCCCAGAGCCCTCCGTGGCCGGAAATCCGGCTGCGGACGGCTCTGGCCTGGCTGGGCCTGGCTGGCTGCTCCGCGGAGCTGCCGCGGAGCACAGCTGGCCGTGGAGGATTCCGAGGGAGAGGAACGGATCGCCTCCCCCCCCCATCGAGGATTCCGGGGGGAGGGACAGAATGCCTCCCCCCCACCATCAACATAATCCGCAGAAAGGTAAGTGACTTTCGTACATCCCTAATTGTAGGCATGAGATTACACCTCACAATGCCTTTTGAGAGATGCAGCAGCAATGGTTGGTCTCCTTTGATGAAAACATAAAGTCCGTCTGTAACTCTGAAATTCCTTTGTAGCATCAAGGGAAATTATGGTTGCTTGACTTTTTGTTTTTATGCTATAATTAATCATGTATTTTCCTTATACATTTTCCTTATTTATTGCCCCATAGATTGCCCCAGGACCAAGGCTGACCCAGGCCTAGCAGGACAATCGTATTAAATAATCTGGCCAAATGTGGAGTAAAGGGATCGCTGCTGGCTTGAGGATAGATCTGATATCAGGGGTCACAGTGGAATAAATTAATCTTTGGCTGTGATGTGCACCCATGAGCAGTGGACATGTGTTATGTTAGGTGCTCCTTTGACCTGACTTCTCAACATCAAGGCTGGTCCCACAGATGACAGAGGAAAAGAAGTAGCAGCAGGCTTCACAATGGGTACATCCCATGTGAAAAGTCTGCCAGAGAGAGAGAGAGAGAGAATGCATGTGTGAGCACTCTCTCTCACACACACACACGCGCACACACATACACACACACTGGGGGAGTGAGTGGATGGGAGGATCAAAGTTACTGCCATTTCCACTGCAACCTGCACAAAAGGAGCTTTAAAAGAGAAGCACAAATCCTGACAAAACAAATATGTACGTTTTTGTTTAATGAAAGCAAAAAAGAATTGGATGGCCATGTTGCGCAAATCATTAGAACCAACCAACAATGAAGATTTCTTTAAAAATGACAGAAGCAGAAGACTGGCCAAAGAGGCAGACGGATCCTTAGATGCAAAGGAGTGCTAGCCGAGAAGCAGAATGAATTATCTGTATCGCTCTTCACCTTAGACGCTGGACAGATACACTATCCATGCTGCCTGAATTACTTCGTTCAGGGTGGATGTCTGAAGATCTGAGTTGAATAGATACGACAAGAGACAAAGTTCTAGGTCTAACTGACAAAATAACAAGTCACCAGGTCTAGATCACATATGCCCAGGGGCACTTTTAAATAAAAACTCAAATGTGAAATTGTTGATCTCCTAACAACAATGTGCAACTGTTGGCCTCATGTGTACAATAACAAATGTAACGCCAATTTTTAAAACAGAATCTGGGGGGAGTCAAGATATGACAGGCCGGCTATCTTAATAACTGTTTCATATTCATTGGTGAAAACCATTATTAAAGATCAGATTATCAAGCATATAGAAGAAAGTTTCCCGAAGGAAAATCAGCATGGCTGTTGCAAACAGAAGTCATGTCTTTGAGCTAGTATACACTATTACATTACAGTTAGAACAGTTTTTGATAAAGTCCCTCACTGATTACAAACTTTGGAGTCATGTGGTGTTATATGATTCTGTATGAGTAACTATTTAAAGATCAGGGTGAAAGTAGGAGTAAGTGGGAAGTTCTCACAAGCAGTGCCCCTGCCCACCCCAAAGATCTGTATTAGGACTGATGCTTGTCCATAAATGACTTGTTCGTAAATGACCAGGAATTAGGGGTGATCATGAATTGGCCAAATTACTCAGGGTAGTGAAAACTCAACCAGACTACAAAAAAGGAGTTCCCCAAAGAAAAAATAAAATGTGGTTCAGTATACAGCTGAAATCCTAGCCTGGGGGCAGGGGGCAGGGGGGAAGTCCTGTTGAACTGACTAGGATTTACTTCTGAGTAGACATTTATAGGATTGCACTATTAGTGCATGGTGATGCAAATGGTGCAAAAAAGGGAAAATAAAAAAAATCCAAGTGGCTCAACATGGTCCGCCAACACAGCTTCCCCTCCGCAGAGTGTTGATTGTTGGAAATACTAAGGCCAGATCTACACGGGGCTTTTGCACTGGTCCTGCTGCGTCCCGAAGTTTATGGAGTCAGATGGCATATGCCCTTCTCTGTAGCCAGCGCACAGTTTCTAGCTCTAAAATCCGGTGTTTCTAAACCTGCTTTTCTGACGGATTATCCCATCATGGCACTTTCACAGCACTTTCGGGGTCTGTGTGAGCGGAACTGCCCTTGCTGTGGGCTGCTGGAGCAGCGCTGATTGGCGGAAGGGAAAGTGGCATAGGGTGGGCGAGGGGAGAGTAGAGTCATGCCTACCCGGAAGTAAGTATACCCAAATTGCACTTTGCTGAGCACAGGAGCAGAGGAGTCGGGAGAATTCCTCTGTCTGTCGTTATAACATTCATTGAGCGTGAGAGTGGGGAGGGAGTGCTGGAGAGCAAGCCTCAAGCACTCTGTTTTAAAACTACGCATCCCTGCTTGGGAGTAACTTGTCCTCTTTTGCAGTTCACTGCTTGCAGGGGGCAGGGAGAGAGGCAGACAGCAAGACTCAAATAGCAGGAGAGGGAAGGAATGGGGGGAGTCAGCCTTCGGCATCTCCCTATTGGGGGTGAGGGTGTGTGGAAATACCTATCTCTGTATCTGCACACCTTTGACATGAACGGGCCGGCTCTCTCCTTTCTCCCTTTTCTTTGCCTCAAGGAACAACAAGCTGGCATGGATAAGCATGTCTGCTCAGCAGTAAATCACATTGTTTCAATGAAGCTTACTCCTGAGAAAGTGAGCAGGTAACTTTTGGGTTCCATTTGTAAAAAAAAAAAGAAAGATATCCACGCAGCATTGTAGTTTTACACTCATTCCTGCAATGCGCGTCCCCTCCCCCCATCCCCAATTCTCAGGTACCCAGAGATTTATAGATTTTAAGAGCTGACAGCCCACTAATCCTGCCAGGACCATTATTATTATTAGCACCACTGCTGCTCAGTCATGCACAATATCACTTTTCCAGAGGAGCGTTGTTGCGCACATTTGCATTACTTCACTGGGGCTTAGGGGTGCTGCCATCACCAGAGGGAGAGAGAGGGGTGGAAGGGATGATGTTTGCATGTCTACTCGGAAGTAACTCCCCACTGCATGCAAGCAAGGGGGGAAAGCCTGCTGATTCAAAGCTGCATGGGGGCTCCCACTAAAAAATGGCGATGTGCAGCTTTGTTGATTTTGAGATGATGGTTCAAATGTGTACATATATGGGATTGTCCCCCAACCCCAACACCCCTCATTCTTGTCCATTTCACTTGACTGAGCACAGAAAGGAGAACAGGGGCGGAAGTAACTCGGTGCCTTGTATTGACTTAACAAAGCACAGGACTGCAGAGAGCGGGGGGGGGGGGAAGCCTGTCTGTCCACACATCCACAGCAATTTAATTCAAGTATTTAATTCAACCCAACTTCCTCTGAGAGAGGGAGCACACAAGGGGAGGTGTTGGCTAAATGTGTCTACTCAGAAGTAAGTCATGCATGTCCATTGCACTTGACTGAGCAGATTAAGGAGAACAGGCGGAAAGCCAGCCTCTGCTCATTCACTGTCCCTCACCTATGCAATGCATGACTTTGTTCTACTCACCCACTCAACCCCAAACTAATATGGCTTCAGGTGCCATTTGCCCAGTGCACACGCATTTTTTTAAGGTATACATCACTTTACTGGCCACCATGTTCCACTGCAGAAGCAACCCGAATTGAGGAAACTCTGGGTTAAACCAGAAACAGATCATGAAGCATCTCCAGGTGGATAGGGCCTAAATTGCCTGGAAATAGTTTCTCGTGAAGAAAAGGACAAGTGGTGTCATGTCCTCCCACATAGCCCTCTTTTTGTGTACTTAAAAGCTATGGAGTTCTGCCATTTAGCCACCTTTGACTTGCCAGCCCTGACAAATGGGTCTTGGCATTGTAAACATTGATTAACTGACTAATAAATATGGTGACGATGACCGGAGAGGGAATGCTGGGGGGGCGGGGCAGTGGCTTACGGAGCAATGTTGGTGGAGTAGAAAGCTCCCCTCTGTCTGGATTAGAATGGAATCAATGGGTGACACCTCTCCTGGTTCTCAGAGGGGTTGATTTGTGGATCAAAGGGATCCCAGCTTGGCTACTTGATCCACTGGAGGGAAAAGGACCAATTTTCATTCTGTAACGTATCAGGCAACCTGCACGACAGTGCCAGCATCTCGAAGACCCTCCGTCTGCCACAGAGAGAGACAAATCGAAGGAGCGGGATGCCCGGCCTTCGGAACGCTTCCAGCTGGCAATGGCTCCAAGCGGTAATAAGTCCAAACGAAAGATATTATGTCCCAGTTTGAATTAAACCAATGGACTCAAGTCATATATTGTCTAAAATGAGCCAATCTGTTGGATGCTGTCCAAATGCCTGCCTGTAAGGGGCTGGATTCCATGGAGGCATTTCTCCTTGTCAGCTTGAATAATTCTCTCTCATCAAAAATGGAAAAGGAATAATATGATGAAAAGGCCAAAGCAGCTGTGCAAGAAATAATTCTGAGTATTCTTCTGCTTGCTCTTCCTGACTGACTGTTCCTTCCACTCCAGACAAGCCTGTCTTGGACAATACAGGGGTCTTTCCAAAATGGCCTTCCCTGTTTACAAACTAATCAACAAATTATTAAGAAGACCTGTATTCGAAAGATAATGCACTTCTGTCTTTGCTGCTACCTTTTGCTTTTGGGTAGACACATTACCAGCCGGTCTCGGCTACAGTAAACTCCTGGATTTCTAAATTGTTTATTTGAGGCCGCAGCCATATTCCAACAGGGAACATCTCTCCACCCAAGACATAAAAATTAATCAGGAAGCTCCTTCTCCAGACAGTGGGAGTGCTGATCATTGCTATGACGTCATTCATTGGCTACAAACACTGAAAGGTGGGAATAGGCTAGCTTCTCACAAAATGAATGGGCTGCACACTTTGGGGGCGTTTCCATGACAACGGAAGAAGTGAATGGAGCAGTACTGGATTTTTAAAAGGCATCAGCTTTTCTGTGCTTTGGGCCATGCAGGGCTCCACGAAGGAGTGCTCCGCACCAGTAAAAATCACTTCACAGAACATACTTCCGGGTGGGCGCTGGAGTGAAGGTCATCTGACTGGCAGGGGCTGCTCAACCGATAAGAGCGGCTTCCTCCCTCCCCTCCTTCTCCTTTCCCCTGAAAGTCCAGATGCAAGGCGCTGGTGAAATTTGAGTTTTTCCAAGAAAACTCAGAAAGGAAAGAGCAGTAACTGCTCCCTGTTTCCACAGATGTGTGTGACACCGGGGCCCCTCCCAGCCCCCTCGAGGGCACCCCACCCACCAAATTCCAGGCACTTTGGCCCACTGGCTTTGTGCGAGGCACAGGTTGAATCTGATATCCCCAGAAACTCGGACCAAACTCAGAAGGGAAGCGTCCGTGTGGAAGCAGAGGCCACTGTCCCCGCTCTCTGCTGCAGGTTTCTTTGAAGTGCAAAGCAACCCTTATTCAGGAGAGTCCCGGCTCAGCCTCCCCATGGCTGAGCACACACACACCTGGCTGGCAGGCTGGAAGAGGGCTTTCTTTGTCTGCTTCTCTTCATTTCTAGCACACAGGGAAGGAGTATTCGGAATGACCTTGAACGAGCACGTTCAGTGCCCAGCGCAGGAGGGCCACTGATTGTGGAGTGCTGGAAGCCCCCGCCGGGTGGACCACGCTCCCCCCGTCTCCCCCATGGTGGCCCGCCGAAGGCTCTTGGGGTGGGAGGCAGGGAGCTTGCCAGGGTTCTGGGGGCACTGCCAGCCTTGCGCTTGCCCCTGCTGCCGGCCGCCGGGGCGCGGGGCCTCTTCCCCAACAGGGCCGACTGGTGCGCCGCCTCAAGGGCAGGCACAGGCCGCTGGTGCTGTGGTGGCCCGGCTGCTTCCCCCACTCAGAGGCGCCTTGCTGTGGCGGCGCACGGCAGTGCTGGGGTCCGCTCCCAATCCACAGTGGCCCCACGCGATGCTGCCCTGACGTTTCGGGGGGGGAGGCAGACGGCCTGCCTTGAGGCGGGGGCGCGCACGAGCGGGGAGCAATGGAGGAGGGGCCGGGTGCTGGAGCCTCTGCCTGCTGCTGCTCCTCCAGCACACCCCGGAGGGTCTCCCCTCCTCGCCCTCCACCACGCTGGGGACGTCAGGCACCTCCGACCAAACGTCCGTCCACGGCGGGGCCCCTTCCACCACAGCAGGAGATGCTGCTCCGCTTGGGCAAGAGTGCGGCTGCTGCAGCTGCCCACGCCAGCCTCCCACGACAGGGACCCCCGCGCACGGCAGCTGGCCTCCGCGCGCTGCTGCCCCACTCCACCGGGATGCACTGTCTGGACCAGGGCACAGGCAGCTGGCCTCACGGTGCTGCTGCGGACAGCAGCGCCTTGCCCACCTCTGCCCCGGCCAACCCCCCGGAGACGCCTCGTATTGCGCTGGATCGCTTTGCCACACGGTGGAGTGTGATTGGAATAAGAGGGTGATTAATGTAAATACGACGCGTCTCCTGCTTTTTCAACGCTGCCTTGAAATTTCGACGTATGGTGTTGGTGGGACAGCAGCCTAGCATGCACGCACATGAATATAATTTATTGTTTTATATTCCATGTTCTTTTATGGAAGGCAGGAAAACTTCAAGAAATATAGGGTGCGCAGGCGATAAGATAACAGCCAAATCAAACAATTAAAAAACCCCTTCTTTAATTTCTGTTTGGGGAGGATCAACACAGAGAAGACACAGGCGGTTCACGTCAGCGGGGGGGGGGGGCAAACGCTACAGACACAGGCTGCTATAATATGCCTTTCTTTAAGAATTTAGAAAGAAAGTCAAAACTAAATGCTTGAAAATGACTTAAAGGGGGGGGGGAGGAACATGCCCAGGAGTCAATGTTTGCTTTTAAAAATCGAAATAAGACTGGGTTTTTAAAAATCTTAAAGAGACAGAGTTGAGTTGGCGGACAAAAACAACAAGGAAATAAAATGGAGAAAGCAGACGTGAGGGTCGACCTTAAACAACAAACGCAGCCTTTTCCAGAGTCCAAAATCGAGATAAACAAACAAAGACAGGAATGGCGAGGGAGGGGAGAGCGCAGCAGCAACGAGGGAGGAAAAGCTATGTTAGTTTGAAAAAATATGGAAAGGGGAGATGAATCTAATCAAATACAAATAGCAAACGAGTCAGAGGTAGAAAGAAATAGGAGAAGGTGGCTGGAAGAGGTGCTGCAAAAGACACCGTCCCAGTGGGGATGCACAATGAAGGGGTGAGGGAAGGGAACACTCCTAGTACAACCAAGCTGTTTCCTTTTAATTTAAATTCTGAGGAAAGCCTAATGGCGATCAAAATCAAATAAACTGAAGGAACAACTCCTAGGAATGCACGCACACGCACACATGTGCATGATCATCTACCCACACCAGCCCTCTCCCAAAGACA
Organism: Heloderma suspectum; assembly: GCF_057233095.1. Taxonomy (NCBI): domain Eukaryota; kingdom Metazoa; phylum Chordata; class Lepidosauria; order Squamata; family Helodermatidae; genus Heloderma; species Heloderma suspectum. The sequence continues at coordinate 37,032,801 of NC_139469.1, read as the reverse complement.
CAGCTAGCGCAATAACTGAATGCAGCCTTTCACCAAAGTATATATACCCCCTTCCTCAACCACTCTCTCCAATTGGAGACTGCTGGCGTCAGTTCTGGCTAGGGTTCCTATTCGCCAAAGCACACTCCCTCCTCCTCCTGTGCTCACCTTCCCGCCTCCCCCCACCTTCCCGGATCTGCTCGCTTTCCCCCCCCTCCTCCTCCTCCTGCCCCTCCACGTGAGCGTTCAGAAGTTGATACCTTTCGGAGACAGCCTGTCTGGACTGCTCAGGCGTTAAGTACAGCTCCGAATATATGAGGCGGAGGAGGCATTTCGGGGGGGGGGGCGCTTTGCCCCGAGGTGCCTTGGTACTGCTCTGACCCACTTTGTATCATGAGGATTTTGCTCCAAAACAGCCCGCTTTGCCTTGTTATTCAGGCTTCGTAACGAGGCGGTGCACAGCCCCATTTACAATCCCTCCCCCCGTCTGCCTCCACCATATGCACCGATTATAAATTCTTCATAGTACTCTGTGCATCTGATGAAATTCATAGAAGCATAGGCCAGAATAAATGCATTAGTCCTCAAGGTGACATATGACGCTGGGTTTCCTGCAATAGACTAACATGGCTACCTCTCGGAAGTCATCCCCCTATTTTCCACTCACGTTTTCCCAGTGCTGCTTCCATCTTTCTTCTTAACCAAGAAAATCCTTTAAGAGGGAAAAAGCAGAAAAGCCGCAGATCTCTGAGGTGTGGGCAGGAGAACGTGTGATTGCGGCATTGTGGTAGGGCCTTCCCTAGGGAAGGCGGGTGACATGTGGCAGGTGCCCTCCCGTGGTGATGGCTTTCCCTGGATTTCCAGCGAGAACCACTGGGCATTAGCAGTTCCTCAATGAATTGCCTCCTGAATTTGTTAACTCCCAGAACGAGCTGCCCTCGATGTCCCTAACAGGCAAAGTTGCCACTGAACTATATGATTATTAAACTATGCTCTTTGATTTTGATTTTTTAATAGCTGCTATCTGATCACAATTCCAATGAAACAAAATTGCTCAAGTGTACAAAAAAAAAATGTCTGAGACAACTTAATGATCTTTAGTGTCTGGGGGGGGGGGTGTTGCTGAGGCTTTGTCCCCCCCGCCCCAATATTGGATATTCCCTCTCCTGAGACTTGTCTAATTCACATTGCTGCTTGATCAGGAGGGGAATCTGCTCAGTTCTGAACCTTCTTACTGAAAATACTGCTGGGGAAGGGAGAGTCACCCTGCCACAGTAGCAGGAAACTGGACTTGTTGGAGCTGGGCAGGGAGGGATTGCAGGTCAAGAAAGGCAAAGTATTGTGTGTGGGGGGGGTGGAATTGTCCTTTCCCCACGCACACAGCTATGTCCCATCAGGCTGGTGTGGGCGGCACATAGAAGAATGGAAGCACTAATGTGTGGAGATCCATTGCAATTCTGGTTGTAACTTATGTTGGAAAAGGAAAGATTTGGCAATGCCAAGCCTTCCACCCGGAAGCAGCCTTTGCCTGATCCTTTCACGAAGCCTCCTAAGCAAGTGCTCATCACACCAAGGTAGCCCCAGTTGAGCTGGGGAGGAATTCCTGGCAGTTAACAGCTAAAGGCAAGGGGGGAACACATGGCATGAGCTGGGAGGCAGCGAGGGGCGTCAGGGCTGAGCTAGGCATCGTATTCTTTTCTCAGAATCAAAAAGGGTCTGTACAGCCGGATTCACATCTTATGCATTCACATACCAAGGCTATTGCACAGGTTCATGTGTTCACTGCCTCCCTGCCAACTGCATAAGACCCAGGATGCAATTCATTTTTGCCAGAGAACCTGGGCTGGTGCCGTCATTTCTAGCCTTCTCTATCATGCTGTAAGCAGCAGCCCTGGCTCCACGCAGGGGAGGCTTCACCCGTCTCTCCTGCATGGAGTCCATGTTGCTCCCTTTGAATAGCACCAGCCATCATGAGCACTGCAAATCAGGGTTAAAACCTCATTATTATGAACAGAAAGAAGAGTTCTGTGTAATAAATTCTTTGGGGGGAAACCATGTGAATGGCACAAGAAAAATTTATGAACTTGCTAATGTGCTTTCATGAAGATGTTCTGCTCTGCCTTGGAGAAAGCTGTCAGCAGTAGCATGCCAGCCCTGGGTAGAGTGGCAGGCAAGAGGGATGTCACTGGACATTAATCAGCCACTCTGGGAAGCACAGCCACTCAGGAGGAGATGGGGGCTCCCACCGTGAGGGCTCCCACTCACTTGGAATGAGACATTTTGCAGGGCCAAGTCTCACTCGCAAGGCACTGAACCATTTGTGCAAGCCCAGTTGGAGGGATCAAGAAAGGCCCAGAGCCCAGCTCCAAGCCTGGCTGGACTCAGGAAAAGGATTTCAGGTTTCAGTTGGGCTGGGAAAGGCTTCCATTCCACAATGGACCAGCTTTTCCTGAGTCGCACAAATTCTGTGGACTTGCGGACTGGTTTTTTTACTTTCCGGAATTTTACAAAAATTTAGTTGTAGAAAATATATAAAATTAAGAAGACACGGGCTGAAAATGCACATTCCCCCCATAGGCTAGAACATGAAAATGCACATTTTGGAGGCATTTGCATATATTGGGAGGATTAGGGCGGGGGGAATTTGCCTGTTTTTACAAATTCAAATTCGTGCAAATGTGAATTTGCACAAATTTGGGAAATTGGAAAAATCCTATTCTGTCAATGAGCAGATGATGGAATGAAAGGCACCAGACAATCCACGAAACGCAGATGGAATAGATGTCAAGGCAGTGGGCATCTGGAAAAGAACTGGCATTTGGTGATGTTCTGTTCTTCCCATGGTGGCACAGCACTGGGCCAGAGGACCTGTCAGATCACAGGCTCGGGTGGCTTCGGGCATGGCAGGCCTGTGCTCAGCCCCCTTGTGCTGATGTGGCGGGCTGCACAGGCATGGCCGCAAAGCCCAGCTTCAGAGTTCAGTGCTGTGCACATTTCAATAACGGTGTGCTTAGTAACGCCATTTTCCAGATTTCGTCGATACTTGCGGAGTTTTGCCATCCAAACAAGCCATGTGAGGCATCCTGCCATTCCTCTGCACTCCAGAGCTGGGCGTGGGGGGGGGGGGTCCATCTCAGGCTGCTAAGCAGGAGCTGGGTGGGGGCAGCAGCCTCATGCAGAACCGTTGCGCCTGCTGGCCCAGACAGAAGGAGAGCTGGGGAGTGGCATGGACCATGTCTGGGGGCTCAGACAAGCCTCCAGAAATAGCTGGGACAGGCAGAAGGGCCCTGGGGTCCATGAGCTGGGCCTGCCCTCTCTTCCCTTTGGAGGTGAGCAGCTCAGGGGTGCTGCTAGGCACTTAAAAGATTCAGGCCTCAGACCCATAGGACACAAATCTACACAAAATCTGCATATGCTAATTTATAACTATATAGGCAAGTGCAGAAGTAACCACTAGGATTTATTTAACTTGCACAGGACACAAAGCCAGTCAATTTCTCACCCAAATCCTCTCAGATGAAACACATGTCCCCTGGCCAACCTAATCCCAAGCCAATGGAAAGCATGTTCTTGTCCTTGGCTGAATTGCCACACAGGGGAAGATTTTTGAGGATGTTGAGCATGTGCGGAGGAGAGAGTTAACTCTTCCCTCCCCAGCTGCAATTCCTCTTGAAAACTGGCCCCTGCATGGCAACTAAGCTGAAAAGAAACCTTCCATTGGCACCAGTGGACACTCAGGGCTCTGTGGAAGAGATTTGGGCGCCTGGACGATCATTTCAGGGCTGGGGCTGAGGCCTAGAAATGCACCCCTGCTTCCTTGACTCGCCTCTCTGCACGCCTCAGACATGAAGTCCACAAGAGCCCCCCAGGTACACTTGCCAAGGGAGGTCCAGCGTGCACTGCAAACAAACGGGACACTATCAGTGCAATGGAGGGATGTAGATAGCATTAGTGATATGCTTCTGGACTCGATGGACTACTGTTTTGAGGCCTCACCTCATCGATCCTTAGAGGTGGCCCCTACAGCTTCTCCACAGTGTTGCTCTAAAGTACATTGCAGGAAACCAGGGAATGAAACAGGGATGGATTTCTAGGGCTGGTTTCAGGCCCTAAAAACCTATCTGCCGATGGGTCCATTGCAAGACAAGTCCCAATCAGGTCTAACTTCAGGCAGGCTTGTTGTTAGAGAGCCAGTTAGGAAATGAGGAAAACAACCTGCACACAGGTGCAGAGCAATGGCACAGAGAGGAAGCCCGCTGGCACCTCACAAGGCCCGGGGCATCCTCCTCCAGCCCCTGCTGTCATCCCCACGCTGCCTCTGCCCCAAGGCACATGTTTGGTGCTGGCACCACACAGGTGCAGATTCTGCCTTTGTTCCCTCAGTCCCTATTTCACTTGCATATACCCATTTAAACCCCGTGGAACACAAACACTGCCTGTGGGATCACCCAGGCACTGGGCTCTGTGGCTGGCAAGGGGTCGATGACTTGGTCGTGCTTTTGCATGTAATGCCCCACAACAGATTGTGAAGTTACTTCATCAGCAAGACAATTATGGACGCTGAATGCAAAATAATGACTAGAGGACAATGGGGGTGTGCCATCTGGACACTGATAGGCTGCTTCCAACCAAGGAAGCGAATATATTAGGAAGGGGTCTTCTAGCTAAGCAAGGGGGCTTTTTGGAGCCATTATATGGGAAGGAGTCAGCTGCAAGCAAGGCAGAGGCCAACATCAGTGGCTTTTAAAAAGAGTTTGGTACATTCATCAATCCACGTCCATGATGACCAGGAATGGAAGCTCTAAGTACCAGATGCCTAGGACAAGGAGCAGTGGGCGAGGATGGACAACTGGTCTGCTTCCTCTGGGTATCAGGCAAGTCACATTCAGAGGCAGATGGGCATCAAAAGAGGATTCTTTGGCCTGACCCAGCAGGGTGCTTGTCACACTCAGTCTTCGTACCATTCCCACCTCACCATTGCAACTACTCCCAGTAAGAAGCAGACCAGGGCTGACTCCACAGCCTGGCATGGATTCCTGCCTCAAAAGATTATGTCATAAACAGACACACACACACACACACACACACACCCCTCACATAATTGTTTTATTTGAGCTATTATCTGCTTCCATGCAAGAGAGAAGGGTTATCAGCTTAAGCTGATATACCGACTACGCCCTTATCTGGACAGAGAGAGCCTAGCTACAGTTATCCATGCTCCGGGGACCTCTTGTCTGGATTACTGCAATGCGTTATACATGGGGCTGCCTTTGAAAATGGTCCAAAACCTTCAGCTGGTCCAAAACAGGGCAGCAAGATTGCTAACAAGGACTGGCCAATGAGATCATATTATGCCAGTACTGTCCCAGCTGCACTGGCTGCCAGTCCCTTTCCGGGCCCGATTCAAAGTGCTGGGATTAACATTCAAAGCCCTAAATTGCTTGGGGCCAGGTTACCTGAAGGATCATCTCTTCCCATATGTACCTGCCCAGACCCTAAAATCATCTTCAGGGGTCCCTCTCCAAGACCCTCTGCCAAAAGAAGTGAGGCGAGTGGCTACCAGGAAGAAGGCCTTTTCTGCTGTGGCACCCTGGTTGTGGATTAAGTTCCCTAGAGAGGTTCGCCTGGTGCTTACATTGTACTCTTTCTGGCACCAGGTGAAGACCTTTTTATTTTCCCAAGAATTTTAGCATTCTAGTCTTTTAGCATCCCTGTTTTAAATTTGTTATTATATTTCAAATCTCTGCATTGCTGATAGGTTGTATGCTGCTTGCACTTTTATACTGTAGTTTAAATGCTTTCATATTTTATATTGTTTTTATGCTGTACTTGTGGTTTAAATTCTTGTGAACGGCCCAGAGAGCTTCGGCTATTGGGTGGTATAGAAATGTAATGATAAATAAATAAACAAACAAACAAATAAAATGGGATGGTATAAATGGGGGCATGGCTCTCCATGGGAAGAAGCGGCTTCAGGAAGCAGGGAGAGACGCCTTATGACTGTCTCATGTTTATTGTTCCTGACTGGCCTAAAGGAAGAGTTGGTTTAGCAGAAGGAGACTGAGCGTTTGGGGTGTGAGCCAGCCCCAACCTCAACTTGGACCCTGATCTGATGCTTGGGAAATGGCCCCATTCGACCCAGACCAATCCAGAGTCCCTCTGCTTTGGCTCAGTACTGAACCCAAGTAAAAGTTCAGGAATCTGAGGCTCCACAGACTATCATGGGAAATCCAGTATTTTCTCTCCTGGCCAGACCTGGATGGCAGTGGCCTCCACAGCAGCTCCTGGGGGGGAGTCACACCTGGCCCATCTCAGAACAGCAGGTGCAGGGGGCTTTGTGCCACGGGCCTTTATATTTTGAAGGGTTACAAAAGGGAACTGCCAATAACTTTTTTATTTCCTGGCATAATTGAATGACACTTGCAGGGACGTTTGCCCCTTCTGAGGGGATCAAGCCTGAGAAGTTCCAGAACAACAGTTTCAGGGGTTTTAAGAGCAGCACTGACACTGGAGACATTCAAGATGAGGCTGGGCAGCCACCTGTCAGGGATGCTCTGACTTGGATTCCTGCACTGAGCAGGGGGTTGGACTCGATGGCCTTGTAGGCCCCTTCCAACCCTACTGTTCTATGATTCCCCCTCAAAGCCCCTGATGTTCTTTGTGGGCCATTGTTCTGAAAATGGTGGTCTAGCAGTGTCCCTCAGTTAAAAACAAAACACAGCCCCCCTGCAAAGTTTCAGAAGGGCACACACACAGCATGTCATACGGAAAGGGAGTCCTCAAACTTGGGTGGGGGGAGAGATTCACTTCCCTTTCTCTCGCCCCTTCCCCTTTTTGGTCAATTTGTGTGAAAATGGTGCACATCTTTGAGGTGTCTCCTCGCAAGAAATCTGCAAGGTTTCAGAAGAACTGGTGCAGGGGCTGGGGACTTATGACGATGATCAAAATCACGTTTCAGGCTTTCTTCATGGTGAAGCCTGGTGATGTTGGAAGAATGGCCACCTCGCGGTCCCATCCTTGCCCTCCTCAAAAGCACAGTGACGGGAGCTCCTGGGAGAGTGTGTCCTAGGACTAGAAAGTGGACCTGTCAATTACGGTAATGCCTCCTTCCCCCTGGCCAGAACCACAGCATTTAGAGAAACAATGCAAAGACACTGGAGACATAGCATCTCTGCATCTCCCATGGATCCAAAACATAAGTCACTAATGAGGCCTCATTCTGGAGCGCACAGGTTTGGGTTTGTTGCCTACAGAGGGAGGCCAGGCCTGCCTTGCCTCGGGAAGCCGCAGAACAGGACCAAAGTGGCCTGACCCTTCTCAGGCTTTGTCTGAATCTGATGCACATCCCTGTTGCGCATGCATGTGGTGTGGAGCTCCCCCTGAGGCCTTTGTGTCCAGTGGTGCAGCGAGGGAATTTCAGACCCTGGACTTCATGGTCTTGTGCCTCCCTCTTTAGACGGCCACGTGAATTACCCCAGTGGGGAAGCACCCAGCTCACGTCCCTCTTCTTCCTGCCCCCAAGCACCGTGCCATGTTTTACAACTGCTTTTATATACCCGATAAGTTAGATTAACAAAAACAAACAAAGCCAAGCAGTTGGTCAATTCTGATTTTTTTAAAAAAGAAATACTATGAACATTTGTATTTTTACATTTTAAACTCATTTAAATCATAACACTACCACAACCCCAGGAATAACATGGAATTTCCTTCTGCTGCTTTGATCCTAAACACATTTACTTGGGAATAAATGCCAGTTTGTCATAGAAAAGGAGAATGTACATTGAAAGTAATGGCGACAGAGGCCCAGATGGACCTCTGCAGTTCTGTGGGGCTGGCGCCCTCCGCGCAGAGCTGCCCAGGGCTCCTGCCACTGCGGGAGCTGCCCTGCGCCTGACTCCCTTGCCCACGTGCTCACCCAAGGCCCCGCCCGCTCCCAGGGGCCCCGCCCGCCTGCTGAAGCCCTGCCCACCCGCTGAAGCCCCGCCCCACTCGCTGTGTTTGTGTGAGCGATGGGAAGGGTGAAATTTGGGGTGGGGGGAGGGGGGCTGACAGAAAAGGCATTTCACGGGACAAGAGGAAAACGGCGTCATGGCACCTTTGGGATGTTTACCCAGGAGCAAGTCCCACTGAATTCAGTGGGATTTACTCCTGAGCGGCAACATTTCCAGAGGAAGGGGGAAGCAGAGATGCCCAGGAGAAGCAGAAACAGCCTTCAGAGAGAGAGGGGAGAGGTTTGAGGCACCTGCCCCGGGGTTGCTGGCTGGCTTGTCGGAGGGGCTGACGGGCCGCTTCTCCTTAATGTGGTCAGAATGTCAGGAGAGCCCTGAGGCTGGGTCAGACCCGGGCCCACCTCGTGCAGCACTCTGCTCACACAGTGGCCCACCAGCTGCCCACGGGAAGCCCACAAGCAGGGCCCGAGTGCAGCAGCCCCTCCCGCCCACGTCCCCCAGCAACGGGTGCGCAGAGGCACCCTAACTCTGACCCTGGAGGGAGCACAGAGGCACCAGGACTGGTAGCCATCGATAGCCTGCTCCTCTGGGAATTTGTCTACCCCCCTTTTTGTTGTTGTTGTTCAGTCGTTCAGTCGTGTCCGACTCTTCGTGACCCCATGGACCACAGCACGCCAGGCCTTCCTGTCCTGCGCTCTCTCCTGGAGCGTGCTCAAGTCCATATTCATTGCATCGGTGATGCTATCTAGCCATCTCATCCCCTGCCGTCCCCGTCTCCTTTGCCTTCAGTCTTTCCCAGCAAATCGGTGGCCGTCATGAAGTCTTGTAGCAAATTCCATAGTTTAACTATTTACTGTGTGAGGAAGGGCTTCCTTTTATCTGTCCTGAATCTCCCACCAATCAGCTTCACGGGAGGATCCCACTGGGTTCTAGTTTTATGAGAGAAGGAGAAAAATGTCCCCCTCTCCACCTTCTCCACACCGTGCATAACACTGTACACCTCTGTCATGTCTCCCCTCACCCCCCTTTTTTCCAAGCTGAACAATCCCAGCTGTTGCAACCTTCCCTCATAGGGGAGATGCTCCAGCCCCTTGATCATTTTTGCTGCCCTTCTCTGCACTTTTTCCAGCTCTGCAGTATCATTTTTTAGGTATGGTGACCAGAACCGTACACAGTATTCTACGTGTGGTTGCACCAAGATTTGTATACGGGAAGTATAATATGTTGCACTGGTTCCCCCTGGACTAGCTGACTTTTGGACCACAGGTGCTTCCCTCCTGCTGCCTCCCTTGAATACACAGTTTGGCAATACCTTTATTAGGAATTTTGGCTGGTCCTAATAAAGGTATCAAATTATGCATTTTGGTACTTTAAGGGAGCAATTCTGTGGCCGCTAGACGGAGGCTAGACGGCCATAGGATATCTGGTTTTCCAGGAAATGGCCACAGAGCCCGCACTCTGAGGTCAGTTCCTGGAGAACCGACCTCCCAGCACTTGGAGGCAGCGTGGAACGCCCCATGCTCCACGCTCGCAAGAGGAGCGCAGAGCGGCTGAAACGGGACGTGGCGGGGATGGAAGCACCTGTGCGACACCTCCAAAGCAGCAGCCTCCTCCCCCGCTTTGCCCCCCCCCAGTGGCTGGACAGCTGCTGTTGGCTGTCCAGCTGAAAATGCAGGGCAGAAGGAGCGTGGAGGGAACAAGTCCGGAGGCAGCCGCTCATCCCAACAGGAATGTTGTAAGATGATGAGGTTGCTAGAAACGTACTATTGCAACATTTGGTGAAGATTCCAGGATTTCAGGAAGTTAGAACCCAAGAAATGTTTAAAAAAATGTGTCCTAGACCCCCAGAAGCTACCAAAACAAAGTATCTGAAAGAAAGTGAGGCGCCGCCCTCGGTGGCGACTCACTCTGCCCCCGCGCCTGGTCCCGGGGCGGGAGCAGCAGAGCCAGGTCTCCCCGCCCCGAGGTCCCAGCCTGGCACTCACGTGCCTGCTGGCGACGGGGGTGGGAAGGCAGTCGCCAGACAGGAGCCATCCCATTTGCTTCCGGGGATGGCTGGGAGCAGGGCAGAATGCTTCCACCGGGATGGCCAAAGTGTTGCTTCAGGATCATTTTATGCTGCACCTCCCTGTTTCCCACGGTCTGTTCTACGGAACTGCATTTGTTCTCTGCCAGCAATATTTAGAACATGCAGCCCACAGCTGGACCTAGAAAGAAAGTTACCTAATTAGTCGACTCACACTTTCTGAAATCCCTGTGATGGCCTCCAAGTCAGTCAGGGCCTATTTATAACTCTCCACAATATGCTGTTTCGCTTATAAAGAAAACAAGCCCCCCTTTCCTGCTCCCGTCTGCCACTAATTAAGGAGATTCCCTCCGTGGTGCTAATTCCAGATGCCAAAATGAACAGTCGAACGTGGCAGGCTGTCACTAGCGCCATGTGTGACTCACAGCGGGGGAGGAGAGAAAGGGGGAGCTGGATATCCGAGAGAGAACGGCCAGCAAGTCAGGCGTGGCCAGGTTGTCAAGCTGTAGAACTGAAAGGGACCACGGAAGCCATCCAGCCCAGCCCCCTGCTCAATGCCCGGTGCAGCCACAGCATCCCTAACATATGGCCCTCCAGCCTCTGCTTAAATACTCCCAGGGAAGGAGAACCCACCACCTCCCGTGGCAGCCTGGACTACTGCTGAACAGTTCTCAGCATTAGGGAGTTTCTCCTAATGTTTGGCCAAAATCTGCTTCCATGCCGTTCACACTGGTTGGTTCTAGTGTAAATGGCATGGAAGCGGACACTTACCCAGCTCTTTCCACCATTTCTCACAGGACTTGGTTTCCTGACCCTTCACCATCCAGGTCTTCTGGTCATGTTCCAGTTTGTCAAAGTCCTTCTTAAAATGTGGTGCCCAGAACAGGTCACAGTTTCAGTAGAAACCTTGGAGCATGCTGAGATGACTCACAGGCCTCTGTGCGAGGCCTCCAGTCTCCATTCTTCACACACACAAACTCTGGCTTGCCCCCTCCCTGGTCGTGTTGCACTTGTGTCCACTGCTGTGCCTCTCAATGCCCGCTGCTCCTTTTCCGTCACCTGTTGTCTCTCTCACTGCTGAAACAGACTGCATGCTGTCCGGGGCAGGGCCCGTTCTTTTCTTTTCAGCTAATGATACTCTGTCAAGTGCCATGGCAATTGGGCATTAAGCCTCTCTGAGAGAAGCTGTGGTTCCTGTTGCCCTGAAGAAGGCACTGGTGAGCCTCTGATTAAGAAACCAAGTTTAAACCCAAGGATTTGGAACAACTATCACCCAGTTTCCTGATGGGATTGTTTGGTGTTGCTGCCTCCTGTTAAAAAGGCATTTAGCAGAGTTAAAATGAAAGGCAAAGCAGAACGAGTGTTTACCATAGAATCATAGAACAGCAGGCTTGGAAGGGGCCTACAAGACCATCGAGTCCAACTCCCTGCTCAGTGCAGGAGTCCAAGTCAGTACCAGTCCCACATGCACACAAAAGGAGACCACACTGCTCTTTGGTGGAAGAAAAGGTAACAGCTTTGCTCACGAATCCTCTTGCGTTGACACGCGGGCACAGCGTAGGGTCTCAAAAGTAGCTTGTTCGGTCCATTTCTTTGTGTATGGAACGCTGGCAGGAGAGAGAGAGCAGACGCTGTGCTCCCAGCAGTGGAGAAGGCTGGCGGGGGGAGCAGGGAGGAGGCGCCGTGCTGGCGAGCCATGCCCAGCCCGTGCCTGAGCTAACTCAGTGCAACACTGCCCCCTTCCTGTAACTCGCAGACCAGGCGGCAATGTCCCCACATTGCCAACCTTCCCTTTGGGGGGAGGGTACTGGAGCACAGGTTGGTCTCTCAACCCCAGGTGGTTTTGGATGATGCATATTATTTGGAATAGATCCCTTTCAATCCGGATTCAGGCTGCTTCTGTGTTATCAACCTCTATAGAACCCCTGGTGGCTTCCAGCAACCACACAGACATGCAGCTAGCACCCAACAGGTGATTTAATGGGGTAGGTAAACAGGGAAGGTGCAGCCACCCATGGTGGGGTGGCACCAAAGAACTGGGTTCAAAACGTAACCATTCAGGCATCTGTGTGTGCCAGTTCAACAGAAGGTTGAGTCCTTTCTCTGGCTGTGTCTCCTTCCCCCTCCTCCTCCCTCAGAGGAAGGCAGCCCTACTCCCAAAGCCAGAGACACAAGTCCCAGCAGGGGCTGTTGAGAACCGCAGTCCCAAGACCCATGACATTGTGACTGTGTTGAGGCGGGGGCCTTTGACGCACACCCCTCCACCTTCCTGGAGAAACTGTGCAGTGTTCTGAGAACAAGTCGTTGTTCAAGCAAAATATCAGCCAATGTGGTGAAGAGCTTGTGGGCCACACCACAGGCACCGTGGCCCAGGGCCATCACGCCCCCTCCCCCACTGGCATAGATGTTCAGCCACGTGCTCCTCTGACTACATTCCCCCAACAGCCAGGGTCGTGCATCGCACAGGACTGTTGAGAAACACGCGACCACTGTTCCTTCACGTTACAACGGGGGAAGCTGAAACAGAGCCCTCATGGCTGGAGCCGGGACACCTGATCGCTGCAGCAGGCAATGGGACAGTGGGATTTCCAAGGCAAGGGACAGAGCTGGGCACTTCCTTCCACCAGGCTCAAGTGCCCAAAAGCCATTGATCCGACCAGCACATGACAGTTTGCTGTGGCTCAGTGGGACTGAAAATTGGTTTCTCTTCTTGCACATTTTTCTCTTCCAGAAATGAGGCGTTTGATGCTGCAACAGGAAATTAACAACCTGACAACAAAAGGATTAGGCATAATCAGTCCGGATGACAAAAAGAAGAATTTGCACTGCTCTGGAATGAAAAGATGAGGGCCGCTCAGCTGCAAAGAGGAAGGCCTGTCACCACGGTGAAAGGGCCACATCCTGTGTGAGGCACTCCAGCAGGATTCGGCTCAGCCTTGCAGTTGGCCACCGGACAGACCTTCGCCTCACTGCGCACTGGGTCTTCCCTTATGAGCTTCTTCACATGCAGATGGTGCCTTAGAAGGAATTAAAAAGCAGCCTGAATGAATGGTGCAGATTCATTTTAAATATTTATAACCCACCTTTAATTTCAAAGAGATTTTCAAAACACACACAATAAAAATATCATTTAGGCTATACAAGAAAGAGAGCACAGCATAACACAGGGAAGACAATGGAACAGCCTTGGAGACGTCCTTCAGGGCGGTCCTAAAACTCCCGCTGCTGTTCCTTCAAAGCCTGTCAGCTAGAGATGCAACGGCATTTAGCCTGCAACCTCAGACTGCGCAGAGAACGTGCCAGGGCAATGTTCTGTGGAGGGTTTTCCACCATCAGGGCACCCCATGGAAGAGGCCCCCTGTCCATGCATGCCCACCTCCCCTCTGAAGGCATGCAGGGAAGGGGCGCCGAGGCAGGTCTCGATGAGCAGCAGTCACTCCTTCAGATATCTGGGAGGGTCTTAAACTGCAACGTGCTTCAGGGGTCAAAACCAGTTGAGCACTTTGAGTTGTACTCGGAAATGCATGCGATGCCGGTGGAGCGGGGTGGCCCTGCCGCCAGGCAGGCAGAGCGAGGCGGATGCCTCAGGCGGCGGATGCTGGGGGGGTGAGGTGTTGGAGGAGCGCGCGGCGTGTGCCTCGCGGCCTGCCTTTCGCCCCCAGGCCAGCCTCCTGCAGCGGAGCCCCCCCCACTGCCGCGCTGAGAGTCAAGCTGCCAGTCGGCGTCTGCCCGTGGGAGTGGGGGCGGGGCGGGGGGCATCTTGCCCTCCTCCTCTTGGGCTGGCCCTGCAGCGAAGGAGCCCGAGGCGTGGCTCTCGGAACTTCGGCACGTCGGGCTGCCATGTCCTCGGGCCACCAGGCTCCCCTGGGCCTCTTCCAAGCCTGCGAGTCTGACGCTCGTCAGTCAGGCGCCAACAGTCAGGCTCCCCGTCACGCAGGCCCGCCTGGCACCTCCTCTGGGCTGCTTCATACCTCAGAACACGGGGCGTGTGCCCCCCTGCACCCCGCTGAGCATGCACCTGCAGCCAGGTGGGGCCGGGGAAGCTGCTGCGTCCCAAGCCAGAGTCTTGGCCCATCCCGCGCTGTTCTGGCTGGCAGCGGCAGCTCTCCAGGGCTTCAGGCAGAGCCTCTCCTAGCCCTACCAAGAGGTGCTTCAGGGACAGAGCCTGGGGCCCCGCCTGCGGGCAACGTACGAGCTCTGCCACTCCGCCACCGCCCTTGCCCAGCCACCCTCGGAGAGAAGCCTGTGGCAGCACTGTGGAGCTTGCTCCAGATCCCATGGGTGGCCCAGCTGCTGCCACACCCCGAGATCTGTCTGTGCTCCTCCCATTTCGTCGCCAGGCAACTCCGCAGCCTGGAGACCTCCTCCCTCTCCTTCGGGATGCAACCCCCCAGAATCACACGGCCTGCGTGGAGGGGAGTGGGGATGGTGCCTCTGTGGCCCATGAGCAACAACGGTGCGGCGAGGGTGGCGGGCTCTGGCTTCCTGCTCACCCCCAGTTCCCCACTGGGGCCAGAGAGTGCCCGCCACAGGGGAGGCCAGCAGCAGTGGAGCCAGCTCAGCCCGCTCAGAGCCTGGCCTATGCTTCTGGATGGCCGGCGGGGATGAAGGCTTGACGAAGCTGCCGAGGGGGTGCCAGAGAGCCTGCCCCTCAAAGCGCCTGCGTCACCCCAGGGCCTGCAAGGGGTTGCCGGGCCCCAGCGGCTCCCCGCCCACCCCAGGGTTCGCTGAGCCCTCCCTGGCCTGCCCAGGAGCAAGCAACGGCCAGCTGCATCGCAGGCCACTGTCAGGGCGCGCCCAGGTCTTGGGTGGGGCCCACGGCCTCCTGTTCACAAGCCACAAGAGCTGTCCACAGCAGCAAGCCCTTCTAGCCCTCCCCACGTGGTACGAGGGAGAAGGCCCGTGAAGCGGGCCGTCAGCGCCAGAGGCGGGCAATGCCCCATTTCAGCAGGGCTGGCAGCCACCACCAGAGGAACCGTCACTGCCCGAGGACGGCCGTTGGCGCTGGCAAGGCGTGGATGACCCCCGGGGCTGCGCCAGGTCATCAGAAGAGCCCGCTGGGTCAGACCGAGGGCCCGCCTGGTCCAGCATTCTGCTTGCAGCGGTGCGGTTTGGCTGTGGTGGCCTGCGCAGACACCCCCCCACACACAGCTGACCGAGCGTACTCTGCACGCCACCGAGGGTGGTCTTTCCCAGCCTGTCTGAGCATTTAAAGCCATGTGGCTGGAGCCCACGGCTGCATCATTGGGAGCTGAGCCAAGAATGGGAAGGGATGGTCCTTCTGTCCTTGTCGCAATTTCTGCTGCCATCTTGGTTCCTCTAAATCAGGGACTGTGGGCACATTTGGCAATTTCAGAAACTGTCTCGGGCACCACCACAAAATGGCTGCCATGGGAGACATGGCAAAGGACTAGAAACCTGCCCCAAAGACTGAATACAAAGCAGAGGTGTGGTCTGAGCCACAACCCACTAAACAACTCCTTGGAACCCATAGTTTTGGGGGCCAACAGAGACTTATTTCACAGCTGCCAGTAAGAAAATGTGTTAATTTTTTTTAAAAAAATTGGGAGGAGCAGAGCAGCTCGCCAGGCACCAAGAAAGGTGTCCAGCAGCGCACCGGTGCCTGTGCCCCCCCCGCCTCCTCCTTCTGCTCCAGATGCCCTAGGCTGGTATCCTTTTGTGAGCAACATCCCCGGATCAGGCCTGTGGAGGAGATGCTGCTATCAAGAATGGCGGCTTTTGTTTAAGAGAAATAGCTGCTGAGGGTGGCGGCTTCTTTTTCAGGAGGAGAATTGATTTTATATCCTTGTTTCTTCATGGCTGACCTTCAGCCTTGTCCAGGGCAGCCACCCACAGTGGACAAGCGGCTTCTGGCAGACCAGCGAGGACACCTGGCTGTGCTGGCACGGGTGGCAGCAGCGCTGGGGCGCACCGGCCCAAACTCCCCGTCCCAGATGCCAGCCAGGAATAGCCCTGCCCTCTGCGGAGCTCGCGCAGCAAAACCACCACCAGGCTGAGGGTGTTTCTGCACGAAGCAAACCCCCACATCCTTCCCGGAGCTTCCTGCTTTCGGTCTCTTGGAGGGATTAGGGAGGGCTGCTTCACACGGCAGCCACGAGGTCTGAACTGAGGGAGCCTCCCTGCCTCCCTGGCGTGTGTGCAAAGGAGCAGGCGGGGGGAGGCTTGTTTTCATAGCTTAACTTCTGCTATACTGTTTTCTCGCAGCCCCCAGGAAACCTCTGACTCACTTCTGAGTAGAATGCAGGGTATGCACTTGCATCTTTAAAAAAACATTGTGCCATAAGTCTGCAGCCCTTGGCACACTTACGTGGGAGTAAGCCCCACTGAACTTAATGGGGTGCTCTGAAACAACAGAGGACATTGCTTCTGAGCTTGGTGGGGTGGGGGATCAGATGTGTCTCCCTCCATTGCAAGGAGGCATTTTACCCTCTTCTCCCTCCGATTGACAAATGCGGAGGCAGGAGTCGCAATCAGCAGGTGATTCTTGCCCTCGCGCCTGTCAAATCTGCTTCAGTCTCCTTCTGTGCAACCGCGCTCCCATCCTCAATGCCTTCGTCATCCAGACCGCACCCCCAACGACTGAGAACAAATGCCCACAGCAGTTTCTCCTGCTATTGGAGAATTTGATGGGGAGGTCATGGCGCTCCTGTTCTGTGGGCTGGAAAAAATACCGCATGTTTTGTGTTTGGGGAAAACACAGGATAGGCTGGAGGAAATGGCGGGAGACACCCTGGAGGGTAACAGTGTCATCTAAAGGGCCCGCAAACTTCCAAGAGAGAGCCCTCTCAATAGCAGGATAAAAGCTCTGTGTGATGAACCCCTAAATCTGGGCTGTACTGGGAGGTGGAGCCTTGGTAGGGATGCCTGTAGGGCATTAAATAACAGCTTAAGTAACAGGAAGGCAGATTGCAGTTGAACATCAGGAAAAAGTCCGAACGGTCAGAGCAGTCAGACAACAGAACCAACTGCCTGGGGAGGCGGTGGGCTCTCCGTCGCTGGAGGGATCCAAGCAGAGCCTGGACGGTCACCTCTCAGGAATGCTTGAAACTGGATTCCTGCATGGAGCAGGGGATGGAACTCCATGGCCTACACAGCGCCTTCCAACTCTGTGATCCAGTGATGATGATGGTGAGCATCTTCCACGTTTTGAGGAGAACTCAACTCTCACAGGAAAAGTGCCTTGGCTGTAAAACCCACCCTGACCTTAAGTGAACCACAATGCTGTGGTGTGGGTGGAGGGGTCCTGCACTGGAGGCCCCATCATGCTACGCATTTTGCAGAAAAACAGCAAACAGAATTGAGTTCAGAACTTAGGAAAACAGGGAATCCAGTCCCCTGGCATTGAAGCTGTCTCTTTAGACATCACACCAATGGCTACTTGCATCACTCTCATCTTCTAATAAAAGAGTTGCACACCGTGGTGAATAGACCCTAGGCAATCTGACCCATTCCCATCATTATCACTATCGTCATCGTCATTATTGCTGCTTTGATAGCTGTCTTTAGCTTTTAGAAAAGCCTCTTCTCTTGGTGGGCTTAGGCTGAAGGAGTGCCCTGCACGGGCAGCCACATTGCTGGGCAGGGCTTCCTGCAGTGGGCAAGGGGTATGTAACAACTCTCGGAGACAGCCACTCTCTGGGGCATCCAGTTGTGTCTTCGCAACCACCCAGCGGCGAGAAACCCAATCCAATTGTGCCGCCTGCAGGATGGCCCCTGCCTCCCCCTCCCCTCACTGGGATATGATATGCCCCCTCCGCTCTTTCCGGTGGGGCCATTTGGCATGGCTTAACCTGCAGGTGGAAATATTTAATAAACTCAGGGCTGTGAATTCCTTGCAAGGGCCCCAGACATTAATTTCAGTCACAGCTGGCCACACTATATCACCCTATAAACACCTCTCCAGTTTCAATTAACATTTCTCTATCTCCTGTCTCACTGAATATTATATTTAACTAATTTAGGGGGATTGGTAAAGATAGTTTTCACACTTCACAGGAAAGCATAATGAAATAATTATACCTATACCTACGACGAGCATGAGGGTATTGCATAAGCGGTTCTAAAGTCACTGAAAGTAGAAACTTTTCTGGGACTCGTTTACATTCACTCCAACTTTGCTTGCTGCAGATCTGGGTTTTACACACGCACGCACATGCACACACACACACGCACACGCGTGCGACATTCCTGGAGCTCCTAGGCATTTCCTAGAAGCACTAATAAGTTACGTATCAGTTGGTCAGGGACAGCCCCAAGTGTGAAGCATGCTGGGAGTTTTGGGTACCACCATATACTGACGGGATGAGACAGAGGGTGGTACCTGCCCTGCCTCTGGGACTGGAGGTTAGGACCAGCAGTGCTTTCGCCTCCCATCGGTCCTGTGGGGCAGTGAGGAGGGCGAGCGAGAGCCTGTGGCCCTCCATCCAGCCTCATGACTGAGCCGGGTTTTGACCCCGAGTTCCCGTTCTCCACATCCGTTCTTCTGCCACTGGCCACCTTGCTACTTCTTTATGCATTAGGCAGTGCTCCAACTGCAGGGTTGGACCCTGGGGCCTCCAACGTGGTGCTGGTCGGTGGCTCCCTGATCCTCCTGATGTTTAAAAAAGATTTTTTGACATTTAAAGGATTTTAATTGGGAGGCTGCCATGCTGCAAAGCGAAGCACCACCCTCTCGCACCATCCTAATCTCCAAGCATGTCCCTGAGAAATTCTTCTTAAATGAGAATGGCGACTGGCTGCAGCTCAGTGCTTTGTGCTGGAGTGTGCCCACATCCCAGGAAAAGTGAGGTGAGGCTGGGAGGGAGCATCCTGGGGGACTAGAGAGGAGGCAGAGAGCACGGTGCTGTTCTGCCTACCGCGTGTGGTGCGTGAGCTGGTTTGTTGGTGAGTTGCATGTATTTTGCCAGTGTGTATGTGTGTGTGACTGGGGGGGCGGGGGCGGGATGCATTCTGCCTGGGTGTGGTGTGTGTGTGTATTTTGCCTGAGCGTTGCCTTTGGTTTTCTGGTGTGGCTGTGTGTTGTGGATACCCATTTCACAGAAGGCAAACTGTTCAGAGAAACATACACATGCACTCACAGGTTCAACATACCCCATGACACTTGGACCTATGGGTGCATGTATATGTTTCTCTGAACATCAACAGTTTGCCTTCTGTGAAATGGGTCTTTTGTTGTTCTTTGCGTTGTGGGGGCAAATATTGAGCTCTTGGATGAGACCGATTATCTAGATCCATTTCAGTCGGGGTTCAGGCCAGGTTTTGGCAGGGAAACAGCCTTGGTCACCCTGTATGATGACCTATGTCGGGAGAGAGACAAGGGAGTGACCTTGTTGATTCTCCTTGACCTCTCAGTGGCTTTCGATACCATCGAGCATGGTATCCTTCTGGGACGATTGTCTGAGCTGGGAGGGGGAGGATCTGCATTGCGGTCTTTCGCTCCTGCTTGGAGGGTCGGCTCCAGAAGGTGGGGCTTGGGAACACTTCTCGGCCCCGTGGATTCTCCAGGATGGAGTGCCACAGCAGTCGGTACTGTCCCCCATGCTATTTAGCACCTACATGAAACCGTTGAGTGCAGTCATCCGGAGTTTGGGGGGCGTTGCCCTCAGTATGCTGATGACACGTGGCTGCATTTCTCCTTTTCATCTTCTTTCAGGTGAGGCTGTGGAAGTGCTGAATCAGTGCCTGGCCGCGACAATGGACTGGATGAGGCCTAATAAACTGAAGCTCAATCCAGACAAGCCTGAGATGCTGTTGGTGGGTGGTCCTGCTGAGTGGATGGAGGGTGCTCGACCTGTTCTGGATGGGCTGCACTCCTGAAGGAGCAGGTCCGTAGCTTGGGGGTCCTCCTGGAACCATCTTTGTCCCTTGAGGCTCAGGTGGCTTCAGTGGCACGGAGTGCCTTCTACCAACTTCGGCTGGTGGCCCAGCTACGCCCCTATCTGGACAGGGATATGCTCTATGCTCTGGTAATCTCCAAGTTAAATTACTGCAATGCGCTCTACATGGGGCTGCCTTTGAAGACGGTTCAGAAACTGCTGCTTTTGCAAAGTGCGGCGGCCAGATTGCTAGCGGGGGCCAGAAGGTCCAAACATATAAGACCAACTCTGGCCCACCTGCACTGGCTGCCTGCATGTTTCCGAGCCCGATTCAAGGTGCTGGTTTTAACATAAAGCCTTACATGGCTTGGGACCACAATACCTGATGGAGTGCCTCTCTCGACACGAACCTACCCGTACACTACGCTCAACATCTAAGGCCCTCCTCCGGCTGCCTACATCAAGGGAAGCTCGGAAGACGGTGACAAGGGAGAGGGCCTTTTCGGTGGTGGCCCCCAAATGATGGAATGATCTCCCCAACGAGGCCCACCTGGCGCCAACGTTGTTGTCTTTTCGGTGCCAGGTTAAGACCGTTCTCTTCTCCCAGGCATTCGACAGTACATGATAAGTGTTTAATCGATCCTGGAATGTCTTATGGTTATGGTTCTTTGCTTTTGAGATTGTTTGTTTGAAGTTGTTTTAGATATATGTTTCTTTTGCGCATATTCTTTTATGCGTTTTTTATGTAAATGGTTTTTAATCTCTGTATATTGTATTTTTAATGTTTTTAATATTTGTAAACCGCCCAGAGAGCTCCGGCTATTGGGCGGTATAGAAATGTTAATAATAATAATAATAATAATAATAATAATAATAATAATAATAGGCATTTGGGGCTCAGACCCCACCTCTGCCTTGTACTCAGTTTCTTGGCCAAGTTACTCGTCTCTGAGCCTCAGCAGACTTTGCCTGCTGTGAAATGGACAGAAAACTGAAGGTTCAAAAGTGTTTTTGTGTTTTGGAGCTCAGACCCCACTTCTCCCATGTACTTAGGTTCTTGGCCAAGTTACTTTTCTTTTAGCCTCACCCATGTGCCTTCTGGGAAATTGGTGCTTTGTGACTGGCCATGCCCAGCATGCCAGCCATTTTGTGAATGGGTAAGCCTTCCACCCCATGGCACCCATTTTATGAGAGCACCCACAACACTCTCTCAAAATTTCAAATGTGCCCACCAGCCCCAAAATGTTGCGACTCTGGCCATATTTTATGAAGGGGCTGGTGGAGGACTGCAAAACCCTGATGGTAGAAATTATGGCCTCATGGGGCCAGGTCTGATGAGTCCCTGGGAACGTTTCAGTTTGTGTTGCACTTTGAAAGGGTGGCTGAATCCAGAGGCCAATAGAATAGTTTCAAGTCATGGACCAACAACAGAAAATTTGTTTCTTTATTTATTTTATTTGTACCTCACTTTTTACCATGAAAATGGCACTCAAGGCAGCTTATAACCATAGATAAATAAAAAAGTGATTAAAACAGTAATAAAACAAATACATTAAAAGCACAATTAAAAACACAATAACAGAATAAAAACAGCACCCAGCTCAACAGACCTGCTTACACGCCAAAGGTCTGCTTGAATAAAAACATGTTTGCCTGCCAGTGGAGGGACAGCAGAGAGGGACACAACTGAGCCTCCATTGGCAGGGAATTCCACAGCCTGGGAGCAGCCACTGAGAAGGCCCCACCTATGAAGGAGGTGGTTCCAAAAGAAGGGTTTCTCCCGAAGGCCTTACATGAATTTGTAGTGCAGCTGGTGCTAGTGGGTGCTAGTCATTAGACACATAGACAGCTTGCTGTGTAATTGGTGTGTAGACCACATGGTGAATCACCTGACTGTTGCAAAGGTTGTGGATATCCTGCATCATCTAGACAGCCTTGAGGATGGAGCTGGTGTGGAGTCAGTGGTCATGGTGCATGTCAGTACCAATGATGTGGGGAAATGCAGTCCTGAAAGCCAAATTTAGGTTGCTAGGTAGGAGGTTGAAAGCCAGGAGCTCCAAGGTAGCTATCAGTTCCCTCACAGTGACTGAATAAGTGTGTATTCCAGTTACAACAAAGTAGCTAATTTTCATGATACCCTAAACCGTAGAGGGGAGGCAACTCTGGACTTAATCCCAAATAGTAGGGATTTGCATCAAATTCAGACAATGTCCAAAGGTTGAGCAGAATCGGGCTGCTTCGGTGCAGTTCTGTTAAGTCCAAGGTGAAGTGGGCTTCCCTCCCAAGCCAACAGAACCAAGCCACTCCAGAATGAGGCATTATTACTAACTCATGTTTTGGCTACGACACATGCCTGCAGGCTTTATAGAGTCTTTTGATTTTGTTTCCCTAAATGCCACAGGGGGAGAGAGTGACTGACAGGTCCATCTTCTAATCCTAGAGCACATTTTACCAGAGGCTCCATTAATTTGGGGGGAGGGCAAGGATGGGACTGTGAGATGGAGAAGCCACCAGGGCTGTGTTTCCACAACAACGGAAGGTTGAAGCAAATAGAGGAATACCAGCTTTTTCATGGAATTGACATGGCTCCACACAGAGCTCCACAAAGGACTGCACCACGCCATTATAAGTTGCTGACAGAAACATACTTCCGGGTGGCAGTTACTTCTGAGTAGACTTCCCCAATCTATGCCCGATTCCACCCATTTTTTTCCTTTCCCTCTAAAAACCTGGCTTCCGCATTAGCAGGCACCCCTGAATAAATGCGCAATCACATGATAGCGCAAATGCATAATAGTGCAATTTCAGGAACAAGCCTCATTAACAACAACAGGGGTTGGCAAGAACCCCTGAATAAATGCGATAGCACAAATACATGATAGTATTATTTTGAGATAGATATACAGTGAAAGGGAGACACTGACATAGGGGATATGCCTAGTCCTGGAGATATGCGCAAGTGTCAAAACGACATAGCGGGGGGAGGTAGAAGTGCACCAGAGACTGGGGCTTTTTTCGCTATCATGTGATAGTGATGCTTTCTAAATGCGCAACTGAGGATTCTGTGGTAACTACCTCTGGAAATGCGATCTGGACAGGAACTTAGGCATGTAGATGCCCGCCACCCCACAGTGCTTTTAGTAGTGTAAGCTTTAGCCCCTGATGGAGAAACGACTTTAAATGTACAGTTCACAGTGCACAGGAGGAGGAGGCTGGTCATAGAATCACAGAATAGAAGGGTTGGAAGGGGCCTACAAGGCCTTCGAGTCCAACCCCCTGCCCAGTGCAGGAATCCAAGTCAAAGCATCCCTGACAGATGGCTGTCCAGCCTCGTCTTGAACACCTCTAGTGTGGGAGAGCCCACCGCCTCCCTAGGTCATTGGTTCCATTGTCGTATTGCTCTAACAATCAGGAAGTTTTTCCTGATGTTCAGCCAGAATCTGGCTTCCTAGAACTTGAGCCCATTATTCCGTGTCCTGCATTCTGGGATGATGAAGAAGAGATCCTGGCCTTCCTCTCTGGGACAACCTTTCAAGTACTTGAAGAGCGCTATCCTATCTCCCCTCAGTCTTCTCTTCTCAAGGCTAAACATGCCCAGTTCTTTCCGTCTCTCTTCATAGGGCTTTGTTTCCAGTCCCCTGATCATCTTGGTTGCCCTCCTCTGAACCCTCTCCAGCTTGTCTGCATCTTTCTTAAAGTGTGGTGCTCAGAACTGGACACAGTACTCCAGATGAGGCCTAAGCAGTGCTGAGTAGAGGGGAACTAGTACTTCCTGGGATTTGGAAGCTATGCTTCTATTAATGCAGCCCAAAAGAGCATTTGCCTTTTTTGCGGCCACATCCCATTGTTGGCTCACATTCAGCTTGTGACCAACAACAATTCCAAGATCCTTCTCGCTTGTAGTGTTGCTGAGCCATGTATTGCCCATCTTGTAACTGTGCCTTTGGTTTCTTTTTCCTAGGTGCAGAACTTGGCATTGATCCCTATTAAATGTCATTCTGTTGTTTTCCGCCCAGCGCTCCAGTCTATCCGGATCACTTTGAATTTTGTTTCTGTCTTCCAAAGTATTAGCTATCCTGCCCAATTTGGTGTCATCTGCAAATCTGATCAGCATTCCCTGCACCTCCTCCTCCAAGTCATTCATAAAAATGTGGAAGAGCACTGGGCCCAGGACTGAGCCCTGCGGTACCCCACTCGTTACCTCTCCCCAGCTTGAGGGGGTCCCATTGATAAGCACTCTTTGAGTCCGATTCTGTAGCCAACTGTGGATCCACCGGATCGTTGTTTCATCTAGCCCACTTTGAGCTAGTTTGCTCATCAGGATATCATGGGGCACTTTGTCGAAAGCTTTGCTGAAGTCGAGGTATATGATGTCTACAGCATTCCCACAGTCTACAAGGGAGGTTACTTGATCAAAAAATGAGATCAGATTTGTCTGGCAGGACTTGTTCTTGACAAATCCATGTTGGCTTCGAGTAATCACTGCATTGTTTTCAAGGGACTTACAGATGGATCGCTTTATCATCTGCTCCAGAATTTTCCCAGGGATTGATGTCAGACTGACTGGGCTGTAGTTCCCAGGTTCCTCCTTTTTGCCCTTTTTGAAGATAGGGACAACATTAGCCCTCCTCCAGTCAGCTGGCACTTCACCCGTCCTCCATGATTTCTCAAAGAGAACAGACAGCGGTTCTGAGAGTTCTTCTGCCAGTTCCTTTATGAATCTAGGATGCAGTTCATCTGGCCCTGGAGATTTGAACTCATTCAAAGTAATTAGGTGTTCCTTGACCATATGCCTATCGATCTCAAGCTGCAATCCTGCCCCTTCAGTCTGTACTTTGCCTTTGCCAGGGGGGTCATAGACCCTCTCTTGGGAGAAGACTGAGCCAAAGTAGGAATTGAGCACCTCTGCCTTTTCTTTGTCATCTGTTATCATTTTGCCATCCTTACTGAATAGCTGAACCACCATTTCTTTCCTGTCTTTTACTATGCACGTAGCTGAAGAAAGCTCTTTTGTTGCTGTTAGCATCCCTCACTGACCTCAGCTCATTCTCAGTTTCACCTTCCTGACGCCATCCTTGCAATTCTGTGCTACCTGCATGTACTCTTCCTTTGTTGCTTGGCCTTCTCTCCACTTCCTATATGTGTCCTTTTTTGTTTTCAGGTCATCTCTAAGCTTTTTGTGAAGCCACATTGGCTTCTTCTGTTGTCTTCCACCTTTTCTTCTTGTAGGAATAGTTTGTGATTGTGCCTTGAGAATTTCCTTTTTTAAAAGCTCCCACCCATCTTGGACTCCTTTTCTCGTTAGCGTCGCTTGCCATGGGACCTTACTGCTCATTGTTCTGAGTTTATTAAAATCAGCTTTCCTAAAATCCAGGGTACGCGTTTGACTACACTCGGCTTTTGCTGCCCTTAGAACCAAGAACTCAAGTACAACATGGTCGCTTTCCCCCAGAGTTCCTGTAACTGCTACTTTATCCACTAAGTCATCTCTGTTGGTTAGGATCAAGTCAAGGATAGCCGATCCTCTAGTTCCTTCCTCTACTTTCTTTAGGAGGAAGTTATCCGCCACACAAGTTAAGAATTTCCTGGAGGGACCATGTTTTGCAGAACGTGGAGTGCTTACTTTGGGCTTACAATGTCATGCTAAAGTGCTATTTCGGTTTAACCCTTTTCTATTTAAAAAAAAGAACTCTGGTTGCCAGCCTGGAAATGGCGGAAACATCAGGGAAATACAGGCGGGGAAAACATTGGGGAAACACTCCTTGTCCGGCGTCATGGTGAAAGGCACACCTCTGGGCAGGGCTAACATAGTGGAGTAAATTCGGAGGGTTTGGTGCACACTACAACAGAAGTGCAGACTAGCCGAATTAAGGAAAATAATCGGACTATAAGCAGTCTCAGGAAATCCAGTTTTTCCATGATAAGCTCCGATGTGGCTGCTAGTTGGCCACAACATCATGTATCCCTCACAACCGTCACACGCAGCCAGTTCAGAATAAATCACTCGTGTAAACAGGCCCCAGATTTCAGTACGGAAAAGCCTTAAACCGGTTTTCAGCCATCATAACTCCCTAGCCTCTGCACTTCAGATCCTTCTGAAACTTTCCAACTGTCTTAATTAGGAACACCTTTGGGATGCTTATAATTCTCAGGACAACCATCTACGAGGAACATACGGAGAGAAATATACTCTTTTGTATACCCTCAAAAGTTAAAGCTGTCCTGCCACAAAACCCATTCTGAAATTTGGCAGGCTTGCTCCCTCAGAAGTGGCAACTATCTCTGCAATCTCCTTACAATTCTGCCAAGAAATTAAAATGCTATTGGCAGTTCCCACCCCCCTTTTTAAATCAAAATATAAGGATGCATAGCACAAAAACACCTGCATCTATTTTTCTACCACAGCCTTGTTAACATTGTTGAGTGTGAAGGCAGATATAAAAAAGGGTATTGCTGAATTGGAAAAGTTGTAGAAAAGGGCAGCCAAAAAGATCAAAGGGCCGGAGCAGCTCCCCTATGAGGAAAGGTTACAACATCTGGGACTGTTCAGCTTAGCAAAAAAGTGAGTGAGGGGAGACATGGTAGAGGTGTACAAAATTATGCATGGTGTGGAGAAAGCAGAGAGGGAGACATTTTCTGTCTCATAATACTAGAACCCAATGGGGCCATCCCATGAAGCGGATTGGTGGGAGATTCAGGACAGATAAAAGGAAGGACTTCTTCACACAGCACAGAGTTAAACTATGGAATTCGCTACCACAAGATGTAGTGACGGCCACCAACTTGGATGGCTTCTGTCCTGGTTGTGGGCTTCCCATTGGGGCATCTGGTTGTGAATAGAATTGGGGCACTGTGTGAATAGAATGTTGGATGAGGCCTTTGGTCTGATTCAGCAGAGCTCTTCTGATGTCCTCACGTTCACTAAAATGGAGAAAAGGTCCAGACTTCTTTATAACTCTGCCCTGACTTTGAACATAACAGGCAAATCAAAAGTTGTTGTTGGGGGTGGGGTGCTCTGTGGTTCATTTCTGATTCATTGTGGCCCTGCAGTCCTTGTGTCTTACAGTGGGCAGAGCTCAGCAGTCAAGCACTTACGTTCAGGCCGAAGGTCCTTGGCACAGCCAGTTAAAAGGACCTCCAGAGGCACAGCGAGGAAAGACCCTTTTCTGCCTGGGCCCCTGGAGCTACATGCACCAATGCTATGTTTACTTCACTCACATCCATCTGTTCACCTTCCTGGCTTGCAGGCTGGAATCTGAAGTAGGAGGGAACACAACCAGCATTGCAACTTCATGACTCTGAACAGGCACTGAATGGAGGCAAGTGGTGGGGAGACCTGGCAGAGGTCTCAAGCAGCCTGGGAAAACAGCAACATTTTGCTGAACAAGGCTCATGAAAGGCACTTCAGCTCCAACCACCAAGTGGTGCCTAGGCCAGTGGATATTGTCCTCCTTCCCTGGGATGAGGCTCTGGCATGATCACTAACACCTCAATTTGCAGAGCTCAAGGATAAAGTGACCAGTGAAAAATGGGCCTTGCAATCAGCAAGCTGAAGGGTCTGGCAAAAATATGACTCTGTCGTAGGGACGTTGGAGAAATCCATTTGGGGGAGGAGTTCAATGGGTTTTCCTAGGTTTCACACACACACACACACACACACACACACACACACACGACTTCGTTCCAGTTACCGCTGTGGTGCCTGACTTGGTCTGCAGTGAGTCAGACCAGTCCATGGGCTTTTCTGGGCACCTGCCAAAAAAATGTGCAAAAAATGTTCCTGGAGTTCAGGGAACAGCTCGGCTTGCAAACGTAAAATGAGTTGCACATGCAGCAGAATTCCATCAAGTCAAAAAAGAACTGGATGTCTGAGTGATGGACATCCCTACTCTGTAGCATGCCTTTATTTATAAGCCTCCTTTTGGGGATACACCCTACCAAGGCAGCATACAACAAAATTTAAAACCACGAGATACAATAAAACAATGTTAGCAATAATTTTAAAAATGATAAAATCAAAATGAACAAGTAAAACCAAGTATCACCATATACAACACCATGCACTAAGTCAATTATAGGCCAAGGAAACCAGGCCAGTCTTTAGGGCCCACTTGAAGGCTTGTAATGATGAGATTTGGCAGATACCAGTTGGAATAGAGTTCCACAAGTGGGGAGTCAGTACCAAGAAAACCATGTCTGTTGTGCCTGCCAATCTAACTGCTTTGACAGGTGGGCACATAAAACATGGGCAGGTTCCTACGGGTCTGGGCAGCCTTTCGAGTAACCTGGACCTAAATGTTTCAGGTCTTTAAAGGCCAAGACCAGCACTTTAAATTGGGCCCAGAATGCACGGGCAAGTAGGAAAGTTGCTACAGGGTGGCACATAATCTGACGGCCCAGCACCTAACAAGCAGCTGCATTTGGTGCCAGCTGACGTTTCCAAATTATTGTTAAATCAGCATCACAGAGATCCCATTAAAGTAATCCCGCCTGGACACCCCTAGAGCATGGATAACTGAAGCAAGATCCATCCTTTCCAGATAGCGTCACAACTGGTGTGCCACCCTAGCTGGTAAAAAGCACTCCTGGCCACGGCTCCCACCTGAGCTTCCCCAGTGAGCTCTAAGTCGAGCAGAACTCTCAAACTACATACTTGGTCCTTCAGGGGACCCAGCCCCATCTAGGACCAGTTGCAAGCCTCCATCGAGAGCAGTCGGTTTCCCCACTCACATGCCCTCTCTCGTAAATCCCATTGAGTTCAATGGGTTTTACTCCCAGGAAGCACTGGAAAATAGGGCCGTAGCCCAAGACCAGCAGGCCTACGCTCTCACTGACACCCATGTCTGTGCCGGGGGTCCTGGGGGCCGGGCTCTGATTCCTGCAGATGCGTTCTTGCATGCGCTGCACGATCCCCACCTTCGCCTCTGCTTCAGAATTCCTGTTGCAAAGAGCGGTGAGGTCTTGTCCTGGTGGAACTGAGCCATCTTTCTTGAGGCTGGGTTTTCCATCTGCAACAGAAGGTTAATCTCTTCTTCTTCCCCACAAGAACATTTATCATACGGAAGTGGATTGTTGTGGGAAGTATTGATCAAAAGCCTGTCTTGTTCCTTGGCGGGCTTAAAATTGAGTGCTTTGCTTAGTCAATTGCTCGGCCTCTTCAACTCTGAGATGCAGCCAGGCAGAGGCTGGCCGGCTGGAGGCTGCCCTGGTCCCCAGGGGCTCCAGGCCTCATTCAAGGGAGTGCCATGCAAAAGTCCTGACTCAGCCTTCCTGGCTGTCCCGAAAGGTGACATCCTTGAAAGAAAACATGATATTGTTATGGGTTTGGGCAGCTTCATCACTGCAGATGCGTGGTCAGAGACCTGACCAGATCATTTCGGCTTAATGCCTCTGTATGGTTTCTTGAAGCTGGGGCTGTAGGTTGGAGATGGGGGCTCTGCTGATGCATCTGGGAGAAAGAGCCGCTTGGGCTGTTGAAAGGGAGTGAGCGCTGGGAGTTTTCTGGCTGGAGTTACATGGAACCTGGAGCACAGGCCTGGGATGGGGGAGCTGCACAGGGCAGCTGTGCTTCTGGCTCAGGGGGGTGTACTTGCCCAGGCTTGCACATTTGCAAGTGAAGTAAAGACTACAAAGCGCCCAGCAAGTCATAGAATCATAGAATAGTAGGGTTGGAAGGGGCCTACAAGACCTTAAAGTCCAACCCCCCGCTCAGTGCAGGAATCCAAGTTAGGATTCCTGACTTGGATTCCTGTCTCCCCCACTCTCTCTTCCAAAGGAAACCCAAGCTGTCCCCACTGCTTCTCGCCACTCGGGTGGGGTGGGCATGGGCAAGAGGAGAAGGCCTCCTGGGCTTTGTGTCTGGAGGCCAGGCGTTGGGAGGGGAGCCCAGCCTTCCCTGGGCGGGAGAGACGCCGGCCGCCCCCAATGCTCCCGAAGCTCCGTGATCGGGCACCAGAGCGGTGTGGATGCCATACAGTGCGGGAGGGGGGGGCCTCAGGCCCAGGGACCACAGCCGGCCCTCTGGGGCTGCCAGAAGGCCACGCCCCGCTCCCCCGACCACCAGCTGCTTGGCGTTTCCTGGCCTTTGTGCAGTTCCCCTCCCTGTCCAAGACGTGCTTCTCCAAAGGCTGGGTTGCTGGCAGTGGGAGCTCTAAGCTCAAACAGGCTGGTGTTTTTTCTTATTTCTGGCCCTGCCCTTTTGCCTTCAGATCCACCCCCCACTGGAATGCAGCTTAGGGGGCAGCTGAAACCAAACTGCCCCCCTGGGGCCCATGGAGGACGCACTCTCTGTTCCTCAGCGCCGTGGGTACCCTTGTTTTTCCTAGAACTCCCATGGTCCTTCAGCATGTCTTAAGAGTATGACGCAAGAGGAGGGCCTGTGCAGGATCTCTTGGCAGTGAAGACATAACTGATCAGGGACCATGGGTCTCGTTCTTGCCCAAGAATGCAAGAAGTGCGTTCTCCTCAGTCTTTGCAGGAATCCCAGCAACCAGCCCATCGCTAGGTGATGCACTAAAACCTAAAAGTGGGCCTGTGCTCCACCCGTGGACCTTCTGTTCATTCCTGTTTAAGACACAATCCTGATTCCTTTTCTAGAATACTTTTACTGACTGTGTCTTTGGCCAGAAGCCCCAAATCTCATTCCTATTGTGAATCCTGAGGTTTTTTATACACACATCCACCACCACCACTTTTCAGGGCCAAAACAGTCCTCGCTTCCATCTTAACCCCACAAAAAACCTGTGGTCAAAGACAATAAGCTGGTCTTAACATCACGTTCAGAAACATTTCTTTTGTTTGCTACTTGGTCACAGCAGCTTTTTTGAGCATCCACCCTAAAGACACGTCTTGTGTAAGTCTGCTGCTTGCATGCTGTATTTTAAGCACCAGCAGGCCTTAATGATAACAGGGCTATTTATCCAATTCACTAGCGCTGTGATTTGGACCAATGTGGCTACCTGATTTTGATTTCGGATCCTGCCCCTTTCTCCCAATGGCTTGCGATAAACTATGCCCCAGTGCCTCACAGCAGGTGGATGCTTGGAAGTTTGGAATACTGATTTTGAAAATGCATTTTATATTTTGCCGTCATCTGAAAGTTGGCTGGGAAAGTGCTCAGCTCTTGAAAGCCCCCCATTCCAGTGTGAGCGGCATTTAATAAGCGCTATGATCACATGGGCCTGCAGGGGCCAGGAGGGCTCTGTGAAGGGTCCCTTTCGGTAAGCCGGAGGGCTCTTCCTGACCACTGCATGCAGCCTCCTGCTCCCGCCCCTTCCCCGCTCCCTCCCCACAGGTGGGCACGCGCCTCTGGGGGCAGCCTCACTTCGCTCCCTGCGCTCCCCCTGCAGGGAGATGGCGGTTCTTACGTCTTGCTCTCTTAAAACCAGCCCCACACGCCCGCACTTCTGTAGAAGGCCAACTATCAGCAGCCAGCTGCGGGAGGAGGAGAGGGGGGATGTGGCTGGGACCTCTGGTCACCCCGCGCCAGCCCCTTTTCAAGCTGGCGGTAATGACCTGCATTGTGACAGTGTTGTGAACACTTCCTGAGAGTATCCTCATGGGAGTAGTTGCAGAGCAAGAGGCAGGTGCCTTTGGCGGCTGATTCTCCTGGTGGGCCGCTAAGCTGCTGCATTTTCTTTCAGAAGCGGATCAGCCAGGCATTGGGAAGAGGAGTGAGAGACATTTTAATACTTGTTGACTTCGACAGGTCCAACATGTCTCACACACCTTGCTGCTAAACTATGTATCCAGAGTTTGGTGTTGTGTGATTTGTGCATGGCATACTTAACTTGAACTGTATTTTGTGGCACTGAGTTCCACAGGCAAACTGTTTCCCCAGCATTGAAATTCCATGGAACATTTCAGGGTAGGGTGGAGAAGCAGGGTTACATTCAGGTGGGCCCTGCAATAACCTGCATTGATCCCCCATCCCACTTTAAAGACTATTGTTGATCCTGGCACTTACAGAAGGATAATGTCAGATGATAAACTCAGCTGCATTGTAATATTTGATTTTGCTTGGCTTTGAAACACTTCATGCTTATTGGTTTTCAATATAGTGCTTTTAGTTGGGCAGCCAAATGCCATTTAAGTAAAGGTCTAAAAGAGTAGAAAATATTCACATTGGTTTGCTTGGGCATCCCACCCATTCTAAATAAAAACCTTTGCAAACAGGACTACAGCACAGAAGCACAGAGTGATACAGTTTAAAAAACAAAACAAAAAACATAACGAAACCAAAAAAAGAACAAAATAAAAAATACAGCAACATATTCTAAATCAGTTTCAAATATTACAATATTCAAGAAAGAAAGAAAGAAAGAAAAGAAAGAAAGAAAGAAGAGAAAAAAATAGGTTCCACATACACTTCAGTAAAAGCAGACCAAATATCCACATATAAGTCCATCTGCAACTTATGCCTATGTACCACTCTTTCAAATGTTGCTAGTGTTGTTAAGTCTTCAGTCCATTGCATTATAGGTGGTAAGCTTTTATCCTTCCAATATCGTAATATCAGTCTTTTAGCAGCCAAAAAGGTGCAAAAAATCCATTTACGCTGACCATGCGTTACATTCCAAGAAGCAGGTAAGTAATTTAAAAGAACATTTACATCAGTAAATATTAAAGAACTTTCCAATACAAAATTTATCTGTATAATAACTTCCTCCCAAAAGGAGGCAGCCATTGGGTATTTCCAAAACATATGATTAAGAGAAGCATTGACTGCATTACACCTCCAACAATTAGCCCAATTTGACAAGCCTTTATTAAAAAGACATTGTGGCATCCAACAGACCTGAAACAAAAGTTTTTGCTGAATAAGGCGTAACTGAAGATCCATTGAAATGTCTGATACAGATGCCAAGACAGCAATGGACAGCAGTCCATTGATTAAACAAAATAGGACATTCCAATTCTCTGTTCCATTCCTGCTGTAAACCACTTGTATCATATTTATTCATTGATAATAAATGTTCATAAACATGAATTGTAAGTCAATATATCTGATCAGCTTCAATAAATATTTCCAGTAATGAAGGTGACTCCGAAGCAGTAAAAGCAGCAGGTCCGAATCTAGATACCAACAAATGTTTCAGTTGCAAATACCTGCCATTCCACTGTAGCATGCAAATCAAATTGATGTCACAAAGTTGAAAATAACAAAAACTCATCATCAACCCCCACTAATTGATCCAGGGTAAAGATCATTTTATCTGTCCAGGTCTGCCATACAAACATTTTCTTACCAATTCTTAAATCTGGATTTCCCCATAAAGTCAGTTCAGTATGTGAAAATGGTTCAAACTGTAATTGACGTGACATTATACGCCAAGCTTCTCTAACTGCCAAAATTGTGGGAGGAGCTCTGTCTACCTTGATATGCTGAGAACCTAATGCCATCCATTTATAGAGAGACTCCAGACAAGAAGA
Organism: Heloderma suspectum; assembly: GCF_057233095.1. NCBI lineage: Eukaryota > Metazoa > Chordata > Lepidosauria > Squamata > Helodermatidae > Heloderma > Heloderma suspectum. The sequence goes on along the minus strand of NC_139469.1, from coordinate 36,999,577 downwards.
TTCCAACACTGACCAAGGTGGAAAATCAAATCTAGGTGGAAAAGACCAAAATTTAGTAGAGCTGAGCAAATACATAGGACATAGATGGTACATAGCTAGATCTGGAAAACCAAACCCTTCTTCATTAATTGGAAGTTGCATGCTTTTTAAAGATATTCTTGGTGGAGAGGAACCCCAGAAGAATTTACAAAATAAGGCATTAAGGTTTTGGAAATATTTGCCAGGTATAAGTATAGGGATCCCACGTATAACATAAATAATTCGAGGTATGGTATTCATCTTAAGTGTATTCACCTTACCCCATAAACTCAACTTTAAAGATGCCCATCTATCTGTATCTTGTGAAATATAATTAATCAACTTGTTTAAATTTAACCTAACCATTTGAGATATATCTCTAGGAATAATCCCAAGTAAGTAGTAGACTCTGGGTGCTGTTGAAATTTCCAGTTGGCTGATACACTAGAGTATACCCTATCTCCAATCAGCATTATTTCCAACTTTGACCAATTAACTGAATAGCCAGACAATTCACCAAAGGTATTAATCAGTTTCATCAAAGCTGGAACCAACGACTGAAGTCTCAAGGTAAACAGCAAAAGATCATCAGCATAAAGGCTAATTTTAAATTCTAAACCAAAATGAACAAATCCATGAATACTATTATTTTGTCTAATAGCACATGCCAGGGGTTCCAAATTGAATATCAATGGGGAAAGTGGGCAACCTTGTCTGCTACCCGGCCCAAGTAAAAAAAAAGAGCTGAGAATAAACCATTAGTCATTACTCTCGCTCTAGGAACTGAGTACAAAATTTTAACCCATTTCAAAAATTCTATAGGAAAACCAAAATTAGTGTAATAAACATAAATTTCCAATAAATTTTGTCAAAGGCCTTTTCTGCATCCAAGGAAATGATGGCCACCTGGTCAGTTCTTTCAGAGTTTAAAGCAACTAAGCGAGCAATCCTATGGCCGCTAGACAGTGGCTAGATGGCCATAGGATATCGTGTCATTCGGGAACTAGCCTCCCCCACTTCCATGCTGCCTCCGAGGCAGCACGGAACAGCCCCATCCTCCACGCTCGCAAGAGAAGCGCAGAGCGGCCAAAAAGGGGCGGGGCTGGGGGCGTTCCAGGGCGGGGAGGGCGGAAATGCCTGTACGACACATCCAATGGGTCATACAGCAGCCTCCTTTCCTGCTCCGTCCTCCTGTAAGCGGTTGTCTAGCCGAAAATGCAGGGCAGGAGAAGTGCAGAGGGAACAATCCCCTGCCCTGCTTTGGATAGGCGGTCGCCTCCGAGTTTGGAGGCTGCTGCCTATCTGAATAGGATTGCACCCTAAATCAACAACTAAACTAAGATTATCAGCCCCCTGTCTATTTTTAATAAATCCCACCTGGTCTGGTCTAACCAATACAGTCATGACATGTTGTAATCTATCAGCCAAGATTGCTGTTAATATTTTGATATCTACGTTCATTAATGATATAGGTCGATAGTTAGCACAATAGGTATGATCCTTTCCTGGCTTAGGAATCACAGTAATATAAGCATCATTTAATGATGAGGAAAGGGAGCCAGCTTTGAAAATATGGTTATAGAGACAATACAACTTTGAGGCTAAAAAACTAGAGAATGTTTTATACCATTCAATTGGAAATCCATTCGGTCCCAGTATTCATTTTCATTATTGCACTCATAATTTCCTCTAAACACAGAGGAGCTAAAAGGAGCTGTTGTTGTGAAGAGTCTAAATGTGGAAGATTAATCTGAGGGGGGAAAAGCATCCATATCTTGCTCTGATATCTTATTACCGGTACTATACAGATCAGAATAAAACTTTTAAAATTGTGAATTTATATCTGTAGGAGAAGTATATATTTTGCCACACTCGTCTTTAATAGCTGAAATGACACTCTGAAGTTGATGCTGTTTAAGATGATGTGCAAGGATCTTACTAGGACGTTCACCACTTTCCCAATATTTCTGTCGTAAACAGGTCAGAGCAAATTCCGCCTGTTGTGAAATGATGTTATTCAACGCATGCTTAGTATTCTGTAGCTCTTGATAAAGTTGTGCTATGGGGGAAGTGGCAAACTGAGTTATGAGAGATTTCAGCTTCTTATTTAAATGTGCCTGTTGAGTTCTTTTAAGCTTCTTTTGATAAGAAGCATAAGAGATAATTCGGCCCCTTATAAAAGCTTTACTAGCCTCCCATTCAATGGCGCATGAACCTGCTGTACCCTCATTAGTATTGAAATACTCTGTTAGTTCAGCTAACATCTGGGTTTTAAACGTCTCATCCTTAAGAAGAGAAACATTAAGATGCCAAAGACCGGGGGCCCTAGGAGTATCAGAAAATTGCGGTTCCAAACATACTGGGGTATGATCTGGAGGGTTTGGGCATTGGGGACACCGTATTGTGGTGGTTCCGGTTCTTCCTCTCTGGCAGGTACCAGAGGGTAGCACTGGGAGAGGAGGTTTCGGACCCGTGGCCACTTACTTGTGGGGTGCCACAGGGTTCCATCCTCTCCCCGATGCTATTTAACATCTATGTGAAGCCGCTGGGGGCTATCATCAGGAGGTTTGGGGTGCAGTGTCATCAATATGCGGATGACACGCAGCTCTACCTCTCGTTTAAATCTTCACCAAGGTTGGCCGTAGAATCCCTGTCCAAATGTCTGGAGACGGTGAGTGGCTGGATGGGGAGGAATAGGCTGAAGCTGAACCCTGACAAGACGGAGGTACTTTTGGTGGGAGACAAGAGGAGGCTGGGGGATGCTGACCTGGTGTTGAATGGGGTATGGCTACCCTTGAAAGACCAGGTCTGCAGCCTGGGGGTCATTTTGGACTCCCAGCTGTCCATGGAGGCTCAGGTGTCAGCTGTGAGCCGGACAGCGCTGTATCAACTCCATCTGATACGGCGGCTGCGCCCCTTCCTTCCCGACCATCTGCTCCCATCGGTAGTACATGCCCTGGTCTCCTCTCGTTTAGACTACTGTAATGCGCTCTACGTGGGGTTACCCTTGAAGACGGTTCGGAAACTGCAGCTGGTACAGAACGCGGTGGCTTGCCTGATTAAAGGCAGCCGCCGGCGAGATCACATCACTCCAGTGCTGAAGGAGTTGCACTGGTTACCAGTTGTTTTCCGGGCCAAATTCAAGGTGTTGGTTTTGACCTTTAAAACCCTATATGGTTCCGGCCCAGCCTATCTTAAGGAGCGCCTCCAGCAGCACCAGACAGGCCGCTTAACAAGATCAGCCTCGGATGGCCTTCTCTCTGTCCCATCAGCCAGGACAGCTAGACTGGTGGGGACTAGGGAGAGGGCCTTTTCTGTGGTGGCCCCCACTCTGTGGAACTCCCTCCCTAGAGAACTCCGTCATGCCCCCTCTTTAATGAGCTTCCGTCATGCATTAAAAACGTTGTTGTTCAGGCAGGCATTTGGGGTGGGTTAGGGTATTTTAGAAAATGTTTTTATTGTAGAATTTTATTGTTTTAAACTGTTTTTATTGTATGTTGTACATCGCCCAGAGTGGCTGGGTGACCAGCCAGATGGGCGATTAATAAATTTAATAATAAATAAATAACTAAAAATGATCTGACACTACCAATGTGTCAATCTTGCAATCTTTTATTTGACATACTAAAGTTGTAGAAATCAAAAAATAGTCTAAAGCAATTATGGTGAACTGGTGAAATAAAGTATACTCTTTGTCAGCAGGATGTAAAATTCTCCAAGCATCAATTAAACCACATTCCATCATATAAGACTGGACTGCCAATCTCACAGCAGACTGAGTCTTAGGAGAAGATATACTCCTATCTAATGAAGGATCTAAGACCTCACTAAAATCCCCACCCACAATCAAATGATCATAGGTAGTATCAACCAGTTTAGCAAAACAATCATAGCTGGGGAATCAATATTTGGCCCATATACATTTATCATAGCTATTACTTTACCCATATACTTTCCTACCAAGATCAAAAAATGCCCCTCAATATCAAAAATCACCTGTTGAACTGAAATAGAAAGCTGCTTATGAATTATGAATTAAAATCACAGAGTCATGGAGTTGAAAGGGAGCTCGGAGGTCACCTGCCCCAGCCCTCTCCTCTGTTCAAGGCAGGATGCAACCACAGCATCCTTGAGAGACCGCTGTCTAGCCTATGTTTGAATACCTCAAGCCAAGGAGAACACGCCACCTCCTGAGACAGCCTGTCCAGCTGTTATCATTAGGGAGTTTCTCCTAATGTTTAGCCAAAATCGTCATCCCTGCAATTTCTATCGACTGTTTGGGGTCTTTTCCTCTGAAGCAAGTCTGCTCCATCTTCTGCTTAACAGCCTTTCAGATAGTTGAGGACCACTCTCCTGTCTCCCCTTAATCTCTTTTCCAGACTAAATATATCCAGCGCTTTCAGCTTTTCCCCAAAGGTTTCCAGATCCCTTACCACCCTGGTTCCCCTCCTCTGGAGGTACTCTACTTTATCAATCTCCTTCTGAAAATGTGGCACCCAGAACTGGACACAGGACTCTATATGTGGTTTGGCCAGTGCAGAGTATTGTGGAAGGCGTTCTTCTTGCTCTACACATGAGGAGGTGAAGTGAAGACAAGCATGCTAGCTCTGCCCACCTCCTTTGCCATTCTCATTGCCCTCTAGATATGGAGAGTGGTTGTCTGCAGGGGAGAGCCCCCCTATCCATGGAGGCTGACCCGCCTCCCAGCTGAGCAGAGCAGAGCAGAGCAAGCTGCTCCAGCTGGTCCAGGGACTACAGAAGCAGGCAAGCTCCCAGAGAGCGAGCGAACAGAGCGAGCGAACAGGGGGAGCAAACAGGAGTTGGCCAGGGGAGTTGCAGTGGTTGAAGAGACAAAGGAGACAAAGGAGACAGAGGCTAAGAGGTAAGTGGGTTGCAGGAAGCCCAGGGCGCTGCCCTTTATCCTTCTGACTGGCTGTGAGCTCACCAGGAGCTTCTGAGAGCTCCAACTGAATTGGAGGGGTGTGGCCTGAGTACTCCCAGCAGCTGACTGGGCGGGAAGCTTCAGTCTGTTTCCCGCCTCCCAGCTGAGCAGAGCAGAGCAGAGCAAGCTGCTCCAGCTGGTCCAGGGACTACAGAAGCAGGCAAGCTCCCAGAGAGCGAGCGACCAGAGCGAGCGAACAGGGGGAGCAAACAGGAGTTGGCCAGGGGAGTTCGGCAGGGGAGGTCAAGGGGGAGGCCCCTAACACCTAATTTTAAAACCCCTAATTTTATTTTATTTTATTTTTTTTTACTAACTTTTTTTCATTTATTTGTCTTGTAACACACACTTCCACACCAGTGGGACTCTGCTTTTAACCTCTACTGAGTAGAGGAGCAGGCACAGGCTAGTCTAGAACAATCACAAAGCTAGACACAAAAAGGGAAAAGAGGCTATGGAAGGACAAGACTCTCCAGTGGTGGTGACCTGCAAGGTGTGTGCAATGTTTGTTTTCTTGCCTGAGAACAACATGGCCTATACCTGCAACAAGTGCAAGTTGATCACGCTGCTGGAGGAAAAAGTAAGTGGACTGGAGCGGCGACTGTCAACCCTCCGGGGAATAAGAGAACACGAAGAGTTCTTGGACAGAATGGGGGAACTACAGCAGCAAAGGGCAGACCACAAGCTTGAAGAGCAACAGCAAGATGAGGCAGTGGGAAATGCTGAGGTGAAGAAAAATGGAGTAGAGGATACTCCTTGGAAAACGGTGACAGTTAGGAGAAGAAGAACTAGACGACACTCTGCACCAGTGGAAGCGGTGGAGCTGTGGAACCGATTCCAGGTACTTGCAGATGAGACTGGAGGACAGCCTGCAGAGGAAGAATCACAGGGGAACCTGCATGAGAGTGAGCAAGAGGCTAAAGGTCAGTCAAACAGAGGCGATGAAACCCAGGCCTACAAGAAGAAGAAGAGAAGAGTGGTAGTAGTGGGAGACTCCTTGCTGTGTGGGATCGAGACCCAAGTATGTCGCGAAGACCCGTGGACTCGCCAGGTATGTTGTCTCCCGGGAGGACAGATTAGAGACGTGACTGAAAGGTTGCCTGCACTCATAAAGCCCACTGACAGGTATCCCTTTCTTCTCATCCATGTGGGAACAAATGATACCGCCAAGCGGAGCTACGAAGAGATCACGTCAGACTTTGAAGCTTTGGGAAGGAAACTCAAGAACTTTGGGGCCCAGATAGTTTTCTCATCCATCCTTCCAGTAGTTAGAAGAGGGATAGAAAGGGAACGAAAAATACTCCGGGTGAATGACTGGCTACGAAGGTGGTGCCGACGAGAGAGATTTGGATTCTGGGACCACGGGCTATACTTCCTGGAAGATGGGCTGTTGGCTAGGGATGGGTTGCACCTCACAAAGGCTGGGAAGAATGTGTTTGGCCACAGCATGAAGAACTTCATCAGGAGGGCTTTAAACTGAATCCTACGGGGAAGGGAGATGTAATGTTGGGGGTAACAATGGACGTAGGCGCATGCACTGCAATGGAGAGAACAGCTCTGATAGCGCCCAATAATAGTCTTCAGACACAGGTAGGAAGAAAGCCAGACTATGAAGCACATGCTCTTCGATGTCTATATACTAATGCCCAGAGTATGGGAAACAAACAGAACGAACTTGAACTCTTAATACAGGAGGGAAATTATGACTTGATAGGTATAACTGAGACTTGGTGGGATGACTCTCATGACTGGAATACAGCAGTTGAAGGATATAACTTGTTCAAAAAGAACAGGAGGAACAGAAAGGGAGGCGGGGTTGCACTGTATGTGAAAAATACATATCTCTGCACAGAAATACAGGAGGAGGAGCTTGGTAGCCCCATCGAGAGCATCTGGGTTGAAATAAATGGAGCAAAGAATAAAAGGAACCTGGTGGTCGGAGTCTACTACCGGCCACCCAATCAAGGAGAAGACAAGGATGAAACTTTTGAAAAGCAAATAGCCAATGTTTTAAGGAAGCATGATGTAGTAGTAATGGGGGACTTCAATTTCCCCGATATTTGTTGGGAGACAAATTCTGCAAAACATGGCCCCTCCAGGAAATTCCTGACTTGTGTGGTGGATAACTTCCTCCTACAGAAAGTAGAGGAAGGAACTAGAGGATCGGCTATCCTTGACTTGATCCTAACCAACAGAGATGACTTAGTGGATAAAGTAGCAGTTACAGGAACTCTGGGGGAAAGCGACCATGTTGTACTTGAGTTCTTGGTTCTAAGGGAAGCAAAAGCCGAGTGTACTCAAACGCGTACCCTGGATTTTAGGAAAGCTGATTTTAATAAACTCAGAACAATGATCAGTAAGGTCCCATGGCAAGCAATGCTAGCGAGAAAAGGAGTCCAAGATGGGTGGGAACTTTTAAAAAAGGAAATTCTCAATGCACAATCACAAACAATTCCAACAAGAAGAAAAGGTGGAAGACAACAGAAGAAGCCAATGTGGCTTCACAAAAAGCTTAGGGATGACCTGAAAACAAAAAAGGACACATATAGGAAGTGGAAAGAAGGCCAAGTAACAAAGGAAGAGTACAGGCAGGTAGCACAGAATTGCAGGGATGGCGTCAGGAAGGCTAAAGCGGAGAACGAGGTGAGGTTAGCGAGGGATGCTAAAAACAACAAAAAGGCTTTCTTCAGCTATGTGCATAGTAAAAGGCAGAGGAAAGAAATGGTTGTTCAGCTATTAAATAAGGATGGCAAAATGATAACAGAGGACAAAGAAAAGGCAGAGGTGCTCAATTCCTACTTTGGCTCAGTCTTCTCCCAAAAGAGGGTCTATGACCCCCCTGGCAAAGGCGAAGTACAGGCTGAAGGGGCAGGATTGCAGCTTGAGATCAACAGGCATATGGTCAAGGAACACCTCATTACTTTGAATGAGTTCAAATCTCCAGGGCCAGATGAACTGCATCCTAGAGTCATAAAGGAACTGGCAGAAGAACTCTCAGAACCGCTGTCTATTCTCTTTGAGAAATCATGGAGGACCGGGGAAGTGCCAGATGACTGGAGGAGGGCTAACGTTGTCCCTATCTTCAAAAAGGGTAAAAAGGAGGAACCTGGGAACTACAGACCAGTCAGTCTGACATCAATCCCTGGGAAAATTCTGGAGCAGATCATAAAGCAATCCATCTGGAAGCACCTTGACAACAATGCCGTGATTACTCGAAGCCAACATGGATTTGTCAAAAACAAGTCCTGCCAGACAAATCTGATCTCATTTTTTGATCAAGTCACCTCCCTTGTAGACCGTGGGAATGCTGTAGACATCATATACCTCGACTTCAGCAAAGCTTTCGACAAAGTGCCCCATGATATCCTGATGAGCAAACTAGCTCGAAGTGGGCTAGATGAAACAACGATCCGGTGGATCCACAGTTGGCTACAGAATCGGACTCAAAGAGTGCTTATCAATGGGACCTTCTCAAGCTGGGGAGAGGTAACGAGTGGGGTACCGCAGGGCTCAGTCCTGGGCCCAGTGCTCTTCCACATTTTTATGAATGACTTGGAGGAGGAGGTGCAGGGAATGCTGATCAGATTTGCAGATGACACCAAATTGGGAGGGATAGCTAATACTTTGGAAGACAGAAACAAAATTCAAAGTGATCTGGATAGACTGGAGTGCTGGGCAGAAAAGAACAGAATGGCATTTAATAGGGACAAATGCCAAGTTCTGCACCTAGGAAAAAGAAACCAAATGCACAGTTACAAGATGGGGGATACGTGGCTCAACCACACTACGAGCAAGAAGGATCTTGGAATTGTCGTCGATCACAAGCTGAATATGAGCCAACAATGTGATGTGGCTGCAAAAAAGGCAAATGCTATTTTGGGCTGCATTCATAGAAGCATCGCTTCCAAATCCCGGGAAGTACTAGTTCCCCTCTACTCAGCACTGGTTAGGCCTCATCTGGAGTACTGTGTCCAGTTCTGGGCACCACACTTTAAGAAGGATGCAGACAAGCTGGAGAGGGTTCAAAGGAGGGCAACCAAGATGATCAGGGGACTGGAAACAAAGCCCTATGAAGAGAGACTGAAAGAACTGGGCATGTTTAGCCTTGAGAAGAGAAGACTGAGGGGAGATATGATAGCACTCTTCAAGTACTTGAAAGGTTGTCACAGAGAAGAAGGCCAGGATCTCTTCTTGATCATCCCAGAGTGCAGGACACGGAATAATGGGCTCAAGTTACAGGAAGCCAGATTCCGACTGAACATCAGGAAAATCTCCTGAGTGTCAGAGCAATACGGCAATGGAACCAATTACCTGGGGAGGTGGTGGGCTCTCCCACACTGGAGGCCTTCAAGACGAGGCTGGACAGCCATTTGTCAGGGATGCTCTGACTTGGATTCCTGCATTGAGCAGGGGGTTGGACTTGATGGCCTTGTAGGCCCCTTCCAACCCTACTATTCTATGATTCTATGATTCTATGACCTCATGGTTTTAGAATCCTGATTTTCCAGGATTCTAGAGTTCCATCCCTCCCTTCCATCATTCTGCAGCCACCTGACATTGATATAAGGCTGCCTGGTTGTAAGGGTAATAATTTCAGCATCACTTTGGGGAACATGTAGATTTTTATGGCTATATTCGAGAAAGATGGCCTCATCGTCCCAGTTTCCCACCCCTTCCTTCCATAGAAAGCGCAAGAGGCTCCATGCTTGCTTTCCTCTTCTTTTGATGAGAGCTGAGTGGAGTTTCTTTCAACAGGCATAAGCGGGACAGAGAGAGGGGGTGAGATTTCATCCTACGTGCTTACGGTGCAGCCACCATGTTTTGTTCACTCACATTTTACGGAGCACCTGCACAGTATCGTCATGATCATCATCTCATTTTCTTCCTGTGTTTTCCCATGAAGTGGTTTCCATCTCTTTCCATATCCCAGGAAATCTGGCTGACATTGATGGTCCCTCCCCACACCAAAAAAGTGTTTTACTCACCAAAGTGTGTAATGTCTGCTGCAGTTCTGCATGTAGCAAGAGTGGGCAGCACTTTGAACAGCCAGTCTGGAAGCAGCCTACTCTTTGTAACAGCACCGGGAAGAAACTTGCTGCTCTTCTTGTGTATGCTGATTAACACCTGCTTCTGCTGAACAAGGAATAGTTGTTCCTGGCTGAGACACAGCATGACAACTGGGAAACTGAGCTCCCTCGACTCCTCATCAAAGTTCAGATGGAAGCAGAGGACAACGAAGCATATGCATCATGATCTATATAAATGTTTTCAGACTGTGAACAAAGCACAGCGAATGGTGCCCCACAGGCAAGGCAACAGCTCTACCGAAAAGGCGGGATGATCTGAGCATCAGGGGCTTTAGTTTCTCACAGCACTATCCCACCCACCATGGATAATGGGAAGATGGTGACAGCTGCGGCAGGCGCAGGGGCACATGGGCCCTTCTGAGCCTGTGGGCCCTTGGCACTTGCCTGCCCACGCCAACCACTGACACCAGGCCTGCCGGCAAAGATGCTTACTATTAGGCAGAGCTGCTGGGAAGGAAGGCGTTAAGGGTTGCTTCCCTTCCTTGAGCCAGCGTTGGAGGTTAGTGCCAGGCCAGGCTGGGTGTTCTCGGTTAGAGACGTCTCTTTCCCCAGACACCGCTTGGGCTGTTGAAATTGAGAAATTCTCCACCAAGGTGATTTCCATGCAGCAAGGAGGTCCATCATTCAGCTTTCCTCTTGCTAAGTACAGACATTGGCTCTGGACATTGACTCTGCCTCCCCAGTTCAGGCAGAATTGGCTGGTCCAGAAGTTCTAAGTGTAGGACTTCTTATTTTACATTATTTTTCCTTCTCCCCCCACCCACTTGCATTAAAATATTCCTACTCATCTCATGTCACTTCTCCTTCCCTTCTTCTTTAACACATAACTGGTAACCTATTCCCTCTCCCAGCCCCACTAGAGGTGCTGAGTGGGCTGCAGCTGGGATGTTGAAAGAATCCGTCCAGGGGGTGGAGTTCACCAAGCTTTCATCAGCGCGGCCCCCCAGACTCCAGCTCACTTCCCCACGAGCTGGACCAACTTGATCTGCATCGAGTTGGGCCATTTCACGAATTTTCCAGGTCCCCCCTCATAAATAGAAAGTTATGCAAACTGCAGCCACAATTTGTGCAAATTCCACAAATTGCAGTTGCGATTTGTACAAATTACCAAATTCTGTCCAAAAATTGCTCAGATTAAGCACATTCTGGCTGTAATTTGCACAAATTATGCAATTTGCACAATTTTCTATTTACGCAAAGAAGAAAAAGATCAACAAAATTCCCAGTTTGGGGGGAAAACCCATGGCTCAGCTCACAAATGCAAGCTGAGCCAGGTGGGCAGCAGGGATCTGTCAGGCCCAAAAGGGACCAGATTTTCAAACGACGGATATCCCTAGCTGCAGCACTGAAGCCCACCTGAAAGTGGGCTGAGACCTACTGGTGGTCCTTGGCCCACAGTAATAAATGCTGCTCTGAACCAACTGAACTACTAAATAAGACAGGTCTGTCATCCCTCTTCCTGGGGCCATCATTCTGAAGCTGTTGCTAGGCAACATAGGTTCCTACTGAGCATCTGCAGTGACTCACCTTATCACCAACCATAGGTTAAAAGGAAACAAAATGCTGCATTTTTAATAAAAACTACAAACTTGTTATACTACTACTAGGGCAAAACACATAGTAGACATTCCCCTTGACGTAACACACACACACTTTCCCAAAAGATGAAGTACAGAGTCCAACCCTAGCAAAGTACAGTGGAAAAAGTGCTGAGAATACCTGTCAAACTGCTGGAATCACTCATCAAAAGTTAACTCATAACTAAATAAGCCATTTCTTGTCCTGTCTACCTCAAAGTTGGCATGGCCCATTCTCAAACCTAGCTCTCCTACACAGCCAAGTTTCAAAACAATCCGTTGAGCCATTTCTGAGTATAAGCCATAGCATACACCTGATTTCTGATTCAAATGGTGGAATGCAATTCATCTGTCTCACCCTTAACACAGAACTGCAGTGTAACATAGCAGGCTGCAAATGTGCTCCAGCAGAGTGCTGGAGGAGGGATAGCGAAGCCTCTCCAGGCAGGCCACCTTTGCAATCAAGATCACCTCCCCAGTTACTTTCCCACCCACAGGACATGGGGCGCTGGCTGTGCTCGCAAACATGCTCCGCAGAGGAAGGGCTTGTTCCCTCCTCCTGTGGCGCTGTTGCCACCAACTCTGCAGTCATCAGAAACATACTCATGATCAGTTCAAGCCTTGGCGTCGTTGAATGGCACTCAGTAACGCTGCACAGGAAGTCTGCCCCACCCTCTCTGCCCCTGGTCAGTTTCTGTCTGTGCCTGATTCGGATTCCCAGCATCACATTACCTTTCCGCTACATGGTGGTCTTTTTGGTGCCAAGGGAAGACCCTTCTGTTCTCCCAGGCATTTCAGTTTTTGAAGTTTTTAATTGTGTTTCTGTATTTTATATCTTTACGCTGCTGCTGGCTTTTACTTTGGTTTTATATTGTAGTTTTAAGCTTTTTAAAGTTTTATATTATGTTTTATCATGTTGTTGTACTTTACAGTTTTAACCTTTGTGAACTGTCCAGATAGCTTCAGCTACTGGGCGGTACAGAAATGTCGTCGGGAAACAACCAAAGCACCCTCCAGGTTGCACCACAGACGCCTGCGCCTGCTCCTGAATTTGGGCCGGCTGCTTAAGCAATTCAAGGGCCATGCGGTAAGTTCCTTGTTTTAAAGCCGGCAGCGTTGACTCACTTCTTGTAGGCCCAAATCCCAAGCTGTGCATTGAAGAGCGAACAGAACAGAATGGGAAAATGGGCGTAAACCACAAGAACAGCCTGAGGATGACATCTCTCACTCTGGCCCAATGTAACGAAGATGGGGCTGGTCCCCAGTCACTGGATTCAGAATTCCCAGCCCCTCTGTTGGGCTCCGGTTCCAGCAGAATCCCGTCCCTCTCAGGCAGTTGCTCTGACAGCTCAGGTGTGACTGTTTCTCGGATGTGTTTGTTACAGGTAGATGTCATCCTGATGTCACCTGGCCACTCTGTCATCACTGATTCCAACTTCAGAAGGTAAATTCTGAACATAGTCCTTTAGGGCCATCCCCAGCACTCCCAGTTAGGAGGCTGAAGGCATGTCTGATGGACAGGTAACTCTCAAGCCCAAGGAGATGTCCTGCTCCTCAAGAGAAGTGTAATCCAGGGGGAGAAAGGGGAGCTCTCAGTTACTGGAAAGATTATGTCCAGGTCGGCAATTAACAGAGGAGGAACGGAGTCATAGGAAAAGAGAGGGTTACCTTTGAAGGGTATATTTATTGGGGATATTTCCAGAATAAGGGTTACTGCCCCAAATGTGGATTCTGTGAGCATTCCTGGCTTACTGCATCATTTCCATCTAATCATGGTGAATTTGGTTAGTTTGGCTAGCGTGTGAATGAACATTCCGGGCCATTCCATTCTGTTCCGGATGGCTTCTGGGTGTTTAGGGGTTCATAACAGTGTCATATGGGAATGATTTCTGTTCTTAAATAGTTCCCAAGTGTCCCTAACACATCCCACTGTTCGGGGTGCAATTTTTTTCCCATAAAGGGGCTGACCCATTTTATTCTGGTCCCTGTGTTTTTATTTCCACAGGCACAGAGCAATGTTGCCTTTTGCTTGTCCCTGTCAGTGATTTCATTTGACAGAACAGAGTGGCACAATTTCTCTGAATACTGTTGCCAGTGTACTATCTCCAGATTAAATTACTCAGTTTCCACCCTAGGAAGACACATTTAAGATTTTCTCACTCACACTGTTACATTCCTCACTTTTAAAGAAGGCAGTGTTTACTCACTTTATGTTGGTCCAGCTCCCAAGCTATTCACTGAAGAACAAGCAAACCAAAGTGAATGGCAAAATGCAATGAAAGCGAAGCACAAGGGCAGCCCCAGGGCAGAGCCCTTCACTCCAGCCCCAAAGAGCAAAGACTTAAAATTTAACCCTGTTATTGCCCTGTACTACACCATGGTCCTGAGGGTCAAATTGCTGGAGGGTCCCAGAACAGAAGAGACCAGGGGTGACCTGGTTTTGCTTTAATCTGCTCATCTATCTGAACATGAAGAGCCTTCCTGAGACCTCCTTCAGTCGCAGTGCAATTGCTCCCTCAGACCCTCTCCCAGCCAAATCTAGGTTGCAAGCAGAAAACATGAGCTGCATTGTCATGCATGCCAAAGTCTTGCCCCAAGCAAAGACTCAAATGAAACTTCCAAGTCAAGCGGAAACTGGGCAATGCGGATGAGTCTGGTTCTACAGCCTAGAGAACCACAGGAGGTTCTGGGCTAGCAATTGACAGCTCAGAACGTTGCTGGTTCTGTCCTTAATGCTGCTTCTGATCAGCTTCTGCAAATCCCATAAGATCTTACAAGATCTGGACACCTAGTGTCGATACAGGGGAATCAATTTGCGTAAACAACCTCGGTCATGATGTACAATTTAGCCGCACTTCTTCCCTGTCATGGTAATGAGCTTGCAGCTCAGGCTGGGAACTCCTCAACCCAGTAAAACACACCTGTTCTTTCCCCTGGCTAAAGGGCTGAAGGGGAGGGGCTAATGGCCACGCGGAGGGCACGTTCTGCTAAGGGCGAGATGAGCGGGAGACTTCTTACACGGGGAGGGAGAAATTGGGGCTATGAAAATCCAAAGTAATGGAGACATTTAAAACTTCAAATACTCTCTCTGTGTGCGATGGGATGAAGCCTCTCCCTGCAATGAAGTGACCATTAGCTGCCCTGTCAGTCCAGCTCTAATCCAGAGTTGTGATCCTCCGTTACAGATACAACCAAGTGCAATTTTCTCTATTCCATGTATCAAAAACACCCTATATATTAAGAGCCTAGTTTGTCTTTTTTCCCTGCTTTCTCCAGGCTGGCTGCCTCCCTCCCTCTCTCGCTTGCTCTCTCTCAGTTCTCATGTTATATTGCTCTGATGTCTGGTAAGGGCGCCTTGCCCTCAAAAATCCCCATTAAATAACAGAGAAATGAAGAAAGTGAAATGCTATCTAGACAGCCAGAAGCAAAAATATGAAAAGTGTTGCACTTACTGCAGAAAAAAAGCCAGTTTTTCTAGCTTGAATAGATGGTTTGGCATAAGGATGAATTCCGCACTGACGCAGCGAGTGGCCCGCTGGGTTGCCTGGAGGGGCAGCAGGGCTGGTGGACCAGTTGTGCCGCCACACACAGGCACACAGAGTCTTCCCCCCTGTCCCTCCCGCAATCCCGCAGCACTAGATCTGGCTTCTTTCTTACCTGTCTGTCACACAGACCTGGCCACCTGCCTGTCACATCCAGAATTTTGCTTGCTCTGTATGCTGGTGTCATAAGTTTTGGGGTGAGGAGGGGGTTGGACTGGAGAGGGTTAAAGGAGCCAGAACGACTGCAAAAGCTTCTTAATCAACAGCAGGCAAAGTTGCAAGACACGTCCTTTGTTAGGCTACAGGTAGATCACCTAAGAAGTCTAGGGGTGCTTCCAAATGGGGGGCTCCTAGCTCTCCCAATCTAAAGGCATCACACACTGATTTCATCCTTTCCTCCTTAACATCTTTCTTCCTGTTAAAAAAACAGATGGAAAAAGCAGCAGGAAAAACTCAGGAGGGTTACAAGTGGAAGACAATGATGCCTGGAGCCCCCGAAAAACGCTGTGTTTGTAGCAGGGCGATTGCTGGATAAAAGCCTCATCTGGAAGCTGCCTAGGTGTCGGTCAAAGGAGATGACCCATCCTGATTTCACCCCTTCCAGCCACGGGAGGGGGCAATCCGGCTGTGAGTGGAGAATGGTGGACTGCAGTTTGAGTCAGAGTCAGGAAGGGACAGAACGGGGCTGCCCTTGGGGACAGGCGAGCTGAGCACTTGCCCTGGGCAGCAAGCCAAAGCAGGTGCCATGCTGAGCACTGCGTTTGTAGATTTGGTGCTTGTCGGATGTGCTGGCCGCAGTGGCCTCAGCTGAAATAAAGCAGGAAGTGTCTTTAACTGTTTTTTCCCAAGTTTTACAGGTTGTTTCAGGACTAAATACAAAACAGAACTTCTATCAGTTAGCTTTAACGTTTCCAGAGGGATCACCATGTTAGTCTGTTGCAGCAAGAATGACAAAGAGCTTTGTCCATGGATGGACACTAATGCCAGAACAGATGTATTTAAGGTGCCACAACATCCTTCATTGTTTTAGTTTTGAAGTGTGCTCCTTTTTCAACTTTCAGTTTGATGCTATTCATTCAAAGCTTTACTTTGAGGTGGCATCACCAAGCACCAAGCACCACTATAAACAATTTTAAAAGAAAAAAGCTCCACATGGATGGGGCCACATTGCAGGTGTTCACCTTCACCCAGAGCGCAATTCATCCTTGGGCTGTCCAGCCCCGGGGCAAAGACACAGACCAAGAGACAGAGAATGCGCTTGGGTTCCGGAAGCTGACGGCATTTTGGGTGCTGGCTGCCTTTCCCTGGAGATCTGATGAGGAGGAAGTGGACTCTGGCTGTCTGTGGGAGTGATTCCATGTGCCTGTCTCTACAGGAATGCAGATGCTACAAAGCACCGAGAAGCCTCCTGTGACCTCCTTCCGGAGGAAACCACGCCTGGGAGGCACTGCGCCCCGGGACGCCATGCGGTGCAGAGGGGTGGGGTGAGTGTTGCGCTGGTGTTAGCAGTGGGGTTGTGGAGGTGGTGTAGTTCAGTTACAGTGGAGGGAGCAAAACCAACAGCATGGAAGCAAAAACAGAGATTGCGATAAACTCCTTTGCTGATCAGATGCCTCAGAGCCAATTTAGCACCTCTGCACTCCCCAAGAGAGTAAAATATCTGTCAGCCATGACCTGGCAGACACGGCGAGGGCCAACTCACCACATGGGTAAACGCTTCTGCACAACTACCTCCGCGCTCCGGGACCTTCCCCCGTCCCGAGGAGGCAAAGCCAGACTTTGTCCCCCTCGCTCCTCACGCACAGATTTCCAGCCCCTGCGCTCTACTGCCTCCCTTTTGCCTGCCTCCCACGCCATTTATGCAGCAGCCGCTGTGGCCCGGCTCGTCCTTGGCATCCTGCCCCCACCCATTTCAGGAACGCCACGATCATCTTGAGACGGAGTGGCAACGGAAGCAAGCCCAGCACAGTCTCCCCTCCTGCACAATCCCACACAGCGACCTCCTCCTCTTCCTCCACCGCCTGTCTGTGCTTCAGGCCAGGGAGTCCTTGCACTGCAGAGGAGGGGGAGGGAACATAGCGAGTATTCAACTAACAAAAACCCTTTCAGTTGAACATGTTGTGTTAAGGACTTTTCATGCTCACTCAAGCTCTAAATTGCTGGGAAATGGCAGACATGTTATTTAGGCAATATGGATATACCTGTGTGGTCGTTAGATCCAGCTTCACCACCACCTTGGGGCTGGATGGCAGAGTGGTGGACCCAAGTCCCAGGTTTGTCTGTTCTATGGAGTCTCTGCAACTGAAGCTACCATTCCATGTTACAAATACCTAGCTGGCAACCAAGACCATCCACACAGAATGAGAAGAGTGGGAAGGGTTCTTGGAGGTCATCTAGCTCAACCCCCTGCCCACTGCAAAAAAGCATTCCCCTTTATTCCTCCTCTGCATGTCACACACAGAGTTTTGGGTCAGTTTCATAATCCTAAAACAAAAACTCTGCAGACTAGGTTAATATTTCCCCATAGTGCAGAATGAGCTAAAAAGCCGAGTGAGAGAGACAGAGCCTTACTTTTCAGTTCTTTTTTAGTTTATGGCACATGAAGCATCCAAGGTTTGGATTTCATAGCTACTGAATTGCATCATAACTATATGCAAAAATAGTGAAATGTAAGTGATATGTAAGGACTGGGGCAGAGTAGGGCAGAGCAGCTCTCCATAATATTGCAGTGTTCGTTCATGTCATTGTCCACTAAGTAACAAAGCCTTGCCTTTCAAGGCAATGTATATAAAGGACTCTGAAAAATTGCATATACTTTATATAAGTCGTGCATATTTCTCTTCCTAAACACTCATTGTAATGTAATCCTGATCTCCCACATAATATCAGGCTCAGTGGGGGAAGAAAAATAAACTTGAGGAAGGGGTTATAGAAGCGACAAATTCCATGACAAGGTGCGAGAAATGAAACAACAGCATACCAGAATTGGTTTTCTATTCTTAAATGGTGTGCCCGCTCTTTAAAAACAATAAGGGTACTGTTTGTGAGCGTGTTTGTGTGAGTGTGTGTATATTAAATTATTTTCATTACATTTTGGCAGGGCTAGGCTGACAGCTCTCTGGTCAGGCGAACTTGAAATGGAAAATGGAAAAAGAAAGGAATAAATAGGATAATTAATATGAAACCACGCACCGTTTAGAATTATAAGAATTCACATAGAGGCGCCTTAACCCATATTTATTCCAATGAAGGAATACCATGATACATGTATTTTAATATGAACTGGTGATTATTATTTCAGGAAACTTAGCACTACTCTAAAAATGTGCAGGATTCTGAAAGACATTTTATCTCAAAATCTCACTTATAAACACGTGAACTGAGGATAATTTATTAACTCACATATCTTCTGGGGCCTGTAAATTTAGCAGGAGAAATGGCTCACAAGTCAATGCCTCTGCTCGCTCCCTCTCCTGCAGCCAACTGGCTGCGTTGTTGATTTCTTCAACTGCACAGAACGTGCCAGGATGAACTAAGGAACTCTGGGATGTGTAATTCTTCCGAAAGGGGTGACGGCCAGATCCCATTTTGGGGATGCTCTCAGGGCCACATTCCAGGGCTGGACAAGTGGGGGGTGGGGCAAAGTGGGCAGGACTAATATAAAAAAAAATCCAGTCCCCTCCGCCCAATTCAACGGTTAGCAATTTATAGTAGGAAGCATGTCTGCTCGCAAGTCAACAGGCCAAGCCCCTGAAGGGGAAGTCTCGGAAGGCGGTGTGAGCAGACATGCGGCTCATCCCCCCCACCCCGGTGTCTGCAGACTGAGGTGCTGCTGCTGCCCACAAGCACGCTGGATGGCCGCTGCTGGCCAGGCAGGCCCAACCTGCTTGTGCTGCCCGGCCTGCTCAGCGCGAGAGCTGGCTCACCCCTGGGGCAGCCAGGGGGCGCCTCGCCTGTAGCCCTTCTGCCCCCCTCCGTTTCGGAAGAAGCACGGCTGCCTCTGATTGGCTGGCCGGCAGCGTCTGCCGAAACACAGCGTGCCCTTCGGAAATGCTGGTGGCGCTCGCCGCCTTCCCAGTTTCGGCACGCGGGGGCATGCGCACGTGCAGTCGAGGAAACGCCGCTGCCAGACAGCCGTCCCGCTCCGTTCCCAGTCTGCGCAGCGCAGCAGCAGCCCCGCTTGCAGAGCAAGCCGGGAGGAGGAGAGAAGACTGAGGGGGGCGGGAGCCCCACACCCTCCCCAGCTGGACGGTTCCTTGCAGCAGAGGAGGTTCCGGAGGGGGCTCCGGGGGACTTCCTGGCTGGGACTGCTCCTCCCCAGCCTCTACTGAAGAGACGCGGGGAAGGAGGAGAGGGCCGAGAAGAGCCTCCTGTTCATTTCTTTTATTTTTATTTACTATTACATTTCTATACCGGCCAATAGCCAGAGCTCTCTGGGCAGTTTACAAAGATTAAAAACATTAAAAATACAATATATAGAGATTAAAAACCATTTACATAAAAAACGCATAGACAGTATGCGCAAAAGAAACATATATCTAAAACAACTTCAAACAAACAATCTCAAAAGCAAAGAACCATAACCATAAGACATTCCAGGATCGATTAAACACTTATCATGTACTGTCGAATGCCTGGGAGAAGAGAACGGTCTTAACCTGGCACCGAAAAGACAACAACGTTGGCGCCAGGTGGGCCTCGTTGGGGAGATCATTCCATCATTTGGGGGCCACCACCGAAAAGGCCCTCTCCCTTGTCACCGTCTTCCGAGCTTCCCTTGATGTAGGCAGCCGGAGGAGGGCCTTAGATGTTGAGCGTAGTGTACGGGTAGGTTCGTGTCGAGAGAGGCACTCCATCAGGTATTGTGGTCCCAAGCCATGTAAGGCTTTATGTTAAAACCAGCACCTTGAATCGGGCTCGGAAACATGCAGGCAGCCAGTGCAGGTAGGCCAGAGTTGGTCTTATATGTTTGGACCTTCTGGCCCCCGCTAGCAATCTGGCCGCCGCACTTTGCAAAAGCAGCAGTTTCTGAACCGTCTTCAAAGGCAGCCCCATGTAGAGCGCATTGCAGTAATTTAACTTGGAGATTACCAGAGCATAGAGCATATCCCTGTCCAGATAGGGGCGTAGCTGGGCCACCAGCCGAAGTTGGTAGAAGGCACTCCGTGCCACTGAAGCCACCTGAGCCTCAAGGGACAAAGATGGTTCCAGGAGGACCCCCAAGCTACGGACCTGCTCCTTCAGGAGTGCAGCCCATCCAGAACAGGTCGAGCACCCTCCATCCACTCAGCAGGACCACCCACCAACAGCATCTCAGGCTTGTCTGGATTGAGCTTCAGTTTATTAGGCCTCATCCAGTCCATTGTCGCGGCCAGGCACTGATTCAGCACTTCCACAGCCTCACCTGAAAGAAGATGAAAAGGAGAAATGCAGCCACGTGTCATCAGCATACTGAGGGCAACGCCCCCCAAACTCCGGATGACCGCACTCAACGGTTTCATGTAGGTGCTAAATAGCATGGGGGACAGTACTGACCGCTGTGGCACTCCATCCTGGAGAATCCACGGGGCCGAGAAGTGTTCCCAAGCATCACCTTCTGGAGCCGGCCCTCCAAGCAGGAGCGAAAGACCGCAATGCAGATCTTCCCCCTCCCAGCTCAGACAATCGTCCCAGAAGGATACCATGCTCGATGGTATCGAAAGCCACTGAGAGGTCAAGGAGAATCAACAAGGTCACTCCCCCGTCTCTCTCGCAACATAGGTCATCATACAGGGTGACCAAGGCTGTTTCCCTGCCAAAACCTGGCCTGAACCCCGACTAAAATGGATCTAGATAATCGGTCTCATCCAAGAGTGTCTGGAGCTGGTTGGCAACCACCCACTCAAGAACCTTGCCCAGGAAAGGAACATTTGCCACTGGCCTAATATTACTAAGATTTTCTGGGTCCAGGGAGGGTTTCTTCAGGAGTGGTCTCACCAGCAGCTCTTTCAGGTTACCCGGGACCACTCCCTCTTCAAGGAGGCACTGCTCTTCTCCCTGTCCCAGCCAGCTGTTTCTTCCCTGCCAGATTTTATAAGCCAAGAGGGGCAAGGATCCAGTACCGAAGTGGTTGCACGAACTTGTCCAAGCACCTTGTCCATGCCCTCGAGCTGCACCAACTGAAACTCATCCAGGATGACAGGACAACGCTGCACTCTGGACACCTCATCAGATTCACCTGCTACAACACTGGAGTCTAAGTCCCGGCGGATGCAAGAGATCTCATCCTGGAAGTGCCTCGCAAATGCATTACAGCGGGCCTCAGAGGGGTCTGCAGCGTCCTTGGGCCTGGCATGTAATAGCCCCCCGACAGCTCTGAACAGCTCCGCTGGGCGGCAGACAGAAGATTTGATAGAGGCAGCAAGATGATGTTTTTTTGCCGCCCTCACTACCCCGAATATACTCTACCATGGGCACATACCAGCATTCAATTGCATCCACTAGTTCTTCTCCATCCGTACTCAAGCTGTCTCCTGTTTTTTTCATCACCCTCGGCTCCGGGGTATACCAGGGAGCAGTACGAGCTTTACTCAGGAGAGGCCGCTCAGGAGCAATCATGTCAACCGCACAGGTCATTTCTGCATTCCACAGATCAACCGGGGTTTCTACAGGAGAGCCCGCCATATCAGCTGGGAAATTCCCTAGTCCTCTGGAAACCATGCGGCTCCATTAGCCTTCGGGGCAGAACATGTTAATAGGTCCCCCACCCTTGCGGAGGGGAAAAGCTGCTGTAAGTCTAAACCTTAGCAGGTAATGATCTGACCATGACAAGGGGACTGATGCAAAGTCCTCCACCTTCAGACCACCATCTCCATGTCCAGTTGCGAAAACCAAGTCTAGAGTATGCCCCGCTACTTGTGTCGGGCTGATGACATGTTGAGACAGTCCCATGGTCGTCATGGAGGCCATGAAATCCTGAGCTGCTCCAGACAAGGTGCCCTCAGTGCAAATGTTGACATCCTCCAGAACCAACAGTCTGGGGGATCGCAACAGCACATCAGAGACCACCTCCGTCAGCTCAGCTAGGGAATCTGTTGAGCAGTGGGGTGGGCAGTACACCGACAGAGTCCCCAATCTGTTCCGCTGGCCCAACACAAGGTGCAAACACTCCAGACCAGTGGTCACGTGGACAGGGAGCCTGCAGAGGGAGATGGAACTCCGATAGACCACAGCAAGCCTCCCTCCCCAGCCCTCAGGTCTTCCCTGATGCTGGACCAAGCACCCCGGTGGGCAGAGCTGGGAGAGACTAACTCCTCCATGCTCACCCACCGAGGTCTCAGCTATGCATGCCAGATCGGCCGCCCCATCCACTATTAAGTCATGGATGAGGGAGGCCTTACTTTGAACTGATCTGGCATTGAAGAGCAACATCCGGAGACCTGAGGGCAGGCTGATGGGGCAGCCACCATGCCTGCGGTTGGGGGGAGGGCCAGAACATGGCACATGCTCACTGTCTGGGCCGTCTTCCCCTAGCCTGGCTAGCCCTCCTCCCAACACCGTATCTCCCTTGGCCCATAACCACGCTAATTGGGGCCCCCTCAAGTGCCCCAACTTGGCCATGTGCCCTCTCACCCAGGCACAGAACAGGATCCCAGCAAAACAGACATGAAACAACACAGAAACAACAGCAACCAACACCCGCACGTAGACGCCGCAAGAGCCAGTCAACCCAGTGTTAGGGGGCGGCCCTTGCCCTTGCGGCTCGCCCGGAGCGTCTCCCCCCAAAGGGGCAGCCCGCCTTCAGCAGCACTGCTGCCGGGGCGCTGCCACCCTGCGTCAGAGCTGGACGGATAGGAGTCTTCCAGGGAGCTCGGGCCCAGCCAGCGCGCGTCGGCCGCAATCAGCCCGGGGGAGTTTTTCTATCGCTCCTCGGCTCCAGCCAGGGGTGGCTTCCCACTGGCAGCTACACAGTCCCAGGCAGGCCAGTAAGGTGGTAGGTTGGCCCACCTGCCTCTGCTGGAGGCCCCAGCTGCCTCCCCCTGCTTGGTCCAGACTCCTGTTCACTGCTCGGTTGCTTGTTCTCACCCAGTCAGCTTCTTTTCCTTCAAAATAAAAAGCATCGGTGTTAAGCACCCTTGTTCAAATACATGTTTAGACATTAAAGCCATTTATAGTTAGGCCCTGACTCAAATGCAGGCCCCTGCTCTTGGCCAGGGGGGCTCCATCCAGTGCTGCTGCCCACAGGATGGCATCTCCACAGACAGAGGCCGGATGTGCGCCTCAGTGGAACTGGATTTGACTCATTTCCTGTTTCTGGTGAGAGATTCGGGGAAGTCCACCTCCTGCCTGTTCTGGGCGTTTTGTGGCCTGAAGTGGGGCTGACTGCTGCCCTGTGCCCTGGAAGGGCCGGTGCCTTAAGCGGTCCTGCTGCGGGGCGCCTGTTCTCGCCTTCACCTACCCCGCCCCCCCACTCGCCCATGAGGCTGCCGGAAGCAGGGCGTTGCGCCCTCCTGCGCGATGCAGGGCAGCCCTCGCCTGCTCCGCCACAGGGCCCCGCTGCACGCGCAGGTCCCAGCAAGAAGCCTGTGGGCCACGGCTCCGGTCCCTGTCCCAGACACACGACTGCAGGCTGCGCTCTGCTCCCAAAGGGAGCTCACCGAATGAAGATATCCAGGGTGCGTTTAAATAGACCATATGCATCATTGCACAGACAACGCTTTGTCTCCATTCTGCTGCTGCTCTTGATGCTCACTGAGAGGCAGAGGGAAATATTCATCTGCCAACAAAACAGGAGCATTTAATTACAGCTACTGGTGTTTGGAGGATGTGATTCGGGAACATTTGCCAGAGGAGCACAAGAAGCAGGAAGCCAACTGTGAGAGACAGAACCTCCTGTTTTCATGCCTGAGATGTTTACTGCTTGCTACACTCAGGCACTTGGAAGCTATAATTTAAGATTTAACTGGAGAACCATTAACTATGAATCAGACTGAGGATGTCTGTTCCGTTTGCAGGGCCTTGATTCTACACTGCCCCTTCTGTTCCCCACGTCTCCTGCTCCTTGCAAGTAAACTTGATGTAACCTGAACCATTGCCCAGGGAGTCCTCGTCAGCATTGATCCTGGATATAAGTTAATAACAAGCATTAAGACTTGTCGTGACTGGGGATCAGGGAAAGGGGAGGTTGGCATTTTGAAGAAGATCAAGCACTGCCATGCCTCTGGGAGGGGAGGGGGACTGGGAAGGAGAGGGGAATGGTGCCCTAGGGTTGGAACTTTGGATCTGGTTGGAACTTTGGATCCAGCAGGGGCCTCCTCGTGTTATTTTAACAGGACCTAATTTATTCCCATGTCAATTTGTTGCAACAGAAACTCCTGCAGCACCCGAGACTTCCACAGTCAGGAAACACATTTCCTCTTGTTTGAACCATGAAATATGTTTGTCAAGGAAGGAGGGAAGTAGGATCCCAGCTGCCAGGACTGGCCCCAACCTCCCTGCGAGGGAGGACCGCCCAGGACCCCAGAGTATGGGAAACAAACAGAACGAACTTGAACTCTTAATACAAGAGGGAAATTATGACTTGATAGGTATAACTGAGACTTGGTGGGATGACTCTCATGACTGGAATACAGCAATTGAAGGATATAACTTGTTCAAAAAGAACAGGAGGAACAGAAAGGGAGGTGGGGTTGCAGTATATGTGAAAAATACATATCTCGGCATAGAAATACAGGAGGATGAGCTTGGTAGCCCCATCGAGAGCATCTGGATCAAAATAAATGGAGCAAAGAATAAAAGGAACCTGGTGGTCGGAGTCTACTACCGGCCACCCAATCAAGGAGAAGATGAGGATGAAACTTTTGAAAAGCAAATAGCCAATGTTTTAAGGAAGCATGATGTAGTAGTAATGGGGGACTTCAGCTTCCCTGATATTTGTTGGGAGACAAATTTTGCAAAACATGGCCCCTCCAGGAAATTCCAGACTTTTGTGGCAGATAACTTCCTCCTACAGAAAGCAGAGAAAGGAACTAGAGGATCGGCTATCCTTGACTTGATCCTAACCAACAGAGATGACTTAGTGGATAAAGTAGCAGTTACAGGAACTCTGGGGGAAAGCGACCATGTTGTACTTGAGTTCTTGGTTCTAAGGGAAGCAAAAGCTGAGTGTAGCCAGATGTGTACCCTGGATTTTAGGAAAGCTGATTTTAATAGACTCAGAACAATGATCAGTAAGGTCCTATGGCAAGCGACTCTAACAAGAAAAGGAGTCCAAGATGGGTGGGAGCTTTTAAAAAGGAAATTCTCAAGGCACAATTACAAACAGAATAGAAGCATAGCTTCCAAATCCCGGGAAGTACTAGTTCCCCACTACTCAGCACTGGTTAGGCCTCATCTGGAGTACTGTGTCCAGTTCTGGGCACCACACTTTAAGAAGGATGCAGACAAACTGGAGAGGGTTCAGAGGAGGGCAACAAAGGTGATCAGGGGACTGGAAACAAAGCCCTATGAGGAGAGACGGAAAGAACTGGGCATGTTTAGCCTTGAGAAGAGAAGACTGAGGGGAGATATGATAGCACTCTTCAAGTACTTGAAAGGTTGTCACAAAGAGGAAGGCCAGGATCTCTTCTCGATCATCCCAGAGTGCAGGACACGGAATAATGGGCTCAAGTGACAGGAAGCCAGATTCCGGCTGAACATCAGGAAAAACGTCCTGACTGTTAGAGCAATACGACAATGGAACCCATTCCCTAGGGAGGTGGTGGGCTCTCCCACACTGGAGGCGTTCAAGACGAGGCTGGACAGCCATCTGTCAGGGATGCTCTGACTTGGATTCCTGCATTGAGCAAGGGGTTGGACTCGATGGCCTTGTAGGCCCCTTCCAACCCTACTATTCTATTATTCTATGAAACAATTCCAACAAGAAGAAAAGGTGGAAGACAACAGAAGAAGCCAATGTGTCTTCACAAAAACCTTAGGGATGACTAGGAATGTACGAAAGTCACTTACCTTTTCGCAGCTTGGCTTTGCGGTGGGGGGGAGGCGCTTCGCTTTTCCCCCCGAAGTTCAGGCGAGGGGGGGGAGGCGACCCGCCTCGCCCGGCCGAAATTCAGGCCGGGGGGGGAGGCGCCCCGCCTTGCCCGGCCGAAATTCAGGCCGGGGAGAAGCACCCCATCTCCCCGGCCGTGAAACAAAAAGTAAAAAAAAAAAAAAAGACCCCGTGATAGGCTACGTGACGATTTATGTAGCCTATGATGGCTAGATTTCCAAAGTCAGCCATGATAGGCTACGTAAATCGTCACGTAGCCTATAATGGGTGACTTTGGGAAAAAAAAAAAAAGCACGTACGCAAATGGCGGCGCCCATGGGGTGCCGCCATTTGCGTTCCTTATTTTGGCACGTCTAGTCGACGTAAAGATTTACGTAGACTACGGCGAAAATAAGGGCAACGCAAATAGCGTGCCCTTATTTTCGCCGTAGTCTACGTAAATCTTTACGTAGACTAGACGTGCCAAAATAAGGAACGCAAATGGCGGCACCCCATGGGCGCCGCCATTTGCGTACGCGCTTTTTTAAAAAAAAAATTCAAAGTCACCCGTGATAGGCTACGTGATGATTTACGTAGCCTATCACAGCTGACTTTGGAAATCTAGCCATGATAGGCTACGTAAATCGTTACGTAGCCTATCACGGGTGTGGTGGTTTTTTTTTTACTTTGTTGTTTTTTTTTTGCAATGGCGGCAGTGGCAGCCGGTTGGGAGACCAGCCGCCGCCCCCGCCCGCGACGAACCACCACCGAACCGCCACCGGGACCCGCCGCCGAGAGGGACATTCGCCGAAGGTAAGTCCCGTCCCGGGAGGGGCGGGGGGCCGGCGGAGAATTTCCCAACCAACTTCGAGGGGCTGAATGCATCGGCGCTCGGCCTCCCGAAGATTCGGGGAGAAATTCTCCACCATCCCTAGGGATGACCTGAAAACAAAAAAGGACACATATAGGACGTGGAAAGAAGGCCAAGAAACAAAGGAAGAATACAGGCAGGGAGCACAGAATTGCAGGGATGGCGTCAGGAAGGCTAAAGCTGAGAACGAGCTGAGGTTAGCGAGGGATGCTAACAGCAACAAAAAGGCTTTCTTCAGCTACGTGCATAGTAAAAGGCAGAGGAAAGTAATGGTGGTTCAGCTATTAAATAAGGATGGCAAAATGATAACAGATGACAAAGAAAAGGCCGATTTGCTCAATTCCTACTTTGGCTCAGTCTTCTCCCAAAAGAGGGTCTATGACCCCCCTGGCAAAGGTGAAGTACAGGTTGAAGGGGAAGGATTGCAGCTTGAGATCGATAGGCATATGGTCAAGGAACACCTCATTACTTTGAATGAGTTCAAATCTCCAGGGCCAGATGAACTGCATCCTAGATTCATAAAGGAACTGGCAGAAGAACTCTCAGAACCACTGTCTATTCTCTTTGAGAAATCATGGTGGACGGGGGAAGTGCCCGATGACTAGAGGAGGGCTAATGTTGTCCCTCTCTTCAAAAAGGATAAAAAGGAGGAACCTGGGAACTACAGACCAGTCAGTCTGACATCAATCCCTGGGAACATTCTGGAGCAGATGATAAAGGAATCCATCTGTAAGCACCTTGAAAACAATGCCGTGATTACTCGAAGCCAACATGGATTTGTCAAGAACAAATCCTGCCAGACAAATCTGATCTCATTTTTCAATCAAGTAACCTCCCTTGTGGACCGTGGGAATGCTGTAGTCATCATATACCTCGACTTCAGCAAAGCTTTCGACAAAGTGCCCCATGATATCCTGATGAGCAAATTAGCTCAAAGTGGGCTGGATGAAACAACGATCCGGTGGATCCACAGTTGGCTACAGAATCGGACTCAAAGAGTGCTTATCAATGGGACCTTCTCCAACTGGGGAGAGGTAACGAGTGGGGTACCGCAGGGCTCAGTCCTGGGCCCAGTACTCTTCCACATTTTTATGAATGACTTGGAGGAGGAGGTGCAGGGAATGCTGATCAGATTTGCAGATGACACAAAATTGGGCGGGGTAGCTAATACTTTGGGAGAGAGAAACAGAATTCAAAGTGATCTTTGAAAGCCCCCAGATTACACACAATCCCAGGTGGTGATGGCCGAGGTGGCAGCCTGACCCCATCGTAGGGCAGAATGTGGGCCGTCCCCCTTGACAATGTTCTTACTTCTCTTAAGTAGCATGTTCAGAGGGAAAAACCTGGAACAACACTAACCCTGCACATCTCATTGGCTCCCCCAAGAAGGCAACTCTGTCCTCTTCAACGAAACTTCTTTTAAAGAAAGCCCCGAACAGAGCAAGTCTCCCTTGGCCGCCCATGGGCTGCTATCCCGCGAAGTCGCCGACTCCGTGTGTTTCCTGGGATCCGCGCTGTCCAGGCAGCGGGCGGGGGGATGTTGTTCTGGATGTCCCGTCTCTGTGGTGTTTGCTTGCTGGCTGGTTTGTCTCTGGCCTGCTCTGTTGCTTGGCTGTTCAAACTTGGATCCATCTTCTCGGGGAAGGCAAATGCTTCTGCTTCTGGCTTCCTGATGGTACTCTGGATTCCATCTTGCGGTCTGAGGGATGGACCAATGCCTGGACAGAGCATGCAATATGTGCTCCTGCAATGTTGGTGTGGGCAGAATTGCGGAATGATGGAGTCAGCACTTTGCCTCTGTGGCCAAAGAGGAGGATGGCTAACCCTGGATGGATGCTGAAAGGGGGCCAATGTGCCCGTCTGCCCAGGCAAGGTGGATCAGCTGTCGCCAACATCCAGGTTGGCTACTGCGGGCAGAGAAGGAAGTGAGGGATAAAGAGACAGACACTGGGGAAGTCTGCATGGAAACGGAAGGAGAAGCACTTCTGGTATTATCCGGATTTTCATGGAATCGCTTTTGGTCTGTCCCAAGCATGCAAAGCAATACATGTGGAGCAAACACAACCTTAAAACCCGCCGTTCACAGGTCAAGCGGCACTTTATTCCGCTTGACTGTGCGGTTGGATGGGCAGAGTCCCACTAGTAGACGTGAAAGTCATCCACCCCATCGATGCTGCTCAGCCAGCGGGAGAGGCATGTGCCCCTCCCTGCTTCTCTGCTCAGGGACGTTTGACGGAAGAGAGGAGTACGGTCGGACAGCAGTGGTGGCATGGCAATTCAGAAGCGCAGGTCCCTTGGGGCAGCCACGGCCCCACCCCCTTGCAGCCACGCCCCTTCTCAGATTGTGCAACCTTGTAAGGTATACCGCCTTCAGCTGGGATTCAAAAACAGTGCAGCCCAGAGTATGGCAGGGGTATTTCACAGGGGCACCTATAAAGTGCAGGTGACCCTGGGTTCCAGCTCTTCCCAACCAGTTCCTTGAGTCATCATGCCATGGTGATGACACCAAGAGTGAACCAGACCCTGCGCTCAATACAGATGTGCCACAGCCTCTACCCAAAGGACCTTCCATTGGGGCCAAACTCCATGTGATATTAAACACGTGGCTTGCGACTTTATGCTTTTTAAAACTGTGAATGGCAAGCAATGGGAGGCCCAATCTGGATCAGAACCATGGTGTGCAGGAGGGAGGGTTTAACCTTCGTGTGCTGCAGTTTGCAATTCTTCCTGCCTGAGACTGCCATTTGTCATGGGAGATGTATACATTTGAGCTGTCCAGCTTCTTACCAGGGTATATGCAAAGTGGCATTGCAAAGAGTCATGGGCGGGACCAGGAACAATCCAGCCAGGAGTTTTAGTCCAGGTTAGGAGTGAGGTTGGTTGTTTAGTGTACTGCTGCACCTAATCCAAACACTGCCACCATGGTATTTATAAGAAGGTGGGAAAATGAATACAAAGAGTAATCAGGACGTTGGCTAGGAACCTGCATTAGCTGCCCTTCTTGCATCTGATGAAGTGGGTTGTGCCCACAGATGCTTGTACCATAATACATGGGTTGGTCTTTCAGGTCCCACGGGTCTCCCTTGTTTCTGCCTGTCCTTGTGATGCATGTCACCATGGGATTCCCATCCCTCCCACATGGCTATATGGTAAGGCAAGTGTGGGTTTCCAAATTTCATGGAAAATATTCCCAATGCAGGAAATATATCTGCATAGTCAAACATGATTTTTAGGATAGAGGGATATAATCCACATCTTCTAGCTCAAGATAGATGTTTAAAGAGACACAGAGCCAGCCAGTCTCCCTTAGCTTAATTCTCAAGATCTAAGACTCACTGTCTAGCCGGGGTCTCGCATTCAGTCCTAGGATCTGCCATGCCAGTAGGGCCAAAGAACGAGCAATGCCGGCACAACCATATGGCTTCGACCTGGGCAGGGAGACTTCTGCAAATACCATGCCTCTTCTGGGACCTGTAGGAAAGAGCAGCCTTAGCGAGCAAGCCCACCTCACCACCACCCCATCTCCAGCAGCATCCTGCCCTGATCACCTTATTTGCACAAATTCACATCTTGGAGACAAGCTATCCTGAACAACCGGACACTGTGCCTTTGTTTGGGGCTTTTCCCTCCTGGCACTGCAGCACTGACCCATCTCCCACTGTCTTGGACTTGAGTGCACAGAGCAAGCAGGCAGGAAGAAGATGTCTGTTATGGTCTCGTGGACGCAGTGACACAAAAGCAGATGGGCCTGGCTGTTTCTGCTGTGCATAATTGCCCCTTGAAGTCTGGCTAGTTCTCAGCAGTTGTCAGGGCCCAGCTGTAATCACTTTGTTGCATCCAACAGCAAGGCACTTGGAAATGTTCCTTGGGGCCTGTGCAGTGGGAATGGGAAAGGAGGAGAGCCTCATGTGGGCTCAGGGCTAGAGAGCAGGTTGTCTGGAGAGCCAGGCAAGCTTTGACAGAAGCATACCTCAGTGCAGTGACTCCGTGTGCTGTGAACTGCATTGGAGTGGAAATCCTGCCCCATACCAACACATAAGAACATGAGAAGAGCCCTGCTGGATCAGACCCAGGGTCCCTCCAGTCCAGCATTCTGGTCACACAGTGGCCAAGCAGCTGTTGACCAGGAACCCACGAGCAGATCACGAGCGTAACAGCAGCCTCCTGCCCATGTTCCCCAGCAACTGGTGTACACAGGCACACTGCCTCTGGTACTAGAGGTAGCATAGAGCCATCAAGACTAGTAGCCATCGATAGCCCTCTCCTCCAGAATTTCCCCCTTTTAAAGCCATCAAAATTGGTAGCCATCACTGCATCCTGTGGTAGCGAATTCCATAGTTTAACAATGCGCTGTGTGAAGAAGGGCTTCCTTTTGTCTGTCCTGAATCTCCAACCAATCAGCTTCATAGGATGACCCCGGGTTCTAGTATTATGTGAGAGGGAGAAAAATGTCTTCCTATCCATAGAATCATAGAATAGTAGGCTTGGAAGAGGCCTACAAGGCCATCGAGTCCAACCCCCTGCTCAATGCAAGAATCCAAGTCAGAGCATCCCTGACAGATGGCCGTCCAGCCTCATCTTGAACACCTCCAGTGTGGGAGAGCCCGTCACCTCCCTAGGGAATGGGTTCCATTGTCGTATTGCTGTAACAGTCAGGACGTTTTTCCTGATGTTCAGCCGGAATCTGGCTTTCTATCACTTGAGCCCATTATTCCGTGTCCTGCATTCTGGGATGATGAAGAAGAGATCCTGGCCTTCCTCTCTGGGACAACCTCTCAAGTCCTTGAAGAGCGCTATCCTATCTCCCCTCAGTCTTCTCTTCTCAAGGCTAAACATGCCGAGTTCTTTCAGTTTCTCTTCATAGAGCTTTGTTTCCAGTCCCCTGATCATCTTTGTTGCCCTCCTCTGAACCCTCTCCAGTTTGTCTGCATCCTTCTTAAAGTGTGGTGCCCAGAACTGGACACAGTACTCCAGATGAGGCCTAACCAGTGCTGAGTAGAGGGAAACTAGTACTTCCTGGGATTTGGAAGCTATGCTTCTATTAATGCAGCCCAAAATAGCATTTGCCTTTTTTTGCAGCCACATCACATTGTTGGCTCATATTCAGCTTGTGATCGACAACAATTCCAAGATCCTTCTTGCTTGTAGTGTTGTTGAGCCACGTATCCCCCATCTTGTAACTTTGCATTTGGTTTCTTTTTCCTAGGTGCAGAACTTGGCATTTATCCCTATTAAATCTGTTTCCTGCCTCCCAGCTGAGCAGAGCAGAGCAGAGCAGAGCAGAGCAAGTTGCTCCAGCTGGTCCAGGGATTACAGAAGCAGGCACGCTCCCAGAGAGTGAGCAAACAGGGGAAGCAAACAGGAGTTGGCCAGGGGAGTTCGGCCGGGGAGGTCCAGGGGGAGGCCCCTAACATTTTTTTTATTTTTATTTTTTATTTTTTTAACTAACTTTTTTCCATTTATTTGTCTTGTAACACACACTTTCACACCAGTGGGACTCTGCTTTTAACCTCTACTGAGTAGAGGAGCAGGCGCAGGCTAGTCTAGAACAATCACAATGCTAGACACAAAAAGGGAAAAGAGGCTATGGAAGGACAGGACTCTCCAGTGGTGGTGACCTGCAAGGTGTGTGCAATGTTTGTTTTCTTGCCTGAGAACAACATGGCCTACACCTGCAACAAGTGCAAGTTGATCACGCTGCTGGAAGAAAAAGTAAGTGGACCGGAGCGGCGACTGTCGACCCTCCGGGGAATAAGAGAACACGAAGAGTTCTTGGACAGAATGGGGGAACTACAGCAGCAAAGGGAAGACCAGAAGCTTGAAGAGCAACAGCAAGATGAGGCAGAAGTGGGAAATGCTGAGGTGAGGACAAATGGAGTAGAGGATACTCCTTGGAAAAGGGTGACAGTTAGGAGAAGAAGAACTAGACGCCACTCTGCACCGGTGGAAGCAGTGGAGCTGTGGAACCGATTCCAGGTAGTTGCGGATGAGACTGGAGGACAGCCTGCAGAGGAAGAATCACAGGGGAACCTACATGAGAGTGAGCAAGAGGCTGAAGGTGAGTAAAACAGCGGTGATGAAACCCAGGCCTACAAGAAGAAGAGAAGAGTGGTAGTAGTGGGAGACTCCTTGCAACACATAGACTGACTGGTTCTAACCTATAAAGCCTTATATGGCTCAGGACAGAAATACTTGATGCCTCTTCTGGTATGAAGCTACCTTTGGTCAACAACTGAGGTCTTCCCCTGAGTGCCTCCTCCAAGGGAAGTTCAGAGGATGACAACAAGGGAGTGGGCATTTTTGGTGGTGCCCCCTCCTGAACATGGAGCAAGGTCCATCTGGCACCAACCTTGTCATCTTCTCTGTGCAGACTGCCCGCTGTTTGATGGCTCTGTTTGATGGGCTTTGAAATGCATCAGTGTTCAGTTGTTTCCTTGTTCACATGTGAAATGGGGGTTGCAGCTTTAGGTGCTGCTTCCCAGAACTCTGCTGCTGTCATACATGCATATTTTGAAGCAGCAGCAAGGGAGAAGCTGCCATCTCCATGCGCTGCTGCTCTGACTGCTGGGCCGGCCAGCCCCTCCTCCCATGCACAGGGCCCGTCAGGTCCACCTGTCTTGTGAGGAAGAGAAGCAACAGAAGACATTGGCGAATTGCCTCCTCTGCTTGCTGCTGGTTTCACTAGCCTCGCCTTCAGCGGAGGGAGTGACAAGAAGCCAGCAGATTCCAGCGAGGACCCAGAAGGCAGAAGCCTCACCCAACCACATCTGGCTGCCATTCTGAGGAACGCTGGTCACCCAGCTATTTCTTGGAGGCCTGCCCAGGCCTGTTTTTGAGCCCCCTGTTCCCATCACAGCGCGACATTATAAGAACCGTAGAGCATTAAGGATTGGTGCCTGAGTTTTCTTGTTTCCCTTTCCCCTCCCTCATCCTTTTTTCCTTTGGTGTGTCTTTTTAGATTGTAAGCCAGATAGCAGAGCCTGCGTGTTTTCTTTTGTTTTAATCTCTAAGCTGCTCTGGAAGCCTTTAGGGCTGAAGAGAAGCAGGGTAAATGCTTTCAGACAAACGGACAAACAAACATTGCTTTTTCTTACAGGTTGTCCCAAGGTTACAGGAGATTACTGTCATGAAGAGGTATGCTGACAGTATTTAAGCCAGACAGATATAGTGAGAATAGTCAGCGCTCGTTGATGGACTCTTTCTGGACTAAGGAAAATGTCTGAGTCCAAAAGCATGTTGCTGGATTTCAGCAAGGTTGTCAGAATTTTGCGAGCAGGATTTGGAAGCATAAACAGAAGGACCTGCCAGGGTCCACCCAAATTCTGTTTCTTGGGAATTCCAGCAGACCCTCTGAGTAGCAAGGAGGTATCCAAAGGATCCATGTCAGCCAGTGCCAATGGATGGCAGGCACACCTCCTCCTTTCCAGCCCACACCAGGGTGAGTGCCAGTCTCTGCGGGGGAGATGGGCACAGCAAGTGGCCCTCCCACGAGCGCCTGCCTTCGGAGGGGAGCATGTCCATGCACGGTAGCAGTGTCAGGCTCCGCAGCCAGAGTGGGACCAACGCCAGGTGGAGCTTTTCTATGCATTGTGGCAGACATGACAACATATGCACCTCCCTATACGTTCCAGGAAGGCACCAGCAGGGAAAGTCTGCGTGCAGTTCCCAAGCCTCATGCAGAAGTAGGAGAAATTAAGAGGTGCCTGAATCCCCAGGCAGGAGGAGCTGCACTGCCTCTGCAGTTGTGCTGCTGCCTGCCCCAGCACCTGCTTGTCTTTAGCTCTGCCTGCAAGCGTGCAGAGGAGCCGACATCACAGAGACACCGGGACTCTCCAGGACTCTCTCTTGGTCTCTCAGGCATGCACGCCCCCCCGCCCCCGCAAACATGCACAAACACTCCGCAGGACAACAAGCTACGTGAGGACTGAGGAGGTCGCTCCCAACGCTCCCTACCGCTCAGGGTAGGGGAGCCCCCTGTCCAGGACAATTCTTTGACTTGAGGTCCTTTGTGTCTGCTCATACATCGGAAGAGTGAGACTCCTCCAGGGAGAAGAAGGCTGTTCGCAAGGCTGCCTCTCTCAGCTGGGGCAACAGAATTTGTCAGGAAGCAAGAGAACCCTTTGATCAGCAGCGCCGGTTTTTTAATGTCACCTGGTAGAGCGGCTTGATCAATACGCCTAATATTAAATATCCTGTCATGGTGCACGATGAAACAATCTGTGAACTTCAAAAGCTTTCCTGTCCCCACAGGCAATTCCCGTTTGTCTGTCCACTCCAGAAGGTGGGTTGCTTTTGTTCGTTCAGTCTTTGGCAAGGGGCTCCCACGGCGAACCCCAACAGCCAAGTTCAGAGAAACGGCCTGCCCGCTCTTCCTTCCGCCGCTTCTTGCACTCTCCCAGCTTTTCTGTGTTCCAGTGAAAACACAGCAGCTCTCTCTAATATGGGCAAAGCTGCGACTCTCCCCTCTCTCTAACTTGGTAGTCTTCACAGGGAGATTAAATAAAAGGTGAGGCTGATTTGGGAGAGAGAGCCATGTGGTGGCAGCGCAGATAGCACAAACATAAGAGTGTGAAATATAAATTTCAATTTACCCAGGACCACTCAGTTGATCAGGCTGAGAGGCTTGGGAGCTTATGAGGTGGAGAAGAACATGCACACAAGCAACGTAGATGAAAGAAAAGGAGATTTAGTGAAAATAAAGGGAATAAGCAAAAGTAGAACCTCCCCAGAGAGTTGCATGCTCTCCGAGGCTGAAGAGGTTACACACCTCTCAGGCACAAACTTGACTGCAAACAAATCTCAGAGAGTTTCAGGCTCTCTGAACTCAAGAGGTTGCACGCCTCTTAGATAAGAGCCCCAAACCAACAATCCTCAAGAAGTTGCACCCTTCTCTGAGGCTTAAGAGGTGGCACACCTCTTAGGTAGAAACCTAGTTGCCCAAATGTGGTGCATTAAATGACTAAGTATACAGTTAGCCCCCGTTTGTTGCTCAGCTCCAGATTGGTCCACGCTGCAAATGGCCCACTGAGGCAACGGTGATACAGTGTCAGCCAGGCCCAAGCCTACGCCTGCTGTCTTACATCCTAAACCAAACGGTTAAGTATGACAGAACAAAGATAGCTGCGCCTTATCTAAGCCCTGGACAGTAAAATCCTCTCCCTGAATTTTACCCAACACATACTCACCACAACGCTATTAAGTACTTGGCCAGAGCACTCAATGCATGTCCTGTGGATTGACAGTACTGTGGCATGTGCACATACGAATGACCCAGATGCAACCGCGCCCCTCCTGAACAATGGCAGATTCAGGGGTTTTATACTCTTTTTCCTCTGTTGGGGCTCATGGGATCAAAGAGGGGTTCAGTATGTTCTTTGTTGATAATACATCATGTTCCCAATTCCCAAGACTGACATTTGTTGTAGACAGCCAGGTACCTCCTTCCGACTCCCCAACATCTCCATGATCATGAAGTGCCATCCTTGTTATCAGAACATCGGCAGGTACCCCTCTTTTATTGGCCCATGTCCATCTTCTGTAACTGATACTTTGGCAATCTTCTGCACATACCAGAGCACCCCCATTTGGCCTTCCTGCAACAGAGCCATTCATTCTCCATTCACACCTCCCCTTCCGGACCTGGGCTATTCACATGACATGGAGAATGTTGACTTTTTCACATTTCATAGTGTTCTAATTCACACTCAGATGTCTTGGGTCACAGATTACATTTCAGGATGTTTACAATTCAGGCTTGTATTCAGGGTCAAACTTTGCATTCTATTTCTTTTCACACCACATTTGCTACATTGCAAAAGAAAACAAGAGTACATTTTGGCACCTGAAGTCTATAAGGTTATGTTCTAGGAGCAGGGAGAGAAGTTATAAAGAGAACCAACCTTTATTGACACAAATCAAGTAAAGGTAGATTTAAGAAATATGAGAAATTAATAAAAGCAACAATATAAGATATAAGGGAAATATAAGCGGATATGAGGAGACATTAGAGAGACAACTTGAAGAAAAATAGGAAAAATAAAATCACACTGTGTCAAGAGCCATCTGGAGGAGCTCTGAATATAAGGTTCCTAGTAGAACTACTATAGTGAACTGCATAAGAACCAAACAATGTGCAGTCCACTTGAGCTGTAATGGACACCATGGATCAACAGTCTCTATATACGATTTCTGCAGGAAGAAAGTGGCCCTTCCATCGTGCCAGTGACCTGGCACAGAGTGGATGGCTAAGAGGGAAGGATGCAATTATGCTGGAGATGCTGCTCAGTCAAGACCTCCCTCACCTTTCCCAGGAGCAGGCTTCATTTCTATGCAAAAACTCACCTAAATAGCTCCCACTGGCTGGGCGTGATGCCCACAAATCTCTGCTCCCAAGTGCACCTTGGAACAAATGCATTGCCATTTCAAGATGTGGAGAATGGCCAGGAAAAAAGAGTAGACAGAGCAGAGAACTCTCTTGCTCAAGCACTGTTGGTCTCCCAACTTTATTTCTCCTGATCCTTTTTATTTCTCCCAATGGTTTAATGGCTGCCCATGTGTGTCTGAAATCTCAACAGAAATAAATGGGTGCCTCCCTCTGCCAAGGTGTAGATAGAGTTGGGGAAGCAGCATGGGGCTTGGATTAGCATCCAAAGTCTTGCTCAGCCATGACGCTCTCAGTAACCTGGCCTCTCAGCTTCGCTTCCTGTGGGGAATGATCAGGTCTCCCCAGCATCATGTGTCCTTTCTTGTGTCCCCTTGCAGGCCAACCCAGTATGGATGGAGAAGACAGTTGGAATAAAGCCAGACTGGGCGGAGATGGAGGGAGGAGAGACAGGAGAAGGAAAGAAAGGTGGAGGAAAGGAGACTGTGAGTGTAATTTTTGCGGGGCTGTGGGGCTCAACCCCCCGCCTCCAGGTTTATCCACTCAGTACTGTCAGGTTCCTGTGATGGACCCGGTGGGTTCTTCCCTTTTCTCTGACTGTCCATGGCAGCTGCAGCAGAGGACAGGGTGGCAAGTGGAGGCCACAGGGCACAAGTGGAGTCAGCAGCATGATTCATCCATCCATTTATGATTCCTCCTTACAAAGGGAGCATCTCTGCAAAAATTCAAATGCCACCCTTTCTGCCACATGCCAAATTCAAATACCACCCTCTCGGCCGCATGCCAAATCCAGTCTATCAAATCCAAGGGATACCTGATCAGACTGGCCAGTGAGAGGAAGCCACCAGACTTCGTGTGACTCTTCCTCCATTGCTAAGCTACAGTCATTAAGAGCCATCAAGTATAGGAACACCCATGCCTGCATGCCTCTTCCTTTCCGAGTAGCTTGGCCGGAGAGCAACAGTGCTGATCCTCTATCATGCTTTTGCTTAAGACAACTCTTCTCCTAGGCAAGCAAACTCTAAGAATTTGCTAGATGGACCAAGGGTCCATCTAGTCCAGCATCCTGTTCATACAGTGGCCAACCAGCTGCCCATGGGAAACCCAAAAGTGGAACCTGAGTGCAACAGCACCCTCCTGCCCATGTTCCCCAACAACTGGTGAACCTAGGCATCAGGACTGCAGCCATTGATAACCTTCTCCTCCAGGAATTTGTCTAACCCAGTTTTAATGTCATCCAAAATGGTGGCTGTGTCAGGATCTGCTCAGTCTGGGAAGCTCTGCAGCTCTATCTGGGGGCCAGACATAGAAGGCAGCCTGGCTCACAGTATTCGTGGGATTAGGCCCTGGCCCGGCGCCTGCTCCCAGGTCCTCTAATGCAGACCGGCTGAGGGCCTCAGGGAGTCCTATGAAGAGCTTCCTCTTCCTTTCAGACCTTGCCACAGCAACACGAGTCATCGTGGTGGCAGCATCGTGTTTCAGTTGCTCATTCTTGATCTTTGCCACGCCCTGCCAGTTCCTGACCCCTGCCTGTTTGGACTCTGCTTCTGCCTCTGGCCCTGCCATGCCTTGTTTGAGTCTGACCCTTGCCCAGGTGGGTCTGCCAAACATCCTGCAAACTCTGCAGGCCCAGGTCTCATCCTTGCAAGCCAAGGTCCATGCCTTGCGTACGGCTCCTGCAGCCCCAGCTCCAGCACCCTGCCCTGTCGAGCCCCAGCTGCTCCCCTACCTGACCCTTGCCTGTTTGGATGCCCCGGACCTGACAAGCTGTAACATATGCCTGTTACAGTGTTATGTGTTTGGGGTCAGTTTAAATTTCCTCCAGGGATCCCTTAGAGTTCAGTGCTGCTGAGTACAAAGAGGCTGAGGATTTCCCCCCAGCAACTCTGACTCTGGAACGGTAATCTTTGTCCTACACGGCCTGAAGGGGTAGGAGGGAATAAATCTGGGGAAAGGTGAATCAAGACAAAAGGAAAGCTTGGCTCCTCTGTCAGGCAGATGAAGGCCTGCTGGGCAGCTGCAAGGAAGCAAGGCACACAGTGCAAATAACCCTTTATAAAAGAAGCACCTCCAGTCTCCAGGGCCCTCCGTCCTGGAAACCCGTGCCTGAGTGAGTGCTGAGAAGCCCCTGACCGCTCGCCCCTCTGAGGACTGGGGTGCAGGAGCCT
Source organism: Heloderma suspectum (assembly GCF_057233095.1). NCBI lineage: Eukaryota > Metazoa > Chordata > Lepidosauria > Squamata > Helodermatidae > Heloderma > Heloderma suspectum. The sequence goes on along the minus strand of NC_139469.1, from coordinate 36,959,989 downwards.
AGCAAGGCTAGTGTGTGTGTTTCCGTTGCTGAGGGCCGGGCGAGATGGGGTAATGACGGGCCGGAGAGTGAGTGGGAGGCGGGAGGGGCCTGTGTGTGCCTGAGGAGCCAAGGCCAGGAGAGGAGTGAACTGACTGGAGTTCAGTTCATTTTTTTGATTCAGTAGCACTTCCCCATTGATCTAATCAGAAAAGGACCAGCCACAGTTGGGTGGGCCCTTGAAGGAGATGAGCTTGGTAGCTAATCATCACACACCCTGAGTCAGGATAACTTAGATGACTGAACAAGGGACTTTATTTTGTGCCAACTCTGGGGTATAATGCCTTAAAGGCTAGGACTGACATTTTCAAACTTACCAGAATGTTGAAACTCAAACTCATGTTTAGTGTTTCACTGAATAATATTGTTCATAAGTTTAGATCCCAGTCCAGGTATACTCCTGTTATTAACCACCCTAATATTTCTATATTTCAAAGAATAGTGTTATAGGTCGCCGAAGAAATGGAGAAAAAAACTTTTATAAGATCGTAGAATCATAGAATAGTCGGGTTGGAAGGGGCCTACAAGACTGTCGAGTCCAACCCCCTGCTCACTGCAGGAATCCAAGTCAGAGCATCAGATGGCACAGATGGCACAATTTATCCCTTCAGGGTGAGATTATTTTGGATTCTTTGGCTAACACTAACATAGTGATTAAATTAGGGGACAAGGGAAGAGCTGTAGTTCTTTTGGACAAAAGTGATTATTTTCAGGAAGTGTAGCATCAGTTGGATGATCCTTCCAATTACCAACCTATTAGGAGAGATCCCACAAAAGAAGCACAGTCCTATGGCTGCTAGACAGTGTCTAGACAGCCACAGGATTTTTCAGTTTCTGGGAACCGAGCTCAGAACCAAGGCTCTAAGCTCAGTTCCCAGGAACTGCGTTCCCCACCCCCTCCCCTGTTGCGGGCATGTTTCTTCCTCGTCTCCACACTTGTAATCACAGCACACAGTGGGCGAAAAGGGGGCACTCTGGGGGGGGGAGGGGAGGAGAGGAGACTGTGGAAGCATCGTTGCACTTCCCATGCACTGTGCAGCTTCCCGCTCCGAGGTCTCCAGCTAGACAGCCAAAATTGGCGGTCTGGCTCCAAATGTGGGCGGCTCGAGTGCAGACGAGAGAATCCCTTCCATGCTCCGCCCGCCCTGCATTGGCTAGTCGGCCACCTCCGAGTTCAGAGGCGGCCGATTATCCCCATTTGATTGTGCCCTTCGTCTATCATTAAAACAGTGGCACATGAAGCTATTACTTTAGTATATATCGATTTAGATAAGGCACATTTCTTATTAAAGCATTTCTCAGAACTCCCAGTTTTTTTGTTCTACCAAAAATCCACAAAGAGGGCTTTCCTCCTGCCAGGAGCTGATTGTATCTGATTCTGGTTCAGTACCTTTAGCTCAGATTTTGTATGTCACACAAGTGATGTGTTATAGTAGAGATACAGCACATTTCGTTCAACAGGTAGGTGGTTTGAACATTGATCTTATATTGGATGTGAACTCTTCATATATGTCCACACTACATGAAGGGGCAAGATCTGTCATTGAGTCTGTTCTGAATTCTCATCCCGCACCTGATCCACCCATACTGAAACCACCGATAGAAATTCTATTCTACGTTATTCCAGCAACCAACCCAAACATCTTTAAAACCATTTCCCCTAAGGGCAGTTTTTGCAGTTGAAAAGAAACTGCATGTTTGATCAGACTTAGAGATACCATGCTGATCAAAGATTTTTCTAAAGATTTGGAGAATAGTGGTTTCCCCAAAGGCCTGGATTTGCAGTCCAGGGCTGATAGACATTCATTGTTTGCACCACAATCTACCACCAAATCGAATCGGGTATTTTGGTCTTTGGAATTCAACCATTTAGCCTATATTATAAAACACATAACATATAAACATATAAATATGTAATGCAGGATGCCCATAGAATCATAGAATAGCAGGACTGGAAGGGGGCCTACAAGACCATCGAGTCCAACCCCCTGCTCAGTGCAGGAATCCAAGTCAACATCCAGATGTTCCTTTTGTGAGATTCTGTAGAAGTTTAACTTGGGAGATAAGATAGTTCATTCAGATAATGTGTTTAAAACCCTGTGTTGGTGAGGTTGTTGGATATTATAGATGTAGCCATTGTTCTTGTTGTTAACAAGACAGCTTCGGCTATTAGGTAGTATAGAAATGAAAATAAATAAATAAATGAATGAATAAAACAAGGTTTAGAAATCAAAGAGTTCTGTAATCCATTCGACAATAATAATTATGTGTTAAGTCCTTTACTAATTGTAGTTCAAACTACGTAATTTATGTCATCATTTGTCCATAATATATGTTGAACAAACCACCAGCTCACTTAAATTGAGGATTATTGAACATAAACATAATTCTAGACTAGAAATGTAGAGGCTCCATTGACCACACACTTTCTTGACCATAATCATGCACCTTCTGACTTGATCTTTTTTTTTTTTGCTTTGGAATTAATTAAGCCAGTCTCTGTTAGAAGATTGTCTTTTGATCTGCTACTGGCTTGGCAGGAAGTATTTTGGATCCACAAACCCCACTCCATGCCACCTATAGGGTCAAATGATAGAATGGACTTATCTGTGTTTTTGTTTCTATTTAAATTCACAAGCTTGTTTACATTTAAGTAATTCATGTATAGGCCTATTACAATGTCAAATGATGATGTTGAACAGCGTAGGTAGTTTCCATAGAGACTCATGGGGTTGAATCACAATCGTAGATGTATGCACCAACTGCTTAATTTGGCATGCCTCGAAGTAGAGTCTCAGGTTTGGACAATCTACACCACCCCTCTTTGAGCTTCTGTATAGGGTTGGTTTGGAAGGGAGTGTGGCCACCTGGGGACCTCAGGAGGGCTGGATTGGGACCCCAGGCCTGAGATTCCCCCACCCTGCACTATGACTATGGTAAATAGTTGGGGAGAAAGTAGGCTTCCCTGCTTAGAAGAATTGGGCGAGAGTCTATTGCATTCATATGTGCCAGGAGTTTGTAATAAGAGTATAATTGGTGAATGATATTCACGAATCACTCCCCATAGCCTCTAATAGTTTATGCAAGTATGACCATTCTAATCAGTCAAAGGCTTTGAGGACAACAAATGATAGGAGGGATGCAGGTTTTTTGATATAGTTATTGTGGTGTGCAATGTTGAGGACTCTCCTTATAGAGTCTGCCATTTGTGGATTGTGCATGAACCCTATTTGTTTTTGTTTTTTGTTTTGGTTTTTTGAGATGTAATCACCAGTAAATTGATTGATCTCTGGGCTGGAACTGCTGTTAGAAGTTTAGCATCCTGATTGAGGAGTGCTATAGGAAAATTGGACCCTAGGGAGTAAAGGTCTTCAGCAGCTTTAGGGATTACCATTAACCTGTCTTGCCTCAAAGTCCCAGGGATCCCATCACCCTCCAGTGAACTGTTAAAATACATTATAAGACAGGGTATAAAGTTCTCTAGAGGCTCTGTAGGTTAAATTAACTCTGAGCTGGTTTGCTCCCTTTCTTTTTTGTTTTATAAATCAAACTTCCTAGATAAATAAACCCCATAGTATGTCAGGTTCCCATCTGTCATGCCTGACCCTGGCCAGGATGAAATTTTAAGAAGGATGCAGACAACCTGGAGAGGGTTCAGAGAAGGGTAACAAAGATGATCAAGGGACTGGAAACAAAGCCCTATGAAGAGAGACTGAAAGAACTGGGCATGTTTAGCCTTGGGAAGAGAAGACTGAGGGGAGATAGGATAGCGCTCTTCAAGTACTTGAAAGGCTGTCACAGAGAGGAAGGCCAGCATCTCTTCTCAATCATCCCAGAGTGCAGGACACGGAATAACGGGCTCAACTGACAGGAAGCCAGATTCTGGCTGAATGTCAGGGAAAACTTCCTGACTGTTAGAGCAATGCGACAATGGAACCAATTACCTAGGGAGGTAGTGGGCTCTCCCGCACTGGAGGCATTCAAGATGAGGCTGGACAGCCATCTGTCAGGGATGCTCTGACTTGGATTCCTGCATTTAGCAGGGGGTTGGACTTGATGGTCTTGAAGGCCCCTTCCAACCCTACTGTTCTGTGATTCTATGATCATTTGAAGGCCATGGAGTTCAGCACCCCAGTGCATCATCCTGACACTGGCACTCCTAGCAGCTTTGGGAAAGCTACACCAGGTCCCCCAGTACTGGTGGACATAGAAGAACCCCTGGATGAGGCCCTTGAGGACCATACATCCTTCCTAGAATCGGAGGAGGAGGCTGAGCATCTGCTTAGCCCTAGAATGTGCTGGCACCAGAAGGAAGAGGCACAAGCCACCACTCAGAGGAAAAGTGCATGCCTCAAGAACCACAGCAACTGGATTCCTCATGAGTAAGGCCCTCTGCATGAGGAGGACTTTTTACAGAAGCCTGTGATGAACGTCTGCTGAGCCTTGGGTGGGGCTGTGTCAGCTCTGGTTATATCAACTCTCAGTTGGCACTTGAGAGCTGTTGGAAACAGCACCTTATTTCATCTTCTGGTGCGTTGTACTCTCATTTCCATCACCCTGCCTTGTGACTGAACCTATGTGTTACTGACCTCTGGACTCCTGCTTGACTCTGCCTTTTGGACTACATTCCTATTTGACTGATCTTTTGTGCTTTCACCTTGGTGTCTCTTCTGGAAATCACCTACTTGCCTGGTAAAGCTGTGCCTTTAACCTTTGCCAGTTTATTGACCTACCTTTGGATTTGCCCCTAAATTAATCCCGAGTCTGACCCAACCTAAGCAGGACAGTTTGTTTCCAAGCCCTGCACAGATGGAGGCCCTGAGAAAGGAAAATCCAACCCTGCAGGCACTTCTGGCCCAGCTTATTGCAGAAGCAACTGCTCTGCAGAATTAGCTTTCTCATGATGATAAAGCAATCCATCTGTAAGCACCTTGAAAATAATGCAGTGATTACTCAAAGCCAACATGGATTTGTCAAGAACAAGGCCTGCCAGACAAATCTGATCTCATGTTTTGATCAAGTAACCGCCCTTGTGGACCGGGCAACGCTGTAGACATAATATACCTCACACTAGCTCAAAGTGGGCTAGATGAAACAACAATCCGGTGGATCCACAGTTGGCTACAGAATCGGACTCAAAGAGTGCTTATCGATGGGACCTTCTCAAACTGGGGAGAGGTAACGAGTGGGGTACTGCAGGGCTCAGTCCTGGGCCCAGTGCTCTTCAGCATTTGTATGAATGACTTGGAGGAGGAGCTGCAGGGAATGCTGATCAGATTTGCAGGTGACACAAAATGGGGCGGGATAGCTAATACTTTGGAAGACAGAAACAAAATTCAAAGTGATCTGGATAGACTGGAGCGCTGGGCAGAAAACAACAGAATGACATTTAATAGGGATCAATGCCAAGTTCTGCACCTAGGAAAAAGAAACCAAATGCACAGTTACAAGATGGGGGATACGTGGCTCAACAACACTACAAGCAAGAAGGATCTTGGAATTGTTGTCGATCACAAGCTGAATATGAGCCAGCAGTGGGATGTGGCTGCAAAAAAGGCAAATGCTCTTTTGGGCTGCATTCATAGAAGCATAGCTTCCAAATCCCGGGAAGTACTAGTTCCCCTCTACTCAGCACTGGTTAGGCCCCATCTGGAGTACTGTGTCCAGTTCTGGGCACCACACTTGAAGAAGGATGCAGACAAACTGGAGAGGGTTCAGAGGAGGGCAACAAAGATGATCAGGGGACTGGAAACAAAGGCCTATGAGGAGAGACTGAAAGAACTGGGCATGTTTTGCCTTGAGAAGACTGAGGGGAGATATGATAGCACTCTTTAAGTACTTGGAAGGTTGTCCCAGAGAGGAAGGCCAGGATCTCTTCTCAATCATTCCAGAGTGCAGGACACGGAATCATGGGCTCAAGTGACAGGAAGCCAGATTCCGGCTGAACATCAGGAAAAATTTCCAGACTGTTAGAGCAATACGACAATGGAACCCATTCCCTAGGGAGGTGACGGGCTCTCCCACACTGGAGGCGTTCAAGACGAGGCTGGACAGCCATCTGTCAGGGATGCTCTGACTTGGATTCCTGCATTGAGCAGAGGGTTGGACTCGATGGCCTTGTAAGCCCCCTCCAACACTACCATTCTATGATTCTAGTATTCTATGATCATCTGCTCCAGAATTTTCCCAGGGATTGATGTCAGACTGACTGGTCTGTAGTTCCCAGGTTCCTCCTTTTTACCCTTTTTGAAGAGAGGGACAACGTTAGCCCTCCTCCAGTCATCTGTCTCTTCCCCCGTCCTCCATGATTTCTCAAAGAGAACAGACAGCGGTTCTGAGAGTCCTTCTGCCAGTTCCTTTGTTGCTCTAGGATGCAGTTCATCTGGCCCTGGAGATTTGAACTCACTCAAAGTAATTAGGTGTTCCTAATTAGATAGATTGCAGCCTATTGCTCTCAAGCTGCAATCCTGCCCCGTCAGTCTGTACTTTGCCTTTGCTAGGGGGGTCATAGACCCTCTTTTGGGAGAAGACTGAGCCGAAGTAGGAATTGAGGACTTCTGCCTTTTCTTTGTCCTCTGTTATCGTTTTGCCATCCTTATTTAATAGCTGAACTACCATTTCTTTCCTCTGCCTTTTACTATGCACGTAGCTGAAGAAAGCCTTTTTGTTGTTTTTAGCATCCCTCGCTAACCTCATCTCATTCTCAGCTTTAGCCTTCCTGACACCATCCCTGCAATTCTGTGCTACCTGCCTGGACTCTTCCTTTGTTGCTTGGCCTTTCTTCCACTTCCTATATGTGTCCCTTTTTGTCTTCAGGTCATCTCTAAGCTTTTTGTGGAGCCACACTGGCTTCTTCTGTTGTCTTCCACCATTTTTTCTTGTTGGAATTGTTTGTAATTGTGCCTTGAGAATTTCCTTTTTTAAAAACTCCCACCCATCTTGGACTCTTTTTCTTGTTAGAGTAGCTTGCCAAGGGACCTTACTGATCATTGTTCTGAGTTTATTAAAACGGGTTTTCCTAAAATCCAGGGTACGCGTTTGACTACACTCGGCTTTTGCTTCCCTTAGAACCAAGAACTCAAGTACAACATGGTCGCTTTCCCCCAGAGTTCCTGTAACTGCTACTTTATCCACTATGTCATCTCTGTTGGTTAGGATCAAGTCAAGGATAGCTGATCCTCTAGTTCCTTCCTCTACTTTCTGGAGGAGGAAGTTATCCACCACACAAGTCAGGAATTTCCTGGAGGGGCCATGTTTTGCAGAATTGGTCTCCCAACAAATATTGGGGAAATTGAAGTCCCCCATTACTACTACATCATGCTTCCTTGAAACCTTGGCAATTTGCTTTTCAAAGGTTTCATCCTCGTCTTCTCCTTGGTTGGGTGACCGGTAGTAGGCCATGTTCCTTCTATTCTTTGCTCCATTTATTTTAACCCAGATGCTCTTGATGGAGCTACCAAGCTCATCCTCCTCTATTTCTGTGCAGAGATATTTATTTTTAACATATAGTGCAACTCCACCTCCCTTTCTGTTCCTCCTCTTCTTTTTGAACAAGTTATATCCTTGAATTGCTGTATCCCAGTCACGGGAGTCATCCCACCAAGTTTCAGTTACACCTATCAAGTCATAATTTCCCTCCTGTATTAAGAGTTCAAGTTCGTTCTGTTTGTTTCTCATTCTCTGGGCATTAGTGTATAGACACTGAAGACTATGTGCTTCATAGTCTGGCTTACTTCCTACTGTTTATGAAGACTATTTTGAGGCGCTATTAGAGCTGTTATCTCCGTTGCAGTGCATGAGCCTTCGTCCATTGTTGTTGTTGTTGTTCAGTCGTTCAGTCATGTCCGACTCTTTCTGACCCCATGGACCACAGCACGCCAGGCCTTCCTGTTCTCCGCTCTCTCCCGGAGCGTGCTCAAGTTCATATTCATTGCATCGGTGATGCTATCTAGCCATCTATCCTCTGCTGTCCCCTTCTCCTTTTGCCTTCAATCTTTCCCAGCATCAGGGTCTTTTCCAGGGAGTTTTCTGTTCGCATTAAGTGGCCAAAATATTTGAGCTTCAGCTTCAGTATCTGAAGAGTCTTCTCCAGCACCACAGTTCGAAAGCATCAATTCTTCAGCGCTCAGCCTTCCTTATAGTCCAGCTCTCACAGCCATACATTACTACTGGGAAAACCATAGCTTTGATTAGACGGACCTTTGTCGGCAAGGTGATGTCTCTGCTTCTCACTATGCTGTCTAGGTTTGCCATAGCTTTCCTCCCAAGGAGCAAGCGTCTTTTAATTTCATGGCTACAGTCACCATCTGCGGTGATCTTGGAGCCCAGGAAAATAAAATCTGTCACTGCTGCCATTTCTTCCCCTTCCATATTCCAGGAAGTGAGGGGGCCAGATGCCATGATCTTCGTTTTTTTAATGTTGAGTTTCACAGCAGCTTTTGCACTCTCCACTTTCACCCTCAACAAGAGGCTCTTTAGATCCTCTTCGCTTTCTGCCATTAGGGTGGAATCGTCTGCATATCTGAGCTTGCTGATAATTCTCCCGGCAATCTTAATTCCGACCTGTGATTCATCCAAGTCGGCGTTTCTCATGATGTACTCTGCATATAAGTTAAATAAGCAGGGCGACAATGTGCAGCCTTGTCGTACTCCTTTCCCAATTTGGAACCAAGCGGTTGTTCCATGTCCGGTTCTTACTGTTGCTTCTTGACCCTCGTACAGGTTTCTCAGGAGACAGGTAAGGTGGTCTGGTACTCCCACCTCTTTAAGAAATTGCCACAGTTTGTTGTGATCCACACAATCAAAGGCTTTAGCGTAGTCAATGAAGCAGAAATAGACGTTTTTCTGGAATTCTCTTGCTTTCTCCATGATCCAGCGAATGTTGGCGATTTGATCTCTAGTTCCTCTGCCTCTTCGAAACCCAGCTTGTACTTCCGGTAGTTCTTGGTTCACATACTGCTGAAGCCTAGCTTGTAGGATTTTGAGCATAACCTTGCTGGCATGTGAAATGAGCGCAATTGTGCGGTAGTTTGAACACTCTTTGGCGTTGCCCTTCTTTGGAATTGGAATTTCCAGCCTTGTGGCCACTGTTAAGTGTTCCAGATTTGTTGGCATATTGAGTGCCGCACTTTAACAGCATCATCTTTTAGGATCTTAAATGGCTCAGCTGGAATACTGCTGGAATATTGCTTTTCGCTTCCCTTCTTTCCTCAGCTACTTGTAAAGCCTCATCAGACAGCCACTTGGCTTTCTTGCATTTCTTTTTCTTTGGGATGGATTTTGTTGCTGCCTCCTGAGCAATGTTACGGACCTCCGTCCATAGATCCTCAGGCACTCTGTCTATCAGGTCTAACCCCTTAAATCTATTCCTCACCTCCACTGTATATTCATAAGGGATATGATTGAGGTCATACCTGAATGGTTTAGTGGTTTTCCCTACGTTCTTCAATTTAAGCCGAAATTTTGCAACAAGAAGCTCATGATGTGAGCCCCAGTCAGCTCCAGGTCTTGTTTTGACTGACTGTATAGAGCTTCTCCATCTTTGGCTGCAAAGGACATAATCAATCTGATTTCGATATTGACCATCTGGTGATGTCCATGTGTAGAGTCGCCTCTTGTGCTGTTGGAAAAGAGTGTTTGCTATGATCAGCGTGTTCTCTTGGCAAAACTCTATTAGCCTTTGTCCTGCTTCATTTTGTACACCAAGGCCATGCTTGCCTGTTATCCCGGTGATTTCTTGACTTCCTACTTTGGCATTCCAATCCCCTATGATGAAAATGCCATCTTTTGGGGGGGTTAGTTCTAGAAGGTGTTGTAGGTCTTCATAGAACTGATCAACCTCAGCTTCTTCGGCATCAGTGGTTGGGGCATAGATTTGAATTACTGTGATGTTGAATGGTTTGCCTTGGATTCGTACTGAGATCATTCTATCGTTTTTGAGACTGTACCCCAGTACTGCTTTTTCCACCCTTTTATTGACTATGAGTGCTACTCCATTTCTTCTAAGGGATTCTTGCCCACAGTAGTAGATATGATGGTCACCTGAATTAAATTCGCCCATGCTTGTCCATTTTAGTGCACTGATTCCCAAGATGTCGATGTTCAATCTTGCCATCTCATGTTTGACCACTTCCAGCTTACCTTGATTCATTGATCTTACATTCCAGGTTCCTAAACAATATTGTTTTTTACAGCATCAGACTTCCTTTTCACCACCAGACACATCCACAGCTGAGTGTTCTTTTGGCTTTGGCCCAGCCGCTTCACTCTTTCTGGCGCTACTTGGAAATTCCCTCTGCTCTTCCCCAGTAGTATATTGGACACCTTCCGACCTGAGGGGCTTATCTTCCGGCGTCATATCTTTTAGCCTTGTGATACGTTCCATGGGGTTTTCTTGGCAAGAATACTGGAGTGGGTTGCCATTTCCTTCTCCAGTGGACCACATTTTGTCAGAACCCTCTGCCATGACCTGTCCGTCTTGGGTGGCCCTGCACGGCATAGCTTATGGCTTCACTGAGTTACGCAAGCCCCTTCGCCACAACAAGGCAGTGATCCATAAAGGGGTCGTCCATTGTTACTCCCAACTTTACGTCTCCCTCCCCTGTAGGATTCAGTTTAAAGCTCTCCTGATGAAGTTCTTCATGCTGTGGCCAAACACATTCTTTCCAGCCTTTGTGAGGTGCAACCCGTCCCTTGCCAAGAGCCCATCTTCCAGGAAGTATAGCCCGTGGTCCCAGAATCCAAATCTCTCACGCCGCTCCAGTCCTCTTACTTTTTCTTCCAGCAGCATAATCAACTTGCACTTGTTGCAGGTGTAGGCCATGTTGTCCTCAGGCAAGAAAACAAACATGGCACAAACGTTGCAGGTCACCACCAAGGAGTCATGTTCCTCCATAGTCTCTTTTCCTTTTTGTGTCTAGCTTTCTGATTGTTCTAGACTAGCCTGTGCCTGGTCCTCTACTCACTTGAGGTTAAAAACACTGGCCCACTGGTATGGAAGTGTGTGTTACAAGAAAAAGATTTATTTTTAAAATTAAAAAAATGAAAGAAATGAAAAAGAAATGAAAAAAACAAATAACGTTAGGGGCCTCCCCCTCGACCTCCCCTGCCGAACTCCCCTGGGCAACTCCTGTTTGCTCCCCCTGTTCACTCGCTCTGTTCGCTCGCTCTCTGGGAGCTTGCCTGCTTCTGTAGTCCCTGGACCAGCTGGATCAGCTTCCTCTGCTCTGCTCAGCTGGGAGGTGGGAAACAGACTGAAACTTCCCGCTCTTTCGTAGCTGCACAGCTTCAAAACAGCAGGGCTGGCAAAGTGGAACTGAAGGCGATGAGTTATTTTCGGGTAGACATGTTTATCCCTCTGTTCTCCCTCCACCTCATGCTACTTTCCCTCCCACAAATCAGCTACGCTTTCACCAGCCCATGCCAAAGTCAGCTGAGGTCACACAGATTCTCAAATAGCACTGAAGCCTCTGTGACAGGAAAATCCGACACAAAATGCGTTTGAAAAAAACCCAGATTTAGGGCAAGAAATACCGGGCGAGGTACAGAGAGCAACCTGCGTCATCTGACGCTATCAATTTGGGGGTGGAGTAGAACTGGAGTAAAAGCCCCATGTAGATGGGCCCCAGCAGATTCCTGACGTTGGGGCTCTGTTGTCTGTGCCTGTTTGGTGGAAATGCCCAGTCACCCCACCTGAAACGTTTGAGGGGGACCCTTGTCTGTTTCCCTCTTTCTTGGCCCAGTGTTAACTACACGTGGGGCTGTGCTGGGGATTTCCCAGAGGACCGGGCCCGGACTTGCTTTCCGCTCAGTTAGCCAAGGGGGAAGCAGCTCCGTGGGCAACGTCTCTCGTATTCCAGGGAAGTCCTACTTCGGATTATGTTCTGTCATTCATTGGCCACATGAATTTGGCATTGCTGATCCCCAGAAGGCAGAGACTGCCAACCAGAAAATCAGAAGACTGTGTCCAGGCAGGGTTCAGTTGCAGACTGTGGCTGGGTTCAGACAACATTCCAACCCACTGTGGGTTGCTCCTGAGTGTGAGCCACAGTCGGTTAGTGTGTCGGGCAGGGGGAGTTTTTCCCGTCCACGATAGGTGCGCTTCCCACCCTCATTACCCACCCTCTGCAGAGTGGGTGTGGCGCGCCGGGGTGCCTTACAACGTCGTCTGTCAGGCTCCCCATGGATAAATTCCTGTGACCATAAAGAAGGTTGCCTAGAGCCTCTGGAAGTGCAGGCAACCCTCTAGGCCACGTGGCCGATCTCTATGGTCGTGACCACCTAGCAGTGCAGGTGCAGCCGGCATGACTCTGTTCCCACTGCGGTTGCCACTGGGATGCATGGCTGCTGCAGCGGGAGGATGACAATGGGACCGTGGGTAGAGGAGGGGTAAGGAAACCGCACTGTCTGGCATGGTTCCATGATGGTGTGGTGGGAAGGCTTGTCATGGTTTCCCTGCCCCTCCTGGCAACATGGTTCTGCTACCCACCCAGCCCCCGGTGATCGTGTGAATGCTCCCTATGTGACAGACATTCAGCTGTTGGCCCAGGATCTGACCTGGAATGATGCGGCCTTGATGGACCAGTTCCAGGAGTGACTTGCAGGTGAGGTCCTAGATCTACTGGCCTGGGTGGATTGACTCCTGTCCTTGCAGTCTTTTTACTTTCTCTATTATTTCATCCTCTGTTATTGGAGCATTTAACATTCTTTGATTATGTTCTGTTAAAGCTGGAATACTGAAACTATTAACAAAAGGGATTTATTTCCTCTCCTGATGGCTTATCTGGTTTATGTAAATATTTATACAAAATCACAATTCTTCCTTGGATATCTTAGACATTACTGGTGGTATCAGGGTGCAATGGATGGGGCATGCTGGGAGTTGTAGGACTCACCCCCAGCTAATCATGCATGGGATTGCACCCTCAAACTCTTTTTGCTCCCTCGCAAGGCAGTGTGCCAACAGCCTTGTTAGCTTCACTTGCATTTAATAAATATAATTGTGCTCTATATTCCTCCAATTCAGCTTGTTTTTGAAGACCAGTTGTTTCTTTATGCTGTCTTTCTAAACGTTGAATTTTCTTCATCAGTTCTACTGATGAAGTTTGATCACTTGATTTCTTTAATCCGGAAGATGCTTTACTAATCATACCCTATGAAGGACTTAACATTCGTCCCATACGATACAGTAGTTCATTTCTTCTGTGTCATTTAATATAAAATTATCTCAATTTCTTGATTGCCTACTTTTTAATTCCTTCATCTAATAGCAAAAGAGGATTTAGTTTCCATTGATATGTGGAATGTATATCCTGAATTTCCCATTCACAAATCATAGGAGCATGATCTGATAGTATCTAAGGTCCTATTTCTACTTTTCTAATCTTAGATAAAAGATGAGTAGAAAATAATATATTACTAATATAGAAGTCAATTCTGACATCGGTCTGATGTGGTACTGAAAAAAAGTGTAGTCTTTGATGTTCCTATTTTTAAAAACACCATGAGTCAGTAAGTTGCAGCTTCTTAAACCCCTAAAAAAGTCTAGGTAGTGTGTTTCCAGAGTCTTTACCACACTTGAGAGTTGATCTTTTGTGGCCCTGCATACTCTGTTAAAAATCACCTCCCATTAAAATAGCAAACTCTGCAATTGTGTTAAAGAATCCTATGAAAAAATTCCCAGATCAATTACTTGGTGCATAAATGGAGGCCGTAGTGATATTCTTTCCAGTTAAAACACCTTCAACCAGAATATACCTACATTCTCATCTTTCCAGACATCACTGAAGTCTACATTCACCTGAGGTTTGATTATTATTGCCGCATGTTTCATTTTAGTATTCATATGCTATGTATAAACATTTCCTGACTTCTTCCCCTTGAAATATGCTATGTGTTCTTTTACATGCATTTCTTGTAGAAACAATATTTCTGTCTGCTCTCTCTTCAAGTTCCTTGCCACTGTTTCTCATTTTACACAATTGTTTAGACTCATTACATTCAATGAAATAAATCTAAAACTTACTTATCAAAGCAAAATAAACACACACGCCAAAACAAAAGTAGAAAAAAAGAGGCAGAAGGAAAAAAACTATATTGATATACTTACACAGAGAGAAAGTAAACAGAAAGAGCCAGGGGCAGGGGGCCTTTATTTAAAACTCAAGACACCCCCCCCACACACACACACCTTACATTAGAACATGTATCTTATTTAACTTGTGATGAATTCAGTATCCTATACGCAATGGCTATTGATTCCCTTCTTAATCCAGTCTGATTGGCTGTCTTCAAATTTGACCCTACCTCCAATTTACTTATAAAGGTCTTTTGAATATCTAGATCTAGATCATCTGTCAAGTATTTATCATTACTTCTTCCATTCCTGACTGCCTGTTTCTTCATGAATACTTGCCTCATCATTTAAAGCTATTACTTCTACATTTTGTATATCAAGCTAATCAAAAACATTCAGCAAACTCTCTCTTTCTTGTCTGGTCTTCCTCTTATACTTGAATGAAATTTTAAAGGGAATATGCCAGTTATATTCAATACCTTATTTAATTAATATTCCTGTCAGAAACTTAATTCCATCTCTTCTGTAAAGTTATTGGTAGTAAATCAGCGAAAAGTTGTAATTCTTGATCTCTAACTTTTAATTTAGGATTCTCCCATGCTGCTTTCATGAGACATTCTTTAACATATACCCTTTGGAATGTAACTAAAATATCTCATGGTAATTTCTTATTTCTGGTTGCATGTGCTGAAATTCTATAAGCCTTTTCAAATACAATGTTTTCTTCAAAATCAGATCCTAAAATCCTGCCAGTGGAGGTGAGGTTCGTTCCCCGTCTGCTGTCCTTACACTGGCAGGCAAAGGCCTTTTTATTCAGTCAGGTCTTTGGAATGTAAGTGGGTCTCTTGGGTTGGATGTTGTTTTTATTCTGTTTTAATGCATTTGTTTTATTATTGTTTTAATCACGTTTTATTTATGATTGTAAGCCACCTTGAATGCCATTTTTCTTGGTAGAAAGGTGGGGTACAAATAAAATAATAAATAAAAATTATCCTAAATATGTCAAATTCTCTCCCTGTTCTTGTTCTTTAAGTCCTCTTATCTTCATATTACAACTTCTTCTGCTGTTATCCAGTTCTTCTCATTTGTCTTCATTATTTGTGCATCTGTCAAACATTTATCATGTGACATACGAACAAATCTATTTTCTGATTCATTCTTTTTCCATCTTCCTAAAATTTCCTTCTGGCTACTTTGAGTACTTTCTAGTTTCTAGGATTGCTGTTGAATTGTTTCTTTAGACTCTTCAAGGTCTGTAATACATTTTTCAAGCTGTGCAAACCTACCATATATTCCCTTTTTTATCTCATCTATCTTAGCTATAATTTTCTCCTCAGGAGAAATCAATTTGTGTGCAGGTATGGTGGCGGAAGGAGTAGAAGGTGTAGTCAGGTAGACCAGAGTACATGAGCAATTCCCCCAGGGCTGTGGATGCATTACAGGCTTGGGGTGGAGGAATGAGCTTTGATCAAGTTTCCCACTGAAGACAGCATTGAGATCCCTACCCAGAATCAATTCTCCAGTTTGGAAGTGATTCCGTTTTTTAACACGAGTTTTAACTTATCCAGGGCCCCTAAGGTTTGAGCACTTAATGTTGCTCCCATGAGCTATCACCAATTCAGGGCAAGACAGTTCTCTTCCCCCAGTGCAATAATTCTCACTCCTTGTCAGAAAGACAAAACATAATGCAGGTTTTCATTTCATTTGCATGCTGCCTTTTCACAAAATGTGCCAAAGCGGCTCACATCATTGCTCACATCAGCAATACAAAAACAAGAATACATAAATTGCAATATTACATCATTAAAATAATAAACAACCCAAATAATTCATTTCACTAATACTAACATTTAAAAGTAATCACAAATTAAGAAATATCACCAATTACAACACAATATTATTATTTATCAGTAAAGGGTAAGCCAGAGCCAAATAAACCAAACCTTTCCAAGGCCTTGAGGCATTAACAAACAATGCAACCTGCAAAGAGCTACCCTCAAAGTACCAAATACAGGAAATAGCAATCAGATTTCTTACAGCCTGTAGCAGCTGATTGTTCCCATGACCCACTTTCTCATTCTGGTGCAGTTCTCACGGCTCCAGCAGAGACCAGGGTGGTGGTGTTTAGTCTCTTCCCCTGTGCTCTGGATGTTTCTGCTACTTCTGCTTATTTTAAACATGTAAGAAACACAGAACAAAATAGCCAACTGTGGGAAGTGGCATCTTACATTAGACTCTCTACTCAGTGGCTCAGATGTTGTTTAGGGATCTCGTAGTTTGCGCTTGTGCAAAACAAATAATGATATCTCAGGGCAAGTCTGTTACTTGAGTCTGAGGACTGAGCACATGATGAGCCTGAAATCTTGGCTGGAGAGCTGCAGGTCTGGGCAGATTTCTTCAAAATAGGTGAGCAGAAAGGTTATCATGTCACCCCCTTCTTCACATTCATTCCACCAGGCAATGGATATGCACATTCAACCACCTACTCCTGTTTTTCAGGTCCTCTGCCTTAGCTTGCAGGTCTTGTGTGATGGCTGCTAAAGTTTTTATGTTGTGATTTTGGGTGAGGCTTAGGTCCGTAGCTTCACCTGCTGTTTTGTTTAATGTTGGTCAGTATTACAGACTGGGAGGGGGGACAACTTTTCCTCCTGGTGCATGCCTTCTTTGCAAGAGTTCCCTACACTCCCAAGAACGCCTGATAGGCTGCCGACAGTCAGGATGAACCTCCTGACCCACAAGTGGTCTTTCCAGTTGCCTGGGAAGTGTCTGAGCCCTTTGTCCCTTCAGCCCAGCCCTCAGAAAAAATAAGGTGCTTTGGGAAAGAAAATCCAGAAACAAAACCTCAACAGAAACCTTGCAAGGCTCCTGAGGACACATAATATTTGTAATTGTGCAGTCCGTTGAATGGGAAAAGGTTTCGTGAGAATTCCCTTTTTAAACAACTCAGCCAGATGTCCAAATATTAAAAAAGAAGGGGGGGGGAGAAAAAAGGGAAGGAAAGAAAATCACACACACATACAGAATTTCAGATAAAATCAAGAAGTCAATCTAACTTAGCTAGATTCATATTACCTACTTGAGTAGAGTCTTGGGTTCCAGAGCATATACAGAGTTAAATGCATAAAAGATAGTCTGGGAGAGTGTATCATGGCTATCAGTGAGATGGTATAAGGCAGTCTTTCGGGGGGGGGGGCGGTGAGGTGTGAGGAAACTCTGACTTTTATAGGAATCTGAGGACAGTAAAAGCCAGCCCTTAAGAGAGACTGATTGTTGTTTTGGCCAGTCATGCATTAGCCTTTATTTCTGATGTCAGTGGCCTAGCCATCAAATCAGAAAATTACTTATTGCCTGAACTCCCCTTCCTAATGACTTTAAACTTACATCTCAAAAGACCAAGCCAGTTTGAACCAGTTAGCCTGTCCTGCAAAAGAGCTAGATAGAGCTATGTAAAAAAGATATGTATTAGGAAAGAAAGAGATGAAATAAGCCTATTCTGGCATCCCGGCACGGTGCCGATTTACCAGATGTTCTAGGGAGCACTGCTGAGCTACATCAGAACTGTTCTTGATGTGTTTGTCACAAGTCAGTTATACATCAATGGGCTGCACTGCTGTCACCCAGTTTTACTGGAGTTTGCTTCTGCTGGAAGAGATCTTTCAGGTTTTAATTGGGCTGGATGTCATCCTTAGTTTTGGTGCCCTGAGCTGTCTTAGAAGACATTGGCATCATTTTGGAGGTTTTGATTTTTGCTACGGAGCTCAGATTCCCTGGGTAAGAAGTATGCTGTAAGGTACCATTCCTTTCTGCAATCTAAGCTCTGTTTCATTATCTGTGGTAAGCAGAGCTTGAAGGAGTTGAGTGGGAGAAAAGCAGTTCTAAGCATCCATTTTGCCTTCATGCAGGCCATATCCCCAACTCACTGCAGTCTGTGAACAGTCTTCAAAGGCAGCCCCATGCACGGTGCTACTGATACACACAGCATAATGTCTTTGTGTGGCCAGGTGATGTCCCTCCTGGTTGCACTGTCCAGGGGTTCCCTTACCCCATTGCTTTTAAACTGCTGGACTCAGCTACTGTGACATACAATAAAGGGAAAGAAGCAGAAATTTCACATTGCTTCTCTCCAGCCCATCGAATTCCAAGGAGTAAAGACTGCATGAGTTCTTGCTGTCTGGGGTTGCTGGAGGCAGTGAGAGGCCTGTTGGGATAGCGCAAGGACCTCTCCCTTCCCCAGCTCTGTGACAACTGCTACTGCCTTGGCCATGCAGCCAAGTGCATGTAATGTAATTACTTACAATGAGATGTAAGTGCTCTGTGCAGCCTGACTGAGGCATCCCTGCCTGGAGCATTTGCGTGGGGAGAGTCCTGCCTGCCCTCAGGCCACTAGCATCACTGCCATGTCTGTGGCCCTGTGCAGCTGACAGCTGGCAATGTACAAAAGATTGCAACTCTGAGCACAATGCTAAGGGGAAAGTCCCACAGGACTGCAGGGGACGTTTATTTGTCGTTGTTGTTCTGTTTTCCTGCCCACTGGGGCCATCAAGGTGATGCACGGTTTAGGACAATAAATACACTAAAATCACAACAAATAAAAACAGAAACAGAACATTTAAAACAGGCCCAAACTAGATTGTTCTTGAGTAAAAATTTTAAGATCTTCATCACAATCCTAGATCAGTAATGCCACCCACTTTTTTGCCTCCCCTGTGGCGATGGGCACTGCAGGATGTAATGAGGGTCCATAGAGTGCTGTACAGAACCACATTTATAATGGTGCTTTCAGCTGGTCGTGGAAGAGCAGTGCCTCCGCAGCCGTCGAAGGCCCTAGTGTGGCAGCACCCAAGAGCCCATTCTGGGAATCAGCCATGTGGCTCATCCTCCAGGCCATGGGGCAGGGTGGGGGAGCTCTGCCTCTGGCATTCACCGCGCACACTGGCTGCTCCCCTGCAGGTTGCCTCAGCCCTGGCAGTCCCATCTTGACAGGATTACAATTTGATTTGACATGGCACGGGGGCATGGCTGGGCAGCTCTCGCACACCACACAATGGAGTGTAGCTTATTGGTTTCTCAGGGTGCTGGCAGGCGATCCAAGCACCCTCCTTTCTCTTCCGCCCAGACACACGCGGCTGCACTGTTGACTTAGCCGTCACCGTGATGGCTGCTTTTGGAGATATTCCTGTCTCATCTGTCTAGTGAAAATCAGGCGAAGGCTACAAACATCAGAGGAGACAAAATGTAAAAGCAATAAACCGTTCCACTGAAGAAAAACTCCTGGCTCTGTTCGAGCCTGAAGTCAGTCTGGTGTGACCACTGGCCTTGAAAGATTTTGCTGGGCTGGGGCGGGGGGGGGGGCAGTTGAGCAGAAGAAATATGAGCGTTGAGCAGCAGCTGCAGGACACTTGAGCAAAACCCACCGTTCCTGCCAAGCGTGCTGCTGTCTCCTCCCTGCCCTTGTTTCCAAATCACCTTCATCTGCCCTGGGGGGCAGGTTTGCCCAGCTTACTGCTCAGAAATAAAAGGCACCTGGGAGGGAATCGGTCACTTGTTTACATCATAGAACCTGTTGCAAATCAACTGGCTCCGCAAGTACCAAATCAGATCGCATTTTGCTAGCACTCAGAAGGGCTGGGCTGTGTGCCCCCGCCCCAGTCCTGGTATTCGGTCCTTGCTTAATGCGTCACTTGCATGAGGCTTTTAGAGTAATTGAGAATGAGCAGCCATCCTCCTTATTAATATTAATCCTGACATGCTTGGGAAACTCTGTCTCTGTGGAATGAATGTTTAATGAGCTTCATAATCTATTGCGTGGACAGAGAAGGCAGCGGGAGCCAACTACAGCCAGCATCTGAGTCCCACTTGGGAACTGGCACCTCCCGCCCCAAGGCAAACAACGGGGCATGGGCAAGAGGCAGCTGCTGTGAGGGGGGCTCAGCGGCAGCCCCCCATTTCAGAGCAGGTTGCTCTAGAAAGAAGGTCCGCAGCCCTGCTGGCCACTTGGCAGGCTTGTCGCTGAAACCGAGTCCTGGGGCCAAAGGCAGCCCCAGAGAGGGGGCCAGGGCCCCTGCGGCCAGGAGCTCGCCCCCACCTCACCGCCAGACCCTGTAACTACGCAGAGAGGCCCTCCTGATCGACTCCAGAGCGCTTCTCTCTGCCGTCATTGTCAGCACCATCCTCATCATCCCCATCCTCTATGAAGAGCAGCTCCCCAGGGGCTCCCTTCCGTCTGTCACCGACCGAACTGGACTTGGAAAGAGAACTGGAATGCTGGCTCTCCTGAGAACTGGGACATTTGGCTCTCCCATGTAGCCTAATTAAAATAAGGCTGCAACCCTAAACTGTCTTACCTAAAGTGAACTCCATCGAACTCAGCAGGACTTATTTCAGAGAAAATGCATTTAGCACGGGAGCATTCCTTTGGAATGTAGCGTCGTTTGTTCTTCAGAAATCTAACATGTGGGACAAAGCCCTCCCCAGAGAGTGTACTTTGCCTCTTCTGGGCATAGCGCTGCAGAGCAGGGCGGGGAACTGCTTTTGCTGGGGCTGAATGACGACAGTGGGCTGCCCCCCAAGTCCCTCCCCCTCTGCTGATGCCCCCCAGCCCCCCCAATTCCATAGAAGTCGCTTCCTCCGTGCAACCGCCGTGCCCCCCCACGGCTGGAAGAAGGCAGCCCCTCCCGAGTGCTGGGAGAGGAGACCTCTGCGGGGATCTCAGATCACAGAAGAGCACAGCTGGGGAAGAGCACAGGGCTCTTCCCCAGCTGCCTTTCCGAGTGCTGGGAGGGGGGCGGGGGTCACGATGGCCCGAGGCACCCGCCCTGCTGCAGAGCCCCCAAGTGGTGGAGGTGGGCATTGCGCTATTCTTGCAAGGCAACCCAGAATTCATCACTGTGAAGGGGCCTCTGTGCAATTTGGTGGAGCTGCGAGATGCATTTTACTGCGGCTGCTGGAATATGTTGAGGAACACACGAGTGCTTGTTGCCTTATGTGTCTTTCTTCTGCAGAACAGTCTGTAGTGCAGCACTCTCAAATGTCTGCATCCTCACGAAGCATGCAAGGGACCCCTGCTCATTGATTGCACCCTTGAATTAACTGTGAATAAGGCCAAGGGACATAGACCTCCACTGGAACAACTAGACCTTGAGCAGAAGTGGGACGTTTTGGACTTATGGATGTCTTTGTGCTTTTGAACGTGTAGCTAATCCCCTGTTGCTGCACTGCGGTTCGTTAACTGGGATAAATGGTCTGGTTTGCCCACATCTTGGATGTCTATGTGACTATTCCAGGTTTTCCTGGGTCGGTACTTCAGCCAGAACTTAATATAAAAGAAGGAGAATAACCTTTAGACACGAAACCCACCCCTGGGTGCAGACCCAAGGGTTACATTTCTCCACCCCTGATATTTGTGGAGGGGTTGGTGTTGCCACTGTCTGGGGCCCAACACCTCTCCTCACCACAGAGACAACCATCCATTCTCATTCAGAGACTGCCCCGTTCTGCCAACCCCATATGTCGAATCTGCTGGGAGAGACCAGAAATTTTCTTATGGGCAACACAGCTACCTTTTTTCTTTTCTTTTCTTTTTTTGTGAGACTGGGGAAATACTGTATTCAGCTGTTCCTCTACAATGGAGGAGGGGATTTTATACCACCAGAAGCTGGGACTTTATTCTGTGGGGTTCATCCCCTCCAACTACTAGGTAATGCTTTGTTACTATAAAGACTGTGCAATTCCTCTCTGTGATCCACTGGCAAAGGAGCCCATGTGCTTCAACCAGGATCGAAAACACTTCTGAGAATAGTTAAATGTTACATTCTTCAAAATGGGGGGTGCAACATTCCCCCCAGCCTTCTTCCCAGTGCAATCAGGGGCAGCATCACCTTCCTGTAGCCATCACATCACCTGCCGACCTGCAGACTCCTCCTCTCACACGACACCTTGGACTAGCTTGAACTTGCAGACAATGTGACTTGACCTCACCATCTAGTCCCCTTTTTTTGTTTTTTCCTCCCCATTTTCTCCCCCCCCCCCCGCCGCCGCCTTTCATGGCATCTTGCTTAAAGAAGAGGTCTGGGGATCTCAAAAGCTTCCACTATTTTTTGTGATCTTTTGGTTAGCCTACTACAGCCTTAACAGCAACATGGATTGTGGAATGCACCCCGTCTTCTGACGCCCGATAACATCCCGCCAGGCTCCACCCACCAGTGCAAATGGCAGGTCATGTTATGCAGTAAAAGAAAAGCTGGCTGTGTAAAGAACTGATGTAAATCTCACAGAGAACCTGGAAGAAGGTGTGGTGAAGGTGCGGGATAAAAAGCCTGGTGTGGTGAAGCCCTTAGTCTGTCATACTGCTGGCCAGCCCCCCTGTGGGGATAGCCCAGAGCCACTCAGACTTTCTGGACTGGAGCTGGTGGCAGTAAGGACTGCATTCCTTCATGGGTTTGGGTCCCTTGTATGGGACCATCAGAGCTGCTGCTGCTCCTGCTGTTGAGGCCTTTGATAACAGGTTTCTTGTGTTCTGGGAGAGAGTGCTGAGGTAGAAGCATAAATAACATCCACCTTCTTCCCACTCCCAGCGAGTCAAAGTGAAACTTCAAGATTCAATTACCATAATAATGATCTGACTGCTTCCAGCTCTTGTTGTTCAGTCGTTCAGTCGTGTCTGACTCTTCGTGACCCCATGGACCATAGCACGCCAGGCCTTCCTGTCCTGCGCTCTCTCCCAGAGTGTCTTTACAGCATCGGACTTTGTTTTCACCACCAGACACATCCACAGCTGAGTGTCCTTTCGGCTTTGGCCCAGCCGCTTCACTCTTTCTGGCGCTACTTGGAAATACCTTCTGCTCTTCCCCAGGAGTATATTGGACCCCTTCCGACCTGAGGGGCTCATCTTCCGGCGTCATCTCTTTTAGCCTTGTGATACGTTCCATGGGGTTTTCTGGGCAAGAATACTGGAGTGGGTTTCCATTTCCTTCTCCAGTGGACCACATTTTGTCAGAACTCTCCGCCATGACCTGTCTGTCTTGGGTGGCCCTGCACGGCATAGCGAGTCCTTCAATGAGATCAGTGTGACCCTAGAAGGTTCCTCATGAGGTTTGCAAGGCTGACGTTTGCTAGGAGCGTGCTCGGCTCGCACAGGGCTCCAGCTGAAGTCCCTGGAAGGTGGAAATGCAGCCCTTGCGGTGGGTGCTTGCCTTTTGCCCCTGAACGTAGAAGCCTGCCATTCCGCAAATCATGGCAACCTGCACAAAAGTGGATCAGGTTGCCACTCAGTCAGCAGCCTTGTCAGGGCAGCATGGAAAGAGCGCAGGATGAGAGGCAGGCTGGGTAGTTCTAAGGCAGAGCCTGGAACACGCGGACAGCTGGCCACTGGTGTCCAGCAAGGCGACCATCAGCTGAGCATGCCAAGCAGATTAGGAAGGGAGATCAGAGCCCTGTGCTGGCAAAGGCCTGCTGCAGCTCCCAGCGAGAGATTCAATCAAGCGAGCACAATGGGAAAACTTGGCCCACTCCATGGATCGTTGGCATACTTAACCCCTCCAGGGCACAAGGGCTTCAAAATGCAGCACGGGTGATTCTGGAGGTCCTCCCCAGGACCATTGGCCTGTTGCTGACCCTAACAACTTTGTGACACCAGGTTTAAATTATTTCATTTGTCCAGGCCTTTGAATGCAGGAGTGCAATGGTTTTATCTGCCACTACAAGATATGTTTCCATCTGTTACAAACATAGTTTTGCCCCTGAATGTCAGAGTAGCAGCCCTTCACTTTCCACCATGGTAAATAGCAAAGTCTTGCAGTGGTGACCAAAACATATCAAAGTGCCTATCCGTAAAATAAAAAAAAGAAATTTCTCTCTTTCCTTGAGCTAAATTAATGTCCAAAGCTACCACACAAGTATCCTAAAAATCCTCAACAGAAATTGGAGAACAGGGAACATTATGGGATGAATACACAACTCTGTTTGCTCATTGAATCAGTTTGTTGCAAACCTGTCTAGAGTCAGCTGTTCATATAAAAATCTGGAGTAATGACCACAATAAGCAATTAATTACACTTATTTCATTTGCCTTTTTTTTTTAGAGTTTTTTTTTTAGAGTTTTTAACTCTAGCAATAACTCTGCCTTCTCATTTTTGCTTGTTCCAAACTGGGCTGGCCACAAGACATTTTGATGCCTGACATGGAAGATAAGAAGTGGCATCCCCTCCAGTCTTAACATGGGACACAACCCTGTACAATCTTCAGCACAAGCCTCATTGACATGAACAAGGAACAGACAAGAATACGACAACAGAGCTGTGCAATTCTAGCAGGGGCCCCGCAGGAGAATTTCCCAGTGGATTGAGCCCCTGAGTCATAGGTGTCTGTCACCCACTCTTTCCCCCTTAATGGCAACTTAAATCCATTGCATGAAGTAGCCACCTCATCTTGCACATCATGGTGGAGTCACATATAGTTCTGGACTTGTCTTTGGAGTACCAGCTCCTGTATTTTCACAGTTCTCTTACTCCATTGTATCATAGCTTTGCGGAGCAACATGGTGTCCCTTGTCTAAGGATTCTTCCCTCTGTAGAACTCAAAGGCTCTGTACATCTTAGAACAATACCAGTATTTATACAGCCTTTTTCACATTCTCAAAGCACCCCACATATTTTATCTCAGAGCTACACATTATGCTGAATGTGTAGCATGCAGCTGCATTCCCCTCCCCCATCACCACTAAATTAATTTTTAGTGCAGGGGGAATACTTTCTGGGAATGCAGCATGTGGGAGGAGGAAGCTTGTGTCTTCACTCCCCAACTGGAATCAGAATGAAATCCCCACCACCACCAGGCATGGCTAGGAGGTTGAGAAAAAAGCTCCCACTGATACCAAGATTTTAGCAAGAAATTGAAGATTTAGAATAAAAACATCAAAATTAGGCTTAGATATAGATTGACAGAAATTAACTGCAACAAAGAAAATAACACACATTCAGAAAGGTTTTTTGAAAAGGGTAATAAGCCAGGTAAAAAGCTAGTACACTATCTCAAAAAAAGAAGACAGGGAATATAATTTCACCAGTTAAAGACAAAAAGGAGGAGTTGGTTGTAGTGAGAGACAAAGAGATCTTAACGGTATTTGAAAGGTACTATACTGATCTTTACTCTGCAGATAAACCAGACCAAGGATCCTATTTAAACATTTATTTAAGGTTTTTTAAAAGACCAATAGAAATAACAGCAGTTAGTGATGGGCTGTGGAACTGGATGAATTTCCATATGAGGTTTACAAAACTGTAAGTTTCATCAGAGAGTTTCTGATGAAAGTGATGAACAATATTATTGCCTAAAGCAAAATTCCACATTAATGGAAAGAAGCTAAAATTAGTTATTCCACCCCATGAGAAAAGGACCTGTTTTTACCATGCTTGTACTCTCCGATTTCTCCTTTAAATGTGACTACAAAAATTTGGAGCAGTAATAGCAAATACATTAGATCAAATTATGCAGTAGATTATACATCAGGAACAATAGGCTTTTATTAAACAAAGAAAGATGGTCTTTAAGAAAGTTTATAAATGTCATGGACTATGTTAAATGGAAAAAGATAAAAGTGACAATCCCATTTGTTGATGCAGAAAAGGCTTTTGACCACATTGAGTTCCCATCTCTTTTCTATTCAGTTGGCTTTTGGTCTGAAATTTAAACAATGGATAGCATCGGTTTACTCTTCTCCACAAGCATTTTTTTAATTAATGGGAAGTTGATATTAAAGTCTAGGCTGTCATGTGGTTCAAAGCAAGGTTGCCCTTCATTCCCATACCTGTTTAATTTATATTTATTGATACTGATAGCCATCAGACGTAACCATAAGGCAGACTCTGAGGTATGTCAGTCCCAGGCTTTAAAGTTAAACTGGCAGCTCCTGGTCCTCCTGCAAGACTGGCTAAATATGTTCCAAGTTCCTCTGTCTGACTCTACAGCTTCTGCCAATTCTTTGGCCCACCATCTTCTAAAAATTACTGTGATGTGTATGAAAACAAACATGCTACAGAGTACTGTTGCCATAATCATAGCCTGGAAACTTTTGCTTGAATCTGCCAATGTGGCTGGTGAGGCATGGGACAGTGACTGAGGGGGTGGGGGCACATTCTAACTAGAGGGAGATGCAGAGAAGCAACTGAGGCAAAGAGTTCTGTCAGAACTGTGAGGAGGTTCTGTCAGAAGAGGTTCCGTCAGAACTGTGTAGGTACCTGTCTGGTGAAGGGCCAACAGCCCAAGCCACCAATGTCAACAGCCCATGCCGTTTTCTGTTGGGCAGTCAGCAGCTGCACACGAAGTGCACAGAAGACTAGTCAGCATGAGAAATAGAGCTAGGGCTGCAGAAAGCCCAACAGGAGACAGTCTGGCAGTGCCTGGAGCAGCAGGACTTACCAGCGGAAGAGCTGCAGCAGCACCACTGATGGCCAAGGTGATGCTGTTGGGCTTGGCCATCAGCAGCGGTGGAGGAGCACCAGCAAGCATGGCAATGATGCTCCCACCTGCCCATGCATCAAGGTCTTAATTGGCTACCAGACCTGGACTGATGGCCCTCGAGAAGCAAAGCCACATGTAGGCGTGCCTGGAAACTAGGGATGGCAGAGAATTCCACCACGAATCTCGGGGAGGCTGAATGCCAGTGCATTCGGCCCCCTGAAATCTGTGGTGGAACGGCCTGCCCCCCCGCCCCCCGCGATTCCCCCCGGGACGAGACTTACCTGGGGCGGATCTTCCAGGCGGTGGCAGCTGCGGTGGCAGCTTCGGTGGTGGCGGCTGTGGCAGCTGGTCTTCCAACCGGCTGCCGCCGCCGCCATTTGCAGTTTTTTGGTTTGTTTTTTTACACCGACGTGATAGGCTACGTAAGTTTTTATGTAGCCTAAAACGACTGGGTAAAAAAAAAAAAAAAAAAAGGCGTACACAAATGGCGGTGGCTATGGCCGCCACCATTTGCGTTCCTTATTTTGGGCCGTCTTAGTCTACGTAAATTATTACGTAGACTAAGACGGCGAAAATAAGGGGAACGCAAATAACGTCCACTACGCTATTTGCGTTCCCCTTATTTTCGCCGTCTTAGTCTACGTAAATATTTACGTAGATTAAGATGTCAAAAATAAGGAACGCAAATGGCGGCGGCCGTAGCTGCCGCCATATGCGTACGCGTTGGTTTTTTTTTCCCCCAGAGCCCTCCGCGGCCGGAAATCCGGCTGCAGACGGCTCTGGCCTGGCTGGCCAAGGAGGATTCCGGGGGGGAGGAACAGAGCGCCTCCCCCCCGTCCAGGATTCCGGGGGGAGGGACGGAACGCCTCCCCCCCCCCACCATCAGCATAATCCGTGAACAGGTAAGTGATTTTCATACATCCCTACTGGAAACATATGCCCCACAATTGGGGGCTGTCATCTTTGTATCCTGGGAATTTTCAGCTGAAGGGGGTATAGACAGATGTTTTAAATAAAGAAATGTCCAGCATATCATCATGGATCCGCTTATCCTTCACCACACCCACCCTTCCTCTCTCTCCTTATATGAGCTGGTTGTTTGGGTGTTTTCGAAATATATATTGTAAAATGCCTGGGAAAATTGGAATTAAAACAACAAGAACAAAAGCAAACATCTCACACAGTGAGGCCCTCTTCTGAATTCTATGTGGTGGGGAGGCTGGAGCAGCTTCCGGCAGGAGAAGGGTTTTTTCTGCAGCAGCCATGATGCCATGGAATTCTCTTCTAAAGTGACATTCAAACAACCTCTTCCCTGCTGGCTTTCCACAGACAAGTGCAAAGGGGGGGTTTGTTTGTTTTTTTGTATCTGTTGCCCTTTGGGAATTACCTCTGTTCTATTTGCATGGTTGTTTTCAGATCATTTTATATTACATTATTGTAATTTTATTGTTATTTTAATGGTAAACTGCTATAGAACTTTGGTGAATATCTCTATAGAAATACTTTTAATTCATAAATAAATAATGGATGAATAAATAATGGGAAAAGTTGCAAAGCTCTGCTTATTAGAGTTGCTCTCTTTCTGTTCTCTTGTTCTAGCAGTCTTCAGTTTACCCCTTAATGCCCTAAATAGTAAAAGTAATTCTTGCCAGGCCCAAAGCAGTGCTGTGCAGTGTGTGGGTGGTGGTGGTGGGGAGGAGGAGGAGGAGAATGGTTTCTCCTCTTCAGTATGGCATTTGTTGCTGGACTAGATAGATTTTCTCTATTTGTCTTTCTTGGTCCGCCTTTTGTCACTGTGTGCATTTCACAGGACTGCAGTGGCTTTACTGAGGCTGAGTTATGTCTGTGCTGGATGCTGTAAAAATCTGACTCCCTCTGTGTTCCTCCCCAGCAGGCCACAAACAACCCAAATTACCTCTTTCAGAGGACTAATCCCCTGTCTAATGCTTTATCAGTTAGCCAAGAAAGACTTAGACTGACCTGCCAAACCATACAGAATATATTGAGAAAAGCCATATTGCCCAATCCAGCACTCGTCTATAATTCATGAAACAGCACCACTAGTAAAATTCTAATTCTTGTTTTCCATAATGAAATGTTTTCCATCGCTGAAATTTCTCCTTCCTTCCTTCTCTCCCTCCCTGCAATAGTTGCAACCAAACGTTTCCTCCAAGGGGGGGGGTGAGGCAGGGCCGGCCTCAAATGTAGGCATGGCTGGGCACCTGCTGAGCGCCCACACCACAGCAAGAGCCCACTGTCACCCCTGGGGGGTTGCTGCTCCCCCTCCTCACTGTTGAAACTTGTTCATCGGCCTCTCGCTCTGGCCCACCCAGGGGGCGAGAAGGAAGAGCAGCCGAGTCCGCTGCCCGCCGGCTCACGGCATAACCCAATCCATCCTGCGTGTGTGCTGCCTGACAGTTTTGAGCGTTGCATGTGCGGTACCTCTCACGTAGCGCATCACACGCGCCACTCCATTCCAGGCACACTGAGATGGCTTGGCCACTGTCCTGCTCAGGATGCCCACGGCTGCAGCCATGTCTGGTCTGGTAACTGTTGTGATAAATAACCGCTTACCGATCACCCTTCGATACTGCTGATGATCCGGCAGTGGAACGTCATCATTTTGCCCCTGTGGTCATGGGAGTCTTGACCCCCTTCGTCTCTGCCATTCCAAACTCCAGCAGCATCTCCGCCCTTCTCAACCTGCATACTCGGATAGGGCGCTATTGGGCCCAGGTCCTTGACTTCAAAACTCTGCTTCAGTCTGAGCATAATTTCCGTGCCATTGCTTTCCCGATCATAGCACAGGACCGAATCGCCACATCCACCAGCGTGTATGCCCACCCACCCCGCTTCTGCCTGGTACAGCGGCAGGGGTCTGCTTTCCCCTTGGTGAAGCCCAGGTTTACTAGAGCCCCATTAATTTTTCATTCCAGGCCCTGGTGGCCTGCTTGAGTCCGGAAATGCTTTGGTGCAGTTTGCATGCTTTGCTTGCCCCTTCTGGATCCGCAAACCCTGGCGGTTGCACCATGTACAGGTCTCCCTCTCTGTACAGGTCATCATGTACAGGTCTCCCTCTCCCTCCCTGGCAGTCCAGGTCCCATTTTCGTGTAGTGAATCCATCTCTTCCTGTGCCACCTTCTTCCACCTATCTGCCTCATCCTTAGGTCCTCCCACCTCGCTGGCTCTTGGAACTGCTGTGCTCTGGCTGCAAAGTAATAGTAGCCATGCCTGGCTGGCAGCATACCTTTGCTGGTCCTCTCCAACCTCCTGGGTTCCTGCTGCTCTGTTGCCTTCAGCTTGGGCTCCCCAGTGTCACTGGCTCACTGTTGGGTTCAGGTGTGTTGTCTGCCCTCTTGTCTAACTTGGGCGCCAGGGCTCCCCTCCTCCATTCTCAGGTGTGCTCAGGTTTGCCTCCATTGGATCCATTGTTCCAGGCCTCGCAGTCTCATCAAACTGCACACTTCAGCTGACTGTGATGCTGCAGTCTTGGGGATAAGGATTCTGTTGCCTTTACTGTGGGGACTGTATCCTGCCAGGACCCCTTCATCGAAGGCTCTGTCAGCCAGCTTGGTCCTTTTCTGTTCTGGGACGTGAGCATAGGCCTTACACCCAAACACTCTCAGATAGCTCACCTTTGGCTTGGCCCCATGCCACAGTTCGAAAGGTGTTTTACTAGTGGCCCTGGTTGGCAACCTGTTCTGTATGTAGGCTGCCGTAGACACCGCCTCTCCTCAGAATTTAAATGGTAGATTTGTATCTGACAGCATGCTTCTTACCATGTCTAGGAGTGATCTGTTGCACCTCTCAGCCATGCCGTTCTGTTCCAACGAGTAGCTGACCATCTTCTGGTGTGTAATGCCTTGGGCCCAGAGGTATGCTTCCATCTCTTTTCCAGTGTACTCTCCTCCATTGTCAGTACGAATGGCACCCAGTGTCTTGCAGAGTTTGTTCTTGGTTTCTGCGATAAACTCCTTCAGCTTGCTCAGTACTTGATCCTTACGCTTGATGATGTACACTGTTGTGAACCTGGAATAATCATCAATGACAGTGAGGAAGTATTTATGCCCTCCAGGGGTTATCACCTCCATAGGTCCACAGAGGTCAGAGTGGATGAAATCTAGTGGTTCTTTAGCTCTTCTCTCACTTGCCTTGGGCAGTGGGGCTCACATGGACTTGGTCTTGATGCAGCACACACAGCTCATCCTTGGCCTGCACGCTGGGATCTGTAAGTCTGCAGTGAGTTCTTTGGTCCCCAGCTCCTTCACTGCCTCCATGTTTCTGTGCCCCATGCATCTGTGCCAGAGGTGGATGCAACTGTCGTGGGGTGTGTGGTCTGCCCTCTTGGCCTCTTCTCTGCTGCCAGCAATCTCATACATAGAGTTCCTTACCCATTGCCCCACAGCCTTCCTTCTCTGGAGATGGTATCATATCTCCCCTCTACTGAGGGGAGATATGATAGCGCTCTTCAAGTACTTGAAAGGTTGTCCCAGAGAGGAAGGTCAGGATCTCTTCTTGATCATCCCAGAGTGCAGGACACGGAATAATGGGCTCAAGTTACAGGAAGCCAGATTCTGGCTGAACATCAGGA
Organism: Heloderma suspectum; assembly: GCF_057233095.1. NCBI lineage: Eukaryota > Metazoa > Chordata > Lepidosauria > Squamata > Helodermatidae > Heloderma > Heloderma suspectum. The sequence continues at coordinate 36,928,830 of NC_139469.1, read as the reverse complement.
AAAACTTCCTGACTGTTAGAGCAATACGACAATGGAACCAATTACCTGGGGAGGTGGTGGGCTCTCCCCCACTGGAGGCATTCAAGACGAGGCTGGACAGCCATCTGTCAGGGATGCTCTGACTTGGATTCCTGCATTGAGCAAGGAGTTGGACTCGATGGCTTTATAGGCCCCTTCCAACCCTACTATTCTATGATTCTATGAGATTACCATTCATCTCCTTCAGAAAGTAGGACAAAACCATCTGCTGTAAGCTTTCTTACTGAAAGCAAGTTCCCTTCCAGGTCTGGCACAAACAAGACATCTTTTAGCTTTGTTTTCCCACCATGTGGTGGGCTACAGTCTATGGTGCCGTCTCCTATTCCAGCTGCTTTTATCTGTTTTCCATTGGCCAGGTAAACATAACCTTGCTTTTGGTGATCCAGTTCCTCGACGAACTCCCTCTGGCGAGTCATGTGGCTGCTGGCTCCCGAGTCCAGCACCCAAACTAGGTGGTGCCTCTGAGCTCTGGTTACTCCGAGGTAAACAGACAGGCAGGCATGGGCCCCTTGTGGCTCATAGTTTGCTCTGCCTTGCCCTTTGTTGCCCTTTGGCTCCTGCTTGTGGCCATTTTCAGGACAGCCTCTCTTGAAATGTGTCTTGGCCCCACACCCGTAGCATTCCTTTGTCTTTGCCTTAAGGGCTTGTTCTGATTCCCTCTTGGCCTTTGCCTTTGTCCTCTTACATGAGGCATCTGCTGTGTTTTCCATCCTGTGATTCCACTCACTAAAAAAGGCCTGGCCTTTACATGGTCCTTTTTTAGCTCTGCTTCAGGGCGTGCTTCCAAGGCTGTTATGCAGGATCCATAGGAGTAATGTAGGCTGCACAAAATGATGCCTCGGCATCCTCCTCTGGAGTCTCTGAGCCAATTGCTCGCAGCTCCTCAACAACTTGCAAGACAGCATTTACATGGCAAGCTGGCTCCTTTCTTGAGCCTCATTTTAAACAGCTTCCTCTTCAAGAAGAGCTTTGCATTTATGCTAGTAGGCTGGTGCACCATCCGCAGAGCCTCCCACACTTGCTTGGCTGTTTCCTCATTTCTGATGTGGCGCAACTGGTCATTTTGGACTGATAGAGCAATTGTTGCCCTTGCTTTTTCCTCCCTTTTATCCCAATCCTGGGGGTTTTCTGCAGGGCGAGCCAATTCCAGAACCTCCCACAAGTCCTCTTTTACTAGCACCATTTCCATCTTGAACATCCATATCTGGTAGTTCCTGGTGCCTAGTTTTTCCATGGCTGCACGTACATTTCCTTCAGCCATCATTCCCCCCTCCGAGATTTTTCTCCCTTGTCTATCCAATGGGCAGTACTACTCGCAGGTTTCCAGGTGATTCCTTGCAAAAGCCTTTTTCTTCTTTATTGGCTGCTGGGCCCATAACCTGAAGTCTGAATCAGCTCCCAGTGAGTAGCCACAGATGTAGACAAAACACACTCGAGTGGTAGGTTAAGGCCAGACTTTACTTGAGATAGAACAAGCTTACATCTCGAGGTAAGTTGGCTGAGGTCAGCCTCATGGCCAGCCTCCCTTGCAGGAGGAAGTAGGAAGAGTAAGAGGAGAGTAGGGGGAGGAGACAAGGAAAAGGTAATACGATCTCCCAGAGATCCATTCCCACCCAACTCAGGTACATATACATATAGGTACATATAGGTACATGTACATATACTTCAAGTTCAGGTTAAGTGACTCATGACCTGAGTCCCTCCAACATATGGGCCCTTTCAGTGCAACAGTGCCCCTCAGAGGGGGCAGAAAAAGAGCATCCCTTTGGCTGCAGTTGGAATTTGCTATCTCAAGATGGGGGGACAGCCACCAACATATATGGCTTCAAAAGAGGATTAGAAACATTCAGTGGCATCTGGTCCTAGTGGCTGTACTTAACCTCCAGTGTTGGAGGCAGCAAGCTCTGAACACCAGTCACTGGGGAGCATAGCCTTCCTGCCTGATATGTGGGCATCCTGCAGACATCTCGCCAGCCAATGTGGGGAAGGGGATGTTGGACCGATCCTTATGTCCTTAAAAAGACAGTGCGAATGAAAGGGGAGAAGCCTGGCCCCAGCCTCCAGGGTCAAATGGAGAGCCGAGATCCCCCCTCCCCCAGCAACCATCAGAGACCCAGAAGGTGGAAGAAGCTGAGATGGCCCAGGGACCTCCAAGGCCTTACCGATTTCCAACCCTCCAGGGGCTCTGGGCAAGAGAAAAGATCAGTGGCAAAGGTGGGAGCTTGTTTTCAAATGAGTAAGAGGTGAAACTCAGATAATTTGGTGGTTACTAAAGAATTCCTTTATCGACTGGAGGATTAAAGTGCCACTAAAACCAAAGTACTGCTGATCACTTGAGATTCTCGTTACTATGAACGCGAATAATCCCCAAAGGGAGGGAGGGAGGGCACTGAGCTGCCTCCACCCACCAGTCAAATGATCTGTTGGAAAAATATTTTATTTTATGTATTCATTAAAACATTTTAAACTGCTCTTTATCCTTACAAAAACAACAAGTCTTGTGGCACCTTAAAGACTAGATATTAATTATGCCAGAAGTTTTTGTAGACAACAGTCTATTTCATCAGATGCATCATCCTTGCAAGTGCCAGGACTGTGTACAAATGTAAATGAAAATGGGACATAAGGCAATAGTAACATTAAAGCCACCCCAAGATGACAAAGACAGCAAATAGAATAGAACAGTCAAAATCAACTGATAAACAAACAGAGGGGCTGAGCTGGCACCGAAAATATTGCCATGGTGGCACCAGCTGCACATCCATAGGCTGTGTATTCCACAGTCAGGGCACCACAACTGAGAAGGCTCTGTCCCTTGCTGACACATACTGTACCCAAGGAAATGAAGATTGCCTCCCTTGACAGTCTTCAGTCACAAGCAGGCTGGTGCAGGGAGAGGAGCTCCTGCAGATACTCCAGCCCCAAGCCATTCTGGCCCTGAAAAGGAAGCACCAGCACCTTGACTCAGGCTTGAAAGCAAATATGCAGCTAGTTCAGCTCCTTCAGAATCGATGTAATATGATTCTGCCTGGCTGTACCACTTACAGTTCTGGCTGCTGCACTCTGCACCCTTAAAGGCAGCCCCACTGTCACAAGGACACCCCCTCCACCAGGCAGTCCGGGAGGTGTTGGGGTCCTGAGCCATGTAGAGCTTTATAGGTCAAAACCAGCACTTTGAATTTGGCCTGGAAACAAATTGGCAGCCAGTGTCGGCAAGCCAGGACTGGGCTTATATGTGCACATGGCCTCGTTGCAGCTGCTGAATTCTCTAAACCATCTTCAAAGGCAGCCCAATGTGCAATGCATTGCAGTAATCTAACCTGGAGAGTACCAAAGTATAGACCACTGATACCAGGCTAGCCTCAGACTCACAGCTGGGCTACCAGCCAAAGCTGGTAGAAGACGCTCTGTGCCACGGAGACCACCTGAGCCTCCAGTGACAATGATGGATCCAGAAATACCCACAAGCCGCACACCTGATCCACCCACTTCCCTCATCTGGACAGAAGAACCACCCACCAGCACACCCTCTGTCTTTTTTGGAGTGAGCCTCAGTTTGCTGTCTCTCAGCTAGTCCATTCCCAAGGCCAGACACTGGTTCAGCACATCTCCTTCCACACCTGTCCAAAATGAAAAGGAGAATCATAGAATAGTAGGGTTGGAATGGGCCTATAAGACCACTGAGTCCAACCCCCTACTCAATGCAGGAATCCAAGTCAAAGCATCCCTGACAGGTGCCTGTCCAGCTTCATCTTGAATGCCTCCAGTGTGGAGGCACCAGCCCAGCACCAGCCCAGCACCTGTGCCCAGCACCTCCCTAGGGAATTGGTTCCATTGTCGTATTGCTCTAACAGTTGGGAAGTTTTCCCTGATGTCCAGCCGGAATCTGGCTTCCTGTCATTTGAGCCCATTATTCCGTGTCCTACACACTGGGACAATTGAGAAGAGATGCTGGCCTTCCTCTCTGGGACAGCCTTTCAAGTACTTGAAGAGCGCTATCCTATCTCCCCTCAGTCTTCTTTTCTCAAGGCTAAACATGCCCAGTTCTTTCAGTCTCTCCTCACAGGGCTTTGTTTCCAGTCCCCTGGTCATCTTTGTTGCCCTCCTCTGAACCCTCTCCAGCTTGTCTGCATCCTTCTTCAAGTGTGGTGCTCAGAACTGGACACAGTACTCCAGATGAGGCCTAACCAGTGCTGAGTAGAGGGGAACTAGTACTTCCCGGGATTTGGAAGCTATGCTTCTATTGATGCAGCCCAAAATAGCACTGGCCTTTTTTTGCAGCCACGTCACATTGTTGGCTCATGTTCAGCTTGTGATCTACAACAATTCTAAGATCCTTCTTGCTTGTAGTATTATGAGCCAAGTATCGCCCATCTTGTAACTAGGGGTGCACGAAAGTCACTTACCTGGACTCGCAGCTTGCTTCACGGTGGGGGGGAGGCGCTTCGCTGCTCCCCCCGAAGTTCAGGCCGGGGGGGGAGGCTTCCCTCCTCGCCCGGCCGAAATTCAGGCCGGGGGGGAGGCTTCCCGCCTCGCCCGGCCGAAATTCAGGCCGGGGGGGAGGCTTCCCGCCTCGCCCGGCCGTGAAATAAAAAGTTAAAAAAAAACACACGCCCCCGTGATAGGCTACGTGACGATTTACATAGCCTATCACAGCTAGATCTGCAAAGTCAGCCGTGATAGGCTACGTTAATCGTCACGTAGCCTATCACGGGTGACTTTAAAAAAAAAAAGCGTGTACGCAAATGGCGGCCCCCATAGGGAGCCACCATTCGCGTTCCTTATTTGGTCACTGTAGTCTACGTAAATCTTTACGTAGACTACGGCAAAAATAGGGGCAACGCAAATAGCAAATAGCGTTGCCCTTATTTTCGCCGTAGTCTACATAATCTTTACATAGACTACAGCGACCAAATAAGGAACGTGAATGGCGGCTCCCTATGGGGGCCGCCATTAGCCGTACACGCTTTTTTTTTTTTAAGTCACCCGTGATAGGCTACGTGACAATTAACGTAGCCTATCACAGCTGACTTTGCAAATCTAGCCATGATAGGCTACGTTAATCGTTACGTAGCCTATCACAGGGGCGTTTTTGTTTTTGTTTTACTTTTCTTGTAATGGTGGCGGCGGCAGCTGGTCGAAAGACCGGCTGCCGCCCCCGCCCCTGACGAAGACCTGCCGAACCGCCGCCAGGACCCGCCGCCTGGAGGGACATTCGGGAAAGGTAAGTCCCATCCCGAGGGGGGGGGGCGGAGAATTTCTCCCCGAAACTACTTCAGGGGGCCGAATATGTTGGCACTTGGCCCCCCGAAGTTTCGGGGAGAAATTCTCCCCCATCCCTACTTGTAACTGTGCATTTGGTTTCTTTTTCCTAGGTGCAGAACTTGGCATTTCTCCCTATTAAATGTCATTCTGTTGTTTTCTGCCCAGCGCTCCAGCCTGCCCAGATCACTTTGAATTCTGTTTCTGTCTTCCAGGGTATTAGCTATCCCGCCCAATTTTGTGTCATCTGCAAATCTGATAAGCATTCCCTGCACCTCCTCCTCCAAGTCATTAATAAAGATGTTGAAGAGCACTGGGCCCAGGACTGAGCCCTGCAGTACCCCGCTTGTTACCTCTCCCCACTTGGAGAAGATCCCATGGATAAGCACTCTTTGAGTCCGATTCTGTAGCCAACTGTGGATCCACCGGATCATTGTTTCATCTAGACCACTTTGAGCTAGTTTGCTAATCAGGATATCATGGGGCACTTTGTCAAAAGCTTTGCTGAAGTCAAGGTATGTTATGTCCACAGCATTCCCACAGAAGTAGAGTTGTGTCATCAGCACACAACCAGTGACAAGCCCCCCACAACTCCACATGACTCAGTGGTTTCATGTACCTGCTAAAGAGCATGGGGGATAGAATGTACCCCTGCAGAACTCCACCATGCAGGCTCCCTGGGATCGAGCAACATTGCCCAAGCACCACCCTCTGGAAATGACTGTCCAGATAAGAGCAGAGCCACCGCAAAGCAATGCCCACAACCCACAACTTGGACAGCAGCTCCAGAAGGGTACCATGACTGATGGTATCCAATGTCACTGAGAGAGAAAGGTGTATCAACAAAGACTCACACCCTGACTCTCTCCCAACACAAGTCATCATAAATGGTGACCAAGGCAGTCTCGGTACAAAACCAGGCCTGACCCATGATTGTCTGGATCTTTTATTAATTTCAAACACCTGGGTTTGGATTGGTACCCTGCTTGTTACCTCTCCCCGTTGGAGCAGATCCCATTGATAAGCACTCTTTGAGTCCGAGTCTGTAGCCAACTGTGGATCCACCAGATCATTGTTTCATCTAGCCCACTTTGAGCTAGTTTGCCCATCAGGAGATCATGGGGCACTCCTGCAATGTTTTTTTTTTCTAATTCAGGCATGATCTTCGAAGATTCAAAGTTGTGAAGCTTCACAACTTCGAATCTTTGAAGATCATGCCTGAATTAGCAAAAAAAAATCGTGGAGAAGCCCCAATTCTGCGAGGATAACACGTTAATTTTAAAAAAAACATCCGGAGTGGGGGATAGGAGGGGGTAAAACTTGGTGTCATTTGAAAGGATAGAACAACCCCCTGCTCAGTGCAGGAAGCCTGATTCCCAGGCAGTCACCCATCCAACTACTGACCGGGGCCGACCCCGCTTAGCATCCAAGATGAGACAAGTGTGCACAGGAAAACAGCAGAGCGCCCGAGTGTGAACCGAGCTCGTGCATTCGATGAAGCACTGCAATGGGGAAAATGGGTGAGTGTGAATAATCACGTTTTAATGCGAGAGCGTTTAACCCGACGGGACACCGAATTCATTGTGATGGCGGATGCAATGTAGACCGGCCCTTTGTCTGTCTTGGGGTAATGACAGAGACAGAGTTGCCAACCAGGAGGCAGGCTGGCAGCCACATACGCACTACTGATATTAGACTTGCTTGTCAGCCTGCATCTGGTCTCTCTCTCCATGCCTCCTCCTCCTCTGGCTTCTGGGGGGCAGGGGATGAGATAAACAGAGATGCTGACCAGTAGGCATGCACACATGCGGATTAGTGGAGAAAGAGGGAAGGGGGAGGGAGGCTGGCAGGGGGTGGCCATATTGGGGGTTGGACTCGATGGTCTTGTAGGCCCCTTCCAACCCTACTATTCCATGATTCTATGGTCCTCTGCTCCTGCCACACCCACTTGCTCTGGCGCCACCCACTTTTGGCTCTGACCAGGCCCACTGCTGGAATGCAGGCCCCCACAAATGCCAACTGAAGTGATGTGGAGGTGAACAGGGAGAAGGTTCGCCACCGAGCCTTAGGGCCTCCTGACGCTCTCTCAGTGCCAGCTGAATGCGGCGCTGCTGAGGCGCAAAGCCCTGCGCTGAGGGAGGGGCCACGTTTGTGGGCAGCATTCCAGGACTGGGGCATCAGCGTGTATCACAAGTTCACGGGGCCTGACTGAAGCTGGGAAAGCCGTTTGGGTCATCCCAGGTTGACAATGGGGAAGAGGGAGGGAAAAGAAAAGGCCCCATAAAGTAGGAAGCAAAGCTGTAAGGAGATGCTTCTGCTCTGGGGTACTTTGCCATAGGGCAGTGAAGGGCTGGCTCCAGCAAGTCTTCCTGGTGCAAAGTGTGTTCAGTTAGGATGCACATTGAATAGTGTTTAATAGGCCTATTAATTTAGCACCTGTTCACATAAGTGGGTCACAGAATTTCTGTTGGCTTAGAGTATAAGGGCTTCCTGTTTCCCATGAATTGTTATTAGCTCCTGTCTGGGCTGGTGATGATAAACCATTAGCAGGGATTTGTTTGAGCACCATTTAGCTGTGAAACTGTAATATTAATGACTGCCTTATTTATGGCCATATTACCCCAGAGCAAGGCCTTGATATTACCCAGGGAACCATGGTGGACTTCTGCTTGGGTCATAAATCTTTGCCCAGTGCTGAATCGAAGGAGATTTCTGGCTAACCACCAGGGCTGAGCTGGAATAGGGGCCCAATTCAGGAAACATTTCACATATGCACACAGATACATGAAAACAAAAGCCTGTTTTGGCAAACTTTCAGGGGATATGTGAAAAGGAAATAAAATGTTTTCTTCCTTTAAAGTGGATGTTGCTGTTTTTAAGAAGATAATTCACAGTGCAAGTGCCATGCCAGGAGAGAGGGGTCAGGGTGGGGGCAGCACCATTTTACAGCAAAAGGTGATATTTTTTCTAAAGAAGCATGGCTCATTTCAACAAAACTGCACTCCCCCACCCCCACTTTCCTTGTGCATAGCAAACCCCATCAAAATGCATGCAGCCCTTCTAACAGCAGAGTGCTGAGTGCCTAGAATCATAGAATGGTAGGGATGGACGGGGCCTACAAGGCCATCGAGTCCAACCCCCTGCTCAATGCAGGAATCCAAGTCAGAGCATCCCTGACAGATGGCTGTCCAGCCTCGTCTTGAACGCCTCCAGTGTGGGAGAGCCCACCGCCTCCCTAGGGAATGGGTTCCATTGTCGTATTGCTCTTACAGTCAGGACGTTTTTCCTGATGTTCAGCCGGAATCTGGCTTCCTGTCACTTGAGCCCATTATTCCGTGTCCTGCACTCTGGGATGATCGAGAAGAGATCCTGGCCTTCTTCTCTGGGACAACCTTTCAAGGACTTGAAGAGCGCTATCCTATCTCCCTTTAGTCTTCTCAAGGCTAAACATGCCCAGTTCTTTCCATCTCTCCTCACAGGGCTTTGTTTCCAGTCCCCTGATCATCTTTGTTGCCCTCCTCTGAACCCTCTCCAGCTTGTCTGCATCCTTCTTCAAGTGTGGTGCTCAGAACTGGACACAGTACTCCAGATGAGGCCTTACCAGTGCTGAGTAGAGGGGAACTAGCACTTCCCGGGATTTGGAAGCTATGCTTCTATTAATGCAGCCCAAAATAGCATGTGCCTTTTTTGCAGCCACATCACATTGTTGGCTCATATTCAGCTTGTGATCGACAACAATTCCAAGCTCCTTCTCGCTTGTAGTGTGGTTGAGCCACGTATCCCCCATCTTGTAACCGTGCCTTTGGTTTCTTTTTCCTAGGTGCAGAACTTGGCATTGATCCCTATTAAATGTCATTCTGTTGTTTTCTGCCCAGCGCTCCAGTCTGTCAAGATCACTTTGAATTTTGTTTCTGTCTTCCAAAGTATTAGCTATCCCGCCCAATTCTGTGTCATCTGCAAGTCTGATCAGCAAATTTGATCAGCCTAGGTGAAACACTGCAAGAGATGAGGAGGCTGGGGTCCCTCTGAGCCCCCGCCCCCATAATTCCAGCAGTGACCTGTGCTATAGAGCCATAATGCAGCCCCCTGGCTGAGCCAGATTCAGCTGAGACCCTGCTTTAGTGTGGTGTGTAGGGGAGATTTATTTAGTGCACAGTTGGGAGCACAGGTTAAAGTAATTTCATAATGAGATCCAGGTGGTTCTCACCACATTTAGTGCCCTTTAATTGTTATTTTACTTTAATGGTCAGTCTAGTTTTTATTTTAAACACCTGAGACCTGCTGCTCTCCCTGGAGGCCTTTAATAACCCGAATGCAGGGTTGGGTTTCCCTGAGTTGCGTTTGTCTCTGTTCTGAGTGGCTCAGTGTCGTGGATCACTCAGCCAGCAGCTTGTCATCATTGCTGTTTGCATTTCGTAGTCACCTTTCTCTTAAACAAGACTTAGGGTAACTTACAGCTAAATTAAAACATACAATTTTAAAACAGCTGAAACGAATTTCCACTAAAATACCACAACTAGAAAATCAGTGACAACCAAACATTTCAACGGATGCATTAAAAAGCACAGCCCCTGCCATCCAGTGGAAGCTGGTGGCTCCAATTTCAGTGGGGCTATAATTCCATTCCGGTTTCAGTCAGAACCAGCCAGAATTCTAAAGGAGCTGTCCAAGCTACTGAACTTATTTGGGGGATAGGGTTCAGCACTTTGGATAGCTTCTTTAGAGCTCTGGCTGGTTCTGACTGAAACTCGGGATGGCTTCACAGCCCCACTGAAATCGGAGCCACCAGCCTCCACTGATGCCATCCACTGATGGGACAGAGATCCTCGTTTGAGAGGAGACTGAGCCAAAATAGGAGTTTTCCAACTTTTCTTTGTCACCTTGTCAGCATTTTGCCAACTTCACTGAACAGCTGGTCTACCATTACTTTAGTCCTTCTTTTACTTCCAACATATCTGCTAATTCTGAACTTTAGCCTTCCTGATACCATCTCTGCAATTCTGGACTATCTGCCTGTACACTTCCTTAGCAATCTGTCCCTACTTTCACATCCTATATATGCCTTTTTTTTATTTTCAGAGCATCACTAAGCTTTTTGTGTAGTTATATTGACTTCTTCTGTTGTCTTCCATTTCTTTTCCTCATTGGGATTGTTTCTGATTGCACCTTTGTATCTTCTTTTGTTAGGAACTCCCATCTGTCTCGAACTCCTCTTCCTTTCAGGTTTTCCTGCCATGGAATCCTACTTATCATTGCTCTGCGTTTATTAAAATCATCTTTCCTGAAGTCCAAAGCACATGTTTGACTATACTCAGCTTACGTTCCCCTTAAAATCAAGTACTTGAGCATTACATGGTCACTTTCCCCCAAAGATCTTGCTCCTTGAACCCAAGGATGTCTGGGGCATCTGCAATGGAACCAAATGAGTTTGGATTTTTATGACTCTGACCTGCGGATTCTGCAGTGGACTGGCTTTCCCCCTATTGGGTGGATTCCATGAACTTGTGGACTGTTTTTCTAACCTTCAAGAATTTTGTGCCAATTTTGTCATAGAAGAATGCACGCACGCACGCACACACACACAAACATGGCCGAAAATGCACATTTCCCCATAGTCTAAAGTATGAAAATGTGCATTTGGGGGGATTTGCAGTTTTGTATGGGCGAATTTATGCACATTTGCATTTGCACAAATGCAAGTTTGCACAAATTTGGAAACTAAAAGAAAATCCAATTCCGTTGATGGGCGGATGACAGAAGAGAAGGTGCCTGACAACCCGTGAAGCACAGATGCAACAGGTTTTACACAATCTGTACATCCCTGCTATCACCTCATCAGCTATCATCACCTCTTTCCTATTGGTCAGAATCAAGCCAAGGATGGCTGGTCCCCTCTCTCCTCCCTCCATCATCTGAGAAAGAGAGCTGTCAGCAAGGCAAGCCAGGCACTTCCTGGAGAGGCCGTGCTTGGCAGAATGGTCTCCCAACAAATATGAGGGTAATTAAAGTCTCCTATTACTGCTACTTAATGCTTCCTTGTAGCATCTGCAATTTGCTGTTAGAAAGTATCCTCCACATTCACTCCTTGATTGGGTGGTCAGTAGTAGAATCCAGCCACAATACTGTTTTCATTTCTTCTTCCATTTATTCTGATCCAGACATTTTCAATAGGGCCCCCATGTTCATTCTCTTGAATTTCCATGCAGGTGTGTACATTTCTAACATATAGTGCAACTCCTCCCCCATTTTTATGGCTTCTGTTACTTCTTGAACAAGTTATATCCTTCAGTTGCTATGTTCTACTCATGGGAGTCATCCCAACAGGTCTCAGTTATACCTATTAAGTCACATACTTACCTTCTTGAATCAAGAGTTCAAGCTTGTCCTGTTTATTTACCATACGCCGAGCATTAGTATAAAAACATCAAAAGCCAAGAGCTTTATACTCCAATGACCTCCCTGCAATGTTATTGCTTAACAGGCCCCATCACAGCTGCTCCCCAGCTCCTGCTACAGTGCATGAGCCCTTGTCTATAGTCTTCACCTCTGCGCTTTCATCTCCATTCCCCACAGGATTCAGCTTAAAGCCCTTCTGATCAAACTTGCCATTCTTCAGCAAACACCATCTTCCTGGCCTTTGTGATGTGCAGTGCATCTCTTGCCAGCAGCCCTTCATCCAAAAAGTGTAAACCATGATCCCAGAAACCAAGTCTCTACCAGTGACACCATAGCCAGTTGTTCACCCGCAGAATTCTTTCCCTCTCTAGTCCTCTTCCATGGACTGGAAGGATGGATGAGAAGACCACTTGAGCTCCAAAGTCCTTGAGCTTGCTTCCTAGAGCTTCATAGTCTGACACAATGTGGTCATAGCTCTGCTTGACATACCATTCATTCCCACAGGAATAAGCAGGAGAGGATAACTATCAGTGGACTTGGGAAGCTCTTCCGTCACATCTCCAGTTCCTGCTCCCAGGAGGCAACATACTTCTTGAGCCAATGGGTCTGGTTGGTGCACATATCCCCTTCTTTTCCTCACAGTAGGGAGTCACCAACCACAACTGCCCCTCTGTTCCTCTTGCTGCAGGGAGCAGTTCCATCCCCTCTGATCTGTAGGCCTCCAGCATCTTGCTTCTTGTCCTGCAAGGTTTGTTGTAGATCTTGTTCTGAAGGCTCAGAGCCACTCTCTTCTTCAAGAGCCTCAAAGTGATTCCTTAGTGTCAGAGGTGCAGAGGGCCTTCCAAATCTCTTCCCCCAGAGTGTCACTGCTGTCCATGCAGGTTGCTGCTCCTTTCATTCCTTCTGCTCCTCTTTCTGAGTGGCCCCTACAGTTGTCCTTGCAGCACCTCCTGTGTTCTGTCCTAGAAGTCTTCAACCTCTCTTATCCATTGGACTATGGCACTCTTACCTTTTCTTCTAGTAGTGCAACCAGCTTGCACTTGCTGCAGTGTGCACCATCTCATGTCCAGGCAGAAAAACAAACATACTGCACATTTTGCAGACTAACACAGCTGAATTGTATCTGTCTTAAACTGAATCCCATGGGGAAGGGAGATGTAAAGTTGGGGGTAACAATGGATGAAGACTCATGCACCGCAATGGAGAGGACAGCTCTAATAGCACCTAATAATAGTCTTCAGACACATGTAGGAAGAAAGCCAGACCATGAAGCACGTGGTCTTCGATGTCTGTACACTAATGCCCAGAGTATGGGAAACAAACAGGACGAACTTGAACTCTCAATACAGGACGGAAATTATGACTTGATAGGTATAACTGAGACTTGGTGGGATGACTCTCATGACTGGAATACAGCAACTGAAGGATATAACTTGTTCAAAAAGAACAGGAGGAACAGAAAGGGGGTGGAGTTGCACTACATGTTAAAAATGGGGACGGGGTCATTGTGCCACGAAATACAGGTTAGGATCGTGGATTGTATCCAATATTAGTCCTACTAATTATTTAAATAAATGGGACTTGTTAGTCATGACCAGCTTACACCCCATTCCTTTCAGTGGGTCTACTTTTAAGTAGGACTAACATTGGATACAACCCATTGGAATCAGGTGCACTTGGAGAAATCTATAGCTTACTCAGAGTTCTTAGGTATCCCTGGGCTTGAAAAAGGTGGGCCTTTTCTGCTGTGGCACCCCAGCTGTGGAATGAACTCCCTAGAGAGGTTTGCCTGGCACCTACATTGCACTTCTTCTGGGGCCAGGTGAAGAACTTTTTATTCTCCCAGTATTTTAGCATTCTAGTTTCCTAATCTTTTAGCTCTGGTGTTTTAAATCTGTCTTTTTAATCTCTGCATTGCTGCTAGGTTTTATTCTGGCTGTACTGTTAAATTGTGGGTCTAAGCTTTCGTATTTTATTTTGTTTTATGCTGCACTCTGTGGTTTTCATTTTTGTCAACTGCCCAGAGAGCTTCAGCTACTGGGTGGTATAGAAATTCAATTAATTAATTAATTAATTAATTATCTCTTGGCATTGATCCCTATTAAATGTCATTTTGTTGTTTTCTGCCCAGCGCTCCATTCTATCCAGATCACTTTGAATTTTGTTTCTGTCTTCCAAGGCCATCCCGCCCAACTTTGTGTCATCTGCAAATTTGATCAGCATTCCCTGCAGCTCCTCCTCCAAGTCATTCATAAAAATGTTGAAGAGCACTGGGCCCCGGACTGAGCCCTGCGGTACCCCACTCGTCACCTCTCCCCAGTTTGAGAAGGTCCCATCGATAAGCACTCTTTGAGTCCGATTCTGTAGCCAACTGTGGATCCACCGGATCGTTGTTTCATCTAGCCCACTTTGAGCTAGTTTGCTCATCAGGATATCATGGGGCACTTTGTCGAAAGCTGTGCTGAAGTCGAGGCATATTATGTCCACAGCATTCCCATGGTCCACAAGGGAGGTTACTTGATCAAAAAATGAGATCAGATTCGTCTGGCAGGACTTGTTCTTGACAAATCCATGTTGGCTTCGAGTCATCACTACATGGTTTCCAAGGTGCTTCCAGATGGATTGCTTTATCATCTGCTGTAGAATTTTCCCAGGGATTGATGTCAGACTGACTGGTCTGTAGTTCCCAGGTTCCTCCTTTTTGAAGATAGGGACAACATTAGCCCTTCTCCAGTCATCTGGCACTTCCCCCGTCCTCCATGATTTCTCAAAGAGAATAGACAAGCGGTTCTGAGAGCTCTTCTGCCAGTTCCTTCCTACATGTGTCTGAAGACTATTATTGGGCGCTATCAGAGCTGTTCTCTCCATTGCAGTGCATGCGCCTATGTCCATTGTTACCCCCAACATTACGTCTCCCTTCCCTGTAGGGTTCAGTTTAAAGCCCTCCTGATGAAGTTCTTCATGCTGTGGCCAAACACATTCTTCCCATCCTTTGTGAGGTGCAACCCATCCCTTGCCAGCAGTCCATCTTTCAGGAAGTATAGCCCGTGGTCCCAGAATCCAAATCTCTCTCGTCGGCACCACCTTCGTAGCCAGTCATTCACCCAAATGTCCAGGCCAGCTCCGCTCCGCGGCAATCCTGTGGAGCCAGCCACCGGGTCCTCATCGCTGGTGATATGGCCGGCTGCCATTGCTGTGCCGTATTGCTGGGCTAACTCCGGATGCAAATAGCATCCACTACACCATTTGCGGCCATAAAGCTGTTAGGTTAACCTAAATGCAGCCATTGAATCTAACGGCTTTACGGCCGCAAATGGCGTCCACTACACCATTTGCATCCCTGTTTTTTCACGCAATAGGCTACGCAAATATTTACGTTGCAGAGCCTATCACATGAAAAAACAGGGACGCAAATGGCGTAGTGGACACCATTTGCAGCTGTAAAGCTGTTAGATTAACCTAAATGCAGCCGTAAATGGCTACATCTAAGTTAACCTAACAGCTTTACAGCCACAAATGGAGTAGTGGACGCCATTTGCATCCAGAGTTAGCACAGCAATACGGCATGGCAATGGAGGCCAGCCGTATCGCCAGCAATGCGGACCCAGCAGCTGGCTCTGCAGGATTGCTGCATGGAGCAGCCGGCCCAGATGGATTCCGGAGGGAGGCAGAGGTGAGTGCCCCATTCCACCACGGACTCCAGAGGCCAGATTCTTTGGAATCCGGCCTCATTGGGGTCCGTGGTGGAATTCTCCGCCATCCCTAATGAGGAGAGAGTGAAAGAACTGGGCATTTTAGCCTAGAGAGGAGAAGACTGAGGGGAGATAGGATAGCGTTCTTCAAGTCCTTGAAAGGTTGTCCCAGAGAGGAAGGCCAGGATCTCTTCTCGATCATCCCAGAGTGCAGGACACGGAAGAATGGGCTCAAGTTCCAGGAAGCCAGATTCCGGCTGGACATCAGGAAACACTTCCTGACTGTTAGAGCAATACGACAATGGAACCAATTTCCTAGGGAGGTGACGGGCTCTCCCACGCTGGAGGCGTTCAAGACGAGGCTGGACAGCCATCTGTCAGGGATGCTCTGACTTGGATTCCTGCACTGAGCAGGGGGTTGGACTTGGTGGCCTTGTAGGCCCCTTCCAGCCCTGCTATTCTGCTATTCTGTGATTCCGTGACTCCTTGATCTTCCCTGTGGGTCCCCCTTCTTTGCTCTGGTGCACGGGTCCTCCCTTCTTCTTATTCCCTTAGCTGCTTAGTTGGCGGGCCTTCCTTAGCATGCACTGTCCACTCACCTTATGGAAAAATCTTGTTAGGGAGCGCCCTCCCTGGGGGCTGGCCGCTTATATACCTCTGGCCTGATTGATGCAGCCTCTGCTGGCTAGCAGGAAGCAGCCCTCCCATCACAGACAAGGAGCAATCAAGCAGCTATTTCAGGACACCCCCTTTTCAACTCTCACAGCTGAGCACACGGCCCATCAGAGCCCACGGCCCCTTCACTCTTCTTGGGTCTGCACCTGCACAGCTTCCTACAGAACTTCTTGGGGGTGTCTCCAGGAGCGATTTACTCTGAGCCAGCTGTGTGTGGAGTTCACTAGGGATACATGACGTCGTGGCCATCCAGCAGCCACCCTGGAGCTTATCAGGGAACAACCGGATTTACTGAGACTGCTTGCAGTCCGATTCTTTTCCTCAAGTCGGGTTCTCCCCGGTATGGTTGCTGTGGGGCCCAATCCCTGCATTGACCTCAGGCATGCTAGCCCTGCCCAGGGGTGTGCCTTTCCCCTGGTCAAGGGGTATCTCCTGTGTGTTTCCTGTCCCTGCACAAACCTATTAGTGTCTCCTCAGAAGTAACTCCCATTGTGCTCAATGACGCTTGCCCTTGAATGCCCATATCAGTACTTATAGAGATCCCCTCAAATGAAATAACACATCTTAAAGCACTAATTCCCTGAAGGCTGTAAAGCGCTTTACCAAGCTGCGGTTCTCCTTTGTTTGGCTTGTTGCCTTCAGAAGTCACTAATTCAGACCTTCGTTTTGTGCAGCATCAGGTTAGAAAGGGGGCTAGTTTCCCCTCCCTTTGTTTCCCCTCCCTGTCTTTCCCAGCACAAACATATGTGTGTCTACTCAGAAGTAACTCCCATTGTGGTCGACGAGGCTTGTTCCTAAAATGCACACCGAGGTTCCCACGAATCGAATAACCCATTTAGACAGCCTTGATGCTGAAGCTTCGAAGCTTCAAAGCTTCGCTTGATCACAGGAGGGCCGCTAGAACACTGTGTCCTGGAAAGGTTTGTTTATTTAAGGAAGTAAGGGTGGGGGGAGAGAGTGAACCAAACAAGCTCTGTCTCTTTCATAGCCATGGCCATGCACCAAGGGTGGTGTCTAGGTCCTGAAGAGCCTGCCTCGGGCTTCGCAGTACTGGCTACCTGCCCCTGCATTCTTAGCTGCTCCCAGTTCAAGTGCCTGAGCCTGACTTAGCACACCCATGGGCTTCACCTCAAATGCTACAGAACAGCAGCCTTGCCCTCCTCAGGCGAACCAAGACGCCACAACCAATCTGCCAGGAAATGCTCAGTGTGCCGGTGGATTTATCGACCATCTCTCCTCCGGCATATGGTACTGGGGCCAAAGCAGGGCACATCCTCTGCATCAGGGTTCAGTGAGAAAGGGGTTTCGCTGTTGAGGTCCAGATTTGCAGGGTCATGAGATGTGCTTGCACACGTGGCCTGGGGGAGGCTATTGGTATCTGAGTCCTGTGGCTTCTGGGAAGGGCATTCTGGGCAGCCCATCAAAGGGAAGCAGGAAGCTGCCTTATACCGAGTCACACCCTTGGTCTATCTAGCCCAGTTTGTTGACACGGCAGCCATGGCTCCCCAGGGTCTCAGGCAGGAATTTTTCACACCTTAACTGGAGACACCAGGGATCAAACCCGTGACCTTCTGGATGCAAAGCAAGGGCTCCACCGCTGTGCTACAGCCCCTCCCATTAGAGGCCACCAAGCCAACGAATGTGACCGAGAGGCATCCTGCCCCACCTAATGTGCTCAGCACAGCAGCCAAGCCTTTTCATCAAAAACTCTGGTGAAAATCAATAGCATTTGAGAGACCCCGGGCTCTGCTCCATCACACTTCCCAGCCCACAAATTAAGCATTCATCAGGGAGCAAATTGCACAAAAGCATCTTCACCTGAGGAGTGCGGGTGACAAACTCATGCAGAGAAAGCTTTGCTTCCCCTCCCCACCAGTAAGCAAACAGGACGGTCACCGTTCAGCCAAGTATCCCATTTTTTTAGACGACTGTGTGCAAATCCCACCACTCATGAGTTCAGAGTGAGGGATTTTCAGTCTAATCTGCTGTTAACAGAGCTGTTAAAGAAAATGTTTAAGCTGCAAGGATCTAACTGATTACAATATTTAATCGTCTTGCTCCTAGACAACTTTAGGGAAACAATCCCAGCAATACCCAGAGATCTCCTGCCTGCAGCAACAAGAGGCTGCCTGCCAACTGGCCCTGCAGACCCAGGCAACGGAGGCTGAGGGCGCCAGACGCCCTGAGCACATGCCCTGAGCTTACTAGTGAGGCGTCCTGCGGAGGGAGCCTGAGGCCCATTGCTGCCTCCCCTCCTAGGGAACCCAGCGGTCTTTACCCATGAGAACATCCACAAAGGGGGGAAGGGGGTCACCCCCTGATGCGCTGCAAACTCTGGGTTCCCATCTTCACTGTGAAAATGGCAGGTCTCCAGCCCTTGTAGGATCTGAGATGCAAGCAACAGGTGCAGCCATGGGTGGAAAGACACTGCCTGGACACCAGGTCAACCTGTTGACGGGCAGCAGGTCTGCCCACTGAGAGACTACGGAGGGGTCGATCTGAGACACGATTGCCTCAGAGGCCAGGCTGATCCCCCTTGGGAGACCTGGTGCCCAGGTTTCACTGCTGTGCTATCACGGAATATGCCAGAAACAGCAGGCCTGTTCTCTGTGGCTAGTTGTGCACATACTTTGCCCCCCTCCATCCTGGAAAACCCCCTGTGGATGCTGTGCTCAAGGGAAGCTGGATGCTCTCCCTGCAGATGCTGGAGGTGAGGAACACGAGTGGGTTTTTCTCACTCCTGCACAGACACCCAACTTTCTGCCAGCAGGGGCCAGTTTTTGTCTCTTGAGCTGCTCTGTGGTTTGCAGGAGGTGCTGCCGAGGGACACTTCCTGGAGATTCTCCAGACCCCCCCACAGCCACAGTCTCGTGGGTTACTTGTCTGCGTCGGGTAAATAGGTTTGAGATTGGACTGTGCATGTGATTAGTTTCAGTTCAACTTGCCTGCTTGGGGTAGGTTTTCTTCTGCCATGACGTCTCACTTGAACATTGAGATCTCAGAATGATGTTCAGGACACAGGTTTTCTGCTCAAAATTCACATAGCAGCATGGCCCAGCAGCGGCCCATTTCCAGTGCTGGTCCCACCTGTTTTTTTTGAGGGGGAAGATATCTGAAGCCAGGCTTTGCTAATTTGTGCTTTGCTTCGGTATATGCACCGTCTTTCCTTACATGCCCAGGGAACATTCTGGAGTTTGAGAGGTGAGCCAGTCTGGACACATGTGAGCCTTTAAACAAGAATTCCAAAAGAGCCCTGAGAACTCATGTCAAAGGCCCAGGTGGCCTATTGTTCACCTCCCATGATGGCCGATCGGGTGCCCCTGGGAAGCCCTTCCCTGCCGCGGCCGGCCCACCAGCAGTGCATCTGGAGGCCCAGGCTGCCTTGGGAGGCTCCAGTTAAGGGCCATCGAGGGCACCTCTCATCAGGAACCGCCTCAGCCATGTCTTGTGGTGGCATATCCCACACGTTGGTCACGTGCTGTGTGAAGATCTCCTGGATCTCCTGACCATTACTGACCCTGAGTTCCAGGACTATGAGATAAGGGGGGAAACCTCTCTCCCCCCTTTCGCCACACCACATCAGTATTGTGCATGGAGAAGCTGTTGTCTGAGGCAGATGAGCAGTTGGAAATGTGATGCATGCTGTGATACTGGGATTGAATAAAAACTCTGGCAACAGAAATACCTCTCGGGTGAGCTCTGACAGGCCAACAGCTCTCTTGAATTGCATGCAAGAGGCTCCTGGCCTGGGTGGGCAGGTAGAAGCAGCAAACACATCTCAGGAGACTGTGAACTTGCCAGCAACAGAGTAAAACAAACCCAAACTGTAGCCCTGAGCTATTGTTTGTATTCTCTGAGAGATATTAACTGTAGAAAATCGGAGGTCAAGGCAGTGTCATATAATTTCATGGTTGAAGACGCTGGGCCTCAGCAAAGCACTCACTGATAAGGCGTTCTGCTGCACTGGCAGGGAAATGTCATCTGAGCAGTTCCGAGCGCAGCTGGGGCCAAGGAACAAAGCCCCAAATGCACTGAGTATGGCTCCTGCATAAGGCCTGGGGAAGGGGAAGGGGAAGGCCGGTGGTGAGAAGGGACAGCACCAGGGAAGTTTCCTGTGACCAGGGGGGCAGGGCGTGCTTTTGGATATCGTGCAAAGGGAGAACACGTCCTCGTAGGAATGATGGAATCTGCAGCAGCCCCGCCCGCAAGAACCCTCCGTGTGAGGAATGAGGCTATGCAGCTTCCTCCTAATGTACACAGCCAAGGCGGCAGTGTCTTCATCTGAGGATGAGCAAGGAGCATTTTCTTTTGCAGGTGCTGCGTGCTTTGGCCACCATGCCAGGCTATTCCAGTCAAAGCCTGAGAGCTGCCCTGGGGCAGAGTTGAAGGTGTCCAGATTGCAAAGGACCCAGGCTCCATCCTTGCCTCCCTGCGTGTGAAAGCTGGTGCAGAGCCCTGTTGCTATGCTGGGTTCAGTGGTTAATTGATAACAAGCAGAGGCGACAAGGGGCTTCATCACACAGAGCTTTTATCCTGCGATTGAGATTGCCCCTTCATGGAAGTTTGCCGACTCTTTACATGACGCCGTGACCCTGCCGTGACCCTCCTGCACGAAATGCCCTCTGTTCCGTTTTGAAATAGATCGCAGATAACGAGATATCAAATTACCCCGCTGTATTCTGCTTCAGCTCCCTCCGTGAAAAGAGTTAAAGTGGCAAGAAGAGGAGCGAGTTCAATGAAAGATAATGGGAGACTCAGATATGGGGAGAAGAGGGGGGAAGGGGAGGGCGTGTAAAAGGAGTCAGCTGTGATCCTGCATTTAAAACAGAAGCAGGAAGCCCCCTTTTAAATGCAGGATTTTAGGCTGGTGTAGAGATGCCCCGGGCTTCCCCAGCGTGTGCGCATCAAGAACAGCACAGACACACACACCACATGGCCCTCATCTATGACAGGTCATGGTCATGATATTCCAGAATAAATGGGGATGGGATATCAGAGGCAGGAGAAATGCACCAAACCACCCTTCAGATTTCTTTGTGGATCGTTTCTGCTTATGTAGCTAACCAATACTGGATGCACTTGTTTCTTACAACAAATGGCCCCAAGTGGAGAAGAAGATAATTAGAGGGAGGGGATGGACCAAGCATGTAGACCTTTGAGAAGCCCAGCTCCTGCATTATATTATTCCTGGATGGGAGTCTGGGCCACAGAGCAAATTATGGCAACCCATGAGAGTGCCACACGGATTCCCTATATCCTTTATTTCCCCCAGTGACAAGAATTACAGGCCTCTGACATATATAGCTAACATATTTTCATGCCTTGACTGGAGAGGTGCTCAGTGGTCCAGTGGCGAGATCTGAAATAAAAGTGGTACAAGCAAATACAGAACTGTGCTAGCCCTGAAGTGGAGAACAACGTGGCACTTCCTGGTATTCTAGTCTCGCATCCCTAGCAGGGGTGGGTGGTGCTGCTTCCCCAGCACCACGGGCTGTTCCCACGGGGGGCAGTTTTGTGTCCCGCTTCTCCCTCCTTCGATCCCATGAGGGCAAGCCCTGCTGTGGGAGTCATTTCCTTTCCCCTGCCGGCTTGATCTCTCCGCTATTGCGCTTTATGTTTGTGCTACAGGCGGGCGGGGGGGGCTGTCATTGAGAGGCGAACAGTCCTGCTGAAGCCGCGTAGTGTGTGCAGGAGCCGTGGCGCAGGAGCCCTTCACTGCGTTGCTTCTGCCCAGCAGCTGGGGCTCCGCTTCGGCCCCGGGTGCTGAGTGGCCATGGGTTGCGCTGTGCCCCATGAGCGAAGCCCCATCTTGCTGCTTGACAGGCGGCACAAAACAGGATCTGCTGCAGGTGTGGCGAATGATTCGCTGGCAGGGTTCCTGGTGAGGTCTCCAGCAAGTCGCATTAGAACGGTCTCCTGGGCTGTTGTGGAGCAGCATCACACATCCTGTGGAGTCTCCACAGCTGCCCAGATGCGCTTCCTCTCCAAATCTCTTACTTCCTCCAGGGATCAAGAGCATAGGAAAAACCATGCTGGAGGATCAGACCAGAAACCCAGCTCACTAGCATTCTGTCCCCATGGTGGCCAGCCAGCTTCCTCTGGGAAGCCCATGAGCAGGACGTGAGTGCCACAGCCCCCTCCCTCGGAGGGTCCCCAGCCACTGGCACGCAGAGGCCTCCTGCCTCTGATCCTGGAGGCCGTGTGTGGCCATCATGATTGGCAGCCACTGATCACCATCTGAGCCACTGATCACCCTTCTGAGCTGTATTCCAGCTGGATGCCTTCGGAGGAGCTTCTGAGCCTCTGCAGGGCAGTTAGAGACTAGCGGACAGCCCAGGAATAGGCGACGCAGCTGCAGAGAAGATCGTGCCTATGGGCATCTTTGGAGGGCCTGTTGCTCACTCAGTGGGATCCACCATCCAGCCTTTCGGTGCACAGGATCTAAGAAGGTGCCAGGGTGGAAACTGAGCCCATAGAGCCCCAGAGCAGTTCTGATTCTGAGGAAGAACAGCTATCTCTGGGAGAGGAGCTCGCTCATCTCTCACAAGCACAGCAGCTGGCAGAAATTCCTCCCGCCAGCATTCCTGGGATAGATAGTGGCCCTGGCAGCAAGAGGGTGCTGGAGGGGGGCTTGCTGGATGCTCGGCGCAGGTGCAGGGAGCGTCAACAGGTGGAGGGCGCCGAAAGGAGGCGCTCTGCTCATTTGGTGCTCAAACAACGGTCGCGTCCCGAGGACCCAAGGGAAAGAACGAGGATCTCTCCCTAGCCCATAAGTTCAGGGTCTTCCCGTGGTTCCCCTTCAAACGGGGACCAACTGTCTTACCTGGAGCTAGGGCTACTCTGCTATCTTTCCCAATGCTGTTCCTTGCTTAGTCGCTGGTGATTAGCATCTGAAAGAGTCATAAAGGAATAAAGGAATAAAGCCTTGGAAAGAATCCTCATCGTCTGTGTCCTGAGTTGGCTATTGGAAGGGACAGCAAGAGGCAGCTAGGGCGCTCCTGACAGCTTGGTCCCTGTTCCTCTTTTTTCTCTCTCTCCCTCTCTGCTCCTACTGCCTCTGGAGGCTGCCATGGACCCAGCGGTGCAAGCTCTCATGCAAGAGAACCAGGCTCTTCATGATCAAGTGGCTCAACTGACGACTGCTGTACAGAGTCTGCAAGCTGCGGTTCAACCCCCACCATCTCCGATTCCCCCCCCCCTGCCGCAAGTGCCTGGTGGCTCTGCCAGATAAGTTTTCTGGTGAGAAAGAACTTTTTCAGATTTTCCGTGCCCAGTCGGAGCTGTACATGCGCCTACGACCTGAGGATTTCCTGACAGAACGGGTTTGTGTGGGCTTCATCATTAACCTACTTTCAGGAGTGGCAGCTAGATGGGCTTCAGGACTTCTCGCTAATATCCCCCTGCTCGGGGGTTTCATGACAGCGATGGCCAGATTTTTCAGTGACCCCCTGCGCACGCAGATGGCTTCTTGGGAGATTCGCAGCCTCAGGCAGGGCAAGGACTCAGTTTCCAGCTATGCGACAACTTTTCGCTTGCTGATGCAGGATTTACAGTGGAATGATGCCGTGCTCAGTTTTTGGACAGTTTGAACGACGAGATCTTGGATGACTTGGCATGCACTCCTAGCCCGCCTACTTTGGAGGACCTCATCCAGACCTGCCTCCAGATAGATAGTCAGCTAGATGGGCACCGGCAGACCCGGCGGGGCGCCGGGGGCCGAGGTTTCCCTCCTCCCATTCCCCCACGTTTCCTGCCCCCTCCCCACCCGCTGCCTCTGTGGTGGGGGCGGAGGAGACCCCGATGCAGCTGGGAGCTACCTGAGCCCCACTGCCACCGGAGGAAGTAGAGCGGCGGCGCGCTGAGCACTGATGCTTTCGGTGTGGAAAGCTGGGGCATTTCACCAAAACCTGCCACGCTAGACCTGCAGCTCCTCTGCCTCCCCCTCCTCTCCTTCCTTCTCCTCCTCCTCGCCCCCAGGCCTAACTAGGCTGCCCCCCAAGCCTGTTGGGGGTCTCCAGTGTGGGGGTCGGTTCCACACCCTTTGGGTGCCTTCCGCAACCCCCCCACCCTCCCATCTGCTATTGCATGTTCACCTCCGCTCCTCCCAGTGGGGTGGGGTGGAAGCCCTGGCTTTAGTGGACTCGGGGGCTATGACCAGTTTCATGGATGAAAACTTTGCCCTCTTTCATAAGATTCCTACCCTGCCTCTTCCTGCCCCCTTGGCAGTGGAGACCATCGATGGGCATCCTCTTTCTTCGGGCACGGTGACCCAGATTACAGCTCCACTCACTCTGCGCACCCAGTCCCACCTTGAGCAGATTCAGTTTCACTTGGCCAAGGTTCCCCAGTACCCACTCATGCTGGGTGTTTCCTGGCTCTCTAAGCACAATCCTCAGATTTCTTGGGGGCTTCAGCAAGTGGAGTTTGCGTCTCCCTACTGCTGGGAGCATTGCCTCCTGACCCAGGCGCCAGTCCCAGCCCAGGCCTTAACCCTTTCCTCCCCCTCCTCGTCTGCTTCTGGCAGTTCTTCAGCTACCGTGATCCTCCCAGATAAGTATGCGGCTTTTCGGGATGTTTTCGACAAGAAGGAGGCCGACCAGCTCCCCCCACCACCGCCCTTTTGACTGTGCCTCATTAATTACCCTCATTCCGGGGGCGACCATCCCCACCAGCCAGCTGTATTCAATGTTGGAACCAGAACTTCAAGCTCTGCGGGAGTTTTTGGACACAAACGTCAGACGTGGCTTCATTCGCCCCTCCTCCTCCCCCGCCTGCGCCCTTACCATGTTTGTACGCAAAAAATCGGGAGAACTCCACCCGGTGCATGACTTCCAAGCATTGAATTCAGTCTTGATCACTGACAAGTACCCCCTCCCGCTCATACCGGAGATGCTGGAGTGCCTGGGGCGAGCCAAGATTTTCACAAAGTTGGACCTGTGTGGCGCCTACAATCTGATTCGCATCCAGGAGGGGGATGAGTGGAAGACCTGTTTCAGCACCTGGTACGGAGCATATGAATACCTAATGATGCCGTTTGGGATCGCCTGCGCCCCCCCCCCCCCGTTTTCACGTTTTATGAATGCCATCTTCTGGGAATATTTGGACACTTTCCTCATTGTGTATCTCGATGATTTACTTATATTTTCTGAGGACCCCCACGCCCATCAGCACCATGTCTCCACTGTCCTCCAGCGCTTCCGCAAGCACCATCTTTATGCCAAGCTGGAGAAATGTGTGTTTGAACTAACCTCTTTGGACTATCTCAGCTACATTATCTCAGCTGACGGTATCTGGATGGATCCTGCAAAGGTCCAGGCTGTCCTCTCCTGGCAGGCTCCATCCACCAAGAAGGACTTGCAACGTTTTCTGGGTTTTGCAAATTTTTACACGGTGGGGCCTCATGGGAGCGGGGATGATGTCAGGGTGAAAACTGAGCCCATAGAGCCCCAGAGCAGTTCTGATTCTGAGGAGGAACAGCAATCTGTGGGAGAGGAGCTCACTTATCTCTCACAAGCACAGCAGCTGGCATAGATTCCTTCTGCCAGCATTCCTGGGATAGATAGTGGCCCTGGCAGTGAGAGAGCACTGGAGGGGGGCTTGCTGGACGCTCGGTGCAGACGCAGGGAGCGGTGACAGATGGAGGACGCTGAAAGGAGGCGCTCTGCTCGTTTGGTGCTCAAACAACAGTCACATCTTGAGGACCCAAGGGAATCATAGAATCATAGAATAGTAGAATAGTAGGGTTGGAAGGGGCCTACAAGGCCATCGAGTCCAACCCCCTGCTCAATGCAGGAATCCAAGTCAGAGCATCCCTGACAAATGGCTGTCCAGCCTCGTCTTAAAGGCCTCCAGTGTGGGAGAGCCCACCACCTCCCCAGGTAATTGGTTCCATTGCCGTATTGCTCTAATAGGAAGTTTCTCCTGATGTTCAGCTGGAATCTGGCTTCCTGCCACTTGAGCCCATTATTCTGTGTCCTGCATTCTGGGATGATCGAGGAGAGATGCTGGCCTTCCTCTCTGTGACAACCTTTCAAGTACTTGAAGAGTGCTATCATATCTCCCCTCAGTCTTCTCTTCTCAAGGCTAAACATGCCCAGTTCTTTCAGTCTCTCTTCATAGGGCTTTGTTTCCAGTCCCCTGATCATCCCTGTTGCCCTCCTCTGAACCCTCTCCAGCTTGTCTACTTCCTTCTTAAAGTGTGGTGCCCAGAACTGGACAGAGTACTCCAGATGAGGCCTAACCAGTGCTGAGTAGAGGGGAACTAGTACTTCCCGGGATTTGGAAGCTATGCTTCTATGAATGCAGCCCAAAAGGGCATTTGCCCTTTTTGCAGCCACATCCCATTGTTGGCTCATATTCAGCTTCTGGTCTACAACAATTCCAAGATCCTTCTCGCTTGTAGTGTTGTTGAGCCACGTATCCCCCATCTTGTAACTGTGCATTTGGTTTCTTTTTCCTAGGTGCAGAACTTGGCATTTATCCCTATTAAATGTCATTCTGTTGTTTTCTGCCCAGCGCTCCAGCCTATCGAGATCACTTTGAATTTTGTTTCTGTCTTCCAGGGTATTAGCTATCCCGCCCCATTTTGTGTCATCTGCAGATTTGATCAGCTTTCCCTGCACCTCCTCCTCCAAGTCATTAATAAACATGTTGAAGAGCAGTGGGCCCAGGACTGAGCCCTGCGGTACCCCACTTGTTACCTCTCCCCAGTTGGAGAACATCCCATTGATAAGCAGATGAGGCCGGATGCTTTTCAGTTTCAAAATTCTCCACACCCCTTGAGTGATCTGGAAATGCAGGGGCTTGGTCCACCCCAGCCCTCAGCTTACTTCCCAGCAAGGGGAGCATTTTGGAACCCAGTGCTGGAATTCCCCTCTGAGTCTGGCATGATCTGGAGCCAGAGGAAGGCCAGGCCTCAGAAGCAAAGGCCCAGCAGCCAGCCACACACCAGTGGCCAGTCCTCCATTGTGGAAGCAGCAGCAGCAAGTCTTTGGCCAGTTCCTTCTGAGGCGAAGAGAGCAGGCTCAGCTTCAGTGGGACTGGGACCAGCATGCTTTGGACCTGCAGGCAGAGCACCAAAGACTTGATGGAGGAGCATTGAACTGGGCTTACCTTTCTCTGCCACTTCGCTGTGATCAGCTCCCAGCCTGGACTCATGGTTGGCTGGGAGATATATATTCATTTATTTTTACATGCATACCCTGCTTTTTCAATAGTTTTCCAAGTAGCTTACCAAATATAAAAATATAATGACTAAAAAACACAATTAAAAATACAAATTTTAAAGCAGCAAAATCAAAAAGCACCCTCCCCACAAAAACCCTTTAAAACAACAGACATCAATAATAGAATACCTTCCAAAATAAAAATGTGTTCAACACCATTCTAGAAACAAGAAGAGAATGTGCTTTTTGGATTTCCCCAGGGAAAGAACTGGACACCTGAGCCAACACTACCAAGAATGCCCTGTCCCTTGGGGCAGAAGGAGGTGTTCTTGGTCACACACATTGGATGATGTTCATTCATGCTTGGCATTTCAGCCCAAATTGCCAGATGACCTCTCCCCACAGTTTCACGTCCTTGTTTAAAAGCACTGACCCCTGTAGTACACCACAAGCCAAATGGCACAAGGGGGGCAGTAATCCTCTAGCACACCTTCTGAAAATGACCCTCCAGGAAGGAGGACAGGAGCCACTGTAAAATAGTGCCTCAAAGCCCTATCTTGGCAAGGTAATTCAGAAGGACATCGGGGCTGATGGGTCAACAAAGAACCCCTTCCACCACATGCACTCAAACCTGGACATTCTTTTTGGACCCATGGTCAATATCCCAGGACTACCTCATTGCTTTTTGCTGGATTACCAGCATTCTTGCCTTCCTATGGACAACCTCTCTTGGGTTCCTTAACCGCAGTGGCTGCCTGGAGACCCACAGAATGTCTCCCCAGGCCCCCAAATACCTGGAGGAATACCTCCTCAGAGGCTGGCACCCCCCAAAAAGGAAACACCAAGTTGCAGCAATGAATCACTTGAAATGATGTTTCCAAAGTCATCTGGGCAATACAAAAGCTTGCTTCCCTGTTGGCTCACCTCCTCTCCTACCCTAGTTCCCAATACATTTGTTTGTTATAAACTTTGCCTTAATTCCATGTTCATGTTTACGAATATACAAAAACACAGACACATGTAGAGCTACCAATTGGACTCTGAGAAAGAAACAAGAGAAGATGAAAGTGGATGGACTGTTTCCTTCTGACAAACTGAGTCAGAATCAGAGAGTATAATGAACAGGGATGAACTCCTTGGCAGATACATGCAAGTTTTGAAGCTTGTCTGGAAAATGGAAACCATCATTCCAAAAACTGCAGCTATCCTTCCTTCCTTCCTTCCTTCCTTCCTTCCTTCCTTCCTTCCTTCTATGATTCTTTGCCCTTGGTTTGTAAGGTAATTTGGATAACCATTAACAAAGCCCAGATTCTATCCAACCATTGGTGAATAAAGGGGAGATGGTTATTTTTTCCATTGCATTATTAATGGAAGCCTTGCATCAATGTTCACATATTAACAGCTCCTAAAAGAGTGATAGAAATCCAGGCTTTTAGCCGAAGGTGTAAGAGCTACAGCACACAACCATCCAAGTTTGAAAAACATGGTTGCAGTTTTCAGATCAAAGAGAATTTAGCTGTCCAGACTCATAACAAAATATTTTAGAAAAGCATAAAACATAGCACAAAATGTAAATTAAAAAAACAATTCTGTTGCAGTTGTCTGGTCCCTTAATTCAATAGCAAATAATTGCACAGGAACACTCCTTCCACCCACACCCCACCCACTCCTGAGCCTCCAGATTTCTGTCCTAATTTTATAGCAGGAATTGAAGAATGAGAATGTCTACTCCCTCCAGTCTTGTCTTTCATACCGTAAGGTGTGCCCCCCCCCCCCGCGTGTGCTTAAATCTGCTGGAGTTTAATATTCAGCTCTGTTAATAGGAATTCAATTATCCCTGAAGATTACACAAAGATGATCAAAGTTGTAAACAGCCAAATATGCTCTAAGACCAATGAAGCACAACAAAGACCATATTTAACGGGAGGAATAAAAGCACAGATGTGCCAACAAATGCTGACAAGCAACCAGGATGTCACACCATCTCAGGCGGAAGGTTAGAAAGTAATTGAAATCTCGGTTATAGCACAATCCAGTCCAGCACACAGCACCGCAGCCTGGGAGCTGGTTTTCATTTCCATATGGAAATGAAACTCACACCAGAGCAAGTGAACAGGGGGAGCAAACAGGAGTTGGCCAGGGGAGTTGCAGTAGTTGAAGAGACAAAGGAGACAAAAGCTAAGAGGTAAGTGGGCTGCAGGAAGCCCAGGGGGCTGCCCTTTATCCTTCTGAGTGGCTGTGAGCTCACCAGGTGCTCCCGAGAGCATTGGGGGGTGGGTGGCCTGAGTACTCCCAGCAGCTTCCATCTGTTTCCCGCCTCCCAGCTGAGCAGAGCAGAGCAGAGCAGAGCAAGCTGCTCCAGCTGGTCCAGGGACTACAGAAGCAGGCAAGCTCCCAGAGAGCGAGCGAACAGAGCGAGCAGACAGGGGGAGCAAACAGGAGTTGGCCAGGGGAGTTCGGCAGGGGAGGTCCAGGGGGAGGCCCCTAACATGTTTTTTTCATTTTTTTATTTTTTAACTAACTTTTTTCCATTTATTTGTCTTGTAACACACCCTTCCACACCAGTGGGACTCTGCTTTTATCCTCTACTGAGTAGAGGAGCAGGCACAGCCTAATCTAGAACAATCACAAAGCTAGACACAAAAAGGGAAAAGAGGCAATGGAAGGACAAGACTCTCCAGTGGTGGTGACCTGCAAGGGGTGTGCAATGTTTGCTTTCTTGCCTAAGAACAACATGGCCTACTCTTGCAACAAGTGCAAGTTGATCACGCTGCTGGAGGAAAAAGTAAGTGGACTGGAGCGGCGACTGTCGACCCTCCGGGGAATAAGAGAACATGAAGAGTTCTTGGACAGAATGGGGGAACTACGGCAGCAAAGGGAAGACCAGAAGCTTGAAGAGCAACAGCAAGATGAGGCAGAAGTGGGAAATGCTGAGGTGAGGAAAAATGGAGTAGAGGATACTCCTTGGAAAAGGGTGACAGTTAGGAGAAGAAGAACTAGACGCTATTCTGCACCAGTGGAAGCAGTGGAGCTGTGGAACCGATTCCAGGTACTTGCGGATGAGACTGGAGGACAGCCTGCAGAGGAAGAATCACAGGGGAACCTACATGAGAGTGAGCAAGAGGCTGAAGGTCAGTCAAACCAAGGCGATGAAACCCAGGCCTACAACAAGAAGAAGAGAAGAGTGGTAGTAGTGGGAGACTCCTTGCTGCGTGGGATCAAGACCCAAGTATGTTGCGAAGACCTGTGGAGTCGCCAGGTATGTTGTCTCCCGGGAGGTCAGATTAGAGACGTGACTGAAAGGTTGCCTGCACTCATAAAGCCCACTGACAGGTATCCCTTTCTTCTCATCCATGTGGGAACAAATGATACCGCCAAGCGGAGCTACGAAGAAATCACATCAGACTTTGAAGCTTTGGGGAGGAAACTCAAGAACTTTGGGGCCCAGATAGTTTTCTCATCCATCCTTCCAACAGTTAGTAGAGGAATAGAAAGGGAACGAAAAATACTCCGGGTGAATGACTGGCTACGAAGGTGGTGCCGATGAGAGAGATTTGGATTCTGGGACCACAGGCTATACTTCCTGGAAGATGGGCTGTTGGCAAGGGACGGGTTGCACCTGTCAAGGGCTCCTTGGAGGACTCTCTCAGTCTAATCCAGTAGCCAAGTCCAGACACAGACAAAGGGATTCCTTTCAAAGCTTTATTCTTCTTTTACAACTTAACAACTCTACAGGTAGTAACTAGATCTGAGCAGCAGAGTGCCTATGCCCTAAGTTGGAACAGTTGGTCCCCATTTGAAAGGGAATTACTGGCAGACCCCTGAACTTAAGGACTAGGGAGAATCCCTCCCCTTTTCCCTTGGATCCTCTGGGTGCAGCCATTGTTTGCGCGCCAACCGGGCACTACGCCTCCTTTCTGCGCCCTCCATTTGGCGCCGCTCTTTGCGTCGGTGTCGCGTGTCCATCAAGTCTACTTCCCGTGCTCTCTCATTCCCTGGACTGCTATCTAATCTAGGAATGCTGGTGGGAGGAATCTCCGTCAGCTGTGGGCCCTGGGAAAGAGGAGCGCGCTCCTCTCCCAGAAGCGACTGCTCTTCCTCAGAATCAGAACTACTCTGGGATTCTATGGGCTCAGTGTCCACCCTGACATCACCTCACAAAGGATGGGAAGAATGTGTTTGGCCACAGCATGAAGAACTTCATCAGGAGGGCTTTAAACTGAATCCTACGGGGAAGGGAGATGTAAAGTTGGGGGTAACAATGGACATAGGCGCATGCACTGCAACGGAGAGAACAGCTCTGATAGCGCCCAATAATAGTCTTCAGACACATGTAGGAAGAAAGCCAGACTATGAAGCACATGGTCTTCGATGTCTGTATACTAATGCCCAGAGTATGGGAAACCAACAGGACGAACTTGAACTCTTAATACAGGAGGGAAATTATGACTTGATAGGTATAACTGAGACTTGGTGGGATGACTCTCATGACTGGAATACAGCAACTGAAGGATATAACTTGTTCAAAAAGAACAGGAGGAACAGAAAGGGAGATGGGGTTGCACTGTATGTGAAAAATACATATGTCTGCACAGAAATACAGGAGGATGAGCTTGGTTGCCCCATCGAGAGCATCTGGATTAAAATAAATGGAGCAAAGAATAAAAGGAACCTGGTGGTCGGAGTCTACTACCGGCCACCCAACCAAGGAGAAGACAAGGATGAAACTTTTGAAAAGCAAATAGCCAATGTTTTAAGGAAGCATGATGTAGTAATAATGGGGGACTTCAATTTCCCCAATATTTGTTGGGAGACCAATTCTGCAAAACATGGCCCCTCCAGGAAATTCCTGACTTGTGTGGCGGATAACTTCCTCCTACAGAATGTAGAGGAAGGAACTAGAGGATCGGCTATCCTTGACTTGATCCTAACCAACAGAGATGACTTAGTGGATAAAGAAGCAGTTACAGGAACTCTGGGGGAAAGCGAGTTCTTGAGTTCACTTGAGTTCTTGGTTCTAAGGGAAGCAAAAGCAGAGTGTAGCCAAACGCGTACCCTGGATTTTAGGAAAGCTGATTTTAATAAACTCAGAACAATGATCAGTAAGGTCCCATGGCAAGCGACGCTAACGAGAAAAGGAGTCCAAGATGGATGGGGGCTTTTAAAAAAGGAAATTCTCAAGGCACAATCACAAACAATTCCAACAAGAAGAAAAGGTGGAAGACAACAGAAGAAGCCAGTGTGGCTTCACAAAAAGCTTAGGGATGACCTGAAAACAAAAAAGGACACATATAGGAAGTGGAAAGAAGGCCAAGTAACAAAGGAAGAGTACAGGCAGATAGCACAGAATTGCAGGGATGGCGTCAGGAAGGCTAAAGCTGAGAACGAGCTGAGGTTAGCGAGGGAGGCTAAAAACAACAAAAAGGCTTTCTTCAGCTATGTGCATAGTAAAAGGCAGAGGAAAGAAATGGTGGTTCAGCTATTAAATAAGGATGGCAAAATGATAACAGATGACAAAGAAAAGGCAGAGGTGCTCAATTCTTACTTTGGCTCAGTCTTCTCCCAAAAGAGGGTCTATGACCCCCCTGGCAAAGGCGAAGTGCAGGCTGAAGGGGCAGGATTGCAGCTTGGGATCGATAGGCATATGGTCAAGGAACACCTAATTACTTTGAATGAGTTCAAATCTCCAGGGCCAGATGAACTGCATCCTAGAGTAATAAAGGAACTGGCAGAAGAACTCTCAGAACCGCTGTCTATTCTCTTTGAGAAATCATGGAGGATGGGGGAAGTGCCAGATGACTGGAGGAAGGCTAATGTTGTCCCTATCTTCAAAAAGGGTAAAAAGGAGGAACCTGGGAACTACAGACCAGTCAGTCTGACATCAATCCCTGGGAAAATTCTGGAGCAGATCATAAAGCAATCCATCTGGAAGCACCTTGAAAACAATGCAGTGATGACTTGAAGCCAACATGGATTTGTCAAGAACAAGTCCTGCCAGACAAATCTGATCTCATTTTTTGATCAAGTAACCCCCCTTGTAGACTGTGGGAATGCTGTAGACATCATATACCTCGACTTCAGCAAAGCTTTCGACAAAGTGCCCCATGATCTCCTGATGAGCAAACTAGCTCAAAGTGGGCTA
Organism: Heloderma suspectum; assembly: GCF_057233095.1. Taxonomy (NCBI): domain Eukaryota; kingdom Metazoa; phylum Chordata; class Lepidosauria; order Squamata; family Helodermatidae; genus Heloderma; species Heloderma suspectum. The sequence continues at coordinate 36,895,459 of NC_139469.1, read as the reverse complement.
GATGAAACAACGATCTGGTGGATCCACAGTTGGCTACAGAATCGGACTCAAAGAGTGCTTCTCAATGGGACCTTCTCAAGCTGGGGAGAGGTAACGAGTGGGGTACCGCAGGGCTCAGTCCTGGGCCCAGTGCTCTTCAACATTTTTATTAATGACTTGGAGGAGGAGGTGCAGGGAATGCTGATCAAATTTGCAGATGACACAAAATTGGGCGGGGTAGCTAATACTTTGGAAGACAGAAACAAAATTCAAAGTGATCTGGATAGACTGGAGCGCTGGGCAGAAAACAACTGAATGACATTTAATAGGGATCAATGCCAAGTTCTGCACCTAGGAAAAAGAAACCAAATGCACAGTTACAAGATGGGGGATACCTGGCTCAACAACACTACAAGCGAGAAAGATCTTGGAATTGTTGTCGATCACAAGCTGAATATGAGCCAACAATGTGATGTGGCTGCAAAAAAGAGAAATGCTCTTTTGGGCTGCATTAATAGAAGCATAACTTCCAAATCCCAGGAAGTACTAGTTCCCCTCTACTCAGCACTGGTTAGGCCTCATCTGGAGTACTGTGTCCAGTTCTGGGCACCACACTTTAAGAAGGATGCAGACAAACTGGAGAGGGTTCAGAGGAGGGCAACAAAGATGATCAGAGGACTGGAAACAAAGCCCTATGAAGAGAGACTGAAAGAGCTGGGCATGTTTAGCCTTGAGAAGAGAAGACTGAGGGGAGATAGGATAGCGCTCTTCAAGTCCCTGAAAGGCTGTCACAGAGAGGAAGGCCAGGATCTCTTCTGGATCATCCCAGAGTGCAGGACACGGAATCATGGGCTCAAGTGACAGGAAGCCAGATTCCAGCTGAACATCAGGAAAAAGTTCCTGCCTGTTAGAGCAATACGACAATGGAACGGATGACTTAGGGAGGTGGGGGGATCTCCCCCACTGGAGGCATTCAAGACGAGGCTGGACAGCCATCTGTCAGGGATGCTCTGACTTGGATTCCTGCATTGAGCAGGGGGTTGGACTCGATGGGCTTGTAGGCCCCTTCCAACCCTACTATTCTATGATTCTATGGTCTGGAAGACAGTTCTACTTCAGGAGAACTGGTGGCTGCCTCAGCGTGTGGGGAAGGACTTTTTTCTCCCAAGGAGATCTCAATTCCCTGACTACCGAGTGGGGGGAGCCATCTCATTTGAGGGATGCTGCCTCTCCCAGGAAGGAGAACCCACCAGATACAAGTGGTAGAACGTCTGCATGCTACTTTCTGTGTGGAGTTTGTGCAGCATGGTCAAGCCACACTCTGCCCCGATTAATATCACATTCCATGTTTCTTGGCCCCTTGAGATCCAGCCAGAATTCCAGCCTTGGCATCAGAGTGTGGCCTGCAGGAATAGGAAAGGGTTTATAATGGCTTAGGATCTCAGGCACATGAGGCAGAGCCCCAGGCCAGGATTTCAGCTCAGCACCACTCTGTGATTTGTGCCCTGGACAAAGCAGGACATCCTGACTGGGCGAGGGGCAGAGCGTTCTGGCCCTGTTCCTTACACTTGCATACAGGGTATGCCCAGATGAGGCTTTCATTGCCCATCACCCTGGCTCATTCACAGAATTTTGCAGGGGGTGGGGTGGGGTCCTGATCATGTGTGTCGCTCATAACCCTCTTGTGTTTCCCCACCACTTCTGTCTTTTTTCTACTGAAGAAAATCCATTAAGGAGAAAACCATGGAATACCTACGAAGGACCTGCACATTGGTAGAACTAGGAGCCCCCCTTCCTTCCGGAAGCATCACAGCAAACAAGGCCTCGTTCACAGTTGGAGCTTGATCTACTTATGTGTTGATTTGGGTCCTCTTAGATGCTCTTCCTGCTGTGTGTGTATCGCCATCTGTCAGCAGCTCAGTAGAAAAGCTGCACCTTGGGCCCTTGCCCATGAGGCTGGGTCACTGAAGCCACATGGGAGCAGCTCGCTGGAGAATGTCTAGGCAGCACCTGATTCAAGTAAGGATGGATGCTACAGACCCTTTGGGAAGGCTTTGCTTTTCAAAGGTATAGCCGCGTGTGCGTGCGTGCGTGCCCAGTTCAGCTCGCGGAACGGAGGGTTTCATTCCAGGAAGGGTCAAGGTCTGAGTGCAGAGGACACTTCTGAGTCATTAAAGGATGTGAGGGTGTCACAGCTGCAGACTTTGGAAGCCAGGCAAAGGCTGCCATCCAGAATGGAGTCTGGGGTTCCAGATGGCCCATGTGCCTAGCCAGAGCCCCCTGTACAGGCCAGCGGGCCTCATCAAATATGCACTAACCTGACTGCTTTATGTTTATTTGGACAAGCATTTCAGAATACCTCTTAAACTGGCCATTGTTCTGCCGTCTCTTCCTCTGCTGTGATTGATTGATGCTCTGACTTGGATTCCTGCACTGAGCAGGGGGTTGGACTCGATGGCCTTGTAGGCCCCTTCCAACCCTACTATTCTATGATTCTATGATTGGCGCTTCCTGCCCCCCCCACAACTCCATCTGCGAACATGTCCACCTCATCAGACCCCTTGTTTCTTACCGTGCACTGTATATATTTAGCTTTTTTAACAAACAAAAAACCCCAAATCTAAATGCAACCCGAAGAAAAGTCCACCACTTCCACAAAGAGGGCACACAGAAATGTGAAGAGTGTATGCTTCCAGACAGATGGCTCCTAGCACTTCTAGTCAAAAGGGCTTCAAGGCATTGCACACCTATTCTGTGATCATCTTTTCCTCCTTAATGGGTAGTTTGTGGGAAGAAACAAAGAGGAAGAAGCTTTGGGAAAACAGAGGAGGATTACAAATTCAAGATGACAAGTGTTTGGGCTCCCTGTGAAATTCTGTGGTTGAGGCAGGGTGATGGCAGAATAGAAGCCTCATGTGGGAGCCCCGTGTGTGTGTGTGTGTGTGTGCGCGCGCACGCGTATGCGCATGCGCGTGTGTGCAAACCATCCCCCAAACATGGCAAACTGCTACATGGGGCTGTGGGTCAGGTGTTGATCTGTCTCCTGTGCCCCAGCAGTCTTGATCACTGGACCACAGACCTGGGCCCCATCAACACGAGACATTTACTCCGGGGCCACTGCAATTTGAGGTCCTTCAGGACATATGACACAGTCACCACTTTGCAGCCTAACCGTGGTTTTCACCTGGAAAATGCAGATGTCCAAAGACACGTTTTGCTGCGATGTTTTCAGTTTGCTGCGGGTTTCCCACGGTTGCGAGCTGTCTGTCCCTTCCCTGAACCGACTTTCCATTTTGCGGTGGGTGTGTGGTAGGCGTGCCTAGTGCTTGTGTCACTCTGTGATGCCCCTTCACTCCTCCCCATTCCTTCGTGGCTGCGCAGTACAGAGGCCATAGGGAAGCGTGCTCATTTCTTCAACCACACTTTTGCGCACCTTCGCAGCCTCGTATCTTCGCAATGGCTGCTTTGGAGTCGGTGGCCAAGGGCTGGGGGGTCTCGGGGGAGCTGAAGGTCCAGGACCAACTTTGCTCCAGCCACCATTTGGGGATGATGGGTAGGCACGTCCCTCGCATGGGCACATGCCTCGGCGTGTGTGAACCATCGCGAGAGTCTCAGGTGGAGAACTGCCAAACACTTGGCATGGTAACGAAGGAGCAGACCGCCCACATTTTACCTCACGAGGAACAGACACAAAAGAACCCCTAAACCCCAAAGTGTCGCACCCCCACCCTGCGCAGCTGCTCAATTGAATTCCATGGTTAAAAAAGGGCAGCACAACTGCCGCAGTTTACTCCGCTTCAGCGGCCGTGTGCCAGGGCACAGCGGATTCTCCCGCCGGAGAGGTCCACAGTCAATCACACATGTACCGCAGCAGCAGCTAATTCGCAGCTGCGATGCTGCGCAGTGACGACGGAGTGATGGTTGACAGCGGTGCTGTATCGCTGGCCCCCTGGCTGCTGAAGCATTCCCGTGTGTGTGTGTGTGGGGGGGGGAGGCGTGGCTAACTCCATTTCTCTTCCACAGTAAAATGGGGCCATCCATTTCCTCCCCACTGCCACCACTGCCAATCTTTTGCCTGCCTTCCTGCAGGTATGATTGTACTCCTGGTGTTCTCACCTTCCATGTCCTGTAGTTTCCCCTGTCACTTGGAATGAGATTCAGCCACCTGCTTTTGCTTCCCTTAATATATTGCTGCTATAATACCAAGCCTACCAGAACAATGAACTTTACAGGATGGAAATACCAGGTCTCCTGCTTTGCAAACTAAACATAATTTGTACTTGCAATCAGATTTGTGGTCGCTGCAGTTGGTGAGTGATGGTGGCAGCAGCAGAGAGCGAGAGAATGTGAGAGCAAAATATACAGCCAGGAATGGGGTCTGTGTGCGCGTGCACCTGTGAATAGAACTCCCTGGATGCAGTCACATGTCTGGGAGTGTCATTCTCTCTGGGGCACAGCATACAGCAGACTGAGGTGTGTGCCTTGGTCCCAGTAGGTAAAAATGACACCTTAGGATGGTTGCATGGGCAATTTACAACACACACACACCCCCAACTGTAATATCGCTAAAGGGTTATTTGCAGAGCTAAGGCGTGGGCGGCCGAAATCCTTTGTGTATAACCCTTTGTATTATACACATTGAGTGGGTTTGCACATCACAATAAACCACCCTGAAAATAAGCCAAGGTGTCGCTCGCTAAGCCACAGTACTCCTGACAGACAACCCAGTGCTCCGTGGCTTGCTGTGGCTGGTTTCCCCCTTAGCCGCATGGCACAAAAGTGTTTAGTAAGCCAGGGTGGCTAGTTGGGCACCCCTGCTCGCCTATTACCATTCTCTGAGCCTGACAATGGTGGGTGGCTGGTGTGGTTCACAAGCCATCCAAAGCCCATGGCTTGCTGTAGGGTTGTGGGGTGGTTTGTTAACCAGCCAGCCAGCCACCCTTGCCAAGTCTGGATGTCACAACAAGCTGCACCCAGCGAAGACATTTAGGTGCATTGGGTGGCATGCAACCGGCCTGCACAGGGGTGCCTGACAAGCCACCCTGGCTTCGCAAGCACCTTCGTATTGCGCAAACGGGCCTGTTGCCCGCAACCCCCCAACAGGAAACTGGACACAGCTGTGGTGACAACTGAGGGGCCGGCACAGCCACTCATGGCCAGCAAGCCCGGTGCTCTGTCCATCTAGCCTGGCTCTGCCTTCTCGGACAGGGAGCAGCTCTCCAGAGAGGGGTCTCTCACGTGCCCCTTGTCTTAACCGGACATGCTGCCAGGATTGGGCCTGGACCTTCTGCATGCAAAGCAGGGCCTTGGCCTCGGAGCGCAGGGCATGCCCCTGGCTTGCTCTGCATGTCTGCAGTGCTGCCACCGCTGCCTGTCCCCACGAAGCCAGCAGCACACGTGCACGCACCTCCGTCCGTCTCCGTCAATCCCAAGAGCGCACTAAGGCCACGGTCCTGCACACGTGCATGGGGACGGAAGCCCCACTGGACAGGATTACACTCTCAGGCTGCTGCCTACCCTGCACAGCCTTCCCCAAGCTGCTGCCCTCCAGATGCTTTCCACTCAAACTCCCATCAGCCCCAGCCATGGTCGAGGTGCTGAGAATTGTGGTCCAAGTCACCTAGAGGGCACCAGGCTGTGAAAACCTACTGTACATTTACCTGGGGGTGAATCCAGTTGAACTCAATGGGGCCTAGTTCTGAGGAGACATGCCTAGGATTGCACTGTCAGCCAACCACCTTGGAGTATGCCTTATAGAATCAGAGAATCAAGAGAATAGCAGGGTTGGAAGAGACCAAAAAGGCCATCTAGTCCAACCCCCTGCTCAGTGCAGGAATCCAAGTCAGAGCATCCCTGACAGATGGCTGTCCAGCCTCGTCTTGAATGCCTCCAGAGTGGGAAAGCCCACCACCTCCACAGGTAATTGGTTCCATTGTCGTATTGCTCTGACACTCAGGAAGTTTCTCCTGATGTTCAGCCGGAATCTGGCTTCCTGTCACTTGAGCCTATTATTCCGTGTCCTGCACTCTGGGATGATCGAGAAGAGATCCTGGCCTTCCTCTCTGGGACAGCCTTTCAAGTACTTGAAGAGCGCTATCATATCTCCCCTCAGTCTTCTCTTCTCAAGGCTAAACACGCCCATTTCTTTCAGTCTCTCCTCACAGGGCTTTGTTTCCAGTCCCCTGAACATCTTCGTTGCCCTCCTCTGAACCCTCTCCAGCTTGTCTGCATCCTTCTTAAAGTGTGGTGCTCAGAACTGGACACAGTACTCCAGATGAGGCCTAACCAGTGCTGAGTAGAGGGGGACTAGTACTTCCCGGGATTTGGAAGCTATGCTTCCATTGATGCAGCCCCAGAGAGCACTGGCCTTCTTTGCAGCCACATTGTACACAGTTGGGCTTGTTTCTGAGTAAACATACATAAGGCCAGTGTGGTGCAGTGGCAAGGGTGTTGGACTGGGACTTGGGAGATCCGGGTTCTAGTCCCCACTCGGCCATGGAAGCTCACTGGGTGACTTTGGGCCAGTCACACACTCTCAGCCCAACCCACCTCACAGGGTTGTTGTTGTGAGGATAAAATGGAGAGGAGGAGGCTCATGTAAGCCGCCTTGGGTTCCTTGCAAGAGAAAAAAGGCGGGGTATAAATGCAATAAATAAATAAAATAAAATAAGGCTGCACTGGAAGTTTCAAGCTCTTCATTGATTGAGTCACTGACTGCTCCCCCCCCCAACTGCTGTAATGTCCCCGAATCACTCCCCCACCCCACCCCACCACTGCTTGGTTAAGGGAGTGGTGGAGCTTTGACTGCTGGGTCACTTGACTCAGGCTGTGGCTTGTGGGTGGGCATGCCAGCTCTGAGGCCAAGCTCTCCGTTTCCTGGGTGAGGGTCAGCAAATGGGAGTTTGGTGTGAGAGTTTAGTGGGACAGCTTGTGGGAGAGTTCATGGAAATGGCAGTGACATTTGGAATGTCTAGCCCTATGGAAACAGAGGGAATTTTTCCAGGGACCAGCAAGATGTGTGCCATGTTTGTTTTCCTTCCTGAGGACAACAGGAACTGCAACTGCATCAAGCTAGTAGCTCTCCTGGAAGAGAAAGTGATGAGACAAGAGGCCCTCCTGAAAGAGCAGCAGAAGGGCGAGGTTTCCAAGGAAGAGGACGAAAACAAAGGGCAAGAGGTAGGGGAGTGACAGAATGTGACACATAGGCCAGAAGAATCAGAAGACATTCTGCACCATTGCAAATACACAACAGATACCATGGTCTTATATGCCCCTTCCAACCCTACTTTCTATCATTCCCATGGAGGGTGACCCTGGGCCACCTGAAGATGGGACACCACCCTGCACTCCACAGAACATTCAGGAAGGCACTCAGGCCCACATGAATGGGAGGAACAGACAAGTAATAGTGGTTGGAGATTCCGTACCGAGAGGGGCGGAGGCAGCTGTCTGCACACCATACATGACATCTTGGGAGGTCTGCTGCCTTCCTAGGGCAGACATTTAAGATGTGATGGAAAAGTTACTGAAATACATCAGGCCAACTGACTACTATCCTCTCCTGTTGATCCATGTGGGAATAAATGATACAGCCAGCAGAAATGTCAAATGGATCTCTAAATGCAATGAGGCTCTGGGTAGGAAAGTGAAGGTTTGAAGGCACAAGTGGTGATTTCATCAGTCCTTCCTGTCAAAGGTCAAGGCATTGGTAGGGATAGGATACTGAAAGTGAACAGCTGGCTATGCAGATGGTTTTGTCAGCAAAAGGCTGGTTTCATGGACCATGGCCTATGATACCCATAGGAAGGACTCCTTGCAGATGATGAGGTACATTTCATGGGGACTGGGAAGAGTGTTTTTAGCACAAGCCCCCCCTGATCAAGAGGGCTTTCAACTAACTCCTGGGTGTTGGGGTAAAAGCCCTAAGCCAAGTAACTACTGAGCCAAGTCTTAGGGAGAAGAACACAAGGAACAAAGGAGGAGACAAGACAGTGGAGATGGATCCCAGTAATTTGCAGGTAAATACAGGAGGGAAACTGAGAAGTTGCAACGTTCATGGCCTCCAAGGTCTAGCACACAGAACATGGGAAGCAAGCAGGATGAACTTGAATGAGCAAGTGGGCGAGTATGATCTAATAGGTATCACTGAGACTTGGTGGGATGAGGCTCACAAGTGGAATGCATCAATGGAAGGGCATAAATGAATAGACCCTACAGGAAGGGGCAGGGAGTAGAGTAAGATGTAAGGAATGTGTACACCTGTGTAGAAATTCATGATTCTGGGAATGGAAGTGTGTGGGTGAAGACGGAAGGAGAAAGAAGTGTGAAATTGTTGTGGTAGTTGAGCACAGACTAGCCAGCCAGCCAGAAGACATGGATGGCAGGGCTGTGCGTGGACCCCCAATCTGCTTCGGGGGCTGCTTCAGGGCTTCCAAGGAAGGCCTGACTAGCTTTGGGCTGATTCAGGGCCCCCTGACCCGCTTCAGCCTATGGCGCCAAAGGGGGACTTGGACATCCAAATCCTGCTTCACCCTCTCTCCCCCACGCATCGCCCAGCCCCCAGCTCCTTACCCGGGCCCTTACACTACCAGCCATCTTATTCTGGGGGGGGGGGGCCACCGCCACTGCTACCGGGGGGCTGGCACTGCCATGCCAGGGAAGCTGACCCCGCTGCCACTGCCAGGGGAGCCGGACCTGCACCAGGAGAGCTGGCGCCAGTACTAGGGAACCGCCACCAGCTCCCGGGCCCTCCGAACATGTGCCAGCTGCTGTCTTGCTGTTCCGGGGGGGGGGGGGATTTTTAAAATGGCTCCCCGCTCCAGAACAACACGGCTGCTGTCACACATCCAGAGGACCCAGGTAAGGAGCTGGGGGGTGACGCGCAAACCACACCAAAGCGCTTTGGAGCGACCCGGCCCACTTCGTGCCACTTCGTGCCCCTTCCACCTTGCTGTGGAGGCGTCCTGAAGTGGCCAGTTGCAAACTGGAGATTGGGCTTTGGGCCAAAGCACTGCACAGCCCTAACGGAGGGTGCGTTCCTGGAACAGATGACAAAACCTTCATAGAGGCAAGCAATTAGAGTAATGGGGGAGTTCAGCTATCCTGCTGGATGTCCAACTCTGCTAAGAATGGAACATCCAATACGTTTTTGACTTCAATCAATCAAAGCTTTTATTGTTTCAACCAGAGGTTACAACAAGCAAAATAATAACAAAGATAAAACATACATAAAAGAAATCAAACAAATCATATTAATTTTTAATTTCCTGCAAGATCATAAAATTAGCTCTATGCGATTGGGCTGTGAGAACAAAATTGGCCAATGCCAATAAGACTGTCTTACTTTTCGAAGTAAACAAAAAGTGTATTCTGTCTAAATCGGACCAGCTGGACTTTTTTTCCAAGAAAACAATGCAAATATTTACAACGAATTTGGGAATAAGGAGATCGTTACCTTGTTGTGGTGCTGGAGCTTGAGCACCTCAATGACGTCATGAGCTAAACCGTGAAGGGACACCCAAGACGGGAAGGTCATGGCAGAGAGGTCAGACTAAATACGATCCCTGGGGAAAAAAACGCCAACCCACCCCAGTATTCTTGCTGTGAAAACTAAATGGATCAGTACAACCAGAGATATGTCGGTATACCATTGAAGATGGAACTCCCAGGTCGGAAGATGGTCAAAATGCTACTAGGGAGGAACAGAGGATAAGTTCAACTAGCTCCAGATGTGATGACGCAGCTAGCTCAAGCCGAAAGGACGGCTAGCAGCCGATGGTGCTGGTGGTGAACGACGAATCCAATGTTCTAAAGATCAACACACCATAGGAACCTGGAATGTAAGATCTATGAGCCAGGGCAAATTGGATGTGGTTATTGGGGAGATGTCAAGATTAAATATAGACATTTTGGGTGTCAGTGAACTGAAATGGACTAGAATGGGTCACTTCACATCAAATGACCACCAGATCTACTACTGTGGACAAGAGGACCACAAAAGAAATGGAGTAGCCTTCATAATTAATAATAAAGTGGCTAAAGCAGTGCTTGGATACAATCCAAAAAATGACAGAATGATCTCAATTCGAATTCAGGGTAAGCCATTTAACATCACAGTGATCCAAATGTACGCCCCAACCACAGATGCTGAAGAAGCAGAAGTAGATCAGTTCTATGTGGATCTGCAGCACCTACTGGATAGTACGCCAAACAAAGATGTTATTTTCATTACAGGAGACTGGAATGCTAAGGTGGGTAGTCAAACGACACCCAGAATTACAGGCCAGCATGGTCTGGGAGAACAAAATGAAGCGGGACATCGGCTGATAGAATTTTGCCAAGACAACTCACTGTGCATAACAAACACTCTCTTCCAACATCCTAAGAGACGACTTTATACATGGACTTCACCAGACGGTCGACACCGAAATCAGATTGACTACGTCCTTTGTAGTCAAAGGTGGCGGACATCTCTGCAGTCGGTAAAAACAAGACCTGGAGCTGACTGTAGTTCAGATCACGATCTTCTTATTGCACAATTTAGAATCAGACTAAAGAGAATAAGGAAGACCCACAGATCAGTTAGATCGGGAGGTTCCCCTCTTACACCTCAATCAGCATTAATAAAAGAAACTGAAGAATTGAAGAGTTGGGCAGAAGATTTAATAAAATCGGCAGTGACCCTTAAAAAGATGTGTTCTCACAAAAAAAAGGAGAGGCGAGCTCGTCTACTGTTCAAGACTTGCACCCCCTTGAGATGTATGTCAAACAAAGAAGGAAAAGGGTTTAAAAAAAAAAAAAAAAGATTCAGAACAGAGAGAGAAAACAGCAAAAAGCTCAAGGTCGAGCTGAGAGGAAAAAAAGAACAAGATCTGAGGCTGTTAATTAGAAAAATGTTGCAGGACAGTCTGGCTTTTAACAAAGCGTGGGAGCGTGGGAGTGTAAGGCCGAAGAAGTGTAGTGTAGTGGTGAGAGTGACGGACTGGGAGCCGGGAGATCCGGGTTCTAGTCCCCACTTGGCCATGGAAGCTCACTGGGTGACTTTGGGCCAGTCACAGACTCTCAGCCCAACCTACCTCACAGGGTTGTTGTTGTGAGGATACAACGGTGAGGAGGAGGATAATGTAAGCCGCCTTGAGTTCCTTGCGAGAGGGAGAAAGGCGGGGTATAAATGCAATAAATAAATAAATAAATAAAAAGTAGCTGTTAGCCTAGCGCGCCGAGAGGGGGGGCAGGAAAATTGCCCACAACGTTCTGAGTTGTGCAACATCATCACCTCGCCTAATTGAGATGAAATCCCTAAGAAATGGAAACTGAAAATGAAGACCCAGAAGATGAAGGCACAAAATGGAGAATAAAGGTGAAGAATCAGCCCCCAGGGCACAGGCTAGACCCCTCTTCGAGTGAAAAGTGTGCCATAAGACTGTCCCAAAGCAGAATGAAGCGGAGAGACCACGTTGAAGATCTCTGTCAAGGTAACCGTGTTTAGCTTTGAACTGTGTTAGAATTGCATAGAGCCTGTAGCTACTGACCATCGGCTATATGATTTCTGAAGAGCGTAACCATTAAGCTTTTGCCGTGGGATTCCCTGCAATGAAGAAATCTCACTGATTTGAGAGTCCGGTGTTACACTGCCTGAGTGTGTGTGCTGAAGAGACCGAGAAACCAGACAGCATGTTCCTGGCCAAGCCAAAATCGCGCTACTACCATGCTCCTGGAAGCTGCAATAAACTGTGTAAGCTGAGAGACCCAACCTGATTGAGAAGAAAAGAAGATATTGGAGCAACTGTCTTAAAAAACAATGAGATCTGTGTAGCTGGCTGGCTGATGCTGTCAGTGATGTTACAACTTTAAATTAAGACTGTTTTCCTGTTTGAGACCGCAGCGAAGAAAGCTGACCCGAGTTATTTGTTGCCCGTGCCAAAGCAAGAATTTGGCTGCCCTGTACCTCATCTGTCCTGTTTTAAGCTTGGGATTTACAAATACAAACAAACTGAGAAGCTTGCCTCTGAAGTCCTGCAAATCACCCCACCGCCTCCCCGAAGATTAATGGCTGCCTGAAAAATGCAAGTATAAGGTGATGCCCATCACCCCCCAGCGTCCTGAGTTTCGGCACTCAGTGTTTCAGTGCTTTCGTTTACCAGGTTAGAAGGGAAAAAAGAGTAAGTTTTTAAAATGTCTCTGAGAACCTGACAGAAGTAGAATAAAATTTACAGAGGAGTTGCCCAAGTTAAAGCGTCACGGCTAGAGAGCTGAGCTGTGCCGCTCTGTTTAGACAGAGGCCTTGCTAAAAAGTTAAAGGCCCTTGTCTGTCAGAAGGGGTGTAGGGCCACACTTTCCCTTTTTAAACTGATGCAAAAGTGGAGAGCCTTTGCTGGAAACATCTCATCTTCATTGCCCAGAGCCTTCTCTGTTTGCCTCCATCATTGTCTGGGCTTTTTAGAGACACTCTGCACATGGACTAAAATTTTAAATTGTCAAAGACTTGCCATGGACAGTGCTGTGAAGCTTTTGATAAACTTGAACTCTCATCGCTGTAGACTGTGTGTCTGTGTTTGTAGTCAGCTCAGTGTACAGCAGGCTGAGTTTGATCTATGACTTTTAGATTTCCTTCTGCCAGAACTCATGCAGCATAGAGTTGCCGATGCAAAAATGGTGACCTAGAACTCTGTGCGTGTGCGAGTATGCCCGTCCCTTGATTTTAATGGGCTCTGAGCATGCCAGAAAAGCAGTATAATTGCTGGATCTGCTCCATCATGCCTTACCGTGCTAAAAGTGCTTTCCATTCATTGTGTTAAATTGCAGAAAAAGTTTATTGTGTATATTTTATGATTTCTTAGATAGCATAAAATATACGTGATATTTGCAGATTAGTGTTAGTTGCAACTCCAAATAATACTAAGTGTGGTTCCCAATGGATGACAAGGAGAAAAGACAAAGTCAAGTAGAGAAAGACAGAAGCAAGTAGAAAAGAAGCAATAGAGAAAGTAGAAGACAGATAGAGAAGGGGGAAAAAAAGAAGAAAGAAGAGGCAAGAGGGGGGAAAAAAAGAGAAAAAAACATTTGTAGAAAAGAAGCGTGGCCATAGTTGCCCCCAGGGGAAATTAAAAGCAGCTGATTGTGCCTGGAGCTTATTACCTGGGGTAAAGTAGCCACAATAATGTAATAGTTCTTTAAGATGAAGAAACATGATCTGCAATACAGGCAGATCAGCAAGAAAAAGAAAGCAAAAGAAATAGAGATTTCTGTTCCCATACTAATGAATGAAAGTGTTATCAAGCACTTTGGGAAGCGAAGTTGTTTACAGGAAGCTGTGCCTGAGAACCAAACACTTCTAGCCTATGCTGAAAATGCTTGCTAGTGTTGTGCTGCCTCATGGGTAACATGTATGGTATAAAACCCATTTAGCCCAATAGCTCGTGGTTCAGAGAAGCTGTCTGATCCAACCATTAAGTACTCCTGTGTGCTGTAAGTTACCCAATAAAGTCTCCTTGTAAGTAACCCCCCCCCCCCGCTGGAATCCCAAAACACAAGTGGGGCTAGAGCGCCTCACCCAGTATCAAACCCTGCTGTTAGAAGCCATGAAAGCAGGTATGAAGAAGTCAGTTAATATGACCAAAGTGTCTAAAGTGCTGCAAGGTGCCACCGAGGCCCTAGAGCGTACTTGGAGCGTCTTTCAAATGCCTATCGCCAGTATACCCCCCTCAACCCAGAGGCCCAAGAAGACGTGGATGGAAGAAAAGAAGAAGAGCCGGCAGAGGCAAAAGATTCTTAAAAAAGAACCAGTGTGCCCAGTGTAGACAAGATGGACATTAGTGGCATGAATGCCCAAATAAAATAAATCAAATACACAAAAAAGAAAACCAAAGGGGCCAGAATGGGCGAAGAGGGAGACAGCTTGAGAGGGGCCGTGACATTGACTGTGAGGGGCCATGACATTGACTTCATGATTGACACTGGAGCGGCATCAAGAGCAACCAAACGTTAGCCTTAAACAACAAGTCCAAACACTGAGCAAAGTTCTTCAAGCCCAGCGTCGCTTTGTCTTAGAAAATAAGCCATTCCCATCACAGAAGTTCATCCTTTCCAACCAAGAGTTAAAGTATGAGTTAAAGAGGGAAAAATAACCCTTTGACTCCCAGATGGAGAGGACTGAGAACTGTCATACTTTCCACCCCCGCAGCTATGAAAGCAGCTGGAGTTAAACCCTGGATACATTGGACACAAGTCAAGAGAGCGAGAGGGGGAGAGTAGACTATAAACAGAAATCCTGAAAATCCTTTAAAAATCATTCTGAAAAAGCAGTAAGAAGACTCAGGCTAGACCTTACTGTGGACACACCGGGAGACTGTCCCCCTGCATACGGTCAGATCCCAAAGAAGATCAAACATGCGTGTTGTAGTGTTAGTAGTGTTGCATTGTGTCTCCTTAATAAGGTGCAAAAAGGGGGGTCTGCTCCTGGAAGAAGTTTGTCCCAGTGATTTGCTGATAATTACTGGCTTCACCTGGCTAACATCACGAGAGTAAAACATTTTTGTTTGCCAAGAGATATACCTGCAAACAGGCTTATTAGCTCTTGCCTAATACCTGTCTGTAGACATCCTGGGAAAATTCAAAAAGATACCATGTTAAGAGTTTATGGTGTAAGTTTAACTTATTCCCAAAATGCTAATTGGGGCGTGGTTGCAAAGATCCTACCCCCTACAGAGTTCACTCTACGCACCCCCATCGTTGCTGAAACAAACGCTACGTGTGCACGAATGCTTAATTGTCAAAATTTTTTCCAGAAAATATAAAGCTATCCCTGGCCCCCTTCCACTGTAATAAAATTCAAAACGTATCTTTTAATGATGCCCACATGCTTTTGCCTCATGGATGGTTTTAGACATGTAGTTCCTGCACTTGGTCATTCATTCCTGCCAGCTTGTCTAATAACCACCCATGTTGCCTCAGCCGCCAATTGAACTGGTGCCAATTCTTCCCCTGTAGCCCGAGAAAATCCGTCGACGGCAGCCTCGAGCACTCCAACTAACTAAGAATTGTAGTAGTCATGTGCAGTTATATTCTGACTCAGAAAAATTGGCCTTAGCAATGTCACTGGTTGGGGTTCCAGGTTTAGCCTTGGCTGATGGTCTGCAGATCGACCGGTTAGCTTGCAGCTTAGCCAAAAGCAGAAATGCCACCTCACGAGCATTGTCATTGTTAAATAAAGAGTTGCGTGATCTAAGAGGTGCAGTTCTAGAAAACAGAGCTAGTATAGATTACCTCCTCCTTCTTCATCATTTAAGTTGTGAGACACACCAAAAGCTCTGTTGTTTTAACTTAACCGATAATGGCAATGCTGTAGATGAACAGATCAACAAGCTGCACAATATAGTAGCTAACAAAACAATTAGCTCAATTGGTTAGCCCCTTGGCTTCCAGATCTTAGCTGGTTTAAAGCATTGTTCATCCTAATTCTACCAGTGTTGTTCATAAGAGTTCTGTTATGTCTCTGCGTTCCTTGCCTTATGCGCTGTTTAACCAATCTGTTTTATGTCTCAGCTAGTAAAACTGCTGCCCTCTACGCTCTAATAGCCCAACAAGAGGCTAAGTAATATGTATGTCACAAAAAGCTTTGTATGGTTATCAGAAATACTATAATTGTAATGAAATTATGCATTTAAGGGGGGAATGTAGCAGCCATATTGGGGGTCAGACTAAGTAGCCTCATGCAGTCTCATGCTTCATGTTCTTGCTGAGCTCTTTCTCCCTTGAATATATTGTTGTAAGCTGACGAGACACAGTAATTCCTTATCTTGTCAAAGGTCATACAATTGTATATCTTGTTCTCTGCTGTTCTCTCCTTATCATGGCTACCCTATAACCCAGTTCTTGTATTATAAACAATGGTGCTAGGAGAAGAAATGTTGAGGACTGCAACCCCACGCGGGAGGGGGAGGAGGAGCCGTTTCATATGTGTCACAATGTCTATAAAACCAATGTGCTGATGTATTTCGGGGCTTCTGGCTCTTTGGAAATGATTCCAGCCTCAAGCCCGTGCATTAAAGAATCTCTTTTTCCTTCACTCCGTGGTCTCTCTGACTCTGGTCAGAGAGACCACGGAGTGAAGGACGATACTTGCTCAATAGGGTGGGTGTTTATTCTCCATTTGTGTAATAGGGATCTATGTCCAAAGACCATGACTTTGGTTTTCCCATAATTTATAGATAGTAAGTTTTTATGGGAATATTCAGCCAATGCTGATAGTAATCTCCATGAACCTATCTGGGTATATGAAATGAGAATCAGATCATCAGCATAAAGAAGAAAGGACAATTTCCTTTTTTCTAATTTTGCTGGGAAATAGAAGTCACCAGTCAAATCAAAAGCTATATCATTTATGAATAGATTGAAGAGAAGAGGGACCATGACACACCCGTTTAACTCCTCAAGATACTGCGATATTATCTGTCATGTGTCCAGCAGTAGAAAATCTCACCTGAATGTTTGAGTTTTCATGCAACAGTTGTAACAGAATCAAGAGACGTCGATCTAAATTTAAGTCTGCCAGTTTTGCCCATAAGCTGTTCCTATTAATTGAATCAAAAGCTGCTTTGAAATCAACAAATGCTACATACAACTTTGATTTTTTTTATTTTTATACTTATTAAGCAGGTGGTCTAGTACAAAACAATGGTCCTTGTACATTTTTGACTTGTCTTGCTGACAACTTCATGTCTCAGAAGGTGAAAGATGGAACGAGGGGATCTGCTGTCCTGGACTTAATCCTGACCATCAGTGAAGAACTGGCTGATGAAGCGAAAGTGGCAGGAACCTTAGGGGGAAAGTGACCGTGGGCTTCTTCACACGGTGCTATTGGGATGGCTCTCGCTTGGAAGTTTGTGGGCTCTTCAGATGATGCCGTTACCCTCTAGGATGTCTCCCGCCATTTTCCCCAGCCTATCCCGTGTTTTCCCCAAATGCAAAACATGTGGTATTTTTTCCAGCCCACGGAACAGGAGCGCCATGACCTCATGGAGTGAAATTCTCCAATAGTGAGAGAAGCCGGCTGTGGGCATTTGTTTTCAGTTGTTGGGGCGTGGTCAAGATGATGAAGGCATTGAGAAGGGGCTGCCAGCAGATTTGACAGGCCTGAGGGCTTCCTCCCTTCTGTGCAAGGAAGGGAGGGTGCACGGTTTGAGGGCAACTCCTGCCTCCACTCAAGTCTTGCTGAGGAAGGAAAGATCTGCACCCAACCCTCTACCCGCCACCAGCGATTTTCCCCTTTGCTTCAAGGTGACCCCCCCGCCAAACTGCCTAAATCCTGGCCGCGGTGCAGCACGCCACCCGCTCAGCAACAGCAGCACCCAGATGGCACCAAAGTGCACTGCTCTCAAACTCGGTGTCTGCCATGTAAATGCTTGAGCACATGTCTTGACTGGAGGGAGGAGTGGGTAAAATGCCTCCCTGCTCTGATACTCGGCCCCACCAAGCTCAGAAGCAACGTCCTCTGTTGATTCAGAGCGCCCCATTAAGTTCAGCGGGGCTTACTCCCACGTAAGTGTGCCGAGGGCTGCAGCCTTACAGTGTGTCAGTCCCCATCCACCAGTAACATGCAAGGGGAGGGGAAGGGGCAGGAACCAGGGAGGAATTATCGCTACACCCAGAATACCACCCCTGTGAGAAGGAAAGAAATGAAAAATAATGTGACGGTGGCAGCCATCTAAAGAGAATGACCCAGTCCTGCAGTGATGCTGGATGGGGAAAGAACTGGCCTTGATGTGGAATTCTCTGCCTGTGTGATGGAGCCCCGTGTCATCTTGAATAGAGAGGACTGTGAAAACTGAGCCTAGTCAGGCACATACCTTGGACTTTAGGAAAGCCTATTTCAAAAAGCTCAGAGAAAAGTTGGGTGGGATCCCATAGCTAGATATCCTAAAGGAGAAAGAGGGTTCAAGAGGCACGGAAGATCCTGAAAACTGAAATACTGAAGGCACACTCCCAAACTATTCCCATGAGAAGGAAAAACGGGGTTCATCTAAAGAAGCCTGTGTGACTGCACGGGGAGCTCTCCAATGAGCTGAGACTCAAAAGGGCCTTGTACAGGCCACAGAAGGACATATCACCACAGAGGAGTGCAACGGAGTTGCCTGAACCTGTAAGGATGGCGTCAGTAGGGCAAAGGCCCCAGATGAGCTGAGGCTGGTGGGGGATGCTTTAAACAACAAATATCCTTGTCGCCAAATGGTAAAATGTGGGTTGGACAATACTAAAATTAGGTGGATCCACAACTGGTTGAGCACCCCTACCCAGCGAGGGCTAATGAATGGCCCAGCATCTTCCTGCAGGGAGGTCTCTCTCGAGTGGAGTGCTGCGGGTCTCTGTCCCAGGCCCTGTCCTGTTTGACATTTTTATAAATGACTTGGATGAGGGTGTAGAGGGGTTGCTTATCAAACTTGCAGATGGCACGAAGCTCAATGGGATAGCCAACACCATAGAAGACAGGATCAATATTCAAAAGGACCTCTACAGGCTGGAACACAGGGCTGAATCCAACAAGATGAGATGCAAGAGAAATAAATGTAAAGTCTTGCATTTGGATTCAAAAAATCAAAGACGCAAGGATAGGATCGGGGAGACTTGGGCTGGCAGCAGCACATGTGGAAAGGATCTAGCTGGCTGGGGCATGCTGGGAGTTGTGGGGCTTTTTTCTGTCTAAACATGCATGGGATTGCATCCTTAGTGGCTCACAAGCTGGACAGCTAATACATTCTTAGGGCTGAACTAACAGAAGCACAGGGTCCCAGTCATGGGGATTATAATAGCCTGCGTTAGTCAGGTCGCATTTTGGGCACCACATTTTAAGAAGGTCAGTTACAAAGTGGAGCATTGTGATTCTACGATTTCCTTGGAGAGTGGGAAGGTCTCAAGATGCTCTCAAGAGAGTGGCTTTTATAGGATCAGTTGCTTTGAGAGAAGAGAGCAATGTAGACGTATGGTTGCTTTTGGTAATAAGGTGTTCATTTACAAATGTAAAAGTTGATGAGAGGGACAGGAAGAAAAACATGTAGCAAATCATGGGCCCCTCATAAGCATCAGCACATCGAATGGATGCCAAGGCTACTTCTTGCTGGCCAGGTGTGAAAATCACAAGAAGTCTTTTCCTTTTGCCTTCCTGGTTTAGTCCACCCACTGGTTTTAGGCAGCTGGGGAGAGAGTGGCATTCCAGGTTCCAGAAGCATCAGCTGACAACCAACCTTTAGCTGCCAACCTATGTTAAAGCCCACAGAGATGGCTGCCCCTCCAATATCCACGGACAGGGAGTCAGGAAGTTATCTGGGCAGAGCCTCTTCCAGTTTGCCCCAGGACCCCGGCTGGCTGGCTGCCCACCTCCCCTGCTGCCCCAGGCCTGGAATCTCATTCCACTTCTTTCGTTCTCACCTTGCCCTCTACTTACTTCTGCTTTAATCTGCATATCACCTCTCGAGTAATGCCTGCCAAATGATACCTGCTTTTACAAAACCCTCCATGCTATTCGATCTTGCCGCCTTCTAATTTGTGTTGGCATTATAACTACGCATCGCTAGACAAGCAGTATTACGTTAAGAACATGATAAAATGCCAGCAGCCCCATAACGGCTTCAGCCAAATGGTAGCTTCTGCTTCAGAAATTGGTCATTTACGTTGCTGGTCCAGCCCGATGTCCGAATGAGATGAAGTTTGCCAGGCTGCAGAACCGAAAGCACGCGCCCCTCTCCGGCCAGCCCGGCCCGCACGCCGCGCTTGACGGCCCCCACGACCCTCCAGACGGCCTCCGCCTCGAGGGGGCGCCCCTTGTGCCGGGCGCTCGGGGGGCGGCGGGCAACATCCTCCGCGCTCCCGCAGGCGCGCTGCAAGCCGCAGTTGGCGGGAGCCGCCTTTCCCCGCAGCAAGGGTGCGCCGGCAGGGTCCCGCGGCCGCCGCCCGGCGAGCGCCTCTCCCCGCGGCCTCGCGCGCCCTCCGCCCCGGGCGCCGCCCCTCCGCAGGCGCGGAGCGGACGCCGGGCGAGCGGGCGAAGAGGCCGGAGGGCTCCCCGCGCGCCTGCTCCCGGCCGAGCGCCGGCGCCCCTGCCCGCCCGCCCCGTCCGCGGAGACGCCGCCCAAGCGACCCCGCCTCCGCCGGGCCGGGCCGGGCCGGGCGCGCGTCGCCGTCGGCGCTCCCCAGAGCGGCGCAGGCGCCCGGGTGCTGGGAGCGCCGGTCCCCGCGCCGCGGCCGGCGAGCGAGCGAGGGCGTCTCCAGCTCCCGCGGGGAGGGACGCGGACGAGCGCCGCGGCTGGCCCGCGCGCGCGCCGGGCGGGGCGGGGCGCGGCCCAGGGCGCCGACGGGCCTCGCTTCGGCGGGAGCGTGCTCGGGGCTGCCTGCGGGGCGGGGCGGGGGCGGGCCGCGGCCAAAGGGGCGGCGGGAGCGGCGGCCGCTCCGTGGGCCCCGCCCGAGACCGCTCCTGGCGCCGGGCTGGCCGCGTGGCGCCCCGGGCCGGGCCACATTGGCCGGCGGCAGCGGAGCTGCGCGGGAGCCGGCCGCGAGCAGGCCGCGCCCAGCCTCGCCTCCGGCTGGCCGGGGGATGGCCCGGAAGCGCCGGCGCTCGTCGCCCGAGCGGCCTGGGCTCCCGGCCGCGGCACGCGCTCGCCGGCCCCGGCGGCGTCTCCCTCGCGGCTGGCGCGGCGTCCTCCGCCGTTGCGGGCCGCGCTGGACCCCGGGCTGCGCCTGCCCCGCTCCGGGCGCGTCCCCCTGCCGCTCGCGGACCGCGGCTCCGCGCTGTCTCTGCCCGGATCCGCTCTCGCGGCTGACCGCGGCTGCGCCGAGGCGCCCCGCAGGTCCGTCCCCGCTCGGGCGCTCGCGCGGATCAGCGACGGGCGGCCGTGCGCGGGCAGGGCAGGGCAGGGCGGGCGCGGGCCGCGGGAAGCCCAGGCTGGCCCTGCCTGTCGCTCTCCTGGGGCCGCGAGCGGGCGCCGGGCGCTTCGCTCCGCTCCCTGATGGGGACCTTGTTTGAGCGCTCCTCGCCGTGCGGCTGGAGCCCTTCTTCTCCCCCGCCGCCCCGCCCGGGCCTGGGCACGGCTGGCGCAGGCCGCGCGGAAGGCGACGGACCCGAGGCCGGCGTCGGCATGAACCCGGAAAGCGGCCCGGCCTGGCCTGCCCCCCAAGGGCTAAAGCGCCTGGGTCGGCCACCAGCAGCAAAGGAACTTTCCCTGGGCCTGGAGAGGAGTCCTGTGGCACCTACTCCTAGCGGCTGCCTTTATGGGCCACGTTGTTCGTGTGGTCGCTTGTTCACTGAACTGTGGCCACCGCACCTGCCCCGGCCCAGCAGCTCGCAAGAACCGCAAGTTCAAAGACAGTGGTTGGACTCGATGGTCTCGTAGGCCCCTTCCAACCCTGCTGTTTGATGAGTGGCAAAATAACAGTAACCCTACCAAAACTAGAAAATGGAGAGTCAGCCACCCTCTGTGGTTCTTTGCAAACTCGTTCGCTTGCTCAGCACTTTGCCCCAACGGGCCCACCGAAGCCTTGGCAGTGCGGACGGGGCCTCGGAATCTGCTTGCTTGCGTTATGCAGCTTCATCTGCTCCTTCCTTGACCTTTCTGGGAAAGCTTTCCACTCTTGGATGAGCTTGGGAAGTATTTGCATTGCATATACTAGCAAGAATGATTTGCTCAAGTCAAGGTTAAGATGTTCTGCCAGACCGGAAGTACCCAGCAGCCCTGGGGCTTGCCCAGGCCCTGCTCTCGGAGCCACAGGCGCCCATCCTGCCCTGCCCTGCCCTGCCCTGCCCTGCCGGCTCTAGCGGGTGCTGTGCATGTGCTCAGCTGGTCTGGCGCGCATTTGAGACTCCCCACCAGCAAGCCCAGGAGAGCTTCAGCCACTGCATGTGATTCCAGGCCTCCACGGGGAGCATGCTGTGCACTAGAGCCCCTTTCTTAGACTGTAGCAGTGCCCCACTGGATAGGTCCCACGACTGCTGGGGGACAGGCAGGGCACCCGTAGCTGTGCACTCGGTTCTGCCAGGTAACCATAATCCTACTCCGCATTCGTGAGACCCCTTCAGTTTAAGAGAAGAGTTTAAGCCGGCACTGGCTAATTCACTCGTGCTCCAGCAACTGCAGTCCAGGCACTAGAGCTTAACAGTTAACGCGTCCTGCACCCTCACATATCGTGCTTGCTTGCAGCTTTGCCTCTGTGTGCCTACACTCTCCCTTGGTCCTTCAGCCCCAATCCACACATACCCACACAAGCACTCACGAGCCCTAAACACTTCTCTCTCACCCCAACCCCAGGGTCACACACACAGCTCCTCCACCCTGCTTGCCAGCGAGCAGCCCCCTTCAAAGTTGGTGGCGTCCATCCTTGTCCAGGCAAGAGGCTCCACCCAGAAATCAGATACTGAGCAGCCGCTGCACTGATGCACCCTGACTGAAAGCGCATCAAGGTGTGACAGCTCAGAACTTGATAAATACGCAGTGGCATCTTCTGCCTGGCTGGCAAAATGGTCACAGATGCAGAAAAATGCACAAAAGAATTTTGAACTGCTGTATCCCAGCCATTTCCTAACATACCTGTCCAGAATTTGGTCAGTTTTCTCCAGATACTCCATGCCAAATTCGACAGTTTAGACAAATCTTAATTTTACAAACACTGAGAATATTCAGGGCTTCTAACGGTGGGGCTCAGTTTGACCCCTCCATGAGGCACTCCTTTCTCTGTGGCGCATTCCATTCCATTTCCTCTGTGTTCCAGAGACCGCGCTGGCCCTGTGAGCGTCCTTGCGGGGATGCACGCAGCTGGGCTCCTGATGAGCAGGCAAGATAGTTTGTGCCAGACCAGCTGCCGGCAGGCACCATGTTTGGGGGTGATCACAGATCCACCGTTTTCACTGGATGCTCAAGCAGTCTCGGGGGCATGAAGCGCCTATTGCCAGACTCTGGCCTCTCCAGAACAGAGATCACTCAGCCTTAGTCACCCATGCATTGGTATCATGCGTTGGTATCTTCCGGGTTTGGTTACTGCAATGCACCCAGTGTGGGGCTGCCACTGAGGACAGTCCAAAAGGTCCAAGTTGTCTAGAATGCAGCTGCTACACTGCCAGCAGGGGCCAGGATGCGGAACACAGGAGTGCAGGAAACGGCCTCCCGCTGAGTCAGCTCCTGGGTCCGTCTAGCCAGCGTTGTTGGCACAGACTGGCAGCAGCAGCTCTCCAGAGCTTCAGGCAGGATCCTTTCCCAGTCCTGCCTGGAGATGCCGGAGATTGAACCTGGACCTTCTGCAGGCCAAGCAGGTGCTGTGCCACAGATTACGTTGTGCTTGTTTCGAAACAATGCGATTGGCTCCTTGTTGCTTCAAGGCTCGGTTCAAAGGGCTGGGCTGGAGCTTACCTGTCAAGCCCTGCGCGCCTTAGGACCCAGGAATCTGCTAGCCATCTCCTGTATCAATATGCTAACTTGAAAAGTTTTCGTCTTGAGCTGCTCTGAGTATTTATTGTAGTTTTATCTTTATGTTTTTGCAATTTATGTGTTTCTACTCTTTTACAAGCCACCCTGGGGATGCTGATTGGCCATTGAATGATGGAGCCTAACTTTCACAAAATAAATATATTAAAATTATATGCTGCTTTTTGGCCCAAACAGCCCTAAATGCAACTCAGAGCAATAATAAAACAATAATTTAAAACAACAATATATATTAAAAACAGAAAAAACATAAATTAAAAGGCACCTGGCCTTAGCACTAAAAATCCACACAATGCCCAGTCCATCAGAATAGGACAGCCTTCATTATTTTTGCAAAAGGTGACAAGGGACTAGATGGGCCTCCTGGTGGGGCAGTGCTGCTGCTGCTGGTG
This sequence comes from Heloderma suspectum, assembly GCF_057233095.1. Lineage (NCBI taxonomy): Eukaryota > Metazoa > Chordata > Lepidosauria > Squamata > Helodermatidae > Heloderma > Heloderma suspectum. The sequence continues at coordinate 36,871,629 of NC_139469.1, read as the reverse complement.
GTGGTGGTGGTGTGGGAGTTCCAGGATCTGGACATCACAGCTGACATGGCCTAAGGGAAAAGAAGCACTGAAGTTCTCCCAGGGCTGCCTTTCAGACTTTCTCTGCCTGGGGCACTCCCTGGAGAAGGTGATCTCCCGACATGAGATGTCTTGTAGGACCAGTGGATCCTGCCTACAGTCCCAGCCCTTGGTGCCCCCACATTGCCTGCACCCACCAAGCACAGCAGAAGAGAACCCAGACAGCTTCCCTTCATCGGAGAACTGAATTCCCTCTGCGACCAAGCTCCTCCTGGAAAGAGGTTTCAGCCTGTCCCCCTCTCTCCTTTAGGGTCTGCTCCCCCCTCCCCCCCACTCTTGCAGTTTGTCCCAATGGGGCGCAGGCACATCCCCCCACCCTGCCGCCGCCGCTGCTGAAGCAGGTGTGTGGTTGTATGTTTGCCTTGGGCTGAGACTGCGCTTGCTCCCTTTGCGCAGCCGTCTCACGACCGGAAAGTAAAGGATGCAGATTAGCTGCGTAACTGAAAAGCAGCACAGTAATTAATTCAACAGAGTCACTGTTCCACAACATCAAAAACCTATGTGGCAAGACTGCGATGGAATTGGCTTGTGCCTAAAAGTGTTTCCTTGGGGAAAAGAAGATGGCACAAATGGATTAATATTTTATAAAAGTTCAATTTTTTCATTTGCTCACCTCAAGAGCTCTCAAGTCAGCTGCAGGTTCCTCAGAAGAGATGCAACTGCAGAAAAGTAACTGGCCTGGATGGGAGGAAAGCAGGAGGCCGACGTGCGAATAGGGAGCACTGAAAGGTCGAGAAAAGACAGAGGCAAACAGGACTTCACAAAGGGTCCGGCCGCCATTTCAGAAAGGCAGCCCAGGCAAGGCCTGGTGGCAGGGTGGCCGTGTACCCTAATTTACGGAGGACGCAGCTCTCTATGTGACGGACCAGTGAACCCTCATCGTATGCTCGGTGTCGGAGCCCAACCCCAGCGTGGCAGCGCGCCCTATAGCTGACAGTCAGATTTGGATCAGAAGTGGTCCGGAGGGGCCCTGGACTTTGGCTAGGCCTCGTCACTCGTGGAATGGCCAGAGGAGGGGAGGGGCTGGTTTGGGCCTGTTCAGCCAGTGGAATGTCAGGCTCTGCGTGAACGTCTCTCTGTCCATGCTCTCAGGAGAGCGGGCGGGAGTTCGGTTCCTCCCATCCAGCTGCTGGCTTCGACCTTGACAGGGGAGGGAGCGGGCAGCCTCTGCGAAACTAACAGAAGAAGTGAGGCTGGGGGCGGGGGGGAGTCGGAGGTGTCACACAGGTTGAAGCGTCCACTCAGGGCAGAACAGAAGCACCCTGTTTGGGCTGGGGCCTCGTCGATGGGCAAAAATCTGGTCGGTTGGTTGTTCAGGAGGGGGGCCATCGCAACCGCACCTTCGCTTTTAAGCAGATGCCCAGGCTGGGAACCCTTGTTAGGACGTTCTTATCTTTACTGCCCCAAATCCTCTATGTTTGGAACTTACTACTGTCTGAACCACTCAGAGAACTCTTCACATGGACTCTCCATCCAATTTGAACCCTTGACTCTTTGATCTTGTTAAGAACCTGTCAGAAAAGTATTGTTGTATTTTTCATAGATCTTGAATTCTGGTTTGCTAAGGATCACTGCCTTGTTGTGGCGAAGGGGCTTGCGTAACTCAGTGAAGCCATAAGCTATGCCATGCAGGGCCACCCAAGACGGACAGGTCATGGCAGAGAGTTCTGACAAAATGTGGTCCACTGGAGAAGGAAATGGCAACCCACTCCAGTATTCTTGCCAAGAAAACCCCATGGAACGTATCACAAGGCTAAAAGATATGACGCCGGAAGATGAGCCCCTCAGCTCGGAAGGTATCCAATATGCTACTGGGGAAGAGCAGAGGGTATTTCCAAGTAGCGCCAGAAAGAGTGAAGTGGCTGGGCCAAAGCCGAAAGGACACTCAGCTGTGGATGTGTCTGGTGGTGAAAAGAAAATCCGATGCTGTAAAGAACAATATTGTTTAGGAACCTGGAATGTCAGATCAATGAATCAAGGTAAGCTGGAGGTGGTCAAACATGAGATGGCAAGACTGAACATTGACATCTTGGGAATCAGCGAACTAAAATGGACAAGCATGGGCGAATTTAATTCAGGTGACCATCATATCTACTACTGTGGGCAAGAATCCCTTAGAAGAAATGGAGTAGCTCTCATAGTCAACAAAAGGGTGGGAAAAGCAGTACTGGGGTACAATCTTAAAAATGATAGAATGATCTCAGTACGAGTCCAAGGCAAACCATTCAACATCACAGTAATTCAAGTCTATGCCCCAACCACTGATGCCGAAGAAGCTGAGGTTGATCAGTTCTATGAAGACCTACAACACCTTCTAGAACTAACACCAAAAAAAGATGTCCTCTTCATCATAGGGGATTGGAATGCTAAAGTAGGAAGTCAAGAAATCACCGGGATAACAGGCAAGCATGGCCTTGGTGTACAAAATGAAGCAGGACAAAGGCTAATCGAGTTTTGCCAAGAGAACATGCTGATCATAGGAAACACTCTTTTCCAACAGCACAACAGGCGACTGTACACATGGCCATCACCAGATGGCCAATATCGAAATCAGATTGATTATGTCCTTTGCAGCCAAAGATGGAGAAGCTCTATACAGTCAGTAAAAACAAGACGTGGAGCTGACTGGGGCTCACATCATGAGCTGCTTGTTGCAAAATTTCGGCTGAAATTGAAGAACGTAGGGAAAACCACTAAACCATTCAGGTATGACCTCAACCATATCCCTGATGAATATACAGTGGAGGTGAGGAATAGATTTCTGGGATTAGACCTGATAGACAGAGTGCCTGAGGAACTATGGACGGAGGTCCGTAACATTGTTCAGGAGGCAGCAACAAAATCCATCCCAAAGAAAAAGAAATGCAAGAAAGCCAAGTGGCTGTCTGATGAGGCTTTACAAGTAGCTGAGGAAAGAAGGGAAGTGAAAAGCAAGGGAGAAAGGGGACGATCTATCCAACTGAATGCAGAGTTCCAGAGAATAGCAAGGAGAGACAAGAAGGCCTTCTTAAATGAACAATGCAAAGAAATCGAGGAAAACAACAGAATGGGAAAGACTAGCGATCTCTTCAAGAAAATCGGAGATCTCAAGGGAACGTTTTGTGCAAAGACGGGCATGATAAAGGACAAAGAAGGCAGGGACCTAACAGAAGCAAATGAGATTAAGGAGAGGTGGAAAGAATACACAGAAGAACTATACAGGAAAGATCTGAATGTCCCTGATAGCCATGATAGTGCGGCCACTGAACTTGAGCTGGACATTCTCGAGAGTGAAGTCAAGTGGGCCTTAGGAAGCATTAGTAACAACAAAGCTAGCGGAGATGACAGTCTTCCAGCTGAGCTATTTAAGATCCTAAAAGATGATGCTGTTAAAGTGCTGCACTCAATATGCCAACAAATCTGGAACACTCAACAGTGGCCGCAAGACTGGAAAAGGTCAGTTTACATTCCAATTCCAAAGAAGGGCAATGCCAAAGAGTGTTCAAACTACCGCACAATTGTGCTCATTTCACATGCCAGCAAGGTGATGCTCAAAATCCTACAAGGTAGGCTTCAGCAGTATGCGAACCGAGAACTACCGGAAGTACAAGCTGGGTTTCGAAGAGGCAGAGGAACTAGAGATCAAATCGCCAAGGTTCGCTGGATCATGGAGAAAGCAAGAGAATTCCAGAAAAGCGTCTATTTCTGCTTCATTGACTATGCTAAAGCCTTTGATTGTGTGGATCAGAACAAACTGTGGCAAATTCTGAAAGTGATGGGAGTACCAGACCACCTTACCTGTCTTACACCTGTACAGAAACCTGTACGAGGGTCAAGAAGCAACAGTAAGAACCAGACGTGGAACAACCGATTGGTTCAAAATTGGGAAAGGAGTACGACAAGGCTGCATATTGTCACCCTGCTTATTTAACTTATATGCAGAGTACAACATGAGAAACGCCGGGTTGGATGAATCACAGGTCGGAATTAAGATTGCCGGGAGAATTATCAACAACCTCCGATATGCAGACGATACCACCCTAATGGCAGAAAGCGAAGAGGATCTCAAGAGCCTCTTGTTGAGGGTGAAAGAGGAGAGTGCAAAAGCTGGTTTGAAACTCAACATTAACAAAACGAAGATCATGGCATCTGGCCCCATCACTTCCTGGCATATAGAAGGGGAAGAAATGGAAGCAGTGACAGATTTTACTTTCTTGGGCTCCAAGATCACCGCAGACAGTGACTGTAGCCATGAAATTAAAAGACGCTTGCTCCTTGGGAGGAAAGCTATGGCAAACCTAGACAGCATAGTAAGAAGCAGAGACATCACCTTGCCGACAAAGGTCCGTCTAATCAAAGCTATGGTTTTCCCAGTAGTAACGTATGGCTGTGAGAGCTGGACTATAAGGAAGGCTGAGCGCCGAAGAATTGATGCTTTCGAACTGTGGTGCTGGAGAAGACTCTTACGAGTCCCCTGGACTGCATGGAGGTCAAATCAGTCAGTCCTAAAGCAAATCAACCCTGAGTGCTCATTGGAGGGACGGATACTGAAGCTGAAGCTCAAGTATTTTGGCCACCTAATGCGAAGAGAAAACTCTCTGGAAAAGACCCTGATGCTGGGAAAGACTGAAGGCAAAAGGAGAAGGGGACGGCAGAGGATGAGATGGCTAGATAGCATCACCGATGCAATGAATATGGACTTGAGCACGCTCCGGGAGAGAGTGCAGGACAGGAAGACCTGGCGTGTTATGGTCCATGGGGTCACGAAGAGTCGGACACGACTGAACAACAAAGGATTAGGTATCTTCTGTGTCAATTAGCCCAAAGCACCCACTGGCTTGGACTGTTCATGACTCCTGGACATTTATGTGCCTGGACCCATGTAGCGTGGGGACACCAAAGCAGAAGCTAAGCTTGTCAAAATCTCTCTCTGTGTGGGATTACTTTGGACTTACTTTTGAACCTGTCTTGGCTCTTGGATTTGATAGGCCTTGGCCCATGTAGCATGGAGGTTCCAGTGAAAAGTTCAAGGTTGGACTCTCTCTCTGGATTTGTTTCAGTCTTTTCCCAGAACCCTTGTCTTGGATTGTGTGGGATGGTTTATGCCCAGAATCATCCAAGCCCCTTGCCCTGTACTCTGAGCCACAGAGATTGCAGTGGGGAGAACAAGTTGTATGGCTCTCTGACACAGTTATGGTTATTAGCTTTTGAGTGTTACAGAATTACATATGGAGCCTATAGTTAATTACCAGCAGCTATATGATTTCTGAAGAGCGTAACCATTAAACTTTTACTGTGGGATTTCCTACAATAAAAAAGTCTCACTGATTTGGGGTGTCCTGTGTCGGAATGCCAGCGTGTGTGCTTGGAGGATCAGGCCCATGACCCTCAGCCTGTATATGTGTGTAAATAAACCTTATATCACAGAAAGGGCATGCGTCTCCAGTAGCCTCCTCCTAAGGAAACTCAACCCTAAGTAAGTGCTGGAACCCCTGAAACTTCTCACTGCTCAGAAGTGGGGTGCACAAGTGTAACAACATTATCTCTTGGAGCACCAAGAGGACAAATAAGATCTTTGGCATAACTAGATGAGTGGCCAAAATGGCGTCCTGTCGCCATATGTTTGCTTGATGGAAAGACTGAGGACATTGGACTGTGGGCGGTGGACGTGGCACCAAGCGCTGGCCTCCTTTTGTCTTCCATGGATATGGGTGATGGAGATGGAGGGAGGTGGGAATAATAATCACAAACGCCATGCTTGATGGAAGGCATTGCAGAGTCCATCCCTGTAGCATAAATCCTCCCTGATTGCAGTCCACAGTGTGCTTCTTTTGAGGAAGTTGGGAGAGCCCAAGCTGGACCCTCCCCCCATGGCGAATATGAATGAGACAAGCGTTGCTCTGCTTTGCATATGGAACGTGTCTGGAATGCTATTAATTTGGCATCTGTACTCATCAGCTTTCAGGAAAGAACGCACTCTGCTTTACTCAGACAAGATTTCATAATCCTGTATCTACATACAGGAGCTCTCTCCCTGCCCCCCCCCCCCGCCCCAGACTGAAAACAACTTTGTTCAACGATGTTTGTAATGCAGCACCATGAAAACCAGTATGAGAACTTTTTATTGAAAAGTAATATATGAATATTCTAAACAAACAAAATGACTGGTACTAATGATTAATAATAAATGCAACACGAGAGTCTTTAAGGGATTCCTCCCTTTCTGCCAGAGGGGCATAAAACAACATGGACTGTTGAATTGCCCCATCAGGGGTTTATGATCATCTGAGACTGTTCTCACAGCTAGGAGGGCGTTGCTGGGCAAAATGCTACAGACACAGAAACAGCAGTTAAGTTGCTGTTTTCATGCAAATAGTTTTCACAATAAAGAAAGTCATGAAAATATGCATTAGGTGCCGCCAACAGAATGGCTTCTCCCCCCCCCCCGGGGGGGGGGGTTATGGGCATATTGTCAGACTAGAGCCCATTGTGCTTAATGGCTTTTGCCTTGAAATACAAATAGCTACATCTCCTTGAACTGTTTGCTCCAAAAAAATGTGTACACTGGGGGAGCAGTTGGGTATTAAATCACTGTTTAGTGCAGGAAGCTACCACTGAACAGGGATGGCTACGTACTGAGTACAGGAACTCCAGCTCCCCTCTACCCTCCCTCCCATCTGTTTCAGGCCAGGGGGGGATGAAGGGAGTGGTTCATGACTAGGTTCAGCATGGGGCCATTCTTAGACCGGAGGTGTGATGCCAAGGGATCTACGGGCTTCCAGTCTGTGGTATACTGAATGTGTCTTTAAGGGGTCTGCAGTGGGAGAGCCCAGCTTCCCCTCGGACACTTGCCTGCTGTGGGTCAGTCTCGTTAGGTATGGCTCTCATTTGTTCCATGCCTCTGTGTGTTGCACTATGTTGGAGCACATGGTAGTCTGCATAAGCAGCTTTGCTTTGCTTGCAAAGGATGATGTTTCCATGTGTTGTTCTTTAATAATAATAATTAATAGTAATAATAATAATTGAAGCTGGTTATCACACTGGTGCTTGCTGAGCGTTGCCCCGAGAGCGGAATCCATTGTGGCCTGGAAGCCAGAGCGAGTGCTCCACCCCGGGACCCGCAGGCAAATGGCAACGTCTTGCCTATGGGGGAAGAGTGCCTTACAATACCAGTTCACCTGCGTGAGGTGTGCGGCTTGTGGGCGCGCCTGGATCCGCCCTTCGCCGGAGGCTCAGCTGGCCTCCGACGCACAGAGTGGCTCCACCAGCTTCTGCCCATTGCTACCGTATCTGGACGGGGCTAGCCTGGCATCAGTGGTCTGTGCTCTGGTCACCTCTAGGTTAGATCACTGAACGGTATTATACGTCGGGCTGCCTTTGAAGATGGTTCAGAAACTGCAGCTAGAGCAGACTTTGCCAGCTCAGATTAGGCGATGTGCGCATATAAGCCCAGTCCTGGCTTGCTGTACTGGTTGCCAATTTGTTCCTGGCCCAAAATTCAAAGTGCTGGTTTGAACCTATAAAGCCCTACATGGCTCAGGACCCCAATACCTCGAGGACCACCCCGCCCCATAGCGACTTGCCCAGTCCCTGAGGTCAGCTTCAGAGGCCCCTCTCTGTGTGCCCCCTCTGAGAGATGCGGGGAGGGGGGACAGGAATTTTCTGTGAAAGCCCCACGTTTATGGAACTAGTGCTATGCCAACATCTTTTGTGACCATTCCCACTCACTTTAATACAAAAGAAACTGCTTTCAAAAAGAAACTCAGAGGAGGAGAATATTTCAGAGAAAGCCTCTTGGGCTCAGTGTTCTTGCGCTTACCTCGCCTGTGAGGTGGCTGAGGAGTGTGCGCGCGCGTCCGGTCTTTCATTGTCTCTCCGGCAGCCTGAGGCCTCCTTGGCTTCCTGCACTTCAGTTAAAGCCCAGGGGAAGACAGCATGAGGTCATTCCTCCCACAGGGCTTTTTCGGATCAGGCAGTGCAGGCAGCCTGGGAGGCTGCAAAGCCATGGAGAGATGTGTAACAGAAAGAAACACACACGCTGCACTCTTGGCCACTGCCAAATTTTCTCCACCATGTTTGTGGTTGTCCCCTCCACCCACACACGATGCCCTTGGATGACACAAGGTCTGGGGCGTGGTGGAGGGTGCAAAAAGGGGCCCGGCTGCCAACACATCTGCTGCTGTCGCCACTTGCAGTGGCAGCATGAAAACAAAAACCCCCGAGGAAAAAAGGGAGAGGCTGCGCTGCAAACGCTGCAAATGGTGAGCGCCGCCTATGAGGAACTGTTTGGGAATGTCTCCTTCCTCTGGAGAAATTTGGTGAAATCATCCCCCCAATTTCTCTGCCCGCAAATGGGACAAAGAGTTTCAAGATGCCATTTGTGCACAGTTCTGCACAATGGAACCCGCTCCCCAAGGAAGGTTGTCTAGCACTGACAGTGATATGTTTTTGGTGCCAGGCAGACCTACTTCTTTTCCCAGGCATTTGGACAGTAGTTATGGCCCAATGTTTGTGCGCAACTTTTGTGGTGTAGAGGGGGTGATGATTTTGTGGCTGAACACTTTTCATATTGTATTGTTTTTAGGGTATGTTTTATGGTTTATTGATTGATTGATTTGATTTGATTTATTAGCCACCCATCTGGCCGGCTACCTGGCCACTCTAGGCAGCATACAATACAAATAACAACACAAAATACAAAGAATTTACATAATCAACTGAACAAAACAACATTGCTCTAAAAAACCCTAACCCACCCCAAATGTGTAGTGCATGCCAGGTCTGCACCCTCATCCTGGATCATGTCGTGGATCAGAGATGTTTTATGAGCAATGGACTTGGCAGTACACAGCAGCAGACGAAGGCTAGAGGACGGGGTCACGCATCCCCCAGCCATCCTTCGGCTCTGGACAGGCCCAGAACGGGACAGACATTACGTGTCTCTCCCTTGCTCTCCTTACCTGGCATGGCCTGCCACAGCACTCCGCCAGCACCTGCTGCCCAGCCTCGCTTGGTATGTTCTGGCCCCCAGAACCCTCCTCACTGCCTCTGCCAGGTGGACACATGCCTCCCTTGCTTCCGCCTGTCAGGTGGGCACCCCACCCCTAAAACCACAAACACAACCCCATAAGCCCGCCGCCCACCAGCAATTTTTAAAAGCTACAACCCAGCCCCTCCACTCCCTTGTGGCTCCCCTGAGTGGCTCACCCAAGTTATAAGCCTTTCGGGGTCGACTGAAAGCTGTGTGCTCTTTCTAGCTGGGAGGGGCGGAACGAGTTCCCTGCAGCTCCTCCCTCTCTGGCCGATGTGTAGGACCAGGCTGGCCTCCCCCCGTGATGATGATCTTCCTGGGAGGCAGGAGGTGCAGCCCCCCAGTGGCCCTTGGTTCTCCAGCCAATGGATGGGGCCAGAGCCTGCAGTCCCAGGGAACTCAATAATATTTGTATTATTGTGCTGATTATAGTGTATATTGATTTTTTTCTGTTTTATTAATTATGGATTTCTGTATTTATGTGTTTAAGTTGTTTCGAGACTGCTTTTTGTGGTGGGAAGTGGCACATACATTTAATCAATCACAATCAATCGAATTTCAAGCAATATCTCAAGGGAGCAGCTTGCTGGCCTTGCTGTCTAGGAGGGCTGCCACATCTCCAATATGCAACCCACCATGCTGAACATGGCCTACCAGCCATGAACGGGCAGACTCCGTGAACGTTCTTGATTGGAATGCCTTTTGAGTGACTGCCAAAATTGGTGGATTGATTGTCAAACTTCTAACAGGCCACAATCCAGGGCTGAAGGGCTGTATTCCGTTTGGCGAGTTGCTAGTTATATACAGTCAGGGCCAGAAATATTGGAACAAGGATAACTGTTTTGGCAGTTGAAAGGAAACACACCCAGATGGGAGCAAAGTCAGGACTTTCAGCTGTAATTCAAGGGGTGTGACAAAAGTGGGGCACTAACCATTCAGGAAGGACAGCCAGTGGCATACACACACACACCCATCGTTGGTGGCTCATAAGTAATGGAACGAATGGCTGACAAGCAGCTGCATGGCCAGGGGTGGCCTGTTTCCAGGGCACCCCATGACCAATCAAGCAGATAAAAGGCCTGGAGGCGGTTCTGAGTGTTACATTTGGATTTGGTAGCTGTTCACTGGAACCCCCAACATGAGTTCCAAACAGGTGTCCATGCAAGTGAAGGTGGCCATCATTAGGCTGAGGAAACAAAATAAACCCATCAGAGAGAGAGCAAAAACATTGGGAGTGGCCAACACAACAGTTTGGAACGTCCTGAAAAGGAAAGAATTAACTGGCAAGCTCAGCAACAGCAAAAGGCCTGGAAGACCACTGAAGACAACTAAAGTGGATGATTGCAGACTTCTGCTCATGGTGAAGAGGAACCCTTTCACAACATCTAGCCAGGTGAAGAGCGCTCTTGTGGAGGTAGGCATGTCACTGTCAACATCTACAGTCAAGAGACGGCTTTATGAATGTAAATACAGAGGCTTCACAACAAGGTGCAAACCACTGGGAATGCTCAAGAACAGAAAGGCCAGATGAGCCTTTGCCAGCAAACACCTAAAAAAAGCCTGCCCAGTTCTGGAATAAGATACTTTGGACTGATGAGACCAAGATTAACTTGTACCAGAATGATGGGAAGAGAAAAGTATGGAGAAGGAAAGGAACAGATCCAAAGCATACCACATCTGACAAACATGGTGGAGGCAGTGTTATGGCATGGGCATGTATGGCTGCCAATGGAACTGGGTCACTGGTGTTTATTGATGACCTGACCCGATAAAAGCAACAGGATGAATTCTGAAGTGTATAGTGCTATACTTTCTGCTCAGATTCAGCTGAATGCTGCCAAACTGATAGGATGGCGCCTCATATTGCAGATGGATAATGACCCAAAACATACAGCAAAAGCTACCCAAGAGTTTCTCCAAGCAAAGAAGTGGGATGTTCTTCACTGGCCAAGTCAGTCACCTGATCTCCACCCAACAGAGCACGCTTTTCACTTGCTGAAGACAAGACTGAAGGCAGAAAGACCCACAAACAAGCAGCAGCTGAAGGCAGCTGCAGTAAAGGCCTGGCAAAGCATCTCGAGGGAGGAAACGCAGCATCTGGTCGTGTCCATGGGTTCCAGACTTCAGGCAGTCATTGACTGCAAAGGATTTTCATCCAGGTATTGAAGGCGATCCTTAAGTTTGAAATGGTGTTGGTTTGTTCCGTTACTTATGAGCCACCAACGATGGGTGTGTGTGTATGCCACTGGCTGTACTTCCTGAATGGTTAGTGCCCCACTTTTGTCCAACCCCTTGAATTACAGCTGGAAGTCCGGACTTCGCTCCCATCTGGGTGTGTTTCCTTTCAGCCTCAATGTGGTGGTGTACAGAGGCCAACAAGTTATCCTTGTTCCAATATTTCTGGCCCTGACTGTAGACTTGCTGTATAAGGAAAGCTGCTGAGATGCTTGACAAACCTCTGAGAATTCTTGGCTTCCCTTATTCTCGTATGTAGAATGCATTTTGGCCTAAATCCTCATTTCTTTTAACTGGTGTAGCAGCAGATGGTACTTGACTTTAGATTTGTGGTGAAGGACAAGGATTAATGCTTAATTAATTACCTTTAGGAGGATACAGTTATAAATGGCTACTAGTCATGATGGCTATACATTACCCCCAGCATCGGAGGCAGGAGGCCTCTCAGCACCAGTTGCTGGGGAAGACAAACAGGAGGGGCTCTTGCACTTGTAGGCTTCCCTTTGGGACAACTGCTGAGCCACTGTGGGAAACAGGATGCTGGACTAGAAAGGCCTTTGGTCGGATCCTGCACAGGTCTCTCTATGTCCTTGTTTGTTTGTTTGCTTGTTTGTTTGTTTATGTACTGCATTGTAAATTCACTTTTCAGATATTTGTAGAGCATTTCTACATGAAGCATTTATTGTGCACTCATCACTCCTTACTCATGGCTGTTTATGGGTTCTTGAGATGATGCTGTGACCCTCCACTTTCACTTCTGTTAAGAGCATGTTCCTGTTGTTGTTTTTTAAAGCAGATAAAATGGAGTATTATTTCTGAAAGTGAAAGAAAATGTATTTTCCTACTTGTGTAAATGTGTTATTCTGCTATAGCACAGCACCACCTAGAGGTTATGTAGTGGAAAAGCAGCTAAGAAAAAGCCCTTTGTGCAGAGCTCAGATCTCAATTCTGTGACAAAACTGAAAGTAGATACAGCGGATTAACAGCCTTGTGTAGAAAGGCTCACTGTCTCCCAAAGCTTCAATTAAAGAGAGAGAGAGAGAGAGAGAGAGAAGCTCTCCCATTGGGATTCCAAACTAGAATGCCAAAACACACAAGGAGGGAAAAGGAAGAGGAGGGAGGGCAGTTTTTCATGGCTAGAACACGTTGGTGGGCTAGAGGTGGGCCTTTAAAGGCCCTTCAGGCTGGGCTGCTCTTCCTGTGCTGGGGCTCCTGCTTGAGCAGTGACTGGTGGCTCTTGTTCCATCGGCCAATGGATGGACGGACAGGGCCAGTGGTCTCCGCTCCTCCTGCTGCAGTCCCAGCAGAGTCTTTCTGGCAGGGAGGGGGAAGCCCCTTGGCCAGGTGTTCTTTGGGGAGGCGAGGGTGCAGCCTTGTCCTTCCCTTCTGTGATGTTAGTAATCAGTGCAAGTGAGCCTGTCCATCTTTTGACTTGTGACCAACCCATTAAAACCAAGCGGGGGGCAGGGAGACGAGCAGGGGCCTGCTGGCCAGAGGTGGCTTGTGGAGCCTCCCTAACCAGTCCCCACCCCTGTAGCAGCAAGGCTTGAAAAAAGGCTCCCTGGGCTCCAAATGTGGGGGAGGGGGGCTTTCCCTAGCCTTATTGCCATGCAGGGGGCATTTGGAGAGGGTCACTCAGGGAGGGAAGGATTAACCCCCTTTGCACGCTGCACTCCCATCCCCCTCAACCTCTTCCCCACTCAATTAGGCTTGGAAAAACCTATTTTTCCAAGCGTAATTGTTGTATGGAGTGTGTGTGTGGGCGGGATGCAGATAAGGATTAACCCTTTCCACTTGTGATGACTCCCCCCAATTGCTCCACAGGCTGCAATTTGGCTTGAAAAAGAGGGTTTTCATGCGTGTGCATGTCTCTGATCTGTAAGAATGGGGGTGGGGTGGGCATGCCATGTGTTGTATGAATGGGAAAAGTGTGTGGCTGCTGTTGTGTGACTGGGGGAAGCATGTAACCTCAGTCCCACCCACTCCTGGCATTCTGCCACTGGAGGGTTACCCAAGAGGCTGAAAAGGGCTCCCTACCCCTGAATTAATTGTGTCACTTGGACCTTTGTGGGACAGGAAGCCGTTCTCTCCCTGTCCCATCTTTGTACACTCAAAATGCCGCCCAGCACGGCTCCGCCTGAGCACCACCCGTTCGGTTCTTCTGGCAGGCACTACCGCATCTGGCTTTCTTACACACGGTAAGATACCAACGACCAGTCTGAATGCCGATTACTAATCTCCATTATAATGGAGGTGGTTGCTTATAGCCGAGCATCAAGCAGTGCTAAGGTGAAAAGAACTGTGTGACCGAACACACGTCGTGCTGATGTGTCTGCACTAGATGAGGCAAATCTCGGAGGAAACATCCATTCCCGACCGAGGGGCTGAGCAACAGAAGCAGCGGCTTGTGTGTCTTCACCAGTGTTTCTCATACCATGCACAAAGCAGAACGGAGCACACACTCCAATCAATGTTGCCTTTTCTTTTGATTCTTCAGTGTGGGGCATTTCACTTGCCGCTGCAGTTTGCTGTGGGGTGGGGGAGCGTGGAGCCCTCTTGCCGTTAACAACCCCACACGCTTCTGGGCAAAGGCTCCATCTGCAGCGCCCTGATCCAGGGAGGGACACCAGGCGCAGGTGGAGAGGCACACTGGCGGAGAGGCACCACTGAAGTGTTGGTGATGACTGCAGCTGGACACGACCACCCGCCTGGACGTTTGTGAACTGCCCAGAGCGCTTCGGCTATTGGGCGCTACAGAAGTGTAATGAACAAACAAACGGACAAGCATCTTGGCCAGCCTCCCCTGCAGACATGTTGGACTGCAACTCCCATCAGCCCAGCCAGCAGGGCCCATGCTAACTGGCCATGCTTGGAGTTGCAGTCTACCACCTCTGGAGGGCACCAGGTTGGGGAAGGCGGCTCGAAGCACACAGGGCTGGCTTCCCCAGTGCTCAGCAAAGAACTTTCTGTCTCGTTCCTTTTTTCATCGTAACTCTGCAATTATTTTGTGCAGCTGCAAAGAACCATCCAAATGGAGCTTAAAATCTCACTCGAAATAGTAATGCCAAGGGGTGAGTCAGTTTCCTCGCACAGCAGTATCATAATTTAAAAAGCAAAACAAAAAACCTATCATAATTTGAACTTTAACTGTTGTGAATCGCTCAGAGAGCTACTGCTATAGGGCAGCATATAGGGCTATATACAGGAGAGGGCTATAGGGCAGTAATAAATGAAATAAGTTGATCGTTTGATGACTTCTAAAATATCTGACAGAGGGCTGAGGCATGAGGTCATTTTTGAACCGGGAGCCTCAGCGCCGAAATCCTTTTTATCTGCCTGCTAAGTATTCCACCCTGCCATGGTAACACCCACTGCTAATGGTGCTTAATGGTGCCTGTAATTGGTGTCTCAAGTTATTTAAAAGTAAATTTACTAGAAAATAATTAGCAATTTTATAGTTCACTACTTCTCATTTTGTTGATTAAAAAAAATCCAGTTGCTTTTATCAGATGCCACAATAGCATGAGGCTGTGAAATAAAGTATCCCAAACTACTGGATGGGGACATGTTCATGCCAGCAAGGAAGCCCCCTGACCTATTTCCCTTTTCATTATGCAGCTGGAGGGGGCAGGAGGCTGCAGGCTCCGTAACGGAGATGTTGAACTGAACTGGCCAGGCTCAGGGTGAGGTTGAGAACTCTTTCATTTGGGCCAGGAAAGCACGACAAAACACCACAGCGGCATTCAAGAATGTCACATCAAACCATGGTTTGTTTTCACGTCTGAACTCATGTCAGCTTGTAAGTGCACAAGCAGCTGCCAAATCAGGGTATCAGTGTGAGGCTCATCGGCACTAACTGGTTTGTCGTTATGTCTGAATTCACAAGCCACCGTTATGGCTGCTGCATTCTCCATGAGGCTGCTGCACCAGGAAGAAAGAAGTGGAATTATCAATGAATGAAGCTGAGTGCTGAGCAAATGGAAAAAGAAAGCTCTAAACCATGGTTTGCCTATTGCACATTTGGAAGCTCAAACACGATTTGGGTTCTTAGCTGTGGTTAGTACAACAAGCCAGGCCTGGGTGTGATGCTTAAACTGAGCCTCATTAAGAGGAAGGCACCTTTTCTGGGCTGTACAAGGAAGGCAGCTGCCCTGCTTGTGCCAGAAATGGGAGAGGCAGTGCAGTGTCACCACTAGGCTTGGACTGCAAGGCCTGGATTCAAATCCCCACTCAGCAATGAAGCTCCCTAAGAGGACCCTTTGAGACAGTCAGTATCACTTAGACTAGACGACTTCACAGGGCTGTTGTACTTTGCCTGAGTACTTAGGCGGGAGGATGGGGTACAAATGTGATACATACATGTTGGAATTGTTGTCATATTCCCCGTTCCCTAGTTCTGGACCCAAGAACCACCGACATCTGGCTAAGACACAATAGAGTTAAGAGCCGAGACTTCCTTTTGCTGGTAGGAGTAGCTCTGGCTAAAATTAAAATGAGTGTGTAAGAGATTTGTGTGCTCCTTCACTACCCCATATTTGATGTGCACTTCCTTGGGCAAAAGAGGGAGGGCCTCTTGTCAGTTCTGTGGCCTCTGTGGTGGTTGAGAAAGCCCCTCCCAACCTGGAAACAGGCTGGTATACCAACTACGCCCTTATCTGGACAGAGAGAGCCTAGCGACAGTTATCCATGCTCTGATCACTTCTCGTCGGGATTACTGCAATGCGTTATATGTGGGGCTGCCTTTGAAAACGGTCCGGAAACTTCAGCTGGTCCAAAATAGGGCAGCAAGATTGTTAACAGGGACTGGCCTGCGAGCTCATATTATGCCAGTACTTTTTCAGCTGCACTGGCTGCCAGTCCATTTCCGGGCCCGATTCGAAGTGCTGGTATTGACATTCAGAGCCCTTAACGGCTTGGGGCCAGGTGACCTGAAGGATCACCTCCTCCCATATGTGTCTGCCCGGACCTTGAGATCATCCTCGGCGGCCCTCCTCCGTGAGCCCCTGCCAAAGGAAGTGAGGCGGGTGGCTACTAGGAGGAGGGCTTTTTCTGCTGTGGCACCCCGGCTGTGGAATGAGCTCCCTAGTGAGGTTCGCCTGGCACCTACATTGTATTCCTGTCGGCACCAGGTGAAGACCTTTTTATTTCCCCATGTGTTTTAGCTTTCTAGACTGTTAGCTTTGCTGTTTTAAATCTGTATTTTAAATCTCTGCATTGCTGCTAGGTTTTATTCTGGTTGTATTGTTACACTGTGGTTTTAACGTTTTATATATTTTATATTGTTTTATTGTGTGCTGTTTGGTTTTAATTTTTGTGAACCGCCCAGAGAGCTTCAGCTATTGGGCGGTATAGAAATGAAATGAATGAACAAACAAACAACAGTACAGAATACATCAAGCCCCCGCCTGCACAATCAATACACATGATCAACAGAGCAGAGAGCTGCAGCTGCTGTTACACGGTTTTATTGTTTGGCTCCAGATTTGCACTTCATATTTCCTTATCTTTCAGGTAGAGGGTGATGACACAGACAGAGGGGTGGAGGTGATGGAAGGGGGGAGCAGCGTAGCAATTTCGGGATGAATTCTTCTATTGTCAGTCTCTCAGCTAAAATATCCCCAGCTTTCCAGGACAATGAGTCATCCAGTCTCTGTGAGCAGAAAATTAAACATAATTTATGCTTTGCTAATTGAAATCAAATACAAAATTCAATCTCCTGTGTGCTGGGATGCTGACATTTAAATGGGGGAGACGAAAAGCAAAATTTAACTGAATGCTTTCTGAGTGGGTGGCTTCCTCAGAAGAGATGCCATCTTCTTGTACTGCAAAAGCAGCACACTTGAGCCATGGACATTCACAGCTGTGGTTGGTGTGTTGCCACCCACTAAACAAAATAACTCCCACAGGAATCAGCTTTTTGTACTGAGAATGGCCCGGTCTGTCTAGACTTCAGACATCCCCTCTGCTGCAGTGATGCAGAGAAAGGGTCACACAAACCGTTTAAAAAACAAACAGCAAACAGAAACAGCCCCACCCACGTTTTGTGCTTGGGAGGAACACTGGGATGGTGGACAGATTTCTTGAAAGGGTCCACGTCCACAGGGCAGGCCCGCCTCTGAAGAGACCCAGGCTGGCCTTCCCTTCCTTGGGCTTCTTGGAGCCCCACTCAGTCTCAGTAGTACAACCCATATCAAAAATAAACATCTGAAAAGATGGTGCAGGATGCAGGGCGCATGAAATGGCTCTTCTTCCCCGCTCCCACTGAGAGGGCATTTCCTGGCGTAGCCGCTGCTGCCTCATGCAGAGAGGGCCGCCCGAAGTGATCGAGGCTCCCAGCATCCCTTGCCGGGCTCTTGGTTCCTTCTCCTCTCTGAGTGCACGAAGACCCTGGCTTGCTTCCACAAAGAGTGTGAAGGGGGCCAGAAGTGCCCCTGGATACATCCTCTGCTCTCACAGTCCTGCTGGTCTAGAAATGTGGGATGGAGAGAAAAGCGACAGTCCTTCCTCCAGGTGCGAAAAGGAAGTTTTGGCTCCCACGTGTGTGTGCTGAGCAAATTCCCTCCAAGAATGGTGGCAGAGTCTGGTCTTGGATTCCAGGGCAGGCCAGCCAGGCCCTTTCCCAGCCTCAGGCAGATTCTGCATGGAGGGAAAGAAGAGGCGGCCCGTGGTTAGACAGAGCAGCCAGGCCCACCAGGCACCCAGCTCTGGACCCCCTTTCCCAAAGGCTGGGCGCGGTGTGCTTATGTAAGCTGGGCGGGGGGTCGGCACGCCCCTTTTCCCTGGGCAAAAGCTGTGGCTCATTTCAGGACGAGCTGATCTGTTTGGCTTGAGAATAAATCTCAAGCCACTCGATGTCTCCTTTGTCCTCCTCAAAAAAGAACCGTTACCTCCTGAGGAAACATGTGGCACAGCGCGGCCCTGAGCAGCTCTCCCCATGTGGTGGCCTCCAGGTGTTTCCCCTCAGCTCCAGCCAGCCTGGCCAATGGTCAGGGGTGAGGAGTCATTGTCCCAAGCCTCGGGGGGAACCAGGGTGGGGACGGCTGTTCTAGACACCGCTGCGGTGCCAGCGATTCCCCAAGGGCCTTTTGTCTTTGAGAGCGTCGCGCGGTTTTCTCAGGAGGAGAGGGAAACTTCCCTACCCTTTTGGGCTAGCTAGGGCAGGCTGATCACGGAGGGTGAGGGGCCATGCACCACGGGCGGGCCATCTTGCTGGCGTCGGTGACCAAGCTCCTGCTTGAGCGCTTGGCACTCGCTTGTGCAAGTGGCAGTGAGCAAAGAGAAGGGCTTCCTCGGGAGTTGCCCTCCGCATGGCTTGGTCCTGCCCTGGGCTCAGCGTGGGGGACTGATGCTGAGCTGCCCAACAGGGCGCTGTTTTGCTCAACAGATCTTCCCTCCAATGAATGCTGCGGCCACAAACTCTCGGAGGGGTGGGGTGTCCCCCAGTCAGTCAATGAGGAGCTTTGGTGTTGGCAAGATTTAAAACACAATCCTCTACCTGAATCCATTAATCATTGTGAATTAAATTGCATAACAACGTGGTTCTCATTTAGCTGAGGAAATGACAGTTTAATAATATGTGAAACAAGTTGAAGTCAGCCCTGGTGCGTATTTCAGGTTTTCACGTAGTAATAATTTTGTGGTTTGGAGGTTGGTGGGGGGAAAAGAATGTTCTATGTCAGATGCTGTTTTTACACCTAATTGGGCTAATATGAACTGACATTTACTTGTGTGGAAACAAATGCTCCCATCCTGGCGCCCAGCCTTCTGCCAACGCTTGACAGATGAATTCAGCCCTTTGTCCTGATGCCAGGCTCCGGAGCCACTTGACTGGGTGATGAAGCACATGACGGCTCCGGGCCCCACCGTGGCTCAGCCTCGCTGCAGTGTGCTTCAGTGGGGCTTCCTGCTGCAGCTAGTCGAACCAACCAGGTGTTCTTGCTGCCAGAACAAAGCTCAGCCTGGCTGTAGGTTGGCCATGGACATCACGCGCATCACCAGTGCTGTGGTGAGGTCAGTTGGCGGACAGTGGGAATCGGAACAGCGTTTGTCTGGCCAACTGTGCATGGGTCTCCAACTCTCTCAAAACTAAGATGGCACCCAAAATGGACAGATGTGGAAATGCAATTCCAGTACTGATTTTGGGGAAGGTGAACCGCCCCCGCCCCCACCACTGAAACTAGTTACGGAGCTCAGGAACGGCATGTCCAGGAGACGTGCTTCCTTGTGGACACGGCTAGGGAAAAGGCTCTGTCAGGGGGAGGGGGCAGGTAAGTGTGGCTGGCTGGAAAATGGGTGACCTAAACTCAGGACAGTTCTAGCAGCAATGAGTGGCTGCAGAGAGCAAGGAGCTTCCTGAGGGAGGGCTGGCAGCAATCATGAAACCGTGTGCCACTGTCCCACCGTTTTCTCCTGAGCAGATTGTTCTGCATTAAGGAGAAAGATGGAAGAAGCCGTGAAGAAACACAGGAGGCTCACAAGCGAAAGACACCGTCATCTGGGCCCCCTAAACCTCTGCCGATGCAGCAGGCGGATGGCACCTGGACGGCCTCACTAGCTCCGAGGCCAACTGGCTTGACGTTGGTGGTCTCTTAAGGATGGGGGTGCAAAAGCTGCCCAGTGCGGAGGAGGCAGCGGCGGCGGCTGGCAGGGCACATTTTCACCGTGGAAATTGAGCAAACTCGGGTCTGTAGCGTGGTGGTGACCACATGCTCCCCTGACAAGGGTCCCCAGGCCAACCTTTGCTGTCTCCGGGAGGGCTGGGATCTGGCCCGCCTGAAACCTTGGGGAGCCGCTGCTGTCCATCAGTTTAGGCAATACTGGGCTAGAGGGACCAATGGGCTGGCTGGGCACAAGGCAGTCTCCGAGCCAGAGCACTGCGTGCAACCAGAGTACACGAGAAGTGCGTCATCTGCAGAAGGGAGCCTCAAAGGGCCGCCCGGCTTCTGGAGAAGGGACATGTGGAGTCTTAAAGGCCTCACCTAGTGTGAAAGTCTTGCAGTCACCTAAAGCCCAGTTTTGCAGCTGGCTGTCCCTCCCCTAGCAGGCCGTGCGTGGGGGTGGGGGGTGTCATCATTTTCCTGAGGATAATCCATTTACCTCTGGAGAGGAGACAGTTTCTTCCTGCCTGCCTTGGCGTCACTTATCACCCTCTTCCTGCTCCCACTGGAAATCCTGGCCCGTCATTTGGTAAAACATGACATTGAACGGCTTGTAAAATCTCCGCAGCCTCTGGATCACGTCCCGGTCAATTTTGGGGTGAGGTCGGCCCTTGGACTTGCCCAAGCACCGGGGGGTGCTGCTGTCCTCTGGCTTCTTCAGGCAAGGGAACCCCTTGGTCTTATTGAAATGGAAATACTTCTCCGTCACAATGCGCTCGAGGCCCAGGAAGTCCTGCACTTTGGCCATCTCCCCCGCGGGGTCCTTGATGAGCCGCTCCCCACTGACGAAGTGGATCTGGGAGAGCGGGAAGTACTGGAGCCAGCTCTCCAGGTGCAGCGCATAGATCCCAATGCGGATGGCACTCCACGAGGCATCGATCAGCCCGAGGGTCCGATTCTTGAAGGCCAGCACCTCGAACGTGGCAATCTCTGGCTTCTTGGAGAGGGTCTGGGTGTAGTCTGAGATGGCCCTAGTGACGGGGTCACGTACAACCACGATCAGCTTGGTGTCCTTGGCCATGGCGTGGATGCGCTTCGGGGCCTCGTTGGTGACAAAATAGCTTGGCGTTTTCTCCATGGTGAGCTGCCCGTCCAGGGTCTTGGGCATCATCTCCCTAGAGAAGGAGAGAGAGGAGGAGGGGTCAGACCAGCTACAGACCCAGAGGTCTGCCACCCTGCCCCAGGATCAGGGCAAGCACAAGCAGAGCAGCCACCCTGCCATCATGGGGGGCAGGAGGCGGCGCCACGTGGCTTTCAGCTCCAGGATATTGCAGGCGCCACAGCTGGTCCCGAGAAGCCCATGTACAGGCAAGGTGCACTGGCCTATGTGGACAAAAGCTAACTGACAATACACCTGGCCCGTACCTGCTTGAGCAGCGAGCCATCTGCTCAGTTAAGCCTATGCACTTCAGAGCTTTGTACCACAGTGGTACATTTAGGATTGCGCAGGACCTTTTTGTTACGATGACATGCTTTTAAATGTCTCTGCTAATAAAACTTAATGCAGACAGAGATCCCCTGCCTCTTGTCCTATAATTACATTTATTTACTATCTTGCGTGCAAGGAGGAATGACTCTTCTTTTATCTCTAATGCACATGCTCTGTCAATAATTAACTGCTGCTGGGTTTCAAGGTTCCCATGCAAGTGCTTTTTATTAGGCAGGAGGGACTTGCCTGCCAGTCAAGTTGGCACGGAGCGGCACACGGTGTTCGCCTGTGCTGCAAAATGAAGCGACCCATGAGGTGAAGGTGTTTGTGGCCACCAGGACACCAGCAAAGCAGTGGCCGCCCCAAGCCCGCAGGGGACCCCAAAGCAGCGGCCCTCCAGCTCCCAGCGCGCTGCACCCGAAGCAGCACCGGCATCAGGGCAGCCTGGAGCAGCCAAGGGGCTCTCCGGGGACCAGAGCAGCTTGCCCTCAGCCAGCTGCCTCAGCATCACTGGGCAGCAACCAGAGGAAGTGGCTCCCAGCTCAGCTACGCATACCAGGATGCTGTTTGGGGCTCTGCCTGGCGGCAGCTTTCATACAAATCGGTCACCTCCTTGGCAGCGGCTCAGAAAGCGCCCCACTGACCAACGGCTGCTTGTGGCCATGGCCGGCAGCTGCTGGGGTGACGCCTTGGCTGCACTGCTCAGATGCCAGCAAGGCCAGGCTGGGGGGACAGCCCGCTGGAGTCCTCGGGAAGGGAGGGAGCAATCCGGCTCCAAAATGGCCACACTGGTGCTGGGGGGGGTGCCGAGGAGTCTCATGAGGGGGCTCGCATTAGTCCCCACAAAGCCGCAGTCTCCGCTCTCCCAGGCTGCGGCCGTGAGCCGTGCCGCCAGCCTTTCCTCTTTTCCCAGGCATCTGGCAGCACATGATGAGTTTTAATCGATCCTGGACTTGTTTATGGTTTGCCGAACGCTCAGAGTTGCTTTTCGATATGTGTTGGTCTCTGTGTGCACGGTCTGTGTGTGTTTTTGTATTTTACATTTTGCATATTGTACTTCTAACGTTCTAACCTTTGTGAACTGCCCAGAGAGCTTCAGCTATGGGGCAGTATAGAGACGTAATGAACCACAAGCGCAACCACCAAGAGGCTCGTGTGTTCTGGCTAAGGCTGAGCCCTGGAGCGAAGCGGCCCATTGAGGCGGCTCTGGAAAAAAGAAACTGTGACCAGCAAGGCAAGTTACACCCAGGAGAGGTCACGGCAAGGCAGAGAGCCCCAGCGCCTTGGGCAGCGCTCCGTGGGGGCTGTTGCTCTGGCAGCAGCCCTCACAGAAAGGCGCTGCTGCTCCCACATGGGGCTGGCCGCAGCAGAGGAGGCCAGCCAGCTCCCGCCTCTCGGAAGCTCGGCCTCCCACCAGGCCTTGGCTGCAGCCTGGAAGGGCCGTGCTTATCCCCATCGCCTTCTGCAGCCTACGCGCCAAGGGGCCGAGAGGCGTGGGGAGGGCCATCCTTGGAGGCCGAGGTTGATGGGAGGGCCGTGTCCTTGAATCCAGGGAATGCCAGGGTTCTGAGGGCCCTCCCAGGGTGGGGCAACCAGCATCTCTCAGGGCTTAAGAGCCCTCTCTGGAGTGACGCTGAGCTTCCAGACCCAGGCCATGGCACTGGGAGGGAGGGGGCCCTTTCCATGGCAAGAGATGCAAGAACAGGAACAAATGTCTGGCAGGATGCTCGTCCCAAGGCCAAAGAGGCAGCTGTGAGGCAACATCACAACAAGACACGTGAGTCAGGATTTCTGGGGGCTCCCATTCTGCTCTGGTGTTCCCAAATCTCCCTGCAGTACAGCAGACTATTCTTAAATTCACTTGGCTACAGGAGCTTAGCTGCTTTCTATCGCTATTCACTTTGAGTTTTGTGGAGATCTGGTGTCATGCCACACTGGTTTGCAAACAGCAGAGCAGTCCAGGCCAGCTCCAGCTCCCCCCGCTCCTCTCAGACCCAGCCCTTCACGCAAAAGACCCGTGGAGGATCAGCTGCTGGCTCCACGGAGGGGCGAGAGAGACAGGACTGAGCTCAGGCATGTCACCCCTGCTGTGCATCGTGAAGGGGCAGCCGATGGGTTTGTGGCATTTACGGTGCCCTCCTGCTGCCCGGCACTGGGCCTGGCTCACCTTGCTCCTAGCCCAGCACGAAGGTGCGCGTGAATAAGAGAGAAATGGCCAGCGAGCAGAAACTGACATGCGCTCCTGCCTGCCTTGCCACATCCTTCCCTGCAGTGGTCATGAGTTACTGGGGAAGGTCCTTGGTGGTTCTGGCTAGTCAAATGGTTATGTAGGGCTGCAGGAGCTCATCCCCTTCATGGATCACTGCCTTGTTGTGGCGAAGGGGCTTGCGTAACTCAGTGAAGCCATAAGCTATGCCGTGCAGGGCCACCCAAGACGGACAGGTCATGGCAGAGAGTTCTGACAAAATGTGGTCCACTGGAGAAGGAAATGGCAACCCACTCCAGTATTCTTGCCAAGAAAACCCCATGGAACATATCACAAGGCTAAAAGATATGACGCCGGAAGATGAGCCCCTCAGCTCGGAAGGTGTCCAATATGCTACTGGGGAAGAGCAGAGGGTATTTCCAAGTAGCGCCAGAAAGAGTGAAGCGGCTGGGCCAAAGCCGAAAGGACACTCAGCTGTGGATGTGTCTGGTGGTGAAAAGAAAATCCAATGCTGTAAAGAACAATATTGTTTAGGAACCTGGAATGTCAGATCAATGAATCAAGGTAAGCTGGAGGTGGTCAAACATGAGATGGCAAGATTGAACATCGACATCTTGGGAATCAGCAAACTAAAATGGACAGGCATGGGCGAATTTAATTCAGGTGACCATCATATCTACTACTGTGGGCAAGAATCCCTTAGAAGAAATGGAGTAGCTCTCATAGTCAACAAAAGGGTGGGAAAAGCAGTACTGGGGTACAATCTTAAAAATGATAGAATGATCTCAGTACGAGTCCAAGGCAAACCATTCAACATCACAGTAATTCAAGTCTATGCCCCAACCACTGAGGCTGAAGAAGCTGAGGTTGATCAGTTCTATGAAGACCTACAACACCTCCTAGAACTAACACTACAAAAAGATGTCCTCTTCATCATAGGGGATTGGAATGCTAAAGTAGGAAGTCAAGAAATCACTGGGATAACAGGCAGGCATGGCCTTGGTGTACAAAATGAAGCAGGACAAAAGCTAATAGAGTTTTGCCAAGAGAACACGCTGATCATAGCAAACACTCTTTTCCAACAGCACAAGAGGCGACTCTACACATGGACGTCACCAGATGGTCAATATCGAAATCAGATTGATTATGTCCTTTGCAGCCAAAGATGGAGAAGCTCCATACAGTCAGTCAAAACAAGACCTGGAGCTGACTGTGGCTCAGATCATGAGCTGCTTCTTGCAAAATTTCGGCTTAAATTGAAGAACATCGGGAAAACCACTAAACCGTTCAGGTATGACCTAAATCATATCCCTGATGAATATACAGTGGAGGTGAGGAATAGATTTCAGGGATTAGACCTGATAGACAGAGTGCCTGAGGAACTATGGACGGAGGTCCGTAACATTGTTCAGGAGGCAGCAACGAAATCCATCCCAAAGAAAAAGAAATGCAAGAAAGCCAAGTGGCTGTCTGATGAGGCTTTACAAGTAGCTGAAGAAAGAAGGGAAGCGAAAAGCAAGGGAGAAAGGGGAAGATATACCCAACTGAATGCAGAGTTCCAGAGAATAGCAAGGAGAGACAAGAAGGCCTTCTTAAATGAACAATGCAAAGAAATCGAGGAAAACAACAGAATGGGAAAGACTAGAGATCTCTTCAAAAAAATTGGAGATCTCAAGGGAACGTTTTGTGCAAAGACGGGCATGATAAAGGACAAAGAAGGCAGGGACCTAACAGAAGCAGATGAGATTAAGAAGAGGTGGAAAGAATACACAGAAGAACTATACAGGAAAGATCTGAATGTCCCTGATAGCCATGATAGTGCGGTCACTGAACTTGAGCCGGACATCCTAGAGAGTGAAGTCAAGTGGGCCTTAGGAAGCATTAGTAACAACAAAGCTAGCGGAGATGACAGTATTCCAGCCGAGCTATTTAAAATCCTAAAAGATGATGCTGTTAAAGTGCTGCATTCAATATGCCAACAAATCTGGAACACTCAACAGTGGCCACAAGACTGGAAAAGGTCAGTTTACATTCCAATTCCAAAGAAGGGCAACGCCAAAGAGTGTTCAAACTACCGCACAATTGCGCTCATTTCACATGCCAGCAAGGTGATGCTCAAAATCCTACAAGCTAGGCTTCAGCAGTATGCGAACCGAGAACTACCGGAAGTACAAGCTGGGTTTAGAAGAGGCAGAGGAACTAGAGATCAAATCGCCAACATTCGCTGCATCATGGAGAAAGCAAGAGAATTCCAGAAAATCGTCTATTTCTGCTTCACTGACTACGCTAAAGCCTTTGATTGTGTGGATCACAACAAACTGTGGCAAATTCTGAAAGAGATGGGGGTACCAGACCACCTTACCTGTCTCCTGAGAAACCTGTACGAGGGTCAAGAAGCCACAGTAAGAACCAGACATGGAACAACCGATTGGTTCAAAATTGGGAAAGGAGTACGACAAGGCTGCATATTGTCACCCTGCTTATTTAACTTATATGCAGGGTACATCATGAGAAATGCCGGGTTGGATGAATCAGAGGTCGGAATTAAGATTGCCGGGAGAATTATCAACAACCTCCGATATGCAGACGATACCACCCTAATGGCAGAAAGCGAAGAGGATCTCAAGAGCCTCTTGTTGAGGGTGAAAGAGGAGAGTGCAAAAGCTGGTTTGAAACTCAACATTAAAAAAACGAAGATCATGGCATCTGGCCCCATCACTTCCTGGCATATAGAAGGGGAAGAAATGGAAGCAGTGACAGATTTTACTTTCTTGGGCTCCAAGATCACCGCAGACGGTGACTGTAGCCATGAAATTAAAAGACGCTTGCTCCTTGGGAGGAAAGCTATGGCCAACCTAGACAGCATAGTAAGAAGCAGAGACATCACCTTGCCGACAAAGGTCCGTCTAATCAAAGCTATGGTTTTCCCAGTAGTAATGTATGGCTGTGAGAGCTGGACTATAAGGAAGGCTGAGCGCCGAAGAATTGATGCTTTCGAACTGTGGTGCTGGAGAAGACTCTTACGAGTTCCCTGGACTGCAAGGAGGTCAAATCAGTCCATCCTAAAGGAAATCAACCCTGAGTGCTCATTGGAAGGACAGATAATGAAGCTGAAGCTCCATTATTTTGGCCACCTAATGTGAAGAGAAAACTCCCTGGAAAAGACCCTGATGCTGGGAAAGACTGAAGGCAAAAGGAGAAGGGGACAGCAGAGGATGAGATGGCTAGATAGCATCACGGATGCAATGAATATGAACTTGAGCACGCTCCGGGAGAGAGCGCAGGACAGGAAGGCCTGGCGTGCTATGGTCCATGGGGTCACGAATAGTCGGACACGACTGAACGATTGAACAACAACAACAGCAGGAGCTCATGGCCTTCGCCTTGGCAATCTTTCCTCCTCCATCACATCTGGGTCTCTCTCTGGGAAGCCTGCCTCTGCCCAAATGAGAGCTGGGAGCCTGGCTGTCAGTCCTCTTGACATGTCCTTGGTATCACTGGGGTGCCTGACGGGGCTTGTGGTGCCACCCCCCGACGTGCAGCACACAGGCCTCGCTCGGCATTGCCCTTGCTGCAACCAGGGAGACTGGAGGAAATAATTCCTCTTACGTTGGAACATGCGGCCTCTCTGTTCCGTAAAGGCACATATTATTTATCGGCAAGCAGCAGGAAATTTGTCTTCTCCCATCCCTGGTTGCAGCAAATGCCTCGGAGGGGAAAAGAAAAAAGATGTTTGAATAATGGCTTTTAACTGTGAGCGTCAAACAAGCTCTTAATTTTGAAAGGATACATCTGATAAATTTGTGAATTTGCATGTGTCTTCCCCCCACCCCCCATGGCTTGTTTAAATAGAGATGATCAAGTTTACTTCTTCTGTCACCACTGCATAGGTAGCCCCTTCAGTACAAGGTGGAGGCTTCCTGCAGTCTGCTCAAAAGATACCTTTGCTGATGGTATTTTTATGCCTTCACTATATAGAAGTGAGAAGTTTTATGCCAGCTCCTGCCACAGAAGGGAAGGCCTCCCATGGGTGCCTGCCAGAGGTGGCTTGCTTGCCTCCTCCCAGCCACATGGAGCCAGCTGCTCCCCCATGCAGGACAAACATCTGTTTTCATCTTTAGACAAGAAGCACACACACCATATTCCTACCGTTTCTGCATTAACATGTTCTGCTGTAACTGCTGGGCTCTCAACAGGACCCTGTTAGTATCCCAGTCAGACAGGGAAGGGATTTCCAAGGGGCTTGAGCCTGCTGGCTGCCTGCCTGCCATTAAAGGCAGCAATCTGCATGAAAATCAAAATCTATTTGCTGTAACCCCCCCATCTGTTGAATTTGCTCAACAAAAAAGAAAAGGAAGGAAGGAACAAGGAACGAAGAAAGAAAAGAAAGACCCTTTTCTGCTGGAATTTGCATAGATGTAATGTCTTGTAAATCTCTTTCTGGTCTCTGAATCCATATTCAAGCCTGAAAGCATTAACACTGAAATGTTGTGCTTAATGCTGAAAATCATGTTAATCTCTCCAAAGCCCCACTGCCAAGGCCTGCCCCCAATCCCTTTGAATAAGCAACACAAGCCCTGCAGCTGTCACTTGGTAATGGGTGCATATTGCTCTAATTCCCCCCCCCCGGGGGGGGGGTTAACAAACCTGAAATGTGGCTCCTCAAGAGCTTTGCAAAGGGACATCCTGCTGACCCACAGGCTTCTTTGGGGCCACAGCAGAGAAGTACAGTGATGGTGCTCCTCGCAGGGTGAGCCTGCTGGTGTGACCTTGCAGGAGGAGGAGAGGCACAGCCTGGCCTGGGGGAACTGCCAGGCCGGGGCAGGCGTCCTGCTTATGCTGCGCTCCCCCCACGTGGTGGGCCGTCCCTGTGACAGGAAGGACCAGGGCTGAGGCTTCTGCAGGTGCGCAGCCACCCTAAGAGGGCATGGGCGATCTGTGCGCCAGACACCCCTTCCCCGAGAGGGCTCTTCCGTGCTGCTGAGGCAGGGAGGGGGAGGGGGAGGGGGGGTTAAACGGGTGTCTATCTTGATTTTCAGCAGCTTTCCAAGGCAGTGAAAGCATTTAACTAAAATGGAAAATCAATGTTTATCATCAAAGCAATAAATATTAAAAATCACAAAACAGCAGCAAGAGTGGCACTAAATGCTGAGCAGCAGCAGGAATCAATGGAGGCTCATGGCTCCCATGTCAGCGGGGCAGTGAATCCACTCTGGGTTTCAGTCAGAACCACCCAGAACTCTAAAGGTGTGAAGGACGGACGCTGGAGAGCTCCTTTAGAGTTCTGACTGAAACCCGGAGTGGATTCACCACCCCACCGACATGGGAGCCACCAGCCTTCGCTGGCAGGAATAAGGTAAGCCATGCATCAAACCGTTGGGAGAATAACTCTGCCTTTGCCTGGCACTCAAAAGGCAAGTCTTTGGGGGGAGCATTCCACAGCTGGGCAGCCCTGCTCTCTTCTCCACCAGCCACTTCACACCTGATGGAGCAGGCTCCTCCGTGGAGACCAAAGCCCAGGCCCCAGTGGGCAGCTGATGGTCCCGGTGCAGGACAGCAGAACCCTGCAGCAAAACCCTATGTGTGTTTACTGAGAAGTGATTCCCACTCAGTTCAATGAGATTTACTCCCTGAAACTGTTCAGGAATACAGAGTGCAATCCTATACACACCGACCTGGGAGTAAGACCCACTGAACTCTGTGGTGCTTACATCTGAGTAAACATGCGTAGGATTGCCCTGATTGCCTCCAATCAGTCAAGGTCTCCCCATTTGAACCCTTTTCCTCCTTGCAGCCAGGTTTGCTCGTTCATTTCCAAACTGGCACAATTCTGCCCTAGCAAAATGAATGAAATATTTTATTTAATTTTATTTGTGCACTTGTACTTCAGCAAAAAATTTAAATAATATATTATTTATTTTATAACCCAGCTTTCTGCCAAAAATTGTGCTCAAGGCAGCTAACTATAATAAAATACAGGTGAAAAACAAAAAATTAAAACATAGCAACAGATCCATAAAACACAGTTAAAAAGAACCCCTGCATGAACTGCATAGAAGGGAAAGGCTGCATGGCAGAATGTGGCAATGCCCGAGCAGCCAGGAAAGGCAGGGCAAACAAAGGAGAAGGGTGTGCGGTGTGCGGAGCGGAGGCTCTTCCATGAGCTCCACCAAATGGGCATCAGGACAGCCCTGTGGACACGATCCTCCCCAGCCCGCCCCGCTTGTCTGCATGATGTGGCCGTCCATTTCACCAGGACACAGACTCTTGTTCTGACACGCTGGGGCTTGTCCTGCTCTCTGCCTGTTGAAGGGCAGGATTCCTCCACCAGCTCCCCCCCCCCCCGGTCAGTCCCACAGCCCATTTTCTGGCTTTGGGGTCTTTAAGTCTGGACTTCGTAGAAGCTCCCCACCCCACCCTGACTCCCACACTGCATCTTCCACCTGAGAAACAGTTTAACTCCTGACTCAAAACAACTGCCTTTTGCTCTGGCTCTTCCGTAGCCACGGACCACAAGCTATGGGCTGCTGGTTCACCTTTGGCAAGTACACGACGCTAGAACGTTTCACCCAGGAGGGGATGGCAGCCCCCGATCGTTCTGGGGTGTAGCGTGGGTTTGTTTCCAGCAGTAAGCTGGAGCAACTGATGCCTATATAATCTGACTTACGAAGTAGGTGCTGGGAGAAGAACTCCCTGAAGGACGAGGGCCCGCGAGAAAGACAAAATGAAAAATAGTTGCATACGATGTAAAACACAAGGGCTGAAGGCCCAAATCTTCTCCCCCCTCCTCCCCTCCCTGCACCGACAGTCTTCTCTGGTTGCCCCAGGGTTCATCCAAGCATGGTCCTGTCACCAACTGACCAGCAACAGCCACTCTGCTCTAGACCCTGAGTCCCCAGGCCGGGACTGCAAGAGGAGATCCCGGACCCCGCCCGCGCCTGGGCAGCTCCTCTGCTGAAGGAGATTGCCCCTGGACGTACCAGAGGGCGGGCGGCACTTCCGGCCATTCAGGCATCTACTGCGTTCTCAAAAGAAGGAATGCAACGTAAATACTATTCAGTACCAATTTCTTGCAGAAGTCTCTCCCTGGAAGGAAGTGCCTGGCCTGAAGCCCCCATGCTGAACGGGGGCCTTCTCCTGCAGAGCAGGCCTCCTCCTCCCCCTCCTCCTCCATCACCTGGAGACTGGCACCCTGACACCTCCAGGAGGTGGGCGCCACACAGCACAGCGGCCGCTTCCTCCCTGCCCCCAGAGTGGCAGCGGGCGCGTGTCTGAGCGCGTCGCCCTCACAGCCGAGGGGCTGGCATCCGCTGCAAACCGACAGGATCAGGAAAGAGGAGGGAGGAAGAGAAGGAGCCAGTTGCTACAGCAACTGGAACGTGGATTTGGAGAACCGTCAACAGCCAAGCTATGGAGGGGATCGCCGAGCAGAATGGAGGCTCTTCCGGCTCCAATGGAAATAGCTC
Organism: Heloderma suspectum; assembly: GCF_057233095.1. Classification (NCBI taxonomy): domain Eukaryota; kingdom Metazoa; phylum Chordata; class Lepidosauria; order Squamata; family Helodermatidae; genus Heloderma; species Heloderma suspectum. The sequence goes on along the minus strand of NC_139469.1, from coordinate 36,840,548 downwards.
TCAAAGGGGGACCCGGCCTCAGATCCCCGCCTGCGTGCCAAGCGTGCCGTGGGCCTGCTTTAAAGGGTGCTTCCAGGCAGACGGAGAGAGAAAGGGGGAGAAGGCCTTGTGCAGCAATTCTGTCTTTTCTCTCTCAGTGGAGTTTCTGCAGTAAGAGAACGGACAGAAGCAGCAGTGGGGGAACTGCTGGGCCCTGTAAAATTCTGTGACACCAGGCAGGCGAGGGTGCTGTAGAAGTGCCCCCGCCTACGACACGGCATCCATAAGCACCGGCTCTGCTACGGGCCTGGAGTGAGCTGGGCACTGGCATATGCAAGGCAACAGCGCAGCCCTCTCCCTGGGGGGCACTCCAGCAAGCCCGAGGCAGCATAGGTCCACGGCCCCTTGAGGAGCGGGGGATCCTTCCCCTACGCAGCAGATTCAAGCTGATGCCCGGAACTACCTGCCCACCTGCTGCCGAATGGTCAAGTCTCTGGTGGGAGTGCACCCATGCCACAAATGCCCAGCAGCTCTGGCCAGGTCACAAGGGATTCCTGAGAGTATGCTTAAGGCAGAGCAGCGCACTGAGGCTCTTAACAGAGCCAACACAAACCCTACAGCACTGGAGGACAGGGCAGCAGCCTCTGCAGGCCACTCGGGGTGCTCCTGCCAGCACCATGAGGAAGATGGGAGTCCTCCCAGTGCGTAATCCCAGCATCTCCGGGGCTTCTGGGACACAGTCATGAGTTGGGCTGGAGGGAGCCACAGGCAGCAGCAGCAGCCCTGGGCTCCATTCATCCCGCTGCCCCCATCCCTGCTTCCCCTCCCTAGCACTTGGCACGCTGCACTGGAGGGTTTGCCGTCCGAAGACTGTGCTCGCTCCCTCTTCCCTAGAGCACCAGTGTGCTCAAGAAGACTGTGTGGGACGAGATGCCTTGGGCAGGCTCGGGACGTTCCACAGGGCTTGGAAGAAGGCCTGAACCGCCAGCATGATTGGTTTGTTCCAGAAAGTGAAGGGACCCCCCCACTTTTTTTCAGAGTGCAACAGAAACGGTGTTCCCAGTCTTCCCTGTTGCTTCTCTACGCGGGACAAGATGGCCTTTCTCTCTCTCCCTCCCATCTTATTGCCAACTCTTCTGGGCCCGCGAAGCCCTGCCACTATGGGCATTCGCTCCCTCCCCTCTCTGCTTCTGCCACACACACAGCTGTTAATCACTGCACCTACTTTCAGTTTCATTGTAGAATTGTGTTCCGAGTTCTATACAAAGAGCGTCTCCTTTCCTGCTTTTCTGCTACATAACCTCTAGGTGGCGCTGCGCTATAGCAGAATAGGGCAAATACACCAGTAGAAACGGTGCTTTCAGAAATAATACCCCAGTTCCCACCCCCAAGCCAGGAAAGTGCTCTTACAAAACAGAAGCGAAACTGGAGGGTTACAAGGTTAACGAGGGATAGGCTCAAGTGACAGGAAGCCAGATTCCGGCTGAACATCAGGAAAAACTTCCTGACTGTCAGAGCAATACGACAATGGAACCAATTACCTGGGGAGGTGGTGGGCTCTCCCACACTGGAGGCGTTCAAGACGAGGCTGCACAGCCATCTGTCAGGGATGCTCTGACTTGGATTCCTGCACTGAGCAGGGGTTGGACTCGATGGCCTTGTAGGCCCCCTCCAACCCTGCTATTCTGTGATTCTATGAAGAACACCCCCCCATAAACAACTGTGAGTAAGGAATCATGAGCGCATAATAAATGCCTCATGTAGAAAAGCTCTAAAGCTGTGAGACAGGCAGGGGACAGTCATTCAGCAGGGTTCCCAAGAGGCCGCTCAGAACTCCCCAAGGAAAAGCAGAGGAACGGGGGTGCAGGGGGCTGCTCCTGGCAGGCGCTTCGAGGAATGGCTGGCTATGAAAGCCCAGGGGCCAAAGCAGGCCCCTGCTGCTCCTTGGGGGCGAGGCACAACTCCCCCACCTGGTGGGCACAGGGTGTGGGACGGGCTCCCAGATGAAGCTTTTCTCCTGCAGTCGCCCTGCCTCGTTCACAGGCCACATCCTCCTCCATGTGCATCTCTCCTGTTTCCCCACCCCTCCGGTCTTGTTTTTTTTACCCACAAAAATCCATTGAGGAGGGACAGACAGAACAGCTGCATGAGGCCTTTGGACGGGTAGCGTGAGGAGCCCCCCCTCTCAAAGCACCCCAACTCTTGAGAGCATAGGCTGCTGGCCACAGAATTCTGCTGCACTGCAAGAGGAAGGCCACACCGTGGCTGGCAATGGGTGGGTGCAATTAGCATTTCCCCACCTGCCCCATATCCAAGCCGAGGGAATGTGTGAAGGGCTGTGCTGCAAAGCCAACAGGCTGGGCAGAGGTCAGGGCTAGGAGGGCAATTCCCAAGCAGACGCTCTTGATACAATTTGTCAACATGCAACTGTACTTTCTCCTCATCTGAAATAAAAATGGTCACAACAGTTCCAGTTATGGGCACTGCCGGGTTCAGGGAATAGCGCAATAGTATAGAATTTGGCAAGTTAACCTATGCCATTATTGACTCAAACCATTTAGCAACATGACTGAAGCAGGTCCCTCACAATGTTAAAACACACACTTTAAAAATGTGCCAATTTGAGAATGTGTGTGCAACATTTAATTCTATGATTGTAGCAGCGGAAGAGCCCAGCCTCCACCCTCCGGCCCTGGGGTCTCCGAGGCCAAGCGGCAGCCCTGCAGAGGCCTTGGGAGATGGTGTAGTGTGCCCCCCTACATCCTGTGGGCCTGGTGAAAGCGCACGGGGCTTGTCATTCAGCAGCCATCCCAGCTGGTGAAAAGGATGCACTTGTGGCGAGATGCCTCCCCCCGCCTCACAGGGTCCCAGGGCAACAGCCAGAGAGGGAGGGCCATTCGGAGGGCCAAAGTTGCAGAGTTTTAAAAGCTGCGCCTCTTCTTTTGCTAAATGGCTGAGGAGCTTTGAGAAGCCTGTTCTGCAACCGCTCGCATGCATCGGCTAAGGGGTGTGTGTCCCTGTGTGGCCACGGGCACTTTGTCCCTTTTAATCCGAGCCGTGCTGTACTTTGCAGAGCCTCAGTGGAAATGCCTGGAACACTGCGAGTCTGTAGCCCCTTCTGGATCCCTTTTAATAGTCTCTCGACCCGATTGCTGTCCTGAAACCCACATCCCAGCCATACGGAAGGGCAGAGGCAGGTTCAGTGACACCGAGAGGGAGAGCTCTCAAGTGTGAGGGCCGGGGGAGAACTGTGCTGGCAGGAGGGGTGGCTGGAGAAGGAAAATAAGCCAGGGGGTCCGGCACGGTGGCATCCTCTTCCTTCTGGGTGAGGCATGCGGAGAAATGCAGGCCCCCAGGATAGCTGCCTTTCACGCAGGAGTGCCCACAGGGGGCTGCTAATACCCAATATTAGTATTACAGGTTAAATTGCTGGGGAAGCCCGTTTGAGCATGTAGAGTGATACAGCCGAGAGGGCGAGGGAAACAGGGAGGTGTTGTTCCAAACCAGGAGAAAGATGGATTTGACTCAATTGTGCAATTTAGCCTACTCTGGTCCCACCCCCAAGAGCTGCTGCTGTTTCTGAGGAGAGGGAGAGGGAGAGAGGGGAAGATTGTCAAAATGGAACATTCAAAATGTGACACCGTAGAGCTCCGTGGTGAAGAATTCAGTTTCATCTTCAGGGGAATTTACTCCCACCAAAAAGAGCATGTGAGAAATAATGGGCCTCTAAATGAAACCGCCCCTGCTGGATCAGCCTACAAGCTTTTAGGAGGAAAACGGTAAATAAATTCCAGCACTGAACTGTGGATATTATCCTGACGCGGCACAAATGGCCAGAGCAACAGTAATGGGGAGCCGTCCGTAGCGAAACAGATTGCAGCTACTGAGGGAGAGTGGCAGCTTGGACTGATCTGGAGCAGGGCGGGGCAGGCGGGCCCACTCACACTCAAGGTCAGCTCCTGTGAAATCCCTGTTCTGGAGGCAGCTGGAGAGGGCAGGGCGAGAATGGTCCGCCATCATCACGTTTGGAGGGATCTTGTGAAAAGCCATTTCCGGGAGGCAGAGCCCCCACTGACACCCACCCACATTCAGCTGGGAGGGAGCTTCATGCCAGCAGGTTTCCCACGCAGTTTGAGTGGCGAAATGAAGAGGCCCTCCGTGGGAGGGGGCTGGCAGGAGGAGAGCCAGGGGGCCAGCTGGCCCCGGTCGCAGGGGAGGAGCACCTGAGCCATCCTCAGCCTCCTGCCAGCCTGTATGCCCCAGGGACACGTTTAGCAGGATGACTCACCCCTTTGCCCAGAACATCCCTGGCCCAGTGCACTCTAGCCCTCGCCTCCTCCCTCTGCCCACCAGAGTAGCCCGCGGGAGGGCCAGAGTAGCCCGCGGGGATGCCAAGGCAGCCTCCTCACACTGGCATGCCCTTGCCCAGCGCAAAGGGATCTCAAGGTGCGACAGGGCTACAAGCCCATGCTAAGGCAACCAGCTGCCTCCAGGTACAAGACCCCCCCACACACACACCGCAGCCGTGATGTCACGCAGAAGCACCTAATCTCCTGGGCCAGGAGGCGGCTGCCCATAGCTCAGCACCACGGCGAATGCCGTCTGCGGCTTCCTGGCCTGGCTCCTGCCCGGGCGGAGAACCATTCATTGTGCGTGCAAAAATGGCAATTCCCCAGCATGTGCCTGTGGCGGTCCAGCCCTCCCATTATTCACAGCATCCCCCCCGCTATTGACTGGCTGCCTATGAAGGCCGCCGCCTCTCCACTGTTCTGCGGGGCGCTTCATTGTCCCAGGGGTGCAATCAGAGCCAGCAATATGCCTGGTGATTGACTGAATGCGAATCACTGCCAATGCAGGAGAGCAACAGGGCCAGCTGGGAAAGGGTGCAGGGACGAGGAGAAGAGCAACCTGCCCCAGATCCTTGAGCGGTGCGGTGCAGGGGGGGGGGGCCCTTCTGGCAAGATGCACAGGGCATGCGCACTCACACACAGGGTGACAGTCTGGGCATTAACATAGATAGAGTACTATTTATATAAGTTTGTACATTTAATCAGCTTTTTTTGCAATTTTCAGCAAGACTCCATCCCTGTCCAAGGCATTTGGTCCAAATCAGCTGAGACAGAGAATAATCAAGATTTATGAAGCTCATTCCCACTCCGGATCACACAGTCAGTGCGGCTGGAAGAGCTCCGCTTCCTCTCCCAAAGCCTGACTGTCGTATGCTTCACTCTCCCTTGCTTGAGCAATTTAACGTCCATCTCGAAAACTGTCAAAGCACGTTTGCTGCTGCAGATCATGGCAAAACGGCCCCGCTGTTCTCCCCCTCTCCCCCAGGCGAGGCGGGCCCCGTGCCGAGGAGCCTCCGCCAGCAAAGGGGCCTGTGCCAGAGCAGCTGGCAGGGCAAACACTCCCCAACACGGCTCTTTGAGGAAGATACCCCGTGAGCTGGGCCCAGCCAAACTGGCACCATGGCCTCTGCTTTTGAGTAAGGCACCCCAGGAGAAGCCCCTCGGCTGCCAAGCCAATGCCCCAACCCCACCCTGACAGATCCCTTTCTCAGCAGAGGTGCTGTGGGATGGTGGGCAGCGTCAGGCTCCGCTGTGTGGATACAACTTCCATGCATACAGTAGCCACAGAAGGCAATCCACAGCAGGCCACATCTTCGCAGGGTCCCTACAAACCTTCCTATTTGCAAACAGGGCTCATCACACTGGCCTCTAAACTCCTCTGGGGAACAAACACATCCCCAAAGAGGCCAGAAGTGACACAGTGTGATTTTATTTTTCCTACTCTTTTTCAAGTTGTCTTCCCTATATCTCCTTATATCCATATATATTTCCCTTAAGGTTATATCTTACTTTTATTAATTTCTCTCATTTCTTAAATCCACCTTTACTTGATTTCTGTCAATAAAGGTTGCTTCCCTCCATAACTTCTCTCCCTGCTCCTAGCAGATTACACTTCAGATGCCACAATGAACTCTTGTCCTCTTTTGAAATGTAACAAATGTGGTATGAAGCAAACAGAATGCGAAATTTGACCAGGAGTATAGATTGAAGGAGGAATACTATGACGAGGAGGTGCAGGGAATGCTGATAAAATCTGCAGATGACACAAAATTGGGCGGGATAGCCAATACTTTGGAAGACAGAAACAAAATTCAAAGTGATTTAATAGGGATAAATGCCAAGTTCTGCGCCTAGGAAAAAGAAACCAAAGGCACAGTTACAAGATGGGGGATACGTGGCTCAACAACACTACAAGCGAGAAGGATCTTGGAATTGTTGTCGATCACAAGCTGAATATGAGCCAACAATGGGATGTGGCTGCAAAAAAGGCACATGCTCTTTTGGGCTGCATTCATAGAAGCAACGCTTCAAAATCCCAGGAAGTACTAGTTCCCCTCTACTCAGCACTGGTTAGGCCTCATCTGGAGTACTGTGTCCAATTCTGGGCACCACACTTGAAGAAGGATGCAGACAAACTGGAGAGGGTTCAGAGGAGGGCAACAAAGATGATCAGGGGACTGGAAACAAAGCCCTCTGAGGAGAGACGGAAAAAACTGGGCATGTTTAGCCTTGAGAAGAGAAGACTGAGAGGAGATATAATAGCGCTCGTCAAGTACTCGAAAGGTTGTTACAGAGAGGAAGGCCAGCATCTCTTCTTGATCATCCCAGAGTGCAGGACATGGAATAATGGGCTCAAGTGACAGGAAGCCAGATTCCGGCTGAACATCAGGAAAAACTTCCTGACTGTTAGAGCAATACAATGGAACCAATGACCTAGGGAGGTGGTGGGCTCTCCCACACTGGAGGCATTCAAGACGGGGCTGGACAGCCATCTGTCAGGGATGCTCTGACTTGGATTCCTGCACTGAGCAGGGGTTGGACTCGATGGCCTTGTAGGCCCCTTCCAACCCTACTATTCTATGATTCTATAAATTTGGCAAGTTCTTGGTGGGATGGGGATACCAAGTCATCTTGTCTGCCTCCTGAGGAATCTGTATAACGACCAAGTAGCAACGGTAAGAACAGACCACGGAACAACGGACTGGTTTAAGATTGGGAAAGGAGTACGGCAGGGTTGTATACGCTCACCCTACCTATTCAACCTGTACGCAGAACACATCATGCGACGTGCTGGGCTTGTTGAAGCCAAGGCTGGAGTTAAAATCGCTGGAAGAAACATTAACAATCTCCGATATGAAGATGATACCACTTTGATGGCTGAAAGCAAGGAGGAGCTGAGGAACCTCATGACGAAGGTGAAAGAAGAAAGTGCAAAAGCTGGGTTGCAGTTAAACCTCAAAAAAAACCAAGATTATGGCACCAGCTTGATAGATAACTGGCAAATAGAGGAAGAAAACGTGGAGGCAGTGACAGACTTTATCTTTCTAGGCACAAAGATTACTGCAGATGCTGACTGCAGCCAGGAAATCAGAAGACCTTTACTTCTTGGGAGGAGAGCAATGACAAATCTTGACAAAATAGTGAAGAGCAGAGACATCACACTGACAACAAAGGTCCGCATAGTTCAAGCAATGGTATTCCCCGTAGTAACCTATGGCTGCGAGAGCTGGACCATAAGGAAGGCTGAGCGAAGGAAGATAGATGCTTTTGAACTGTGGTGCTGGAGGAAAATTCTGAGAGTGCCTTGGCCTGCAAGAAGATCAAACCAGTCCATGCTCCAGGAAATAAAGCCAGACTGCTCACTTGAGGGAATGATATGAAAAGGCAAAACTGAAGTACTCTGGCCACATAATGAGAAGACAGGACACCCTGGAGAAGATGCTGATGCCAGGGAAAGTGGAAGGCAAAAGGAAGAGGGGCTGACCAAGTGCAAGGTGGATGGCTGATATTCTGGAGGTGACGGACTCGACCTTGGGGGAGCTGGGGGTGGCGACGGCCGACAGGAAGCTCTGGCGTGGGCTGGTCCATGAAGTCACGAAGACTCGGAAGCGACTGACCGAATGAACATGATAGCTTGAATTGTAAACATCCTGAATGTACCCAAAACACTTAAGTGTCCATTGAGAACATCATGAAATGTGAAAAGGTTAACTTTTAACCATTACATGTGTTGTGCATATGAAGTATTCTAGCCCAGGTCCAGAAGGGGAGGTGTGAATGGAGAATGAATGGCTCTGTTGCAGGAAGGCCAAATGGGGGTGCTCTGGAATGTGCTGAAGATTGCCAAAGTATCAGTTACGGAAGATGGAAATGGGCCAATAAAAGAGGAAACCGTCACGTTATGACCACAGAAACAACCTTGAGAAATGTTGGGGAGTTGGAAGAAGGTGCCAGTCTGTCTTCAACAGTTGTCAATCCTGGAAATTGGGAACATGATGTATGATCAACAAAGAACATACTAAACCCCTCTTTGATGCCATAGGCCCCAATGAGGGAAAAGGGTATAAAACCCCTGCATCTGCCATTGTTCAGGAGGGGCGCGGTTGCATCTGGATTGTTTGTATGTGCACATACCAACAGGACTCTTGATCCACAGGACACGCATTGAGTGCTCTGGCCAAGTACTTGATAGAGTGTGGTGAGTATGTGTTGGATAGAATTCAGGGAAAGGATTTCACTGTCTGGGGCTTAGATAAGGCGCAGCTATCTTTGTTCTGTCATACTTACTGTTTGGGTTTGGATGTAAGACAGCAGGCGTAGGCTTGGGCCTGGCTGACACTGTGTCACCGTTGCCTCAGTGGGCCAGTTGTGGCGTGGACCAATCTGGAGCTGAGCAACAAACGGGGGCTAACTGTATATGCAGTCATTTAATGCACCACATTTGGGCAACTAAGATTTGACCAAGAAGTGTGTAGCTTCTTGAGACTTGTTTTGTGTTCAGCTTGCACCTGAGAGGCATGTAACCTCCTAAGCCTCAGACAGCATGCAACTCTCTGAGGAGGCTCCACTTTTGCTTATTTCTTTTATTTCAATAGATCTCTTTTTCTTTCATCTACATTGGTTGTATGTGTGCTTTTCTCTGCCTCATAAGATCCCAAACCACTCAGCCTAATCAACTGAGTGGTCCTGGGCAAATTGAATTCCTTATTTCATAGCAGCAGCATAGGGCCAAGCAACATGCGGTGCGCCATCCTGCCACGACACGAGCGTGCTTGGCGTGTTCTGAATGGAAAGCAAGCAGCTGCTGGGAGCTTGGAGGGGCAGCAGTGCACGGAGGACCGCATCACCCTTGCCTGGCCTGCTGTTCATCCGCACAGCACAGCTGCTTTCCTGTCTGCAAAGGGAAAGAAATGGCAGGGTGCGGAACTCCCCGCCAGCAGGCCTAACTCGGCATGCTGGGGGTCCCAATCCATCCTGCAGAAGTTCCCTCCCACACCCCACACCCTCCACGGAGGAGGAACCTCTGAAGTTATCTCTGACCCGAGGGAGCACTGAGGATTCCCCTTTGCACACCGCGTACTCCCCACATGGGGACAGCAAGCGGTACACCATGAAGCTGCCTGACTCCAGAGAGGAGCTGCCCCTCCATGCGCCAGCCAAGCAGTGCACTGCTCCATGCGGATGGCGAGCGACAGGCAAAGGAGGTGCCCGACTCAGATGATGCATGGAGGAGCCACTCCCGCACATGCTGGCCGAGTCCCTCGGTGCTGCCTGGCCCACGTCCTCTTCATCGCAGGAAGGCATGAGGCGGGCGACGCCACCTTGGTCAGGGCAGCTTTGGTGCATGCCTGACCTTCTGGGGCCAAGGAAAAACCATGTGCAGAAAGTCCAGGTGCCGGGCCAGCCGGAGGAGCGCCAGCCAGCGCACTGCGTCATTTGGCCCACGATGTCATCCAGTCCCCACCCAAGAGAGGTTTGACACCCTTGAGACTGCACATTTTTCCCATGTGGGAAGGAAAGCAGCTGGTGGAGGCAATGCTGAGCAAACAGCAGGAAGGAAAAGGGTGAAGCAGCCCGCCCTGGTGCCCCCACACCTCTGCTTTGATCTCAACTCTGCAAGCAGCTGTGCTTAAGGGGGGGCTCTGGGCCAGCACTGTTACACTTGTTACATGTAGCTTGCCCTTTTCTTGACACAAAAATGTCTGCTGCTGCTCTGCTGCAAACATCTGTACTCTTGCACTTCCTAAGTCAGGTCAGGTGCTCAGCTGTCCTGACACTGGGGGCAGGGGCGACCTTCCTCTCTTCCATTCCCTGCTTTGCCCCAGGAAGTCTCAGCTGGTTGTGGAACCAAACTGTGCCAACTTACAGACATCCCAGGTTCATGGCCATGGCAGGGAGGAAAGGCTGAAGCAAATCTCCACATTAGTGTCTGATGTTCACAGCACTACAGAGAAGCCAAAATTGTCCTTGGTGAGAAGGGAAACCAGCTTCCAGACTTAAATGCCATTTTTTCCATTTTTTTGTTCATGAAAACAGAGCATTCAAACCCAAGAGAAAGCCAGGACATAAACTGCCAAGCCCTATCTTAGTGCTGGTTTCCAGAATCACAGCATGAGGACAGGCTGAACAAGCTCACTGCCTTTCGGAGAGGCAGCTGGACGGATGCAGTGCCTGGAAAAGAGATCTGGCCGCACAGCTTTTCCTCCTGTGGCTCAGTTTTCCCCACTGCCATCCCAGGTCCACCGTGAGCCCTGTATCCTGTGGGTGGGATGGAAGAGGGCTTGACTCACACCTTCCTTCCTTCCTTCCTTCCTTCCTTCCTTTCTTTCTCAGAATGTGTCAAGTTCACAGTGTGAGAAGCAGGAGCAATTCCACCTCAAGCCAATACAATAAACGGAGCCCAGTCTGGGTAAACAGAGTGAGTGGTGCCAAAGAGCCCTGGGCACCGCTGCACATACTGATTAGCATAAATGCTCAACACAAACCAATTAACACTCTCTAGCCAGCTTATCCCATGTCACTTAGCACAAACACAAAGCTCAACACTAAACACACATTGATTTCCCCATAAAGCCCAGCATCATTAACCCCTAACTCAGCAAAGGTGAAGCTGCCTTCCCTACTGAAGCAAGAGGATGATGGCTGAGATGAGTTTTACTTGTACTCAGTGGTGCTGAGGCCACGACACAGTCCAACCCTTCTCTATGGAGCTGCAGCTCATACCTCACAAGTCCCCTCCTATAGCCAGTAGCAAACACCATGAAGGCCTCAACCACACATGCTGCACTTAGGTACAAAAGAAATCAAAGGCACAAGGTTAGGATGGCAGCAAGGTCTAGATGTCTTGGTTGATCATAAGTGGAATGGGAGCCAGCAGTGCGATGCAGCTGCTAAAAAGGCTAATGCAATCTTAGGCTGCATCAACAGAAGCCCAGTGGCCAGGCCGGGGAAGTCATCATTCTGCTCTACTCTGTGCTGGCCAGGCTGCATCCGGAGTACTGTGTCCAGTTCTGGGCACCACATTTTAAGAAGGACATTGATGGACTGGAGCACATCCAGAGAAGAGCAACCAGGATGGTGCGAAATCTGGAAAACAAGTCCTGTAAGGAACGTGTGAAAGACCCAGCAGGGAGAAGACAAAGGGGAGATGTGATGGCGGCCTCCAAACAGCTGAAAGGCGGCCATGCAGGCGAGAGAGCAGGCTTGTCCTCTGGGGCTCCAGAGGGCAGGACTAGAACCAAGGGGGTGGACACTGCAGGGGAGCAGAGTTTGGCTAAAGGTTAGGAGAAATGTCCTAATGGCAAGAGCCATGAGACTACCTTGTGAGGTGGTGGGCTCCCCTTCACTAGAGTATTTCAGCAGAGGCTGGAGGGCCACCTGTCAGGGATGCCATAGCAGTTGCATCCTGCGCTGTATATCCTGCACTGACTGGGGGTGGGTGGGGGTGGACTAGAGGACCTTCAGGATATTTTCCAGCTCTAACGTTCTAAGATCCTATACTACTCCAGCCCCGGTGGCTTGGTGTTGCTTTCTGGCTTGGGAGCAGCTTAACGGGGAGGCAGAGATCCTCCTTTCCCGGGAGCTTCACTGGAACAGGCCCCTCAAATAATCCCCTGGCACCCCCTCCCTACGGCTTCAACAACAGATGCATGAACAAAGGTGGGGCCCTTATGCTGACTCCAGTTCAGAGGCTGCACACCTCTTGTCCCAGGCATGCTCTCCCCACTTCCTTGGCACAAGCTGGCAATGCCGGGGAGCGTGATCTCTGCTTGGGCCGCCCCCCTGCCCCAGGCCCTCCACATCTCAGCTGTTCCACACCCATCTGCTAAGGAAAGGAGGAGGGGAAGGCAGAGAGGATGGGGAAGGGGGAGGGAGGCAGCATGAGGTGACGGAGAATGGGGGAGGGAGAATGGGGCACGGGGCGCTCGGGGGAACCAACATGCCTGATGGGGGAGCAGGTGGACGTGAGCAAACGGGTTGTGGACACGGTCTTGCCCCCATCCCCGTCCCTGCTGGAATCTCGCCCCTGCCCCTGCCCCTGGCTTACAGCCCACGGCAGGGCGTGCTGCCTCAGGCCGGAAAAGGCCGGACAGCCTGGCCGGAGCCCTGCAAGTGGGTACAGCAAAGCTGGGCACATGCCCCTAAGCAGGGGACTGACAGGCTGCCTCTCTCCATCACGGACTGTGCCTGTGGCTTCCTCTGGGGTGAGCAGGGCCAGGCCCCCCCGTCCCAAGCAGAGGGGAACTCAGAAGGAGCAGCCTGGGGCGATCAAGCATAGCGGGCAGCTCCACGGGCATGAGGAACGTACCACCTGCAGACACGCCACAAGGCGATGGACCCAGACTTGCTCCGCCCTGCCCGAGCTGGGGTACCTCCGGAGCTCAGGCCTGCAGGCACCGCCTGGCACCCCAAGGGCTGGCAGCACCAAGAGGGGCCACCCGGCCCGGCCCGGCCCCAGCGGCCTCCACACAAAGGCCCGCCCGCCTGGAGGGCGTCAGGGGCTTTGCGTATTGTGCATGCGCACTGCGAACCCGGCCACAGGAAAATCGCGTTCTGTGAAGTCATTTCAAAGACATTCTGGAGCATCTGCCTGCCTGTTTTGTTTTTAGAGCCAGAGTGGTTTGGTGGAGCCCTGCACTGGCTGCATTTCCCCGAGCTCTCGGTTCCCAGGACTCAGGCCGTCGGTCCCCTTCCTTGCCTTGACTCCGGCCCGATGGCAGCCACGTTCCGTGCTGCTGGAAAAGCCCTTGCAGGGCAGAGCTTTCACAATCCTCGCCTGCAGGATGGGAGCAACAGTCAGAGGGCTGGGGAAGAGAAGCGAGCTCAGATGGCCAATACAGAACGCCGATACTTCGGGAATGAAGAGCGCTTCTGTGGCAGGGGCCAGAATGGAGGGGTGATGAACCTGAGGGAGGGGATGAGGGAATCCGACACTGCTGCTCAGCCCCTACAGGGGTGCCAAGGAGCCCGCCATTTCCCTGGTGCTCTTCGGCCCCTTGCGCAGAAGGGGAACTCCAGGAACCCCCTAATCCAGGAACGCCAGGGGTGAACAGGAAACAACTAATTAAAGGGACAGCAGACCGGAAAGCTTCAGCACTGCTTTGCCAGTCTTCAGCAGGCAAGGTGGTACTGCACTCACCATAAATCAGGGCCGAGAAAGGCAGGAGGAACACTGGAATGCAACGGACGGGCAATCACATGGTGGGGTTCTCCATAAAGCTGAATGAATGAATGTTGTTCATTTTAGAGGAATGACTAGCGTGGAAGTAACTATGGTGATGGGAAAGCAAAGTTGGTAGCTCTCTTCCAGACAACTCCTGCGGAGGGACCCGGCTGCCATGGCCAGGGCTCCCGAGCCGTCCCCTTCTCTGTCTGGCAGCTGGCCAATAATTGAGTCGCTCCAGAATGTTCGCACAGGGCCATTCCAGCTTTCCATTTGGATACCTATATGCAAAATAAGCTGATTAAAAGGCAGGCAAGGCCCTAGAGACTTCCATCAGAGCAGCTCTTCCTTGCTTCAGCTGAAGCCAGAGACGCCCCACTGGTTAAAGCCTCTGCTGCTCAGAAGAAGCACCCGCAGGAGGAGGGGCGATGGCCTTTACAGTCGACGTTCTCAGAATTATTAATGGTGCAGCAAAGCAGGGGTGAAGCTCCGATGAGGCAGGGAGAGGGTCAGCTCCCAGCATCCTCCAAGGCACCACAGGTCTCAGCGGGGGCTGCTTCAGCCCGTGGGACAGGTGGCAGTCCCATTCTCTAAGTCAGACTGTCCTCCAAGTTAGACTCCCGCAACGGACGCCACATGAGGCTGCCTTTGAAGGCGGTTCAGAAGCTCATTCAAAACGGGGCAGCTGGATTGATAACAGAGAAGAAGACGATCCAAACTTATAACACCAATTCTGGCCTGTTTGCACTGGCTGCCTGTATGTTTCCAAGCCCAATTCAAGGTACTGGTTTTGACCTATAAAGCCTTACAAAGCTCAGGATCGCAATACCTGATGGAGTGCCTCTCCCAGTATGAGCCAACCTGTATTATACACCCATTGTCTCAGGCCCTCCTCCAGGTGCCTCTTCCAAGGAAGGCACAGAAGGGAGAGGGCCTCCTTCGTGGTGGCCTCCCCAATCGTGGAACGCTCTCCCTGATGAGGTCCGCCTGGTGCCAACATTGTTATCTTTTGGCACCAAGTTAAGACCTTCCTTTTCTCTCAGGCATTTGGCAACATCTGATGAGTTTTTAATCAGGTCCTGAATTCTTCCTACTGTTGATTGTTTAAAATTGTTTTAGATATATGTGTGCCTCTGTGTGTGCTGCTGGTTTATGTTTGTATGCAAATGTTTTTTATAATGTATTTTAAGGTTTTAATCTTTGTAAACAACCCAGAGAGCTTTGGCTATTGGGTGATATAGAAATGTACGGAATGAAATAAAATTTGGTGTGGCTGAGTGGGAGGCCCACAGCCTGAGAATCAAGGCCTTCCCCTCTTAAAAACAAACAAACAAACACGCTTCTAGTCCTGATGGTGTTGGCACTGCCAGGTGCCACCTCCGAAGACTGGGGTGGGGGGAACAGCTCACTGTATCTTGTTCTAGATGATGAATATGACGATAATAAGAAGACAACGTGATACTAACGACTCAAATACCTACAAGTTCACATAACTTGCATTCATTCACATGGCACAATTTTGCTCTTCTTGAGACACCATTTGGGACTGGCTGGGGTTTTGGTTTGGTTTGTCTTTTAGTGTGGAACATTAACAGGCCAGGCTAAATCAATGACCATAGCCTTGATTCAACATTGCCCACCTAAGGCTCTATTGTAGGCACAGTGAAACACCAAGGATCTGTTGCCAGAATCAGGCACATGGCAAGGTGGCAAGCAACTAGCCCCATGGGAGGCTTCCAGACTAAGGAGGAACTGCAGCTTTGCAGAGGCGCAGACCAATGAGCAGCTTCCTGGGAGTCACCTGGCCATGGGGCTGGCCTGGTTGCTTGTGCCTTCTGCCCCATCTGGGAGAAGGGGGCAGGTCAGGGGCAGGGTTGAGCGGTCTGCTTAGCTGCCTCACGGCAGGGGCTAATTCTGCCACTGGCCAGGTGTTGCTGCCAGCAACAAGGTTAATAGAAAATGTGGGGTGCAGCTGCCCACAGCTGCTTGCAAGACAGACTGGCCAGAAGAGCTAGGAAACCAGCTTGGAGCAATGCACAATTTGGTTCCAGCACTCTGCAAGCATTGATTAAAAATAATCTCCCTTTGTTTTGGAATCTGCCAGTCAGCTCCTCTTTGTAGGTGGAATCTATTTTAAAAAATCATCCTTCTGCAAAGATGCTCAAGTATTTTTGACGGTTAGCAGCTTGCATCAAGTGATGACGGGGGGCGGGGTGAGAAGGACTCAGAGGCGCTAACTGGGGCCAACTTGCCCAGGTTGTGGGTTGCCATCTAGAAGCAACGCTGCGTCAACACGTCGATGACTCAGGCTGGCCCATTCAAGCTCTTCTCCAGCTGGAGAAGGAAAGACGTTTCGTCTTCATGCTAATGAAAGGTAATTGAAAAGCTCCAGTTGCAGTTGTGCCTTGCCAAACAAAGCCTAGCTGCGCATGCCAGGGACTCCGGCAAGTAACACGCTAGTGAGGCCTTGTTATCTCCACAGAGCCCAGCCGCGGGGGAGGAGGAGTGGGGGGAGAATTCCCTTCCATAAAAATTAGCACTTTAGCATGGAGCCAAATAGTGACAGTGAATGTGCTTTTGAACGAGATCTACATTTTATTCATAAGCAATGGCGCCAGGTCTAAAATAACATTTTTATGGACACTCTTGAGCATAAACAGCCCTGCTGACTCCAAATCAGAAAATGGAGTTTCAGAAGCTAGCAACTCATTCATTTGGAACAATTTGAGCAATTGCTCCTGATAACAAAGAAAGCATTTTTCTCACACTGAAATCTGCTTGCCTCCAAGGAAACCTGTCTGCTGGTGGGCTGGCAGCCAACTGTTCCAGGCAGGGCACTCCAGAACGGACACAGCGTGCCCACGAGGACTGGAGCCCGCCACAATTCAGCCGCTGCACCACCACCCCGCTCTGAGAACCGGAGGGAGACCAGCAGCCGCTCCAGCCAGGGACGCCTCCGTGCACCAGCCGCGGCAGGACGGAGAAGGCGATCCCAAGGCCCTCCAGGCTTCTGGGCGAGGCGTGGTCGTGGTCCTGACCACAGTCTGGCTGCTGCTCCTCATGCTGGCTACAGGCCTCTTCTCACCTGGCCCAGGCCCCCAGCTCAGCTGCCGTTGGGTCCGCAGTGAAACCCACCTGTCTTGGAGCAGCGCTGCCCTAAAGCACAAGGCCAGGTGTGGGGAGCAGAGGCCTGTGCCGCGGAGTGCACTCGGCCTTCGGCAGAAGCAGGGCCTCTGCAGGGGGAGGGGGGCAGGCTGGCCCTGGTGGCTCCAAGCTGCTGAAAACAGGAAGGATTTCTGACAGAAAGAACCACCTCCCTGGGAGCAGGCGTGCCCTAGGATTCGCACAGGAGAAACTGGCCAGGGCTCGGGGAGTCTCTGGAGCCCTCCCACTTGGCAGCTCTTCTGGCAGCAGGAGCTGCAGGGGAGCAAGCAAGGCACAGCCAGGATGCGGGGAGAGGGTCCTGCCCTGGGGAGGGGCCCGGGCACCAGGGCAGCATCCACTCTTTCCTGGCTCCCAAGGAGCCTGACCCCGCCTTGCCAGCAGGAGAAGTGACGGCCTGTGCTTGGGTCGCCGTCAGGAGGCCTTCCGGGAAGGGCTGGGATGGCGGGCGCTCACAAATCCGTATTTCCTTAGCACGTCAGCGACCCTTTGGAGACCCACAGTTGTAAATGAATCCTCATTAACTGAGAGTAATTGAATTCACTCACAGGCAGTCTTCCACTCGCTCCCCTCAGCAAAGGCAGGGCTCAGGATGCTTCTCTTAAGGGCTCCCAGGGGCCAAAGCAGCAGGGAAGAGCCCCCTCGCACGCCCTGGCGAGCAACACGGCAGCCAGCAGGATCCACGGGCCAGAGGAGGAACTGCTGGCAAGAGACGGGCTGCGTCTCACGAGGGCCGGGGAGAATGCGTTTGGCCACAGCAAGAGGAACTTCATCAGGAGGTCTTTAAGCTGAATCCTGTGGGGGAGGGAGACGTAAAGTTGGGGGTAACAATGGACGAATGCTCATGCACCGCAACGGACCTCTGATAGCTCTGATAGCGCCCCAAAATAGTCCTCAGAAACATGCAGGAAGAAAGCCAGACTATGAAGCACATGGTCTTCGATGTCTATATACTAATGCCCAGAGTATGGGAAACAAACAGAACGAACCTGAACTCTTAATACAAGGGAGAGAAATTATGACTTGATAGGTGTAACTGAGACTTGGTGGGATGACTCTCATGACTGGAATATAGCAACTGGAGGATATAACTTGTTCAAAAAGAACAAGAGGAACAGAAAGGGAGGTGGGGTTGCACTATATGTTAAAAATACTTATCTCTGCACAGAAATGCAGGAGGATGAGCTTGGTAGCCCCATCGAGAGCATCTGGGTTGAAATAAATGCAGCAAAGAATAAAAGAGACATGGTGGTCCAAGTCTATTACCGGCCACCCAATCAAGGAGAAGACAAGGATGAAACTTTTGAAAAGCAAATAGCCAATGTTTCAAGGAAGCATGATGAGTAATGGGGGACTTCAATTTCCCTGATATTTGTTGGGAGACAAATTCTGCAAAACATGGCCCCTCCAGGAAATTCCTGACTTGTGTGGCACATAACTTCCTCCTACAGAAAGTAGATGAAGGAACTAGAGTATCAGCTATCCTTGACTTGATCCTAACCAAAAGAGATGACATAGTGGATAAAGTAGCAGTTACAGGAACTCTGGGGGAAAGCGACCATGTTGTACTTGAGTTCTTGGTTCTAAGGGAAGCCAAAGCTGAGTGTAGTCAAACGCATACCCTGGATTTCAGGAAAGCCAATTTTAATAATAATTATTATTAATTTTAATGATAAGTAAGGTCCCATGGCAAGCAACTCTAATGAGAAAAGGAGTCCAAGATGGGTGGGACTTTTGAAAAAGAAAATTCTCAAGGCACAATTACAAACAATTCCAACAAGAAGAAAAGGTGGAAGACAACAAAAGAAGCCAATGTGGCTTCACAAAAAGCTTAGAGATGATCTGAAAACAAAAAAGGACACATATAGGAAGTGGAAGGAAGGTCAAGCTACAAAAGAAGAGTAAAGGCAGGTAGCCCAGAATTGCAGGTAGTGTCAGGAAGGCTAAAGCTGAGAACGAGCTGAGGTTAGCGAGGGAGGCTAAAAGCAACAAAAAGGCTTTTTTTCAGATACATGCATCGTAAAGACAGAGGAAAGAAATGGAGGTTCAACTACTAAATAAGGATGGCAAAATGATAACAGATGACAAAGAAAAAGCAGAGGTGCTCAATTCTGACTTTAGCTCAGTCTTCTCCCAAAAGAGGGTCTATGACCCCCCGGCAAAGGCAAAGTACAGGCTGAAGGGGCAGGATTGCAGCTTGAGATCGATAGGCATATGGTCAAGGAACAAATCTCCAGGGCCAGATGAACTGCATCCTACAGTAATAAAGGAACTGGCAGAAGAACTCTCAGAGCCACTCTGGTGTCTGTCTCTTCATTCCTCACTTCCTTCTCCATCTGCAAAAACCCAAAGAGAGTTTCACTAGCAGGTGGGGCGGGGGGCACTTGAAGGCCTCCCCTATGTCAACATCGTCCATGAAGGGAGCAGGAGCCTCTTGCTTTGGGAAGCCTGCGAATCAGGGCTCGGTCATCTGGAAGTGGGATCTGCGACTCAAAGAGCCCCTTCCCAGCTGCAGGCAACTCAAGCTGTGCTGCCTCTGGATGGGGCCTTGTGCTCGTGCTTAGAAGTCCAGCAGCAAAGGAGAGGATTTCCAGCTCAGCGGAACCTGGAGCCCCTGTGGCCTGCCGTAAATTCCGCACACACTGCAAGGAGTGGCTGGGCCGTCGGGGAAGGAGTCTTCCTTGTGTCTCGCTTCTTGTAAGCCACGCAGAGCGCGGGTGCGTTGGCAAGAAGAACGCGGCCCTCCCGCCTCGGCCTTTTCAGCGGGGCTTGACAATGTAATTTCAAAGGGAACAGCTACTGTTTAAAGACGAGGCCTTTCTGGCAGCTCCCTCCCTGGCAAGCACTTATGCTTTTCCAAAGGGAAGAAAAAGTCCAGAGACGTAGAGGCGCAGGTCCTTGCACGTGTTGAGCTAGGAGGTATGGAGCAGGAGCTAAAGCAGAAGCTGGTCTGCATGCAGCGGCAGCAGCAGAAAACAGCCAGAAAGCGGAGGCTCCCGGCCCTTGGTGTCAGCAACCAGAGCAGCGTGGTGTCAGGGCAATCATGCACAAATGCCTGCTCCGTGGAGGCCTGGCAGGCCGCTCTGGAGCCACAGTGGTGCTCCCATGGCAGAACGTGGGGCAGACCACCCAGCGGGATGAGTCACAGGGCCTCCAAACTCAACCGAGCTGGCCAGCCACATTTTGCAGTGAGGGAGGTGATGCGCGTTGCCACTTAAAGGGGGGTCACTGTGAAGCCATTCATCCCGTGGTCTAACGGCACCACGGGCCAAAGGCACAGACGAGGGGATACTTCTGGAGGTTGGAGCACCTGGGGACACCGAAGGTGTTAGGAGGGCCTCCCGTTATTTTATTTCTAAACCCCCCAATAGCCAAAGCTTCCTGGGCAATTCACAAAAATTACAGCCCACAAATACAAAATAATAAAAATAATATATTTCAACTTCAGCAAAGCTTTTGACAAAGTGCCCCACAATATCCTGATTAGCAAACTAGCTCAAAGTGGGCTAGATGAAACAACCATCAGGTGGATCCACAGTTGGCTACAGAATCGGACTCAAAGGGTGCTTATCAAGGGGATCTTCTCCAACTGGGGAGAGGTAACAAGCGGGGTACCGCAGGGCTCAGTCCTGGGCCCAGTGCTCTTCAACACTTTTATTAATTACCTGGATGAGGTGCAGGGAATGGTTATCAGATTTGCAGATGACACAAAATTGGGCGGGATAGCTAATACCCTGGAAGACAGAAACAAAATTCAAAGTGATCTTGATAGACTGGAGTGCTGGGCAGAAAAAAAACAGAATGAAATTTAACAGGGAAAAATGACAAGTTCTGCACCTAGGAAAAAGAAACCAAATGCACAGGTAGAAGATGAGGGATATGTGACTCAACAACACTACAACAACACTCCCGCCTCCCAGCTGAGCAGAGCAGAGCAGAGCAGGCTGCTCCAGGGACTACAGAAGCAGGCAAGCTCCCAGAGAGCGAGCGAGCAGGGGGAGCAAACAGGAGTTGGCCAGGGGAGTTGCAGTGGTTGAAGAGACAAAGGAGACAAAGGAGACAGAGGCTAAGAGGTAAGTGGGCTGCAGGAAGCCCAGGGCGCTGCCCTTTATCCTTCTGGTTGGCTGTGAGCTCACCAGGTGCTTCTGAGAGCTCCAACTGAATTGGAGGGGTGTGGCCTGAGTACTCCCAGCAGCTGACTGGGCGGGAAGCTTCAGTCTGTTTCCCGCCTCCCAGCTGAGCAGAGCAGAGCAGAGCAAGCTGCTCCAGCTGGTCCATGGTCTACAGAAGCAGGCAAGCTCCCAGAGAGCGAGCGAGCAGAGCGAGCGAGCAGCGGGAGCAAACAGGAGTTGGCCAGGGGAGTTCGGCAGGGGAGGTCAAGGGGGAGGCCCCTAACATTTTTTAAAATTATTTTTATTTTTTATTTTAACTAACTTTTTTCCATTTATTTGTCTTGTAACACACACTTTCACACCAGTGGGACTCTGCTTTTAACCTCTACTGAGTAGAGGAGCAGGCGCAGGCTAGTCTAGAACAATCACAAAGCTAGACACAAAAAGGGAAAAGAGGCTATGGAAGGACAAGACTCTCCGGTGGTGGTGACCTGCAAGGTGTGTGCAATGTTTGTTTTCTTGCCTGAGAACAACATAGCCTACACCTGCAACAAGTGCAAGTTGATCACGCTGCTGGAAGAAAAAGTAAGTGGACTGGAGCGGCGACTGTCGACCCTCCGGGGAATAAGAGAACACGAAGAGTTCTTGGACAGAATGGGGGAACTACAGCAGCAAAGGGCAGACCAGAAGCTTGAAGAGCAACAGCAAGATGAGGCAGTGGGAAATGCTGAGGTGAAGAAAAATGGAATAGAGGATACTCCTTGGAAAAGGGTGACAGTTAGGAGAAGAAGAACTAGACGCCACTCTGCACCGGTGGAAGCAGTGGAGCAGTGGAACCGATTCCAGGTACTTGCGGATGAGACTGGAGGACAGCCTGCAGAGGAAGAATAACAGGGGAACCTGCATGAGAGTGGGCTAAAGGTCAGTCAAACAGAGGCGATGAAACCCAGGCCTACAAGATGAAGAAGAGAAGAGTGGTAGTAGTGGGAGACTCCTTGCTGCGTGGGATCGAGACCCAAGTATGTCGCGAAGACCCATGGACTCGACAGGTATGTTGTCTCCCGGGAGGACAGATTAGAGACGTGACTGAAAGGTTGCCTGCGCTCATAAAGCCCACTGACAGGTATCCCTTTCTTCTCATCCATGTGGGAACAAATGATACCGCCAAGCGGAGCTACGAAGAGATCACGTCAGACTTTGAAGCTTTGGGAAGGAAACTCAAGAACTTTGGGGCCCAGATAGTTTTCTCATCCATCCTTCCAGTAGTTAGAAGAGGGATAGAAAGGGAACGAAAAATACTCCGGGTGAATGACTGGCTACGAAGGTGGTGTCGACGAGAGAGATTTGGATTCTGGGACCACGGGCTATACTTCCTGGAAGATGGGCTGTTGGCTAGGGATGGGTTGCACCTCACAAAGGCTGGGAAGAATGTGTTTGGCCACAGCATGAAGAACTTCATCAGGAGGGCTTTAAACTGAATCCTACGGGGAAGGGAGATGTAATGTTGGGGGTAACAATGGATGTAGGCGCATGCACTGTAATGGAGAGAACAGCTCTGATAGCGCCCAATAATAGTCTTCAGACACATGTAGGAAGAAAGCCAGACTATGAAGCACATGGTCTTCGATGTCTATATACTAATGCCCAGAGTATGGGAAACAAACAGAACGAACTTGAACTCTTAATACAGGAGGGAAATTATGACCTGATAGGTATAACTGAGACTTGGTGGGATGACTCTCATGACTGGAATACAGCAACTGAAGGATATAACTTGTTCAAAAAGAACAGGAGGAACAGAAAGGGAGGTGGGGTTGCACTGTATGTGAAAGATACATATCTCTGCACAGAAATACAGGAGGAGGAGCTTGGTAGCCCCATCGAGAGCATCTGGGTTGAAATAAATGGAGCAAAGAATAAAAGGAACCTGGTGGTCGGAGTCTACTACCGGCCACCCAATCAAGGAGAAGACAAGGATGAAACTTTTGAAAAGCAAATAGCCAATGTTTTAAGGAAGCATGATGTAGTAGTAATGGGGGACTTCAATTTCCCTGATATTTGTTGGGAGACAAATTCTGCAAAACATCGCCCCTCCAGGAAATTCCTGACTTGTCTGGCGGATAACTTCCTCCTACAGAAAGTAGAGAAAGGAACTAGAGGATCGGCTATCCTTGACTTGATCCTAACCAACAGAGATGACTTAGTGGATAAAGTAGCAGTTACAGGAACTCTGGGGGAAAGCGACCATGTTGTACTTGAGTTCTTGGTTCTAAGGGAAGCAAAAGCCGAGTGTAGTCAAACGCGTACCCTGGATTTTAGGAAAGGTGATTTTCATAAACTCAGAACAATGATCAGTAAGGTCCCATGGCAAGTGATGCTAGCGAGAAAAGGAGTCCAAGATGGGTGGGAGCTTTTAAAAAAGGAAATTCTCAAGGCACAATCACAAGCAATTCCAACAAGAAGAAAAGGAGGAAGACAACAGAAGAAGCCAATGTGGCTTCACAAAAAGCTTAGGGATGACCTGAAAACAAAAAAGGACACATATAGGAAGTGGAAAGAAGGCCAAGTAACAAAGGAAGAGTACAGGCAGGTAGCACAGAATTGCAGGGATGGCATCAGGAAGGCTAAAGCTGAGAATGAGCTGAGGTTAGCAAGGGATGTTAAAAACAACAAAAAGGCTTTCTTCAGCTACGTGCATAGTAAAAGGCAGAGGAAAGAAATGGTGGTTCAGCTATTAAATAAGGATGGCAAAACGATAACAGATGACAAAGAAAAGGCAGAGGTGCTCAATTCCTACTTTGGCTCAGTCTTCTCCCCAAAGAGGGTCTATGACCCCCCTGGCAAAGGCGAAGTACAGGCTGAAGGGGCAGGATTGCAGCTTGAGATCGATAGGCATATGGTCAAGGAACACCTCATTACTTTGAATGAGTTCAAATCTCCAGGGCCAGATGAACTGCATCCTAGCGTCATAAAGGAACTGGCAGAAGAACTCTCAGAACCGCTGTCTATTCTCTTTGAGAAATCATGGAGGACGGGGGAAGTGCCAGATGACTGGAGGAGGGCTAACGTTGTCCCTCTCTTCAAAAAGGGTAAAAAGGAGGAACCTGGGAACTACAGACCAGTCAGTTTGACATCAATCCCTGGGAAAATTCTGGAGCAGATCATAAAGCAATCCATCTGGAAGCACCTTGACAACAATGCCGTGATTACTCGAAGCCAACATGGATTTGTCAAGAACAAGTCCTGCCAGACTAATCTGATCTCATTTTTTGATCAAGTAACCTCCCTTGTAGACCGTGGGAATGCTGTAGACATCATATACCTCGACTTCAGCAAAGCTTTTGACAAAGTGCCCCATGATCTCCTGATGAGCAAACTAGCTCAAAGTGGGCTAGATGAAACAACGATCCGGTGGATCCACAGTTGGCTACAGAATCGGACTCAAAGAGTGCTTATCAATGGGACCTTCTCCAACTGGGGAGAGGTAACGAGTGGGGTACCGCAGGGCTCAGTCCTGGGCCCAGTGCTCTTCAACATTTTTATTAATGACTTGGAGGAGGAGGTGCAGGGAATGCTGATCAAATCTGCAGATGACACAAAATGGGGCGGGATAGCTAATACTTTGGAAGACAGAAATAAAATTCAAAGTGATCTGGATAGACTGGAGCGCTGGGCAGAAAACAACAGAATGACATTTAATAGGGACAAATGCCAAGTTCTGCACCTAGGAAAAAGAAACCAAATGCACAGTTACAAGATGGGGGATACGTGGCTCAACCACACTACAAGCGAGAAGGATCTTGGAATTGTTGTATATCACAAGCTGAAGATGAGCCAACAATGTCATGTGGCTGCAAAAACGGCAAATGCTCTTTTGGGCTGCATTCATAGACGCATCGCTTCCAAATCCCGGGAAGTACTAGTTCCCCCTCTACTCAGCACTGGTTAGGCCTCATCTGGAGTACTGGGTCCAGTTCTGGGCACCACACTTGAAGAAGGATGCAGACAAGCTGGAGAGGGTTCAGAGGAGGGCAACAAAGATGATCAGGGGACTGGAAACAAAGCCCTCTGAGGAGAGACTGAAAGAACTGGGTGTGTTTAGCCTTGAGAAGACTGAGGGGAGATAGGATAGCGCTCTTCAAGTACTTGAAAGGTTGTCACAGAGAGGAAGGCCAGCATCTCTTCTTGATCATCCCAGAGTGCAGGACACGGAATCATGGGCTCAAGTGACAGGAAGCCAGATTCCGGCTGAACATCAGGAAAAACTTCCTGACTGTTAGAAGAATACAACAATGGAACCCATTCCCTAGGGAGGTGGTAGGCTCTCCCACACTGAAGGCGTTCAAGATGAGGCTGGACAGCCATCTGTCGGGGATGCTCTGACTTGGATTCCTGCATTGAGCAGGGGGTTGGACTCGATGGTCTTATAGGCCCCTTCCAACTCTACTATTCTATGATTCTATGATAATATAAATATTTTTAGCATTCAAAATGTTAAAACAATGTAAAACAGCTAAAAGCAGTTACAGTACGATGCCAGTTACAGTGAGCATATAACAAGCCCCAGCCACACCGAAAAGCTCCGCTGGATGTCATACAGAGGATGCGACAGAGGTAGAGCTGTAATGTTTCTTTGCGACTTTCACTTCCCCCGAATAAGCCTGAACTCGACACGGACCAGAGTTCAATTCCACCCATGCTCAAGCTGCCCCCCACCCCGCCAGCTTATCGCTCTCATGAGGTGAGGTGAACACAGGCCTGGTCCCGCTCTGGGACCAGCTCTGCAGCTACACAAAGGAAGCCACACCCGCCCGAGTCACCATGGAGGAGAGGCAGTTTGGGACCCACCTGGGAGCATAACTGGGAAATGCCACGGACAAAGGTCCACGGTCCCACAGGAGGTGAGGGGGAGCCAGAGCACAGCAGCCGCCAAACTCGCCTGCTTGATGAGGGTCGACTGGAGCTCGATTTGCATCATGGCTGGTATCCCGGGTGAAAAAGGAGAGCCAGGGGAAGGTCTGGGGGGTGGGAGGAAGCCCCTGGAGACCACAGGGAGTGTCTGCTGACTAGCTGCTTGAAGCAGCCCCTCCATAAACCAGCGGCAAATCCACCGAGATGCTGTGTTCTCAGCTCTTCGCAGAAATGGCACTCGCCCCTCTCAGGAGGAGGGGCTCGCAGTGCTGGGGGCGAGAACCAGAGCTGCTTGAATGCCCCTCGAGGGAATCCCTGGAATCTCCACACGGTGCCCGACGGGGACGGTAATGCAGAGATGGAGCGTGCCCCCACGGAGCCCAGAGACACCTTCTGACCCACAGCGCACCCAAGGCTCCAAGCAGGGGGTGTGGAGCAGGCGAAGGGGCAGCCAGCGCGGATTCTCGTTTATTTATATGGCACCGACAGCTTACATGGGCCCGGGCACAGCACCCTGGGGAAGCAGGATGACCCTGCCCCGAGAACCTCGCCCTCGCAGTGGAACAGAGGGGGGCCCAGGCTGGGTGCAAGCCAGATGCGCCGAGTGCAAAACGCCTTCCTAATCCCCCCCAGCCCTCCTCGGTGCCTCCTACCACAACACTCTGCATGCCTCTCTGGGTACACCATGGCACGGCCCCTGGGAGAAGGAGTGCTGGGGGTGGGGAGACATCGCTCACGTGCCATGAAAAACGGCGCTTTCCCCCCAAGACGAAGCGATCACAGCCTTGCGGTTTTCTCTTCAAGGACCTCGGCACCTCCTTCCACGCAGCTATGTGGCCATTGTGGGGGCGATTCAGCAATGAAATGTGACTGGCTTCGTCACAGGCAGAGAGGTGCGCGGCAGCCCTGAAATCGCAGGCTGGCGCACACAGGAGAGGTGCAATGCAGGCACGTCCTTGCCCCGAGCATGATGGCGCCACAGGAGGGGATGGGGGTCGGGGTGGGCAGACCTCAGGCTTGTCGCTTCCCCCCAGAGCCCCCAGCCAGAGCCAGGGGCAACTGGACTCCTCCCGTGCTACAGCCAGGAGGCCTTGAGCGCGTGTTCCATGCTTTCCGCGTCCATGGACTTTTTTCCCGGGTAAGACAAAACAAAACAGGTGGGAAACCCTGGCAACAAATGGGAGGCGCCAGTGTCTGGACCTCCTGTAAAATTCTGTATTTGAGGCAGGGTGAGTGCAGGACAACAGCCTTGTCTGGAAGCCCCCATGCGCTTCAAACTGAAGAACTTGGCACCTCTGAGCACATTCCGAGTGTTGGGATTTGCTTTCAGCACGAGGACTGGACTGAGCTTCCACAGCTCAATTCTGCTGGCTTTCACTTTGTTTTTCTACTGCAGTTCCATTCTGTTTTAAATATTACGTTTTCTTATGTTATCCAGGGGTCACCAATGCCCACGGATGCCTCCAATGGTACCCATGAAGCTCTCCTTCCCCTGCCTCCTTCAAAGATGCGTTTTCAATACATCAGGTTCTCCTTCCTGTTCCGGAACCTGCTGCTGCTCAGCTGTTTGGTGGGCTGAAAGAGCCGGGAAGGGCTCCCCCTCGCCCTGCCAACCTCCCTCCTCCCACGCAGACCCTTCGGTCTCCCTCCCTCCCCCGGCCCCCAGGCTCTCGCCTCGCGATTTCTCTCCCCTCGGCCTCTTTACCTTGCTGTTTCTCCCCCAGCCTAGCTTCTAGCCTTGCTCTTTCTCTCACTGTAGCCCCCTCCCTCCTAATCCCTGGCCTTGCTCTTTCCCTCCTTCGATCTCTCTATGGTGGGGAACAGAGAGGCTGAGCCTGGGGTCAAGGTAGGGAAAGCGGTTTGCTTCCTCTTGGGGCCGGGGGCGTTTCCCTTTCCTTTGGGTCTGGAGAAAGGTGTGTGCATGTGGATTGGATGAGCAGAGCAATTGTATGTAGGCCTACCCAGAAGTAATTCTGACTGAGTTCCATGTAAGCAGGCCTAAGACTGCAACTAGGGCTGTGCATGGACCCTCCCCCCCGTCAACTCGGAAGCTGCTTTGTGGTTTACAAGGCCGGCCTGATTCAGCTCGGGCTGATTTGGGGGCTCCCCGACCCGACTCCACCCTGAGCCCAAAGCGGGATTGGGATGGCCGAGTCCCGCTTCGGGGCCCCCAACACCCCAGCTCCTTACCTGGGCTGCCGCCGCCGCTCCTGAGCCCTCTGCTCACAGACAGCCGCCATTTTTAAAATGGCGACTGCCTGCAACAAGAGCCGGCGCGCGCCCAGGGCTCAGGAGCTGGCGGCAGCGGCAAGGGCGGCGGCGGTGATGACAGCAGCAGCAGGGGAGGCCGTGGCGACAGCGATGGCAGCGGCAATGACAGGCAGCTCCGGTAAGGAACCAGGGCGCCAGTGCAGCTGGGCCACAGTGCCAAAGCCCTGAAGCGCACCGAAGCGCTCCGGAGAGGCCCCGATCTGCTTCAGGTTGCGCCGTGCTCCTTCCACTTCACCTTAGAAGGGGACCGAAGTGGCCCGAAGCAGCCTGCCTCGACTCAGGCTTCAGGCCTCAGGCTGAAGTGGTGCACAGTCCTAATTGCAACCTTAAACGGATACTTGCTTGTTCTTCTGTGGGGTGAAATATGTGGATTGGCTTTGGAGTTCAAACTCTTCCTCTGCTTGTACTCAGTTCATTGGATGAATTGTCTTTTGACTACTCAGGCCTCCACAGCAGCCATTATGTGACTAGCCACGTCCTCCATGGGAGCCATTTTGTGGTGGTGCCCACAGCAGTTTCTCAAATTCCCAGATGTGCCCATGGGTACAAAATGGTTGGGGAGCCCTGCGCTGCTCTTTCTTATGCTTTTCAGTTTTGTTTTGTGAACTGCTCAAAGTTTTGGCTATTGGGTAGTATAGAAATGTAATAAATAAATACATTCCACTCTTGGTTATCCCAGGTTTTCTTCATGTCAGCCAGCAGCTGAACATAGGGAGGAAAAGTCATGTTGTTGTTGTGGTTACTGGGCAAGGATTGTGAGTCAGAAAGAAAACGCCCGCTGATCTACTGCAAATCACCCAGAGATCTGTCAGTCGATCCCAACTCGCCTTCCACCCACCCGCTGGCACAAATGGTCTTGTATGGGGGCAGGTATCCAAGTGTCCCTGAATTCTGCTCTCTTGCTCTGAGCCCCCATGAGCCTGGAGAGGTTCTCCTTCATGTTGGCAGACATGAGTCTTCAGGACACCGTGAAGAGCTCCGAGATCACCGGGGAAGGGATCTGCTGCTCAGCTGCTTTAGGAGGCTGGAGGGCCACGGAAACAGCACTTGTGGATCTGCGTTTGCTGGCTGGAGGGTTCTCACAGGAAGCCACAGTCAAGCATTTACTCACTGGGGCTGCTCTCTCTTCCCAAGCTCTGAGCAAACCTTGCTCATTGCCCTGACCCCCTCCCTCCTCGACATCTATGGAAGCTGCTGGAAGGTTAGGGCCCTGTTGGGCTGCTGGCAGGCCTGATCTGTAATCGGAGGAGCCTGCAAGTACCTTGCTGAGTGAAAAATTATGGGATGAAGATGGCAAACCATGGCAGAGGAACGAAGAGACAGGGGCCGCCCTCTGAAATGGAAGTGCAAATGCCAGTTGGGCTGAGGAACCCCAAGTCAGGTTAGACACCATCCTGGAAGGTGCGGCTCCTTCAGCAGGAAACCCCAGCTTCTTCTGCATGCTGGCATGTCCCCCCATCTGATATGGCCATATTTTCATCCTTTACAGCTGGCTGGCTGTCATTGGCGAGCAGGCGCATCAGAGGTGCCAGTCTAGGGTCAAGCTGTGGCAGGACAGGCAGCTCCTGAAGCTCCTGGAAATAGCAGGGACCCGACCTTTCCTTGGGAAGGAAGTTCCTTGACAGGAAATCTTTGCTGCCATGTGCACGGGCTCTTGTTTGAGGAGCTTGATGTCCCTCCAGAATGATGCTCAATGCCACCCTGATCTCCCTCTGCCATCTGGAGTGTCTAACCTTGTCTGATTAGCGGAACCATCTGCATATTAATGCTGGGTCTTTCTTGGAACTTCCTCTAAAAGATAACAACTGGCAAGAAAGCACTGGAGGTTTCTGTGGTGACATTTCCCTGGGCCGTCAGGCAGGCAGCTTGGGGCAAGAAGCCCAGGGCGCCTCTTGGGAGATGATACAGCATGTGCACCCTGCCACCGAGGAGGTGGTGGACAAGGCCAATCTTGGGGAGGGGGAGCAGGGAGAGGCCGGGGCAGAATTCAGGGTACTGAGGAGCGCAAAGCGAGAATGCGGCTCCCTCCCACTGTCCCCAGGGAGCCAGGAGGGGTGAGCCACCAACAGCAGGGAGCCACATTCTGTGGCCAGGTGTGTGGGTGTGTGCGGCCAGAGTGGTTAAGGGCTTCCAGCTCCAGCAAGGCCCATGTGGAAGGAGGGCTTTACTGGAGGGAGGGGGTTCAGGAACAAGCTCACCTGATCTGCAGCCACCACACTGATGCACGGCTTGGGACATGGTCTGCTCCAGGACCCACATCCCTGCTAAATCCTTCAAGGTGGTCCAAGAGCTGCCATTTAAACCATGCAGCGATTTTTAAATTCCTTTTTCTACCAGCTTGTTGCTGCCAGAAAGCACAATAGCTGCAGTGCAGGCTGAAAGGCGACCAGACCGTTCCTTGGGTATCTTCTTTAAGGGAGCACTTGGACTCCCTCATGAACGTGTAAGTGCTTTGGATTCTTTTTCTTCTCAAAGAATTCTGTGTAGATTCAAAATGGGACAGACTGGACGTGATGTCATTCCTGAGCAAAGCTGAACTGAGTCCCCATCTCACCGTCCCTAACATGAGGCTAGTTCACCTTCTGGGCACTGCCCCTCCGTCCCCACGGCAGACGACACCGCCACGGGGGTGAAGCAGGGCTGCGGTGCGCCTGATGGGGCACACCTGGGGCCGGCCGGCCGCAACACAGCCTGGCGCATCCAGCCGTGCGCAATAGGGAGAGCAGCACATCGCGCTGCTCTCCCCGCCCAAAGGGCCCCCCGCCATCTGCCTGGCCGGCCCCCCTCCCTCCGCACCATGCCACCAGCTCCTCTGCTGCCCCCCACCCCCTGCTCCCCAGCCAGTCTCCCGACTGGCTGCTTTCGCCTTCTGCCCCAGCTGCGGGGGCCTCCCGGCAGTTGGCAAGATACTGCAAGAAGCCCCTCTCGTGAGAGTTGGGCTGGCTCTCCCAGGAGGCCCCCGTTGCCGGCAAACGGGGAGGGAGGGGGAGGAGCTGGCGCCCACCCCCCAGTTGCCAGCTGGACAGGAGGCCGGCCACTGCCATCTTCTTCCCCAGCCACAGGGGCTCCTTGGCGGAGTTGGCCGAAATTTCACGAGAGGTCCCAGACCTCTTGCCCTTCTTTGGCCGGCTCTCCCAGGAGGTCCTTGCAGCTGGCGAGCAGGGAGGGAAGGGCGGAGAGAGGCGCTGCTGGCACCACTACCCTCCGGAAGAAGCGGGGGCAGCAGCAGAGGCTGCGCGGCGCCTCGCTTGAGGCAGCAGGATGCCTTGGGCAGGACAGGCCCGGGGAAGCACTCTGGTGCCCGCCCCACCCGCGGCGACAGCAGCAACAGGAGGTGGTCTGCTGATCTGTTTTGAGCCTGCATTAGTTGGCACAGGTGTATAACTAGGACAGAACGAGAAAGGAGCTGGGTGGGGGCGCAGGGGAGATGACAGGAGGAGTGGCCGGACAGCAGGCAGGCAGGCAGGGCAGCTGACAAGCCCCCACGGCGGAGACGTGGCTGAGCTGCTTCCCAGCCGTGTGTGTGAGGGAGGGAGGCAGGGAGGGTCCCCACCTGCCACTGCAGGAAGCGCTGCATGGCCCGTGGCACGACAGCCATCTTCCCAGCACATTAATCCAGCCACTGGGAGGGCTACAGGGAGCAGGTGGGCCAGGCAGGCAGGTGGCTAGTGTAGAAGAGCCTCTGGACACTGGGGACAAGGGGCTGGCCTGAACGTGTGGGATGGGCAAATAGCCGGCCTCCATTTTGCCGAGAGCTGCCACCACCACCACAGCCCCCCATTTCAAATTTTAATAACATTACATTCCAACCCCATTAATGGACACAGCCAAGGAGGAAGGTGGCACTTCGCCAAACAGCAAACGGCTCCAGCATCGCCAGGGAGCCAACATCTCCCCAAGGCCCAAAAGCCGGAAGCGAGAGCTTTTCAGACAGGAGGTGAATACTAAATCCGTGGGGGGATGCGGCGGGGGGGTGTCACCCCATTCCCTCACATGCTGAGAGCGGTGCTTCTGTGCTAGGCATTGAGCTCAGAATCACCGCTGTTTGCTCACTCAGTTCTTACGGATCATCGATGGTGAGGGGCTTCCAGAAGAGGAGAGGCTCCCTGTGCCACCACTGAGAAGGTCCTGTGCAGCTGCTCCACCCTTTCTTCCACAGTATGAAAAAAGATGGAAGAAAAGATGGAAGGGGAACATGGGAAGGCCAGAGTTGGAGACATAGTTGTCTGGACCCCCTTGAAATCCCATGAAGAGGCACTGGGGCTCTGAAAACCTCACCTGGAAGCACCCTGATGACGCATTCATCAAGCCACCATTCTTTTGTTGCCACCCATCTTTTGTCCATGTCTTTTGGAAGCTCATTTATTCCTACATTAAATACAAGAAAACAGAAAAGCACAAACCTGGCCAATGCACACCACTGCAGTGCTAAGCTCCATCTTCCCCGCTCACCCTTACAGTCCCCACCCCGTCCCCCCACTCCCATGCTGCGCTGAAATGCAGGTCAGGTAATCATTCTTATTTCCCTGGGCCCAGAGTTTGCAGGGGGTGGGGGGACTTCGTGTCCCACTGAGCTGGAGGGGTCTGCAAAACAGTGGTTATGTTGCTGTTTCCCGAAGTACTCTGAGGCTCAATGCCAGAGGGCAGGATTTCCTCCTCTGCCCCGCCCTTCCTGTGACTCATGTAGAGCTTTGAATTCTCCCTCCCTTGCATGTGGCCAGCTTGGAAAGCAGCAGGACCACTTGCCGCTTCCAAAGTTCCGCAGCTCCAGGTGGGTCGCAGGGGGAGGGGTGATGGGCAGGAACTTCTCAGGCGGGAAGCAGGCAGGGCAGCTCCTGCTTGCACCAAAGCTGAGCAGCAGGACAAGACAATCCCCGCCGCCACGGCTGGGAGGCGCTCCCTCTTGGGCCAACGGGTGGCCGCGGGGGCCTGCTCCCCAAGGTGGGCAGTTCGCTCTCAGGGCTGGGTGGTGCCAGCACGCCCGAGCGGGGAGAGAGGCCCGCCTCTCGACATGCCCATGGGCAAGCCGGGGCAGACCTGCCTTGCTGAGGCGGGAGCACAGGAGACTGGCTGAGGTAAATGCTGCCTGTCCTCCACCCAGGACACCCTGGGGGCTTCTTCACCGGCCCAAAGAAGGTGCTGGTGGGGGGGGGGGCAACAAAGCAAAGCAAGAGGCAATTGCTGCTCCCCTCCTCCTGGAGCCCTTCCCTACTCTAGCTGGGCTGGGCTGAAGGAGAATCCATGCTGGTTCCTACTCCAGGGAGGCTCATCTGCTCAGGGAGCACAGCATGTCCCAAGAAAGTGAGCAACTCTGGGCTTCTCCCCGCCACCTTAAAAGCTGCGAAGCCCTAAATGTGCTTGTTAAACAGAGAGCCTTCCCTGCACTTGGGCAGCTCGGCTGTCATCTCAGGTGAGTCAGAGCCAAAAGCAACTGTGCTCACCAGGTGATGCACTTCAATGAAACCTGCTCTACAGGCCTCGGGGTGCTGCCCATGGCTGCTGTGAAGAGAACGCAGAGTCCTGGACTGCCTCGGGTCGGGCGAGGCGGACAGAAAGGCCTCGAGCAGCGGAGCGGCCAGAAGGTCGCCCCCCTGCCCGCCCATGCAAAGGGAGGGCTCCCGCGCCAGCCCTGTCCTTCTGCATCAGAAGCCAGTGCCTTCTGCTGCATCAGAAGAGATGGAGGCAAAGCAGGAGGGGTGCCTCACAACCGGCTCGTCTTCCACGGGGGTCTGCACTCGGACTGGAGCTCCTCGGGGGGGCTTCCACCGGCATTCTGGGCTGGGCTCCCCGTCAGCCCCTTGCCTGCTCCTGCTTCCTTGCATTGTTCAGTCACAGCAGGACCCAGATCAGACCCTGGAATCCAGCCGGCTTCCCAGTCCAGCAAGAGGGAGCAACCGAAGAGCCTGGCCTGCGCACTGCTGCATGTGGCTCAGGGAATCCTGCATGGCGGTGGGGGGCAAGGAGAGCGGGCTTGGCAGATTTGCTTTTTTAAAAACTCAACGGTGGCTGCTATCCAGCAGTGGGTCCCTCACAGGACCTGGGGCCAGTCATGATGCTGGCCTGGCGAGTGCTCCGGTGGCTCTGGCTGGCCCCGGGAAGCTCAGCGCTCAGGTGACAGGCCAGCTAGGCGCAGAACATGCAATGGGTGTGTGCAGGAAGCCAAAGATTTCTAATGGCCCTGTTAGCCAAACCAAAGCATGTGGTGACCCTGTCACTCACTTGGCCATGGGCCTCAAAATGGGGTGCAAGGGCAGGTCCCCTCCCCAGCTTCAAGGCTGGAGCTCCTCCGAAGCACCGGGCAGCTATGGAGACAACCCCTGCCCCACTCCAAACAGCTTGGGAGTGCAGCTCCAAGACAAGCCCCCCACACAGAAAGAAAGCCTCCAGCCCTCTGGCAACCGACGAAGCATCCCTATGGGGTGCGGACCAAATAAGCACAGCAGTGCCTGCCAGGTGCCCTGGGGCTCTTTTGGTTGCCCTGCTGCAGCAGAGGGGCAGGAATCCTCCTCTTTACATGCTCCTCTTTACACAGCCATCTCCCCCTGGGACCTCCCTCAGCAAGAGGGGTCCCCAAAGGCGAGAGGCTAGGCTTCCAGGGGCCACAGCAGCCTGGTGGTAGGAAGTGGACTTCCTTGCCTTCCGCGCCCCCAAGAAAGTCTTACTGAAATGCAATGGGCCTGTTCTTATGGAATTTCACTCTTTCTGAAAATCTTTACTTGCAGTACCGTTTTGAGGTTTGACTTCCTTTTTTTGCTTCCTTGTAGGGATGTACGAAATGTACTTACCTTTCCGCGGATTATGTTTATGGGGGGGGGAGGCGTTCCGTCCCTCCCCCCGGAATCCTTGACGGGGGGGGGAGGCGCTCCGTTCCTCACCCCCGGAATCTTCGATGGCCAGAGGTGCTCCGCGGCGGGTCCGCGGAGCAGCCGGCCAGGCCCAGGCCAGAGCCGTCCGCAGCCAGATTTCCGGCTGCGGAGGGCTCTGGGTAAAAAACAAAACAAAACCACGTACGCAAATGGCAGCGGCTACGGCTGCCGCCATTTGCATTCCTTATTTTTGGCCGTCTTAGTCTACGTAAATATTTACGTAGGCTAAAACGGCGAATCAAAAAGGGACACAAATAGCGCCCGCTATGGTATTTGCGTTCCTCTTATTTTTGTATTTACGTATATCGTATCGTAAATATTTACGTAGACTAAGATGGCCAAAAATAAGGAACGCAAATGGCAGTGGCTGTAGCTGCCGCCATTTGTGTACGCGGGTGTTTTTTTTTACCCGCCATGATAGGCTACATAAATCTTTACGTAGCCTATCACATCTTGAAAAAAAAACCAAACCCACAAGTCTGCAAATGGCGGTGGTGGCGGCCGGTCGGAAGACCAGCCGCCGCAGCTGCCGCCGCCCTGAAGATCCGCCCCAGGTAAGTCTCGTCACAGGGGCGATCCGCGTGGGGGCGGGGGGGGGTGGCAAGCCATTTCGCCACAGATTTCGGGGGGCCGAATGCACTGGCATTCGGCCTCACCAAGATCCGTGGCAGAATTCTCTGCCATCTCTACTTCCTTGTGCCTGTCACACGCGCGCGCGCGCACACACACACTTTTTTGCCTTTGGAAGTGTAATTTGTCACAAGGCAACCCAACTCCCGCACAGGTGATCAGACTCTGTAATAAAAGTTGGCCTCATTGCTTAGAAGCAGAAGCAATTTGCAGAAAGTCTACTCAAGAGGCAGGTTGGCCACAGTTTTTTCCAGAGCACAAAACATGGCAATGGAAAAAAATGTGGCTTCTCTGCATTCCTCTTGGCTCACAAACCCAAAGAGCAACGCAGCCTTGAAGGGCTTCATTTCTCTCACACTCAAAGCCTTTGAATCTAAATCCATTTTCCTCATGAGTGATATTGAAGACACATTAAAACAGACCTTGATTATAATTTGGTGGAGCTGTTGGGGGCAGATGGAACTGCTTCATCGGCCAGATCCATCCATCCTTTCTTTTCACAATGGCCATTTGGGAGGAGATCGTGGCTTCTCTCTCCGTTCTTTGTAACCCCCGTTGCAAGGACCGCGAACATGTTGCTGGACTACAACTCCCATCCAACCTTACCCTTGACTATACTGCCTGGGGCTGATGGGAGTTCCATCAGCCCCAGGGCCACCTATTCCCTATTCTGTTCAGCAGTTCTGGCCTGAGTCAGAACTGCTGACTCAGGCCTGGCTTTAGGGGAGTGCAAATGATGCCGCAGTAAAATAGATAAATCAGAGTTGTGGCTACTATAAAAGTGCCGTGAAAATCTGGCTGGCAAAGCCAGCTGTTCCCTTTCAGGGCTCGGAGGATTTATGGCCATAAGAGGTGGGGTTGTCATTGGCAAATTGGCTTGTAAAGGTTTGGGCTCATTTTGCCCTTGATCTGAAGACTTTTTTCCTCGGAGGACCCTGCGTGTCATGGGTGCCTGAACTGCCTCGTGTTTTTAAGACGCCTCCAGTGACTTTTGAGCCTCGAGTTGCCTCTTACTGAGGCACTTACGGCATTGGAAGCCATGGCATCGCAGGGAGTCTGTGAAAGAGCGTCAGTGCAGAACATTTTTGTGGTTCTGACATTGTGGGACCCTTGCAATGCTGTGGGGGAAGCCCAGTCTCTGGCCCTCCTCTACAGGCTTTGTAACTTTGTAACAACACCTCATTGCCCACATCCTGGGAACTGCTGCCCTTTCAAGAAACCTGCACGTTGCCTGCTTTAAAGGTGTTGTTCTCTCAGACGGGGTGGGAAGCAAATATGTGCCAGCACATTTTTCTCCAGGCCATTAGCCATGATGGCCCTATGGCTCTTCCAGAGGCAGCAACAACAGGGAAGGGCAATTGCCTTCTTGCCCCACTTGTGGGCTTCCTGTAGCCATCCGGTTGGCTACTGTGGGAAACAGGACGTTGGACTAGGTAGGCTGCTGGTCTGACCCAGCTTCAGGGCTCTTCTTGCATTCCAGCATTCTTCAGTTCAAGCGTGGGCAGTAAATACAGATTTCTACGTTCTAGGACTTGTTCTTTCTGTGCCCCCACAAATCTGTTGCAGTCAGAGCTGCTTTGGTCAGGGGCTCGTTCTCCGCTCTCCTGTGCCTCAGAAGTGGTTGTTCTCTGATTTCTTTGGATTTGATGGCATAACCTTCTCCCTCTCCAGTATATCATGAGTCCAAACAGATGTGCACTTGTGACAGTGGCAGGAGGGGATGAGTCACAGATATGCCAAAGGAGTGGCACAGGATGTTTCCCCAAAGAGCTGTGGCTGGACGACCTCACAGATCCCCTAGCTTTCAGGGTCCAGAGGTAGCAGCCAGTGCATTGCCCCCTCTTTTAGCTTCCTCACCAATAGGGCAGGGATAGGGAATAGGTGGCCCTCCACACCATGCATAATTTTGTATACATCCATCACGTCTCCCTTTACCCTCCTTTTTTCCAAGCTAAACTATCCCAGCTGTTGCAACCTTCCCTCATAGGGGAGATGCTCCAGCCGCTTGATCATTTTCACTGCCCTTTTTTGCACCTTTTCCAGCTCTACAATATCTTTTTTTAGGTGTGGTGGCCAGAACTGGACACAGTATTCCAAGTGTGGCCACACCATAGATTTGTGTAGGGGCAGCATGATCTTGGCAGTTTTATTCTCAATTCCTTTTCTAATTATGCCTAGCATAGAGTTTGCCTTTTTCACAGCAGCCACGCACTGGGCTGACCTCTTCATTGAGCTGTCCACCACAACCCCAAGATCTCTTTCCTGGTCGGTAACAGCTACCTCAGATCCCATCAGGCTGTACGTGAAATTGGGCTTTTTTGTCCCAACACTGTCAAGGGTGACGGCCCGCTTTCCACCCTAAGGTGGGGTCAGGCTGTCACGTCAGATGTAACCACCTGGGATTGTGTGTAATCTGGAGGCTCCTCGGCTCTTTGCCCAAGGCCAGGCGCCCCCCTGCTGACTCAAAAGTGCCAACCGCTGGAGTTGGTGGGGAGTCCCAGCCTCTCGGAGGCCAAAGTGGCCCACCCAGGGGCTGAGCCCGAGGCATGGGGTCTCCCTTCATCCTGGTGGTCCTGGACCTGCAGACAGCTGGTTGCTATCTGGGGAGATCCATACTTAGGTATGCAAGGATAGGCCAGGTAGATTTATTATTTTGCTTGGGTGCGCGTTCGTGAAGCTCTGTTTATAGTTGAGTGATTTAGCTTTGTACCCTCTGTGTAACTTGCTACTTCCATTCTTCCCTTTCCCTCTACCCTTTATTTTGATCTTAATAAACCTTTATCCAACCTTTAGCTGATGTGATCTCTCTGCATAACCTCAGTGCTAATTTCAGTGCCTCTTGGCTTAAGAGGGTGGCTACCGGGTATTTTGGGGGACTGAAAGGCCAGCTTTGGCCAGTCCTGTTTTTGGGACGGGGATCCTAGGATCGGGTCCTGAGTGGTCCTCCCTCTCAGGGAGGTTGGGGCTGGCCCTGGTGGGATCCTTCCTTCACAAACGTGCATCACTTTACACTTGCTTACATTGAACTGCATTTGCCATTTAGATGCCCATTCTCCCTGTTTGGAGAGATCCCTTTTGGAGCTCCTCACAATCCTTTTTTGTTTTAACCACCCTAAATAATTTGGTGTCACCTGGAAACTTGGCTACTTCACTGCTCACTCCGAATTCCAGATAATTTATGAACAGGTTGAAAAGCATTGGTCCTAATACAGATCCCCGTGGGACCCCACTATTTACTTTCCTCCATTGGGAGAATTTACCATTGATTCCTCCTGTCTACTTTCTGTTCTTTAACCAGTTACTGATCCATAAGAGGACCTGTCCTCTTGTTCCATGACTGCTAAGTTTGCTCAGGAGTCTTTGGTGAGGGACTTTGTCAAAAGCCTTTTGGAAGTCCAAGTAAACAATGTCTACTGGATCACCCCTGTCCACATGTTTATTGACACTCTCAAAGAACTCTAAAAGGTTAGTGAGACAGGACTTACCTTTGTGGAAGCCGTGTTGATTCTTTTTCAGCAGGGTTTTTCCTTCTATATACTAATTTTATCTTTAATAATGCCTTCAACCCGGAACAGATGTTAAGCTAACCAGCCTGTAATTTCCTGGATCCCCCCTGGATCCCTTTTGAAAATTGGCATTACATTGGCCATTTTCCAGTCCTCTGGTATAGAGGCTGATCTTAGGGACATGTTGCGTATTTTGGTTAGAAAATCAGCAATTTCATATTTGAGTTCTTTGAGAACTCTAGGATGGATACCATCAGGGCCTGGTGATTTATTTGCTTTCAGTTTATCAATTAGTTTGAGAACTTAATCTTTTGTCACCACTATTTGCCTTCGTTCCTCAGACTCCCTTCCTGAAAACATCAGTTTCAGGCACAGGTACCTGTCCTATATCTTCTGCAGTGAAGATGGATGAAAAGAATTCATTCAGCTTCTCCACAATCTCCTTGTCCTCCTTCAGTAGTCCTTTAATTCCATTGTCACCCAACTGTCCAACTGTCTCCATAGCTAGTTTTCTGCTTCTGATATATTTAAAGAAGGCTACTGGTCCTGATGGCTATACGCTACCCC
This sequence comes from Heloderma suspectum, assembly GCF_057233095.1. Taxonomy (NCBI): domain Eukaryota; kingdom Metazoa; phylum Chordata; class Lepidosauria; order Squamata; family Helodermatidae; genus Heloderma; species Heloderma suspectum. The sequence goes on along the minus strand of NC_139469.1, from coordinate 36,801,032 downwards.
CGGTATCAGAGGCAGTGACCCTCTGTGCACCTGTTGCTGGGGAACATGGGCAGGAGGGTGCTACTGCACTCATGTCCAGCTTGTGGATTTCCCATTGGGGCATCTGGCTGGCCACTGTGTGAACAGAATGCTGGACTAGATGGACCCTTGGTCTGATCCAGCAGGGCTCTTCTTATGTTCTCAGGTTCTTATGGTATCTGTCAGGTGCATTAAATGCTGGGTTGTTCCTTATGCACGGGATGTTTCTTGGGGCTTCCACTCCTCAGATTGGCTTCCTCACCCACCACTCTTGCTGACTGGGGGTGCACATCTGCCCCATCTCCACCCCACATCTAGCTGACGGGGCTGCCCTCCAGGCTCTGGTTGGACTAGGCTGAATAGAACAGGGGGTCAAGCAAGAAGCTTGATGTGCTGGGGGGGGGCAAGTGCCTGGCAAAGCACCACCCACGAAGGGAATCAAGGGCATGTTTGGCTCCCTTCCTGGGGCCCTGGGGGTTTGGCAATGGTGGGGGAGGGGGACGGGAGAAGAAGACTGGTGTGAGCAGGCGTGCCTCCCTGTCCAAGGTGACATGGTTCCTTGGGAGCAGCAGCAGCCCCTTGCAACCTGCTGCGTGGGAAAGACCGCTTTGCACTATCAATTATTGGGGGTCAGAAGCAGAAAAAAGAAAGAGCTCCTGGGAGTGCAGCTCTAGCCCCAACCAAAGGCTAGGGTGTCTTGGGGAGGGCTGGGACGCGCTGCCAGGGGCCCCAGCCGAGCTGGGAAAGCATGAGAGAAGATGGGGGGGCTGCTGCTGAGGCTCACCATTTGGCCGCAGATGCTCAATGGCCGCATAGTTCAGCTCAGAGCAGGGCTCCCCCAATTTTGGAGAGGCTTATGCATGCCAGGCCATTCTTCCTGCTTTACTCTCTGTTCAGCTGGGCACACATTTCCCCATTTCCCCCAAAGGCCAGCTCTGGCCTCCGACAGCAGCCTCCGTCCCTGCTCTGAAGAAACAGAAGCAAAGCTAAAGCAGGACTGGGTGCTTGTTTCCCTTTTGTAGGCCATGTAGCAGCTGGCGGGGAAGGGGTCGGGGGCATAACTAGAGCCCTGCTGTCCAGCCCAGTATCCAGCCCCCCCACACACACACAGGACATGGGGGCGAGATAGAGCACCCTCCCTTTTGTGCCCTCCCCGCAATGAGCATTCGGAAGCAGGCCGCCTCTGACCCTCGGGGCATGCAGCCCGCAAGACCACTGACCAGTAGGCAAGGCGGAGGGGGCAGGAAGGAGGAGGCTTTCTGAGCCTCTACCTGTTTCAAGGCTGCTGGCATGCTGGACTGGCTCTCCAAGGAGGGCAAGGTGGGCAAAGGGTTTCATCTCCATGCAGCTGCAAAAGGCAGGGAGCACCAGGTCTTTCTGGATGAGACGAAGACAGCCATGGCCGCAGGCCACCACATGAGGCCCCTTGCTGACGCATGGGCAGCCTGGTGGCGGCAGCGGCACACTTAGCAGCACGCTCAGCCCCTCCCTTTTTCCGCCTCCCGCCCCCTTTCCCAGCAGAAAGAGCACTCTGGTCCCACAGCCACTGCCTGTCCCAGACCTAGACCCTGCCTGTGCATTGTCCACGACCAGGCTACTGGGAATATTGCTTCTGGTGACTGGGTGCCACAGAAAACATCAGGAGATGCCAGGAGATGCCTTGGAGCAGGAAAAACCCCTCTCCTGACCAGAAGTGAGAGCCAGCGTGGTGTAGTGGTTAGAGTGCTGGAGTAGAACCTGGGTTCAAGTCCCTCCTTGGCTATGAAACCCACTGGGTGACTTTGGGCCAGTTACTGACTCTCAGATTAATCTACCTCACAGGGGTGTCGTGAGGATAAAATGGAGAGGAAGAGGAGCATGTATTTGGGCTCCTCGGAGGACAAGGTAGAATATAAATATAACTAATAACTAAATAAATAATAAATACAGTACTAATACCCCACGGATTTCATTTTTTCAGAAGCCCTACGCCTGGAAAGTGTTACACAGTCTCAAGAGAATGGGCAGGGAGTAATGAATGCTAGGCCCGTATTGCTCCCTGGCTGATGTTCCAGGACCACGGAGAATGCAGCTTCCTCATCTGCAGACACCAGGGGCATCCTTAGAGAAGTCTGATTCCTGTGCACAGGTTGTTTCGGAGTCCACCTGTGTTCTCCCCAAGAGGCCGCTTCTACCTTTGTGCAAAAGCTCAGAGACACTGTTGCAGGAGTGGGCTGCAGACATACAGCACCAACGCCTCAAAGGGTTTGGGAAGGCTGAGAAGCAATGTGGCTACAGTTGGGGCAGCAAAGATCAGCAGGATGACCATCTGCCTCCTCTTTCAGGGCAGGCTACACCCGTGGGGCAGAAAGGAGACCTCTCCAGGCAAGGGTCTGGAGACTTGTGTGTGTGTGTGCGCGCGCACGCACATGCACTCTCCCCGGGGGTGTAGATTCTTAATCCCCCTCTGTGCTACTGGATCCATTATTTATTTACTCTGCTCCTCTTTTCTGCCCATGAATAATGCACACTTCTCTATAATAACCAGCCGCTGCTCTGACTAAGGAAACAGGAGGTGGAGGATTTGGCGCGCCAAATAGACAGCACTTCCCTTAGGTAACAGATCCCTCTTAACTCCGCTTCAGCAATATTCTCTGTGTGTGAGAGAGAGGGAGAGAGAAATCTCGCCAAGGAGAAAACCCCTTGCAGCAGAGCTCCTTGCCCACTCCCCCAATTAGCTGCAGCAGCCAGGGTCATGCCTGTTATCTGACTAGAAAAGTTCCTGCCTACGAGGATGGTCACTGCTGACAAATTTTCCTCCTGGGGAAATGGGCCAAAGATGCTCTTCCCCAGCATCTTTGGCTCGGCCTGTTGAGGCTGATGGGACGGGGGGGGGGGAGCACATGGATGGCTCTGCCTGCCAGCAGGCGCTGCACATTGGTTGCCATGGGCACCTTCGCCCTCTCAGGTTCCAGCCCCATGACTTATGCAAGGACAGGGTGACCCTGTGCCCAGATGGCTGAGGGAAAAGCCCAGAGTCCTCAGGAACATGCACAACTCCAGTGCTGATCCAGTCTGCTTGTGGGAAGTGCAAGAGACACCATCCGGCCTTCAGCACGGAGGACGCCTGTCCCAGGGGCTCGGAAGAGTTCCAAAGCGCTTCAGGCGCAGGACACAGGTGCACGGAGATGTCCAGGAGAAGAGCCAGAACTGGCCATTCAGTTGCTCCTGGACCACTTCTTTCCTCTGGTGCTGCTGCTTACTGGCAACAGACACACAGGGATTAAGAGCAGGTGCTACACAGATGACGTTTCGGTATAATAAAGTTGTATCTCACATGTCTGATTGTGAGAAGCCCAACAAAGCCTTAACATTACAAACAAACCAGCTGGGGGGCTACAAGAAATTGTGTGGACAGAGGGGCAGAATAAACAGCGGGAAATGCCCCCTGCTGCCCCCCCGCCAGCACTTGGCTTTGTGGCTGGGGTTGTCCCCTTCACAGTTCAGAATCCTGAGCGAGATGAGCTGGAATCAGAGGAGGCGCTTCCCCCCCCAAACACAAAGGATGGTTCAAGCTGTGGAGAAGAGACTCTCCAACAGCTGACAGGGGCGGGGGGGCCTGGGAAACCACTGCTGACCCAGCCCATAGAGGGCTTGTGCCTGCGCTCTCCAGTCCCCAGCCTATGAGCGTTTCCACACCAGGCTGAAATCCCGCAACTTTACGGGGCCTGCTGCTCCCGTTTTAAATGCAGGATTGCGACGGGCTCCTTTTGCCCGCGCTTCTCCCCCCTGCCGCTTACCTGTGTGTTCCATACGTTTTCACTAGGCATCCACTAGATGGCACTGTGGTCCAGTGCCTCTGATGGCGCGGCACGGCGTGGCACGGCGCCCTTTCTCCCAGGCACGCAGCCTGCTGCAATTTGATAGCGCGTATCTTTTAGACAATGGGATAAAAGTCACTGGGCACAGGAGATGCCCCAGAGGTTCATGGCCTCGTGTAAAGGACCCACAAACCTCCATGAGTAACCAATCTCAACTGCAGGATAAAAGCCCTGTGTGGAGATGCCCTTTGTCTATAGCTCTCAGTCAGCTAATGTTGGGATTTCTGTTTCTCTCCTTTAAAGACGACTATTTCTCTGCATGTCCGGGTTTACACACACGGTATGCCAAAACTTCTCTCTTGCCTGTGTGTGGTTGCATTTTGCTGTTCACCTGGTTGGCACAGGACACACCCCTTGTACTATTAAATGATGTAACACCGCAGTCATACAGGGCTTTTCGCCCGGTAAAGGCCACCCTGCCTTGCTTCTACCTGCCACTCGGGCTTTTCCAGAGATTCTCCTGCAAAGCTCCTAGGCTACCCGTGGTGGGCACTAGAGGTGTCATGGAGGGAGGGCTCACAAGGATACAGCACTAGCACTTCTGGACTGTCAAGGACACTGATGCCATCTGCCCCCACCCCACCTTCCCTGCTCCCTCTGAGCTGAGCTGCGATCCTTGGGGTTGCTGGGGGGAAACGCGTATTTCCAGCCACACTATAGGGTTCCCTGTTGTAATGCAAAGCCTTTGGGGGTGGCTTGGTCTGGAATGGGCCATGCAGACCCGTTGGCTCTACAATGGGTCTGCTCCTGGTGGAGAAAAAACTGCTAGAAACTGCTAGTTGGCGTGGACCCACATCACTGCCACGTTCTGGACTCTCCCACGGGGACAGTTGTGAGGAGGGTCTGCACCTCACCGCTCGCCACCACACTGCTGGCGGGAACCCCAGGGCCTGTGTGTCACAGCAGCTGGCCCTGTGCCACAGCTCCAAGGGCCTCTTCTCTGGCGCAGGGAGGCTGTTGGGATTGCCAGTCAGGCCAGCCCTCTGCCAGCTTCACAGGTTTGGGGCCGCCTTGCCACTGCTGCCAGACGGGGCCTCTGCTCTGCCCATCAACATTTGTTAGCACCGGCACACTCAGAAAATGTGTCCACGGCGCAAGCAAAGGGTTCATGAGCCCCCAGACTCCCTGGACACAGCCTGCGCTGTTGCCCCCCAGTGCCTGTAGGTGGCACTCACAACTCCAAGCTGACTTTCAAGGGGGCAGCTGCCAGCCTGGCTATCTCACTCATGCCTGGCGCCAGGGCTGGGCAGACTTCGGGTCTGAAGGGTCTGCTTTGTCTGGGACTAGAACCAGGAGACCCACCAACTGGAGCCTGGCGCAGAAGACAGACACCAGCATTCTGAGCCCAGAAACTTGTTTTGAATACCAGAACTAAACAGAGCTCTCCGTCCTTCCACACATAATCCCACCCTTTGTTACCCCAAGCTTACTTCATTCCAGCGGTATGATTCAGGGGGAGGTGGTGGGTGCATGTGTCATTTTGTTCCTGTTATTTGGGAGTCAGAGATCCTTGCTGATCTGCTGCAAATCACCTGGAGACCTACCAAGAGATCCAGATCTACCTCCTTCCACCCACCTCTGTCTCACACCGCAAGGGGAAGGATGGCCATTTTATTTGTGTGGCATGGGAGGCCAGGAGAGAGCAAAGGCCAAAAGGCTCCTCCCTCAACCTGCCACATAGCTTGGTGGGGCCCACTCAGCTAGATGCTCGCTCTCACACCATGCTCAGTGGTGACTGTACAACAGAAAGCTTGGCCCTGGCCACTGTGGCAGGCCAGCGGATGCAGCACCGCCCTTTCTGGCACAGAGAGTCTGGGCTTATCACAGCCCTGGCCCCCGCAGCTATGCCCCTGGCTGAAAGAAGCCAGGCCCCAGGACATGACGATGGCGGGAAGCTTACGGGGAGCAGGGGCGCCCCCGCCCCCTTGCCTCCAGCTCAGTTTGCACCTTTTCTGGAAACTCCATCAGGAGGCACTTGGGCTCAGAGAAAGAGCAGGACAAAAACGTCATGGTGGTGGCAGTGTTTGAAGACATACGCTTTTAACGAGCTGTGGCCGCTTCTGACCCCCCGGCACATGTCTCAGTGGTGTATACGAGACTGTGCTCTTCAGTTTTAACAGGAGCCTGCAAACATGTGTGCTGCACAGAGGGAATGACATCACCAATGAAGGAGACTTAATAAAGAAGCACTTTCAAATGCATAATTTACACACAGGGAAGATGTATCATGCCAAATGTCCTATGTCAGGCCAGTCGCTGGGCAGCATCAGCTGTCACAGCTTCAAAAGGTAAGGTGGCAGGAGCGATTCCCAGAGTAGGGAGGTGACTATTACTATCAGGGAGCTTGTTCACATTTTAAATGATGCCCTAAAGCTGTTTGGGAATGGACGGGTTTTGCAATACGGTATTTGCCACAGGGGGACTGTACATGGGGAGAGTCCTGGGCACCCCCTGCTCAGCCCGACTTTCCTGACTTCCTCAGATCTGCAAGGACTGCTTGCACAACAGTTTGGGCAGCACTGCGTGGGAAAGTCAGTGGGAAGGGTGGGACTTGCAGGACTTTTCCCTGTCTGAACATGCACAGGATTGTGACTTTAATGAATCAATCTGGACACGAGTGGACCAGGGCTCCATGACCGCCCCACCTGTTGGTTACCCAGCCCAGATGGGGACTACAGCCAGATTCCCTCTATTAGTCGAGTTTGTGTCTCAGAATCAGAAATCTCTTTTTTTCATTAGGTGGTGCTTATGCCTAAAATGCTATGCTGGCTATTAAAAAATAAACCGAAATCCATTTGGGGGCTTGAAATGCCTCCTCCTTCATGTTGTCCTGTCACTTAGCTACACTGCAGGCCTGCACAGACAGTGGGATCTTGTCCTGTTGCTTGGGACTGGCTGGTCAAGTTCTGACCTCAGCACTCTGGGCGGAGGCATAAGCCTGAGATTAAGGATCTAAATCTAAATCCAAATTGGTGTTTTATGTCTTCTTTTCTTTGAAACAACTATCGTTTCACACTTCCCTGATCTCTACTTCTCCCATCATTGCTCTAGTAAATTTCTAGCTTGTTTTTATGGTCATTAGGATTCTAAGTGCCAGGGGCTCTAAAGGGATGTTAAACTGAGCTAAACAAATCTGTTCCAAGGAGGCAAAACATCCTACCGCTTGGTGGCCAATCCCAGAACGTCCAGGGGCTCCCACTGTGTGGATGTGCTAAACTGAGGCAGATCTGGCAACAGCCCAAGAGGACCTGGCTCATTTGTGGAGGGGCTTTTTGCCAACTGAGGCCAACTGGAAGTCAACAGAGCTGGTGCTGAGAGCAAAGGAATCACTCAAGGTCCATGGGGCCTCCAAGGCTGCTGCCAGGCACTGCACAGCAACCAGAGGGAGGGCCTGGGTGGCCAGAAGGGCTACCTTCCAAGGGTCAGCTCTGAAATGAGAAGTTAAGCTCCAAGAAAGGGTCCCAAATTTATTCTAATGTCAACTCTCTCTCTCTCTCTCTCTCTGTATGTGTGTGATTCTGGAAGTTTGCACATGCACAGATGCTCTCTTGTCTGATTTGATATATTTCAGGGAGGCACCCCGGGAAGTCTTCCCTGAATTACTATATCCTGTTACCAGGGAGCTGGCTTGCTTGCTCCCACTTTCTCTGCTAGGATGTTTCTTCGCTTGCACTATCACTGTGCAGTAATCTCAAGGGCACACGTTTGGCACACGAGGGGAGTGCAGCACAACCCCCCCACCCCACCCACAGAAATGCTTCCACACAAATTGAAAACTGCCTTCCATTGCTGCAGAAGCATTTCATGGAGCGTGACCAAAAAGGCAGATGAAGTGACGAGTCTGGCGCCTGTTCTTTGATACCAGATCCAAGCAGGGGTGGGGGTTCTTTGGCAGTGGGACAGCCAGGCTGGGAGGAGGCAAAAGCTCTCCATCTCAAGCACCCGGACAAAGCTTTTGCGATGTATGAAACAACTCCATGTTCAAAAACACTTTGTGATTACAGAATTTGGCATGGAACCAGCAAGGCTGCAGGAGATCTTAAGCTTTGCAAATGCAGAGATAAACCATTAGCCAGAGAGATGCTTCTAAATCAGGGGTGAGAGGCTTATCTTCCCACTGCCACACTGCCAAGGGGGGCTATCAGCACTGGCAAAACACCTGCAAATACACAAGCAATAGGCAAGGAGGGCCTTTCCAGAGTCCACAATGACAAATCGTTCCAATCCACTTTCTTCAGAATAAGAAACAAATCAAAAGTGGGCTATCTAATTATTAATTAGAAGGAATGGGGACAGGAGGGGGAGTCTGTAGCTGTTGTAAGGGAGGCCTTTCTGAATGAAGCATCAAAGGCATGAAGAACAAAGGGCTTCACTTGATTGCTGGAGGAGGCAGCAAAAGGTAGGGTGTTGAACGAGCCATGCAAGAGATTGAGTGGATCCATGTCCACATTAACAAGCTATCAGTTTAAAAGGGGCTGGCTAACTCAGGCCCAATTCAGTATCCACCTTCCAGAGGCAAGTTCCAGGAAATTTGCTTTCCCCATCACACCCCCTGAAGGAAAAGAGAGCACTCCTGCTAGTGAGGCTGAAACTACAAAAACAAAGACACACGTCCTGGTGTACGGTCAAGATCACCCCACCCTTTTGTTCTGTTAAACAGATCCACACATACCCAGGGAACTGACATCCTATTCATATATGCCTGGCTGGCAACTAGTTTTCTCAGAAACCCCCTTTGGAGGAAGGGTCAAGCCAATTCCTTGCCCCCCGCAGCAGCTGCCTGGTGAGAGCCCCACATTATTTTCTCTTCCCGTACAGGCTCCTCTTGCCCCTGGGTAGTAGCTGGCATAGGGGTTGGGGAGGGACAGCCGTCAGGTATGACCCAGGGCAGGTATGACCCAGGGCAGCCGAAGGATCTTGGCGGTCCTGCTTTCATTACATCCAGGTTAGATTGCCATAATGTGCTCTACATGGGGCTGTTCTTAACAGTCAGCACAGAAACTTCCATTGGTGCAGAATATGGCAGTGAGAATGTTTGTAGGAACTCGGGGTTGGGATCACATCACACCTATTCTATGCCAGTTGGATTGACTGCCTATTCTTTTCCAGGCACAACAGAAGGTGCTGGTTGTAACCTTTAAAGCCTTAAACAGCCAGAGACCAGGTTATCTGGAGGACACCCTGCACCTCTATCAGGGCGGGCACAAAACCTTGTGCCACCCAAGACAAGGAGAATCCGCCATCACCCACCTTCCCCCAGATTTTGTGGGTTCGTTAGGTCCCCTTGGTGCCACCCCTCCCCAGGCTCGGAGGGTGTGCCACAGCCCAAATAGTTTTCTGACTGCTCTTGGGGATTTCTCTGTCCCCTCAGCAGGAGTTCTGAAGCTCTGGTTGGATTCTTGAACGGGGAAATGGACTGGCCAGTTGCCACAATTGCTCCCACTGAGTAGAGCCCAACACGCTCCGTGGTTTTTAAGGGAGTTGGGGGAATGAAACGAATGCTAGAGTGAAGTTGGTGGAAAGCTCAGTGAGTCTGGCCAAACATGGGATAGAACCCATTTGAAGGCTTTCTTGGTGGTGGTGAGAACAGTGAAGGAATTATTCTTCTCCACCAACATCGCTTCTACAAAGAGTCACCCAGTGGCAACTCCTGGGTGGTCAGAGGCCCACGAGAACAACACGCAGACCACCCAGTAGTGTGTTGTGACCAATCTGCACAACACTTTGCAGATAAAATCGCTCCTATCCATGCCAACCTGGATGCCATCGTTCAGCAATGTTCGGTCATTCTCAAGCAGGCGCCACGTTGGCTCCAGGCAGCACTGCTGACAGCTGAGACCACTTGGGGGCCTTCCTCTCCATAAGCCCCGGCCAAGCGGCGACATGCACCAGGCCTGCCTGGAGGCCTGTCTGGGCTGCTCCTCCTCATTCCCCTCCACTCTGCCCAAGCAAGGCCTCATCCATCTGTCACCAGGCAGGCACATTCTGACAGGCTCACTGGGCCCTTGGACTGGGATGGATCTTCCTCTCGTCACTGGGAGCGCTCAGCTCAGTGCGGCAAAATCACCTGGCCCAGGCCCGTGTTGGTCTCTCTCAGCCACGCATTCAGTTCCCCTCCATCTCTGCTGCCTGCATGGTCGCTCTTTGCCCCTTGGGCTCCTCCCCACAGCTAGCTGGCTTATGGCTCCCGAGCACTCCACCCTCCCCCAGCCATCTGACCGCTGACTTCCCAACCCTGCATTCTCTGCCATAAGCCCAGATCACAGCAGCCGGCCTGCCACTAAAGCAGACAAGACATCACAGGAGAGCCCCTGGAGAGGGTGAGCCGCTGCTCGTGGAGTGGGGCACTCTTGAGGTGATTGGGAGTCACGAGCGGCCCTGGGCCTTGCAGTGAAGAACACAGCCGTGGGCACTGCAAGTCCAGGGGATGCAACTTCGGCCTCCGCTTGTCCAGTCAGAATGGGTAATTTTCAATCTGTGCAAGCAGAGGATGTGGACAAGATCTTTAGAGAGGCGAGATCCACCCCACGTGCACTTGACCCTTGTTCTCCCTTGGCTTATAAAAGCGACACATGCTTCAGTGACATCTTGTCTGGACTACTGTAACGTCACTGTATGTGGGGCTGCCTTTGAAAACTGTTTGGAAATTTCAGCTGGTCCAAAATGCTGCAGCCAGACTATTGACTGGGGCTGGTTACAGGGAGCAAGCCACTCCTTTGTTAAAACAGCCTCAGTGGCGGCTGGTCTTTTTCCAGGCACTATTCAAAGTGCTAGTTATGATCTATAAAGCCCTACACAACTCAGGACCAGTCTATTTGGGAGATGGCATTCTCCCTTACGGTCCTGCCTGGATTTTAAGATCCCTGGGAGAGGCACTTCTCTCTGCTTTGCCACCACTGGAGGCATGTTTAGAGGGCCTCCTTGGTGGCTGCTCCCCAGGCTCTGGAACTCCCTGCCAAGAGAAGCCAGACTAGCTCCATCTCTGTTGCTGCATTTTAAAGATTGTTTTCTCTGTGCCTGCTAATTTAAAAGTTGGTCTAATGTTGCTGTTGTTTCAATCAACTGGAATTTTAGTAGATTTTTATATGTGACTGATCATGTTGTGAGCTGCCTTGTGCGGGGTAGAGACTGGCACATCATTTTGTGAAATAAGTGCAGATCCCCAGTAGGGATACAAGGGGCCGGGCCATTTAATTCTCTGCGTGTCCCTTGGGGGGCGAATCTGCACGAGGGAAGCGGCATTTGGTTAGCCTGTTCCTGACACACAGTTGCAAACCGATTATAGCTCGAGGAGGTTCCAGAAATATCACAGCTGCAGAACAAAAGCCTCTAAAAGGAGGTCCAGCTTCTCTCAGGCAAATCCAGCAAACCCCTGGGCAGCTGAGGAGGGGGAGGAGGGATCCACAATGGAGGTGGGGGCTCGGAGCACCGTGTGCTGCAATCCAAGCCACGCGGCGTCCTTGGTGCTCCGGATTCCATCCTCCCAGTACCCTCAGCTCTGTGCATCTCGCTGGTGAGAGGAGGAGCAGGTGGTGAGCATGTGCACGCTGCAGGAGCAGAGCGGATGCATGGGGGCCAGCGTCCTGGTGAGGCACAGGAGAGGCAGAGCCAGCTGACGGGGCGGCGGGCACTTTCGGGAGGGGAGCACCAAGCGCTCGGAGTTCCGCGGCTTTTGCCCAGACAACCAGGCGCACACGGTGCAACCTCCAGGGCCACAGCCCTCGTCTCACGCTGACCCTGTGAGGGGCAGGCTGGGTGCCCCTTAGTCCAAGGAATCCAGGAGCAGTTGTCTGACATGTGAGCAGGAGGCGGGAACCAGCAGGAGCTACCCCTTTGCCCCAGGACCAGGAAGCCATGTTCCAGGGGAGCGGAACGCTGCTGCTTTGGTGACTTATCAGCGACTGTCGCGGCCAGGCAGCAGAGGATGGTCTGCTCCCACCCCCCCGGGGAGGCGACACACAGTCTGCCAGCGCTTTGCCTGCTGAAATCCCACGGCAGGCCTAGGGGCTGAGACCTGGCCGGGCATGTCGCATGACTGCCCCGCTGGCGGGCGGATGCTGGGCCCGCCACGCGGATGGCGGCCTGAGGTTTCGGTACAACACAAGCTGTAACTACTTGTTGTGGGGAGCCTCCTGGGAAAATGCTTTGGCTTTGATAGAAATGTGTAGCAAAGGCTCAAGAAAAGATTTCACTCCGCTCCACGTGGCGGAGGATGTAGAGCGTGCTCTGCCTTCTCCTGCAGTGTGCAGACAGGCTGGCTGGCCTGAGTCACCTGGAGCAGAGGGTTCGGGCAGAGGAGCGGAAGAGGAGAGGCGCAGGTTTTGTCCCTTCAGCACAATGAACAGCACCAACAGCATATTTGTTCTTAAAAAAAAAAAGCAGGAGAAACCAGGAAACGCTGTTTCCAAGCCAGCAGGGCCCAGAGGACACTGCTTGAAATGTTGTGGATCACCCAGCCACTCATCCTGCCTCCCTCCTGATCTTGGAACACTATAAAGCAGCCTTCCCCAGCCTGGTGCCCTCCAGATGTTTTGAACAACAACTCCCATCAGCCCCAGTTAATGGCTGGGGATGCTGGGAGTTGCAGTCCAAAACATTTGGAGGGCACTGGGGTGGGGAAGGCTGCGATAGGGTTTCAATCCGTTTCCATGGGCAAAGAATTAACAGGGACTGAAGTTTTCCTTTTAGGGCCAATCTGCATGCGGTGCTAAACTTGGAATCATGCAGGCTTTCTTGAAAAGTGTAAATAGGGGCTGCTGGAGGACTGAGACCACAGGGCTGAACCCTTGAGCCTTCCTGAGCATATCTACTAAAACAGAAAGAAGAGAGATAAAAATACATAATAAATATGATAAAAACCCTTATCCCCCCCCCACCCACCTTGGTCTTGACTAAAATCCCTCCCCTAGAAGCCACTATTCGTCACAGAAAGGAAGTTCCCATTGGCACCCAGGGGCCCTTCCCTTCCAGGCCAAATAGCATGGGGCGGGGGGGGGGGTTGTTGGGACTATGGCTTGGAAGGGAAAAGATAAGCCCAGCCCCACCCATGTCTCGACGACTTTATACATGGACGTCATGTAAAAAGACATGAAGACGGTTGACACCGAAATCAGATTGACTACATCCTTTGTAGCCAAAGGTGGCGGACATTTATGCAGTTGGTAAAAACAAGACTTGGAGCTGATTGTAGTTTAGATCACGATCTTCTTATTGCACAATTTAGAATCAGACTAAAGAGAATAAGGAAGACCCACAGATCAGTTAGATATGAGCTCACTAATATTCCTAATGAATATGCAGTGGAGGTGCAGCATAGATTTAAGGGACTAGATTTAGTAGATAGGATCCCAGAAGAACTATGGACAGAAGTTCACAACGTTGTTCAGGAGGTGGCAACAAAAAACGTCCCAAAGAAAAAGAAAGCCAAGAAGGCAAGATGGCTGTCTGCTGAGACACTGGAAGCAGCCCAAGAAAGAAGGAGAGCAAAAGGCAACAGTGACAGGGGGAGATATGCCCAATTCAATGCAAAATTCCAGAGGTTAGCCAGAAGAGATAAGTAATTATTTTTAAACAAGCAATGCGCGGAAGCGGAAGAAGAGAAGAGAATAGGAAGGACAAGAGACCTCTTCCAGAAAATTAGAAACATCAGAGGTAAATTCCAGGCAAAAATGGGTATGATCAAAAACAAGATGGCAAGGACCTAACAGAAGCAGAAGAGATCAAGAAAAGGTGACAAGAATATACGGAAGATCTGTATAGGAAGGATAATAATATCAGGGATAGATTTGACGGTGTGGTCAGTGAGCTAGAGCCAGACATCCTGAAGAGTGAGGTTGAATGGGCCTTAAGAAGCACTGCTAATAACAAGGCAGCAGGAGATGATGGTATCCCAGCTGAACTGTTTAAAATCTTGCAAGATGATGCTGTCAAGGTGATGCATGCCATATGCCAGCAAATTTGGAAAACACAAGAATGGCCAACAGATTAGAAAAAATCAACCTATAACCCCATACCAAAAAAGGGAAGCACCAAAGAATGTTCAAACTATCGAACAGTGGCACTTATTTCACATGCCAGTAAAGTAATGCTCAAGATCTTGCAAGGTTGTTGTTGTTGTTGTTGTTGTTCAGTCATTCAGTCGTGTCCGACTCTTCGTGACCCCATGGACCATAGCACGCCAGGCCTTCCTGTCCTGCGCTCTCTCCCGGAGTGTGCTCAAGTTCATATTCATTGCATCGGTGATGCTATCTAGCCATCTCATCCTCTGCCGTCCCCTTCTCCTTTTGCCTTCAGTCTTTCCCAGCATCAGGGTCTTTTCCAGGGAGTTTTCTCTTCGCATTAGGTGGCCAAAATATTTCAGCTTCAGCTTCAGTATCTGTCCTTCCAATGAGCACTCAGGATTGATTTCCTTTAGGATGGACTGATTTGACCTCCTTGCAATCCAGGGGACTCGTAAGAGTCTTCTCCAGCACCACAGTTCGAAAGCATCAATTCTTCGGCGCTCAGCCTTCCTTATAGTCCAGCTCTCACAGCCATACATTACTACTGGAAAAACCATAGCTTTGATTAGATGGACCTTTGTCGGCAAGGTGATGTCTCTGCTTCTTACTATGCTGTCTAGGTTTGCCATAGCTTTCCTCCCAAAGAGCCTCTTTGAATTTCATGGCTACAGTCACTGTCTGCGGTGATCTTGGAGCCCAAGAAAGTAATATCTGTCACTACTTCCATTTCTTTCCCTTCTATATGCCAGGAAGTGATAGGGCCAGATGCCATGATCTTCGTTTTTTTAATGTTGAGTTTCAAACCAGCTTTTGCACTCTCCTCTTTCACCCTCAACAAGAGGCTCTTGAGATCCTCTTCGCTTTCTGCCATTAGGGTGGTATCGTCTGCATATCGGAGGTTGTTGATAATTCTCCCAGCAATCTTAATTCCGACCTCTGATTCATCCAACCCGGCATGTCTCATGATGTACTCTGCATATAAATTAAATAAGCAGGGTGACAATATGCAGCCTTGTCGTACTCCTTTCCCAATTTTGAACCAATCGGTTGTTCCATGTCTGGTTCTTACTGTTGCTTCTTGACCCTCGTACAGGTTTCTCAGGAGACAGGTAAGGTGGTCTGGTACTCCCATCACTTTAAGAATTTGCCACAGTTTGTTGTGATCCACACAATCAAAGGCTTTATCGTAGTCAATGAAGCAGAAATAGACGTTTTTCTGGAATTCTCTTCCTTTCTCCATGATCCAGCGAATGTTGGCGATTTGATCTCTAGTTCCTCTGCCTCTTTGAAACCCAGCTTGTACTTCCGGTAGTTCTCGGTTCGCATACTGCTGAAGCCTAGCTTGTAGGATTTTGAGCATCACCTTGCTGGCATGTGAAATGAGCGCAATTGTGCGGTAGTTTGAACACTCTTTGGCGTTGCTCTTCTTTGGAATTGGAATGTAAACTGACCTTTTCCAGTCTTGCGGCCATTGTTGAGTGTGCCAAATTTGTTGGCATATTGAATGCAGCGCTTTAACAGCATCATCTTTTAGGATTTTAAATAGCTCAGCTGGAAGACTGTCATCTCCGCTAGCTTTGCTGTTAGTAATGCTTCCTAAGGCCCACTTGACTTCACTCTCTAGGATGTCCGGCTCAAGTTCAGTGACCGCACTATCATGGCTATCAGGGACATTCAGATCTTTCCTGTATAGTTCTTCTGTGTATTCTTGCCACCTCTTCTTAATCTCATCTGCTTCTGTTAGGTCCCTGCCTTCTTTGTCCTTTATCATGCCCGTCTTTGCACAAAACGTTCCCTTGAGATCTCCAATTTTCTTGAAGAGATCTCTAGTCTTTCCCATTCTGTTTTCCTCGGTTTCTTTGCATTGTTCATTTAAGAAGGCCTTCTTGTCTCTCCTTGCTATTCTCTGGAACTCTGCATTCAGTTGGATAGATCTTCCCCTTTCTCCCTTGCTTTTCGCTTCCCTTCTTTCCTCAGCTACTTGTAAAGCCTCATCAGACAGCCACTTGGCTTTCTTGCATTTCTTTTTCTTTGGGATGGATTGAGTTGCTGCCTCCTGAACAATGTGACGGACCTCCGTCCATAGTTCCTCAGGCACTCTGTCTATCAGGTCTAAACCCTGAAATCTATTCCTCACCTCCACTGTATATTCATCAGGGATATGATTTAGGTCATACCTGAATGGTTTAGTGGTTTTCCCTACGTTCTTCAATTTAAGCCGAAATTTTGCAACAAGAAGCTCATGATCTGAGCCACAGTCAGCTCCAGGTCTTGTTTTGACTGACTGTATAGAGCTTCTCCATCTTTGGCTGCAAAGGACATAATCAATCTGATTTCGATATTGACCATCTGGTGATGTCCATGTCTAGAGTCATCTCTTGTGCTGTTGGAAAAGAGTGTTTGCTATGATCAGCGTGTTCTCTTGGCAAAACTCTATTAGCTTTTGTCCTGCTTCATTTTGTACACCAAGGCCATGCCTGCCTGTTATCCCGGTGATTTCTCGACTTCCTACTTTAGCATTCCAATCCCCTATGATGAAGAGGACATCTTTTTTTTGGTGTTAGTTCTAGGAGGTGTTGTAGGTCTTCATAGAACCGATCAACCTCAGCTTCTTCGGCATCAGTGGTTGGGGCATAGACTTGAATTACTGTGATGTTGAATGGTTTGCCTTGGATTCGTACTGAGATCATTCTATCATTTTTGAGACTGTACCCCAGTACTGCTTTTCCCACCCTTTTGTTGACTGTGACTGCTACTCCATTTCTTCTAAGGGATTCTTGCCCACAATAGTAGATATGATGGTCACCTGAATTAAATTCGCCCATGCCTGTCCATTTTAGTTCGCTGATTCCCAAGATGTCGATGTTCAATCTTGCCATCTCATGTTTGACCACCTCCAGCTTACTTGATTCATTGATCTGACATTCCAGGTTCCTAAACAATATTGTTCTTTACAGCATCGGATTTTCTTTTCACCACCAGACACATCCACAGCTGAGTGTCCTTTCGGCTTTGGGCCAGCCGCTTCACTCTTTCTGGCGCTACTTGGAAATTCCCTCTGCTCTTCCCCAGTAGTATATTGGACACCTTCCAACCTGAGGGGCTCATCTTCCAGCGTCATCTCTTTTAGCCTTATGATACGTTCCATGGGGTTTTCTTGGCAAGAATACTGGAGTGGGTTGCCATTTCCTTCTCCAGTGGACCATATTTTGTCAGAACTCTCTGCCATGACCTGTCCATCTTGGGTGGCCCTGCACGGCATAGCTTATGGCTTCACTGAGTTACGCAAGCCCCTTCGCCACAACAAGGCAGTGATCCATGAAGGGGATATCTTGCAAGGTAGACTCCAGCAATTCATGGAACGAGAATTGCCAGATGGACAAGCTGGGTTTCGAAAAGGCAGAGGAACTCGAGACCAAACTGCCAATATCCGCTGGATAATGGAGAAAGCCAGGGAGTTTCAGAAAAACATCTATTTCTGTTTTATTGACTATTCGAAAGCCTTTGACTGTGTGGATCATAACAAATTGTGGCAAGTTCTTGGTGGGATGGGGATACCAAGTCATCTTGTCTGCCTCCTGAGGAATCTGTATAACGACCAAGTAGCAATGGTAAGAACAGACCACGGAACAATGGACTGGTTTAAGATTGGGAAAGGAGTACGGCGGGGTTGTATACGCTCACCCTACCTATTCAACCTGTATGCAGAACACATCATGCGACGTGCTGGGCTTGTTGAAGCCAAGGCTGGAGTTAAAATCGCTGGAAGAAACATTAACAATCTCAGATATGCAGATGATACCACTTTGATGGCTGAAAGCGAGGAGGAGCTGAGGAACCTCATGACGAAGGTGAAAGAAGAAAGTGCAAAAGCTGGGTTGCAGTTAAACCTCAAAAAAACCAAGATTATGGCAACCAGCTTGATTGATAACTGGCAAATAGAGGGAGAAAACGTGGAGGCAGTGACAGACTTTGTCTTTCTAGGCGCAAAGATGACTGCAGACGCTGACTGCAGCCAAGAAATCAGAAGACCTTTACTTCTTGGGAGGACAGCAATGACAAACCTTGATAAAATAGCTAAGAGCAGAGACATCACACCGACAACAAAGGTCCGCATAGTTCAAGCAATGGTATTCCCTGTAATAACCTATGGCTGCGAGAGCCGGCCCATAAGGAAGGCTGAGCGAAGGAAGATAGATGCTTTTGAACTGTGGTGCTGGAGGAAAATTCTGAGAGTGCCTTGGACTGCAAGAAGATCAAACCAGTCCATGCTCCAGGAAATAAAGCCAGACTGCTCACTTGAGGGAAGGATATTAAAGGCAAAACTGAAGTACTTTGGCCACATAATGAGAAGACAGGATACCCTGGAGAAGATGCTGATGCTAGGGAAAGTGGAAGGCAAAAGGAAGAGGGGCCGACCAAGGGCAAGATGGATGGCTGATATTCTGGAGGTGACGGACTCGACCTTGGGGGAGCTGGGGGTGGCGACAGCTGACACGAAGCTCTGGCGTGGGCTGGTCCATGAAGTCACGAAGAGTCAGAAGCGACTGACCGAATAAACAACAAACAACACCCATGTCTCATGGTCCTGATAGAGGCCCCCAGGGGCTTCTTCTTGGCCTTCTAATAAAGATTCAGACAACTCCAGTGACCCATTTCATGTCATGTGCCACTTGGCCATTGGCCAAGAAAGGCAACAAAACCTGCCCTCCGTGGGGGAGAATGGGCTCAAGCATTCCATGGTGCCCAACTTCCATGGTTCTTTGCTCCAGTCCTCTGGACTGCTGGGTATTCAGAGGCCTCAAGCCAGCCCCTCCCCGCCCCCCACACACGAGGAAGTTCTTTAAGGCCAGGACGCTGGCCCGGAGAGGCGGGACTCGCCGCTGGCCCTGGAACCGCAGTGCTAGTCAGTGGGGCAGCGCAATTCCCACCCCTGCAGCTTCCCTGGAAGCACCGCAGCCTGCTTTTCTTGGTGCGGCATCACGTGGAGGCAAGGGCTCCGGCACTCTCAGGGCTCTGTCCTCGAGCGCATGCCGAGAGCCACTCCAGCCACCTGCGGCACCATGAACAAGCCCCTCTGCCGGCTGGCCTGGCAGGCGAATGCCCTCGTCAGTCAGCTGCGCCATTATTCTTGCAGCTCTCAGTCACTGGTCTCAAACACAGCCAGGCTGTGGATGGTCAAGGCTTCGCAAGGGAACCCACCATCCAAGCCTACAGGATGGGCCTAGCAGCTGCCACAGAGATGGTGGTGTGGGGCTTGGAGCACCTCCAAGACAGCACAAGGAGGCAGCTGAGAGCAAAAGGACACAGGGCGCCCAGCCCGGACAGCCTCCCTTCAGCCTGTGGTCGGACTACGCTGCGAACGCCTTTTCCTAACTCACTGATGGCGCCAACCCCAACATGGTGCAGCCTTGAACTACCTGCTTTTCATTCTTTATTAGAAAGACCACTTGCCATATTCTCTTCACAAATGAAGAGGCACCATTATGTACTTTGACCCCCAAACAGTTAAATTTATGCTCATTTAAAGATCAATCTAAGAATCAGGGTTTCTTTTTTTAATTGTTTGCTAGAGAAAAGAAATATAAAACTAGAAGCCTTGAGGGTTGCCACCTGCTGAATGCCACCTTCCCAAAAAACAGTTTTATACATTTTAAAGCATCACAAATGGGAACAGATTGTTGGAGGCAACAAATAGTTGGACCACCAAGACAGAAGCGGCACCAGACATGGGCACTGGAATCGGACTTCAAACGCTCCGGAACAGGCATGCCAGAGCAATAGGCAGCCGTTGAGCTGCCTCCTCAAGAAGAAGAAAAGGGCAGCTGAGCAACTTTGGGGCGCTGCAGTGCTGGCAGCAGCGGAGGCAGCTTAGGAGACTGCGCTGCCAGGAGCAGAGAGCACATTTAGATGGAGAAACTTCCCTGAGAGTGTCACTCTGTCCGGCCCCTTGAAACGGCGCATGGCGTGTGCGCCCCTTCCCTCCATTGCTTTACACAGCCTGGAGCTGACTGACTGTGGTGGAAGCAGCTTTGTGCTTTGGAGCCCTGGGGAGGGTGGTGCTCTGTGGGCACCATGTCCGCTGGAGGAGAGAGCACTGCCGCCGCCGCCCTTGACCTCTTGGCCTTGTATCTCGCAGAGGCAGCCACAACAGGATGCCTTGTACTGCCCTTCCTGGCTTGGGGGAAGCCAACTTTTCCACAGACGGAGGTACCCAAATCCAGCCTTGGGCTACACTCCAAAAACACGTACTAGAAAGCAAATCCTATTCCATGTGAGACTTCATGGCAAGCAAGCACGTGTTCAAGTGCCGTGTGCCCAGCAAGGAGGAGGCCTTCCACTGGGGGTGCTTGGGACCACCCTCTCTCGAGGATGGCCTGCTCCCATATGAACTTTCCAGTGCTAAGGCTCTTGCTTGGGACCATCTGCCTGCTGAAGGCCAGGCAAGCAAGGATGGGGAAATGGGCTTTTTCAGTGGAGGCCCAACACCTGGGGAACCCCCTCTATATACCTGGCACCTCGTCTCACCAGTGTTCAGTGCCAGGTAAAACACTGTTCTTCATGCAGGTCTTTTAATCTAGTATATCGTTGTTCTGCTGCCAATTTTAGATCTGAATTTTTATCTGACTTGTTGGCATGCTGCTATATTTTCTTTAGTCTTGTGCTATTCTTATCCTATTTGTTTACTCAGAGGGTATGTTTACTTTTATGTTTATTTAACTTGTAAGCTGCCTCAATAGTTTGCAGAGGCAGGATGTAAATGTTTTAAATAGATAAAATGAAGAAACCGAGTTTATTGTCCACAAGAGTTGAACAAGATGGGGATCTGTCAGAGCCAGACTCTCTGTATCTTCAGGGGTATTCAATTTCTGGTGTCTCACCTTCATCAGTTGCTCACCAGCAACAGCCCAAAGAACCCCTCTGCAACTGTGAGGGGCTTCTCTACCACCACAACAGCTCAGTCTGCAGCCCTGGAAAACTCCTCTTTCCACCCATGGTGGGTGACCTCACTACTTAGAATCACAGAATCAGTTGGGTTGGAAGGGGCCTACAAGACTACCGAGTCCACCCCCCTGCTCAATGCAGAAATCCAAGTTAGAATATCCCTGACAGATGGCTGCCCAGCCTCGTCTTGAACGCCTCCAGTGTGGGAGAGCCCACCACCTCCCTATTGTCATATTGCTCCTAACAGTCAGGACGTTTTTCCTGATGTTCAGCCAGAATCTGGCTTCCTGTCACTCGAGCCCATGATTCCGTGTCCTGCACTCTGGGATGATCGAGAAGAGATCCTGGCTTCCTCTCTGGGACAACCTTTCAAGTACTTGAAGAGCGCTATCCTATCTCCCCTCAGTCTTCTCAAGGCTAAACATGCCCAGTTCTTTCAGTCACTCTTCATAGGGCGTTGTTTCCAGTCCCCCGATCATCTTCGTTGCCCTCCTCTGAACCCTCTCCAGTTAGTCTGCATCCTTCTTCAAGTATGGGGCCCAAAACTGGACACAGTACTCCAGATGAGGCCTAACCAGTGCTAAGTAGAGGGGAACCAGTACTTCAAGTGATTTGGAAGCTATACTTCTATTAATGCAGCCGGAAATAGCACTGGTCTTTTTTGCAGCCACATCATATTGTTGGCTCATATTCAGCTTGTGATCCATAACAATTTCAAGGTCCTTCTTGCTTGTAGTATTGCTGAGCCACGTATCCCCCATCTTGTAACTGTGCCTTTGGTTTCTTTTTCCTAGGTGCAGAACTTGGCATTGATCCCTATTAAATGTCATTCTGTTGTTTTCTGCCCAGCGCTCCAGCCTATGAAGATCACTTTGAATTTTTTCTCTCTCTTCCAGAGTATTAGTTATCCCGCCCAATTTTGTGACATCTGCAAATCTGATCAGCATTCCCTGCACCTCCTCCTCCAAGTCGTTAATAAACATGTTGAAGAGCAGTGGGCCCAGGACTGAGCCCTGCGGTACCCCACTCATTACCTCCCCAGTTGGAGAAGATCCCATTAATAAGCACTCTTGGAGTCCGATTCTGTAGCCAACTATGGATCCACCGTTGTTTCATCTAGCCCACTTTGAGCTAGTTTGCTCATCAGGACATCATTGGGCACTCTGTCAAAAGCTTTATTGAAGTCGAGGTACATTATGTCCACAGCATTCCCACAGTCCACAAGGGAGGTTACCAGATCAAAAAATGAGATCAGATTCATCTGGTAGGATTTGTTCATGACAAATCCATGTTGGCTTCGAGTCATCACTCGAATGAATTGCTTTATCATCTGCTCCAGCATTCTCCCAGGAATTGATGTCAGACTGACTGGTCTGTAGTTCCCAGGTTCCTCCTTTTTGCCCTTTTTGAAGATAGGGACAACATTAGCCCTCCTCCAGTCATCTGGCACTTCACCTGTCCTCCATGATTTCCCGAAGTGGTTCTGAGAGCTCTTCTGCCAATTCCTTTATTACTCTAGGATGCAGTTAATCTGGCCCTGGAAATTTGAACTCACTCAAAGTAATTAGGTGTTCCTTGACCATATGCCTATCGATCTCAAGCTGCAATCCTGCCCCTTCAGCCTGTACTTCGCCTTTGCCAGGGGGGTCATAGACCCTGTTTCGGGAGAAGACTGAGCCAAAGTAGCAATTGAGCACTTCTGCCTTTTCTCTGTCATCTGTTATCATTTTGCCATCCGTATTTAATAGCTCAACCGCCCTTTCTTTCCTCTATCTTTTACTATGCACGTATCTAAAGAAAGCTTTTTTGTTGCTTTTAGCTTCCTTGCTAACCTCAGCTCATTCTCAGCTTTAGCCTTCCTATGCCATCCCTGCAGTTCTGTGCTACCTGCCTGTACTCTTCCTTAGTTGCTTGGCCTTCCTTCCACTTCCTGTATGTGTCCTTTTTTTGTTTTCAGGTCATCCCTAAGCTTTTTGTGAAGCCACATTGGCTTCTTCTGTTGTCTTCCACCTTTTCTTCTTGTTGGAATTGTTCGTAATTGTGCCTTCAGAATTTCCTTTTTTAAAAACTCCCATCCATCTTAGACCCCTTTTCTCATTAGAGTTGCTTGCCATGCATCCTTATTTATCATTGTTCTGAGTTTATTAAAACGGGTTTTCCTAAAATCCAGGGTACGCGTTTGACTACACTCGGCTTTTGCTTCCCTTAGAACCAAGAACTCAAGTACAACATGGTCGCTTTCCCCCAGAGTTCCTGTAACTGCTACTTTATCCACTGAGTCATCTCTGTTGGTTAGGATCAAGTCAAGGATAGCCGATCCTCTAGTTCCTTCCTCTACTTTCTGCAGGAGGACGTGATCCGCCAGACAAGTCAGGAATTTCCTGGAGGGGCCATGTTTTACAGAATTTGTCTCCCAACAAATATCAGGGACATTGAAGTCCCCCATTACTACTACATCAAGCTTCCTTGAAACACTGGCTGTTTGCTTCTCAAAAGTTTCATCCTCGTCTTCTCCTTGATGGGGTGGGTGGCAGTAGACTCCGACCACCAGGTTCCTTTTATTCTTTGTTCCATTTATTTTAACCCAAATGCTCTCGATGGGGCTACCAAGCTCATCCTCCTGTATTTCTGTGCAGAGATATGTATTTTTAACATATAGTGCAACCCCACCTCCCTTTCTGTTCCTCCTGTTCTTTTTGAACAAATTATATCCTTCAATTGCTGTAGTCCAGTCATGGGAGTCATTCCACCATGTTTCAGTGGGCGGTTCACTTCCACCACAGCAGGAACATTTGGTCCTGATGGGTCTTCACTGCTGACTTCTAACTTCTTGCACCCTCCTTAAGTAGTCAACTTTCTTTCTTAAAACCTTATTTGCAGGGAAAGAGGCAGCGGATGGCATCAAAAGGTGACATTTCACAATGTCCTCCTACTCCTTGTGCACTGAGCATTAGACAGAACTATTTTCTGACCTTCACCAGAAGAGTTATTTCACAAAAAATCAGTAGATGGAGCCCAAGCAGTGGGCAGGTGGGAAGAACCTGAAGGCCATATGTGTGTGTCACTGGCTGCAAGACAGCCCCATTTCGCTGTGCTGCTGTTACGCCACATTCATCCTCCAAAAAGAAAACCTCACCTTTCATTACAAAAGTGAAACAGCCAGGGCTCCTTGGGGACACAAGCAATCCTTTCCTGCAGCCAGGCCCAGCAATAACTTGGGCCCAACTTGGGCTGTTGCATCTGACCTGAAGAGTAAATGGTGCTGGGTCAAGTTGCAGAAATTGAATACATTTTAAAAACATGGGGCAAGATCAGTACTAATAACTCAGTCCCAGCATTTCCCCTTTGAAATGCATCAAAGGAACTTCAGTAATCAATCAACACTTTGGATCTTTTGAAATATGGCTGAAGTAGGATGTGAATCAGGGTATTTTCCAAAATCCACAGTAGGACAATACCTTGATTTTTGTGAACTGCCCAGTGAGCTTCGGCTATTGGGCGGTAGAGAAATGAAATAAATAAATAAATAAACAAACAAACAAATAAATAAAATACGTACATATCTGGGTAAGGGTAACAACTGAATTGTATATTTTCAAAAATGCTGAATCAACCATTCCGCATTTCTTTGTCCCAGTAATCCCACGTGTGACCTGAAACCTGCACAGCGTACCTAGTCATGTCTATGCCAACTAAGTCTGCAACCCCTCCCTACCCTCCATCTTACGAGAATGATCAAATGCAGAACACACAGCTTCAATATCAAGCCAGCTTCCCATCCCCCACCCCCACGCCCTCCCCGGCCCGCTTTGCTTATCATCCAACCTGATGAAGAGTTCTGGAGAACTCAAAAGCTTGCTCACTATTTTGTGACTTCTTGGCTGGTCATAATAAATATATTGCCCGACCGTGCATTTTGGAATTTTTCTTATGGACCCACATATCTGCTTTTGCTTTTAAGGACATTATCAGTGATGCCATTATAATATCATATGGTACTTATGCAAAGAGTGTTTGGGCAACATGCATTTTACATTTTGCAGATCTACCCTTGTATATAATTATCTTGTATTGTATGTGTGTGTTGAAGCAGGTACATATTATTTGATAAAATCTTAAATAATAATAAGAGAACAAAGGGGGGGAGGGACTAAACAAGCAAAGTTGGCACAGAAAAAATCAGCCTTGGAAACCAACAGGCAGGGCCTCATAGCCAAGATGACAATTGGGAGCCTGGGGAAGACAAGAGCCAGGCGTATGCAACTGAAGAACCTGGACTACAGAGGGAGGTGGAAGAGCCAGGGAGAGCTGGGACTCTGCCCTGAGAAGATCCAGAGCCCCACCAGAAGGCCTGGAGAAAAGCGGTCCAAGGGTGTGCATCTTCTACAAATGGCTCCTGAACCAAGTATGAAAATATGGGGCAGATTTTGCCCGGTAAGATGGGCACCCAAGGAAACATGGTGCAAAAGAGAACTGTGGTTTGTGCTTCAGCCTTTCTCTGGAGAGATGCAACCGCTGAGGTTCAGTCCTGGGCCCAGTGCTAATTAACAGCTTCATGCATGCCTTGGAGGCATTGATGGGATGTCTCAAATACAGAAGAAGAGCCGCCTACAGCTGCAACAGTCCTTTTCTGAAGGGCAAATTCCAGCACCACTTTCTCTCTTCACCACTCACCTGAAAATTCCCCTCCTCCCACCACTCTGCTGGGAAAGGCAGGTAGGTGGAAGAACCAAGACTGTGTTAAAGGAATCTGTGGCTGTGCATGGATGCACCTGTAAAGAGGCATGCGTAGGTCTGATGATGGTGATGCAGGGGGAACTCCACTTCTCCTCAAGGGACTCGCTTACCTTCCTCCCAAGTGAATGCTGACAGGCACTCCCCTCCCTTGCCTGCTTCAGGGGGGCTGTTTGTTTTCTTTGTGTGCATTCCCATAAGCACCCAGTCAAAGTTTGGTACAGTGCTTAATACACAGTATCAGCTTGGGGTAGGGGAGGAAATTCGCTTTGTGGCCAACACAATGGCCACAGTCAGTCAGTGCCGTGCAAATCCAGCTTCATCTCAAACCGGCAGGTGAACAACCAGACTGCAACGGTGAAGAGGAAAAGCAACTCCAGGGGCTCTTGTCCCTGGCCCCTGCTGGGGTGCGGCCCACTGGCTGGTGCCCGACCACACCTACCCTTGACGCTGGCCCTGCCCCTGGGCCCAAGCTGCTTAACACTGTTCATAGGAGGCGGCCTCATTCGGAGTCAGACTCTGGTCCATCTGGCCCAGTACTGCCGACACTGACAGGCGGCCGTGGCTCTCCGGGGTTTCAGGCAGGCTTTTTTCCAGCCTCCCTGGAGATGCTGCCGGGGACTGAGCCAGGGACCTTCTGCATGCAAAGCGGGGGCTCTGCCACAGAGCCACGGCCCCTCCCCTATACAACAGCTTTCCCCAATCTGGTGCCCTGCTGGTTGAGAATCATGGGCACTGCAGTCCAAAATACCTTATTTGTTTGTTTGTTTATTTATTAGCTGCCCATCTGGCCGGCTACCCGGCCACTCTAGGCAGCGTTCAATACTAATAACAAATTTGCATAATCAACTGAACAACAACAAAAGCCATAACAAAACAACACTGATCTAAAGAACCCTAACCCACCCCAAATGCCCGCCTGAACAGCCAGGTTTTTAAAGCCCGGTGGAAGCTCATCAAAGAGGGTACCAGGTTGGGAAAGGCTGCTGTACAAAAAGTAAACTGAACCCAATACGGGGGGAAATGTCCTTTAAACATTTGCCTTCCCAGGGATGAGCTGGTATCAGGAGCGTCCTAGCTTCGCCGGAAGGCCCTGCCCTGCCCTGCCCTGCCCTGCCCCCTCTGCTGGGGAAGGGAGGCTGCCCTTTCCAGCCTGCTTCGGTACCTCCACCCCCACAAATCCCATTGTACCTGACATTCAATGGCTGAGGAATTAAGAGGGTCCCAACGGGCCTCCATTTGTATACAGAGAGCATTTCCAAGCCTGCCATCCTTCAGCACCACTGGATCTATTCAGCCGTGCTATTATAGATTGCTAGTTCCCTTTAAAGGTCAGATAACACAATACAATTGAATCATATTAGCGAGCAGAGCATATCTCAGCTGGCTATATTATTACGAAACCCCATAAAGCAGGTTGGTTGTTGCAGTGAAACATACATTGTATAATAAAGTCAGTGTAATTGTCTCCAGAAACAAACAATCCGTTTATGAGAAAAGCTGCCTGTAATTGCAAGGCCCCCAAACAGCTGCTTGCCAAGCGAGGGGCCGGGAGCGAGACTATCGGGGGCAGCAAATATTACATGGAAGCGTCTTGCAGAATTTAGGTACAGGACCTAAACGCCTCGCAGAAGGACAAGCCGGGAAATAAACAACTTCCAAGAGCACTGTTGCGAGACAAATATTCAATACGCCACTTAATGTATGGATTGCTGTTAGTGGTTAATCTAAGGCAATGGGGGCGGGGGGGAGCTGCTTCCACACAAGCTGCTATTAAGGAAATGCAGAATTGATTTCAGGAGTGATGGAAGATTTCTGAGGAGGGCAATTCCCAAGCCAACCAGCCCCCTGTGCTACTTTTAAAAATGTGTCTGTAATCTGCTCTAGCAAATCCTTTTTATCATGTTTATTTCCTTGCCACGTTACCATCAGTTTGATTAATTGCTTAACTTGGATGTCTTTCTCATCCCATTCTATAGCCTAATTTTTCATCTGGCTGTTAAACCGCTTTCCATCCTAAATGGACACTATTTCTTTGTAGGATTTGTCACTGTGTTAGGTTATTAACAGAAGCTTCCAATCAGCTGAAACCTAGTCCCAAAGATATTATTGTATTGTGTCTTCTACCTGGATTAATCTACAGGAGGCCAATATAATTTGTCTCTCCTGTGTCTGTTACCACACCATTTGTGCTCTCTCCCTCCATCTGTGATGTGTCCCTTCCCAAATTCAGGTGATCTCTCTCAAAATACAGCCCAAGCAACTATGTCAACCAAAATTTCCACTATGGAAATTTTCTAAGAGTTGCAATGGAAAAGGGAACATAGATCAAGTGAACCAGCGAGAGTTTAAAATCCATGTTGAAAGCTTCTGAGTCACAAAGAACTCAAGCATGAAAAGAATAGACTAAGAGTTGGAAGATACCTTGGAGATCATCTAGTCCAACCCCCTGCTCAGTGCTGGCTCTGCAATGCAAGATGCAGCATCCCTGACAGGTGGCCCTCCAGCAAAGCAACCCGCCCCCCAAGGCAGTCAGTCTATCCCACTGTCAAACAACCCTTTTAGGCATTTCTCCCAGATGTCTCCTAAATCTGCTTCAGTGCAATTTCTACCCGTTGGTTCCACTCCTGCCCTCCTGAGCAACAAAGGACAAGTCTTCTGCATGACTCCCTTTCCAATATCTGAAGACCACCGTCATGTCTCTGCTTTCCAGCTCTTTCAACCTTTCCTTGTAGGACCCAGTTCAAAGTTCCCTCACCATCCCATTTGCTCATCTCTTACACGCTCCAGTTCATCACTGTTTTTCTTGAAATGTAGTGCCCCAAATGCAGCCTGACAAATGCAGGCTATTAATTCCCATGATGAGGACCCTCTGCTTTCGTTAATACAGCCTAAGATTGTACTAGCTTTTTAAGCAGCTGCATCACACTACTGGCTCACATTCAGGTTGTGATCCACTGAGACACCTAGGTCCTTTTCACGTGTCCTGCTGCAAAGCCAGGTCTCCCCCATCCACCATTTGTACCTTTGATTTTTTTAAATGTTTGCACCTAAATGAAAGATTTCACATTTCATTTCATCTTGTTAGTTTCAGTGCAGTGTTCCAGCCTGTCAAGATCCTTTTCAACCTTGAATCTGTCTTCTATGGTATTGGCTACCCCTCCTAGCTTCATGTCATTTTCAAATTTGAGAACTGTGCCATTTGCAAACCACTCTACACCCTCAGCCAGGGCATTTATAGAAATGTTGACCAGCACAGGGCCCGAGGCAGATCCCTGCAGCATGCCGTTTAAGGCCTCCCTCCAGGAGGATGCCGGGACATTCATTAGAACTTTTTTAGTTGATTTGCTCAACCACCTGTAGATCCACCTAACAGTACTGGGATCCAACCCATATTCTACCATATCATCAACCAAGAGATAATGGGAAATTTTGTGAAACACTTGGCAGAAATTAAGATATACTATACTTATGACATTCCTGTGGTCTAAACTAGCAACTCTTATAAAAAAGAAGGTAAATTTAGAGGATCATTGTTCTGAGCCATCCACAGACTCAGAGGACTCCAGCCATGAAGACAGTAGCATTCCACAGCCACCCAACTTCACTGCAGCCTGAGGCTGCTAAAACAGACCAGGCCCCTTTAAGAGTCAGTGTGGTGGCGGGGCTAGCCAGCCTGAAGAAAGCCAAACCCCTACTTAAGGCTCAGCCGTCATCCGTTGCTTGCTGGAGCATCATACAGACAAGTTTATCTGGCTTCCAGCCCCAGTGCCACTCAGAGGTCTTCATGGTGCTGTCCCATCAGTTTTTCTCACTGGCCCACCACTCTCTTGTCAGCACACCTCCTATATGGGGAGGGGGCAGGCTGCCCCTAGGCCCCCTCTTCCCACAGTTAGAAAGCGTAACATTGAACCAAATGGAATAATGAAGGGAGCTCATTTTAATGCCACAGAGGGAATTGTTTTATTACTAAAGCAGCATATAGAACTAATTGAATCTGCAATTTTAGAAGAAGAGGAAAAGAGAGGGAGGGGGGAAAGGTAAAGACAGCAGACACAAAGAGAGGGCAAAATGAGGCCTGAATATTCATAGGCCAAGAAGCTGCAAATCTTGGAATGCAAAACATCCTCAGAAATGGTACTGTCGCCAGAGGGAAGGCATGCCCAACTCTCAGAAGACGCCCACCTGGCACAAATCAGGTGCCATCAAGAGGAATATGTAGCGGGGGGGGGGGGAGGAACTCTTTTTGCACTGGCCCATCAAGGCCAGGCAACAGAAGCCCACTTCCTCGGCCAAGAGATACCAAATCCAGGAGACATTCCACAACCAGGAGATACCGATCCGTGTGGAAGGGAAACATCCAGCAGCCGAAGAGTCGGCACAGGAGCTCTCAGGGCGAAGCAAGGCCAGAGGCAGTGGCATGCGTGTCTGCCCAGCATTCCACACCAGCAGCGGGCGGTGGAAACCAGAGCTGGAGGTTCAAGGAGAGGAAGAAGTGGCTGGTGTGCTCACGCAATGTGCTGACCCGCCACAGACTAGTGGGGCAGCCCACCTCCTGGGATCCCCTGGCCATGCAGGGCGCACAAAGTAGCCACAATGCCCCTCCACTCACATACAGAATCGCCACACCCAGCACCACTCCTCAGCGCTCTGCCTGGCTCCGTCCTCGGAAAGGGGACTATTCAGATGTACAAGGAGGAAGTCCCTTCTCCAACTGCAAACAAGATCACAGCCACATAGCCGGAGCTCTTTGGAAGAGCTCCCACAATCGCTTCGCCCAATCTGCCTCCTCCTGAAGATGAGGGAATTGTGACACTTCACAACATGGCCCAGAGGTAACGAGTGGGGTAATGCAGGGCTCAGTCCTAGGCCCAGTGCTCTTCAACATTTTTATTAATAACTTGGAGGAGGAGGTGCAGGGAATGCTGAACAATTTTGCAGATGTCACAACATTGGGTGGGAAAGCTAGTACCTAGG
This sequence comes from Heloderma suspectum, assembly GCF_057233095.1. Lineage (NCBI taxonomy): Eukaryota > Metazoa > Chordata > Lepidosauria > Squamata > Helodermatidae > Heloderma > Heloderma suspectum. Next base: position 36,770,497 of record NC_139469.1, on the reverse strand, counting down.
AAGACAGAAACTAAATTCAAAGTGATCTTGATAGGCTGGAGTGCTGGGCAGAAAACAACAGAATGACATTTAATAGGGATCAATGCCAAGTTCTGCAATTAGGAAAAAGAAACCAAATGCACAGTTACAAGATGGGGGAGACTTGGCTCAACAACACTACAAGCGAGAAGGATCTTGGAATTGTTGTAGATCACAAGCTGAAGATGAGCCAACAATGTGATGTGGTTGCAAAAAAGCCAAATGCTATTTCCGGCTGCATTAATAGAAGCATAGCTTCCAAATCCCGGGAAGTACTAGTTCCTCTCTACTCAGCACTGGTTAGGCCTCATCTGGAGTACTGTGTCCAGTTCTGGGCACCGCACTTTAAGACAGATGCAGACAAGCTGGAGAGGGTTCAGAGGAGGGCAACAAAGATGATCAGGGGACTGGAAACAAAGCCCTATGAGGAGAGATGGAAAGAACTGGGCATGTTTAGCCTTGGGAAGAGAAGACTGAGGGGAGATAGGATAGCGCTCTCCAATCATGGGCTCAAGTGACAGGAAGCTTCCTGACTGTTAGAGCAATACGACAATGGAATGTTGTATACCTGACCAAAGAATGAGATCAGATTTGTCTGACAGGATTTGTTCTAGACAAATCCATGTTGGCTTCGAGTAATCGCTGCATTGTTGTCAAGGTGCTTCCAGATGGATTGCTTTATGATCTGCTCCAGAATTTTCCCAGGGATTGATGTCAGACTGACTGGTCTGTAGTTCCCAGGTTCCTCCTTTTTGCCCTTTTTGAAGATAGGGACAACGTTAGCCCTCCTCCAGTCAGCTGGCACTTCCCCTGTCCTCCATGATTTCTCAAAGAGAAAAGACAGCGGTTCTGAGAGTTCTTCTGCCAGTTCCTTTATGACTCTAGGATGCAGTTCATCTGGCCCTGGAGATTTGAACTCATTCAAAGTAATTAGGTGTTCCTATCGATCTCAAGCTGCAATCCTGCCCCTTCAGCCTGTACTTCGCCTTTGCCAGGGGGGTCATAGACCCTCTTTTGGGAGAAGACTGAGCCAAAGTAGGAATTGAGCACCTCTGCCTTTTCCTTGTCATCTGTTATCATTTTGCCATCCTTATTTAATAGCTGAACCATCATTTCTTTCCTCTGTCTTTTACTATGCATGTATCTGAAGAAAGCCAGTGTGAGAGCCAGTGTGGTGTAGTGGCTAGAGTGTTGGACTGGGAGCCCAGCGATCTGGGTTCTAGTCCCCACTCAGCCATGGAAGCTCACTGGGTGACTTTGGGCCAGTCACAGACTCTCAGCCCAACCTACCTCACAGGGTTGTTGTGAGGATAAAATGGAGAGGAGGAGGATCATGTAAGCCGCCTTGGGTTCCTTGCAACAGGAAAAAAGGCGGATATAAATGCAATTAAAAAAAAAGCCTTTTTGTTGCTGTTAGCATCCATCGTTAACCTCAGCTCGTTCTCCTTCCTGACGCCATCCCTGCAATTCTGTGCTACCTGCCTGTACTCGTCCTTTGTTGCTTGGCCTTCTTTCCAATTCCTATGTGTGTCAGCTTTCCTAAAATCCAGGGTATGGGTTTGGCTACACTCGGCTTTTGCTTCCTTTAGAACCAAGAACTCAAGTACAACATGGTCGCTTTCCCACAGAGTTCCTGTAACTGCTACTTTACCCACTAGGTCATCTCTGTTGGTCAGGATCAAGTCAAGGATAGCTGATCCTCTAGTTCCTTTCTCTACTTTCTGTAGGATGAAGTTATCTGCCACAGAAGTCAGGAATTTCCTGGAGGGGCCATGTTTTGCAGAATTTGTCTCCCAACAAATATCAGGGACACTGACGTCCCCCATTACTACTACATCATGCTTCCTTAAAACATTGGCTATTTGCTTTTCAAAAGTTTCATCCTCGTCTTCTCTTTGATTGGGTGGCCGGTAGTAGACTCCAGCCACCAGGTTCCTTTTATTCTTTGTTCCATTTATTTTGAGCCAGATGCTCTAGATGGGGCTACCAAGCTCATCCTCCTGTATTTCTGTGCAGAGATAAGTATTTTTAACATATATTGCAACTCCACCTCCCTTTCTGTTCTTCCTGTTCTTTTTGAACAAGTTATATCCTTCAATTGCTGTATTCCAGTCATGAGAGTCATCCCACCAAGTCTCAGTTATACCTATCAAGTCATAATTTCCCTCCTGTATCAAGAGTTCAAGTTCATTCTGTTTGTTTCCCATTCTCTGGGTGTTAGTATATAGACATCGAAGGCCATGTGCTTCATGCTCTGGCTTTCTTTCTACATGTTTGTGAAGACTATTATTGGTTGCTATTGGAGCTGTTCTCTCTGTTGCGGTTTACTTGGACTTCCAAAAGGCTTTTCACAAAGTCCCTCACCAAAGACTCCTGAGCAAACTTAGCTCAGGTCCTCTTATGGATCAGTAACTGGTTAAAGAACAGAAAGCAGAGAGTAGGAATCAATGGTTAATTCTCCCAATGGAGGGAAGTAAAAATAGCGGGGTCCCACAGCAATCTGTACTAGGACCAATGCTTTTCAACCTGTTCATAAATGATCTGGAATTAGGAGTGAGCAGTGAAATGGCCAAGTTTGCGGACGCTTAAATTGTTTAGGGTGGTTAAAAGAAAAAGGGATTGTGAGGAGCTCCAAAAGGATCTCTCCAAACAGGGAGAATGGGCATCTAAATGGCAAATGGGGTCCAACGTACGCAAGTGTAAAGTGATGCATGTTGGGGCAAAAAAGCCCAACTTCAAGTATAATCTGATGGGATCTGAGCTAGCCACAAGAAAGAGATCTTGGGGTTGTGGTGGACAGCTCAATGAAGAGGTCAACCCAGTGCGTGGCTGCTGTGAAAAAGGCAAACTCTATGCTAGGCATAATTAGAAAAGGAATTGAGAATAAAACTGCCAATATCATACTGCCCCTACACAAATCTATGGTGTGGCCACATTTGGAATACTGTGTCCAGTTCTGGCCACCACACCTAAAAAAGTTATTGTACAGCTGGAAAAGATGCAGAAAAGGGCAACGAAAATGATCAAGGGACTGGAGCATCTCCCCTATGAGAGAAGGTTGTAACAGCTGGGATTGTTTAGCTTGGAAAAAAGGAGGGTAAGCGGAGCATGACAGAGGTCTACAAAATTATGCATGATGTGGACAGTGTGGATAGGGAGACATTTTTCTCCCTCTCACATAATACTAGAACCTGGGGTCATGCTATGAATCTGGTTGGAGATTCAGGACAGATAAAAAGAAAGACTTCTTTGCACAGTGCATAGTTAAAGTATGGAAGTTGCTACCACAGGATGTAGTGATGGCTACCAATTTGGATGGCTTTAAAAGGGGACTGGACAAATTCCTGGAGGAAAAGGCTATCGCTGGCTATTAGTCCTGATGGCTCTGTGCTACCTCCAGTACCAGAGGCAGTGAGCCTATGTACACCAGTTGCTGGGGAACATGGGTGGGAAGGTGCTGTTGCACTCTTGTACTGCTTGTGGGTTCCTGGTCAACAGCTAGTTGGCCACTATGTGAACAGAATGCTGGACTAAATGGACCCTTGGTCTGATCCAGCAGGGTCTTCTCATGTTCTTATGACTAACCAGCCACAGTTTTACTGGAACTATCTGATTTTAAAGTTTTAATTCTTTATGTGTTGTAGTTGTTGTTATTTCCCTTTTATTGTTCACCACCCTGATATTTAATTGATGTAGAGTAGTGTGTAAGTAAGTAAGTAAGTAAGTAAATAAATAAACAAACAAACAAACATTTATACATATGCCTATTTGGGACTAAAATGGACAAGCACGGGCAAATTTAATTCAGGTGACCATCAAATCTACTACTGTGGGCAAGAATCCCTTCGAAGAAATGGAGTAGCACTCATAGTCAATAAAAGGGTGGGAAAAACAGCACTGGGGTACAATCTCAAAAATGATAGAATGATCTCAGTATGAATCCAAGGCAAACCATTCAACATCACAGTAATTCAAATCTATGCCCCAACCACTGAGGCTGAAGAAGCTGAGGTTGATCGGTTCTATGAAGACCTACAACACCTTCTAGAACTAACACCAAAAAAAGATGTCCTCTTCATCATAGGGGATTGGAATGCTAAAGTAGGAAGTCAAGAAATCACCGGGATAACAGGCAAGCACGGCCTTGGTGTACAAAATTAAGCAGGACAAAGGCTAATAGAGTTTTGCCAAGACAACACACTGATCATAGCAAACACTCTTTTCCAACAGCACAAGAGATGACTCTACACATGGACATCACCAGATAGTCAATATCGAAACAAGACTGATTATGTCCTTTGCAGCCAAAGATGGAGAAGCTCTATACAGTCAGTCAAAACAAGACCTGGAGCTGACTGGGGCTCACATCATGAGCTGCTTGTTGCAAAATTTCGGCTTAAATTGAAGAACGTAGGGAAAACCACTAAACCATTCAGGTATGACCTCAATCATATCCGTTTTGAATATACAGTGGAGGTGAGGAATAGATTTAAGGGATCAGACCTGATAGACAGAGTGCCTGAAGAACTATGGACGGAGGTTCGTAACATTGTTCAGGAGGCAGCAACTCAATCCATCCCAAAGAAAAAGAAATGCAAGAAAGCAAAGTGGCTGTCTGATGAGGCTTTACAAGTGGCTGAGAAAAGAAGGAAAGTGAAAAGCAAGGGAGAAAGGGGAAGATCTATCCAACTGAATGCAGAGTTCCAGAGAATAGCAAGGAGAGACAAGAAGGCCTTCTTAAATGAACAATGCAAAGAAATCGAGGAAAACAACAGAATGGGAAAGACTAGAGATCTTTTCAAGAAAATCGGAGATATCGAGGGAACATTTTGTGCAAAGACAGGCATGATAAAGGATAAAGGAGGCAGGGACCTAACAGAAGCAGATGAAATTAAGAGAGGTGGAAAGAATACACAGAAGAACTATACAGGAAAGATCTGAATGTCCCTGATAGCCATGATCATGCGGTCACTGAACTTGAGCCGGACATCCTCGAGAGTGAAGTCAAGTGGGCCTTAGGAAGCATTATTAACAACAAAGCTAGCGGAGATGACAGTCTTCCAGCTGAGCTATTTAAGATCCTAAGAGATGATGCTGTTAAAGTGCTGCACTCAATATGCCAACAAATTTGGAACAATCAACAGTGGCCACAGGACTGGAAAAGGTCAGTTTACATTCCAATTCCAAAGAAGGGCAATCCCAAAGAAGGGCAATGTCAAACTACTGTACAATTGCGCTCATTTCACATGCCAGCAAGGTGATGCTCAAAATCCTACAAGCTAGGCTTCAGCAGTATGTGAACTGAGAACTACCGGAAGTACAAGCTGGGTTTTGAAGAGGCAGAGGAACTAGAGATCAAATCGCCAACATTCGCTGGATCATGGAGAAAGCAAGAGAATTCCAGAAAAACGTCTATTTCTGCTTCACTGACTACGCTAAAGCCTTTGATTGTGTGGATCACAACAAACTCTGGCAAATTCTTAAAGAGATGGGAGTACCAGACCACCTTACCTGTTTCCTGAGAAACCTGTACGAGGGTCAAGAAGCAACAGTAAGAACCAGACATGGAACAACCGAGTGGTTCAAAATTGGGAAAGGAGTACGACAAGGCTGCATATTGTCACCCTGCTTATTTAATTTATATGCAGAGTACATCATGAGAAACGCCAGGTTGGATGAATCACAGCTCGGAATTAAGATTGCTGGGAGAATTATCAACAAGCTCAGATACGTAGACGATACCACCCTAATGGCAGAAAGCGAAGAGGATCTCAAGAGCCTCTTGTTGAGGGTGAAAGAGGAGAGTGCAAAAGCTGGTTTGAAACTCAACATTAAAAAAACGAAGATCATGGCATCTGGCCCCATCACTTCCTGCCATATAGAAGGGGAAGAAATGGAAGCAGTGACAGATTTTACTTTCTTGGGCTCCAAGATCACCGCAGACGGTGACTGTAGCCATGAAATTAAAAGACGCTTGCTCCTTGGGAGGAAAGCTATGGCAAACCTAGACAGCATAGTAAGAAGCAGAGACATCACCTTGCCGACAAAGGTCCGTCTAATCAAAGCTATGGTTTTCCCAGTAGCAACGTATGGCTGTGAGAGCTGGACTATAAGGAAGGCTGAGCGCCGAAGAATTGATGCTTTCGAACTGTGGTGCTGGAGAAGATTCTTGCGAGTCTCCTGGACTGCAAGGAGGTCAAATCAGTCCATCCTAAAGGAAATCAACCCTGAGTGCTCATTGGAAGGACTGATACTGAAGCTGAAGCTGAAATATTTTGGCCACCTAATGCGAAGAGAAAACTCCCTGGAAAAGACCCTGATGCTGGGAAAGACTGAAGGCAAAAGAAGAAGGGGATGGCAGAGGATGAGATGGCTACATAGCATCACTGATGCAATGAATATGGACTTGAGCACGCTCCGGGAGAGAGCGCAGGACAGGGAGGCCTGGCGTGTGATGGTCGGTCAATGGGGTCACGAAGAGTCGGACATGACTTAATGACTGAACAACAACAACAACTATTTGGGACATTAAAGAAATGTTTTTCCAAATAGCTTCTTATTGCCCTGCAGCAAGCACTGATCCTGTTCTTGCAGATCACTACCAAAGAAAGCCTCTGTGAACCACACTTCCCTCCCTCCCTCCCCATTTGCCTGTGAATGGGACTGATGGAGGAAAACAGGACTGGGAGCCAGCTGCCAGTTGTTGCCTTTCCTTTGTACTCTGGGACACGGTTCCCTCATATCAGAGGTGTGGTGATGACCCCAGGATTTTAGTGTGCTGCAAAATTATTTTCAGCCCACGTATGGCCCACCCCCACCCCCTCAACTCAGATGGAGGCTGCTCTGGTGTGTGGAGGAATCCAGCCAGCCCCCTCTCTGTACAGCGGAGCATTTAATGACTAAACCCTTTCAGCATTGCACACAGCCAATTAAACTTGCCCCTCGCTTTCCTGACTCACCACCATTTATGACCCTCCATTTCCAACGGCAACACAAATATTAATTACAACACAAAAACTTGCATTAATGTAACACCAAGGTTATTCATTAAACACCAAGGAGTCAAGCAATAAAAATGCACAGGGTCTCAAGCCTGCTAACAAAGAGGAATCAACGTACTTTGTGGTCTGTACGTGAGAGCAGCACTGCTGTATTTAGGCATCCTCGGTTAGAGGGAGAGAAAGATCAGGAGTGCTGCAGGAACATGGCAGCTACCCTTTCTCAGAAGGACCGAGCGGCCCTGAAGGCAGCCAGGCCAACCACCCCGTCTCTGCCCAGCCCCTGGCTCTTGCAACTGCCCTCACAACACACTGTGGAGGGGGGTGGGGGGATGTCATGCTGCTTCTCTGCCTTCAAGCATTTTGGCCTGGCGCGCTGATTTCACAGAAGGCTGTGCTCGCACACACACTTAATTCAGCTAACAAACCCTTCATGTGCTTTCACTGAGGAAGAACTGAACAGAACAGGGAGGGGTGGACAGCAGACTGTCCTTTGAAGAGTATGGAGCAACATTCCTGAACTAGCTGATGCTGTCCTGCACGTGCCCACCCGAAACGCCCCACAACACACACACACCCATTCCCCAGGCAAAGTCTTCACTCAGCCAGCACCTCTTTGCTCCAGAGATCAGGTGCTTCTCGATCCAAGACCACCTTCCTCTGCTGATGTACACGCAAGCTGCCCCAGGGCCCTCAGCCCACAGCGGCAGGAAATGAAGGGGTGATCGCAGGAGCACTGCAACAGGGGCAGGGGAGCGGCTGGCTTGGTCAGCTTTGCCCTGACCCACATGCCACGCCAAGGAGGGGAAGTGAGAAGAGGACTTCCCGCTGCACATTCCACCGTAAGTCGGTCGGCCACCAAATCATCTCCCCGCCTCTCTTTCGCTGAATGTTCGCAGCTTCCAAAAGTTGCAGCACAATTTGTAAATCTGGGGTGGGCATTTTTTAAGATTTGGCTCACTATTTTTAGTGTTCCTGAGCATGATTAATCCATCTTGACTGCAACAATACCAGCACCCGCACCACTGCTTGAAGTCACGAGGCAGCCTCTGCGTTCTCAGAAGCCCACGGGCAAGAGGTGTTGTGGGCTAGTTCAGCCCTCATGGCTTCTTTGTCTTCTCTGGCTCAGAGCCTCTGAACTAGCTCACTCATCTGGGTACTCTTTTCCTCCCAACAGGACACCCCAGCCTGGCGGCACAGAGAGACACAGCCCATGGCTCACACGGGATGCTTCTTTGGCCTGCTCACTGTGCCTCACCTTCTTTCCCTCGGGGCTCTGGGTTTCCCAGTGCCTCCTCTTCCTCTTTCCTCCAGCTTCCCCATCTCTAGCCTGTGTCTTACTCTCCAAGAGCAGAGAACCCTTGGCCTGTTCTTGGCCATTCGAGTGGCATTCACCAAAACAGGCCACAGAACAAGGGCCGACGTCGGCTCCCCTATTCCAGCGCCGGCCCCAGCAGGCCTCAGAGGCAGGCACGCTCCTCGCTCCTCCGGCTACAACTCGCAGCACAATGGAGGGACTGAGGAGCAGAGGAAGTGGCCTCAGGCTGAGTCAGAGCCTTGGCCCACCTAGCTCAGTCTGGTCAACACTGACGGGCAGCTGTGGCTGTCCAGGGGCCCAGGCAGGGAGGGTGATGCTTGGAGAGGCCAGGCGCTGGCGCTGGGACCTTCTGCAGGCAAAGCAGGTGCCCGATCCCTGAACTATGGTCCTTCTTCACTTTTTATTCATTTATTTGAAATATTTCTAGGCTGCCTTTAACAGCAAAAGCCCTCCAAAGACAGTTTACACAATAAAATCCATACAATAAAATCACATTCAATGATAAACAGCAAAAAAATCAAAACATCAACAAACACCAGCAATCAAACATCAAGTCCAGACAGTAACAAAATCTAAAATACAATTGCAGCTGAAAAACAAACAAACCCAGAATAATCCGGTGAAACCAACATGGGGAAAGTCCAGAGAAAACAGATGTCTTTGAGGTCTTTGAGGCCTTCCTAAAAGCTTGCAAGGATGAGGCCTGACAGATGCCAGATCGCTACCAATTCAAGAGTGTGAGGCCACTGCAGAACAGGCCCTCTCTCAGGTACTTGCCCATTTAACTGTTCTCTAAGTTGGGCAAGTGAGAAAGGCCTCTGTTGCAAATTTTAAAGTGTGGGCACCTGATATAGGGTGAAGGTGGTCCTTTAAGTAAGACGTTCCCAAGCCATTAAAACCAACACTTTAAATTGGGCTTGGAAATGCACCAGAAACCAGTGCAGCTGGTACAGTCTAGGTGCCATGTGATCCAACTGCCTTGCCCCCACCAACACTTGGGTGGCCGCATTCTGTAGCAATGCATGTTTCCAAATCATCTCCAAAAGCAGCCCCATGCATAGCACATTACAATGGCCCAGCCTGGACATCAGTAGCGCATAGGGATGTACGAAACACCTACCTGGTTCTGCGCTGGGGCATCCGCGCTGGGGGGGAGGCGCTTCGTCTCTCCGCCCAGAATCCTCCCCGGCTGGCTCTGCTCCACGGCAGGTCCGCGGAGCCGCCAGCCGGGGCCAGCCGCAGCCAGAGTTCCGGCCGCGGCTGGGCTGCTGCGGCCGCAAATGGCGGCCATCGTAGCGGCCGCCATTTGCATCCTTCCAGGCTGCCGTGATAGGCTACATAAGTATTAATGTAGCCTATCACAGCAAAGAGCAGGGACGCAAACGGCGGCCGCTACGTCATTTGCATGGCTACCTTTACCGTGATAGGCTACGTAAATACTTACGTAGCCCATCACAGCAAAGAGCAGGGACGCAAACGGCGTAGCAGCCGCCGTTTGCGCCCCTGCTCTTTGCCGTGATAGGCTACGTAAATACTTTTTTATAATGTATTTATAAAATACGACGGCCGCCATTTGTGGCCGCAGCAGCTGGCCAAGAGACCAGCCACCGCTGCCGCCGCCCCAGGTAAGCTTCGTCCCAAGAGGATTCTGCGGGTTGGCGGGGGGTGGGAGGCTGTTCCGCCACGGGTTTCGGGGGGTCAAATGCCAGTGCATTAGGCCTCGCTGAAATCCGTGGCGGAATTCTTCGCCATCCCTAGTAGCGCATGGAACTCCAAGGCACGGTCCGCTCTCCCCAGACAGGGCCACAGCTGGTGCACCAGCCCAAACTGGTAAAACGCACTCCTGGACACTGCAGCCACCTGCCTTCCCCAGCGCAGGGTCCAAGAGGACTCCCTAACTGGGCAATTGGTGTTTTGGGTGAATGAAAAGTCATCTAAAATCAGTTGCAAACCTCCATCGAGATTATTAGGTTTCCTGACCCACAGTACTTCTGTCTTGTCTGGATTATAGCCCAAGAGCCCAGGTCAACATACTTACATCTTAAGGTACAAAAAGTCTGACTATGTAAACATCTTACAGAAGTCGTGGCACCTCCAAAACTTCCAATCTTATGAGCAACTGCTGGGGCATTAAGGGAGTGTCAGAGCTCACCCCCAATCCATTTCTGGGCCCAATAATTACATCACAAGCTACATGGATGAAACAAGCGGTATCTATTGGGGCTCACTCGCTGGATCGTCACCTTGCTGTGGTGAATGGGTTTGTGTGTTCCAATGAACCCTGTGAGCGAAGCCGTCAGGAGTCATGTACTCCCAGCAGGGTCACCCAGGGCGGTCAGGTCAAGGGGGAGGAACCAGACAAAGTACGATCCAAGAAAGTCCTCAACGGCAGAACAGGTGGAAGATAACAAGGTATACGTTACAATGGCTGACAAGGCAGATGAAGGCTGCAGCAGATAAAGGACCACCAATTGACATGCCATTGGATTAGAGCCTTTTTCTGTGAAGACTGTGTGTTGATCATTGTGCACTGATCTCCACACATAAAACAAATTCACGCCCAGGCGTCTTCCAATCTAAACCCAAACCAACCAAAAGTCCCACGGCGATCAGCGAATGTCAATGGGGGCAGGACTGTGAAATCCGGAAGCCCCTAGTCATGGACTAGGGTGGTGGATACAGATTCGGTCATCCTGACTCAAGGACCGAGGCAGTTGAGTAGTTCGGCAGCTGTATCCACGACTGAGCAGTCCTATTCAGGATCCACTCTGCTCACCACGTATGGGGAGGGGGCTAGAAAAGGTGCCCTATAGTCTGCCTCATCTTCTCCCTGACTGGATTACCGCGTCCAGTGGGGTCACCATTTAGAGGTCACAAAAGACAAATGAACTTTGGAACATGGAATATACGGACACTGCTGGACAATACAGATAGTGAACGCCTTGAACGCAGGACTGCCATCATTGCAAGGGAGCTGAGACGTTTTAACATTGACATAGCAGCACTCCAAGAAACTTGAAGACCAGGAGAGGGACAACTGAAGGAAGAAAAAGGAGGTTACACCTTCTTCTGGAAAGGACTACCTGAACAAGAATGACGAATACATGGAGTAGGCTTTGCTATTAAAAATGATCTTATGAAGCTCTTGTCAGAAGTTCCTACTGGCATTAACGAATGACTCTCAACCCTCCGAATAAAACTTGCCAAAAACCAGCAGGCAACTATTCTAAGTGCCTATGCACCAACATTAGATGCTGATGAAGACATCAAAGAAAATTTTTACTCCCAACTGGACACCATCCTATCAGAAATACCTAAGGAGGGCAAAATTATCCTCCTGGGCGATTTCAATGCAAGAATTGGGCGTGATTCTGATTTGTGGCCGGGGACCATTGGGAAAGAAGGAGTTGGCAATAGCAACCAGAATGGAATTTTACTTCTGACTAAATGTGCAGAGCATAATCTTGTCATTACCAACACACTTTTTCACCAGAAAAATAAATTTAAAACATCATGGAAGCACCCTCGGTCGAAGCACTGGCATCTTCTAGATTATGTAATTGTCCGTGCCAGAGATCGCTGCGATGTTTTCCTCACCAGAGCCATGACGAGTGCTGACGACTGCTGGACAGACCACCGATTAATTCATTCCAGGATGGCCATTAAGACTGTCCCTCAACGTAGGCTCCAGGGAAGAAAACCAAGATGTAAAATGAACACCCAAGTCCTTCAAGATCCTATTAAGCGAGCCTGCTTTCAAACAACTCTCAAGGAACATCTATCTATGGAAACCCCTGAAAATGTTGAGGAACACTGGAATAAACTGAAGACTTCCACTATCGCAGCCTGTGAACAAACTATTGGATACCAAACTAAGAAACATCAGGATTGGTTTGATGAGAATGATAGGGAGACTGAATATATCATTGATAAGAAAAGGAAAGCCTTCCAAATATGGCAAAAAGACATCAACTGTGCCGCTAAGAAAAAAATCTACGCCACTGCAAAGGCTGAGGTCCAAAGAAGAACTAGAGAACTTAAGAACACCTGGTGGATAAAGAAAGCTCAAGAAATCCAGCATTTTGCAGATGCCCACGATGCACGGGGCTTTTTTAATGCCACAAAGGCCATCTACGGACCAACAAACCATGGTACAAACCCCTTACGCTCAATAGATGATGCCAAACTTCTAAACAACAAAGACTCTATTGCACTGTTGGAAAGAGCATTACCACAACCTTCTTAACCATAACTCTATTGTGGTTGATGAGATTTTCTCGCAAATCCCACAAAAACAAACCAGAGATGAGCTTCCTCCCTAGTTTGGAGGAAGTCAGTAAAGCCATTAACCAAATGAAAAATAATAAAGCTAGTGGACCCGATGAAATCCCTGTTGAAGTCTTTAAAGAAGGAGGGCCTGAAGCTACACAACAGCTTCACAAGCTTATTGAAAAAATCTGGACGAGGGAGGAGATCCCAGCAGACTTCAGGGATGCCATAATTATCACTCTCTTTAAAAAGGGTGATAGAACAGATTGTGGAAACTACAGAGGCATCTCCCATCTAGCTAAGGCAGGCAAAATCCTGGCAAGGTTCCTTGCAAACCACCTTCTACCTATCTCAGAAGACATCCTCCCTGAATCCCAAAATGGCTTCCGCCCTTCCAGGGGGACAGTGGATATGACCTTCACTGCACAACAGCTCCAAGAAAAATGCAGGGAGCAAAACCAACCCCTGTACATGGCATTTATTGATCTGACTAAGGCCTTTGACACAGTAAATTGTACTGCTTTCTGGACCATCCTTCTGAAAACTGGATGCCCTAATGAACATCTTGTGGCTCCTCCATGACGGCAACAATCTTGGATAACAATGGCTCTCAGTGATCCATTCAAAGTGGGATCAGGGATCAAACAGGGATGCGTCATTGCTCCAACCTTATTTACTATCTTCATCGCTATGATTCTACACCTTGTTGAAGGGAAACTTCCCACTGGTGTAGAAATCATGTATCGAACAGATGGAAAACTTTTTAATCTCAGTAGGCTGAAAGCAAAAAGTAAGGTAATTACATCCTCTGTCATAGAACTTCAATATGCTGATGATAACGTAATCTGTGCACACTCAGAAGAAGATCTCCAAACTATCCTAAACATCTTTGCAGAAGCATATGAAAAGCTCGGCCTCTCGCTAAACATCAAAATAACCAAAGTGCTTTACCAGCAAGCACAAACCAATCCCTCTGTAGCGCCATCAATCCAGCTTAACGGTGTGATGCTGGAAAATGTTGATCACTTTTCCTGTTTCCTATTTTGGCAGCCATCTCTCCACAAAAGCCAACATCGATGCTGAAATTCAGCATCGCCTGAGCTCTGCAAGTGTAGCATTCTCCCGAATGAAGCGTAGAGTGTTCGAGGATCGGGACATTTGCAGGGAGACCAAAATGGCTTGTTTACAAGGCCATTGTACTACCAATCTTACTGTATGTCTGTGAAACATGGAGCTCTATAAAGGCCACTCCCAACTTCTCAAAAGATTTCACCAATGCTGCTTCCGAAAAATTCTGCAAATTACTTGGGAAGACAGATGGACTAATGTCAGCGTACTGGAAGACGCAAAGACCACCAGTGCTGAAACAATGATTCTCCAACATCAACTTCGCTGGATCGGCCATGTTGTTCGAATGCCTGATTATCGTCTTCCAAAGCAGCTACTCTATTCCCAAATTATGAATGGAAAATGGAATATTGGTGGACAGCAAAAGAGATTTAAAGATGTTCTTAAAGCTGATCTAAAAAAATGTAACATAAGCATTGGGAACTGGGAAGCCCTAACCCATGAGTGTTCCAACTGGAGGTCAGCCTATATTAAAGGCGCTATGGACTTTGAAGAAGCACAGGTACAGGGTGAAAGGGAGAAACGAGCTCAGCGGAAGGCACGTCAAGCAAACCCTCATCGTGACTGCCTTCCACCTGGAAATCTATGTCCTCACTGTGGGGGCTGTGTGGATCCAGAATTGGCCTTCACAACCACCTGCAGACCCACTGCTAAGACTCTGTCTCTGGAAGACAATCTTACTTTGTCACGAGTGATCACAATGATGATGATCTGTTGGGGAATAGTATACATAATTCCAGACTGTCAAATCTGACTGGCTTCGTTGGGGCATACCCCCTTGGTATCAAAAGTCACTGAGAAGTTCAAAAGAACCAATGTTGCACTCCCCCCATCCATTCTCTGACATAAGTCATCAACCAGAGTGACTAGGGCTGTTTCCATCCCATAATCAGGCCTAAAACCCAATTGTAATAGATCTAAATAATGAGTATCACCCACCACAGACTGGAGGAAAGAGCCCACCACATGTTCCAGCACCTTCCATGAATGGAAAATCTGACACTGGGTGATAATTATCCCAGATCAGAGGCTCTTAATTTGTCTTCTTCAACAGGGCCTTCACCACTTCTTCTTTCAAAGCTGGAGGGACCTCAATCCCTCAAAGAGGCACTGACTACCCCAGAGGTCCAAATACCCAGCCCAGCTCTGGTCAGTTTCACAAACTAGGATGGGCAAGGATCTAAAGAGCAAGCAGTGGGCCTCAGGCCATCCAGGTCCTCAGGTTGCACAAGCTGAAAGGCATCTTTAACAACGTGACTAGATAGTTCACTAGCCCCACCCATCTCTAACTCTGTCAAGATAATGGCATCCAAGTCAGCATGAATGTGAGCAACATTCCAAGGTCATGGCAGCCCTTTGAGGGCTCAACCCTAACAGCCTTCAACAACAACAACACCCCCCCAAAAAACCCTCCATTTGAGCAGATGTAATGGTAGTGGCAAACTACAGTTCTACCACAGAATAAAACTGCAAACGGATTTTAACTTGCATTGTATTGTATTCATTAGCAATCTCCCACCATTTGCACTCTATTGACCATGTCACTTCATTGCCCTCAGCTCCTCAAAATACCAAGGAACTGACATGGCAGGCTGAGGAGGTTTGGGAGGATCGTCTCAACAGCTCAATCTCCTCATTCTAAGTGGAGACCGGGGCCTCAGCAGGACCACTGGCTAAGCCTGCAGGAAAATCCTCAAGAGACCACAAGAAATCCATCCGGATTCATCAGCCTCTGGGGGCAGACCATCAGACTCAGCCCCCCAACCCTACAGTGGTTACAGGTCATCTGGAGGTCAAAACAGATCAGACAATGATCTGTCCATGCCAATGGAGTCACTACTGGCTCTCCCCACCCCAATGATTTTCTCCCAATCCTGTACAGAACAACAGGTCCAAACTGTTTCCCGCTGTGTCAGACCAGATGTTATCTGAGTCAGGCTCAGGGTTGATATGGCAGTCATGAAACCTTGAGCTCCTCCTCCTGACAAAGTACCCTTGACATGAATATTAGAGTCCCCAAGCTTTGGATTCCTCAATACTGCATTCGAGACCACCTCAGTCCGCTCAGGCAGGGAGACTGTTGGGCAGCGGGGTGGGCGGTACACCAACAGAATCCCCATCCTGTCTTGGGTGCCCAACACTAGGTACAGACACTCAGAACAGGCTGACTATTGAATAGGTAATCTGACCAGGGGGATGGAATCCCTATAGACCAAGGCTACCCCCTGCCCCACCCATCTAGTCAAGCTTGGTGCTTGCACAAGAAACCCTGGTGGGCACATGTGGGAAAGGTTAACTCCTCTCCCTTCATCCAACCAGGTTTCCCTGACCCAGAATAGGGGAACATGAGTTCAGAGACAATCAGCTACCAGCGTCAAGGAAGTTTTAATGTTTCCCGCTTCAGAAACCATTTTTGTGAATTTGAACACTAGAATTTCCATAATGTGCTTTCCCATGACACATTTTTTGTGTCTATTTAGTGATTTTGGAGCCTTTCGGTTAAAAAAAAAAAAGGCAGGGGGAGACAGACATTTGCTGCTTGCAAAGAAGGACTAAAGATGTAGGCAGTAGTGCTTTTTAAAAATGATTCCACATACCAGGAATTGCTGCTAACTTTGACTTACATGGTTGCACATGCAGGTATGTACGCAGGGGCAATGTGCCACTGCTTCTGTGGAGCACACGGGGGGGGGGGGTGAATTGTGTAAAGCAGCCCTTAGCAGAAAACTTCAGCAAACATTAATGGGAGGCCCCAACAACATTTGCTCTAACATCATCAGTACAATTTAGGAGCAATAAAGCATCTGACCCAAGTCGGCACAAATAAGCTTTCAGCTCAGGTTGCAAAGTTCAGCCCGTTAAACAAGGCCAGCTGCCACCTCCCCACAATGAGTAATGATGCAGAATCCCATTTAGGGAGAGATAAAACCCCTTCTGCATAGGAATGAGCAGCATGGCTTGCTGGATCTGCCCATTCTGTGTCTGGAGGTGTTTCTTTGCCAACGAAGTTGTGGTTCCAGGCATACCTCACGAGTGCTTTGATTTGTTCAGGCTTCCAGAGGATTTAGAGCTGAGTAAGGAACCTTGACTATTCTTGGTCTATTCGCGTGTGGAGTGCCACAGCACCAGACATAACCCTTTTCAGCAGCAAAGGGACTGACTGATGGAAGTTCAGGCATTTGGCAGCTCCACAGCTCCCACTCCCATCAAAAGGCAGCTCTTCTTGGGAATTATGTATGCATTTGCGTGCATACACACACACAGAGGAATATACACACTCACATACACACACACCAGCAAAAAAATCCCATCTGTACGTTGGACAAAGGGAGACTGGGCTGCCACCAGGCACACCTACATCATGCTAAGTTAAGAAGTTATTTCCACAGGACACCTGAATGCATCAGCAACAGGGCCAAGCCAAACTACTGCGTTTTGGAAACGGACTCAGCAATGCCAAAGCAGCGCCCTCCTCTTCCCATCCTTTCCCAGCAATGGAGGCGAAAAGGCTCGCCAGTTCATTTACATGTCCCTCTCTTTCAACCGGTTCCTTTTGCCTTCAGTAAAGTCACCATGTAACATAAATCTGATTGGCTCTGTGAAGCCAATCATGACATTGTCCCATTCACTACAGGATCGCCAATTGGCTGGGACTGCCCTAGTGACTAATCCAGGAAGCTGAAAAAAGCAGCAGCTAGAAGCAGAAGAAAAAGTGGCACCAAAGCAGCAGCAGCAACTGTGACGGGATCCAAAAGATTTCATCAGAATGCAGCAGGTTGGGGAAAATATTTCTAGCCCAAAGCACTGTTTTCATCCCAAACATCAAACACAAGAGAATATCTGGTGCGGTCCTAGTCATTACACATCAGTCTCCAAGAGAAATTAGATCTTGCAAATAGAAATGTGAAGGCCCAGGGAAAAAACGGACAAATCTGGAAAAAATCCGGGGGGTTTCTGAGGACCATTTTTATATTTTTCTGAAAAATTGAACAGCTTTGGATTATGAAATATTTTCTTTTAGAATTTAAGGCAAAGTATTTATCTATCGTTACTCAGCCTTTACTCCCCCCAAAATGATTTCTAAAACTATGTAATAAGAACACTTTTATAGAAAGACTAGAGATGTAAAATGTCTGGAAATAATGGGGAAATTTTTTTAATCCTCTCTGCAAGATTCCCAGCATAGTAAGTTGTTTCTTTCCTTATTAAAATTATTGATCTGAAGCATATTTTACTGATAGACATTTATGCTCAGTTTCCCAACAGTTGAGTAGAGTCACCACTGAGCACTCTTGACAGTAAATGTACATTCTTGACAGCTTGGGTTGTGTGCTATACTGTCCTGTGTTTCTGGTGCTGTAGCAGTCATTTAATGTAGTTCGAATCTATTCAGACGATAATTACAAATTTACTAACTGAGTTTACTTTTAAAAGTAAACTAAGTCATCCATAAAATAACATTAGGAACAGAAAGGCTGCTTTATTTTCCTAAAGCAGCCTTCCCCAACCTGGTGCCCTCTGAATGTTTTGGACTACAGCGCCCAGCATTCCTAACCATTCACCATGCTGCCTGAGGCTGATGGAAGCTGAAGTCCAAAATATCTGGAGGGCACCAGGTTGGGGAAGGCTGTCTTAAAGCAACAAAGTGACTAAAAGTGCTAAAAA
Source organism: Heloderma suspectum (assembly GCF_057233095.1). Taxonomy (NCBI): domain Eukaryota; kingdom Metazoa; phylum Chordata; class Lepidosauria; order Squamata; family Helodermatidae; genus Heloderma; species Heloderma suspectum. Next base: position 36,752,101 of record NC_139469.1, on the reverse strand, counting down.
GATACGCATTGCTTATTTTTCAATCTTCCCCAAACTTCCAATTTTTCTGAAACCTCCAGGAAAAAACCAGTTTTTTTCCACGGCCTCAAAAAAATTTCTGGAAATTTTACATCTCTTCTTGCAAACAGGACAACAGAATGTTAACCCCACGGGGCACAGCAGTATGTTAACAGATGTTTGATTTGTTAATTGCTGTTGTTTTATGTTTTACATCTTAGGTAAACCTTCCTCAACCTGGTGCACTCCAGATGTTTGGACCATGACTCCCATACTTCCTGATCATTACTCATGCTGCTTGGGGCTGACGGGGCTTGAAGTCCCACACATCTGGAGGGCGCCAGGTTGGGGAGGCTGGTTTAGGTGGGCAGATGGCTCTGGGGTGGAGCCAATGCCAGTGCTGTCAAAAGCTGCGGGGCACCAACCACAACGCGGTGCCCAGGACTGCCAAGGGGCTCTAGACACTGCTTCCGGGCTTTCTCCCCACACCCCGCTAGGTGCCAACAGTGTGAGTTTTTTGCACTGGAAACTGTAACGGGGCAAGGGCACTTCCTCAGGATAGGCACCCTATATGACACTGCACACCTACACTGGCTACATGCAGTTTAGAGTCTTGCCACTTCCTGGATTTCTGGAAAAACTCAAGATGGAGACTTGTGAATTTCCATTTATTTCCCTTCATCTCAGGAACTGGACTGCAGTGACCATGAGGATAAGAAGATAGTCTCAAGGTTAAAAGCAAAAAACAAAAAGGATTCCTGAATCTCTGAAAGCACAGACATAAAAGGAGTCTGTGCATCACTAACATCTCCTTTTCTCAACCCTCTTACATTCCCCAAAGACGACTAGCGTGAGGAACAGCAACACTAAGGGCAAATTCATGCATGTTTAACGTGCAAGTGAGACAAAAAGAAAAGGTAACTGTGTTGATTGTGTTAGTGTAATACTTTTATTAAGCCAACCAAAAGGTCACAAAACTGTGCATGCCTTGGAGATCACCAGATCTCTTCATCAGGCAAGATGTTACAAAACGCAGGTTGGGGTGGGGGGTGAGGAACAGGAGAAAGAAAAGGAGATAAGAGCTGACAATGCCGAAGTCATGTTATGTTCACACAAAACAACTGACTATAGCAATGAACACTGCTTCTCACCTGCTCACCACTTCCACTTTGCATCTGCTTTCAGCAAACCATGGTTTGTTGTTGGGTTAAAACTCTGGGTTGCTTGTCCCTCAACAATCCAGAATTCCAGGTTGGCACACTGCATCAAACAACCCAGGAACGGAGTATTCCTGGGTTGCTGATGAAAGCAGATGCAAAGCGGAAGCGGTGGGTGCACGAGAGGCCCATGAACTGACATTATATCCAAGCTTGGTCATGGTGTTTGCATGTTCACAATCTTGAGATGGGATGGGAGAGGTAGGATCTGCGGATATTCCAAAAAGGCTCTAGCAGGTGGTGTGATGGTTTCAGGTTTCACCTGGAACTGCCCCTAGAGTTCCTGTGATGAAGAAAGGCAGGTAAATACAAAATCCAGCTGTTACTCAGAATTGACTGGCTTCCATTTCATTAACTGTTCCTGACTAAGGGAGCAATCCTGTGGCTGCGGAGGCAGCACAGAATGGCCCTGTGCTCCGTGCTCCGTGCTCAGAAGAGGAGCATGGAGCAGCCAAAATGGGGCTTTCCAGGGGGCATTCTGGGGCAGGGAAGGTGGAAATGCCCATATGATGCATCCTATGTGTCATCCAGCAGCCTCCCCCGCCCTGCTCCGCCCTCCCGCGGCTAGACAGCCGAAATCAGCTGTCCAACCACAAATGCAGGGCAGGAGAAGCGCGGAGGGAACGATCCCCTCCATGCTTCTCCTGCCCTGCATTGGATAGGCAGTCGCCTCCGAGTTTGGAGGCAGCCGCCTATCCCCATAGGATTGTGTCCTAAGATGCTGTTACATGCAGGTGAGGCTAGCCACCACACCTGCCTCATGCAGCCTGGCCAGTGGGAAGTGGGCTCCTGCATGCTAGGAAAAGCCAGGACCCAGTTCTTTGTCTTTTCTCCTTATTCCCCAGTCTGGATGAAAGGGTCTTTTTTACAAGCACCTTCAGCCAATAGCACACCACAAGGCAGACAGTAAAACAACTAATGAAAATAAGTGGCTTAGGAGTGTCAGATGTACGTGCTGAGACACCCTGAATGAGGCTGGGATTAATTTAGTTCAAATAAATAGTTGGGAAATTATCCAAAAGGTGAGAGCACAGACTTTGCATGCAAAAAGCGCAGGATCAATGCCTGTCCATTTCCTCCTGGAAAAGAGTTCATCGTCAACTTCAAGAAGAGCATGAGAACCATCGCAGAGCCAACAGACTTTTCCTGTGTTTCCTAGACAGCTTATTCACCAACAGTGCTGAGGATGAACCAGGAGATGCACCTTGCAAGCTTTGCTGGGGAACGGAAGTGGTCCAAGCAGGTTGTGTCAGATGGTCAGATGTTAAAGAGAAATGGGGCCCCTCGATATTGAATTTTCTTTGGAAAGATGGGGCACAGAAGCTGGAATTGAGGCACATATTGGTTTTTCCTGATTTCTGTTGAGAAGCAACGTCAAGTAACAAGGTGTTTCTTGACATGCAGTGTTGATTGGGAGTGAGCACTGCACCCAGGTGCTGCCCCCACCAACTCACTATCTTTCTGCTAATGAACAGTCTCGTTCTTGGTTCTTGCATCCCCTCACAGAAACACCCCTCTGCCCTCACACATCATTACACGCTCTCAGGCCACACTCCCCACCCGCCACCCCATAAGTGCAAGTTTGCCCAAAGGAATCTTTCAGTCTTTTTTTTTTTTTTGCAAGTCCTCTGGGGATAACATGAGGACCAGACACTGAAGAGGGCAATATGCTAACAATGTGTATAAACGGTATGCCATTTCACCGGATGGGTTCTGTTAGCAAACACTAGAACTGATGCCATTTTTATTCAAACGTGTCCAAAACTCATCTGAAAAAGTGACATCACAAAATGCCCTTACAGGAATTGTTGTCCTGCATGACAAAAGGCATACATCATAACAGTTATGGGTGAGCAGTCAGATGGCCAAATTTACTGATTACACCAAATTACTTAGGGTGGTTAAAACAAAAAGGGACTGTGAAGAGCTCCAAAAGGCTCTCTCCAAACTGGGAGAATGGGCATGAACATGACAAATGGGGTTCAATGTAAGCAAATATAAAGTGATGCACATGGAGGGGGTCACCCAACTTCACAAATGCACTGACCGGGTCTGAGCTGGTGGTGACTGACCAAGGATGGGATCTTGGAGTTGTTTCTGTGGAAAAGGTAAAATCCATGTTGAGGATCATTAGGAAAGGAATTTAGAATAAAACTACCAAGATCATACTCCCCTTATACAAATCTATGGTGCCACCACACTTGGAATACTGTGCACAGTTCTGATTAGGACATCCCAACAAGGATAGTGCCGTACAGCTGGAAAAGGTACAGAAAATGGCAACCAAAATTATCAAGGGGCTGGAGAAACACCTCTATAATTCACCTCTTAATTTTACAAAAAATTCAGAAGACAACTTCCTGAATTACAATAAAATCAAACATTAACCATTTATCACAGAAAAAATTAACATCAATATTAGACAGCTGCCAGTTGCCCAAGCACCAAAGGGAGGCTGGGGGACATGCAAAAAGGGCCTCAGAAGATGTCCACTTGTTTGGGAGCAGGCTGTCTTTAGGACACCCAACTCCCAAACCATAAAGGGCTTTAAAAGGTCAGACACAGCACTTTCAAGAAGCCAGTGGAGAGATACCCATCAGTCATCCAGCCACCATGTTTTTCATCAATTAACATTCCCAGGTAGTCTTCAAAGTTTGCCCCACATTCCAACACCATATTTCAGTAATCTAATCTGGATGTTCCCAGGTCATGGACATTTCTAGAGTATCTGTAGAGCCAATGATAGGTGGGAATAGTGCCATGGTTGTTATGGCAGCCATGAAGTCCTGTGTTTCCCCAAAAGGCAACCTGAGCCTGGAAGTTGAGATCCCTCAGAACCAGCGGCCTGGGGGACCAAACCCAAGACTGCTGCTGCCAGCTCAGAAAGGGAGACTGTCAGATGGTGGGGTGGTTAGTATATTAACACACCTAATCAGTCCCAAGTGCCCAGCACCAGCTACAAGTCCAGGATTTAGCCATGCAGGCAACCTGGAGAAGGAGAGGGAATCCTACTAGGCTGCCACCTCTTCCTGTATTCCTCTGAGGTAACCAGACTAACCTTTGGCCGCAAGTCTTGTTGCAGCTTGAATACTCAGAATAACTATTAAGTGAACAAGTCCTCTGCAACTCTATGCACAGAATTTTGCTCGGGAATGATCACCCAGACCTCTAGAGAAAACACCCCACAACAGCCGTTGGATGTGCCCTCCACACGGGCCCCGTGGGCCTAGCTCCAGAGCTCAGCATCAGACCTGAGCTCCTGGCTGCCTCCCTCCCCACCACTGGAGTCTCGGACACTTTCCCTGCACATCTCTCGGGCCACACAAGCACAATGCAGACTTGGAGGCGTAACATGGCTTTAAAATATACCACGAATTTTAGGTACATTCTTCTCCTGTTTATGTTGCAAAATAAATTCTTTAAAGATGCTGGCATACTTTGCAGGAGTTTGTCGAGGTAAATGCCTTCATTTACATAAAATGTGGCTGGTGATTGTAATGTTGAAGTCATAAAGAGCCGAGGGGTTTATGATCCATCCCTGATGCTTACAGGATGTAAAATCTGATGGGGGGGATGGGGGGGGGACACAGTGACTTCCCCAGCATTTACCAGTCTGCTGCAGATACTCTAGGGAAGGAAAAGTATAAGATTTACAAAAATAGCCTTCTCTTCATAAATGCACATTCTTTCTCCAGCTTTTAAATGCTTTGCCTTTTAAAAAGGTTTTTCTTTCTCCCACTTCTACTTCTGAGATAAAATACATAAATAAAGAGAACTGCCAAGCTTAGAGCTGGATTGAAATAAAAAGCCCTGACTAATGCTGCGCTCACAGAAAAGGTAGCGGGGGCTTCTGCAGGGAGCCGCTCTGCCTCCAAGTCATCTCAGGTTTTCAAACACGGATGGCCTTTGGGCAGCTGACAAAGGGCAAGACAAAAGACAAGCAGCAGGGTCCAGCGCCAGCAGTGCCTCGGGGACCCCTGTTTGACTACAGGCCACAGAGAGGCTGCAGAGTTGCTCCTCCTTGTCACCAAAACTCAAATGGCTATCAAAATGCGCAAAACCCATATGAGACCACTATGGAGCCATTTCCCAGGAAGCTCCAGATTTCCCAGGCCGAGTCACCTTTGATTCCCAAAGTAGCTCCACTTCCATCACCTTCCCATTCCCACACATTGTCTTCGCCCTCCCAGATCCTGTTTCACCTAGCCGAACCCCCTTTGGGGTACGATTACGAAAGAGAAGGAGAGCTGGTTTTAAAGGAGGATACAGATATTGTAGCAGTAACGGAAACCTGGTGGAATGGGGAGAACCAGTGGGGCACGGTCATCTCTGGATACAACTTCTATAGCAGAGGTACAAAACATGTGGCCTGCCAAGCCATTTCTGTCAGCCCGTCAGACACACACACACCCCCGCATCTGCCACAGCAATCCCTGATAAGCGGGGCGGGAGCTGCAGCCTCCTCCTCCCCTCCCCAGCGACCCAGGCACATCCTGGATTGTTGCTCCAGTGCTACTCACGGCAGCGTGAACGAAGCAATCCACTCAGGGTCGCTGGGGAAGGGAGTGGGGGAGCTTCCTCCCCACCCTCCCCAGTGTGTATGTGTGAGTCAGTGTTTCCCCTCCATCCCGGTGTGTGTGCATGCGTCCACGTGTGCAGTCCTCAGGGACCCCAGCAAACCTAATTTGGCCCTTGAGATCAAAACAGTTCTGCACCCCTGCTCTATAGGGGGGATATCCACCAGAGGTGAGGTGACCTTGGACTTAATCCTAAGTGATGCCCAGAACCCAGTGCAAGATATTAGTGTTGTTGAACTGATTTGAAAGTGAATATAGCGCTATCAAATTTTATTCATATTTAAGTGGAGAACCGTCAAGGAAATCCAACGCAGTCACACTCAAGGGACGAGGGGGGGCGCAAGGTCTATAGGAATACCATCTCCCTCTCTAGGCTTTCTGTTCATTCAAGTGTGGGTCCCAAGTGTCTGCACCTTGTGTTGGGTACCTGGGACAGATTAGGGATTCTGCTGGTGTACCACCCACCCGCTGCCCATCAGACTCCCTGCCTGAGCTGACAGAGGCGGTCTCGGCTTTGGTGCTGAGGATCCCTAGGATGATGGTCCTGGGGGATCTCAACTTCCATGCCGAGGCCGCTGTATCTGGGGCAACTCAGGACTTCATGGCCGCCATGGCAACCATGGGGCTGTCTCAACATGCCATCGGCCCAACACATGTAAAAGGACAAACACCTGATCTGGTTTTCTCGACTGGGCAGGAGGATGGTGATCTGAAAGTGGGGAATTAACATCTATTCCCTTGTCATGGACGGATCATTTCCTACTGAAGTTTAGACTCTCAGCAACCTTTCCCCGCTGCAAGGGTGGGGAACCTATAAAAATGGTCCACCCCCAGAGGCTAATGGATTCCGATGGATTCCAAAGGGCTCTGGGGGATTTTCCTGCTGGTATGGCTGGCGCTCTTTCGAAGCCCAGGTCACTCTGTGGAATGCAGAGATGACTCGGGCAGTCGACACAATCGCACCCAAGCACCCTCTCCCTCTGAGCAGAGCCCGGCCAGCTCCTTGGTATACACCTGAGCTGAGGGTAATGAAGCAAGAGGAGAGACAGCTAGAATGCAGGTGGAGGAAAACTCGTCTGACCAAAAGCAGGTTAGAGCTCATTATCGAGTCTACTCTGTGGCGGTGAGGGGGGCAAACAGACAGTTCTTTTCCATCAGCATTGCATCTTCTCAGTGTTGTCCAGTGGAGCTTTCCTGAGTGGTTCATGCCCTGCTACACTGGGCCAGGGAGAGAAATGGTGGAACCCTCAGTAGCTCGCTGTGACGAGTCTGCATGGCACTTTGAAGACAAGTCACTCAAATTCGTCACGAATTGGACACCACAATTAATGCACTTCCATCAGTACAGGCATCCAGAGCACCGTCTGGTCAGTTTTATTGGATGAGTTTCAGTTATTGAGGCCCAAGGATGCAGACAAGGTGGTTGGCCAAGTCTGGTCGACCACCTGTGTGCTTGCCCCTTGCCCCTCGTGGCTTATCACATCAAACAAGGAGGGGATGTGTGGCTGGGTCCTGGAGGTTGTAAATTGCTCCTAGAGAGAGGGAGTGGTGCTGGTCTCTCTAAAAGAGGCAGTAATCAGGCCACTCCTGAAAAAGCCTAACCTGGACCCAGAGGATGTTAACAACTATAGGCCAGTGGCCAACATCCCCTTCCTGGGCAGGTGCTTGAGCGGGTGGTTGCAGGACAGCTCCAGACATTCTTGAATGAAACGGATTATCTAGATCCATTTCAATCAGACTTCAGACCTGACTTTGGAATGGAAACTGCCTTGGTCGCCCTGTGGGATGACCTCTGCCGGGAGAGGGAGAGGGGGAGTGCGACCCTGTTGATTCTCCTGGACCTCTCAGCGGCTTTCGATACCATCAGCCATGGTATCCTTCTGGATAGGTTGTCTGGGTTGGGAGTTGGAGGCACTGCACTGCAGTGGTTCTGCTCCTACTTGGATGGCTGACTCCAAAAGGTGGTGCTGGGGGATTATTGCTCTGTGCCGTGGCAATTATGCCATGGGGCGCCACAGGGCTCTATTTTATCCTCCATGCTGTTTAACATCTACATGAAACCATTATCCAGAGGGGTGAGGTGTCATCAATATGCAGATGACACCTGGCTCTACCTCTCTTTCTCATCAAAACCAGGTGAGGGAGTGGCTGTTCTGAATCAGTGCCTGGGCACGGTAATGGACTGGATGAGGGCCGATAAACTGAAGCTCAATCCAGACAAGATGGAGGTACTGTTAGTGGGTGGTTCATCTGCCCAGCTAGGTGATGTTCAACCTGTTCTGGAGGGGGCTGCACTCCCCCTAAAGGATCAGGTTCATAATCTGGGAGTTCTCTTGGACCCATAACTGCCACTTGAGGCACAGGTGGACTCGGTGGCACAGACCACCTTTTATCAGCTTAGGCTGATATACCGACTACACCCTTATCTGGACAGAGAGAGCCTAGCTGCAGGTATCCATGCTCTGGTGACCTCTCTTCTGGATTACTGAAATGCGTGATACATGGGGCTGCCTTTGAAAACGGTCCAGAAACTTCAGCTGGTCCAAAACAGGGCAGCAAGACTGTTAACAAGGACTGGCCAACGAGATCGTATTATGCCAGTACTGTCCCAGCTGAACCAGCTGCCAGTCTCTTTCCAGGCCTGATTCAAAGTGCTGGTATTAATATGCAAAGCCCTAAATGACTTGGGGCCAGGTTATCTGAAGGATCACCTCCTCCCATATATACCTGCCGAGACCCAAAGATCACCTTCAGGGGGCCTTCTCCAGGAGCCCCTACCAAAAGAAGTAAAGCAGATGGCTACCAGAAAAAGGGCATTTTCTGCTGTGGCACCCCAGCTGTGGAACAAACTCCCTGGAGGGGTTCTCCTGGTGCTTACGTTGTACTCTTTCCTGCACCAGGTGAAGACCTTTTTATTTTCCCAGGCATTTTAGCATTCTAGTCTTTTAGCTCTGCTGTTCTAAATCTGTATTTTAAATCTCTGCATTGCTGCTAGGTTTTATTCTGGTTGTACTTTTCTATTGTAGTTTTAAGCTTTTATATTTTATATTGTTTTACACTGTACCTTGAGGTTTTAATTTCTGTGAACCACCCAGATAGCTTCGGCTATGGGGCAGTATAGAAATGACATAAATAAATAAAATAAAAGTTGACTTCAAAAGAGCAAACTTCTCTAAAATGAGGGAATAGTCAAAAGGAAGTTGAAAAGAAAGTCAACAGGGTCAAATCTCTCCAAAATGTTTGGGAGTTACCATAACAGAAGCTCAACCGGAATACATACCACAGGTCAGGAAAGGTAGCACCAAGTCCAAGAGGTCGCAACCAGGTTAATGAGCAAGAAGGAAGTTTTAGAGAAAAGGAGGATTCCTTCAGAAAATGTACATTTGTCCAGGTGAGAACAAAAACAAAAAGGAAAAGAATGAGCCAGCAGACATTGTGTACTTAAGACTTCCAAAAGGCGTTTGACAAAGACCCTCACCTAAGACTCCTGACAGGCAAACTTAGCAATCACAGCATGAGAGGACAGGTCCTTTTATGAATCAGTAACTGGTTAAAGAACAGAAAGCAGGGAGTAGGAATAAGTGGTAAAGTCTCCCAATGACAGTGAACGATAAGGGGAAAAGGGTGGAATTACTGCACAATGCCTTCTTGAACATCAGTGCTAGGAGCCCTCCCCTGGAAGCACCCTTTACAGTGCCTCCAGCATCAGAGTATATCGAGTGCGCCTCGGGGACATGAGCCGGCAGGGGAGGTGCTGTTGGGCTCATGTCCTGTTGTTGGTTTTCCACGGGCATCTGGTTGGCCACTTTGAGAACAGAATGCTGGACTTGGTAGGCATGTGGCCTGATCCAGCACAGCTCTGCTTATGTTCTTTAGAGGGGCAAGGAAGTGGAGGGACCAAAGCTCCACGGCGGAGTACCTACTTTGCACGCGGGAGGCCACCAGTTCAATTCCTGACAAGCATCTCCAGTGAGAAGGATCTCAGGTCACAGAGCCGGGAAAGGCCTCTCTGCTCCTTGGCCTCTGGAGAACTCTTGCCAGTCCGAGAAAAGAGCACTGGGCTAGATGGGCCCACGGTCCGATTCGCAGAAGGCAGCTTCCTACGCTGGCATGGATGGAGGAGAGCAAATGGCATGTGAAGGGACAGGCTCAAAGTGCATGTTCCATGCAAATGGGTGGAGCAGTAGTTCAAGGGCCCATTCTGAGTGAGCAAAAAGCTGCTTCCAGTAGGGTGATCAGGAGTGGAGAAGTGAGCTAGGGGGAGAAGCAGACATAACAGTCCCCCCACCTGTTTCCCCATTCCAAATCAGCAGTTTCATACCTGTGCTTGGCTCTAAATGCAAGGTCCCACATAGTACTATATTACTCCCATTTTGCAGATGGGGAACAGAGAGAGAGAGAGAGAGAGAGACTAAGCCTCCCTCTTTATCCACTGGACCTCACTGGCTCTCCTGGGCTAGGTCATAGGGACAGCAGGTGTCTTGAGTCTTCATGCCAGGCTGGCAACAGGAAGAAAGGGCTGCCCTGCTAGCTGCGACTTGTCCCACTGTCACCATGTTCATGGCAGAATCCCAATTTCCAGCAGCAAAAGGGTGTTTCAAGAGAACAGGAGGACAAGCAGACTTCTCCTCAGAAAGAACTGCCCCCCTGGAAGAGGGCAGAAGATCCTGAGTGAGCCCATCACTAGGAGTGGTCCCCAGATGGTAACTTTCCTGATTCTCAAGGGCCCAAGGAGAGGCAGGTTCCCAGTTCTCCACAGCCACTAAGCAGCAGCGGGTATGAATCACAGGATGAAGGTTAAAACTTTGGATGGTGGCCGGATAGTACAATAAATGGTCAAAGAAGCTTTGGGGATTATTAGGGACTCCAAGCAATACATTTCAAAGAGGACAGAAAAGCAGCTTTCAAAGGCAACGTTAATACATGGTGGGCTGTTGCCTATTTACGTAGTGCCAGCAAAATTATAATATCCAGAGTGAATGCTTGAGAAAGTTTGATCGTGTGTGTCTCTCCCTAGGTTTTGGTGCTAAAAGCCTAGCCATTCATTCAAACTTGTACCCTTCTCAATTCACTGAAACCACTTCAAGCAAAAATCATTTGAAAGAAATTACCACTGCACCACAAGCAGTGAAAAATGTCCCACGTGAGCCTCACCAGCCCCAAAAGCAATAAAATTTCTGCTGAAGTGCACAATATAATAACTCAGGGAAAAGAAGTCCCCATGACAACAAGAGGGGAAAGAAAGCCATGAAAAGCAGAGGATTCAATCCTCTCTCAATACAAGGTGTCACCAATTTGTGCTGCTGCCGTTCTCACTTGGAGAATCAAAGGCCTTAGATTCTCCAGAGGGAAGCAAGCTCCCTCTCCCAGGTGGGGGGAAGCAAGCCCTACTTCTTGCATATCTAAATGCATGTTAATTGACTTAACTGCATGAGACTCTTAACTTTCCCACTGCCTAAACCCATGACTGTCTTAAAATACTCAAAAATGTGTTGGAGCATTTTAAGACAGAAGCAGCATTGGAAAAAATGTTATGACATGTTTGGAGAAAGATTATGCAGCCCCTGAGGAAGGAAAGTCCTTTCTGAAATATGTTGGGTGTAATAAAAGTTTTTCAGGCACCCGAGAATATTTTCTCTTCTGATTTGGGGCACATCGAGTGCCTTCCCCTCTTGCTGGTTCCTCAGTTCCCCAAGGAGCCAAATTTTAAGTTTTGATGCAGCTCAGCTGGGTGCTTTATTTTAAGAGCCAACAAGAGTGACCTGGTTTGGATGACACAGAATCATAGAATCATAGGGTTGGAAGGGGCCTACAAGACCATCGATTCCAACCCCCTGCTCAATGCAGGAGGCCTGATTCCCAGGCGGTCTCCCACCCAAGTACTAACCACGGCAGCCCATTGTGGATTAACTTGCCCTTGAGGAGTTGCGGTGCATGCCAGCCGCCATTATGAATATGGAGCAGCCAACTAGGGGTTCTCATGTCATGCAAACCCAGCTGGCAGGTGTTATTGGAGGGCTGAACAACCCTCTCATAACCCACCTGTGGCCATTTGGAAGGAGGGCCCATTTCTATGGAGGGAGCAGGGCACCAGACTGCTTTTGGATAGGTACTCATTCCATACACTCATGAGAAATACTGGGGCTCTTGCTATTTGCTGTGGAGCTGCTGCTAAGGGGAGGTTGCGGTAGGGCAGGGGGAGGATTTGTAAGCAGGGAATTATCCCAGGCAGTTTCAGCCCCCACCCCCATGCGTAGTCCATTTGGAGAAGGTATCTACAGAACATTTTGTAAGGCTGCAGTCACCTTTTGTATATTGTACTCTTATGGCTTTGACTATTTGGAGAGGATCCCTAGAAACTGTGTTAGGGGTCATAGGAGTTGTTTGTTAAAACCACTCTGCAAGGAAGCGTTTTGATTAGGAGTTGTTTTCTAAGAACAAGAAAAATATTTATCTCTTGCAGGCATTTTGATTTAGTCCTTAAAATCTTCCAATGATTTCTATGGCCATTAGGAAAGAACCAAGGCATTTCAATGGCCATTCCATGCCCTTCTTTTTGATATGTCCCCACAGTGAACCACTACATGCCCCTGAGGAGCCCACAGGCAGGGCAGAGAGACTGAAGAGCCCCCCACCACCCTCCCTTTGTCCCTTCTAGCCACAGGTCACGTACGGCACCTTGGCTCTGCATGCAGCCATCATGACCAGTGATTAGGAGCCAATGATAGCTTTAACCTTCTACTTGAATTTGTCTAATCCCCTTTTGCAGCCAACCAGCCAAGTTGGTGGCCATCACTACATCTTGGAATAGCAAATGCCATCGTTTAACTATACACTGTTTGAAGAAATCATCTTTTTATCTGTCCTGAATCTCCCCACGCTCCGTTTCAATAGGTGACCAGTAATGGATGATCTAGTAATATAAGACACAGAAGAAAAACTTCTGTCTTGTCCTCTTTCCTCGCCTTTTTTCAAGGCAACGAGTCCCAACCATTGTGGCCTTTCCTCACAGGGGAGTTGCTCCAGCCCCCCGATCAAATGAGCTGCCCCTTTCTGCCCCCTTTCCAGCTCTACAATCTTTTTTTTTGACATGTATTCCAAGAGTGACTGCACCATAGATTTGTATAACAGCATGATGGTTCTGACAGTTTTATTTTCAGTCCCTAGCATGGATTTACCCTTTTCACTGCTGTCCCACATTAGATTAACATTTCCACTAGGCAATCTACCACGATCCCAAGAACTCTTTTGTGGTTAGTCACCACCAGTTCAAATCCCAACAGTGGATATGGCATAAAGAGATGCACTGCTGGAGCAGACCAACAAACCATCAGGCCACAGAACTCAGGAGCCCATCTGTTGACATTGTTTGGGCTGGCTAGTCACAAGAAGGGCAAGAGGAGAACTTCCTTCATGTGCTGTTGAGTCTGCAGTAGCCAGCAGCTGGCGCCTCTCCAGGGGTGGGCCTAGAGAATGGCCAACGGGCATCGGACCCCGAAATTCATCAGGGCTTGACCAGGCTCTTCATGGGAGACCCACCACAGGCTGCTCCAAACACCTCAAATGAACCAAGAATGCTTGCATGAGCACGCACACACCACATCTTCTCAAAGTTGGGAAATTTGGCTGGCTCTAGTCCATCAAATCGGTGAGGAAGCACCTGGAGATCTAGGAAGGAAGTTGTCCTAAAAGCTCAGTGACCCCATCCTCTCTGCTCAAGAGTTCTGGGGCAGCTGCATCCTTCCCCTTTCTCACTGAACACCATGCATGGGGGTGCTGAACATCCCAGGACAGAAGGAAGGACTCCAGACCCTTGCAATTCACATTTGCGCTCCCTCACCAGTGCAGCGGCCGCAATTACCTGAAGCACCCCCTCCACATTCAGAAACAGCCATCAGGTCCTGGAGACATAGGGATGGAGGACTTGTCATGCTCAGCTAAGGTAGGAAAGTAATCCTTACATACCCAAACCTCACGCACCAGGGAGAGGGTAGGGGCTGGAAGAGCTGAGTACCTATGAATCCTGGGAAGGAGTATGTATGCACAGCCAGGAAGGAAATACAGTCTGGTTTTGAGAAAGCGATGAATATTCAAGGGGTCTCTTTGCAACCAGTGCAGAAGGGTGGGCTGCACACTCCAAGCACTTAGGTGGCGACACAGATCTCACTAAGGAGCTGAGCTGGCCAAGGATGGCAAATATGTGCATCCAGGGAGGCACGGAGACCAAGTCCTATGAGGAAAGTCCGAAGGAGTTGGGTATATTTAACCTGGAGAAGTGATTATTAAGAGGGAGTATAACGGCCATCTTCAAATATCTGAAGAGCTCTCACAGAGATGATGGGGTACATTTGTTTTCTTTTGCTCCAGGGGGAAGAAGCCAACCCAACTGACTCAAGTTACAAAACAGGGGATTTCCACTAAACTTTAGGAAAATTTACTGGTGGTATGAGTTGCTTGACAACGGAGAAAGCAGCCTTGGGAGGTGAAGGATGCTCCTTCATTAGAGGTTTTTAAGCAAAGGCAAGATGGCCACCTATCAGGGATGCTGTTGCAGTGGATTTCTTGCAATGGCAAGGGTTGGACTAAGTGACCTTTGAGGTCCCACCCAACACTATGGTTCAACTGGCCAGCCCTCCGTCAGTCCCCTTCCTTCTGTAGGTGTAAAATCCTACCTCAAAAGGAGAAATTTGTGTGTGTGTGTGTGTATCCCACCCCCCACCCTGCCATAATCTGGCTTTGAGTGATGAGGAAGTGTCCTGCTACAAGAGCAGAGCCATGAAAGTTTCCCCTGGCATTTGGGCGGCTTTTTGTTTGCAGCCCAGAGTAGTCTCAGCACAACAGATCCACAACCCACAAACAGCACCTGAAATCACTCCATTTCAGTGATACAGAACTCTCAGCAGGAGCCAAGAAAATCAATAGTCTTTCGTGAAGATATAAGAAGTGCGAAGGACACAGCACACAAGATGCACCCGCAAAACACAGGAACTGCCAAGGGTCTAAATCAGGGGATACCATCAGGAAGAAAAACCCACTGCCCCAGCCCAGACTCTCTCCCACATTAAGAAGGACCAGGCACTGCACAATGCAACCCTTCTGGTTGCCAAAGCCAAAAGACCCCCGAGTCTGTTTATCCCAACCCATTAAACAGGACCCATTAATGACAGAAAATGGGTCCAGTTCTTCCATCTTGCCCATTTGCTTTCTATGTCATGACTCATGACTAGATCCAAAATAAGTCATTTTGCAAGCTAATGAAAGAGTCATTTGGGCAGGAGCACACACAGAAAAAGTGAAGCAATGCCTTCTGGGGTGGAGGCAACATTTTAGACACTACATAGAAGTAATATTTTAAGCCACACAGGATTATTGCTCAGACTGAATGAAGCCTCAGCGGAATTTGGGGAAGCAGGCAGGGGGCAGGGAGGGAGGGGAGATGTTAAGATTTGGGCCTTTACTCAGACACCTCGTTCAGGAGATGTGTGTGTCTGTTTCCCGCCTCCCAGCTGAGCAGAGCAGAGCACAGCAGAGCAGAGCAGAGCAAGCTGCTCCAGCTGGTCCACGGACTACAGAAGCAGGCAAGCTCCCAGAGAGCGAGCGAACAGAGCGAGCAGACAGGGGGCGCAAACAGGAGTTGGCCAGGGGAGTTGCAGTGGTTGAAGAGACAAAGGAGACAGAGGCTAAGAGGGAAGTGGGCTGCAGGAAGCCCAGGGGGCTGCCCTTTATCCTTCTGAGTGGCTGTGAGCTCACCAGGTGCTCCCGAGAGCATTGGGGGGTGGGTGGCCTGAGTACTCCCAGCAGCTTCCGTCTGTTTCCTGCCTCCCAGCTGAGCACAGCAGAGCAGAGCAGAGCAAGCTGCTCCAGCTGGTCCAGGGACTACAGAAGCAGGCAAGCTCCCACAGAGCGAGCGAACACAGCGAGTGCACAGGAGGAGCAAACAGGAGTTGGCCAGGGGAGTTCGGCAGGGGAGGTCCAGGGGAAGGCCCCTAACATTTTTTTTTATTTATTTATTTTTTAACTAACTTTTTTTCCATTTATTTGTCTCGTAACACACACTTTCACACCAGTGGGACTCTGCTTTTAACCTCTACTGAGTAGAGGAGCAGGCGCAGGCTAGTCTAGAACAATCACAATGCTAGACACAAAAAGGGAAAAGAGGCAATGGAAGGACAGGACTCTCCAGTGGTGGTGACCTGCAAGGTGTGTGCAGTGTTTGTTTTCTTGCCTGAGAACAACATGGCCTACACCTGCAACAAGTGCAAGTTGATCACACTGCTGGAGGAAAAAGTAAGTGGACCGGAGCGGCGACTGTCGACCCTCCAGGGAATAAGAGAACACGACGAGTTCTTGGACAGAACGGTGGAACTACAGCAGCAAAGGGCAGACCAGAAGCTTCAAGAGCAACAGCAAGATGAGGCAGTGGGAAATGCTGAGGTGAAGAAAAATGGAGTAGAGGATACTCCTTGGAAAAGGGTGACCGTTAGGAGAAGAAGAACTAGACACCACTCTGCACCAGTGGAAGCAGTGGAGCTGTGGAACCGATTCCAGGTACTTGCGGGCGAGACTGGAGGACAGCCTGCAGAGGAAGAATCACAGGAGAACCTGCATGAGAGTGAGCAAGTGGCTGAAGGTCAGTCAAACAGAGGCGATGAAACCCAGGCCTACAACAACAAGAAGAATGGTAGTAGTGGGAGACTCCTTGCTGCGTGGGATCGAGACCCAAGTATGTCGCGAAGACCCATGGACTCGCCAGGAATGTTGTCTCCCGGGAGGTCAGATTAGAGACGTAACTGAAAGGTTGCCTGCACTCATAAAGCCCACTGACAGGTATCCCTTTCTTCTCATCCACTGGGGAACAAATGATACCGCCAAGCGGAGCTACGAAGAAATCACGTCAGACTTTGAAGCTTTGGGAAGGAAACTCAAGAACTTTGGGGCCCAGATAGTTTTCTCATCCATCTTTCCAGTAGTTAGAAGAGGGATAGAAAGGGAACGAAAAATACTCCGGGTGAATGACTGGCTACGAAGGTGGTGCCGACAAGAGAGATTTGGATTCTGGGACCACGGCCTATACTTCCTGGAAAATGGGCTGTTGGCAAGGGACGGGTTGCACCTCACAAAGGATGGGAAGAATGTGTCTGGCCACAGCATGAAGAACTTCATCAGGAGGGCTTTAAACTGAATCCTACGGGGAAGGGAGATGTAATGTTGGGGGTAACAATGGACGTAGGCGCATGCACTGCAATGGAGAGAACAGCTCTGATAGCGCCCAATAATAGTCTTCAGATACAGGTAGGAAGGAAGCCAGACTATGAAGCACATGGTCTTCGATGTCTATATAGTAATGCCCAGAGTATGGGAAACAAACAGGACGAACTTGAACTCTTAATACAAGAGGGAAATTATGACCTGATAGGTATAACTGAGACTTGGTGGGATGACTCTCATGACTGGAATACAGCAACTGAAGGATATAACTTGTTCAAAAAGAACAGGAGGAACAGAAAGGGAGGTGGGGTTGCACTGTATGTGAAAAATACATATCCCTGCACAGAAATACAGGAGGAGGAGCTTGGTAGCCCCATCTAGAGCATCTGGGTTGAAATAAATGGAGCAAAGAATAAAAGGAACCTGGTGGTCGGAGTCTACTACCGGCCACCCAATCAAGGAGAAGACCAGGATGAAACTTTTGAAAAGCAAATGGCCAATGTTTCAAGGAAGCATGATGAGTAATGGGGGACTTCAATTTCCCCAATATTTGTTGGGAGACAAATTCTGCAAAACATGGCCCCTCCAGGAAATTCCTGACTTGTGTGGTGGATAACTTCCTCCTACAGAAAGTAGAGGAAGGAACTCGAGGATCGGCTATCCTTGACTTGATCCTAACCAACAGAGATGACGTAGTGGATAAAGTAGCAGTTACAGGAACTCTGGGGGAAAGCGACCATGTTGCATTTGAGTTCTTGGTTCTAAGGGAAGCAAAAGCAGAGTGTAGTCAAACGTGTACCCTGGATTTTAGGAAAGCTGATTTTCATAAACTCAGAACAATGATCAGTAAGGTCACATGGCAAGCGACGCTAACGAGAAAAGGAGTCCAAGATGGGTGGGAGCTTTAAAAAAAGGAAATTCTCAAGGCACAATCACAAACAATTCCAACAAGAAGAAAAGCTGGAAGACAACAGAAGAAGCCAATGTGGCTTCACAAAAAGCTTAGGGATGACCTGAAAACAAAGAAGGACACATATAGGAAGTGGAAAGAAGGCCAAGCAACAAAGGAAGAGTACAGGCAGATAGCACAGAATTGCAGGGATGGCGTCAGGAAGGCAAAAGCTGAGAATGAGCTGAGGTTAACAAGGGATGTTAAAAACAACAAAAAGGCTTTCTTCAGCTACGTGGATAGTAAAAGGCAGAGGAAAGAAATGGTGGTTCAGCTATTAAATAAGGATGGCAAAACGATAACAGATGACAAAGAAAAGGCAGAGGTGCTCAATTCCTACTTTGGCTCAGTCTTCTCCCAAAAGAGGGTCTATGACCCCCCCTGGCAAAGCACAGGCTGAAGGGGCAGGATTGCAGCTTGAGATCGATAGGCATATGGTCAAGGAACACCTAATTACTTTGAATGAGTTCAGCTCTCCAGGGCCAGATGAA
This sequence comes from Heloderma suspectum, assembly GCF_057233095.1. Classification (NCBI taxonomy): domain Eukaryota; kingdom Metazoa; phylum Chordata; class Lepidosauria; order Squamata; family Helodermatidae; genus Heloderma; species Heloderma suspectum. The sequence goes on along the minus strand of NC_139469.1, from coordinate 36,733,662 downwards.
CTGCATCCTAGAGTAATAAAGGAACTGGCAGAAGAACTTTTAGAACCGCTGTCTATTCTCTTTGAGAAATCATGGAGGATGGGGGAAGTGCCAGATGACTGGAGGAGGGATAATGTTGTCCATATCTTCAAAAAGGGTAAAAAGGAGGAACCTGGGAACTACAGACCAGTCAGTCTGACGTCAATCTCTGGGAAAATTCTGGAGCAGATGATAAAGCAATCCATCTGGAAGCACCTTGACAACAATGCCGTGATTACTCGAAGCCAACATGGATTTGTCAAAAACAAGTCCTTCCAGACAAATCTGATCTCATTTTTTGATCAAGTCACCTCCCTTGTGGACCATGGGAATGCTGTAGACATCATATACCTCGACTTCAGCAAAGCTTTCGACAAAGTGCCCCATGATCTCCTGATGAGCAAACTAGCTCAAAGTGGGCTAGATGAAACAATGATCCAGTGGATCCACAGTTGGCTACACAATCGGACTCAAAGAGTGCTTATCAATGGGACCTTCTCAAGCTGGGGAGAGGTAACGAGTGGGGTACCGCAGGGCTCAGTCCTGGGCCCAGTGCTCTTCAACATTTGTATTAATGACTTGGAGGAGGAGGTGCAGGGAATGCTGATCAAATTTGGAGATGACACAAAATTGGGCGGGATAGCTAATACTTTGGAAGACAGAAACAAAATTCAAAGTGATCTGGATAGACTGGAGCGCTGGGCAGAAAACAACAGAATGACATTTAATTGGGATCAATGCCAAGTTCTGCACCTAGGAAAAAGAAACCAAAGGCACAGTTACAAGATGGGGGATACGTGGCTCAACAACACTACAAGCAAGAAGGATCTTGGAATTGTTGTCGATCACAAGCTGAATATGAGCCAACAATGTGATGTGGCTGCAAAAAAGGCACATGCTCTTTTGGGCTGCATTCATAGAAGCATAGCTTCCAAATCCTGCAAAGTACTAGTTCCCCTCTACTTAGCACTGGTTAGGCCTCATCTGGAGTACTGTGTCCAGTTCTGGGCACCACACTTGAAGGATGCAGACAAGCTGGAGAGGGTTCAGAGGAGGGCAACAACGATGATCAGACTAGAAACAAAGCCCTATGAATAGAGACTGAAAGAAGTGGGCCTGTTTAGCCTTGAGAGGAGAAGACTGAGGGGAGATATGATAGCACTCTTCAAGTACTTGAAAGGCTGTCACAGAGAAGAAGGCCAGGATCTCTTCTTGATCATCCCAGAGTGCAGGACACGGAATAATGTGCTCAAGTGACAGGAAGCCAGATTCTGCCTGAACATCAGGAAAAACCTCCTGACTGTAAGAGCAATATGACAATGGAACCAATTACCTGGGGAGGTGGTGGGCTCTCCCACACTGGAGGCCTTCAAGACAAGGCTCGACAGCCATCTGTCAGGGATGCTCTGACTTGGATTCCTGCACTGAGCAGGGGGTTGGACTCGATGGCCTTGTAGGCCCCTTCCAACCCTACTATTCTATGATTCTATGAATGACTTGTGGCAATACTCATTTTTAATCACTATTTTTGAGCCTTGACAAAAAGAGGCTGCCCAGCCCTCAGTGGGTTATGAGGATCTTGAGACTCAGGAATAAGCATGCAACACAGACACCTCCCATGCCAGAGCCTGCAGATTGCTTGGAACAGCCACCAGCCGGGAACCACGTGGCCCCTTCCCAAGAAGAGAGCTGTGCAGGCAGCTAAACTGGTGGCCTGTTTATTATTTCAGGCGAGGGCAGATGGTTGATTTGGATGTACCAATGATCAGCAAGGGTCTCAAACTCCCAATTATTAGCAATGGGTGCAACAAGCCCCCCCTCAAGCTGCCCCAAATTATGAAGTTCAAGTGAAGAAAGCTTGAGGCAACTAGAAGTGAGTTTTTGTTTGGAAGGACTGAGGGTTCAGTTCAGTTCAGGTACTGAGAACACATTTCTGGGATCAGAATTCTGTAATTCAAAGTTTGTCTTTTGTACCAAGCTCCAATTTGTGGATCTCAGGGTTCTAGTAAAACACAAAGCCGGGCCAGCAAGACTGAAGTCTGGCCCCCGCCCCCAGCATTACTTCACTGCTGAGGAGTCCAGGTTAGATTCTCCACCCAGCATACTGCCATGGCCCTCTGCTAATTTATGCACTCAGCCCTGAGGGAATCCCAAGCAACGTCTACGATTCACTTTTCTTCAGTCGCTAAAATCTGAACTACAGAGCCAGCATCACCCATCTGTAGCATGCTCAATATGCAAGCCAAGAAACACACACATACATCCTTGAGATGATTCTGAGCAAATGTTATAGTGGATGACAAAAACAACACTAGATAGTAAAAGTCTGAGCCTTTAAAACTTCAGGATGACCAATGGCTGATGGCAGTAGGAGATGGATGGCTCAGGACCCTGCTAAATGTCGAGAAGGTGATTCTTGGATTGGTAAGACTTCCGAGGGCAGCAGGAGATGAGGGATAAGAGAGGACCCAGGGATTCCAAGGGAGGCGTAGCAGTATTTTCCACGGAGGTCGCCAGCTGTCCGTGAACAGAGAAGTCTCACAGGCCAGAAGGACTTTCTCGCGGCCCAAGGGGCTTGCTTCTCCGCTACCCGTGTGCACTTCCTGTGGAGAATCAAGAGCTGCCATTGCCCAGGGCAGGATCTGGGTGGGGCCGGGATATAGTGGATGGGTTGCCCTATGTAGGGCTGGGAAAAATCTCCCCCACATCACACTAGCTTGTCATCCTTTCTCCCTGCAGCTCAAGAGCACCTCAGTCACCTTGGACCCTTTCCACAGCATTGCATGCCTGGTACTGCTATGTCCTCGATAGTGTGGGCTGATGGCAGTGGGGAGGGAGATGGGTGGCTGGCAGAATACAATCACGTGGCACCTCTGGGGTGCTTGGAACTATCTCAGTGACCTGTAAAACCACCCTTAAGGTCACACAATGTTATCTCCCTATATGTTACAGACGTGGGGCTGAGGCAATTGGACTGTTCTTGAAAAACTGGAACGCTGGAAGCTGCCTTAGACAAAGTCAAACCCTTGGTCCATCTAGGCCAGTACTGTCAATACTGACTGGTAGCCATGGCTCTCCAGGATTTCAGGCAGGGATCTTTCCACCCATACCTAGAGATGAATTTGAGGCTTTTTGCATGCAAAGCAGGAGCTCTACCATTGAGCCACAGCCCCTCCCCTCTACAGCAGGGGCCCCTAATACAGTGCCCACAGGCCCATGGCACCTGCAGGCACCGTCAATGACGCCCACAAATGGGTCCCCAACATGGTGCCTGCGAGCACCCAAAATAGATATATACACACACACACACACAATTTCATTTTTAATATACATACATGGATTTGTATCAAATGCATACAACTTCCCAGCAATTATACATGGGCTGCAACAAAAGTAGACCAAATATCCAAAGAAGTATCCATTTGAAGGTGATATCTATGTACCACCTGTTCAAATATTGAAAGTGTTGTAAGGTCCTCAGTCCATTGCATTACAGGAGGTGAGTGTTTATCCTTCCAATATTGTAATATTAGTATTTTAGCTGTCAAAAGGGTGCAAATAACACATTTACACTGACCTTTTGTAAATTTCCAGGAAGCAGGTAAATAATTTAAAAGAGTGCGCACATCAGTGAATATTAAAGGCTACTGGTCATTGCCAAAATATGTTTAAAAGAAGCACTGGATATATTGCACCGCCAGCAATTAGCCGAATAAGACAATCCCTTATTAAAGAGATGCTGCAGTGTCCAATAGCCTTGAAGCAAAGGTTTTTGCTGAATAAGACGCAGCCTCAGATCCACAGACACGACAGGGAGACACCAAAGCGGCAATCCCCTGATGAGGCATTTTGTGGCAGTGCCCACGGCGTGGTCTCAAATTCCCAGATGAGCCCCAGGTCCAAAATGGCTGGGGACCTGCTCTAGAGGCTTGCACCAGCCCTCTTCATGGGCAAGGTTTAAACTGGGCGCAGAAATCGCAGCTCACACTCAGCTCCTACACCATCTTATCACTGTTTCAGTTATATGCTTGCCACAGAAAGCAGAGACTATTAAATACAAATAGGGATGGCCACTGAAAAGCCAGAGTAAGATGATGCACAACATCTTCAAATAATTAATTTTTTAGAAAAATCCAGCCATCTTAGATTTAAAAGGTCTGCTGTGGCACCCAGTTGTGGAATGCCCTCCCCTTGGAGGCCCAATAGGCACAGACATTGGTTTCATTTGGGCACCAAGTGAAAACATGGCTTTTTACCAACACCTTTGAGGGCTAAATACATTCCCTAAAGTAGCCCACTGTTTTATTGTTTTAGATTTTAACTGGTATTAGTTTAATGGTTTAATGTTTTTAGGTGTTTAAATTAATTGTTTTATACTATTTAAATTTATTTTATCTGTACGCTGCCCTGAGATCTTAATGATATAGGGCGGGATACAAATGTTTTAAATAAATAAAATAAATAAATAAAAATCCACCCAGGCACCGTCATAAAAGCCTGGGCCAAACAGGCGTGGACCAATGTGCTCACCATGGTAAACAGGGCGCTGCCCTCTGTGACGTGGCCGTGGGGGCTTGCCCAGGGATGAGGCAGGCCTAGTGCCTAGTTTTGAGCATGGCCAAGGCCAGCCAAAATTACAGGACCCTGCAAAGAGAGCAGCCTTGGCCAGCCCGTGGAAGCCCTTCAGTGGATCGTCTTGTGGAGCCTCTCTGTGGAGAGCAGTGGAGAAGAGTCTCCCATGGGCATGGCGCAGCCTCGCTGGCCAGGAAGAGAATGCTGCTGTGCCACGGAGCTGTGGTCCATATCCGGCCTGTCTCTTCATGCAACATGACATGAGAGATGCTGGCAGAATTCCTCCCAGGACTCAGACAGACCTTTCAGGGGCTCGTGAGGCTGGCCTCAAACAGGAGGGTAGCATTAGCAGCCTTAAAGGCTTCTCCAGCTCAGGTTAAAAATCAAGCCCAAGAAGAATTCCCATCCAATCCCCTTCCCATCCACCCAAACCCCCTTCTCTTTAAATCCCACTTGCCTGGCTGGGGCAGCAAATGTCAGCAAGCTACCTCAGGGGGAGGAAAGGGGGGCGGTCGTCCCCCGCCAGCACCAAGACACAAGGCCTTAGCGGACAGTAGGAAATGCCATTTTCTCAAGGGCTGCTGCTGTGTCAGCATGCTTTCCGGGCGCTCGCCAGGGCCGTGCCCCCCCCCCCAGGTGCACTCTGCAGTCCACCAGGCCCCAGGGAGCGGTGCAAAGGAGAGACTCCCTTCCTCCGCTCGCTCTCCCTGTGGCTGCTGCCGGATTTGGACTGGCTCAGAAATAAGCCAAACTCATTTCCCAGGGGGGCTGGGGGGGGGGAGCGTGTCAATCTCATGTAAGCCGCTGGCAGTTTACCCATCTCTAGCTGTCATCTAAAGTTGGTCTGTTGCTCACATGTAACCTGCTGCTGCCTTCAGGTGAAGCAAAAACAGTCATTGTATAGGAATTTGTTACACGTTTGGTCAGATGAACAGCTGTTACACATTTAATTCCCTATGAATCAAAAGGTTGTGTATCCTGGAAATCTGATTTGTGGTATTATGGGACATGCAATTGTAAGAAACAGCTAACAGCTTCGTTTTTCAAGCTCAGGCCTCTGAGTAAACCAACTGAGTTTGCCCTCATCAGAACAGAAGTCTGTCCAGGGGCCTGTCACTGACTAGGTTCGCATGATCACAGAGGGGGAAACAAGCCACAGTGGCTTATCACCCCCTCCCCCCATGTGCTGGTTGTGTGCTGGGGGGATTTGCATATCACCCTTGAACCTTGCCCACGTTGTGCGGACCCAGCTAGGATGGCATGTTGAGGTGGGTAACAAACCAGGAAGAACCCTGTTGCGTGAGGTACCTACCCCAACAAGTCATTCTCGCCAGGTTTGCATGACACAAGAAGCTGCCCCACCAAAGGCAGTTACATGAATCCAGCCAGCACAGGTGGGGTGATTAACAAGCCACAGTGGCTTGCTAACTATCCTGTGATGATGCCAGTCAGGCCTCTGTCTTTTCATTAGGGAGGAGGAGGAGCGCGGGGGAACCCTGAGCCACGAGGCCTGGAGCAGAGCCACTTTTGTGGACCGCAGGGCGCTGGGAACCTAAGCCCAGGAGACGACACCCCACCCCCGCTTGTGAGTGTCTCAGTGCAACAACCTTCAAATGTGTTTGGTGTGCGGGGGGTGGGCCTGAGGAGAGCACACAGGAGGGGAACACAGCTGGCTCCACTTCCGCACATGCTCCTTTCCACAGAAACTTTGGCCATTGGGACAAGCGCAGCAGTCCTGAAAAGCCAGTTTGCCCAAGGCTTGCACACAGCTTTAAAGGCCATGACCCATCCAGAAAACCATTCACATTTTTCTGCAGCTTGCAGAAAAAGCCAGACAGTTGAAATCAGAAGCCAAGAATTCCAAGGCACTTAATTATAATCTGCTCTAAACTGAACCAAGATTAGCCACACAAAAAGCAAATGATAGAGAATATAAGATCAACAGCCAAGAGGGAGAGTCACTGAACAAGTAGGGAAGCTGAAATGTGAGGAGGAACACAATGAGGGCAAGGGCCTGGCTGCTGATCAGCACTAAGGGCAGAGATTGCTACTACGACTAACATTAATAATAACAACAATAATAATACATAAATATAATAATTCAATTTATGAGTTGCCCTACAGCCAAAGCTCTCAGGGTAACATAAATAACAGCTCACAGCTCCTTGTTCTTTAGTTAAAAAAAAAAATCCATCTACTCCATTGCACAAGAACGGAAAGATGCTCTCCAGAGGGGCAGCCGTGGCAGCAAAAGGCAAAGTCTCCATGGAGGGATGCTGTGGCGTTCTCAGCTGGAAGGCTAGGGGCCAATACGGCAAGCCACCAATCCAATGGGGTACACCGTATGCCTGCAATCGGAGCGGCGAAGCAGACGTGAGCATCTTTGCATTAGGGTGGCCATTAGCTGGGGTCAGAAGGAAATCCCCTACTGGAGATGGGCACATTATGGCATTTGAAGGCTTTTTCTGGGGCATCCGAGGCTTGCTGTCTTTGGATGCCCCAGGAGAAGGCGTAAAGCTATCCAACAGAAACGGAGGCAGGAACTCGGCCACAGCTGCACCTGCAGGCCAACACCGGAGGTCCGGCCTTGATGCCAGCCGACACACACGCCGCCACGCTGCAGCTCCTACTACCGGGCACCATCTGCCAGAGCCTCTTCCTGCAGCTCTCCGGCCGGAGCAGAGCCCGGCGGCCGCTCCCCAGCCTGCTCCCGCCGCCCGGCTCCCCGCTCCTTTCGCCATGGCAACCCGCTGAGGCTCTCCCGCGAAGCAGCGCGCGGGCTGTTCGGGAGCACAGCACAGCACGCCCGAGGGCCCGCCGGCTTCCTTCCCCGCCCAAACCGCGCGAGGGAAACGACCGCAGCCACCGGGCGCTCCTTCCCAGCACCAGCGGCCTCCGCGGCCTCCCCTCGCCAGGCCCTGGGGTCCGGCGAGGGGGGGCACATGACCGGGCGCGGCGGGGCGGCAGCTGCCACATCCACATCTCCCCCAGAAAACGCCTCCCGAGATGGAGACGCCTTGGTCCGCATCGCTCTCCGGCTCGTCAGGCAGCCTTGCGGGACTGCCTCGGGAAGGGCCTCGGAGGCCCCGGTCCGCGAGGGCTGAGCGGGGCGAGGCTCTGCTGCACGGGGAGGGGTGGCGAGTGCCCCTGCCGGACGCGTCCCGGTGCCCGAAGGCCGCGCTCTCGCGAGCCGGCCGGCCGGCCGGGGTCTTCCCCAGATCCGGCAGCCGTGTGGATTTCGCTGCTTTCACGCACGGCGGTTTCCGGAGGGGAGGGGAGGGGAGGCGAGGGAAGCCAAATCCAGAGAAGCCAAATCTGCACCGCGCGAACGGCTTTCGACAGCCGGCCATTCTCGGCCAGAAGAGGCCAAGGCTTCCCGGGATGGAGCCCAGGGAAGGCAGGCTGCGTCACGTGGGCTTAGCCACTGCCGGGCTTGGGAAACGGGAGAACATTCCCGCGCGCTCTGCCGGCGCGGCGCAGCCCTTTGGCCCCCCGCAAGGTCTGCGCCAAGCGCCGGGCCCTTCGGCCCACGCCTGGCCCCCTGGCTTGAGGCGCCCCTGACCGCCCTGCTCCTCGGCCTCCGCTCCTGGGGGGCGCCTCGCCTGTGCCGGAAGACCCTTCAGCCGCCCTCCCCAGCCGAGCTCAAAATGGATTTCCTCGCTTGCAAGTAGCTCGACTGGCATGTGGAAGGAAGAGGCGCAGAACCATCCGGCCGCAGCACCGTGCGCCCACTCAGAGAACTTCCTTCTCCTGGCGGCTCGCCGACGACTTTCAAACCGGTTCGCCCTCAGGCTGGCGGGCAGGGCGACGCGCGCAAGCCCACCGCCCGCCGCGGCCCAGCCAGGCCCTGCCCCGGGGGTCGGGCGCGCAAAAGGCGGGCGCGCTGCTCCGCCGAGGCCCTTCCCTCCGAGCGCCGCGGGAGCCACTTGGGGCGGCGCGGCTCCCGGCCGGCGACCGCCCCGCCCCGCCCCGCGTTCGAAGGCGCGGCACTCGGGGGCAGAGCGCGCACAAGGCGCCCTCCGCGCAAGCGGGACATTCGGCCGCCTCGCTCCCGCCCGCCAAGCCGAGGCTGCTCAGAGGCCGCCAGGTCGCCCCAGACCCGCCGTTCCATCCTGCCCACGTCCCCAGCGCGGGGAAAGGGCTGCTGGCGCCGCCGGCTCCGCACACCCTCCCGCCCACGCCCCTTACCGGTACCAGCCGAGGCCCTCGCCGTAGTTTCGGTCGAAGAAGTGCGGCTCGGTGCCTACGGCACGTACGTCGGGGTGCGCGCGGAGCGCCTCCAGGAGGGCGCGTGTGCCCCCCTTCTTCACGCCGATGATCAGCGCCTGCGGCAGCCGCTTCTCCCCGTAGTCCGGAGTGGCAGTGGGGCGGTCGGAGCCCGCGGCGGCGGCACCAGGTTCCTCCGCGAGTGGGCCCAGGTCCGCGGCCGCGCTGGTGCTGTCGTGCTCAGAGGCGCCCCTCGGAGCGGCTGTGGAGGGTGGCGGCGGTGTCCGGAGGCGCGACGGGCTGCCGTCGCGGGGAGACGCGGGGGCGCTGTCCGGCGGCGGGGGCGAGGAGGGGCTGGGGGCGCCCTGGGTGGCGAGCGGGGAGCGGACGGCGGCAGGGCCCCCCATGAGGCTGTAGCAGGCGTAGGTGAGGCAGAGAGAGAGGCTGCACATGCAGAGCAGCTTGCGGGCGGGGGGGCCCTTAGGCGGGGGGGCCATGCCGCCTGCCCGCGCTCAGCGCCGGCCGCATCCTGTCAGCCGCCCGGCCGCCGCCGCAGCCCCCCCGGCTGCATGGGCCGCCGCCCGCCAGCCCCGCCGCCGCCCGCGGGGAGCCCCGCATGGCACAGCCGCCTCCTGCGCGCCGCCCGGGCGGGCCCCCTCGGCTGGCCAGGCGCTGCCGCTCCCGCTGCCGCCGATGCGACTCGAGCGAGGGAGTCCCCGCTAAACTTTGTGCTGGATGCCGAGGCGGAGGCGGCGCGGCGCGGCGGGGCGGGGCCAGGAGGGGCGGGGAGCCGAGGGCGGCGGCGGCTTGCTGACGCCCGGTGGGTCGGCCGGCCGGCGGTAGGAGGGCGGGGAAGGAGCGCGCTCCCAGCCCCGCCCCCAACCGCGCGTGCAGGCGGCCTGGCGGGTCGCCCCAGCGCTGCCGGCCGGGGCCCTGGAAGAGGGCTTCTGGGGATGTGCAAAGTGCCACGGCCCGCTCTGGCTGGCGGCCTCTCCGATCGCGGAGGAGCGCATGCCCCGCTCGTCCCCGCCGTGCCCGCGGAGGAGGAGCAGCCGGCGCGCGGGCTGCGGCGCAGCAGCACCAGGGCCCCTGGGGCTGGATCTCCGGCCGCTCTTCACGCCCAGCACAGCCACGCTTCGCGGGAGGGGCCGGGAGGCTTTCCAGGCGTGGGCCGCGGGCAAGCACGGCGCAGCGCGCGGCCCGCGCCGCTCTCCGCGGCGTCGGCTCCGAGTGGCGGGGCGCCCTGTCCGCAGCCGCCTCCTCCCCGGCCCCTCGCGAGGCCGGGCTGAGTGGCTGCCTCGGCACAGCCCTGGCGCAGAAGCCCGGAGAGGCCGCGAAGGCTCCCCGGTCTCCTCTCTGGGGTAACTTGTCCAGAGCCGGGGAGGCGCTGGCCGAAATTGCTTGGCACGGAACTTCTGCGGTGGACGCCAAGCATCCGCCCGCCGCCCCGGGAGGGGACTCGAGGGCCCGGCGCTTCCGCTGGCCTTGCCCTCCGCGCCTCCAGCGGCTGGCGTGCGTGCCCGGCCCTTCAGCTGGCCCAGGCAGGGGAGGCCTGGAGGCAGGCTGGCGCTTCCCCCTGGGGCGGCGCGGGGGGCGGCTTTCACCTGCCCGCCGTCTCTCGTCCGTCTCCCTGCTGTGTTGTGGGAGACGCGGGGCGGGGGGAGCTTTAACTTTCTCCGCAGCAACCTCGCCGGGTAGGCCACTGTTCCCACTTTACAAATGGGGGCATGAGGCTGAGGGACCAGCTCGTGTGGCCTTGGGCAAGTTGGGCTCCCTCCGCCTCCGTCCCCCGTCCGTTTGCGTGGGGGTGGGAGATCGGTGGCGGCGGTGGGGACGTCACTCGTTGCTACGTGTGGGGCGAATATCTCCTCCTCCGCTGCCTTTCCCGAGTGGCCTCGGTGCTTTCCACAGGATCTCGAGAGTCCGCCTTGCAGGACAGGCCGAAGGCCACGGGGGGGGGGGTCTGCACACAGCCCCCTCTCTTGGCTACGACCCTCCGGGCCGGCCGCCGGCTGAAGAAGCGGGCTGATGCTGGGGACGGGCCGCCCGCCAAGCGGCGGTCGCCTCGGGCTGCGTTTCATCTCTGGCACGCGCAGCGCTCCGGGGGAAGCGAACGAGCGCCGCGACCCGCGGCGTAATCGGGGTCTCCCCGGCTGGCTTCCCAGGCCTGGCCGAGGCAGCTGGAGGGAGCTCGCCCGCTCCCTCCTTCCTTCCCGCGCAAGCCGAAGCTCGCTGCTGCTCTCCGCTGGACGAGAGGCTCCGCGCGCTTCTCGCCCAGACAAAGGCTGCTCCTTTCTGATACGGGCCGATGGCCGCCCGCAGCCATCTGAAGCAGGGGTCTGGGCGCCCCGTCAGTCGCCCCGCCGCTGCCGGGCTCCCTCGCAGCCGCCCGGCCAACGCGGGCCAGACAGCCGGGGGGCGGGCGCGGCCGAGGCTCCTCCCGCCCTTCAGAAAGGCCAGGCGGGGCGAGGGGGCGGGCCCCGGGAAGCCCGCGGTCGCTTGCCCGGCCTTCGGCGCGCTTGCCCCGGGGCTGCCCGGCGCGGGCTCGCCCTCTCGCCGTGCAGGCGGCGGCGCGCTGCCTTCGGGAGCTGGCCCGCCAGCGCAGCTGCGAGCCTGGCGCCGTGCCGGCGAGCGCCGAGGCCGCCCCCGGTGCTCAGGTCGGAGGTTTCAGCCGCCGTTAGCCGCTCCAGGTGGGTGCGAGTGGGGCGGGGTGATCCTGACCAGTCCTACGCCTGCGGCAGAAGCCACTTCACGTCTCTTGGAATTGGGGAGTGGAGCAGAGCCCGCTTCCCTGGGCGTGCTGCCATGGGGGGGCGGGGGGGGCCCAAGCAGTTGCCTCTCTCTCGCTGCACGTGCCCAGTGGCAACTGCGTGTGAGGCCCGGGGGAGCGCGGCCCCTGGATAGCCACCCTCCGAACTCAGCCGTGGCGGCCCTGTGCCGGGCCGTCGTACAGGCCTGGCCGTGTGCTGGGAGGTGGCACCTCCTCCAAGGTCCCCGCCTTCCGGGGTGGGACAGCTGGTGGAGTGGTTGGGGCCATTGCCTGGGCTGGGGATACTTAACTGGCATCAGCCACACCCGTTCCTGTCAGCAGGAGTCCCGCTTGGGTCAGCCGATGGTCCCCTGCAAGTAGCCCTTCTGGTCCATCCCCAGGTGACCAAGCTGAACAGACCACCCCTGCCCCCCCATGGCATCCCAGTTACCCCCATTGCCCCCCTTCCCCGCCCTCCCTCCTGGACTGCCTTAGCAGCAGCCCCCATCCAGGTCGTTCTCCTGGGCAGCAGGGATGGACGAAAGTCCCTTACCTGGTCCCGCAGCTGTTTTCGGGGGGGCACTCTGTTTCTCCCCCTGAAATTCTTGGCGGGGGGAGGCGCCCCATCCCTCCCCGCCCAAATTCTGGCCGGGGGGGAGCGCCCCGTCTCCCCGGCCGCGAAAGAAAAAAGTAAAGTGTAAAAAAAAAAAACAACCGTGATAGGCTACGTAAAGATTTACATAGCCTATCACAGCTAGATTTTCAAAGTCAGCCGTGATAGGCTATATAAATCTTTACGTAGCCTATCACGTTTTTTCTTTTCTTTTTTTACACTTTACTTGGAAATGGCGGCAGCGGCAGCAGCCGGTCGGAAGACTGGCCACCGAAACGCTGCCAGGACCCGCCGCCGCGAGGGACATTCGCGCGAGGTAAGTCCCATCCCGGGGGGGGCGGGGGGTGTCAGAGAATTTCCCCACCAATTTTGGGGGGCCGAATGCGTTGGCATTCGGCCTCCCGGAGATTCGTGGAGAAATTCTCCAACATCCCTACTGGGCAGTGAGGTCCCCTCACAGTCCTTGGACTCCCAAGGAGAGGCTTCTGCCCCTCTGTGCTGGTCAAGGAGCCAACCCTTGTCCCTGGACTCCCATCCTGAGGCCAACTCAAAATGGGGGGGGGAGCCCCTGTCCACCTGTCCTTGGCAAAGAAGACACCACACTTGTTCCAAAGTCAGAGCTTTTGTTGAACAGCAGGAAATGGAAAAGATCCTTCAAGGAAAAGACACCCATGCAGGGTAGCCAACCAGTCACAAAAAGGCATTGCAAGGAGCTCCAAAAGGATCTCTCCAAACGGGAAAGGGCATCTAAGTGGCAAATGTGGTTCAATGTAAGCAAGTGTGAAGTGATGCACATTAGGGCAAAAAAAACCACCCAACTTCAAGTATAACCCGTTGGGATCTGAGCGAGCCGCGACTGACCAAGAAAGAGATCTTGGGGTTGGGGTGGACAGCTCAGTGAAGATGTCAACCCAGTGTACAGCCACTGTAAAAAAAGGCCAGCTCCATGTCAGGCATAATTAAAAAAGGGATTGAGAATAAAACTGCCCACATCATACTGCCCTTGTACAAATCTATGGTGCGACCACACTTGGAATACTGTGCACAGTTCTGGTCACCACACCTAAAAATCGATACTGCAAAGCTGGAAAAAGTGCAGAAGAGGGCAACTAAAATGATCAAGGAGTTGGAGCATCTTCCCTATGAGAGAGGGTTACAACAGCTGGGATTGTTTAGCTTGGGAAAAAGGGTGAGGGGAGACACGATAGAGGTGTACAAAATTATGCACAGTGTAGAGAAAGTGGAGAGGGAGACATTTTTCTCCCTCATAATACTAGAAGCTAATGGGGTCATCCCATGAAGCTGATTGGTGGGAGATTCAGGACAGATTGGTGGGAGATTCAGGACAGATAAAAGGAAGTCACTTCACACAGCACATAGCTAATGGAATTTGCTACCACAAGATGTAGTCAGGGCCACCACTTTGTATGGCCTTAAAGGGGAACTGGACAAATTCCTGGAGGAGAAGGCTATCAATGGCTACTAGTCCTAATGGCTATGTGCTACCTCCAGTACCAGAAGCAGTGAGCCTATGTACACCAGTTGCTGGGAACATGGGGTGGCGGTTGCTGTTGCACTCATGTCCTGCTTCTGGGTTTCCTGTGGGCAGCTGGTTGGCCACTGTGTGAGCAGAATGCTGGACTAGATGGACCCTTGGTCTGATCCAGCAGGGTCTTATGTTTTTATTCCCTGTAACACTGACTACAGTCCGCTTCCACATATTCTGGATTCTAGGGCAATCCAGGGGTGCCTTGCTTCCAACTAGGCCCCTGTCTCCCTGGGAATAATGCCCCTGCTCAGTTGGACAACTAGAAACAGTGCTGAGAGGTGTGTCGCTCAGGTTAAAAACAGCCATTGCTAGGAGTGGGCAAATTTGGCCTGGAGCCACATTTGGAGTTGCTGTCAAAGCAAACTCCTTTGGCTGGGGTGACAGCTGTCCCCTCCCCCTCATAGCGTCACAAGAGCTTTCCAGCCTCACCTTTTATGGCGAAGTGATGGATGCAGGCCCCACATGCCTGGCCATTCCTTCTCCATGATGCAGCGAGTGACAAATCTGGAACCTGAAAGGAGACAATGTCAACGATGAGGAAAGAAAACACTGCCGTCCGCCTGCCACCAACTCCTGAAAGTGAAAAAGCATCCTGCTGGGCTGGACTTGGAATCTGACATGTTGTGATTCCCCAGTCCATCACATGGTGGACTGGAAATGGAGGGCCCGTCTAGCCTGCTTCAGCTTCCAGCAGCTGAACTCCAACTTCGAGCACTGGAGCCCTCCTGTGGAAAGCCAGAAAAGACCTTGCAGAGTGAGGAGGATGAGCTTCTCCTAGCAGGAAGGGTGGGATGGGACTGGAAAGGGGACTAGGACAACAAAAACTGATAGGGGAAGTTGTCGCATCTTCAGCCTTACAGATATCGCTGCAAATGCTTGGCTCCCAGCCTCCTTCAACTAAGTGGATTTTGAAAGCTTAATGCAGAATAAATGAATAAAATGGGGAGATCTTCACACTCCAGAAGTGCGGGGGGAGGGGGCAGCTCAGTGGCAGAGCCCCTGCTTTGCATGCAGAGTTCAAGCCCCAGTATCTCCAGGTAGGACAGGGAAGGAATCCTGCCTGCTGAGATGATTGGTTGGCAACCCCACAGCATATGCCTCAGAATCTCCTCCATCTCAGACACTGATCAATAAAACCTTGGACGTTCCCACACATGTTGTTTCTTTGTTGCTAGGGAGTGGCAGATTGGGAACCCTTTCCCGCACCCTAGTAGGATCTGACTTCAGTCAAGAGACACAAGGAAGTGACCAGCAATGGGCGTGGCAGGAGGACAAGGAGATGGGTGCTTCAGCATGCTGCATGCTCCTCACAGAGCATCTCATGTCGAAGAAGCATGGCCATGTCATACCACCACATCATGCTAGAGTGACTAGCCAGTGGGAGTAAAGGCATGACTTTGGCATTCACAAAGTCATGTGAAACATTGCTAGCTGATTTTTTTCTTTTAATGTAGCAGATTCTGCCTGCTCTTTTTGCCATTGCAATAAATATACAGGAGCCTTTTCCAGCTCAGCAACAGGAGCCTTGCTTAGTCTTGTTTCTGCCTTTGATTTATGACATGGCTGGAAATTTAAGCATCTCTGGAGGTCTCTGCCTTTCTTGAGTGATGCTGGAGTTACTGCCTTTATATGGAAGAGAAGGAAGCCACTTTTCCTCCCAGAAAACAAGGCAGCAGTGCTGAACAAGGCAGGACTGAGCTGGCAGGAATCACTACCACCTGACACTGATCACACTTCAAAAAAAAAAAAAATCATGCTCATCACCAGTTTCATTTTGAAGGAAAAGTTGCCATGAAGCCCCAATCCAGATCAGGGGCAAGGCACCAGATTCGGGATACACAGATGCTTTTCTTTCAGAATAAAAGTGGCAGTATTATGCCCACAGAGTCTGCCAGGAAAACAACACTTAGGAGAGCAGGAAAACCCAGCAAATGTAAAGGTTGACCCTTGGATCCCTTGATAGCTGCTGGGCCTCTAGGTCACTGAGGTACAGGAGGGAAGGGAGAAGAGCAAGCCCATGTTTATAAAGTGTGCATGTGGTTGTGAGTGCGCACGCATGCACGCATTCATGTGATCTAATCTTGGACTGTATTTGGTGGAGTCCCAGCCATTTTGTGCAGCCTCCCTGGTCAAAGAGTGGGAAGAATTGTAGCTGGGACACCTTTTTGCCCCTTCTGCTCCCATTCTTCCCATCTACCTATTATCAGGTGGTGGGAATCCCTGTGGCAGTTAAGAAGACTGAAATAGTCATCAAGAAAGACTGTTAAAGGGAGCAGTGCTAGAAATTGGAGTGACTGTGTTTTGAGCTCTAGGTACCCATTCCCCCACCCCCAGCCCCTTTTATGACTGT
Source organism: Heloderma suspectum (assembly GCF_057233095.1). Lineage (NCBI taxonomy): Eukaryota > Metazoa > Chordata > Lepidosauria > Squamata > Helodermatidae > Heloderma > Heloderma suspectum. The sequence continues at coordinate 36,717,605 of NC_139469.1, read as the reverse complement.
GGCCATGCACCAGGAATAGCTTGAGTGTGCCACCTCTTGTCAGGACAACCCTCTTTGAAATCCTTTTCCTCCTCCTCTCTTACAAGCTCACTCCAAACCTTTCTTTTTCTCTCCCAGGAGAGTTAGGGACTCCGCTTTGCTTGATCGCCAACTTTTTAACCTCTGCACACTCACAAGCCCATCCTAGGTCGGCCCGGGCTGCTCACACCCATCCGTGGCCTGGCTTTAAGTACCAGCGTCCTCGAATTCAGCTGCTGAGAGAACTAAGCTGCTTATTTCCTCAGAATCCAGCACACTCTGCATCTGCTGAGGTTTCTTGCATGTTTATGTAAGTTTATGCTTGTTTGATTCATGAACACTCTACCAAGTTAATTTCCCTGATTAATTAGTGCATATTTTAAATTCTTGCTCATGCTTAATAAATTTCTCTCTTCTTGAAGAAGACTGTGCGTACGTGCGGGTGGGTTCCTCCTGCCAGATGCTCTGTTGCCAACATTGAAAGGTCCCTTAATGAATGTGTGTACTGAGAATGCAAGAGGTTTGTACACATGTAAATATATTTGGTGATATATGCAACAGGTGAAGAAGGCAGCAGAGAGCACCATAAGGGACCTGCCCCCCCCACCAAGGCCCAGGAGGCCTGCTGAGGCGACTGGCTGGCACCCCAGGCAGGTTGCACCCTCTCAGGACCTCCTCCACCCCACAGGCTGCTCAAGTGAAAGCTCTGAGGTTGCCCCATGTGGGGTTCTCAGGGAGCGGGGACAGTGCTGCTCCTGCCCATTCTCCATCTCCAGCTTCCACCTGGTGAAGCTGAGAAGAAAACCCCCTCAGGACGCCTGCCTCCGCTGGGTCAGTTGTCCTTGCTGGCACACAGAGCTTCAGCCCCTTTTACTCTCTGGCTTAAAGAGACACCCAAGATGCCTAACTGGTTCTCTCTACCCAATACAGGAGAAGTCACAAGGAAATAGGGTTTGTTTGTTTTGTTTTTTATTTATTTTCCATTTCTGTACCCCCCAATAGCCAAAGCTGTCTTTTTCTAATGGTTGCACAGCAAGACAAACCAACATGTAGGATGTTGTAGTTAAAATAAATATTTAATACAAGAAAAATTAAATATTATGATTAATCAATCTATGCTTGGTCCTAACCTGTCTACAGTCAGGGCCAGAAATATTGGAACAAGGATAACTGTTTTGGCAGTTGGCCTCTGTACACCACCACATTGAAGTTGAAAGGAAACACACCCAGATGGGAGCAAAGTCAGGACTTTCAGCTGTAATTCAAGGGGTTTGACAAAAGTGGGGCACTAACCATTCAGGAAGAACAGCCAGTGGCATTCACACACACCCCATTGTTGGTGGCTCATAAGTAACGGAATGAATGGCTGACAAGCAGCTGCATGGCCAGGGGTGGCCTGTTTCCGGGGCACCCCATGACCGATCAAGCAGATAGAAGGCCTGGAGGCGGTTCTGAGTGTTACATTTGCATTTGGTAGCTGTTCACTGGAACCCCCAACATGAGGTCCAAAGAGGTGTCCATGCAAGTGAAGGAGGCCATCGTTAGGCTGAGGAAACAAAATAAACCCATCAGAGAGAGAGCATTGGGAGTGGCCAACACAACAGTTTGGAACATCCTGAAAAAGAAGGAATTAACTGGCAAGCTCAGCAACAGCAAAAGGCCTGGAAGACCACAGAAGACAACAGAAGTGGATGACTGCAGAACACTGCTCATGATGAAGAGGAACCCTTTCACAACATCTAGCCAGGTCAAGAGCGCTCTTGCGGAGGTAGGCATGTCATTGTCAACATCTACAGTCAAGGGACGGCTTTATGAATGTAAATACAGAGGCTTCACAACAAGGTGCAAACCACTGGGAATGCTCAAGAACTGAAAGACCAGATTAGCCTTTGCCAGCAAACACCTAAAAAAGCCTGCCCAGTTCTGGAATAAGATTCTTTGGACTGATGAGACCAAGGTTAACTTGTACCAGAATGATGGGATGAGAAAAGTATGGAGAAGGAAAGGAACAGCTCATGATCCAAAGTATACCACATCTGACAAACAGTGTTATGGCATGGGCATGTATGGCTGCCAGTGGAACCAGGTCACTGGTGTTTATTGATGACCTGACTGCTGATAAAAGCAGCAGGATGCATTCTGAAGTGTATAAGGCTATACTTTCTGCTCAGATTCAACTGAATGCTGTCAAACTGATAGGACGCCGCTTCATATTGCAGATGGATAATGACCCAGTCATACAGCAAAAGCTACCCAAGAGTTTCTCAAGGCAAAAAAGTGGGATGTTCTTCAATGGCCAAGTCAGTCACCTGATCTCAACCCAACAGAGCACACTTTTCACTTGCTGAAGACAAGACTGAAGGCAGAAAGACCCACAAACAAGCAGCAGCTGAAGGCAGCTGCAGTAAAGGCCTGGCAAAGCATCTCGAGGGAGGAAACAGCATTTGGGTTCCATGGGTTCCAGACTTCAGGCAGTCATTGACTGCAAAGGATTTTCATCCAGGTATTAAAGGCGATCCTTAAGTTTGAAATGATGTTGGTTTGTCCCATTACTTATGAGCCACCAACGATGGGGGGGAGGGTATGCCACTGGCTGTACTTCCTGAATGGTTAGTGCCCCGCTTTTGTCAAACCCCTTGCATTACAGCTGGAAGTCCGGACTTTGCTCCCATCTGGGTGTGTTTCCTTTCAACTTCAATGTGGTGGTGTACAGAGGCCAACAAGTTATCCTTGTTCCAATATTTCTGGCCCTGACTGTACCTACTCTAGGGCTGTGGAGGGCTGGTCAGTCAGGTGTTCTCATGCAAGCAACACCAGCTGATATTCCCTCTTCCACAGGGCCATTAAAGGTGCAGGAGCCCTCTCCTCTTCTCCACCTGGCCACCTTAATCCACTTCCCAAACTGCTGTTGGCTTGGATCAGTCCTGTTCCAGAGTGTGGCTGCGCTGCGCTGGTGCTGGGAGAGGTGCCTTTGCACGTACATTAGCTGCTCCTGCTCGCGTAAGCTCTTGCTTCTGAGGGCTTCGTAGGGGTGCTCTGGAGAGCCCAGAGGTGTAGCCATGAGCATTTGGGTGTTCTGATCACCTCTGATCAACTGCCTTTCAGTGCCAGTATTCCTTGGCTCCTATCACATCACATCCTGTTGGGCCTCTGGGTCTTTGTTTGCTCTCCACAGCCCCTCTCAGGCTCCACCTTCTCCTTGGTAAGCAGAAGCCTCCAGGGGGGCGGCCTCTGGCCGGGGGTAGGAACCCTTCTCCTCTCTGCATGGTGGGCACATGGCCTGTGTTGGCACCAGCTCTGTGGGTCGTGAGGCCCCAGCAGGCGAGTATGCTGGCCCTTGCTGGCCCTGGGCTTCGGAACTGCAATCTCCGATTTGGGCTTGGGGCCTCTCAGCTCAGGGGCGGTGGCCTGTGGCACCTTGGGCTCAGGGTCTCTGGTTTGGCAGGGGCGCTTGGGCCCAGTGCCACGTCCATCAGCAGCACTTCTTCTGCGTTCATGTCTGGGTCACAGCTGGAGCCCCATCCAGACTGAAGACACCGTGGCATTGTTCTGCTGATGACCAGGCTGAGAAATCCAACTTGCAGCAGAGTGGATTTCTCCTTGACGGGCCTCCCAGGTCAGATGCCCAGAGCCACTGCTGTGCTGCCCCCACTGGCACTGACTGCCGCAGTTCATCCAGCTCTCCCGGCAGCCGAGTGCAGTCAGAGCTGGACCGGGCTTCCTGTAGCGTGGAGGCCGCTGGAGTGCTGAAACCTCCAGAAGGTGAGACCATTGCAGTCATCTTGTGACTTGCATGGTCAGCCAAATCAGCCCATAATAGGTACAATAAAAAGTATTTTATTTGTTGCATTATATCCCACCTTTCCCCCATGTTGCTCACAGTGGCAGGCCTGGCTTCCCCTCCCCAAGTTTATTCTCACAACAACCATGCAAAGTACGTCAGGCTGAGAGGGAGAGAGAGAGAGGCTCAAGTTCACCCAGTGAGTTCCTGGCAGAGGGGGATTTGAATCCAGGTCTCCCCAGTCCTACTTTGATACTCTAACCCACTCCAGATGCTGCTGAACTCTGACTCCCATCAGCCCCAGCCACCATGACCAATGGTCATGATTGATGGGAGTTGTAGTTCAGCAACATCTGGAGGGCCCCCACTTCCCCACCCCTGCTCTAACCATTACACCGCCCTGTAATGGCGTTACATCTGCTTAACGCCTGTAATGGCGTTACACGTTCCATCTGCTTCCTCTTTGCCTTTCCTTTCACTGGGCTCACCTGGGGAACCATCACATTTACCAGAAAGCAAGAGTTCAGTTAGGTGGCGGTAGCCAGGCCAGGATCTCTGGGTGATGTGCTGATTGTCACAGGCTGGTGGAGGACACAGACACCTTGGGCTTGTGTTCTGGTTATACTCAAAGCTAAGGTCCCTCCAGTCTTGGGCGAGCTGGATCTTCTGTGTAGAAGGGGAAATCATGCATTCCCGGGGCTTCCAGCTTGCTTTGAAATCGTTATGTTATTTCAGCAGCTGCTCGATGTGACAGTCACAGCAGACGCCACTTAATCCTTACAAATTAGGCATACATACATATACATATACATATACATATACATATATATATATATATATATATATATATATATATATATATATTCTAATTATTTAAAAAATGCAACCATGATACACTCTGGAATACTCGCACAGCCCGCTCGACAAAAGCCTCTGACACTGATGAAGGCCCCGTTCCATATGGTCTGACATAAAAATTATGCAAATCTGTGCAAATGTTACTTGGCACCAAGAAGATACAATAGAACTAGTGGCACCTTATGGCAGTCGTTTCGAAACGTCATTTTGCCTTTGCTCGTTCAATTACTGCGTAAAGGGCTGCTTGGATTCACCGCTCGAGGGCTTTGCAGCCCTGCCCCCGGCTTGCTGCCCTTTGAGCTGGCTCAAAAGCAAGCGGGGTGCCAGCGGCCCCTGCAGCAAGGGGGGCAGGAGGAGCTGCCTCGCAGGCCCCAGCTGACCTCTCCAGGACTCTTCCCAGTTTGGTGGCATCCGTGAGAGACCAGCCCCACCGTTCAAGGCTAGGTTGAGGCATCAGAGCTCCCCCATAAAGGACCCACACCTGGGAGTTTTTAGGAGGCGCAGTCAGCACATTCGCTTGGAGCAGCCCAAGGACACAACCAGCCCCCACCTCGCTGCTGGTGCTCACTGGACTCTTGCCCCCATGTCAAGGGGGTCGGGATTGAAAAGGGGTGTGGCAGTGGCCTTCGAGAAAGAGCCCCTGCCCCAAAGCCCCAGCCTGGTCAACCTGGGTGCCCGCAGTCCGGGCCCGACAGCCCTGGAGACCATTCTGAGGGGCTCGATGTCTCTGCCCCGCTAGTCCAGTGCGGCACTTCGCCCAGCAACGGTACAGACGCGCTTCCTCCACCTCGAGGTTCGGGTCCCTTTCTACGCATCCACAGCCCTGAATAAGCATACAAAAACCTGTGAGATGTTTCCGAAAGTCAGCAAGTGGGATTGTGCAAACTCTGGGACCTACCACTTCACAGTGTGCAACTTCCTCCTTACAAAAAAGGTGCTGCTGGGTGGGGCTGCTGCGGAGCCAAAGGTGAGAGGAGGCCCTGGTCAGGGTGCATCCGCGGTTGAGGGCACTCGGCCCGTGGAGGTGGTGCAGTAGCAGGACATGGGCTGGGTGGGACACACTCTGGCCTGTCTGTCTCGCCTGCACAGAGAGCATCCCTGGAAGATGGCGCCTCTTTCATTCAGTAGCACTTTAGTCTGTGATACACGGAATCCTGGAAGGAGGGCCTTCATCAGTGGGAGAACCAGGGACGAGGTGTGCATGCGCCAGGTATTTGTATACATCCAGTGATATGCCGCACAATAAGCAGTGTGAGTCTCCGCATTTCAGAAACAGGGGGGATGCTCCCTGTGTGGCCTCATGTTATGCCTTAGGAGGACCAGTCCCAGTCTGGCTTTACCCACTAGGCACCCTGAGTCACAACGCACCATGCTGTACATGAGTGGCGGTAGGCTCCCCTTATCATCTGTGCTGAACACCCACCTGGCAGCAGGAGTGTGCTCTCTGGGGGGGAGCCCCTCTCCCCCTCTTGGCCTGTCCGTGCCTTCAGGTTCCCTGGGCCTCCTCTGGCAGCTGCTCCGAGAGAGAGGTGCGGAGGGCGGGGCTGGACGCAGATGACCCCGTCATGCTTCCGACCCAGTCATGCTTGCCAGCCACACAGCTAAAACCCCTGGCTTGGCGATCATAGAATCATAGAGTAGTAGGGTTGGAAGGGGCCTACAAGGCCATCGAGTCCAACCCCCTGCTCAATGCAAGAATCCAAGTCAGAGCATCCCTGACAGATGGCTGTCCAGCCTCGTCTTGAACGCCTCCAGTGTGGGAGAGCCCACCACCTTCCTAGGGAATGGGTTCCATTGTCGTATTGCTCTAACAGTCAGGAAGTTTTTCCTGATGTTCCGCCCGGAATCTGGCTTCCTGTCACTGCAGCCCATTATTCCGTGTCCTGCACTCTGGGATGATCAAGAAGAGATCCTGGCCTTCCTCTCTGGGACAACCTTTCAAGTACTTGAAGAGCGCTATCCTATCTCCCCTCAGTCTTCTCTTCCCAAGGCTAAACATGCCCAGTTCTTTCAGTCTCTCTTCATAGGGCTTTGTTTCCAGTCCCCTGATCGTCTTTGTTGCCCTTCTCTGAACCCTCTCCAGTTTGTCTGCATCCTTCTTAAAGTGTGGTGCCCAGAACTGGACCCAGTACTCCAGATGAGGCCTTACCAGTGCTGAGTAGAGGGGAACTAGTACTTCGCGGGATTTGGAAGCTATGCTTCTATTAATGCAGCCCAAAAGAGCATGTGCCTTTTTTGCAGCCACATCACATTGTTGGCTCATCTTCAGCTTGTGATCGACAACAATTCCAAGATCCTTCTCGCTTGTAGTGTGGTTGAGCCACGTATCCCCCATCTTGTAACGGTGCATTTGGTCTCTTTTTCCTAGGTGCAGAACTTGGCATTGATCCCTATTAAATGTCATTCAGTTGTTTTCTGCCCAGCACTCCAGTCTATCCAGATCACTTTGAATTTTGTTTCTGTCTTCCAAAGGATTAGCTATCCCGCCCAATTTTGTGTCATCTGCAGATTTGATCAGCATTCCCTGCACCTCCTCCTCCAAGTTATTCATACAAATGTGGAAGAGCACTGGGCCCAGGACTGAGCCCTGCGGTACCCCACTCGTTACCTCTCCCCAGTTTGAGAAGGTCCCATTAATAAGCACTCTTTGAGTCCGATTCTGTAGCCAACTGTGGATCCACCAGATCATTGTTTCATCTAGCCCACTTTGAGCTAGTTTGCTCATCAGGAGATCATGGGGCACTTTGTCGAAAGCTTTGCTGAAGTCGAGGTATATGATGTCCACAGCATTCCCACGCTCCACAAGGGAGGTTACCTGATCAAAAAATGAGATCAGATTCATCTGGCAGTCGAGTAATCACTGCATTGTTTTCAAGGTGCTTCCAGATGGATTTCTTTATCATCTGCTCCAGAATTTCCCCAGGGATTGATGTCAGACTGACTGGTCTGTAGTTCCCAGGTTCCTCCTTTTTACCCCTTTTGAAGATAGGGACAACATTAGCCCTCCTCCAGTCATCTGGCACTTCCCCCGTCCTCCATGAATTCTCAAAGAGAATAGACAGTAGCTCTGAGAGTTCTTCTGCCAGTTCCTGTATTACTCTGGGATGCAGTTCATCTGGCCCTGGAGATTTGAACTCAAAGTAATATGGTGTTCCTTGACCATATGCCTATCGATCTCAAGCTGCAATGCTGCCCCTTCAGCCTGTACTTCGCCTTTGCCAGGGGGGTCATAGACCCTCTTTCGGGAGAAGACTGAGCCAATATAGGAATTGAGCACCTCTGCCTTTTCTTTGTCTTCTGTTATCTTTTTGTCATCCTTATTTAATAGGTGAACCACCCTTTCTTTCCTCTTTTGCAAATAATATATGCATTTTACCATGCATATACCTGAAGAAAGCCTTTTTGTTGCTGTTAGCATCCCTTGCTAACCTCAGCTCATTCTCAGCTTTCGCCTTCCTGACGCCATCCCTGCAATTCTGTGCTATCTGCCTGTACTCTTCCTTTGTTACTTGGCCTTTCTTCCACCTCCTGTATGTGTCCTTTTTTGTTTTCAGGTCATCTCTACACTTTCTGTGAAGCCACATTGGCTTTTCTGTTGTTTTCCACCTTTTCTTCTTGTTGGAATTGTTTGTGATTGTGCCTTGAGAATTTCCTTTTTTAAAAGCTCCCACCCAGCTTGGACTCGATATTCAGGCTTAGTATGGAGGGCCTGCTGACAAGCTCAAGTGCTGCTCTGAACCCCACTGGCCTTGCTGTGATGCAGTGTTTCCATGGAACCCACAGTGCGCACGCGCCTCAGAGGTTTGCATGTGGTCCTGCTATGCTGAGTGGCCGCTGACACCAGTGTAACGTCGCCATAAAGTGGTTGTGATCCTGTGTACTCTCGGCAGCAAAAGAGAAAGCAAAATTAATCCGGAACAGGGAACATAGCAACACTGGCAGACACCCCCAGTTGCCCATGGCCATTTGGTCACCATCCAGCATAGAATCTGAGCTTTGGAGGGGCCTTAAAGGCCATCTAGCCCAACCCTCTAGATGCAAGAACAACAGATGGCTGCCCAGTTTCTGCTTGAAGTCTTCCAGTGAGGGAGAGCTCGCCACTTCTCCAGGTAGTTCCATTACGAAGCTGCTCTCACCATCAAGAAGCTTCTCCAGCTGTTCCATCCAAATCTACCATCCTGTAAATTAAGGCCATGAGATGTAGCTCTGCCTTTTCTGCACAGTCTTTGCCCTTTTCTCTGTGACCTCTGCAGGCATTTGAAGAGGCCCATCATGTCCCCCACTCACTCTTCTCCAGGCTAAACATATCCAGTTCCTTCAACCTTTCCTCATAAGACTTGGTTTCCACATCACTGAACATCTTTGTTGCCTTCCTCTGAACCTGTTCCAATGTTTATGCGCTACATCCTTCTTAACGTGTGGTACCCAGAACCGGCTCGGTGTTCAGTCCTGCCGGCCACATGGCCACGGAAGCGTCTTCGGGCAGCACTGGCTCTTCGGCTTAGAAATGGAGATGAGAGCCACCCCCTGGAGTCGGACACAACTGGCTGGGGACACCGTTACCTTTTACCCAGAACTGGACACAGCACTTGAGGCGCAGGTGCCCAGACCCCTGCCTGATCTCCCAGCCCCCCTTTCCCGCAGCTCACATGTGCATCTGGCAGCCCCGCCAAGGGCTCGTTTCCCTGCCCAGAACTCCTTTCTGACCGAGGGCCAAACTCCATTCTGGAGAAGCAATCAGGGGCCACATTCCAGGGGTGGGCGGGGCCCCAAATGAAGGCCCATTTTGGCTCCAGGTGTCTCTTTCTGCCAGTGAATAATCCCCAAGAGAGGCACCTCAACGTTGTAGCATGCGGGGGGGGGGTGCACAAAAGTTGGGAAGCAGCCAAACACTCCATCGGGGGGCAGGGAACCATACGGGAGCCCTGGAAGGCTGGACCGAGACCCCAGGAGGGCCGGCTTTGGCTCCTGAGCCTGGGGCCCTGCCCCCCTGCTCTGTGAGGTTTACGTGCTGCTGGGGGCGGGGTGCTGTGATGGGCGACACCACATCCTGTACCCTGATGTGGGCAGAGCAGCCATTGACGCAGGGTGGCATCCTGAAATGCCCCATCTCCCTCCCACTGAAGCCAACGTTAGGGGCACTTCCTGAACCGGGCCAGGGGCTGGTGTGAAATCCTGCCCTTGCTGGAGGCCGTGACCTGAGCGGGGATCAGAGGCCACTGTGGGAGTGAGGGAGGCATGCTCCTCCCCTGGGCCACCCAGGTCCTGCCCAGGACTCCGCCCCGTATGGGCCATCCGGCTGGTGTATCTGGGATGCTCCACAGAGCATTTTTTGGGATGGTGGCACATTTCAGATTCCACCATCATAATGGGGCTTCTGCCAAACCCTAAGGCCCTCAGCCAGCAGATCTCAAGTGTAGGATTGCTCCATAAACCTTTTCAGTAAATTATATACGCAACAGAAGAGAGAGAGCCCCTGGGGCAGTGCACCCTAGCTCAGAAATGCCCTCGCAAGGAGTCTTCCCTGATGCCAACATGGCCAGCTTTTTGATGCCAGGCAAACCCCTTTTCATTCACACGGGCATTTCAGAATTACTTTGGTAATGTGTTTTAGGGTTGCTCTGGCTGTTTTATCTGCTTCTGTTGATGTATGCCATTGCATTGTATGGCTGTGTTTTGTGTCACTGTAATCCACCCTGGAATTTAGATAACGAGGGGCTGTTTATAAATATTTTACATAAAAATAACCAAAAACACACACAAGGAGGACTGGAGAGCACATCTGGAAGCATCGCCCCACACTGCCTGGTAGCCCTGTGGGACTGCACTCCGCAGCGTGACCGGGGCCGGGCGGGGTGGGGACTGAGCCCAAGTCCCCACACTGGCCACCGTGGTGGGCTGACTCAGCAGGAGGTGATTCCCCACAACAATAAAATATGCTCATTGGCCCTCTTTATATGCTAGAAAATGTCACCCCTGGGAAAACTGGTCTTACTGGTGGTAGCCAGGCCAAGTCTCAAGGCTGTCCAGAAGGGAAGAGGTATGCCCTGAAGCACTGTGTACTCGTTTGCTTTTTTCTTTGCTTTTTACAGTTGTTTGTTTCTTGGCCAATGGTTGGATGATCTGACTCTCAAGAAGGCAGATGGTAGATAAAGCATTCAACTTCTAAGTGTTCTGACCCATCTATTTTGATACCTAGGACAGTGGACAGCTTTCCTTGCCCTGCTGTTTTCATGTCTTCTGTATTTCTTTGATGTTAATAAAGGGACCGGATTATTTAGACGGGGCGGGGGGGCAGGAGCAGAGACGGGAAGCAGGCCTCCGTGGTGTGGCAGGGATCAATTTCAGTAAGTCAATACAAAATGCTTGTCTGCAAACAGAGGTTTGCAAACAAACGCTTGCCTAAGCAGACTGTAACTGATGATCATGGTGTTCAGGGTGACTCCAGGAGGAGCAGCGAGTTGTGCAACGGTGCCTGGACCAGCAAGGATGCTCAGAGGACTGTAGCAGGGCTCGCGGCATGCCAAAGCGCCCCGCTTCTTGCTTCTGAGCTCAGAAAGCAGTGGGCTGCAGGCAGTTTGGAGGGCTCTCTTTGCTGCACAATGGTTACATGTGTGATAATTTCTACGTCAAGTATTTATGTCAAGTATTCTTGAAGGATGGCAAAAAGTTAAAACAATAAAACTCAAACAGTTTACTTTTAGATTGTACATTGACTGTGTGTGTGTGTCATCGAAAAGACAACATTTACTCAAAAGCAAGTTGTGCTGGGCTCAGTGAGTCGGTGTGCTTAGGGCTGCCGCTTCAGTGGACCACCCCGACGTGTTCATAGCATGGCTCTCAAGGAGCAATGGGCCTCAGTGGGATCCGTCTGCGAGCATTTCCTGAAGCGAGGCAGAGGGACCACAGCCAAGGGCGGGTGGCCCCCCTCTGGTGCGCCAGCCCCCACAACGAGGGAAGAGCAACAAAGCCCGCACGCTGCAGCTCCGATCAGGTGAGGCAAAATCTGCAGCAAATCGGGGCAGGTGAGTGTCTAGCTTTAGAGAGGGCAGTCACATCTCTGGCTTTGGGCCATTTCCTGCCCTGGCAGCCCTGGGTCAGCCTGGGGCCTCTCAACTGGTGAAGCTGCGCCATGAGGAAGAGGTGGCATCCAGGTGCTCAAGGAACAGAGCGGTACTTGTTTATCACTCACTGCAGGCATGAACTACTTCCCTGGCTCCCAGTTCCGCCACAGGAAAAACAATTTATCACTCCAGACTGGCTGGTTCTGCTGCTGAGGCACTACACGGCAACTGCCACAGCCCGATGCTGTCTGACTGAAGGGAATACGATAGATACCAGGGCAATAATCAATCAATACTGTTGCTTAGGCCCTTGTCTATCAGCCTGGCATTGTGTGGACTAATTAGATGATAAAATGTGATGAATGTGTATTAAAGTCAACTTCTCCCTGTTAGCACTCCAGGGACCCTTTCCATTTTCTCGCTGACCTTTTAGATCTCAGCTTTATTGTACGTGAATGCAATTAAATCCATTTGTCAGATATTTGCATTGCACTGGCTTGTTCAGAATTCAATTAGTCGGTGTCACTTCCCCGTCCTTGTGAGCCTCTGGAACAACAGAAGCAGCAGCTGCTTATTTTTTAAAGAGCTGTGTTAAAAACACAGGGCCCCTTGACTCACCAGCAGCCTCTTGGGGGGTGGGGGCAATTAAAACCAAGCCTTTCTCAAGCCCATCCCTTGCCTTTTACTCTGGCTCCTGGAACCACAGAAAGTGCGAAAATGAGCAACAGATGCAGGAACGTCCCTCCAAACGAAAGATAACCGGTTGGCGATCTTTCACGCAAAAGTAGGGGAAAGCAAGGTGCCACCAGGAGAGGCGGGAGAGACATGCTAGAGGTTTATGGATAGCACAGAGAGAAATTACAACACAAAACTCATGGATCATCTAATTAAAGTGATTGGCAGTAGGCTGAGGACAAACAGAGGACAGTGCTTCTGCACTGAATGGCTGCATTCAGATGTCACACCCAACGGTGGTTTGTGTTACATCTGAACACAATTCACAAAATACAGTTTATGAGGGCTGACAAACCATAATAACTAGGGACAGTTTAAAACTGGTTTAAAAAAATCTCAGTTTGCGCTAATGTCTGAATTCACAAGCCACAGTTACAGCCATGACTTCATCTCAAGAGTCTGCTGCACCAGGGAGAAAGGAACGAACTCATGAAGCTGAGTGCTGAACCGATGGAAAAGGAGCGCGGTCAGGCAGCTTTGAGCTTAAACCAAGGCCTGAAGCCTCCTGCAGCAGCCCAGATCACAGCCGCAGGCCCACCGCTAAAGCAAGCAAGACAAAGCTCGAGAGCTCCTGCAGGCCGCAAGCAGCTACTCCAGAGTGAGAGCGGGGAGAGCCGGGATCGGGGTGGCTGGGCGCTGCCAGCGTCCCCGGGCCTGGCAGTGGGGAGCACGGCTGCAGATGGGCGAGAAGGGCGGCTGGGCTCGCTGCGATGCCCTGCCCGTGAGCTGCCCTGCTGCGGCACTTGCCCCCTGCGCCGTCCCCACTCTCCGCACTGCCAGGAGCATTTTCCCTCGGCAGCCGCAGCAGCAAGGCCCTCTTTGAGGGAGATTCGGAGCGCTGTGCACTGGCAGACCTTGTTCTCCTGGGGAGTGGAAATGAGCGCCACTCTCCCCCAGCCCAGCCCAGCCCCTTGGTGCTGCTCATATCCAGTCCCAGCTTTCCCCAAGGGGAGAGACCCCCCCATGCTTGCATGGAACGAAGAGCAGCCAGGGCCACCCTTGCAGTAATTTTCCTTCCTGCTGGTGTGAAGTGATGGTTCTTTTATTCATATTTTATCACACAGTGAGAAACTCAAAGAGCTTGGATTCAATTGCTGGGTTTGCAGCCACAGAAATCTCCATAAAATTGGCACCTGTCCATTCTCAGAGGGGTGATGAAAGACCAAATGGCTCCTTCCAAGCAGTGGTGTGCAGCAGATACAGCCAAATCTTGAATGCAGCAATGAATTGGGTCAATGTGGAAAGACAATGTCCCAGTCGAACTGTGGGTCCTCCAAAATGGACCACGTCGAACCTGAACTCGTCTCCTGCAGATACGGACTGTGGTGTGTCTGTGTCTGCAGGAGTCCCTTTCTCCCCAAGCTCTCTAGATCATGAAATGCCGTAGTGAGGAGAAGAAGGGGGTGCACTTTTGTGACTGACAGCTCTAGCTTCTAATCACAGTGAATTATTTTACTAGTGTTTGGGGATCACAGTGTTTTGGGATGGGATGTTGAAATAAAGACATCACAGGAGTGATTTAGCGTTCATTGCTTTTTTGCTAGTTCGGTCTTCCAGGAGTAGGGATGTTCAAAGAGTTTTGGTGGAGTCTGTGGAGGCCCTTTTTGCCTTGAACATTCTTCCTAAAGTTTTCTTTCCAAATTTCCTCAATCCTTTAAAGTCTATCTTTTCCTAAACCCTTTGTTATTCCTTGATTCTTAAATTTTCATACCCTCCAAAGGGGCAACTACACCTGCAAATGTCATCCGGTTCATCCAAGAAAATGTTTAAAAAGTGATTAGTAGCTGCCTTTAAAAAAAAGAAGAAAAAAATTAAAATTACCTAGCACAAAACCCCTATACCCATTTCTCTGAAATTTGGCAGATTCACCTCCTTAGAAGGGGAGAGGCTACTATTTCTGCATATTTCATCCAATTCTGTCAAAAAGCAAAACAGTTGCTTTTAAAGGACTGTTCATTGAATGACTATTCACTGATTTCCAATGACAGTCAGTGGGAGGAACGAAACTTAGGCTTCCCAAGCAAGATTCGCACCCGAGTCAAATCCAGCAGCCTCCAAATTGGTCCAAGCCAAATCATCGTGTTTTCCAAATCACTGAAGCAGAGTCTGAACCAAATCTTGTGGTTGGTGCATATCCCTGCTCACAGGGCTGGGTGGCACTGGGTGAGTGAATCCAGCTGGCCTCCTGGCATGCATGCCCGGCCTCTCCACTCACACCCATGCAGCAGAGTTGCCACTGATGTGGAGCAGAGGCAAACAGTTTGCAGCGGCTTCCCACGGGCAGAACTGAGAGGAGGGAAGAGGTGACATCCTTGCAGTTGCTTCTTTCCATGGTGCCAGGAGCCCAGTAGGCCTCTGGACTGTGCTGCTGTATTGCGCAGAGTAAACAGTAGAACTTCCTCCCTCCTGGTTGTGTTATGTATGCATGTCCACAACATGGAGCATCTCTACACCAGCCTAAAATCCCGTAAAACGGGGCTCACTACTTCCGTTTTAAATGCAGGATCACGATGGACTCCCTTTACACGTGCTTCGTCCCCCCCTCCCTTTCCCCCTAATCTGAGTCTTCCATATGTTTCATTATACAGCCGCTTGCTG
The DNA here is from genome assembly GCF_057233095.1 of Heloderma suspectum. Classification (NCBI taxonomy): domain Eukaryota; kingdom Metazoa; phylum Chordata; class Lepidosauria; order Squamata; family Helodermatidae; genus Heloderma; species Heloderma suspectum. Next base: position 36,702,551 of record NC_139469.1, on the reverse strand, counting down.
GAGCTGTGGTCCAGCTCCTCTTATTGTGGCTTTTCCGTTTTCAGGAGGGAATTCATGCAGAACTCAAATGCTGTAATTTGATAGCTCATTATCTCCAATCTTTTTTAAAAATGGGATAAAGGTCATTTAATGCAGGAGACGCCCTGGAGGTTCATGATGTCAATTAAAGGACCTGCAAACTTCTGCAAGTAACCAATCTCAATAGCAGGATAAAAACTCCATGTGAAAAAGCCCATGGCCACAGTAAATCTCCCCCACCCCCAGCAGCACTATAGACACACATCACAGCCCTTATGGCTACAGCTGGTCATAGCGCAAAGTCAGAGCCCCCCAGGTTTTAGGCAGAACAGAAAAGGGAGCATGACTGTGTGGAAGGCTTTCAGATCTGTATACCCAGGAGTGCCATGGCACCACCTCACTAATGGCAGCTCCCACCAGCTGGATCCTGGCCCCAAACCTGTCTCTGCAATGATTTGTGATGACTGCAAACCTTTGTGCCCTGCAGAAACAGGCCTACCAGACCCTTTCCCTGCAGTGGCATTTGGGGCTTGTGGCAAACCCTGCAACTGCAAGACACCCCTTGTTATCTTTTTAACCACCCTTGATGATTAAATCTAAGCATGAACTCATGCGCGGTTCAGATTCTCCACTCATGGAGAATGGCAGGCTCCTTTTCTAGAGCTTCCTTTGACCTCCCTGAAAACTAAACTACCATGCTGTCCTACAAGTGGGTGAGACTCACCTAGGCTAGGCAAAAGAACTAAAATCAACTCCAGTTTCCAATTCAGTTATTCAAGAACAAAGCAAACATTCAGAAATGGCCAGCTGCTTTCAAAAGAACATGAAACAGAATTAGATAACTAAAATGCACTTATCAGGAACCTGAGTCCTAAGAAGAAGTTATCTTACACAGGAACACAGGAAGAAGCTTCCTTATACTGGGTGCGAACACTGGGCCATCTTGCCCAGTACTACTGACAGTGAACAGCAGCCCCTCTTCGGGCGGGGGGGGGGGGGGATCTTCACGACAATGGAATGAGAAGCACGTTGGAGTAAGATATGGATTTTCATGGAATCAGCTTTGGTCCGTCAGGGACACACAAAGCAAGATAAGCCGAGTGCGGCATACCTTTAAAATCTGGTTTTCAGTGCTCCAAAGGAACATACTTCTGGGTGGGGTGCAGGGAGTAGAACTGGACATCATCAATCTGGCAGGAGCTGCTCAACCCATGAGAAAGGCTTGTTTCCCGCCCCTGTCCAGGCTCCTTGCTGCTACTGCATTATGAATGGAGAGCAACTAATTTTCCCCATCTGTGCAGAAGAAACAAAATCCCCAGTTCTCCAGTGCAGCATCTGAAGGCTCCTGAGAACTTCCCCACCCCAATTTCACTGCATCACAGCAATATTCTGCAGTTATTGCTTCCACCCCATCTTCCTCATGTGTGCACTTTTGCCTATTGCTTCTAACCCCCCTTTCTCCCTTTCTCCTCTCTGCTTGCAATGAGAAGCTCCTGGAAAGCCGAAAGGTTGTTACTGCAATAAAAGTTACTGTGATAAAGCAGAGAAGGGACTTTACCTAACAACAGAGAAACTACAGAACATCAAAGACACACAACATGGCGACAGGGATTCAAGAGAAGTGAAAGAGTGCTTTAGGGCGAGTTACTGAAGTCAACCCAGGGGATTAGAGATCCTAATCAGAAGGTGTTTAAGGTGACCATTAGGAGGTCACTATCCCTAATCTCTGGTGTAAGTTTTTTTTGAGGTGCAAAAAACCTCTTTCCCCCTACTTTTCTTTTCTGCTCTTACATGCCCACAGTTGGGAGTTTGCCTGCAATGAAATTTTGAAGAGGGAGAAGGACGGGAAGAAAGAGCTCCATGTGAAATACTGGTATTTCACACAGCATCTGACTTTACTTCCCCAAACTGGAACCTTTGGATTCTGCAGAAGTTTAGTAGCTTCAGTGCAGCAAAGGATCCAATCAGCCTCCACAAACTTCTTTCTCCACCTCCACTTTAATTTCTCCTAAATGGCTGTAGGACTCAAATTATTCCAAAAAGAGGGTTATGTGGCATCATGATCGAGGAACTGCTGGGGCTTTTAAATAGGTTCTACAATTTTAAAAAAGATAGAAACATCCCTCAGCCACCTCACCTCATAAAGTTCATTTAAGTACATGCAATCCTTACAAACCCTCCACAGTCTTCTAAATTCCTCTGAAGTACCACCTCTCTGAAAGGAGCCACTTGGCTTAGGGAATTCTCTCTACCCCCACTCCCGCGCACATTTCCAATCACGATTCTTCTTTTCTTTTTCCCTCCCCTCCCCTATCCTGTTCTTTCTTTCTCTTCTTTATTCCACCCAGAGCATATATTGGGGAATCCTTAAAGAGAATTCCCTTTGGCAGGCAAGAGAAGTTCTGAACAGTATTTGACTTTATACAGACAAGAGTGTTTGTTCTTCTCCTTCTCCTCACTCAAGTCTTTGAGAAGAGCAGGTTCACATGGTTGCAGAGAAACACATCTAGGGCTGTTTCGTTTGTCAGTCGCCATTATCCAGCAGTAGGAAGGGCCGTAGCTCCGTGGCAGAGCCCCTGCTTGGCCTGCAGAAGGTCCCAGGGTTCAATCCCCAGCATCTCCAGGTGGGGCCAGGAAGGAATCCTGCCTGAAACCCTGGAGAGCCGCTGCTGCCAGTCAGTGTCGACAATTCTGCACTAGATGGACCCAAGGTCAGTATAGGGCAGCTTCTTATGTTCCTTTGAACAGAAACCTTTAATTTAAAAAATGCGGGGGGTTGGTTTGTTTTTTAAGTGGAGGGGAGATAAATATTGCTAATTTGTGCAATGCTATGTATGCCTACTGAGAAGCCCCATTATGTTTAATGAGGCTTACCCTCAGGAAAGCATGCATAGGATTCCAGCACAAGTTACTTTTGCAAGGGAGGTTTACACCCTGATGTTCTGCATGTTTACTCAGAAATAAGTCCTGAGTTGTGTGCATGGTACTGCAGGCTTAATACAGTGCCTAGCCAATTCCAGTCTAATGAATTGACTACCCTTTCAGCTCGGTTCTATGCATGTTTTGACATTTGTGTTTTTTTCATTTTGCATGAACTCTAGCTTCAGTGGTGAGGGAAGGGAACTTAGTACATGCTCAGTTACTCCATAACTTAGCCCCAGTTTTGAAAACAGACTCATTGGCTGAATCCTGGTGAACTCTTGGCACAAATAAAGTTATGGGGAGGAAGATACAATGAGAGCTTGTGCATAACAAGGAGGAGGTAGAGGAGAGTTGCACAAAACAAAACATCTGTTTTTATGAAGAGCTGCTGGAAGATGAAAGAATGAGGAGGGATTGTTGTATGGAGGGGAACATAATGGATAGTGGAAGATTGTAAGTGCTCAGTGGTGAAAGAAAAGCATTCTGCACATGCTCAGAGGCAGTCTATATTTAAGAACATAAGAAGAGCTGTGCTGCATCAGACTAAGGTCCATCTAGTTCAGCATTCTGTTCACTCCGTTCTCTCCCGGAGTGTGCTCAAGTTCATCTTGTTCCCCTACTGCTAACATTAGTGAAATGTAAATAAATTCTAGTAATTCTAAATTTGCATGCATGTATATCCTTCAGGAACTTTGCAGATTTCTTGCCTGGGGGACACCTCTAATGACCTGTGCATTTTCATACAAAGTTACCCAAAAACTATTGGGGGGTGTTGAAGGGAAAGGAAAGCAAATCACTCCCTCCCCCAAATTGGAGAACTCCCCTTCCACATGAACTGCTGCACCTATCCTTCTGAAACTTTGCTGGTTTCTTACTTAGGGACAACTGTAGGCTGTCTGTAACTTTCAGAACAATGGTCCACAAGGAACATAGGGAAATAAGTATGTTCTCTTTTGGAGACCTCAAAATGTCAAGGCCACCCTTGCACAAAACCCCTGTGGTTTCTGAAATTTGGCAGACATGACCTCTTCTGATGGGGCAATGAATCCTGAAATTTTTATTCAATTCTTCCAAGGAATAAAAATGTTATTGGCAGTTCCCTTTAAAAGAAAATCAAAATATAACCCCTGCACCTATTTTTCTGACATTGGGCAGGTGTAATCCCCCTCTGGGGCTGCGGTGGCTTAGTGGTTAAGACGCTGAACTGCAGACTGGAAGGTTGGCAGGTCAGCAGTTCGAGACCCGAGTGCTGCGTGACGGAGTGAGCTCCGGCCTTCAGTCCCAGTCCCAGCTCCTGCCAACCTAGCAGTTTGAAAGCAAGAAATTGCAAGTAGATAAATAGGTACCGCCTCGGCGGGAAAGGTAACAGCGTTCCGTGTACCTCAGTGTTCAGTCATGCTGGCCACATAACTGCGGAAGTGTCTTCGGACAGCGCTGGCTCTTCGGCTTAGAAACGGGGATGAGCACTGCACCCTAGAGTCGGACACGACTGGTTGGGGACACCTTTACCTTTTACCTTTAATCCCCTTCTAGGGAGCTACTATGCCTGAAATTATCATCCAGTTCTGACCAAGAGAATAAAGTTACAGTTTTTTTCTAATTTCCCATAGTAGTCAACAGGAAGCACAAAGACTCATTTTTCCAAATCTTGTCTCAGGTTTGGTGCTGAGCTGAAGTGGTCCGACTACAAATTGGCCTGAGCAGAAGCGGGATGTTTTCCAAAACACTGAATCGAGGTCTGAGTTGAAGTGGGGTAGGGGGTCAGTGCACACTTCTTATGTATGTATGCATGTAATCTATACACACATGCAAGCACACTGCGTGCACACACCACACACACACAAACACATATATTAGACATGCGCTTAGACATATATATACACACACATTTGTGTTATGGGCCTGTGTCCCTGATATTTTAAGAACCTAGCAATGCCCCTGCTGCTGGCCACCACAGCAGCAGAAGGGGGGGGGGCTGCCACCATTATTTACTTATGGCAGGGCAGGTGGCTGGTTTGTGCCAATTTTTACGATTTATCACACAGTCCTATGCGTGTTTACTCAGAAGTCAGTCCCACTATGTTCAATTGCCAGTTGGGCTTTCTCTCAGGTAAGTGTGCACAGGACTGCAGCCTTAGCTGCCTTCCGAGATCTCTGTAAATTTAATTTGAAATAAACACCCGCTGGATTGCACTGTTAATTCTTGAACATTAATTTCTACAGTAAGCAGAACTGCCAAATGCAACCTGTTCTGTCTGCTACAATTTTTGGTACAAGGCTGGCATGTACCTGGGCCAACAAACCCTGGTGAAGGGAAGGGAAACAGAAAAAAATCAGTTTGGGGTGGGGGGAGAAAGAAGGGTGTGTGTGTGTGTGTGTGTGTGTGTGTGTGTGTAGTTCAATCCAGCTGGGTGTGTGGCCATTTCTGTTGCGGGACAGGAGAGGTATAACAAAGGAGCTTAAGGAAGGCTAATGTGTACTGTTGGGGCGCTAAGGGAGTGTGCAAGGGTGCTGCTTAAATGGGAAGGGATCTGCCCATGAGGGCTGAGTTGAGAGGGTGAAGCTTCCACAAAGTAACATATTTTGAAAACCTAAAACGTTTGTGTGTGAGTGAGTGGGTGAAAAAGACTTTAACACCCTTGCCTTTGTTCTCAGAGGTCCAGCTGAAATACCCCTTGCAGTGGTTCCGCTTCTACCTGGATGGCCGACTCCAGAAGGTGGTGCTGGGGGATTATTGCTCTGTGCCATGGCAATTGTGCCATGGCGTTCCACAGGGCTCTGTTTTATCCCCTATGCTGTTTAACATCTACATGAAACCACTGGGGGAGGTTATCCGGAGGTGTGGGCTGAGGTGCCATCAATATGCGGATGACACCCAGCTCTACCTCTCTTTTACATCAAAACCAGGTGAGGCAGTGGCTGTTCTGAAGCAGTGCCTGGGCACGGTAAGGGACTGGATGAGGACCAATAAACTGAAACTCAATCCAGACAAGACGGAGGTACTGTTAGTGGGTGGTCCATCTGCTCGGCTAGGTGATATTCAACCTGTTCTGGAGGGGGCTGCACTCCCCCTAAAGGATCAGGTTCGTAGTTTGGGGGTGCTCTTAGAAGCATAGAATCATAGAATAGTAGGGTTGGAAGGGGCCCACAAGGCCATCGAGTCCAACCCCCTGCTCAGCGCAGGAATCCAGGTCAGAGCATCCCTGACAGATGGCTGTCCAGCCTCGTCTTGAACGCCTCCAGTGTGGGAGAGCCCACCACCTCCCCAGGTAATTGGCTCCATTGTCGTATTGCTCTAACAGTCAGGAAGTTTTTCCTGATGTTCAGCCGGAATCTGGCTTCCTGTCACTGGAGCCCATTATTCCGTGTCCTGCACTCTGGGATGATCAAGAAGAGATCCTGGCCTTCCTCTCTGTGACAACCTTTCAGGGACTTGAAGAGCACTATCCTAACTCCCCTCAGTCTTCTCCTCTCAAGGCTAAACATGCCCAGTTCTTTCAGTCTCTCCTCAAAAGACTTTGTTCCAGCCCCCTGTTCACCTTTGTTGCCCTCCTCTGAACCCTCTCCAGCTTGTGTGCATCTTATTAAAGTGCAGTGCCCAGAACTGGACACAGTACTCCAGGTGAGGCCTAACCAGTGCTGAGTACAGGGGAACTAGCACTTCCTGGGATTTGGAAGCTATGCTTCTATGAATGCAGCCCAAAATAGCATTGGCCTTTTTTGCAGCCACTTCACATTGTTGGCTCATATTCAGCTTGTGATCGACAACAATTCCAAGATCCTTATCGCTTGTAGTGTTGTTGAGCCATCTTGTAACTGTGCCTTTGGTTTCTTTTTCCTAGGTGCAGAACTTGGCATTTATCCCTGTTAAATTTCATTCTGTTGTTTTCTGCCCAGAGCTCCAGTCTATCAAGATCACTTTGAATTTTGTTTCTGTCTTCCAAGGCATTAGCTATCCCGCCCAATTTTGTGTCATCTGCAAATTTGATCAACATTCCCTGCACCTCCTCCTCCAAGTCATTAATAAAAAGGTTGAAGAGCACTGAGCCCAGGACTGAGCCCTGCGGTACCCCACTTGTTACCTCTCCCCAGTTTGAAAAGGTCCCATTGATCAGCACTCTTTGAGTCCGATTCTGTAGCCAACTGTGGATCCACCGGATCGTTGTTTCATCTAGCCCACCTTGAGCTAGTTTACTCATAAGGATATCATGGGGCACTTTGTCGAAAGCTTTGCTGAAATCGAGGTATATGATGTCTACAGCATTCCCACAGTCCACAAGGGAGGTTACATGATCAAAAAATGAGATCAGATTTGTCTGGCAGGACTTGTTCTTGACAAATCCATGTTGGCTTCGAGTAATCACAGCATTGTTGTCAAGGTGCTTCCAGATGGATTGCTTTATCATCTGCTCCAGAATTTCCCCAGGGATTGATGTCAGACTGATTGGTCTGTAGTTCCCAGATTCCTCCTTTTTACCCTTTTTGAAGAGAGGGACAACATTATCCCTCCTCCAGTCATCTGGCACTTCCCCCATCCTCCATGATTTCTCAAAGAGAATAGACAGCGGTTCTGAGAGTTCTTCTGCCAGTTGCTGTATTACTCTGGGATGCAGTTCATCTGGCCTTGGAGAATTGAACTCATTCAAAGTAATTAGGTGTTCCTTGACCATATGCCTATCGATCTCAAGCAGCAATCCTGCCCCTTCAGCCTGCACTTCACCTTTGTGATAGACCCTCTTTTGGGAGAAGACTGAGCCAAAGTAGGAATTGAGCACCTCTGCCTTTTCTTTGTCATCTGTTATCATTTTGCCATCCTTATTTAATAGCTGAACAACCATTTCTTTCCTCTGCCTTTTACTACGCACGTAGCTGAAGAAAGCCTTTTTGTTGTTTTTAAGCATCCCTCGCTAACCTCAGCTCATTCTCAGCTTTAGCCTTCCTGACGCCATCCCTGCAATTCTGTGCTACTTGCCTGTACTCTTCCTTTGTTACTTGGCCTTCTTTCCACTTCCTATATGTGTCCTTTTTTTTTGTTTTCAGGTCATCTCTAAGCTTTTTGTGAAGCCACATTGGCGTCTTCTGTTGTCTTCCACCTTTTCTTGTTGGAATTGTTTGTAATTGTGCCGTGAGAATTTCCTCCCACCCATCTTGGACTCCTTTTCTCTTTAGTGTCGCTTGCCATGGGACCTTGCTGATCATTGTTCTGAGTTTATTAAAATCAGTTTTCCTAAAACCCAGGGTACGCATTCGACTGCACTCGGATTTTGCTTCCCTTAGTACCAAGAACTCAAGTACAACATGGTCGCTTTCCCCCAGAGTTCCTGTAACTGCTACTTTATCCACTAAGTCATCTCTGTTGGTTAGGATCAAGTCAAGGATATCTGATCTTCTAGTTCCTTCCTCTACTTTCTGTAGGAGGAAGTTATCCGCCACACAAGTCAGGGACTTCCTGGAGGGGCCATGTTTTGCAGAATTTGTCTCCCAACAAATATTGGGGAAATTGAAGTCCCCCATTACTACTACTCCAACCACCAGGTTCCTTTTATTCTTTGCTCCATTTATTTTAGATAAATAAATGGGAAGGGGAGGGGCAGCCCCACACCTTGAGCATCTCACAGTCACATCACAAAGGCACGCCCAGGAGTTAATGCGGAGGAACACTGCACACTGCAGTGGAACCACATGAGAACTGCTTTAACTGAAAAAATCTGGAGTAAAAGGACTTTCAGATAATGCGGCTTTTCAAGATGGAAGCTGCTGGTTGGCAGCACAGTGGCCATGATGATATGTGCTACGAACAACTTCAAAATGCTCCCAATCTGCAGGAAATCCCCTGTGAAGACAGCTCCTCAGAGAATATCTGGCCCAAAACATGTGGCAGGGCACACTTTGGCCCTGGTTTTCTGTGCTGGATCGGGAGAAAATGATCTGTGGGCGGGGGAGCCAGTAGTGATGCCATTGGCATGGACAGATCATTCTCTGATCAGTTTTGACCTTCAGGCCACCTGTATCCTCGGGTGGGGGGGACCAAGTTTGATTGTCTGACCCCGGAGGCTGATGAATCCAGATGGATTTCTGAGGTCTCTTAGTGATTTGCCTGCAGCTTTAGCCAGCTTTCCTGCTATGGTCCTAGTCACTGCTTGGAATGAGGAGTTGACCAGGGCTAACTATATGATTGCTCCCACACATCCTCAACCTAGTCTTAGAACCATGGGGGAGATCTTCACAGAAACAGAATGAGAAGCACTTTCTGGTTATATCTGGATTTTCTTGAAATCGCTTTGGTCCGTCAGGGGCACACAAAGCAGGAAAAGCGGAGTGTGCAGCACCTAAAAGCCCACTTTCACGGGTCACATGAAGGGACTTCTCATTCTGGGTGGGCGGAGTAGAACTGAACATCAACCCCATCAATCCTGCTCAGAGAATGAGAGAGGCTTGCTCCCCACCTCTGTCCACATTCCCGGTGTGTGTGTGGGGAGGGAGGCTTTCCTGAAGAAACAAGAGTTCGGAGCTGGGAAGCAGAGGCTAGCAGAGGGAAGCAACTCCAGTCCTTTCCCTCTGTGCAGGATGTCTGTCCTTGGGCTAGCCATTCACAAGATGTTGTGCGCACATGGGAAGGCAAGGGGGTGACCAGTACCAGGAGCGGTATTTTGCAGTAGTGTTGCTGCAATCTGCTGAAAAGTAAACAATACGGGAGCAGAAGGAGAAGGGTTGGCCAGCACCCAGAACGCCCCCCCCCATATACACACTTTACTTCCATGTGGCTCAGTCCTATGTGTGTGTATACGTGGAAATAAATATCATACCAAGGTGTCATCCTGCACCTTTTTACTCAAGAGGAAGCCCCATTGTTTTCAGCTGGACTTACTCCCTGGGAAGAGCACAGAAGATCGCAGCCTTGGCCTGTCTGCATTCCCTTTCCATGGCTGGAACTTATATACCACAAACCTCCCACCCCCACCACCATTTTCTGTATAGCTTGCGATTGCTGGGCGTGTGTGATGTTGCTCAATCTCATACCAGGATCATATTCGAACTTAACTGACTGGAGGCTGATTGGGAAGGACAGGAAGTGCTGAAACTAAGCTCAGTGGATGCCCCCCCCCAGCTCCCTCTCCCCCTTGGCAAGAGGTGCCGCTCAGCAAATGAGAGAGACTTGTTTCCCGCCCCTGTCCAGGCTCCCCACTACTACTGCGCTCTGAAATAAGGCTACATACTGTGAATCGCGAAAGCTACTATTGCACAATTGTGAAGGCTAGACACAGCGCTGTAGCGCTTTTATGAATTGGAAAGGCAGGCTAGTTACTCTGACTGGCGAAAGCAACAAGTGCACAATTCTGAAACCTTGCTGTAATACTTTCATGAATGGCAAAGGCAGGCTAGTTACTCTGACTGGTGAAAGCCACTACTTCACTATCCTAACTGCGAAAATGTGCAGCTGCGGTGTTCTGAATGGGAAACACAGTCTGCAGACTGTGCACCCTACTGCCAATGGGGGAAAATAGTGAATGGGGGGCAGGGAGAAGGCTGGCCCCACCCCTTGACCATGTCACTGCCAGGTCACAGCCACGTCATGGGGGGCACACTGCAGCGGAACTGCCTAGGAGCCGCTTTAAGTAAAAAATACAGACTTAAAGGACTTGGTAAAATACAGCTTTTCCAGGGGGAAGCTGCTGGTTGGCCGAGGATTGGCGACAGTGTCACCTGTCACCAGTGACCCTTCTGTGCTCTCCCTCCACATTAAATTGGCTCTGTAGATTGGCTCCATGTCAGCTGCTTGGTATTCTGAGGAGCTGAGGATGATGAAACCACTGTGTTGACCATTAGAGCGCAAATGGCCATTTGCAATCTTATTCTGTGGTGCTGATGGGAGCAAAGAAATCGTATTTCTCCACCACCATTGTATCTGCTCAGTGTCATCCAGCAAAACCCTTTCATGTGGTTAAAGGCCTCTTGGGTGTAGGCTTTAGAAACAACTACCTGAACCCGCAAAGGCCCACTGTGAACAATTTGCTAGAAATTTTGCAGATAGTCACTCATTTTCATGCCAACTTGGATGCCATTGTTTTGACAGGGTCTGGGATGGACAGGAATAGCATACCTTCTAGTCATGTTATGGATACCTTTCAGCTTACACAACCTGAGGATGTGGACAAACTGCTTGGAAGACTGAGGCCTCTTTAAATCCTTGTCCATCCTGGCTTGTGAAATCTGCCAGAGTTGGACGGGGTACCTGGACCTCTGAGGTGATTAATGCCTCCTTGAGAGACAGTGAGGTTCCCGCAGCTTTGAAAGAAGCCACGGTGTGGCTCTTGTTGAAGAAATCAAATCTACATCCTATGGCTTTGGATAACTACTGCCCTGTATCAAATGTGCTATTTTTGTGCAAGATGCTGGAGCATGTGGTGGCCTCACAACTCCAAGCAGTATTAGATGATACTGATTATTTAGATCCTTTCCACTCAGGTTTCAGATCTGCTTATGGGACAGAAACAGCCTTGGTCATCCTGGCTGATGACTTACACTAAGGAACGGGTGCAGGGAGTGCAACCTCTGTTGCTTCTTATGGACCTCTCAGTGGCTTTCCATTCTATCAACCATAATATCCTTCTGGATTGTTTATCAGGATTGAGCTTGGGAGGCACAGTATTAGTGGTTCTGATCATTGTTGAATGATCATCATCATTCTGATCATTAGTGGTTCTGATCAGTGGTTCTGATCTGATCATTCTGCACCTAGGAAAAAGAAACCAAAGGCACAGTTACAAGATGGGGGATACATGGCTCAACAACACTACAAGCAAGAAGGATCTTGGAATTGTTGTCGATCACAAGCTGAATATGAGCCAACAATGTGATGTGGCTGCAAAAAAGGCACATGCTATTTTGGGCTACATTCATAGAAGCATAGCTTCCAAATCCCGGGAAGTTCCAGTTCCCCTCTGCTCAGCACTGGTAAGGCCTCATCTGGAGTACTGTGTCCAGTTCTGGGCACCACACTTGAAGAAGGATGCAGACAAACTGGAGAGGGTTCAGAGGAGGGCAACAAAAATGATCAGGGGACTGGAAACAAAGCCCTGTGAAGAGAGACGGAAAGAACTGGGCATGTTTAGCCTTGAGAAGAGAAGACTGAGGGGAGATAGGATAGCACTCTTCAAGTACTTGAAAGGTTGTCACAGAGAAGAAGGCCAGGATCTCAATAATCCCAGAGTGCAGGACACGGAATCATGGGCTCAAGTGACAGGAAGCCAGATTCCGGCTGAACATCAGGAAAAACGTCCTGACTGTAAGAGCAATACAACAATGGAACCAATGACCTAGGGAGGTGGAGGGCTCTCCCACACTGGAGGCGTTCAAGACGAGGCTGGACAGCCATCTGTCAGGGATGCTCTGACTTGGATTCCTGCATTGAGCAGGGGGTTGGACTCGAAGGCCTTGTAGGCCCCTTCCAACCCTACTATTCTATTCTATGATTCCTGGAGGAGAAGTCTCAGAAGGTGGTGCTGGGGGACTTATATTCCACCCCACGGCAAATAGCCCGTGGGGTGCCGTAAGGTTCCATCCTGTCCCCCATGCCTTTTAACATCTATATGAAACCGTTGGGGGAAGTCATCAGGAGGTTTGGGCTGAAGTGACATCTGTATGCAGATGATACATGTACATGTACATGTCATTTCCATCTACACATCCCAGGGAGGCTGTGGAACTCTCAAACCAATGCCTGGAGGCTATTTTGGGGTGCATGAGGGTAAACAAGCTGAAACATGATCAGACAAGACTGGGGTACTGTGTGTTGGGAAACCAGTTACTCTGAATGACAGTTTACAACTGGTCTTAGGGGAGGTTGAACTCCCCCTTAAAGACCAAGTGTGTAGTCTGGGAGTTCTCTGTGATTCTATGCTAATTAATGTTATGGCATTATAATACCTCTAACTAAGATTTTAAAGGACTGGCTTTGAACGAAGAAAATAGATACAGCTGCCCTTTACAAACAGCTTCTGCAGGGCAATAGCAAGGTCACTGTGAACTGTGTTTGCAGAGCTGCTGATAGGAGTGGAGGAATGGGGGAACTAACGCATACTCAGATACCAACTAGGACAGAAAAAGCCTTGTTAAAGCAGATCACGTTGCGCACCTGCACAGATAAAAGGATGCTGAAGAAGTCCTTACTCAATGCCTGCTGATTTGGTTTGGAGTGCCATAGGAATAAGCATGAACTTTAAGCATTAGGGCATGTATGACCGAAGATGACCGTAGGTTCAAAGAAGATGTACCGGTCTGGGGAGAAACACATCCATCAGCATATGGTGCCCAGACCACTAGCAACATTTTAGGAAGTCTCAGATTAACCCATTAGTGGTAATGCCAGAGAGAAACGTGAGATTGTTGGGGGATAGCTAGACATCTCACTTCTGATTGGTGAATGGGTGGTCTAACCACCCCTGCACCCCGGTTTGATTGGAAGATGGTTGTCTCATCACTCACTGGGGCCTACGTGCCTGGCCAGAACACGGGTGCATGAAAGCGCAGGTAGCAAGAGTTCTCAGTCACTTCTGCTGCTGCTTCATTTCACTCTCTTGCCACTTCGCCTCTGATCTTTGCAGGACCAAAGGACTTGGGTAATTATGTTCCTCTCTAGACTCTTGGACTTCGGAACAAATAATTTTAACCCTTTACATTCTGAAGTCAGAACTTAAGACTTTTTTCTGGACTTGGGACTTTGTCTTATTTCTGAAAATGAGACTTGGAATCATTTCCAGAGTTGAAGTTATCTTAGAACCAAACTTGGTTAACCTTTTAAATCCCAAATTTGGTTAACTGCTCAAATGCCATTACATTTTAGGTTCTAGAACTGGTGCAAAATTTGGATTTAACATTTTTGACATGATGCAATATTTTTGTAACTGATGCAACTAGAATTAACCCCTTAAGTCCCAGAAACGCTCTCTTATTTAGACACCTTAATTTTCTCTTTTAGTCATTGGTTCTTTTTAGTTCTAGCTTCTTCATTTAACTATATAGATGTCAAGTTTAATTCTTCACATGCCTACAGGAACTTAATAATGCTTTAGCTTAGCTTTTTACATTCAAATAGTGTGCAGGAGGAAGTCAGAGAGAACTCAGAAATTTTAACATGTTTTAGTTTAGCTTTAAAATGCAGGCAGTGTACAGGAATATGCCAAGGAGGAATCATATTATCCAAACAACAATGCTAGGAGCTGAGTTTGTTATCTTGTTCGTTACATTCGTAGTGCTAATTTTGTCACCTGCAATCCTTTTTGTTAATCTTAATTTTTTTTTACATTCTCTTTCACTGCTAATAATGTCATCATAAAGAAGCTTCTGAATTATGCTCATGTAACCACCACACTAATTTTCTGTACTTTTCTTACTTAAAATGTTTAACTCATTTCAGTTTACTTTTGTTGCTGTGGTGATGTTTGTCTGCTTGCACTTGGCTTGGTTACCTACTGGGTTGTCTTGAACCCAATTGGTTTAGGGTGCAATCCTATGCATGTTTAGACAGAAAAAAAGCCCTACAACTCCAACCATTCCCCAGCCAGCATGGCTGGCTAGGGAATGCTGGGAATTGTGGGACTTCTTCTGTCTAAACATGCATAGGATGGCGCCTTTAGGTCCTGGAGCTAATCAGGAACAAATTATCATGGGGGATCCCCTGGAGGGACCCTCCATGCCTGCTTCATTCACTGCAAGTTGTTTAAAAAACATTTGCTAGCTGCAGACAGAACAACAGGGCAGGATGACCTCCTGTAAAGACTACAGGGAGCTCTATCCTGCTATCATAGAGTCGTAGGACAGTAGGGTTGGAAGGGGCATACAAGACCATCGAGTCCAACCCCCTGCTCAGTGCAGGAACCCAAGTCAAGGCATCCCTGACAGGTAGCTGTCCAGCCTCGTCTTGAACGCCTCCAGTATGGGAGAGCCCGCCACCTCCCTGGGTAATTGGTAATTGACAGCAATGACTTTATCCCAAGGAATGCCTGGGGAGGGAAGGCACTTCAAGAACACCTCTTCCCTCCCCTTCCCTTCTTGGCTGCGGTTCCGGCCAGATCCAGCTCTCCGGGGTTGCTGAGGCAGCAGTGGCTCTGAAGGATGAGCCCAGAAGAGGAAGTGCCCCTTTGCCCAAGGCCGTGGGGATCAGGAGTGCTTCTGGTGCCACTTGTGGGGGTGCACAGCAGGAGCGTGCCAAGGGCTTCTGGCCTCCTTTAGAGGCTCAAAGGTGTGCCTGCTCTTCCCTATCCAGAAGGATAGCGCGCGCGCATGCACACACACACACACACACACACACACACCATTTCAGCTCTGCCACTCCAGCTGTTGCCCTGTGTGGGAATGTGTCCAGAGATCACAACTGCTACTAGCAGCAAGGCTCCTGTTGGGCAGTGCACCTTCTCCGCAGGATCAAGGATATCCTCGGCTCCTCCATGGATTGTGGGCCATAGAACCCACGGGCCCCCTGCCCCTCCAGCTCACCCATGTTCTCTGCAATGAGATGCTAGTAATGGAGCGACTGCAGCCAGGGCTCTCTTCGAAGTGACCCAGCCAGTCATGCTGCCTGCCCACTGCAGCCCGTGGGATCGCGTGTGTGGCACAGCACCATTTCTCAGAGCCTTTTGCAAAGGACGCAGACTCTGCCCTGCCCAGCGAAGGCTCTTCGTATGCCACAGAGGTAAGCAAACATTTTCTCAAGGTCGAGCTGTCACCTCCCTTTGCACAGCTCCATCACGCCACTCCTGCTCGTCCCTCCTCCACAGCACTCAGGCACACATTGCGACCGAGGGGAGAACCGCCGTTCTGCCCCAGGAAAGCAGGCAATGCAGCTATTCATTCTGGCACCGGGACTGCAGGTGCTCCTGCAGCACCATGGCTGAACCCATCCAGCTACCGAAGGGTGGAAGAGATGCCCATGATTCCGAGCCAGGCTCCACAGGCTCAGAAAGACGTGGGGGTATCGGCAAGCTATTCAGAAGGCTCTGCCTCAGGCCAACCAAAAGTGGGAACGTCCTAAGACTTGTTGCCCAGCTTGAGCCTACAAGCTATACGGCTGCAGGGCAGAGGGGTGCAGAGAATGTCAGCGCAGTAACTCCCAGGTAGAAATTGGCTCGTGGCGCCCTACTGCCGGTCCTGGGGGATGCAAACAGTTCAGGATGCCTGAACTGTTTGTATCTGAAGTCCAGAAGCAGGAACTTCCAGCAAGCACAGAAGAGATTAAAATGTGGGGACAAGTGTGAGCTGTGCTGAGGGGGCGGGAGGGTGCCCAAGACAGTTGGAACAACATTTCAGGGAAAATGGGATCCATTGAAGGAGTTTTCCAGTTCAAAATTTAGATTTTGAGTTCAATACTGAACTTCAAAGTTCAAAATGTGGGTGCTTAGAGTTGGACAGCCTCTAGAAGGCTAGAAGGAAACTCAAGAACTTTGGGGCCCAGATAGTTTTCTCATCCATCCTTCCAGTAGAGGGATAGAAAGGGAACGAAAAATACTCCGGGTGAATGACTGGCTACGAAGGTGGGGCCGACAAGAGAGATTTGGATTCTGGGACCACGGGCTATACTTCCTGGAAGATGGGCTGTTGGCTAGGGACGGGTTGCACCTCACAAAGGATGGGAAGAATGTGTTTGGCCACAGCATGAAGAACTTCATCAGGAGGGCTTTAAACTGAATCCTACGGGGAAGGGAGATGTAATGTTGGGGGTAACAATGGACGTAGGCACATGCACTGCAATGGAGAGAACAGCTCTGATAGCGCCCAATAATAGTCTTCACACACAGGTAGGAAGAAAGCCAGACTATGAAGCACATGGTCTTCGATGTCTATATACTAATGCCCAGAGTATGGGAAACAAACAGGACGAACTTGAACTCTTAATACAGGAGGGAAATTATGACTTGATAGGTATAACTGAGACTTGGTGGGATGACTCTCATGACTGGAATACAGCAATTGAAGGATATAACTTGTTCAAAAAGAACAGGAGGAACAGAAAGGGAGGTGGGGTTGCACTGTATGTGAAAAATACATATCCCTGCACAGAAATACAGGAGGAGGAGCTTGGTAGCCCCATCGAGAGCATCTGGGTTGAAATAAATGGAGCAAAGAATAAAAGGAACCTGGTGGTCGGAGTCTACTACTGGCCACCCAATCAAGGAGAAGACCAGGATGAAACTTTTGAAAAGCAAATAGCCAATGTTTTAAGGAAGCATGATGTAGTAGTAATGGGGGACTTCAATTTCCCCGATATTTGTTGGGAGACAAATTCTGCAAAACATGGCCCCTCCAGGAAATTCTTGACTTTTGTGGTGGATAACTTCCTCCTACAGAACGTAGAGGAAGGAACTAGAGGATCGGCTATCCTTGACTTGATCCTAATCAACAGAGATGACGTAGTGGATAAAGTAGCAGTTACAGGAACTCTGGGGGAAAGCGACCATGTTGTACTTGAGTTCTTGGTTCTAAGAGAAGCAAAAGCAGAGTGTAGTCAAACGCGTACCCTGGATTTTAGGAAAGGTGATTTTAATAAACTCAGAACAAAGATCAGTAAGGTCACATGGCAAGCGATACTAACGAGAAAAGGAGTCCAAGATGGGTGGGGGCTTTTAAAAAAGGAAATCCTCAAGGCACAATCACACACAATTCCAACAAGAAGAAAAGGTGGAAGACAACAGAAGAAGCCAATGTGGCTTCACAAAAAGCTTAGGGATGACCTGAAAACAAAGAAGGACACATATAGGAAGTGGAAAGAAGGCCAAGTAACAAAGGGAGAGTCCAGGCAGATAGCACAGAATTGCAGGGATGGCGTCAGGAAGGCTAAAGCTGAGAATGAGCTGAGGTTAGCAAGGGATGCTAAAAACAACAAAAAGGCTTTCTTCAGCTACGTGCATAGTAAAAGGCAGAGGAAAGAAATGGTGGTTCAGCTGTTAAATAAGGATGGCAAAACGATAACAGATGACAAAGAAAAGGCAGAGGTACTCAATTCCTACTTTGGCTCAGTCTTCTCCCAAAAGAGGGTCTACGACCCCTCTGGCAAAGGCAAAGTACAGGCTGAAGGGGCAGGATTGCAGCTTGAGATCGATAGGCATATGGTCAAGGAACACCTAATTACTTTGAATGAGTTCAAATCTCCAGGGCCAGATGAACTGCATCCCAGAGTAAGAAAGGAACTGGCAGAAGAACTCTCAGAACCGCTGTCTATTCTCTTTGAGAAATCATGGAGGACGGGGGAAGTGCCAGATGACTGGAGAAGGGCTAACGTTGTCCCTATCTTCAAAAAGGGTAAAAAGGAGGAACCTGGGAACTACAGACCAGTCAGCCTGACATCAATCCCTGGGGAAATTCTGGAGCAGATGATAAAGGAATCCATCTGGAAGCACCTTGACAACAATGCCGTGATTACTCGAAGCCAACATGGATTTGTCAAGAACAAGTCCTGCCAGACGAATCTGATCTCATTTTTTGATCATGTAACCTCCCTTGTGGACCGTGGGAATGCTGTAGACGTCATATACCTCGACTTCAGCAAAGCTTTCGACAAAGTGCCCCATGATCTCCTGATGAGCAAACTAGCTCAAAGTGGGCTAGATGAAACAACGATCCGGTGGATCCACAGTTGGCTACAGAATCGGACTCAAAGAGTGCTTATCAATGGGACCTTCTCCAACTGGGGAGAGGTAACGAGTGGGGTACCGCAGGGCTCAGTCCTGGGCCCAGTGCTCTTCAACGTTTTTATTAATGACTTGGAGGAGGAGGTGCAGGGAATGCTGATCAAATTTGCAGATGACACAAAATTGGGCGGGATAGCTAATACTTTGGAAGACAGAAACAAAATTCAAAGTGATCTGGATAGACTGGAGCGCTGGGCAGAAAACAACTGAATGACATTTAATAGGGATCAATGCCAAGTTCTGCACCTAGGAAAAAGAAACCAAAGGCACAGTTACAAGATGTGGGATACGTGGCTCAACCACACTACAAGCGAGAAGGATCTTGGAATTGTTGTCGATCACAAGCTGAATATGAGCCAACAATGTGATGTGGCTGCAAAAAAGGCACATGCTATTTTGGGCTGCATTAATAGAAGCATAGCTTCCAAATCCCGGGAAGTGCTAGTTCCCCTCTACTCAGCACTGGTAAGGCCTCACCTGGAGTACTGTGTCCAGTTCTGGGTGCCACACTTGAAGAAGGATGCAGATAAACTGGAGAGGGTTCAGAGGAGGGCAACCAAGATGATCAGGGGACTGGAAACAAAGCCCTAAGAAGAGAGACTGAAAGAACTGGGCCTGTTTAGCCTTGAGAAGAGAAGACTGAGGGGAGATATGATAGCACTCTTCAAGTACTTGAAAGGTTGTCTCAGAGAAGGAGGCCAGCATCTCTTCTTGATCATCCCAGAGTGCAGGACACGGAATAATGGGCTCAAGTTACAGGAAGCCAGATTCCGGCTGAACATCAGAAAAAACTTCCTGACTGTAAGAGCAATACGACAATGGAACCAATTACCTGGGGAGGTGGTGGGCTCTCCCACACTGGAGGCCTTCAAGACAAGGCTGGACAGCCATTTGTCAGGGATGCTCTGACTTGGATTCCTGCATTGAGCAGGGGGTTGGACTCGATGGCCTTGTAGGCACCTTCCAACCCTATTATTCTATGATTCTATGATTCTATGGATTGTTTGGTCTTTCTCAAGTATTGCATACTAAATATCATTAAGTGTATGGCCGAGAACCAGAAATATATCTCTTCAGAAGAGGAGGAGTCTGGGGAAGCCATGGGACCCAAGATGCAGGACCTCACCTTGGGGCCGTCCTGTGGAGAATGCTTTTTCAGGGCTTGTTTTAATCAGAGGAGAAGTGGAGATACACCTGGGCACCAATCCACCCACCACCAATCTCCAGGCTCATTGTTCTTCCATGCTAACATCTCGTTTCAGAAACTGACATTGGTCCCTGAGGTTCTGCTTTCACCACTACACCACGGATGCTTCACCAGAGTAAGTGACTTGGGGCTAGAATGGTTGCACTTACCTGTGAATTATGTTTCCCAGGGAGACGGGGCTCAAGCCACAGACCTCTCTGTAGCATCCACTCAGAGTTCAACTGGCCTTCACCAGTGCTAGAGCAAGAGTTAAGGCTGCCTCAGTGCTGCGCCCAGTTCTGAATCTAGTGACTCTGCACTCTGCTGCCTCTTCTGTGGGAACCCTGTCTCACAGTACCGGTGCCACACACAACACCCAATGGAGGAGCTCCATGGAGGCCCAGCAGGCCAAGCTCTGCAGAAAATAATAGTGCTGTGCCGAAAATGTAGGTTCTTCCATTTTTGGCATTTCAGGAGGGCGGGGGGCAAAACAAAAACTTTGGTGAAAGAGGCTGGGAGAGGTGAGAATTTCGGAGAATTTTCTCCTTGGGGAGGGGGACAGGTTTTCCACATACCTTTTTAAGAGTAGGCAATTCTTTCTATTTTTTTTTTAAAACACCCCCTGCACTTGCAGAATGGACTCTTCTCCAGCAGAGAGTTATTTCTGAACTCCCAGGAGACCATGTGACCTCTCCCTCTCTATCCAATAGACATTCAGGAGGAACTGCTGGGCTGGAGAAGAGTCCTGGGCTCCTGCAAGTGCAGGGGGTGTTTGAAAAAAAGAAAAGAAAAGATCACTCAAGAATCGCCTACACTTTTAAAAGGTATGTGGAAAACCTGTCCCCCTCTCCAAGGAGAAAATTCTCCGAAATTCTCTCCCTCCCTGCGAAAGAGGCAAAAAAACCATGCTTCTTTCACAGGGAGAGAAAAAGTTCCCAAAAATAAGGTTCAGGGTTCAGCACAGCACTAGAAAAGAACATGAGACAGAAAGGAGTTACACCAATGGGGGTCCGATTTGGCCTCCATGGGACCAAATGGGACCCCACCCCCACCCCAAGAAACAAAAAAGAAAAAATGTATTTAAATATTCAATTGCATTAAATTAATCATTTCAATATTTCTGTGTGACCTCACTCAAGAATCCTGGTTTTCTTTGGATTGCCAGTCCCATTGCTTCTCTCTCATGCCCAAGTCTCTAGTTTCAAGGTGGCTGTTCATTCAGGCCTCTCTCTGATCCTGTCAGGGCAAGAAGGAGAGGCCTGCAGACAAGAGACTCACACGCCAAGGCTCCCGGCTCCAGTCTCCTCAGTTCAGGGAGGGCCAAATTACGCATTCTGCTCTTGGGCGCCTCTTCGCAGGGAATTGTCAAAGCGTTCAGCCATTGCAAAGCCATTTTCAGCCAATTACATTGATCCCATGAGCCTTGAGTAGGGCCAGCCCCTCGGATACCTCTTGGCTACCATTTCCCTCCAGTGGGCTGACCTTTCTTGATTAGGGTTGGGCCATATAGGGTCCCATTGCCATATTAGGGAGAGAAGGCACACTTCAAAGAGCAGGTCCCCCCGATGAAACACTTCAGATCCCTTCCCAGCCACGGAGCTGGATCTCTGGGTGACCTTAGGCCACTTGTTAGTTTAATGCAAGAATGTTCTTAAAAGTATCTGCTAGGTTTGCCACCCCACCAGGATTGGCCTGGAGTCTCCAGGGATCAGCATTCATCTCAAAGAAAGATTAATTGCTGAAGGCAATTCTGGAGATTTGAGCAGTTTGGTATCGTTTCAGATCTCTGGACCTGGCAAAGGACATCTCCAGGCACAATGCCAGTCTGTCAGAGGGAAACCTTATTCTGCCCTGGGGTCCAGGGAGGGCTGTGCTCAGTCTTGTTGCCTCATACAGCCCCAGTATGGAGATTGCTTATTGGACTGTGCGGATACTGAAAGGCTCTGAGCATGAGCAGAGCACACCGTGGAAATGGGTCTGTATATTTATGCAGGAGAGACTTCATCTGTAGGAAATATGGAAAACGGAATTAAGTTTGGAGAACAGTATTTGTACAAGCTGAATCCCGCTATGGGTTGACAGTTCCCAGGGCTGCGAATTGGGCTGTTTGCCTGTCCTGGATGGGGTTGCAACTGCTCTGAAGGAGCAGGTCTGTAGTTTGGGGGTGGACCTGGATCCATCTTTGTCACTGGAGGCCCAGGTGACCTCAGTGGCCCAGAGCGCCCATCACCAACTCCACTTGGCATGCCAACCACGCCCATTCCTGGATAGGGATAGCCTAGCCATGGTGATCCACACGCTGGTAACCTCACGATTAGACCACTGCAGTGTGTTTCATGTGGGGCTGCTCTTGTGTGTGATTCAGAAGCCACAGCTAGTGCAGAATGCAGCAGCCAGGTGCTCACTGGGGCCCCAGCTGTTCCACGCTAAAAGAACTGCACTGGCTGCCTATGGGCTACCGAGCCACGCATAGTCACGCCATTGTGGCACAAGGCCCAAACAACTCGGGGCCAGGAAAACTAGCAGACCGCCCCATGCACACCCAGGCAACCTTCAAGATCGCCAGAGCAGGCCTTGCCGATCATTCCGAAACGGACGGAGTGTCACTATGCAGCACCCCGGCAGAGGGCTTCCTCGGTACCAGCGCCCGCCCTTTGGGAACTCCTCCCCCGGGCAGAAAATGTGGCATCTTTCAAATGTCTCCCGAAAACACACATCTCCCCCGGGCTGTAATTGAATTAATCCGTCCTGCTGCTCCACCCTACTGTTCCTTGCCTTGCTTCTATTGTAACTGGCATTGCTTTGACGTTGTGTGTTCAAACATGGTATTTTAAATGTGACTTTAATATTGATATGGGAACCGCTTAGAGATTTCATTATATTTAGTGATATATAAATATCACAAACAAATAAAGAAATGAGTAATGTCGTTATATACAGTTTGGAAATAGTATTTATATCATTATGGGTATTATATAATACTAATCGGTAATTATATATAATAATGTAATTATTATATATAATTATTAATTAATATTTATAATGTATTTATATAATAAGTATTTTATAAGTACTTCACTGGTATAATTTCATTCACCATGTAAAAGTAAGCTAACGTGGGTTACTTGGTGAAATGGAGTAAAGTGCCAGATGACTGGAGGGCTAATGTTGTCCCTATCTTCAAAATGGGCAAAAAGGAGGAACCAGGGAACTACGGACCAGTCAGTCTGTGGGAACGCTGTGGACATAATATACCTCGACTTCAGCAAAGCTTTCGACAAAGTGCAGTCTTTGGCTCTGGAGGCATCATTGCTCAGCCTCCTCCTTTCAGGAAGAATTTGCTGATCCAGATGCTCTACGTTGGGCGTGCTCACGGATATGTTTCTTGGCACCCACCAGGCCATCTGCCTCACCTGGTTTTAGCTTTATTTCATGAGATTATTATAAATTGTTTTTAACTGGGAGATTGCCATGCTGCAAAGCAAAGTGCTGCCCTTTATTTGCGTTCAAAATTCAGGTTCAAAAATGTGGTGTTTTGTTTTTGTTTTTTTAAGGTTTGAGCTCAGACCCACCATCTCTGCCTTGTACTTAGGTTCTTGGGCTAGTTACTTTTCTATTAGTCTCTTCTTGATCATCCCAGAGTGCAGGACACGGAATAATGGGCTCAAGTTACAGGAAGCCAGATTCCGGCTGAACATCAGGAGAAACTTCCTGACTGTCAGAGCAATACGACATTGGAACCGATTACCTAGGGAGGTGCTGGGCTCTCCCACACTGGAGATATTCAAGACGAGGCTGGACAGCCATCTGCCAGGGGTGCTCTGACTTGGATTCCTGCATTGAGCAGGGGTTGGACTCGATGGCCTTGTAGGCCCCTTCCAACCCTACTATTCTATGATTCTATGATTCAACTTGAGGGGAGCCATTTTCAGTTAGGGATCAGGGATCAGTATCAGTGGCAAAACCTGCAGTGGTTTGTGAGGTATGGTTGAACTGAACACACAAAAGCTGGGGAATCACTTTTCCAGCCATAACGCCAGCCCCTTTCAAACCACGTGCTGTGGGCAAAGGGGCCAGCGCGTGTGTGGCAAGTGACGAAGGGCAGGAGTGTACTGGGATGTACATGAGACTGCTGAACCGTGGGACTCTGGGACCTGTCAGTCAACAGCCTGAGTGCTCGGACCGGTGAGATATTGTGCATGCCAAGCCAGAGCTGCCCCCTCATTTCATGCTGATTAGTCATCTTTGGGTGTCTGCTTCTGTACCTGAACACTGAACTCCTATAGTCCTGTAGCAGCAAAGGGGTTATCAGCCTGGGTCCTGGTTAGCAGAGCGGAAGCTGGGATACAGAGAGAAAGCCAGCCACCAGCAGCACAAGGGTTAACAGTTTGGCCCCCATTGGGCTGCACCAGCACTGCGGGGGTTAATGGCCCCTCTAGCCTATGCCTCTCCTCCCTCTTCACTGACCCGCCGCTGCCGCCCACCCCACTCGCCACTGGATGGCCCAGTGAGCGCCATGGGCCCCCTGCCCCCTTAGCGAGCCACCATTTTGTGTAACGATGGCAGTGCGTTATCCTGTGCAAATGGCGGCTGCAGAGCCCAGGCATGGGTGTCCAAGAGCACACTCGGCATCAGAGCCCAGGGAACCAGCCGGAACTGCAACTGAGGAGCAAGCCCGCAGTCGGAGCTGTGGGACAAGCGGAACCAAAGCAAGCCCCTGGAGCTATGGAACTGGACCAGAAGTAGGACCAAAGAGCAGTGGCACACTGGGATGCACCAGACCCAGGAAGAATCTGTTGCTCCGGCAAGGTTCCAGCCCAAGCAGGAAGCCTTTGGTAGCCGCCCTTTCCTGCCCAGGAATGCCCAGTGGCAGGCTTGGGTGAGGGGGGCCAATCCGGGGCTCGGAGTCAATTGCCTGAGGCAGATCACCTCTTCAGCCCACAGCTCTGTGGCTCAGCATGTGGGGCAGACTCACATAGATCCAAAGGCGCTCAGTTTGAGCCTGGGCAGCTCCTGACACCACCAGACTTTGGCGGGCGGGCTTGAAGCACAGCCTCAGTGGAGGAATGAAGCCCTCAGGCATGCTCTGGTGGAAGCAAGCAATTCTTGACATAGTCTGGTCCAAGGCTCAGGGCTTTAAATGTTGAACCCAGCACCATGAATTCAGCCCAGGAGCAAATTAGTAACAAGAGTGTCTGAGGTAAGAGCAAAGTAATCTGATCTGATTGACTCCAGTCAAAAGTCTGGCAATCTGTGAACCAGCTTCAAGAATGCAGCATTCTCCGTGCACAGAGCAGTGGTGTCCATTGGTTCTGAGAGGTGTAGGAAGCTCCTTCTGAGCACATAAGGCAACACTGAGGCTGCTGGGACCATCTTCACAGGGTCTTTCTCATGACAAGGGATTTATGGCTCATAGAACAGTGGGGTTGGAAGGGGCCTATAAGACCATCGCGTCCAACCCCCTGCTCGATGCAGGAAGGGGGATTGCCCCACCCCACTCTTCCTAAGGACTGGGCAAGGTGGACTTTGTGTTCTTGTCTTGTTCTTTGTGGCCCTGTCTTGTTCTGCTTGTTTGGGGCACACTCATGATGTCTGGAGGGGAGCACTCTGAACACCGCAGCAGACAGACATCAGCCACAACGTGGAGCATTTGTCTCCCCTCACATCAGCCTCAACACCTAGTCAGAGGTGCTAGGAGGAGCAAAGTGGCTGCAGGAGGCACCCTGGCTGGGCGGAACAGCCTGTTTTTACATGCCGGAGGCCTCTGGTCTGAATCCAAGGCACCACCCCCACTAGCAAAGGGGAAGGGCCCCCACACTCAGGCACACGGAAGTCAAGCAGGAGGACCCCTAATCTGGCTCCTGCAAGGGCCACTCAGGCCCTGTGGCCTATGCCTGCTTCCTTGCAAGCCATCGTGAATTTGGTCCAGTTTAGTTTGTCAGTGCTTCTTCCTGATTTCAGAAACTCTAGAACAATTGCTTTCAAAACAGCCGGTTGGGTAACAAGTCTGTGTAGACCAAACTCAGAATTTAATGAGAGTGCCTTAAACACTTTATTTAAGAAAACTACCGAATCAGATAGTCAGCAGGGTGGTTAAATGAGCATAATTCAGAAGCTTCTCTGTGATTTCAATATCAGTAGTGAGAGGACACGTAACATAAATTTGTGATTAGCTAAATGGCAGTTGGCAAAACTGGCACTGCAAAAGTAGCTAGGAAAAGAGTTCATTGCACCACCAGCGTAGCTGGTGAAATGAGATGACTTCTCTGCAACACTGTCCTCCACGTCTTGCATTTCAATAGCTAAACTAAACATGCTAAATAATCTAACTGCCCCTTGACTTCCTCCTGCATACTACTTGAACAAGCTAGGCTGAAGCATCACTGATTTGCCCTAGGCGTGTGAAGGCAGAACCTGGTACCTAAGTGGTTAAGTACAGAAGCTAAAGTGGGGGTGGAGGGACTAAACTTCCTTAATCAAAATCTAAAAGGTTTGAACACGGAAGGAGTTCATTTTATATGTCAGCACTGAAAGTGTTAATTCAACCCTAAACCCAAGCCCCACATAAGAAGAGCCGTGATTCTGGATCAGATTGAAGGCCAGCCCAGCCCAGCGTTCTGCTCACGCAGTGGCCAAGCAGCTGTCCGTGGAAAGCCCACAAGCAGGACACGAGTGCAATAGCACCCTCCCACCCATGTTCCCCATCAGCTGGTGCAGTTAGGCACACTGACACTGGACCTAGCATAGATCCATCAGACTAGAAGCAACTAGGATCAAACACAGATTTTATGGCCCATTTCATGGCCTATTCTGTGGCTGCGACAGTGGCAAAAATAAAGAAGTACTTCACCACCACAGCTGCATCTGCCCGAGGCCCACCGACGGAGCTGTCTCAGGTGGCCGGGCACCAGCTTGGTCAAGGCCCGGTGGGGCAGCAGCTGCGGCCCCACGAAAGCCCAGCATGAGCCATTTGCGTTACATTCTGCAGATAAAAGGGTTCATATTCACCCTGGCTTGGATGCCACCGTTCTGAGATCATCAGAGACGGATCTGATGCCACCGTCTGACCCTGCCATTGGGTGTATTTTTCAGCTTGTGCAGCATGAGGATATTGATACACTGCTGCTCGGAGGACTAGATCCTTGCCCCTCCCAGCTATCGCGTCTGCCATGCTGGACTCCCAGTATGAATACCAGAAGTGGCCAATGCCTCATTAAGGGGCGGGGTCGTTAAGGGGCGGGGTCGTTCCAGCAGTCCTGAAGGAGGAAGTAAGAGAACCGCCGCTAAACCCACCCAACTTGGTGGCCATCAGGACATCAGAGAGAGCAATCCTATGGCTGCTAGAGTGTCCGTGATGGCCACAGATGTTTTGGCCAGGGCCCCAAGCTCGGTTTCCAGAAATCTCACTCCCCTCCCCTTCCCCCTTGTAGGCAATGTGGTTCTCCCCCGTCTCTGTGCTCGTAACTGCCGCACAGAGCAAGCAAAAAGGGGGCATTCCGGGGGGGCCCCGAAGAAGTGTCGTTATGATGCTTCCTATGTGCTGTCCAGCCTCCCCATCCCCCTGCTCCGATGTCCCCAGTTAAACAGCCAAAATCGGCAGTCTAGCTGCAAATGCAGGGCGGCCAGAGCGCGGAGGAGAGGGTCCAAGTTTGGAGGCGGCTGACTCTCCCAACAGGATTGTGCCCTTATGGAAGTGAATTCCATAGTGTGACTCTGTGCTGCATGAAGAAGCCCTGCCTTTGATCTGCCCTGAATCTCCCACCACTCAGCATTGTGGGGTGACCCCACTGGGATCTAGTGTTACGAGAGAGGGAGAAAGACATCTCCCTCTCCACTTCCTCCACACCCCCTCGCCATTTGCTAAGCTGAAGAGTCCTCCACGTTGTGACCTTTCTTCATAGGGGAGGTGCTCCAGCCGCTGCAGCGTCTGAGCAGCTCCTTTCCAGCTCAGCAGTGTCCTTTTTCAGATGCAGTGACCAGAACACTGTGCAGTGTTCCAGATGTAGTCACACCATAGATTTGTCTGAAACTTGATTTTTAACTTAAATGTTAAAGGCACTTAAGATTGTACAAAAAGAGTTAACTAAGAGTCGGACACGACTGAACAACAACAACAACAAGGCCAAAAGAGATCCATAGTTACCCAGATCCCTGGCTCCGATGGTGCAGTTTGGTGCACAAGTTGCCATTTATGGGGTGCGGTGAAGGGGCTCATGAAAATAAATCTATCAGTCACTCTTTTTTGTTCATTCTTTCACACCTGCACACAGCCATTGCAAATTAATTGTAACTGAAGTGGAACAATTGATTTAGGATATCTGGGGGAGGGGTGTTAATTAATTGAATAGCTTATTTTATTTGGGGTGATTTTTTTATTTATTTTTTGTATTTATAACCCACTTTTTCCTTCAAGGAGCCCGAGGCAGAGCACATGAGTCTCCTCCTCTCCCTTTTATCCTCACATCAACCCTGTGAGGCAGGGTAGGCGGAGAGTCAATGGCTGGCCCAAAGGCACTTGGTGAGCTTCATGGCTGAGTGGCAATTTTAACCGGGGTCCTCCCAGGCCCAGTCTAAACTCTAACCGCTGCACCACACTGATTTGGAAGGGAAATCAATTGACTGGCTTTACCTTCTGTGAAATTTGAATAGACAGTTGTAATCATTTCTTAATTTGCATATGCTGATTTCTGTTTTATGCAGACCTGTGTCTTAGGTCCCTGGGCCCTGAACCTTTTAAGTGCCTAGCAATGCCCCTGCCAGCAAAACCGACCCCCAGCCCATCAGCCTCCATGCCCCCCCAGAACCAATCCTGGGGCCAGCTAAAGTCAGTTCCTCTGGGTGAGGGAAAGGGTCCCCCTCCACCTACTCCCAGACAACCCCACCTGGAGCAACCTCAGAGCTTTTACTGAGCAGCCTCTGGGATGGAGGAGGTCCTGAGAGGGTGCGACCTGCCTGGAGTGCCAGCCAGTTGCCTCAGCAGGCCTCCTGGGCCTTGGCAGTAGCTCCGCAGGTGGCGGCAGGGCAGGTGCCGTGTCCCTCATGGCGCCGGCGCCCTGCGAGGAACACCGTGGCCCGTTGCACAGCTGCCTGTCACAGAGCACGCGAGGCTGGAGGGGCCTGCTGGAGCAAGCTGGCTGTCACCCCACGGAGCCCGAGCTGGGAGCACCCTGCCACTGCTGCTGGCCATGAGCTGGGCCTCCCTCACAGTCTGGTCAGACTGCACATGGCCCAGATCCTGCACTTTGGGGGAACAAAGGCTTGTGGGAAGCAAAGGGAGACACAGAGGGAATAATGAGCACTATGCACAGCTGGCCGACATCGCTGATGCTCAGTATCATACGGGCATCTAGATGATATGATGCTGATACGGGCATCTAGATTGCTCATTAACATATATGTATTTGTCAAATGTAAGTTGTTTTCTGTGGACTCTTTCTTTCAATGTGCCCCACACACCAACCACCAGGAGATACACGAGTCTCATATATGTGTTTGAACAGTTTTGTTTACTTCTTAATTTACACTAAGAACCAGGGGGAGGGGGGATGGTCTGGGACTAGCTAGAATTGACACCCCCAGTCCCTCTCCTGTTTTTTGTCATCATAAAAAGTAGCAGCTCTGGGTCGCTTTTTCCAGCCATGCTGTCCTCTTACAACTGATGCATAAAGAAGCTTAGAAGTGCCCGACAGGAGCGGATCCTGCTCGATGATAGATGTGCTAACTCTTGCAACAGGGGTGGGAACCTCCAGGCCATGGGGCAAATCTGGCCCACAGAGGAGACTCTGTGTCCCTTCCCTGAGGCTCCACCCCCAGGCGCTTGGAGGAGCTGCTCCTGTGCCAGCCAAGTCACCCGGTCAGGATGGCACAAAGCATGCAACGGAGGCACCCGACTCAGCCAGTGCCCAGAGGATGGGCTCCTCCCAGCACCAGGGGAGCCCCTTTCTCTGCCCAGAGTAAGGTAAAATGGGCGGGGGCGGATGACATCAGTGGAGCATATGGAGCCCCAGGGTGCCACCCCCAGCATCATCCAGCCCACCAAATTGGTCCAGGGATACCATCCAGCCCTGGACCAAAAAGGGTTCCCTGCCCCTACTGCAAGGATCTGGGTTTCACTTCGCTATTTATTTATGTTATTATTTTATTTATTACATTTATATCCTGCCTTCTTTCCTCCTTAGGGAACCCAAGGCAGCGTACATAGTCCTCCTCCGCCTCCGTTTTATCCTCACAACAACAACCCTGTGAGGTGGGTTGGGCTGAGAGTCTGTGACTGGCCCAAAGTCACCCAGTGAGCTTCCATGGCCGAGTGGGGACTAGAACCCGGATCTCCCGGCTCCCAGTCCAACACTCCTGCCACTACACCACACTATGGGTACATATATGGGCTGAGCCATCTGCAGATAAAGAAGTCCCTTAAACCGACTCACAACTAGGGATGTCAGAGAAATCCGCTGCGGATTCAAATGAGGCCGGATTCTTTGGATTCCAGCCTCAGGAATCCGCAGTGGATCAGGACCACTTACCTCCGTTCCAGGACTGGAGGCGGAACAGCACTCGGCTGCTTCTTGCCCCATGAATCGAAATAACGCATTTAGAGAGCCTTAATGTCAAAGCTTCAATTGATTGCAGCAGGGCAATGAGAACACTGTGTTCCTATACTGATTGTTGATGTAAGGAAGTAGGGATGAGAGAGAGAAAGAGTGATTTCTGTGGATACAGGGGAGGAAACCTCCCAGGATTTTATCAAAGGAGAAGGGGGGGAGCTTGGAGGGGGGAGCCTCTCTTATTGGTTGAGCAGTCCCTGCCCATCAGATGAACTGGTTGAGCAGCCCCTGCCCATCAAATGAACTTCACTCCAACCCCAACCCCACCCTACCTGGAAGTATGTTCTGTGAAGCGACTTTTACTGGTACGATATACTTGCTCATGGAGCCTTGCGCGGATCAAAGCCGGCTCCTTGAAAAATCCAGGCAAGCCACAGTTGGCTTCTCCTTCCATCTCCTCTTGTCATGGAGAAACCTCCCGGGATAGACAAGCTGAATCTTTGAAAAGAATTCACTTTGCTCCATTATGTAGCAGGGGCCAAACCAAGCAGCCAGACCAGACTGATAGACATTTGAAAATATATCCCGGTGTTACTCCTCACCATCTCCGTACAACAATAAAACACAGAGTTTCCTTGGTAGGAGGAAAAGAGAAGTAGAGAGTAACAATCACAGAATCATAGAATAGAAGGGTTGGAAGGGGCCTACAAGGCCATCGAGTCCAACCCCCTGCTCAATGCAGGAATCCGGTCAGAGCATCCCTGACAGGTGGCTGTCCAGCCTCGTCTTGAAGGCCTCCAGTGTGGGAGAGCCCACCACCTCCCCAGGTAATTGGTTCCATTGTCGTATTGCTCTGACAGTCAGGACGTTTTTCCTGATGTTCAGCCGGAATCTGGCTTCCTGTCACTTGAGCCCATTATTCCATGTCCTGCACTCTGGGATGATCGAGAAGAGATCCTGGCCTTCCTCTGTGGGACAACCTTTCAAGTACTTGAACAGTGCTATCCTATCTCCCCTCAGTCTTCTCTTCTCAAGGCTAAACATGCCCAGTTCTTTCAGTCTCTCTTCACAGGGCTTTGTTTCCAGTCCCCTGATCGTCTTTGTTGCCCTTCTCTGAACCCTCTCCAGTTTGTCTGCATCCTTCTTCAAGTGTGGTGCCTAGAACTGGACACAGTACTCCAGATGAGGCCTAACCAGTGCTGAGTAGAGGGGAACTAGTACTTCCCGGGATTTGGAAGCTATGCTTCTATGAATGCAGCCCAAAATAGCATGTGCCTTTTTTGCAGCCACATCACATTGTTGGCTCATATTCAGCTTGTGATCGACAACAATTCCAAGATCTTTCTCGCTTGTAGTGTTGTTGAGCCATGTATCCCCCACCTTGTACCTGTGCCTTTGGTTTCTTTTTCCTAGGTGCAGAACTTGCAGAATGACATTTAATTGATCCCAATTAAATGTCATTCTGTCGTTTTCTGCCCAGCGCTCCAGTCTATCAAGATCACTTTGAATTTTGTTTCTGTCTTCCAGGGTATTAGCTATCCCGCCCAATTTTGTGTCATCTGCAAATTTGATCAGCATTCCCTGCACCTCCTCCTCCAAGTCATTAATAAAAATATTGAAGAGCACTGGGCCCAGGACTGAGCCCTGCGGTACCCCACTCGTTACTTCTCCCCAGTTTGAGGAAATCCCATTGAGAAGCACTCTTTGAGTCCGATTCTGTAGCCAACTGTGGATCCACCAGATCGTTGTTTCATCTAGCCCACTTTGAGCTAGTTTGCTCATCAGGAGATCATGGGGCACTTTGTCGAAAGCTTTGCTGAAGTCGAGGTATATGATGTCTACAGCATTCCCACGGTCCACAAGGGAGGTCACTTGATAATGAGATCAGATTTGTCTGGCAGGATTTGTTCTTGACAAATCCATGTTGGCTTCGAGTAATCGCTGCATTGTTGTCAAGGTGCTTCCAGATGGATTGCTTTATCACCTGCTGCAGAATTTTCCCAGGGATTGACGTCAGACTGACTGGTCTGTAGTTCCCAGGTTCCTCCTTTTTACCCTTTTTGAAGAGAGGGAAAACATTAGCCCTCCTCCAGTCAGCTGGCACTTCATCCGTCCTCCATGATTTCTCAAAGAGAATAGACAGCGGTTCTGAGAGTTCTTCTGCCAGTTCCTGTATTACTCTGGGATGCAGTTCATCTGGCCCTGGAGATTTGAACTCATTCAAAGTAATTAGGTGTTCTTTGACCATATGCCTATTGATCTCAAGCTGCAATCCTGCCCCTTCAGCCTGTACTTTGCCTTTGCCAGGGGGGTCATAGACCCTCTTTTGGGAGAAGACTGAGCCAAAGTAGGAATTGAGCACCTCTGCCTTTTCTTTGTCATCTGTTATCATTTTGCCATCCTTATTTAATAGCTGAACCACCATTTCTTTCCTCTGCCTTTTACTATGCACGTAGCTGAAGGAAGCCTTTTTGTTGCTGTTAGCATCCCTTGCTAACCTCAGCTCATTCTCAGCTTTAGCCTTCCTGACGCCATCCCTGCAATTCTGTGCTACCTGCCTGTACTCTTCCTTTGTTACTTGGCCTTCCTTCCACTTCCTATATGTGTCCTTTTTTGTTTTCAGCTCATCTCTAAGCTTTTTGTGAAGCCACATTGGCTTCTTCTGTTGTCTTCCACCTTTTCTTCTTGTTGGAATGGTTTGTAATTGTGCCTTGAGAATTTTAAACGCTCCCACCCATCTTGGACTCCTTTTCTCATTAGCGTCGCTTGCCATGGGACCTTGCTGATCATTGTTCTGATTTTATTAAAATCAGCTTTCCAAAAATCCAGGGTACGCATTTGACTACACTCGGCTTTTGCTTCCCTTAGAACCAAGAATTCAAGTACAACATGGTCGCTTTTCCCAAAGTTCCTGTAAGTGCTACTTTATCCACTAAGTCATCTCTGTTGGTTAGGATCAAGTCAAGGATAGCTGATCCCCTAGTTCCTTTCTCTTCTTTCTGTAGGAGGAAGTTATCCGCCACACAAGTCAGGAACTTCCTGGAGGGGCCATGTTTTGCAGAATTTGTCTCCCAACAAATATCGGGGAAATTGAAGTCCCCCATTACTACTACATCATGCTTCCTTAAAACATTGGCTATTTGCTTTTCAAAAGTTTCATCCTCGTCTTCTCCTTGATTGGGTGGCTGGTAGTAGACTCCGACCATCAGGTTCCTTTTATACTTTGCTCCATTTATTTTGAGCCAGATGCTCTTGATGGGGCTACCAAGCTCCTCCTCCTGTATTTCTGTGCAGGGATATGTATTTTTCACATACAGTGCAACCCCACCTCCCTTTCTGTTCCTCTTGTTCTTTTTGAACAAGTTATATCCTACAGTTGCTGTATTCCAGTCATGAGAGTCATCCCACCAAGTCTCAGTTACACCTATCAAGTCATAATTTCCCTCCTATATTAAGAGTTCAAGTTTGTTCTGTTTGTCTTCAGACACGTGTCTGAAGACTATTATTGGGCGCTATCAGAGCTGTTCTCTCCGTTGTGGTGCATGAGTTTACGTCCATTGTTACCCCCAACTTTACATCTCCCTTCCCCATAGGATTCAGTTTAAAGCCCTCCTGATGAAGTTCTTCATGCTGTGGCCAAACACATTCTTCCCATCCTTTGTGAGGTGCAACCCATCCCTTGCCAACAGCCCATCTCCCAGGAAGTAGAGCCTGTGGTCCCAGAATCCAAATCTCTCTCGTCAGCACCACCTTCATAGCCAGTCATTCACCTGGAGTATTTTTCGTTCCCTTTCTATCCCTCTTCTAACTACTGGAAGTATGGATGAGAAAACAATCTGGGCCCCAAAGTTCTTGACTTTCTTTCCCAAAGCTTCAAAGTCTGACGTATAAACAAGACTGTTTATATATTTAACGAAGCTGAAGATAATTTTAGATGGTATACTAGGTAACAAAACAGAAGCCAAACTGGTAGCTCTACTTAGTAGTTAGAGGGGATGTGCCCTCAGAGGATGAAGTCCCAGCTTCAGGTGGTATAAATTCCTCTTCCTCCGATGTAGGATCACAGTGCTGAATGGCTAAATTTGGTATTCTCTAGGTCTCACCAAAAGTGAAGGTAGGAAAAAGTGAAGGGGTTGGCCAAAAGAAAAATTCCAAAAGAAAAACTCCATAATCCATTTCACCATAACACCTTTGTTGTTGTTGTTCAGTCGTTCAGTCGTGTCCGACTCTTCGTGACCCCGTGGACCAGAGCATGCCAGGCCTTCCTGTCCTCTGCTCTCTCCCGGAGTGTGCTCAAGTTCATATTCATTGCATCGGTGATGCTATCTAGCCATCTCATCCTCTGCCATCCCCTTCTCCTTTTGCCTTCCATCTTTCCCAGCATCAGGGTCTTTTCCAGAGAGTTTTCTCTTCGCATTAGGTGGCCAAAATATTTCAGCTTCAGCTTCAGTATCTGTCCTTCCAATGAGCAGTCAGGGTTGATTTCCTTTAGGATGGACTGATTGGACCTCCTTGCAGTCCAGGGGACTCGTAAGAGTCTTCTCCAGCACCACAGTTCAAAAGCATCAATTCTTCGGCGCTCAGCCTTCCTTATAGTCCAGCTCTCACAGCCATACATTGCTACTGGGAAAACCATAGCTTTGATTATACAAACCTTTGTCGGCAAGGTGATGTCTCTGCTTCTTACTATGCTGTCTAGGTTGGCCATAGCTTTCCTCCCAAGGAGCAAGCGTCTTTTAATTTCATGGCTACAGTCACCATCTGCGGTGATCTTGGAGCCCAAGAAAATAAAATCTGTCACTGCTGCCATGTCTTCCCCTTCTATATGCCAGGAAGTGAGGGGGCCAGATGCCATGATCTTCGTTTTGTTAATGTTGAGTTTCATACCAGCTTTTGCACTCTCCACTTTCACCCTCAACAAGAGGCTCTTCGCTTTCTGCCATTAGGGTGGTATCGTCTGCGTATCTGAGGTTGTTGATAATTCTCCCAGCAATCTTAATTCCAACCTGTGATTCATCCAACCCGGCGTTTCTCATGATGTACTCTGCATATAAATTAAATAAGCAGGACGACAATATGCAGCTTTGTCGTGCTCCTTTCCCAATTTTGAACCAATCGGTTGTTCCATGTCCGGTTCTTACTGTTGCTTCTTGACCCTCGTACAGGTTTCTCAGGAGACAGGTAAGGTGGTCTGGTACTCCCATCTCTTTAAGAATTTGCCACAGTTTGTTGTGATCCACACCATCAAAGGCTTGAGCGTAGTCAATGAAGCAGAAATAGATGTTTTTCTGGAATTCTCTTGCTTTCTCCATGATCCAGCGAATGTTGGCGATTTGATCTCTAGTTCCTCTGCCTCTTCGAAACCCAGCTTGTACTTCCGGTAGTTCTCGGTTCACATACTGCTGAAGCCTAGCTTGTAGGATTTTGAGCATAACCTTGCTGGCATGTGAAATGAGCGCAATTGTACGGTAGTCTGAACACTCTTTGGGATTGCCCTTCTTTGGGATTGGAATGTAAACTGACCTTTTTCAGTCTTGTGGCCACTGTTGATTGTTCCAAATTTGTTGGCATAATGAGTGCAGCACTTTAACAGCATCATCTTTTAGGATCTTAAATAGCTCAGCTGGAATACTGTCATCTCCGCTAGCTTTGTTGTTACTAATGCTTCCTAAGGCCCACTTGACTTCACTCTCGAGGATGTCCGGCTCACGTTCAGTGGCCACACTGTCATGGCTATCAGGGACATTCAGATCTTTCCTGTATAGTTCTTCTGTGTATTCTTCCCACCTCTCCTTAATCTCATCTGCTTCTGTTAGGTCCCTGCCTTCTTTGTCCTTTATCATGCCTGTCTTTGCACAAAACCTTCCCTTGATATCTCCAATTTTCTTGAAAAGATCTCTAGTCTTTCCCATTCTATTGTTTTCCTCGATTTCTTTGCATTGTTCATTTAAGAAGGCCTTCTTGTCTCTCCTTGCTATTCTCTGGAACTCTGCATTCAGTTGGCTATATCTTCCCCTTTCTCCCTCGTTTTTCGCTTCCCTTCTTTCGTCAGCTACTTGTAAAGCCCCATCAGACAGCCACTTTGCTTTCTTGCATTTCTTTTTCTTTGGGATGGATTGAGTTGCTGCCTCCTGAACAACGTGACGGACCTCCGTCCATAGTTCCTCAGGCACTCTGTCTATCAGGTCTAATCCCTGAAATCTATTCCTCACCTCCACTGTATATTCATAAGGGATATGATTTAGGTCATACCTGAATGAATGGTTTAGTGGTTTTCCCTATGTTCTTCAATTTAAGCTGAAATTTTGCAACAAGAAGCTCATGATCTGAGCCACAGTCAGCTCCAGGTCTTGTTTTGACTGACTGTATAGAGCTTCTCCATCTTTGGCTGCAAAGGACATAATCAATCTGATTTCGATATTGACCATCTGGTGATGTCTATGTGTAGAGTCGCCTCTTGTGCTGTTGGAAAAGAGTGTTTGCTATGATCAGCGTGTTCTCTTGGCAGAACTCTATTAGCCTTTGTCCTGCTTCATTTTGTACACCAAGGCCATGCTTGCCTGTTAACCCGGTGATTTCTTGACTTCCTACTTTAGCATTCCAATCCCCTATGATGAAGAGGACATCTTTTTTTGGTGTTAGTTCTAGAAGGTGTTGTAGGTCTTCATAGAACCGATCAACCTCAGCTTCTTCGGCCTCAGTGGTTGGGACATAGACTTGAATTACTGTGATGCTGAATGGCTTGCCTTGGATTCATACTGAGATCATTCTATCATTTTTGAGATTGTACCCCAGTGCTGTTTTTCCCACCCTTTTGTTGACTATGAGTGCTACTCCATTTCTTCTAAGGGATTCTTGCCCACAGTAGTAGATTTGATGGTCACCTGAATTAAATTCGCCCATGCCTGTCCATTTTAGTTCGCTGATTCCCAAGATGTCAATGTTCAGTCTTGCCATCTCATGTCTGACCACCTCCAGCTTACCTTCATTCATTGATCTTACATTCCAGGTTCCTAAACAATATTGTTCTTTACAGCATCGGACTTTCTTTTCACCACCAGACACATCCACAGCTGAGTGTCCTTTCGGCTTTGGCCCAGCCGCTTCACTCTTTTTGGCACTACATGGAAATTGCTCTTCCCCAGTAGTTTATTGGACACCTTCCGACCTGAGGGGCTCATCTTCCAGCGTCATATCTTTTAGCCTTGTGATACGTTCCATGGAGTTTTCTTGGCAGGAATATGGGAGTGGGTTGCCATTTCCTTCTCCAGTGGACCACATTTTGTCAGAACTCTCTGCCATGACCTGTCCGTCTTGGGTGGCCCTGCACAGCATAGCTTATGGCTTCACTGAGTTACGCAAGCCCCTTCGCCACAACAAGGCAGTGATCCATGAAGGGGAACACCTTTATTAGGTCAGCTCAAAGGTCACAAACGACAGTGCAAGAAGTTCAACTTCTCCAATGTTTCCTTCATCAGGCAAGCTGATAAACAAAGCAAAAAAAAGCTGGGGAAGGAAGAAAAGTGGCTGATGTTAAAGCTACTTCTCAATTTTTGATACGCTTCCAAACAAGCTAAAATGAAGTCTGTTTTCATAGCCCAGAAAACACCTTGCTTGCCCAATGTGGCCTGCCTGTAGGGGAAGGGGCGTACAAGCCTTCCATACACACAAAAAATCTGCTTCTCTGATCAATTTTTCACTATTTGCGATGCCAACGAGAGAAACCAGGCTGGTATTGTAAATTGAAATGGGTTGTAGCTTAGTATGGAATACTTCATTTGCAACCCAGTTAAAAAAGAGAATCAACATCAATACAACACAATTACATTCCTGGTCCTTTGAGGATTCTGTTATGAGGAAGACAACAATCTCCCGAAACACATTATCACAAAATGCTCCCTGTTCATGCCAAGACTGAACTCTTGTGAGTTGCATCACCAGAACAGAAACATGTTTAATTAAGCATCCCATTTTTAGAAGTCAATTTTATAGGAATCTTGGTGATCAAAAAGGAGCATCTTTAATTTGCAAAAAGTTAATGGGATCCCGCTTATTCTGGCTCTAGAAGACTGTTGTTGAGAGACACACTTGCGGCGGGGGGGGGGGGGCTTTGACTAGAATGCTGCATGGCTGCTTCTGCGCCAGTGGTTCTCTGCAGAGTAACTGCACTTGGTTCACTGGCTTTTTAAAGGGCGACACCAAATTATTGTCCTCCTGTTCCTCCCATGCTCCTTCCATCTTTTTCCAGACTGCAGAAAATCATCATCATCTTTTTTTTCATGGCAAGGTAGTAAAGTCTCCACAGTTGCGGTTTGTATTAGCGGCATCCTTCTGTCTTATTTTTTTTACATGTATCAGACAAGTGAGCCTATCTACAGCTCTGCACCGCCTATTCCTTCTCTGGTGAGCACCATTTTAGCCATGTATTTTAAAATAAAACTTTATTTGTGCCTTTACTGGATCTTTATTAGATCCATGCCTGGGAGTCTCCAAGCCTGAAGTCTTCTGAAAGTCCTGTGCCCTGCTGGGCTGCTGCTAGAAGGGTGAGAGGAAGACAGAGGGGATTTCGCCTCCCGCGCCACCTCCTCTTCCCCCAAGCAAGCCCCAGGCGAGGTGGGCCTTTCAGCCCATCGAGCTCACTCACTGGTGGGGTGGGCAAGAGAGAGGCCATAGTATTCTGTGGATCCTGGCTTCTCCTCTCCCCAGTCGTGGCTGGTGGCCACTGTGGTTGGTGGGGCAGAAGGCAGAGCCAAGGGATCATGAGAGAATTACCCCCGCCCCTGCCCCACACACACACTCCCAGGCACAGATCCAATATAATATTAAACTCACCAAGCAGCTCTGCTCCTTAAATAAAGCAGAATAGGCCTGGGAGACGCTTTTCCTCTCATATCCATCCATCCAGTCTGGCGCTGCTGCCTGTGCCTCCTCCCCCTTGGCTGAGGGAGTGCAGTGCAGACTGTGACCCAGTGATGGGAGGAAGGGAGAACTGGGCTGTGGAGCTGGGCTCCCTCCCCAGCACCCTTCCGACCCATCCCTTCGGGGAGGATCAGGGCTGGATCCAGTGGGCTGCCTGGCCCACGACGTGCCCTCAAGGTTCTGTGGGGGTTTTTAAGAGTACCCAGTTTGGGAGGGGCCAGCCCTCCAGGAAGGCAGGCATTTTTTTCTTAGATGGGTGGGGAGTGCATGCATGCACAGTCAGCAGAATGAAGCTGATGCTGCTGCTGCCGGACCAGGAGTTCCTTCATGGTCCACAGCACAGCAGCAGCTGGCTGGACAAAAGCAGCTGGCCTGGTGTGGCCTGGCCTCACAAAGGTGTTTTAAAGAAAGATGGGAGGGCTGGCAGGGGCAGGGCACTGAACACCCTGCCCTCTGATTCGCAGCACACTCCCTCCTCCCCTCCCTCCCCTGCCCACGGACTGGCCCCTTAGCGGCCTCTGCATGGCTGGCCGAGGTTGCTGTCGCAACCACGGAAAATGGCTGGAGTGGTTATTTCCACGGTGGCTGCAGAGGGAGGGGCAGTGCTCTGAACACAGAGCCGCCTCCAAGGCTACAGCACTCCGGAGGGGGATTTGGAAAAGTCCTTTGGTCCCTGGGACGCTCTTCCAAGACTACAGGATTGTGCCCTTAAAGTAAAATTTTTGTTCTACTTTTTAACAATGAAGAAAATGTGCAATAGTGCTGCAATGTTTAAGAAACACTTTGGCACAAACTTTAAAAAGTGATGTTAAAATCTTGATTTAAGAAATGGATAAAATGGCATGATCAGATGAATACCTTCATTCATTACATGTCTATTCATTTATTACATTTTTATACTGCCCAATAGCCAAAGCTCCTTGGGGGGCTTACAACGATCAAAACCATAACACTATAATATAATATATACGCATTAACATCATAGAATCATAGATTAGTAGGGCTGGAAGGGGCCTGCAAGACCCTCGAGTCCAACCCCCTGCTCAGTGCAGGAATCCACGTCAGAGCATCCCTGGCAGGGGGCTGTCCAGACGATCAGATGAATGATCCCTTTACTGCCAATATGTCTGTATCATACGCATTCATGAGGAGAGAACTAAGGAAGGTGCACACAGACGTACAGACCAAAACTGAAGTCTGGGAAGTTACTGATAATGCTGTATGTAGTTTACAGTGGCACTAGGAGCCACTGTCAGGAAGCCCCCGGTTCTCTGGAGTCTTTTGCTCGCTCTCTCTCTCTCATGTGCGTGCACAGACACACCCCGTCGGCCCCAAGAAAGATCAGGCATTCTCTGCACACACACCCCCAACCCTCCCCATCCAGCTCCGAGCCCTGAATGCTGCCCTCCTTCCCTTTGAGAGAAGCCCGGAACATGCCAAGGCACACTCACACTCTTCTTCTGAGATTTTTTATCTGTTTGAAATATCAATCTCTGCCTTGTTTCGTCAGGCTCATGTTTGTTTAATAGCCCCAGGCAAAAACTGAATAGGCCTCCTGCTCCCAAATTTGGTGCTACTGGGGAGCGCAGTGAAAAGCTACCTTTTAAATCCCATCTCTCTTGTGAGTAAGCTTGCGCAGTACAAATCAGGATAGTTGATGTGCATCCGGCAGGCTGCAGCAACTTGGAGGCCCTGAATGCATCCAGTTTCACAGTGCATCCTGGGAGCTGTAGTTTCCATGAGCAGCACAAACCTGGGCGCTTCTGCAAATGTGGCCTCCTGTGGCTTGCCCACTGTTAGCACTCTTCAAGTCCCTGAAAGGTTGTCCCAGAGAGGAAGGCCAGGATCTCTTCTCCATCATCCCAGAGTGCAGGACACGGAATCATGGGCTCAAGTGACAGGAAGCCAGATTCCGGCTGGACATCAGGAAAAACCCCCCGACTGTTAGAGCAATACGACAACGGAACCCATTACCCAGGGAGGCGGTGGGCTCTCCCACGCTGGAGGCGTTCAAGACGAGGCTGGACAGCCGCCTGTCGGGGATGCTCTGACTTGGATTCCTGCACTGAGCAGGGGGTTGGACTCGGTGGCCTTGTAGGCCCCCTCCAACCCTGCTATTCTGTGATTCTGTGATGTTAATGCTTATATATTATAGTCTTGTGGTTTTGATCGTTGTAAGCCACCCAAGGAGCTTTGGCTATTGGGCAGCATAAAAATGTATAACAGGTGAAGATGGCATTGTCCCCTTCTCTGCTTTGGGACAGTGCAAGTTGAATGCCTGCCTGTCCTGACAAAAATCAGGAGCACTGCCTGAGCCTTGCCAAAGGGAGTTGGGTACAGTGGTTAGAGCCAAAATGCTGTGTCCTGGGGGTTGCTGGAAGGGAATAATAAATGGTTAAACAGAAAAGAGGGGTGGGTCTTCTTGGCAGTTTCTGGGCGTTTCAAGAAGGGAAGTAGTGAGATACTAGACGCCTGGGCTCAGTTCTCTTTTTTGGCAGAGATGCTGCCACTTTGGTGTCTTAGAGTGGGAAACTTTATCACTGTCCCCAACTCAGACAGAGAAGTGTTGCAGGGGCATATTGGGGGCTGGAAGCCAGGACTCCTGAGTCCTTTCTAGCCTTTGTCCTGTGGAAACCATTTCCCGCTTGGCTCTGCCCCAAGGTAAGGGGGTGAGAGAACCAGTGTGCAGCATGGGGGTTGTGGGGGGGGGGGTTGGGTACAGGACACCGCGTTCCTTCTCTCCTTCCTTTTCTAGGGATGGAGGAAGCCATCTTCTCACTCCACTCCCCCCTGATCTAAACCATTCATTTCAACTGTAGTGCAATTAAGTAATTTTACACTGGACTTCATAATTTTAACTGCCCCCCTCTTTATATGGCTCCTGAGAGCTCCCCTATGCCCCAGTTTTGCCACATCCCAGCAATCTGCTGCAGAGTTTTTGCTCCCACCCCATTTTTCCCCATGTGTGCACTTTTGCCTATTGCTTCCAACCCCCCCCCCCCCATCTCCTTTCTCCCTGTCTACTTCCCCCTGCTCACAATGAGAAGGAAAAATTGTTACTGGGATAAAGTGGAGAAGGGACTTTACATATCAACAAACTACAGAACATCAAAGAAGCATAACCTCTGAAAAAGCATCTAAGAGAGCATCAAAAGAGTGCATTAGGGAAAGTTACTACAGTTGGCCTTTAACCCTTTCACTGCAGGGGAGCGAGATTTATTTCTCACCTCAGAAATAAATGCAGTGAAGTAGGGGATATGTTAAAGACTGAAAGCAGGCTATCTAAAGCGATTGAGTGTCCTGCTACTGCAGTAAGGTGAGGGGCCGCTGCTGCGCTCTGGGGTTTTTCTCAATGGGATTGGGAAATACTGCTTCCACTGCGCAAACAAGGGGGGATGGGCAAAGTCCGCCAGGAGAGAACTACTCCACCTGATGGTTCCAGCACCCCAGGTAAAATGAAATCCACGGGTCTGCGCATTTAGTCCTGTCGCTATTGCACTATTGCAGTTTGGGGGGGGAAATAAATTTTTAAAATGGGTGGGGGAGGGTCAGACATAGGCTGGGGAGGGCGGGGGCGCTAACACACACACTGGCCAGAGAAAGCAGAAGGGGTGGAACAAGGAGAGAGTGGCAGGGAGGGAACAGGCTCTCCAAATGATGACGAGGACGAGACTCCACCTGGTAGCCACCCAAACGATTTCCAGTAAACCGCCATGTGACCTGCCCCAGGCCAGCTTCGGGATAATCCGGGTTTTCGAGACCTGTGTCCCCCCAGACGGAGCAGATTCGACTCCAGTAAAAAGCGCAGCAAAGTGGAGAGCGAACTAAACCTGTCGCCGTGGAGATCCTGCCTAGGTGTCCCACCAAGTGCCCTGGCTGCTTGCACCAGGCACAAGGGCAGCCCCACATAGAGTGCATTACAGTAATCTAGTCATGAGCTTACCAGTGCATGAACCACAGTGGCTGGGCTGTTCCTACCCAGGAATGAGTGCAATTGTTGCACCAAAGCTGGCAGTGGGAGCTCCAAGCCTTCGGCGAGGCTTTTCTTTTCCTCTCTCTGACGCTGGGGTCGGGATGGAATTGGAGTCTGAGACAGTGGACATTTGGCACATGTCTACTCTTCCTATGTCACCACCCCATCATGCCCCCAGCTCTGCCCCATTTTGGCCCCCTGCCAGTAGAGTTGCACCAGAGGGGTTGCAACAGTGGGGGTTTCCGCT
Source organism: Heloderma suspectum (assembly GCF_057233095.1). Taxonomy (NCBI): domain Eukaryota; kingdom Metazoa; phylum Chordata; class Lepidosauria; order Squamata; family Helodermatidae; genus Heloderma; species Heloderma suspectum. The sequence goes on along the minus strand of NC_139469.1, from coordinate 36,659,059 downwards.
GGCATCTTCTACCACAGCCTCTGCCCCCACCCCCGGCTTGCATGCATGGGACAGAGGATTGGACCCTAATTGATGGAACTTGCTGCCACAAAATGTGGTGATGGCCAGTGGTTTATGCGGCTTTAAAGGGGGATGAGGGGAATTCATTGAGACACCTGTCAGCAGCTGCAACCATGCTGGCTGAATGGAGCCCCATGTCCCAAGGCAGTTTACAGACTCTGCCTTAAATGAAACCATTTCCCTTTCCTTTCTCGATGCATCTCGGGGCATCTCTACACCAGCCTAAAATCCTGCATTTAAAACAGGGCTTTCTGCTTCTGTTTTAAATGCAGGATCACAGCTAACTCCCTTTACACGCCCTCCCCTTTCTCCCTCTTCTCCCTATATCTGAGTCATCCATTATCTTTAATTGATCTTGCTCCTCTTCTTGCCGCTTTAACTCTTTTCACGAAGGAAACTGAAGCAGAACGCAGCGGGGTAATTTGATAGCTTATTATCTGCGATCTATTAAAAACGGAACAAGGGGCATTTCATGCAGGAGACGCCTTGAATGATCGTGGCATCATGTGAAGAGCCCACAAAGTTCTATGAAGGAGCCATCTCAATCGCAGGATAAAAGCCCGCTGTGAAGGAGCCCTCAGGCTCAGCTCCACTTCTGTATAACGGAAAGAATAACGATATTTTATTTGTCTGCCCTCACACCTGACACGTCTTGCCAGCCATGCAGGCAGGAAGTGCCCCCACCTGTCCCTGGAGGGTTCTGGTGGCGGCTCTGCTCTGGCCTCTCATCAGCACCAGGAAGGCTTCTTATATGTGGGGCCGGCTGGCCTGCCGAACTTGTATTGCCTGCTGCCACCGCTGCCTGCCTTTGCAATTGATTCTGAAGTGTTTGCCTGCCTTTCTTGCCTCGGAAGTCCCAGCTGTCTCCTCTGGAGCCTTTCATTAGCAAGCAAACCCTAATCAGAACAAAAACTAATTGCAGATTTGTAGGGAGAAAGCAGGGCTTGATGAAGCAAATGTCTAAAGGGATCTTGGTTCCATTTATGTAGTTCTGTGTTGTGCTTTGATGTGGGATGCCAGGAGAGGCAGCAAAAGGGAGTGGGAGATGCCAAGGCAAAAACAACAGGAGACAAGGAAAAATAATAGACAGAGCTCTTCACCACCCACCCCATCTCCCATCCCACACTTCCTGAAAAAGATGCTGGCCACTGAGTGTGTATCTAACTACCTCCTCCCACATGGAGGAAAAGCAGGAGGGAGGCATGCAAGCGCGCGGTGACAACTGTTCTCTCCCTTCCTCCCCTGTGGTGGCCGGGAACTCCAGGGCTGTGCTCGGGGGGGGGGGGGGCTCTTGCAGCTTGCAACGGGCCTGGCTCTCCATGGTCGAATTCAGGCAACAGCTCCCTGAACTCCTGCTCACAGGATTTAGCACTGTCACCAAATGTGTGGGAAGCTCATTTTGTTTAAACCTTCTGCAAATGCAATATGCTTGTGTTTGCTTTAAGTTGTCACTAATTACTCCTGGAATCCAGAAGTTGTCTGTACATCCCACCCACACAAGGAGACAAAGGGTGGGGTTTGTCTGGGCTGGGCCATCCGCTTGCATTGCTGCCTGGATTCCTACAGACCCAGGCAGGATCTGCCCAGTAAGTGCCAGGGGAGGCACAGCCTTGCGAGATGCCCAGAGGAAGGTGGCCGTGAGCAGCCCCCTCTGCGTGTGTGGGGTGGGCTTGCTTACTGATTCATGCAGCGTAGAACTCACTCTGTAGCCAAGGCTCTTAGGGCAATCTACACAGATATAAAACAAGGCAATAGAATACATAAAGCACCAGTGAAATGCAATAAAATGAAAGGCAACAACAAAAACAGCATGTTCAATAGCAGAAACTAACAGATCGACGGCAGCAGCTGCTAAAAGATCTAAAATCCCACTGAGGTAAAACAACTCCAAAACAGGACTCCCCAGCAGCAAAACCATATTTCAAGTTAAAAGGCCTGAGAGAATTAAGAAGGTCTTTGCCTGGTGCCAAAAAGATCACAAAGGCCAGCCTCTCTGGAGAAGGCATTCCACAACTGGGGAGCTACTACTGAAAAGGTCCGCTCCCTAGTAGTACCTCAGCCTGTGAGGGCATGCGGATCAGGGCCTCCCATGGCGATCTCGGGGCTCGGGTAGGAACACATGGGAAGAAGCCTTCAGATATGATGGCCCCAAGCTGCGAGGCTTTTCAGGTTAGCAAGTGTGCCTGGAATCGAGCTGGGAGCCAGTAAAGATGGCACACTGCTAGCATAGTATTCTCATGCCCCCAGTTCCACGCAGTGTGCTCACTGCCCTATTTTGTCCTAACTGACCTTATGGCCTGCCTTCAAGGCCAGCCCACAGGCAGTGCATGGTCATGCTCCGACTGCGCGCTTACCAGGCCATTCCTTATCAGGCTGCCATCGTCCAGGTGGCACCCTTCCCACTCCATCCCATAGGTGAGAACTTGACATCTGCCTGTGAACATACACCTTATATGCTGGGTGGGTGGGCTGTAGGAGGGTGTTCTTCTGTGCAGTTTTGTCTGCAGAATTTTACCGAGTCCATGGTCTTCTATTCTCTGAGCAGATTCGATGTGTGTGCCTGTGTGTTTAGTGGCTTGGGATGTGTCTGGATAGGAGGGACAGGGACAGGAGAGCAGGGTACCCCTATAAGGGTGGCCATGGATCAGGGACGGCACAGGACAGGGAGGGGGGAAATCAGCAGGTCAGAGGATATGCATTGCTGCAGGCTCTCTCCCCTGCTGACCCTTCCCTTTTCCCACAGGAACCTGGTGACACGGCTGCTGGGTCCTCTTGTATGGTGGTGGTGGTGCTAAATACCAGATCAGTCCATAGTAAGTCCTCCCTCATCCATGATGTGATTATGGATGAGGGAGCTGACCTGGCATGCGTCACTGAGACCTGGATGAGTGAGCAGTGTGGAGTCAATCTGGCCCAGCCAAGCCCACCTGAGTATTCAATGCAATATAAGTCATGCAGAGGCTCAGGAATTCACAGTCATCCACAAAACACACCATCTTGTTCACCAGGAAGCCCGTCTAGACTTGGGCAGGCCATGAGATATTGGGCTAACAAGACTCTCCTGTGTACAGAGGCATGGAGGAGGTTCTTACATAGCGACAGTGCAGGGCAGGGCAGGCACCCCAGCAGGATTCACATAACAACCACAGCACCAAACAAGAATGAGTACAAACATGAATTCCAAAAGAATCCCAAAGCCTTCCCTCCTGAGAGCTGAGGCTTATAAACTGAAGCTTTCAGAGCAGCACCCAAGGCTCAGCTGAAGAACATGAGCGGCATCTGGAAAAAGTCCTCACAAGGAGGCCTTTCTCAAGAGGAGCTCTTTACTCATGAGGAGCCCTTCTCTGCAAGGAGGCACTACTTCTTGCGATGATTGTTCTGGCCCGCCTCTTGAGACATCACCATTCTTGGGGATAAGGTGGTACCTCAGCCTCTGTCTTGGAGGCAGAGCTCCCATCCTCTTGTGAGGATGGACCTGTGGCCATCTCCGCCAAGGGCCCAGGCTCCTCTGAGTTCATCTCCCAGTTTCCTGGCACAGGTTGCTCCTCAATGTGATTTGTCTCTGGGAGCTCCAGCTGTTCCTCTGAAAAGGATTCCTCCAGTGGGAGCATGAAAGAGAGATTGGCGTACAACCCACCCTGCTGCCTAATAGTCTCCCTGACTGAGCTGGCTGAGGTGGTCTCAGGCATGGTGTTGGGGAATCCCAGGACTTTGATCCTGGGGGTCTTCAACCTCCATGATGAGGTGGCCTTGGCTGGGATGGTTGGAGATTTCATGGCCTCCATGGCAACCCTGGGGCTCTCTCAATTTGTCATCGGACTGATGCATAGGGCAAAGAACACCCTCGACTTAGTCTTTCTGCCTTGGGGCAGGCGAGGAGTGGCCTGGATACACTGGAAGGTCTGTGTATCCCTTGTTTCCCTTGACTAACCTTGCTCTAATCTGGACTGCTTGCAGCCCTTGTCTTCAGAGCTGACCTTGGCTACATCCCTGGAGCCTGGTCCCTGTGCAACTGTAAGCTGTATAGTTGTATATAAAGCTCTGCACAACTTGGGACCAGGTTACTTTGTGAATTGCCTTCCTCGATATAGACCAATTTCATTGCCAAGATCATTGGAGGAGGCCTTGCTGGTTATACACAACTTACAGGCTGCCATCTGGTGGCAACTTGGAAATAGGCTTTCTTTGTGGGGGCACCCACTATGTGGAATGTCCTCCCCCTTGGTATGTGTGGGAGGTGCCAACTGTGACCTGTTTTAGGTGCCAGTTAAACACCTGTCTTTCCCTCCATACCTTCCCTGACTGATTCTGCTGCCCAGTTTGTTGATTGTTAGTTTTCTGATTCTAATGTTTTAATTGAGGATGTTTATCTTTTGAATTTAAATGTTCTTAACTGAAATGTTTGGGATTTTCTGTTTTTAAATGTGAATGTTTTGTACTTTAGATGTTTTGTGTTGTAACCTGCTTTGAGATGTCTTTTTAGATGTAGTCAAGTGGTCTATAAATTGATTAAATAATAATAATGGAGGACAGTTGTGCCTCTAGCGGCAGATGGATCCACAAGCACCCCCAGCCTAAGAACTACATCGGGGGGGGGGGGGCAACCGCTTCCAGAACAGGTGGAACACCACTCACCTGGACAGCCTAACCACCCACCCACACTACCTCCATCTTGTCTAGACTGAGCTTCAGTTCATTGGCCCTCATCCAGTCGATTACTGGCATCAGGCACTGATGAAGCTGTCCTTTCTTTAAGAACTCTCAGGTGGATACCATCTGGGCTAGGTAATTTGTTAGCTTTCAGTTTGTCACTAAGGTCTTGAACTTCGTCTCTTGCCACCACTGTTTGCCTGAGTTCCTCAGACTCCCTTCCTGAAAGTATCGGTTCAGGCACCAGTGTCTGCCCTATGTCTTTGGCACTGAAGAGAGATGAAGTGAATTCATTCAGCTTCTCTGCAATGTCCTTATCCTCTTTTCATACTCCTTTAACTCATCCAACGGTCAAACCACCTCCTTAGGCGGTTTTCCTCATATGTGAGAGCCTATTCTTAAGTTGGGAAGGGGGCTGCAGCTCAGTGGTAGAGCACATGGGTTGCATGCCATAGATCCCCAGCATCTCCAGGTAGGGTTGGAAAAATTCCTGCCTAAAATCCTGGGGGGGAATCTTCATGACAACAGAATGAGAAGTGCATTGGAGTATTATCTGGATTTTCATGGAATCAGCTGTGGCCCATCAAGGACACACAAAACAAGAAAAGCCAAGTGTACTGTACCTTAAACATCTGATTCTCATGGGTCACACACAACACTTGAAAGGAACATACTTCTGAGTTTGGTGGGGGGGAGTAGAACGGAGTGTTATCAACCTGCTAGGGGCTGCTCACCCAATGAGAGAGGTTTGTTTCCCATCTCTGTCCAGGCTCCCACCCCCATTTTGCATGAAGAAGCCAAAATCCCCAATTCTCCAGTACAACTTCTGAAGGCTCCTCCTGAGAACAGCTCACCCGCCCCTGAATTTTGCCCCATTCCAGCAAACTGTCACAGAGTTATTTCTCTCCCCACCTTTTCCCCAGTGTGTGCACTTTTGCCTGAAGAAGCCAAAATCCACAATTCTCAAGTGCAGCATCTGAAGGTTTCCCCTGAGAGCATCCCACCCATTCCAATTTCGCCCCATTCCAGCAAACTGTCACAGAGTTAGAGCTTCCCCCCTTCCTTCTCCTTCTCTGGGCACTTTCTCTCTGCTTGCAATGACAGACTCCTGTGATCCTGAGACCTCACCAGATAGCTACTGCAATAAAGCTCTCACACAACATCAGAGAAGCGACTTTACACAACATCAGGGAAGCGGTTTAACACAAAATCAGGGACGCGAAGCAATGCAAACATCAGAGAAGTGCATAATCACTGAGGCTAATTACTCCCACTGGTGAAAAGGAAGTGCAGGGTGATTCTGAAGGCTTGAAAGAGCTCTTTAGGGCTTTGATGTGCTGGAAAGGCAGGCAAGTTACTTTAGTTACCTAGGGTATGGAGGGCACGGCTAGGTGAAAGGTACACCCCTAGGACCACCCCAATCATACCAATTTAAAGTGGAGGGATGGGCACACAGCAGCTGAACTGCAGGAGAGATAAATTAAAGAAAAACAACAAAGTAAAAGTACTCTGCAAAAATGCAGCTTCCCCACAGGTAAACACTGGGGTGGCTGCAGAGTGACGTCATGTGTGACGAACAACTTTAAGCCACAGCAGCATTGGAAAAAACCTCCCATGTAGACGGGCTCCAGGAGAGATGCTGCGAGTCAGCGCTGACAGTCGCGGGCTAGATGGACCGATGGTCTGACTCAGTACAAGGCAGCTCCCTGTGTTCCTATGTACAGGGCAGGTGACATTGCTGTTCCCCAAGTACCACTACTACTGTCTTTAAATAAATATCATTATACACTTATACAGCACCTTACATTTTCTGAGTGCTGCACAGATATTGAAAGATGAGGCAGTTCCTGCCCACAGGCCCACAGTGTAATAGAGATGCTGTCATAGGGAAAAGGGAAGGGGAGAGCCCTGGAGCAGCTGCTCCTTCACTGGGGCCAGGCTGGCCTCCCCCTGGCCCTGGCGTTCTTCCTGGGAGGGGGCAGAGCCGCCTCCCCATGGCCCTCAGTCCCCTGCAGGGGGGCAGAGGCTGGCATGAGCTTTCCTTCAGCCCTGCTGTCCTGGGGCATCTCTCATCCCTCTGTTCTCATGAACTTGCCAAAGGGAAAAGGTCATCTGGAATTGATGCACGGGCATCCTTTGCATCTCCTGAGATCAGCCTGGACCTGATTGGAAGGGCAGAAAGTGGCTGCCTTGTAATTTCACTTCTTACCACTTCAAAGATATGCTGCTGCATAAAATCAGGGTTTTTATGACAAAGTCCAAGAGCACTTGCTGAGGAATCGCTGAGCCTGTTTCCAAGTAAATAATGATTCTGCAGCTACACTCGAGTGACTGATGTTATCAGCTCTGTTTGGCAAGATGTGATGGAAATAAGCTGTTTGTTGGGAGGCAATCCAGTAGCCCTGCTGGAGGACAAGGAGTGCCACTGAAGCCGCTTCCTGGGCTCCTTACTTCTTTTCTGGCCTCTCAGGATCTCTCCAAACTGGGGAATGGGCATCAACATGGCAAATGCAGTTCAGTGTATCCAAGTATGTGAAGTGATGCACATTGGGGGGATAAATCCCAACTTCATGTAAACATTGATGGGATCTGAGCCAGCAGTGACTGACCAAGAGAAAGATCTTGGGCTTGTGGTGAACAGTTTAATGAAAATCATGTCAACCCAGCATATGGCTGCTGTGAAAAAGGCAAATTCTAAGTTAGGTATAATTGGGAAAGGAATCCAAAATAAAACTGCCCATTTCATAATGCCCTTGTACAAATCTATTGCATGATCACACTTGGAATACTGTGTAAAATTCTGGTCACCACTCCTAAAAGAGGATATTGTAGAGTTGGAAAAGGTGCAGAAAAGGACAACCAAATGGTCAAGGGGCTGGAGCATCTCCCCTGCAAGGGAAGGTGATGATGTTGGGGACTGTTTAGCTTAGAGAAACGGTGAGTGAGGGGAGATATGACAGAGGTGGCCAAAATCATGCCTGGTGTGGAGAAAGTGGAGAGGGAGATATTTATTTTCTCCCTCTCTCATAATACTAGAACCCAATGGGGTCAGTCCCATGAAGCTGATTGGTGAGAGATCCAGGCAGATAAAAGGAAGTCCTTCTTCACTCAGCACAGAGTTAAATGACGGAACTGAGCACCACAAGATGTAGCAATGGCCACCCACTTGGATGGCTTTAAAGGGGGAATGGCTCTTGCACCATGTCCTGCTGTGGCCTTCCCAGAGGCATCTGCTTTGTCCCTGGGTGAACAGGATGCTGGGCTAGATGGACCCTGGGTCTGACCCAGCAGGGCTCTTCTGATGTTCTCATCGTCACATCTGGAGTGGATTCCATACATATATACATTACGCCAGCCTTGCAAGTCAGTCCACAAAACTGTCCAGCCTCCCAAACATTTTAGTAGTTCCACATGGCCTTCTGTTAGTTATCTGTGGCCCAGAAGGGGAAAAAGAACCCATTTGGGTCATTCAGAATGGTGCTTGTGGGCTACATCAATGTTCCATCTCGGCTCCCATTATTTTTAACATCTGCATGGAACTTCTGGGAGGGCCATCTGGCAATACGCAGGTGACACACAGCTCTGTTTCTCATTTCCCTCATCTCGTCCCAAGGGGGCAGCAGAAGTGATGACCCCACATCTGGTGTCAGTGCAGGCGTGGAGGGGAGCGAACAAGCGAAACATCATCCAGACAAGATGGATGTATGGTTAGCCTCCTTGGGAGGAAGCTTCCAGGTACCTCACCTCTGCTCCCATCCACACACATTTACTTTCAGACACCCCCATCCTGCCCCAGGCCACACACTCAGTGGGGCCATCTAGAGCCAGCAGAGGCTGCTGTGGATTATCCCTCCATCTTAAGAGCATCAGAAAAGCCGGATCAGACCAAGATCCACCTAGCGCAGCATTCTGCTCACACAGTGGCCAACCAGCTGCCTACAGAAACCCACAAGCAGGACACGAGTGCAACAGCACCCTCCCGCCCATGTTCCCCAGCAACTGGTGCACAGAGGTGAAGGAGGATGAAGGCTGACTCTCCCTCTCCAACATGTCTTCCTCCACCCAACCATCTGCTCAGCACAAAAGCTCCCAACCATCTTTAAGCTAAATTGCCTCACAAATGACAAATGACATGGAAATCAGATTCCGTAACAGGGACTAATGGAGGAAATCCTTCATTTGCTCAGCTCTCCTGCCACACAGGCAGGATACTTGCATCGGAGCCCTACGGAAGGGCCACAAAGCCCCTGCAGCAGCCGCCCTCCCGCGCACCACATGCCACGTTCCTAGCCCAGCCTTGCTTGGGGACTGGAACTCGCCGAGAAATCCTCCAAGGATCGGCTGGAGCTGTTTTGGCTGGGCGAAAGTGATTGGGTCTGTTTAACCCCAAGAAAAGATTTAAGGGGAGATGATGACACTTTCCCAGACTTCAAAGGATCTCAAACGGAAGAGGGGCACGTGTGTTCATTCCCCCCGCCCAGCCTGGATTAAGGGAGGATCCATGATGCCTTGGCTCAAGGGCCTCATGCACGGGGGGGGGGGGGAGATGCTGCCCACCTCCACGCCCAGCCCCAGCCATGCCAGGCCCTGCCTAGTGGAAACAAAAGCACTGCAGCTCATTCATGAATGTCTGGAGGCAGGGAGCAGAGGCTCAGCGACTTCCGGGAAGGGGCCTGCGGTTTCTCCTGTAGGGATTTGCGATGTGTGACATTTAGAGGGAGACATACCTGGAAATGGGTGTAAACTGAGCTCAGCTCTGGAGTTCACTTCAGTTTGTTTTGTGCACACTGTATGTGACATGCAAATGAAGGATGACTTCAGGCATGTGCAGAATGCCTTCCCTTTATCATCAGTTAACCAGATGCCATTGTGTGCAATTAGGATTAGCAAGGAGGGATGACGAGAAGGCGGCTGAGGGCTGGCTGAAGCTCCCTGCACTGGTCAGGACTCCCTTCCTTCGAAGGGAGTGCTGCAGGTGGCTGCGGCGACGGCAGCGGCCCCAGCTGGGAAGCAAGGGGAGCCTTTTCCCTGAGGCTGACTGCAATGCAGGACGGGCACTTTTAGTTGAGGTCACGGCTAGGGAGGAAAGGGATAAGCCTCCTTTCCTCATGTGCTGCATTCCAGATGGAAAGGCGGGGGGTACACCCGGGATTCCGAATATGATTATTTGGGCCTTTGACATGTTTGCAAGCCATGCAGCTGGCAGAACATGTCGTTTGACCGGCCTCTGCTGGAGTGCGAAGAGAGCGTGAGGGTGCAGCAACGACGGTGGACCTTGGTGGACCCTGCTGTCATTCCCTGTCACTGTGAACGCAGGTGGCAGGGCGCCTATCAGACTGGAAGTGAAATAAGGCCACGCAGTTATAACGTCGCGGCTTCTACGTATTCGGGGACACCTTAGGTACACAGAAGTATAAAAGTCTGTCTGTTAAAAGAAAATGTCTTTTTAAAAAACCTGCCCAGCAGGAACTTACCATTTTACTGCATATTGAAGGCAGATGAGAGAGCCGGGGCAGGGGCAGGGCCTGAAGCAGCGGGCACAACCGTCTTGCCCCTCAGGGCAGCATCGGATGTCAGCAGAGGGGGGCATGCAAGTGCATGCGCCACTCACATTCATTCACACACACACACCACTTGCACACATTTTCTGTGTGTGTGTGTGTCTCACTCCCATGCGCGCACACACATTCCCACTCCACACTCACCCCAGCAGCAAGAGACCTTGGTCTTGCAGCAACAGCATTTGCCGCACGTCACAGCATCAAGGTATCACGGTATTGAAGACACTCCCCCATCCCAGCCCCACCAATCTGATCACACCTCTCTCTCTCTCTCTCTCTCTCTCTCACACACACACACACACACACAGAAAATGCTCTAGGGACAGGTTCTGTGATTCCTGCCACAGAAGCCTCGTTCTTGGAGCAGCCCCAGAGCATCCTAAGAAGCAGGCAGGAGCTTCACGCGCTGCACCCTAGGATGTTCCAGGGACAGTCCAGGAAGGCGGCTTCTGCGGCAGGAGCCATGCAGCCTGTCCCTAGCACAGTCTGGCTGCAGCAAGCGATGGGGCTCTGGGAGCTAGCCGACAAGGCATGGGGGCACCCCTGGTCTACACCAGAAGCCAGGCAGACTGTACCAGCCCTGCTGCTCATGGGCATGGCCTTCTTTGCTCACCGTCATGATGCCCATGTGTTGAGCAGGGATGTCTGTGTAGAGGAAGGGAGCCTATGCAGGGGGAGTTCTGTGCGATTGGGGTTCCAGCTCTTGTAGCAGCTTGTGCATGGAGAAGTCTGGGGCTGAGAGCCATTTGAAACATGGCATACCAGGGTGTCTGTTGAAAAGTAAAGGAGGGGATGGAGGGCAGCGGAAGAAGGGGAAGTGCCTTGCTCAAGCCCCTGGCAGCTTATAGCAAGGGTCCCTGTGCACCCCTCACCCCCGAGATACAGCTATAAAATTCTCAGGCAGCCCTTTAGTCCTATGTGGCCACTGGGGGGAGGGGGAGGAAGATGTGTCCTTTCTCCCTTCCCCCCTCCTGAAACTCACCCCTCCCTCCAAAAGGCCTGAACAGCACTACCAGTCTCTGAGAAGGAGCACTCCTTGCAGGCCGTAGAAACGGACTCAGTATTTGTTGCAGGTCCCACTTGTCCCTAACTATTCTTGAAATTTACATTTGCCCAAAGTGACAGCCTGGGGTGAGGATAACTAAGCAAATATCTGAAAGAAACCCATTAATTTCCTAAGACTTGTATCTCGGCGGCTTGCTATGAATAGGTGTGCCCACACGGCACAGCAATTAAGGCCCTCCTTGTCTAGGTTCCAGCTCTTCGCACCACGCACGGGGGTGCTCTGCTGGCAGCACGATCAGCCTGACGCCTGAGACAGATCTACTCCTCTGCCAAGTCCGGTAATGAAGCCCTTTGGACTGTCAGATCATTGAGGCTAACATTTCAAAAACCCTCTGAAATAAGTAGGGGAGGCAACGTCACAAGCCCCTCACCCTCGCTTTTTGGCACATCAGTCTATGTTCAGCACAGGTTCCAGGCAGACAGCCTCTCACAAAGGGCTGAGGTGGCCCCGGAGAGCCAGTACCTGTAGGAGAAGGAAGAGAAGCCACATCCCGGGGGCGGGGGCTCCTGCCTGCCTGCCTGCCTGCCTGCTGCCACCCTCACCACTTTCATCAACACTGCTCTCTTCCTGTGGACTTCTGCCCGGCAGACCGCCATTCCCAGTAGGACCAAGCCCCTGGGTACTGAACCAGCTGTTGCTGACCACCTCCACCTGCCCCCTTCTTGGAAGAGGATACCCATGCTGGTTGGCTGAGGTGGTGGGTCACCGCCGGCAGGGTCACCCCTTCGGGGAGTGGCAAGGGCATCACCCCCTTCTTGAGCAACTGTGAGGGTGTGTGAGTGCGCATGAGTGCGTGCGTGCTAGCGAGCGTGCATGCGAGCGAGTGAAAGTTTGGGATCAGTGAGCGATCCCAGGGCGAGAGTGTGGGATAGCTGGGGAGGCCGAGGTCCAGCCAACCCTTACGCGAGAGCTGTGGGGCGGGGGCAATTGGCTAGGGCAAGAGGCTGGCCATAGCCTGGATGACAGCCTTACGGGAGTGCATGAAGGTGGAGTGCTTGAGGGGGTAGGCAGAGCAGGCCTATTTAATTTTAGGTTGCTGCTACAGTCTTTCATTGGCCTGGTTTGTTTGCCTGGCTGTACTGGCCCTTTGTTGTTAGTTTTATATTATTTTGAAGTTGCGCATGTGCCCAGGTGAAGCCTGGGGCGGGGGGGAACAGGGTGCCCTTATTTGGGTCACCTCGGGCAGAGGGAGGTATGGCATTGGGGGCTGGACATGTCAGGGAAGGGAAGGGAGGGACAGATATTTGAAATCTGTCCCATCTTTCAGTCCTTCTCCTGTACCTCAAAATCTAGGTTGCCCTATCAGCCCACCCTCTGATCTGTTGGTGCTGCTTTTGAATGCCAGGTTGATCACAGAATAGTAGGGTTGGAAGGGGCCTACAAGGCCATCGAGTTGGTCCATAATAAAACAATTGCTGTCCATGACTTGATTGTAGGTGACGGGGCTGGCCTGGTTTGCATTACCGAGACGTGGGTGGATGAGTTGGGTGGGGTTTTGAGGGTCTGTACCCTGTGTTGGGCCAAAGAGACAGAACAGGGATGAGCTGGTGCACCGCCCACCCCGCTGCCCAGCAGCCCCCCTGCCTGAGCTGGCTGAGGTGATCTCGGGGGCGGTGCTGGAGAGCCCCCGGACTGGGGTTCTGGGGGACTTCAATATCCACAATGAGGCTACCCTGACAGGGCCTGCTCAGGACTTCATGGCAACCATGGCAACCATGGGGCTGTCTCAGCACATCACTAGCCTGACGTATGTGCCAGGACATATCCTGGACCTGGTTTTTGCTGTTGGGCAGATGAGGGATGATCTGGTTTTGGGGGTGGGCGGCCTCAACAGCCCCATCATCATGGTCAGATTATTTCCTCATGAAGTTTGGTTTGGCGGTAGCAAATCCTCCCTAAAGGGGTAGGGGACCAATTAAGAAAGGACCAATTAGGAAAGCCTATTTTAATAAACTCAGAACAATGATCAGCAAGGTCCCATGGCAAGCGACTCTAACAAGAAAAGGAGTCCAAGATGGGTGGGTGTTTTTAAAAAAGGAAATTCTCAAGGCACAATTACAAACAATTCCAACAAGAAAAAAAGGTGGAAGACAACAGAAGAAGCCAATGTGGCTTCACAAAAAGCTTAGAGATGACCTGAAAACAAAAAAGGACACATATAGGAAGTGGAAAGAAGGCCAAGTAACAAAGGAAGAGTACAGGCAGGTAGCACAGAATTGCAGGGATGGCGTCAGGAAGGCAAAAGCTGAGAATGAGTTGAGGTTAGCGAGGGATGCTAACAGCAACAAAAAGGCTTTCTTCAGCTACGTGCATAGTAAAAGGCAGAGGAAAGAAATGGTGGTTCAGCTGTTAAAGAAGGATGGCAAAACGATAACAGATGACAAAGAAAAGGCCGATTTGCTCAATTCCTACTTTGGCTCAGTCTTCTCCCAAAAGAGGGTCTATGACCCCCCTGGCAAAGTACAGACTGAAGGGGCAGGATTGCAGCTTGAGATCAATAGGCTGCAATCTATCTAATTAGGAACACCTAATTACTTTGGATGAGTTCAGATCTCCAGGGCCAGATGAACTGCATCCTAGAGTAATAAAGGAACTGGCAGAAGAATTCTCAGAACCGCTGTCTATTCTCTTTGAAAAATCATGGAGGACGGGGGAAGTGCCCGATGACTAGAGGAGGGCTAATGTTGTCCCTATCTTTAAAAAGGGTAAAAAGGAGGAACCTGGGATCTACAGACCAATCAGTCTGACATCAATCCCTGGGAAAATTCTGCAGCAGGTGATAAAGCAATCCATCTGGAAGAATCTTGAAAACAAGTCTGTTTCCCGCCTCCAAGCAGAGCAGAGCAGAGCAAGCTGCTCCAGCTGGTCCAGGGACTATAGAACCAAGCAAGCTTCCAGAGAGCGAGTGACCAGAGCGAGCGATCAGGGGGAGCAAACAGGAGTTGCAGTGGTAGAAGAGACAAAGGAGACAAAGTAGACAGAGGCTAAGAGGTAAGTGGGCTGCAGGAAGCCCAGGGGGCTGCCCTTTATCCTTCTGAGTGGCTGTGAGCTCACCAGGTGCTCCCGAGAGCATTGGGGGGGGTGGCCTGAGTACTCCCAGCAGCTGACTGGGCAGGAAGCTTCAGTCTGTTTCCCGCCTCCCCCCAGCTGAGCAGAACAAGCTGCTCCAGCTGGTCCAGGGACTACAGAAGCAGGCAAGCTCCCACAGAGCGAGCGACCAGAGCGAGTGACCCGGGGGCGCAAACAGGAGTTTGCCAGGGGAGTTCAGCAGGGGAGGTCAAGGGGGAGGCCCCTAACATTTTTCTTTTCTTTTTTAACTAACTTTTTCTTTCATTTATTTGTCTCGTAACACACACTTTCACACCAGTGGGACTCTGCTTTTAACCTCTACTGAGTAGAGGAGCAGGCGCAGGCTAGTCTAGAACAATCACAATGCTAGACACAAAAAGGGAAAAGAGGCAATGGAAGGACAGGACTCTCCAGTGGTGGTGACCTGCAAGGTGTGTGCAGTGTTTGCTTTCTTGCCTGAGAACAACATGGCCTACTCTTGCAACAAGTGCAAGTTGATCACGCTGCTGGAAGAAAAAGTAAGTGGACTGGAGCGGCGACTGTCGACCCTCCGGGGAATAAGAGAACATGAAGAGTTCTTGGACAGAATGGGGGAACTACAGCAGCAAAGGGCAGACCAGAAGCTTGAAGAGCAACAGCAAGATGAAGCAGTGGGAAATGCTGAGATGAAGAAAAATGGAATAGAGGATACTCCTTGGAAAAGGGTGACAGTTAGGAGAAGAAGAACTAGACGCCACTCTGCACCAGTGGAAGCAGTGGAGCTGTGGAACCGATTCCAGGTACTTGCGGATGAGACTGGAGGACAGCCTGCAGAGCAAGAATCACAGGGGAACCTGCATGAGAGTGAGCAAGAGGCTGAAGGTCAGTCAAACAGAGGCGATGAAACCCAGGCCTAGAAGAAGAAGAAGAGAAGAGTGGTAGTAGTGGGAGACACTTGCTGTGTGGGATCGAGACCCAAGTATGTCGCGAAGACCTGTGGACTCGCCAGGTATGTTGTCTCCTGGGAGGACGAATTAGAGACGTGACTGAAAGGTTGCCTGCACTCATAAAGCCCACTGACAGGTATCCCTTTCTATCCATGTGGGAACAAATGATACCGCCAAGCAGAGCTACGAAGAAATCACGTCAGACTTTGAAGCTTTGGGGAGGAAACTCAAGAACTTTGGGGCCCAGATAGTTTTCTCATCCATCCTTCCAGTAGTTAGAAGAGGGATAGAAAGGAAAAAAAAAATTCAGAGTGAATGACTGGCTACGAAGGTGGTGCCGATGAGAGAGATTTGGATTCTGGGACCACGGGCTATACCTGGGAGATGGGCTGTTGGCAAGGGACGGGTTGCACTTCACAAAGGAAGGGAAGAATGTGTTTGGCCACAGCATGAAGAACTTCATCAGGAGGGCTTTAAACTGAATCCTACAGGGAAGGGAGATGTAATGTTGGGGGTAACAATGGATGAAGGCTCATGCACAGCAATGGAAAGAACAGCTCTGATAGCGCCCAATAATAGTCTTCACACACAGGTAGGAAGAAAGCCAGACTATGAAGCACATGGTCTTCGATGTCTATATACTAATGCCCAGCATATGGGAAACAAACAGAACGAACTTGAACTCTTAATACAGGAGGGAAATTATGACTTGATAGGTATAACTGAGACTTGGTGGGATGACTCTCATGACTGGAATACAGCAATTGAAGGATATAACTTGTTCAAAAAGAACAGGAGGAACAGAAAGGGAGGTGGGGTTGCACTGTATGTGAAAAATACATATCTCTGCACAGAAATGCAGGAGGAATCATAGAATCATAGAATAGTATAGTAGGGTTGGAAGGGGCCTACAAGGCCATCGAGTCCAACCCCCTGCTCAATGCAGGAATCCAAGTCAGAGCATCCCTGACAAATGGCTGTCCAGCCTCGTCTTGAAGGCCTCCAGTGTGGGAGAGCCCACCACCTCCCCAGGTAATTGGTTCCATTGCCGTATTGCTCTGACACTCAGGAAGTTTTTCCTGATGTTCAGTCGGAATCTGGCTTCCTGTAACTTGAGCCCATTATTCCGTGTCCTGCACTCTGGGATGATCAAGAAGAGATCCTGGCCTTCTTCTCTGTGACAACCTTTCAAGTACTTGAAGAGTGCTATCATATCTCCCCTCAGTCTTCTCTTCTCAAGGCTAAACATGCCCAGTTCTTTCAGTCTCTCTTCATAGGGCTTTGTTTCCAGTCCCCTGATCATCTTTGTTGCCCTCCTTTGAACCCTCTCCAGCTTGTCTGCATCCTTCTTAAAGTGTGGTGCCCAGAACTGGACACAGTACTCCAGATGAGGCCTAACCAGTGCTGAGTAGAGGGGAACTAGTACTTCCCGGGATTTGGAAGCGATGCTTCTATGAATGCAGCCCAAAATAGCATTGGTCTTTTTTGCAGCCACATCACATTGTTGGCTCATATTCAGCTTGTGATCGACGACAATTCCAAGATCCTTCTCGCTCGTAGTGTGGTTGAGCCACGTATCCCCCATCTTGTAACTGTGCATTTGGTTTCTTTTTCCTAGGTGCAGAACTTGGCATTTGTCCCTATTAAATGCCATTCTGTTGTTTTCTGCCCAGCACTCCAGTCTATCCAGATCACTTTGAATTTTGTTTCTGTCTTCCAAAGTATTAGCTATCCCGCCCAATGTTGTGTCATCTGCAGATTTGATCAGCATTCTCTGCACCTCCCCCTCCAAGTCATTAATTCAAATGTGGAAGAGCACTGGGCCCAGGACTGAGCCCTGTGGTACCCTGCTCGTGACCTCTCCCCAGTTTGAGAAGGTCCCACTGATAAGCACTCTTTGAGTCCGATTCTGTAGCCAACTGTGGATCCACATGATCGTTGTTTCATCTAGCCCACTTTGAGCTAGTTTGCTCATCAGGATATCATGGGGCACTTTGTCGAAAGCTTTGCTGAAGTCGAGGTATATGATGTCTACAGCATTCCCACGGTCTACAAGGGAGGTGACTTGATCAAAAAATGAGATCAGATTTGTCTGGCAGGACTTGTTTTTGACAAATCCATGTTGGCTTCGAGTAATCACGGCATTGTTGTCAAGGTGCTTCCAGATGGATTGCTTTATGATCTGCTCCAGAATTTTCCCAGGGATTGATGTCAGACTGACTGGTCTGTAGTTCCCAGGTTCCTCCTTTTTACCCTTTTTGAAGATAGGGACAACGTTAGCCCTCCTCCAGTCATCTGGCACTTCCCCCGTCCTCCATGATTTCTCAAAGAGAATAGACAGCGGTTCTGAGAGTTCTTCTGCCAGTTCCTTTATGACTCTAGGATGCAGTTCATCTGGCCCTGGAGATTTGAACTCATTCAAAGTAATGAGGTGTTCCTTGACCATATGCCTGTCGATCTCAAGCTGCAATCCTGCCCCTTCAGCCTGTACTTCGCCTTTGCCAGGGGGGTCAGGAGGAGCTTGGTAGCCCCATCGAGAGCATCTGGGTTGAAAATAAATGGAGCAAAGAATAAAAGGAACATGGCGGTCGACTACCAGCCACCCAATCAAGGAGAAGACCAGGATGAAACTTTTGAAAAGCAAATAGCCAATGTTTTAAGGAAGCATGATGTAGTAGTAATGGGGGACTTCAATTTCCCCGATATTTGTTGGGAGACAAATTCTGCAAAACATGGCCCCTCCAGGAAATTCCTGACTTGTGTGGTGGATAACTTCCTCCTACAGAAAGTAGAGGAAGGAACTAGAGGATCGGCTATCCTTGACTTGATCCTAACCAACAGAGATGACGTAGCGGATCAAGTAGCAGTTACAGGAACTCTGGGGGAAAGCGACCATGTTGTACTTGAGTTCTTGGTTCTAAGGGAAGCAAAAGCTGAGGGTAGTCAAACGCGTACCCTGGATTTTAGGAAAACGGATTTTCATAAACTCAGAACAATGATCAGTAAGGTCCCATGGCAAGCGACGCTAACAGGAAAAGGAGTCCAAGATGGGTGGGAGTTTTTAAAAAAGGGAATTCTAAAGGCAAAATTACAAACAATTCTAACAAGAAAAAAAGGTGGAAGACAACAGAAGAAGCCAATGTGGCTTCACAAAAAGCTTAGGGATGACCTGAAAACAAAAAAGGACACATATAGGAAGCGGAAAGAAGGCCAAGTAACAAAGGAAGAGTACAGGCAGGTAGCACAGAATTGCAGGGATGGCGTCAGGAAGGCAAAAGCTGAGAATGAGCTGAGGTTAACAAGGGATGCTAAAAACAACAAAAAGGCTTTCTTCAGCTACGTGCATAGTAAAAGGCGGAGGAAAAAAATGGTGGTTCAGCTATTAAATAAGGATGGCAAAACAATAACAGATGACAAAGAAAAGGCAGAGGTGCTCAATTCCTACTTTGGCTCAGTCTTCTCCCAAAAGAGGGTCTATGACCCCCCTGGCAAAGGCGAAGTGCAGGCTGAAGGGGCAGGATTGCAGCTTGAGATCGATAGGCATATGGTCAAGGAACACCTTATTACTTTGAATGAGTTTAAATCTCCAGGGCCAGATGAACTGCATCCTAGCGTCATAAAGGAACTGGCAGAAGAACTCTCAGAACCACTGTCTATTCTCTTTGAGTAATCATGGGGGACGGGGGAAGTGCCAGATGACTGGAGGAAGGCTAACGTTGTCCCTCTCTTCAAAAAGGGTAAAAAGGAGGAACCTGGGAACTACAGACCAGTCAGTCTGACATCAATCCCTGGGAAAATTCTGGAGCAGATGATAAAGCAATCTATCTGGAAGCACCTTGACAACAATGCCGTGATTACTCGACGCCAACATGGATTTGTCAAAAACAAGTCCTGCCAGACAAATCTGATCTCATTTTTTGATCAAGTAACCTCCGTTGTGGACCGTGGGAATGCTGTAGACATCATATATCTCGACTTCAGCAAAGCTTTTGACAAAGTGCCCCATGATATCCTGATGAGCAAACTAGCTCAAAGTGGGCTAGATGAAACAACGATCCAGTGGATCCACAGTTGGCTACAGAATCGGACTCAAACAGTTCTTATCAACGGGACCTTCTCAGACTGGGGAGAGGTAACGAGTGGGGTACCGCAGGGCTCAGTCCTGGGCCCAGTGCTCTTCAACATTTTTATGAATGACTTGGAGGAGGAGGTGCAGGGAATGCTGATCCAATTTGCAGATGACACAAAATTGGGTGGGATAGCTAATACAGTGGAAGACAAAAACAAAATTCAAAGTGATCTTGATAGCCTGGAGCACTGGGTAGAAAACAACAGAATTACATTTAATAGGGATAAATGCCAAGTTCTGCACTTACAAAAAATAATCCAAATGTGCAGTTACAAGATGGGGGATACATGGCTCAACAACACTACAAGCGAGAAGGATCTTGGAATTGTTGTAGATCACAAGCTGAATATGAGCCAACAATGCAATGTGGCTGCAAAAAAGGCAAATGCTATTCTGGGCTGCATTCATAGAAGCATAGCTTCCAAATCCCGGGAAGTACTAGTTCCCCTCTACTCAGCACTGGTTAGGCCTCATCTGGAGTAGTGTGTCCAGTTCTGGGCACCGCACTTTAAAAAGGATGCAGACAAGCTGGTGAGGGTTCAGAGAAGGGCAACAAAGATGATCAGGGGACTGGAAACAAAGCCCTCCGAGGAGAGAGACTGAAAGAAGTGGGCATGTTTAGCCTTGAGAAGACTGAGGGGAGATATGATAGCGCTCTTCAAGTCCTTGAAAGGTTGTCACAGAGAGGAAGGCCAGGATCTCTTCTCCATCACCCCAGAGTGCAGGATGCGGAATAATGGGCTCAAGTTACAGGAAGCCAGATTCTGGCTGAACATCAGGAAAAACGTCCTGTTAGAGCAATACGACAGTGGAACCAATTACCTGGGGAGGTGGTGGGCTCTCCCCCACTGGAGGCGTTCAAGATGAGGCTGGACAGCCATCTGTCAGGGATGCTCTGACTTGGATTCCTGCATTGAGCATCTCCTGTGCCCTCCAACTTGACAGAGATCTGGCCACCGAGAGGGGCAGAAGATGAGGAGGGAGGGGGAAGGGGAGAGGAGGAGGGAGTGACCTTTGCTGTGAGTCAGCTTCTGTTTGGTTATTGCAAGAGAGGTGGTGTTACTGGAAAGGAGAAGACTGTCTGAACCTTATTTGGCTAGAGCAGTGGTCTCCAGAGTGGGGTGCACACACCCCAGATGATCCATTGGGGTGTGCAATCTGCCTGATAATTGAGCAGCCTCCCCCTGTCCTGATGAGCTGCCATTGTGTGCAATGATGGTGGTGGCGGCAGCGGCAACAGGATGGGACAGGAGCAGAGAGGGAAGCTGCACGGCATTTCTCTCTTCGGTGCTATCCTGCCTTTGCTGCAGCCACTGAGAGCAACTGTGCCAGTCAGAGCCGGAAGCAGATTAACCCTTCCCACTCTCCTTTGGCAGAACGAAGCTGAGAAGGAAGCGTGTGCTGTGACAGCTATGTCAGTGTCTCCCCACCCCACCCTTCTGTAATAGCTTTACTGTTCATTCTTGTTGTTTATTTAAAAATCCAGAAAATTTCACTGTGCTTACTCATCCCACACCCCCGCTTTTCAACTCTCTCTCAACCATTAGTTTGCCCTCACTTTGATTCTGTATATATTTTCTTGTTCTTGGCTCCCTCCTACCTACCCCTTCTCAATTTCTGTATTCCTTCCCTTCCCATTTTTTAATCTCTTTTCCCTTAAACAAAATTAAAAATTAAAAACCCCTTTCTGTTCTGTTAGGATTATAGTTAGCCCCCCTCCCCCCTGCTTTGCTTGTAGTTTAGCGTTTGCTTTTCTTTTGCTCCTGTGTGCTGCGCGCTTGTGCTGTGTGTCAAACAACTACACACAGTCCACATTTCCCAGAACAGTGGGCAAAGCACTACACACATTAACAGCAATTATTTAAATAACGTAATACTACGCTGTGTGTTGCAAGGCAAGAAAGCCCAATAGGAGGCAACTTTGGGGTCTTGGCGGGGCAGAGGTGGGCGAGGTGCTGCTGTGCCCTCCTGGCAGGGTTGCTGTGTTGCTTCCTGCCTCTGTCAGTCCAGCAGACAACTGTCGTTGCTCTTCGCTCAAGTCAATATGCCCACCTGGCAGGGTTGCTGTCTGTGTTTGCTTCCTGCCTACCAGCCAGTGTTTTCCCAGGCAATTCAGCCAAAGAGACCCTGAGGTTATTGACTGTGAATAGGAAAGTAGTACTATTTGCACTTCAAAGAAACCTACAGCAAAGTTTAGGGATCATGACCTCCTCACCACTTCAGCACTTAACTTGATTATCCCTTTATGAACTTTGGTTTGAGTTTCTGAGAACAGCAGATTTTACCTGGCCCTAGAACAAAAACTCCTGTGCCAAACTGTCAGAAATTTGGCAGGTGGGAAGCTGTGCTTTCTCCAACTTTCATGCACTTCTGTGCAACCAGTGAAAAGTTATAGCTCTTTGCTTTGAGAGAATTCCTTGAAAAAAACATCACATTTCACTTGAGCCTATCACAAAACTACCGGGCCAGAGATTTGGCAGGTGGGATGCCTTCCATTGGGGGCTGAGAGTTCCCCAAATTTCATGTATTTATCATGAAAACTGGAAAAGTTATGGCTGTTTGTGTTTTCCCATGCAAGTCAATGGGAAAATGCCAAAAATGACTGATTCAGATATCCTAATCTCACTTTGGATTTGGATCCGAGTCGAAGCAGATGGGGTCCAAATCAGTCTGAAGTGAACTGGAGCTGCTTTGGAAGGTCCAAAGCAGCATCTGAAGCAAAACGGCAGTCCGTGCACAGCCCTACTTTTCACCAAAGCCTTTGAGGGCTAATTGAATTCCCTAATTGAATTCCACTGTTTAAAAAGTTTTGTTTTAGATTTTTTGAATTGGTATTACCTTGTTTAATACGCATTTAGCCGTTTAAATTTTTTGTTTTATACTGTTTAAATTGTTTTTATCTGTACACTACCCTGAGAACGTAATGATATATGGTGGGATACAAACGTTTTAAATAAAAACAAACAAACACTGTGACAAATAAGTCAAAAGAGGAGGAGCATAAGATGGCAGCTATAGGGGCTCCCCACACATTCATCTTCTTCACACAGACACCCCCCTTCGACCCCTTCCGTGGTCCAGGAGCCTTGCAGGAGGGCATCTGTGCAGGTTGGGTTCACATGGCACTTCACATTCACAGCACGTGTGGAGAAGCAACAACACCCCAGACTTGGTGTGGAACAGCCCCCAGTGAGCAGGCCAATACAGCATACGCATGTCCAGAAGGCATCTCGGCTCGAGCCCCAATAGCGCAAAGGGCCGCTGCACTGAATGTTCGCGATGTTTGGTTTTGATGGGCATGCTGACATTGTGAGGAAACGAAAGGTTCACCAAGACAGCCCCAGCTATCATCCATATACTTCTCACGCCTGCTGTGTCTTCAGTGCCGTTTGTAACATGAAAGGGCTTCTTCCCCACATGATCCCAGCTAATCAAGGATCACATAGTCACATGACAATTCGGCACTGTGTGACCAGCGATACCAGGTTACACAACATCCTCACTCTGAACAAAGGGGGGGGGTGACTATATCCCTGTTGCCAAGGCAACCGATGGGTGTTCCTCGTCTCACACTGGTGGTTTCATTGCGCTCCAGTGCTGTGTGGCAAGACTTTTGCCTCAGTTCGCATATTGTTATGCATGACCGGTTACAGCGGAATGGGGATAGGAATGTGCATTAGGGTGCACATCTAAGTGCACGTCCAATTGAAAGTCATGTGGGGTGTCAGCACTCTGGGAGATGTGCCTTTGGGTGCATCCATGAAGGCTCATCTCCATCCGTATTCTGCGGCAGTTCGCCAAGCCGGCCTCCCTGGAACGGGCTGCTGGAGCAACGGCCGGTCGCCTCAGCAGCAGAGATGGGCTCCTCTCCCTCCCTCCCTCCCCTGCTTTTGCAGATGGCATTGATCTCGATGAGAAGGGAGTCAGCATCCTCTGCTGGGGACATGTGTTCTGTGACTACCCCCCACCCCCAATTGCTGCCAACAGTCCCCGGGGCGGTGGGTCCCGGAGTGATCCCTGGCTCAAATGGATCTCCAGGGAGTCTCGCCTTCTGCTCTCCCCCGGGGACTGGTGGGTGCCTTCTGGCAGGTCGAAGGAGGAGCCTCTGGAATCCGCTCTTCGCATTCCTTGTTCCAGGAGCAGAGCCTGATTTATAGGGAAGTTAGGAGCGGGGGGAGGGGGATCTGCTAGTCCACCGTGAGTTCAAGCGCTTGTCCAACTTTCCCAAGGAGGCAGATTAATTAATGTAATCGGGCACATCTGGCCCACAGAATTGGATTTCTGCACTTTGAGGATAAGGATTGTAGTAAGCTGATAAGAGAAGTTACAGATACAATGAGATGCTGATTTATGGCAAAGAAGGAGCTGGCAGTCTCTGCAGCAGGAGGGAGCCTGTCCCCCCCCCACCCACCCCCACCCCGGAATCTGCACAGCCTCTCCTGAGTGAATCAGAGCGGAGCTGACGCAGTTGCCTTTTGACTTTGAAGGGGCAGAAGGAGAGAGGCTCCCTGGGGGGCTCATGGCAAGAGGACGGTGATGGGGAGCGGGGGGCTGGGGGCTGCCGCACCTGCCGCTATTTCTCCCAAGCACGAGAAGCGATCTTGGCTGGTGGAGGCTGTGAGCGTTCCCTGCTGCCGCCACCACGCACATTCCCGGTGGCGCTGGTTTCCAGTGGGGCTGTCATGGGGCCCATGGGGTGGAGGCTGTGTTATCTGGGCCATAATGCACAGGGACGGCCAGAAGACACAGGATGCGGGAACCTCTGGCGTGGCTGGCTGCTCCCTGGCCCTCTCTCGCTGAGGCTAAAAGGGAGCTCCTTCTTCCTAGCACTGGATGGGGGTTGCGCACTCGGCAAGGTGTTCTGGAGAGGGCTGCGCTCCCCCTAAAGGATCGGGTCCACAGCATGGGGATACAGGCAGGGCCACGGTGGCCAAGAGGGCCTTCTGCCTGCTTGGGCTCATACACCAGCTCCGGCCCTCCCTGGGCAGAGGTAGCCAGGCACAGGGATGCTCCACCGCCTGGCCACCTCCTGCTGGAGTTGTGCGCAGAGGGGGACCCGTGGCCCTCCAGATGTTCTCAGATTCCAACTCCCAGCCTCCCTTGTAATTGGCCAGGGATGCTGGGGCTGATGGGAGTTGGAGTCCAATGACATCCAGACAGGCCCCACCCTGGATGACTGCCCGGTTGCCTTTGAGGACAGCCTGGAAACGTCGGTTGGCACGAAATATTGGCCGCACCTCCGCCAAATGAGACTGGGCATTATGAATATCTCACACCAGTACTTTGCCATTTTCACTGGCTCCCAGAAGGAGAGAGAGACTCTCGGGTGCGTCAGTAATGTGCTGAACCTTAAGGATAAATGCCAAGTTCTGCACCTAGGAAAAAGAAACCAAAGGCACAGTTACAAGATGGGGGATACGTGGCTCAACACTACAAGCGAGAAGGATCTTGGAATTGTTGTTGATCACAAGCTGAATATGAGCCAACAATGTGATGTGGCTGCAAAAAAGGCAAATGCTCTTTTGGGCTGCATTCATAGAAGCATAGCTTCCAAATCCCAGGAAGTACTAGTTCCCCTCTACTCAGCACTGGTTAGGCCTCATCTGGAGTACTGTGTCCAGTTCTAGGCACTGCACTTTAAGAAGGATGCAGCAAGCTGGTGAGGGTTCAGAGGAGGGCAACCAAGATGATCAGGGGACTGGAAACAAAGCCCTATGAAGAGAGACTGAAAGAACTGGGCCTGTTTAGCCTTGAGAAGAGAAGACTGAAGGGAGATATGATAGCACTCTTCAAGTCCTTGAAAGGTTGTCACAGAGAGGAAAGCCAGGATCTCTTCTTGATCATCCCAGAGTGCAGGACATGGAATCATGGGCTCAAGTGACAGGAAGCCAGATGCCAGCTGAGCATCGGGAAAAACTTCCTGACTTTAAGAGCAATACGACAATGGAACCCATTCCCTAGGGAGGGGGTGGGCTCTCCCACACTGGAGGCGTTCAAGACGAGGCTGGACAGCCATCTGTCAGGGATGCTCTGACTTGGATTCCTGCATTGAGCAGGGGGTTGGACACGATGGCCTTGTAGGCCCCTTCCAACCCTACTATTCTATGATTCTATGAACCAGCCTCTTTAATTTAGCGCTACAGAAATTATTGAAAATCAGCAGTAGCATCAGAATCAAGCACCAATATAGCAAACAGCTCTGACTGTCGTGCCTGTTAGCCCAAGTGGCTGAATAAAACAGAATGAATCCAGCAAGGGAAGGTCTTGGCAAATTTTCCTGAGTCGTAAACTAATAGTCCCCTGGCTATGCAGTCAGAAGTATAAAACCGTACAGCAAGCTTCTCTTTGGATGGATAGATAAACACACACACACAAACTAAAAAGAAACTCCTTTGGCTCCACCATCCCCCGCCCCCCCAGGGCCTTGAGGAAACAGAGCCCATGAGGGTCCAATGGCACAATCAGCAGGAACTGGAAATCCACACAGAGCCCATAGGTGATCCCGATCCTGGGCCCAGAGCATGAAGGCGCAGGGTGCAGCCCAAGAGTACAGGCAGCCAGATGCTGGTTCCAAGGCATCCTCTGCTCCAGCTGAGCCCAGAGACCCTCCTGGCTCTGGTGACCCTCCCAGGCACCCCTGCCCCTAACTGGGGAGGAGAGAGCCCCGAAAGGGCGGCTCTCAGGCCTGGACTCGAGCACTCTGTTGCCTCCCTATCTGCTCCCACCTGGACAGCAAGGAAGTCCAACCTGAGTCACATTTGACCCCCCAAAAGGAAATGCCTCGGAAATAAACAGACTGGCAGAATGGAAGATGAAAGGGCGAAATCCCTCCAGAACACTTTGGTGTTCTTCACAAACACAGAAAGAGACACGCGGCTTGCACGTGCGCTGCTGGCCAGGCAAGGAGCCACCAGGTCTATATTCCTTCTTACACTCGCTTGTTCTCCTGTGCTGGGAGAAAACATTCCCTGAGGCCCACCCCGTATGTTCCGCACAGGGGAACAGCTCAAGCACGATGCTTTAAAACTTCACGCACAATACTCAGATTGGACCCAGAGAAGATTGCTGCGCAATCGGCCCTTTGAGTGGGCAGAGCTGGGCAACGAGACCAAGCGGGCTTCCAGGGCCCCAACAGCCGTGCATACTTGTGTGCCTGGATGCATTCACGGGGGGGTCCAATGATTTAGAGGGGGGCATTAGAGGCTGCAGCCCCATTTCCGTGATGGAAAAACGAGGCCAACTTGTAGGTCTTGCTTGAGGATGGTTATGGAAACCATCTCCCGCACCTGCGCGCCTCTCGGCCTGTCCAGGTCTTGCGAGATCCGCTGCAGCCCACCAGAGGCGGCGTCAGAGCGGAGCAAGCCGCGTGCGGGGCCGGGGCTGCACGGGCCCGGCCTGCGAGGAACGCGCGAGTCGCGCCTCGCCACGGGGCCGCCCTCCGCCGCCGCCGGCCGCAGCGCGCGAGCAGAGGGGCGGGCGAGCTGCGGGGCAACGCCCAGCGGCCAGGGGGCGAGCTCGGGGGGCGGGACTTACGGGCCACGCCTCCGCCAGCCTGGCTCCGCCCCGCGGCCGGGGGCGCGGCCTGGCGAGGGCGCCCGCGAGGACGGCGGCTGCGGCACTCAGGCGCGCGTCTTCCGCGCAGACAGCGCCCCCTGCCGTGGCCAGCCGGGAGCAGCGGCCGCCCTCCTCGCGCGGGGCCGGCCGGGCGCCTCCCGCAGCGGGGGGCGGGCGCGCCTCGGTCCCCGCGTTCCGCCCAGCCGCGTGTGCAGCAGCAGGCGGCCCCTGGCGCGCCCGGCGCCGGAACGCGGAGCGCGCCCAGGAACAAGCGCCGGGCCCGCTCGGCCCGGCCCGGCCCGGCCCGGCGCCCCTGGCGGAAGGGGCGCGCGGGGAGGCCGCGCGCTCCGGCCCCCTGACCCGCTCCCGCCGCGGACGCTGCCGGGCGGGGACGCCCCGGGCGGGAGCCTGACGCAGGGCGGGGGCGCGCTCTGCCGCCCCGCTCTCGGCCGCAGGCGCCGGCTGCCCGGCTCGGGCTAGGCGGCCCTCGTCGACTTCGAGGCGCGCCCCGACGGGGCGAGGCCTCCGGCGCCCCTCCGCCCTCCCCGGAAGGGCTGTCCGGCAAGCAGAGCCGGCAAGGGCGCCGCGGGGAGGCGAGGCCTGCCGCCGCGCTGCGATCGGGGCAGGCCGGTGAGCGGCCGCCACAGCGCTGCGGCGGGGCCGGGGGCTCGGCGGGGCCCCTCTGGGCCGTGGGGCCCAGCGGCTGGCTCGGAGGGCCAAGCCGGCGAGCCCCTGCTCCGCCCCGCCCGCCAGAGCCTCACGCAGGACTGCCGCCCGGCTGCTGCCGTCTTAAAAACGGGGACACAGCGCTGGAGAGCCTGCTCGAGCTTGGATCGGCGTCCAAGGAGCTGCGTGGAGCGAAGGGCGGGCTCCTGCCGGAAGGCCGTCAGGCCACAAATCCAACCCAGCGCTGAGCCGGCCGCCCCGCGCCCCGTCTGATAGCCCGGGGAGCGAGGCTGCCCCGGGCCCCCCAGCCGGGGTCGGATTTCAGCACAACCCCCAGCCCAGCGCCCCGTTCGCCTGCCCCACGGGCTCCTCAGAGGGCCAGAAGAGCCCCGGAGCGCAGCTGCTCCCTCCGGGAGGAGCCGCGGGTGCCCTGCAGCCAGCGGCAGCAGCCCCCAGCCGTTTCCTGGCTCCGGCTCCCTGCTGAGCTACGGAAACGTGGCCATTGTGCGTGTGGTTTGCAAGGCACCGTAGCCTGGTGACTGAGGAGCCAGCCAGCCCCGAGGAGCCACATAGTTTGGGGTGGGGTGGCAAGAAATGTTTCCAGTCCCAACCACCCCATCTCCTACCCACCCCTCTCCCCACCCAGAGTCGCAGCTGCCATCTCCCAGAAGGAGCTGCCCCCTTGTTGAGATATTTGGTGGGTGCCCCACCTTGGAAGCTGGATGGGTAGCTACCATGAGAACACGAGAGGAGCCCTGCAGCTGGATCAAGCCAAAGGTGTCCCTGGTACGGCGCTCCTCGCTGGCCCACTGGACGTCCCCAGCAGGGCCCGAGAACAAGAGCTGCCCAGACCTTGCACAACAGGACCTGGCGCTGGAGGCAGGCCGCCTGTAGCTCTGAGGGGCCCATTGGCAGACCACCCCCTTCCTCGTCCTCCATGAATTTGCCTGATCCCGTTCCAAAGGCAGTACACCCTCCACAGCCTGTGGCAGGCAGTCTCAGGCACTACCAGCAACAAAGAGGTCTCTGCTGGGGCACCCAGACTGGAAATCTATCCCAAACTTCTTGGTCTGGTAGTGCCAGGCAAAATCTGCCTTATTTAGCAAAGAGGGATAATGCCGAAGGCTTCTGGACACTTCCAGGCTGCTGTTTGATGCTGATTTGTTGTTCATTCGGTCAGTCGCTTCCGACTCTTCGTGACTTCATGGACCAGCCCACGCCAGAGCTTCCTGTCGGCCGTCGCCACCCCCAGCTCCCCCAAGGTCGAGTCCATCACCTCCAGAATATCATCCATCCATCTTGCCCTTGGTCGGCCCCTCTTCCTTTTGCTTTCCACTTTCCCCAGCATCAGCACCTTCTCCAAGGTGTCCCGTCTTCTCGTTATGTGGCCAAAGTACTTCAGTTTTGCTGATATCTGGGTGCATTATGAACACTTTCCTTATTTGTGTCGGTTTTTAAACTTCTGTCAGCTACTTTGATAACTGTTGTGATGGAAAGGTAAGGTATGATTTTTAAAAATAATAAATACCTTTTCTGCCTCTGGGAAAAGGGCAAAGCCCACAGCTGGTATGCAGGGCAGTGTCAGGCACCTTTCTCTGCTGCAGCACCTGGATCTTGTTCAAAGCACCAGCCAGACAGCCAACAGTGCCCTCACAGCATTTTGCGCACCACTGAAGTCCTGTCATCCGTCCACAGTTAATGACCCCACCAAATCTTTTTGAAGCAGTCAAAAACCCACTGTCCATGTGCACGTGCGTGCGCGCACACACACAGTTGCCTTATCTGCTGGAAAATAATAAATTTGGGAATGCTGTAGACATACCTCGACTTCAGCAAAGCTTTTGACAAAGTGCCCCATGATATCCTGATGAGCAAACTAGCTCAAAGTGGGCTAGAGGAAAGAATGATCCGGTGGATCCACAGGTGGCTACAGAATCGGACTCAAAGAGTGCTGATCAATGGGACCTTCTCCAACTGGGGAGAGGTAACAAGCGGGGTACCTCAGGGCTCAGTCCTGGGCCCAGTGCTCTTCAACATTTTTATTAATGACTTGGCGGAGGAGGTGCATGGAATGCTGATCAAATTTGCAGATGACACAAAATTGGGCGGGATAGCTAATACTTTGGAAGACAGAAACAAAATTCAAAGTGATCTGGATAGACTGGAGCGCTGGGCAGAAAACAACAGAATGACATTTAATAGGGATCAATGCCAAGTTCTGCACCTTGGAAAAAGAAACCAAAGGCACAGTTACAAGATGGGGGATACGTGGCTCAACAATACTACAAGCAAGATCTTGGATTTGTTGTTGATCACAAGCTGAATGTGTAGTGATCGACAACAATGTGATGTGGCTGCAAAAAAGGCCAATGCTATTTGGGGCTGCATTAATAGAAGCATAGCTTCCAATTTCTGGGGAGTACTAGTTCCCCTCTACTCAGCACTGGTAAGGCCTCATCTGGAGTACTGTGTCCAGTTCTGGGCGCCACACTTGAAGAAGGATGCAGACAAACTGGAGAGGGTTCAGAGGAGGGCAACAAAGATGATCAGGGGACTGGAAACAAAGCCCTATGAAGAGAGACTGAAAGAACTGGGCATGTTTAGCCTTGAGAAGAGAAGACTGAGGGGAGATAGGATAGCGCTCTTCAAGTACTTGAAAGGTGGTCTCAGAGAAGGAGGCCAGCATCTCTTCTTGATCATCCCAGAGCGCAGGACACGGAATCATGGGCTCAAGTGACAGGAAGCCAGATTCCGGCTGAACATCAGAAAAAACTTCCTGACTGCTAGAGCAATACGACAATGGAACCAACTACCTGGGGAAGTGGTGGGCTCTCCCACACTGGAGGCATTCAAGACGAGGCTGGACAGCCACCTGTCAGGGATGCTCTTGACTTGGATGCCTGCACTGAGCAGGGGGCTGGACTTGATGGCCTTGTAGGCCCCTTCCAACCCTACTATTCTATGATAAAATGAGAAACACCTTAATTCACCAAGTGAATGACCTTTTGAGTTAGCTGGTTGGATCCAGATTTAGAGTAGACCCATTGAAATCAGTAGGGCTTCTGTGGCTTCTCTTCAGTGCAGCTTCTCTACTCTTCTTGAGGAGAAGAGGACACAACTTGGTGAGCTGCCACCCTCTTGCTCCCCATGCAGGCCCCTGCTCTCCCTCCCCCAGTTGCCACCAGAAGGAAACATCTTGACCTGAGGGGATGAGAGAAGAAACAGGTCAGACTTGAACTCAAAAGAAGAGAAGAAAGGAAAAGAGCAACAGGCCCAGCCAGAAAGACGAGATGCTGTGCAAACCTAAGTTCCGTTGATGTATTC
This sequence comes from Heloderma suspectum, assembly GCF_057233095.1. Classification (NCBI taxonomy): domain Eukaryota; kingdom Metazoa; phylum Chordata; class Lepidosauria; order Squamata; family Helodermatidae; genus Heloderma; species Heloderma suspectum. Next base: position 36,628,054 of record NC_139469.1, on the reverse strand, counting down.
CCATCTCTGGGCAACTGAATCAAGTGGCAACATTCCTGCTTATTTTCCTCCTCCCTCCCCATCCTTTTCCTTGTGTCTGTTTAGTTTGTAAACCTGCAAGCAGAGACTGTCTAACTATTGATTCTTGTAAGCCACTCTGGGAGCTTTTAGACTGAAGAGTGTGGTAAAATTGGTTCAAACAAACAAATAAATAGGGCTGCTATGTCTGCATCCAGCCCATTGGATGTGAATGTTGACATTTCACCCAATGCTGAATGTATGAGGTTCAATCCAGGGTGCAGAGCACTGGCTGAATCTGGCAAAGGGGACACAGAGCTGCCTCCCTCAGCCTGGTGCCCTGGCTGCATGTGTCAGCTCCAGCCTATGCAGGACACTTTGTTTTCCTATGCAGAAGGAAAGAGGAGAGAGACAGCAGCCCTGTCTAGGTTGAACTCCCCCCCCCCCAGGCTCACCTGGACAGGGAGTGGCCGCTAGGTGGCAGTGGTGCTTTACAAACGTGCCAAGGGCCTGAATGATGGGTTGGTGGCAAAGGCGGGAGGTGCGCTCTGTTACTTCCTTCCCCGCGTTCAAAGGGCTGGTATTTGTGGCAGATTCGCTCACCCTGGTTCAGTGCTGCCAAGCTTGCCTTCCTGGGACACCCTCTGAACAAGGACAGGAGAGACTCTGCAGCCCACTGGTCCCTGTCAGGGAACTGCATGGGCCTAACCACCCCACACATTTAAAGCATGGGGAGCATTGGAACAATGGCCCTGATCCCCGAGCAGTACAGCTTCTTTTGCCCCAGATGCCAGCTTAGTTCTGTGGCTTCAACTCGCCCCCTTGAAAGGCTGTGAAGGCAGCTCTGCCCCCCTCCTCCTCGCTCCCCTGCCTAGCCTGAGGCAGTAGCTCTCAGACAGGGCTTCCTAGCTGGGAGGGGGAGTGGGAGGCTGTCCCAGGGTGTTGACGTGTGCTGTACCATCAATTTGTCCAGGAGCCAACCCAGAGATGGGAGGGAGGGAGGGAGGAAGGAGCCTAGAACTTCACCTGATGAGTTTCCAGCCTGGTAGGCCTACATCGGGGTGCCACAAGGCTGCAGCTGGGCCGGGGCCTGGCTTGTGTGATGGTGCTACTATGTGGCTGGCCCCTCTCAACTGTTCCCTACTCTCAGGACGCTGTCCCGTTGCTGAGATTGCTCAGTGGATGGTGGCTTCCTTCAGTGCGGGATGGCCCAGGTCCCTGTGGGGAGGGGAGCCTTGGCTGCTGCATCCAAAGATTAATGGCCCCCAATCGCCAGGAAGCAAGTGCAGAGGGGGCTAATAACACAGAGGGAGGTTGCAGCTAGCCACACGTGTTCATGAATGTCATGTGAGTACCAGGAATACTGGAAGGACCATCCGTTTAAACACCATTATTGCTGCCAGTAGCTCTGGCCAGCGCTCTTTAGTGAAGGTGCTCTCCAAATGTACGTAAGCATCCTTTGCCTGGAGTTCGTTTTGGATGGCAGCTGTAATGGCTTCGTGAAGACCAACTGACACATCTCTTCAGTCCAGGGATCCCAAAGGTATATGCCAAGCCCAGGAAGACTTGTGCCATGAGTTGGCTCAAAGCTCACCCACGGATTTCTCCAGCACACTTCCACAAGCCATCCTGGAGGGGCTGTAGGACCTGGCAAGCAGAATTCTCCACCAAAGGTTCAGTCCACTTGGTGAGGCATGCAGGCAATAGCTGAGTCTGACATTTGAAGAGGAATGCCACAGTCATTTAAGCAGTGATTGAGAGAGATTGTGTCCTGCTTTGGATGGGCCAAACTTTGTTTAGGCAAATAAAGGGGCAAATCCAGCAGGCATGTCAGTTAGGCAGGCAAAGTCAAGCACAGAGGTATCAGTCCAGTATGTGATAGGTTTAAGGCAGGAGCAGTCAGGAAAGAGGCAGCGGTCAAAGGTAAATATTACCAGGCAAGTAGGTGGTTTCCAGAAGGAAGAGGCACAGCTGAGGTCCAAAAACAGGATAATAGCCAAACAGGAGCACTGTCCAAAAAGCAGGAGTCAGTAGCACGGAGGTTCAGTCATAAGGCAAGGTCAGCAACACTGGAGCTAAAAATACAATGGTGTTTCCGGCAGCGAGAAGGCTCTGACTGAAAGCTGCTACAGCCAGAGCTTCCAGAGCCCCACCCAGGGCTCAGCTGCAGTTCAAGTCCTCTGGCAACAGCCCCAAGGAGTCTTTTCCTCTTGAGGAGCCCTCCTTTGTAAAGGAGGACTCCTTCTCAAAGGAACTGAGCTGGCCTGCCTTTTGAGACTGCAGTGCTTTTGAGGGCTAGGTGGTCACCCAGCCTCCACCTCAAAGGCAGAGTTCCCCTCCTCCTGCTGGGATGGACCTGCAGTGATCTCTCTTGAGGGCCCAGGCTCCCTGGGCCTCCTGACGTGGGTGGTGCGGTGCCTCAGTGTTGTCCATCTCTAGGAGTGCCAACTCCTTCTCTGAGGAGGATTCCCTTGGCAGGGGCATGACAGATAGCAGGAATTGGGGCTGAGGAAGACAGGACAAGCAGAGCTGTAGTCCTGGGGTCTAAGTCACGGCAGGAGGCTTAGGAGGACTGAGGTTGGACCTGTAGTTAAGAAAGGGAGGGTGGGAGCGCTGGTGATGCTCTGAAGTAGCACACACTTTGACAACAGAACTCAGAGCAGGATTTCACCCTCCTCACCCTCCTGAAGACCCATCAATGCAGCCCAATCCACACACACACACACACACACCCAACCCCTTTCCACTTGCTTATGCATCTATCACTCATCAGTGTATGAATCAGCTTATACTTTAGAGATCGTATCCATTCTTCTCTCACAGGTTTCTGAAGGCTTTGGTGACAGACCTACTTTAGAATCAAGAGCTGCTAAGCTTTGTGTAGGCCCTTAATTCATGCTAACATTTTGCCTGTTGCTCGTCCCATTCAGGCTTTGGCCAGCCAAGCTAAGAAGAGCTATTCCCAGCAGCCATGTTGGATGCAGGGAGTGGAGCGGTGACACCCATTTCTCCCAGATGGGCAGCCGGCGGCAGCATCCCAGGGGTCTGTCTGCACTGGCAAATTTGGGGGTGTTTTAAAGGACAGCAAATTGTAATGGACGGACCATTGTCCAGGGACAGAGCACAGGCTGGGCAGGCAGAAGGCCCAGCTGCAATCCCCGGCAGCATCTCTAGTTAGCAGGACCAAGCAGCAGGTGCTGGGAAGAACCTGCTCTGCCTGGGACCTCAGAGAGCGGCTGCTGCTGCCAGTCAGAGGAGGCAATGCTGGGCCTGGAGGACACATCATCTGACTTCGTCTAAGGCAGCTTCCTATGTGCCTCTTTCCCGGTTATTCTATGGGGGAGGGGCACCACTTGGATTCCCAGCTCTTCACCCAGCGTCCAGCATCCTGTTTCTCATAGTGGCCAAGCTCCCACTGAGCAAGACATGAGGGCACTGTCCCCCTCCTGCTGTGGCTGCCTCACTCCTGCTATTCAGAGACAGGCGCCCGCCGGTGCTGGATGTAGCACAGAGCCTCCAACACGACTCGCAGCCAGCCACCGATTGCCTTGTCCTTTGTGAACATGTCAAAGGAGAAGCCTGCCTGAACCTTGCAGCCATCATGAGAGGTCTTCCTTGAAGCCCATCTGAGGTGGATGGTGACCGGAGAGAGGGCTTCCTGAGTGAGGGCACCCTCCTGGCCGGCCTCCCCCACCTGGGCCCTCCCGACATCTTGGGACTACAACTCCCACCATTGGCCTGCTGGAGGGTGCAAGGTTGGGTGAGGTGGCTGTGTGCAGCACGCCTTCTCCAGGGAGACTCGCCTGACCCCAGGCCCAATTTCTTCCTGGTGCCAGGCAGAAACCTCCGCATGGGCCCAGGCAGAACTGCCTGTTCTTGCTGCTGCTTCTCAACAAGAGGATTGATGGACTCTGCTGGTGCTTGTTGCCCTGCAGTGCTGTGCTGTGCTGGTTTCTCTGGACCTTCGCGTTATGTTATTGCTGTTTTATTGTTTTATGACAAAATGTGAACCACCTGGGAGAAGGGAAGATGATGATGATATTCATTTGCTGGTTTCCAGTCATAAAAACTGTGCTCTGGGACTATGTGACACAAGTTAGGTCCTAGTGGACGGAACCTGTGTTTGCTATTGAGACGCACTAACAAAGTGACTGTAAATCTTGGGAATTCACTTCTCCTAGTCTAGCAGCTGTATTTGAACTAACTGAACTTTCTGAGAAGTTTTCAGTCAGCCCCACATACATTCCTTAACAGTAGTCTAATCTGGAGATAATCCTGGGCACGGATGACGGTAGCTGCAAATAGCGCCTATCAATCTGGAATCAGGAGCACTGCTACCTCCTGAGGTGACCTGGAGCCAGCAAACCTGGCTCCAGGTCACCTCAGCCAGCGTGTGTGCATGCATGTGCATGTGAATGGGGGGGGGCATGTCTTTCTGTACAGGAGCAAGAGCATGCCCAGCGTATGGGAAACAAACAGGACGAACTTGAACTCTTAATACAGGAGGGAAATTATGACCTGATAGGTATAAATGAGCCTTGCTGGGATGACTCTCATGACTGGAAAACAGCAATTGAAGGATATAAGGATACACTGGGAGCCAGTGTAGTGTAGTGGTGAGAGTGACGGACTGGGAGCCGGGAGATCCGGGTTCTAGTCCCCACTTGGCCATGGAAGCTTACTGGGTGACTTTGGGCCAGTCACAGACTCTCAGCCCAACCTACCTCACGGGGTTGTTGTTGTGAGGATACAATGGTGAGGAGGAGGATAATGTAAGCCGCCTTGAGTTCCTTGCAAGAGGGAGAAAGGCGGGGTATAAATGCAATAAATAAATAAATAAAACTTGTTCAAAAAGAACAGGAGGAACAGAAAGGGAGGTGGGGTTGCAGTATATGTGAAAAATACATATCTCTGCACAGAAATACAGGAGGAGGAGCTTGGTGGCCCAATTGAGAGCATCTGGATCAAAATAAATGGAGCAAAGAATAAAAGGAACCTGGTGGTCAGAGTCTACTGCTGGCCACCCAATCAAGGAGAAGACGAGGATGAAACTTTTGAAAAGCAAATAGCCAATGTTTTAAGGAAGCATGACGTAGTAGTAATGGGGGACTTCAATTTCCCCGATATTTGTTGGGAGACCAATTCTGCAAAACATGGCCCCTCCAGGAAATTCCTGACTTGTGTGGCAGATAACTTCCTCCTACAGAATGTAGAGGAAGGAACTAGAGGATCGGCTATCCTTGACTTGATGTTAACCAACAGAGATGACTTAGTGGATAAAGTAGCAGTTACAGGAACTCTGGGGGAAAGCGACCATGTTGTACTTGAGTTCTTGGTTCTAAAGGAAGCCAAAGCCGAGTGTAGTCAAACACGTACCCTGGATTTTAGGAAAGCGGATTTTCATAAACTCAAAACAATGATCAGTAAGGTCCCATGGCAAGCAACGCTAACAGGAAAAGGAGTCCAAGATGGGTGGGAGCTTTTAAAAAAGGGAATTCTCAAGGCACAATCACAAACAATTCCAACAAGAAGGAAAGGTGGAAGACAACAGAAGAAGCCAATGTGGCTTCACAAAAAGCTTAGGGATGACCTGAAAACAAAGAATGACACATATAGGAAGTGGAAAGAAGGCCAAGTAACAAAGGAAGAGTACAGGCAGGTAGCACAGAATTGCAGGGATGGTGTCAGGAAGGCTAAAGCTGAGAACGAGCTCAGGTTAGTGAGGGATGCTAAAAACAACAAAGGCTTTCTTCAGCTACATGCGTAGTAAAAGGCAGAGGAAAGAAATGGTTGTTCAGCTGTTAAAGAAGGATGGCAAAACGATAACAGATGACAAAGAAAAGGCAGAGGTGCTCAATTCCTACTTTGGCTCAGTCTTCTCTCAAAAGAGGGTCTATGACCCCCCTGGCCAAGGCAAAGTACAGGCTGAAGGGGCAGCATTGCAGCTTGAGATCGATAGGCGTATGGTCAAGGAACACCTCATTACTTTGAATGAGTTCAAATCTCCAGGGCCAGATGAACTGCATCCTAGAGTAATACAGGAACTGGCAGAAGAACTCTCAGAACCGCTGTCTATTCTCTTTGAAAATCATGGAGGACAGGTGAAGTGCCAGATGACTGGAGGAGGGCTATCTTCAAAAAGGGTAAAAAGGAGGAACGTGGGAACTACAGACCAGTCAGTCTGACATCAATCCCTGGGAAAATTCTGGAGCAGATGATAAAGCAATCCATCTGGAAGCACCTTGACAACAATGCCGTGATTACTCGAAGCCAACATGGATTTGTCAAAAACAAGTCCTGCCAGACAAATCTGATCTCATTTTTTGATCGAGTAACCTCCCTTGTAGACTGTGGGAATGCTGTAGATATCATATACCTTGACTTCAGCAAAGCTTTCGACAAAGTGCCCCATGATCTCCTGATGAGCAAACTAGCTCAAAGTGGGCTAGATGAAACAACGATCCAGTGGATCCACAGTTGGCTACAGAATCGGACTCAAAGAGTGCTTATCAATGGGACCTTCTCCAACTGGGGAGAGGTCACGAGTGGGGTACCGCAGGGCTCAGTCCTGGGCCCAGTGCTCTTCAACATTTGTATTAATGACTTGGAGGAGGAGGTGCAGGGAATGCTGATCAAATTTGCAGATGACACAAAATGGGGCGGGATAGCTAATACTTTGGAAGACAGAAACAAAATTCAAAGTGATCTGGATAGACTGGAGCGTTGGGCAGAAAACAACAGAATGACATTTAATAGGGATCAATGCCAAGTTCTGCACTTAGGAAAAAGAAACCAAAGGCACAGTTACAAGATGGAGGATGCGTGGCTCAACCACACTACAAGCAAGAAGGATCTTGGAATTGTTGTCGATCACAAGCTGAATATGAGCCAACAATGTGATGTGGCTGCAAAAAAGGCAAATGCTATTTTGGGCTGCATTCATAGAAGCATAGCTTCCAAATCCCGGGAAGTACTAGTTCCCCTCTACTCAGCACTGGTTAGGCCTCATCTGGAGTACTGTGTCCAGTTCTGGGCACCACACTTTAAGAAGGATGCAGACAAACTGGAGAGGGTTCAGAGGAGGGCAACAAAGATGATCAAGGGACTGGAAACAAAGCCCTATGAAGAGAGACTGAAAGAACTGGGCATGTTTAGCCTTGAGAAGAGAAGACTGAGGGGAGATATGATAGCACTCTTCAAGTACTTGAAAGGTTGTCACAGAGAAGAAAGCCAGGATCTCTTCTTGATCATCCCAGAGGGCAGGACATGGAATAATGGGCTCAAGTGACAGGAAGCCAGATTCCGGCTGAACATCAGGAAAAACGTCCTGACTGTTAGAGCAATACGACAATGGAACCGATTACCTAGGGAGGTGATGGGCTCTCCCACATTGGAGGCGTTCAAGGCGAGGCTGGACGGCCATCTGTCAGGGATGCTTTGACTTTTATTCCTGCATTGAGCAGGGGGTTGGGCTCAATGGCCTTGTAGGCCCCTTCCAACCCTACTATTCTATGATTCTATGGAGATGTCTATGGTGCACACAAGCACACACGCGCGCGCACAGAGCCTGCCATAACTCTTGTATTTGCACACACATGGCTTGCCACAGTTCTCAACAGGGCAGCTGCCACTGACTTCCATTTTGAAAGCATGTTCACCCTTCCTGCTTACTGCCCAGGGCCAAATAATTGCTTTGGTTTTATCAGCAGCAGTAGCAGCAGCATGAGGACCGAGGCCTGGCAGGGGTTGGCAAATGTGCCTGCATCAGCATGCTCATCTCACACTCTGCTTTCCTGTGGCAGCAATACACAGACAGAGCCGAGTTTGCTTTGTGCGAGTATTTTACAGGGAAGCGTAATTGAAATTCTCTTCCCAGTGCCTGGTGAGGATGACTCATACATCACTGTTATTTGTCTGTATAATAAATAAGACCAAAATCCAAGATTGCAGGAGGAGCTGGGCATCATGAATGATGCCAGCCTTTTGCATTCAGAGACAGAAACCAGTGACATCAGCATCTGAATCCCCAAACCCAGAGGCAATGGCGTGGTGTGGCATGGCCTGTCCCTGCAAGACTTCCTTCCAGAGGACAGGAGCAAATCCTGTTCTCAAGTCCTTTCCTGCATGAAATCACATGAGCCGCTCCCTGCAGCAAGGGATGGATGCTACTGCAGGGTACAGGGGAGAGGTGTGGGGAAGAATGGGCTGCCAGAATGCCCACTGTTCCGGAGGAGCTGAATCCTAGGCATGCCCAGCATGAAGGCTCCTAGAGTTCAGCTAGCCTGACTCTAGGCACTGAGATGGGATTCACCCCACACATGCACTTGTTCACTCACACACACACGTACACCTCAGCTTTATGGTGTCCTGGACACAGTGTTCACTCTGTCTTGGGCCTGGCTTGGGTCTGAACCCCTGTTCAACCATGCAGCTCAGCGTATGATCTCAGGCCAAGTCATTCTCAACCTATCCTGCCTGCTGGGGGGACCTCTATATTTCGTCTTAAGTGTAGAGCACAAATCTAAATGAGTAACGATTATTTGGTAGGTGATCTGAAGGACATTGCTTGGGGTTGCAGTGCTTCTTGAGGGCCATAAGCAGCAAATGGAGGAGGAGGAGGCAGCATGCCAGGAAGGTGAGAGATAAAGACTTGCTGACATTCTGGATCAGTCCTGCATAGAAGGAGGCCGGGCCGGTACGGCCAGCACCCTGCTCAGGAAACTAGAGGAGCCTCAACTGTGGCTGTCCATGTCACGCTTATTAGTGCAGTTTGGGCCAAGAATGGTGTGGCCGTCCCTTGACTTCTCCCTTTGCATTTCTCAGTGTGTCATGTAGTCATTCAAAACTAAATCCGCCTGGCCCTCCTTTAAAAGCTGGACCATTCTCAGAAGAACCTCCCTTCCGAGAGCAACAGCCCCACCACCCCTTGTCCTCAGACCCAGTCACTGAGGAGAGAGCCCGGATCAGCCTTCACCAGCCTGGTGCCTTCCCTATGTGTCAGACTACAATTCCAAGTATCCCCAGCCAGTATGCCCATTGGGCTGGGGCGGAGTGAGTTCTAGTCTGGCACGACTGGTGATCTCTCAAGTTAGGGAAGGGTGGCCTGGATCAGGTGCTGCAAACAGGACACAGCAGGCGAAGCCCTGGGGCCTTGTTTGAGCACAGCCAAGAGGGAAACGGAGGCACAGGCATCCCTGGAGTTCTCTCAAGGCTGGTCCAGGATGAAAGCTGCTCTCTGCTGAGGCGGCCTGTTGGAACAAAGCACTCGGCAGGGCCTGCCCTACTGCTGGGCAGAGAGAAGCCGTCACCTCAGGCGGCAGATGCTGGGAGGCAACAGCAAGGCGTTGGCAGACAGACCCGTGTGCCACGTGGGCACTGCGTGCTTCCTCGGGGAGGATGCTGTCCCATTAGTAATGCTGGAGGAAGATTCAGCTGCCAGTGCACGGGGTGGGAGGGGCACCATCCTGACCTTTGCCTCAGGCAGCCAAAGGTCTTGGGCTGGTCCTGGTTCTTGGATGGCGGTAGCAGCAAATGCAGTCTTCCAAGCCTTCCAAGCGATGGGGCGAGAAGAGACATGTTTCCATGGGAATCCTTGTGAACTGCCCAGGGAGCTTTAGCTATTGGGCGGTATAGAAATGAGATAAATAAATGGAATAAATAAATAAACTATATGAGAGGGACTCCCAAAGGACTCCCCTCCTCCCAATCAGCAAAATCCCCACTTCCATGACACGTATAGTAAGCAGCCCGTCAGTGCAAGCACCGAAGGACTGCCAGACCCAGACAGATGATGGACTTGTAGCCATGGATAAAGCCCAGCTGGAAGGAGCCTCTTCCCTGTCCCTCGGCCACTGTGTTTAACAAATGGCTGTGCTGACCCCGGCAGGCACTTAATGGAGAGCGCCAGAGTTGCTGGCGACAGCTCCATCAGTTATGGGCTCAGCAGGGAGGCTCTTGGTCACATGTCTGTCTGCAACTGTGGCACTAAGGCAGGGCTTCCTCAGCTTGTGTTATTTTTGTTTTGCAAGTTGTTGGGGCATATCCACAGGGCTGGAGACTTCTACTTCTGGGTCAGCAGAATTCTGAAAATTCCACTTCTGGGTCAGCAGCTTCTGGGGCCAGTGCAGAGGCGGTCAGGTCCAAGCCAGCAGCTGGATGTTGCACTGCAATCTTCTTCTGAAATATATTGAAGGCTTGCCTGTGTGTCCTGCTCCACCGCCCTGCCCCTCTGCCCAGGCCCCCTCTGCGAAGCAGCGTGCCTAAAGCGAGGCCGTCAGCCCAAGGCATGCCCTCAGCGGCATCTCTGCCCGAGAGTCAGGCATGTTTGACCAGCCTCTCGGGGTGCCCTGATGGGACTGGCCGGCCTGCAGCTTTGGGAGGCACCGACGTGCTGTCGGAAAGAGAGGGGGCCCTCCCCTTGACAAGCACGCTCGCCTGAGCAGACCGGGTGGCGGGGAGAGGCATAGTCTCTGCTTCCTCCAGGGGCCTCTGGGATATTCCAGCTGCTTGGTCAACACAGGGAGTGGCAGCTTCGCTCTCCACCCCTGCCATACCGGAACAGGCTTGTCGATTCTGGCTTAGCGAGCAGCCTGCCATGTCAATGCCAACAACATCTCAGAAGCAGCGCAGGCACACAGGGCACACTGCTGCACTCTGAAGAGGGGGGAGTGTTACCATTACTACTTAGGGCTGCCTCAAATGTTACTTTTTCTGAAGTGAAAAGCATGCATTTCTTCACACACAGTATTCCTCTCCACACCCCATGGCCTCCAAAACTCCGCTGCTCCTGTTTCCCACCACTGCGTCACGCCTTTGGGACATGCCCTCATTCTCATCCATGGGCATGACACAGTGTGCCCTAGCTACACCATACTCTTAAGCTGCTCTGCTTTGCCCATTTCCCTTCTTATCAAATTCTCATTCTGGCCCTATCATGATAGCATCCACAGCATGGTCACCGGACGCACCCTACGTGATTTAGCTCATTCCAGCTGCAATCTCCTAGTGCCCCCCTCTAAGAACAGTCCACTGTTCCCAGTTAATAAACCAGGGCAAAAGAAAGATGGGAGGGAGGGAGGGAGGGAGGGAGGGAGGGAGGGAGGGAGGGAGGTTGGCCGGCCGGCTGGCCGGCCTTCCCCACTGCAGGGACCCTTCCAAACTGTGTTGGGGAAGAAGGAATTATTAATCTAAGGTGTTGCCTCCCTTCTCCAGTGCCAAACTCTTTGCGAAGTCCACCGTGTTAATGTGCATTGCATTGTTTAGCCAATTACTAATTTACTAGGAATTAACTTTAATGCATTAATAAATGTTGCCATTTTCCTGACAAATGGCCATAATAATGCATTTTAATGGGCTGCAGCAGTCAGGGATAAATATCTTTTGCATATTACTTATTCAGTACATCTGTAGCTAATTACATTTGCTGAATAATTACATTGCAGCTGCCTCCGCACCCCCCTGCCTGTGTCAGCAGCCTGCCTGTGATAAATCCCCACCCGCCCAGAAAAAGGAGACCCAGAGCCAGGGTGATTATGGAGCTTAATCACCAGCCATGGGGGGGGGAAGCCTCTTGGCGACACTGTCCAGCTGGGCACACTGCCAGCGGCTGTGATTTAGTTACCTCTTCCGAGGAGAAACTCATTCCAGAGACGGATTGCTGCAACAGCCCTCCACGTGGAACATGAATAATTCTTTAATCATGGCCAAGACAGGGCTAAAGTCCCACTCCAACTGATCAGGTCTAGAAGTGGGAGGGGGCAGAAAGGGCAGCCTGGTGTGCATTTCCATCACAACTAGCTCAGCAGCCACCTCAGACCCACTGAGCAAACCCAGTGCCCTTCATCTGCCCAACTAGTGGCTGGAACACAGGAAGCCAGCTTTGGGGGGGAAACAGAACACCTTTGACCATGCACAGGTGTTAAAGCTATGTTTTAAAAATGAAAAACAGGTGATGATGGCGATGGTGGTGAGCTGGTGGGACAGTGTGTGTGTGTGTGGGGGGGGGGGAGTGCACAGCTTAAACCCACAAAAGATTAGTGTCCTCTACAACAAAGTAGTAGTACTTTGTTGCCCAACCACTGATGCCAAAGAAGCTGAGGTTGATTGGTTCTATGAAGACCTACAACACCTTCTAGAACTAACACCAAAAAAAGATGTCCTCTTCATCATAGGGGATTGGAATGCTAAAGTAGGAAGTCAAGAAATCACCAGGATAACAGGCAGGCATGGCCTTGGTGTACAAAATGAAGCAGGACAAAAGCTAATAGAGTTTTGCCAAGAGAACACGCTGATCATAGCAAACACTCTTTTCCAACAGCACAAGAGGCGACTCTACACATGAACGTCACCAGATGGTCAATATCGAAATCAGATTGATTATGTCCTTTGCAGCCAAAGATGGAGAAGTTCTATACAGTCAGTAAAAACAAGACCTGGAGCTGACTGTGGCTCAGATCATGAGCTTCTTGTTGCAAAATTTCAGCTTAAATTGAAGAACGTAGTGAAAACCACTAAACCATTCAGGTATGACCTCAATCATATCCCTTATGAATATACACTGGAGGTGAGGAATAGATTTAAGGGATTAGACCTGATAGACAGAGTGCCTGAGGAACTATGGACGGAGGTCCGTCACATTGTTCAGGAGGCAGCAACGAAATCCATCCCAAAGAAAAAGAAATGCAAGAAAGCAAAGTGGCTGTCTGATGAGGCTTTACAAGTAGCTCACGAAAGAAGGGAAGCGAAAAGCAAGGGAGAAAGGGGAAGATATACCCAACTGAATGCAGAGTTCCAGAGAATAGCAAGGAGAGACAAGAAGGCCTTCTTAAATGAACAATGCAAAGAAATCGAGGAAAACAATAGAATGGGAAAGACTAGAGATCTCTTCAAGAAAATCGGAGATCTCAAGGGAACGTTTTGTGCAAAGATGGGCATGATAAAGGACAAAGAAGGCAGGGACCTAACAGAAGCAGATGAGATTAAGAAGAGGTGGAAAGAATACACAGAAGAACTATACAGGAAAGATCTGAATGTCCCTGATAGCCATGATAGTGCGATCACTGAACTTGAGATGGACATCCTAGAGGGTGAAGTCAAGTGGGCCTTAGGAAGCATTAGTAACAACAAAGCTAGCGGAGATGACAGTATTCCAGCTGAGCTATTTAAAATCCTAAAAGATGATGCTGTTAAAGTGCTGCATTCAATATGCCAACAAATCTGGAACACTCAACAGTGGCCACAAGACTGGAAAAGGTCAGTTTACATTCCAATTCCAAAGAAGGGCAACGCCAAAGAGTGTTCAAACTACCGCACAATTGCGCTCATTTCACATGCCAGCAAGGTTATGCTCAAAATCCTACAAGCTAGGCTTCAGCAGTATGCGAACCAAGAACTACCGGAAGTACAAGCGGGGTTTCGAAGAGGCAGAGGAACTAGAGATCAAATCGCCAAGGTTCGCTGGATCATGGAGAAAGCAAGAGAATTCCAGAAAAACGTCTATTTCTGCTTCATTGACTACGCTAAAGCCTTTGTGTGGATCACAACAAACTCTGGCAAATTCTGAAAGTGATGGGAGTTCCAGACCACCTTACCTGTCTCCTGAGAAACCTGTACGAGGGTCAAGAAGCAACAGTAAGAACCAGACATGGAACAACTGAGTGGTTCAAAATTGGGAAAGGAGTACGACAAGGCTGCATATTGTCGCCCTGCTTATTTAACTTATATGCAGAGTACATCATGAGAAACGCCAGGTTGGATGAATCAGAGGTCGGAATTAAGATTGCTGGGAGAATTATCAACAACCTCCGATATGCAGACGATACCACCCTAATGGCAGAAAGCGAAGAGGGTCTAAAGAGCCTCTTGTTGAGGGGCTCCAAGATCACTACAGCCCAAGATCACCACTTTCTTGGGCTCCAAGATCACCACAGACGGTGACTGTAGCCATGAAATTAAAAGACGCTTGCTCCTTGGGAGGAAAGCTATGGCAAACCTAGACAGCATAGTGAGAAGCCGAGACATCACCTTGCCAACAAAGGTCTGTCTAATCAAAGCTATGGTTTTCCCAGTAGTAACGTACGGCTGTGAGAGCTGGACTATAAGGAAGGCTGAGCGCCGAAGAATTGATGCTTTTGAACTGTGGAGCTGGAGTCCCCTGGACTGCAAGGAGGTCCAATCAGTCCATCCTAAAGGAAATCAACCCTGAGTGCTCATTGGAAGGACAGATCCTGAAGCTGAAGCTCCAATATTTTGGCCACCTAATGCGAAGAGAAAACTCCCTGGAAAAGACCCTGATGCTGGGAAAGACTGAAGGCAAAAGGAGAAGGGGACGGCAGAGGATGAGATGGCTAGATAGCATCACCGATGCAATGAATACGGACTTGAGCACGCTCCGGGAGAGAGCGCAGGACAGGAAGGCCTGGCGTGCTGTGGTCCATGGGGTCACAAAGAGTCGGACACGACTGAACAACAACAACAAAATAGTACATTGGCTTAAGAAGAACGTGAGACCGTGAAGACCTCTGTGTACCTCAGAAACTCACAACCAACATTTAGTCCACTTCAGTTTGCCAGGAGTTGCGGAACAAGTGCACAGACAATTGGCACTGTCACCCCGTCTAGCCCAGAGAGAGGCGGGGCTGAAGGGAAGCGCACACCGGCCTCTGCCCCCTGCAGGGAGCGAGGGCCGGGGGAGGCCGTCCCGGCCCCAGCGGAGGATTAGCTGCGCCGGGGCTGGCTCCGCCCTTCCCTGGGCAGCCCCGTTTCCCACCAGAGCTCCGCTCCCAGACCGTGGGCCTGCGGGCAGAAGCTGCCGTGTCTGCCCGCAGCTGGGCCGCGCGGAGAAAACGTTGGGCGCTCTCCGCCCCGCCTCCCCTCCTTGGGGCGACGCGCGTCCGGGCAGGGAGCGGCCCCCGTCTGAGTAGCTGCGCGGCGCTGAGAGCATTTAGGCGCCTCGCGAGCGGCTCGGAACAGCGACCGCCGTGACCGGCCGCCGCAGAAGGCAACGGAGGCGCGAAGGAAGAGGACGCGCTGGCGAGGGCGCTGGGGAGAGCCAGGCCCGCGGGAGGCGCCGCGCGAGGCGCCGCAGAAGCGCGCGGTGCCCCGCAGCCAGCGAGCGCACGCCGGGGCCGGGCCCCTCGAGCCAGGAGGGGGAGGCCGGGGCGCCGGGCGCTCGGCTCCCCGAGACATTTCCTCGGGGAACGACGGGGCCGATTCGGAGGAGGGCTCCCAACGCGCGCGCGGCTGGCGGGAACGTGCGGTCATGAGCAGTCATGGCGGCGGGGCGGGGTCACGCCCAGCTCAGCGGAGGAAGGAGCCCGAGCCCGAGGCGAAGGGACAGTTAGCTGCTCTGCCGTGGGGAAGGGACCCGAACCGCCGCCATCGTCCCTCCCTCCGCAGCACAGGAGCGCCACTGCTGCCCACACCACGAAGCCTTCCCTTGGCGGCCTCGCTCAGACGACACGGCCGAGCGGCGGGCCAGAGCAGAGCGCCCTGGAGCCTTCCTGTCATTCCGCTCCCGCTCTCCTTCACTGCTGCACAGTTGACAGTCCCAACAGCCCCTGACCTCCGCCTGGTCGCCTCTCCCCTAGGCTACGCCTTCAGTCCTTTTTTGTATTTCTATACCACCCCGTAGGCAAAGGTCTCTGGGCGGTGCTGCAGTCTTCTGTTGTCGCACCTGGGTCGCCTCACTTCTGTCTAGCACTCTGCTGCCAAAATCATTCACCTCATGTCGCCCTCGTCACATGGCGCCTCCTTAAATCCCTGCACTGGCTCCCTGTCCGCTTCCAGATCCAGCACTAACTCCTTGCCCTCATCTCCACAGCCCACCTTGGCCTTGCCCCATCCCACCCTTATCTATCCCCTCTTATACTGACACATATTGTGACCTTCACTCCTCCATGATCCTCAGTCCTCCGAAAGTCTCCTGCTCCCTCAAAAAAGATCTGCCCTTTCTCCTCCCTTTCTGCCCTGTGTGCTTGGAATGGCCTCCCAGAACATCTGAGTGAGGCCACCTCCTTTCCTTCACATCCCGCCTCAAAACTCATCTTCTCAGGGAAGCCTTGGGCACAAACAACCCTGTGTTTCTCTTGCCCTAGTGTAATGGATGAGCCCCTGGCAGAACCTCCATCTCCCCAGCACCGCAGAAATCTCAGGCTATGAAAGACTGGGTCTGGACATGCCACAGCTCACCTAATGCCTGCACCCCCCGTGTGCCCCTTGCAGCTTCCAGGGCAGAATTCTTGGCATGTTGGGCCCAGTGAAGACAGAGACATGTGCTGTCATCTGGGCTGAGACAGCAGAGCAAGGGAGGGGAGTAGAACCCGCGTGGAGGCTGCCCCTCGGCCGCCTCTTAGCAAGAACAGTGTTTCAACAGCCCTCAAAGAGTGGCGACTGTCACACACCACTGTGACAGGGCTGGCTGAGAGGCAGACACTGAGGAACGGCAGCTGCCCGCCCTTCTAGCAGCTCCCCCTGCCCCACCAGCCCACGAGGTGTCCCTACTGCACAAACATGGGTCTGGAACAGAAAACTGCCCATCTCTGGGGCAATTCAAACCCCAGAGTGTCATGCAACCATGGGCTGCTTCCACCACCCCGTGGGCAGCTGGCCCTGGGTTCACTGCCAGAACTGCAGCTAGGCAGCTCCTGGCGCACAGCGGGGCAGGCAGCACCACTGGTGGCCCACCAGCTGCACGTGCAGCCAGCGGAACCAGCCCTGTGACTCTAGGGCAGCTGGCAGGATGATGGGTGGGAAGGGGCCCAGAGCTCAGGGTCCCTTGTCCCCTTCGACTAGCAGAAGCCAAAAAAGCGGCATGTGCTGCACTGCACCGTACCTTTCATCCCACCTCTTGCTCTGGATGTGGATTGTCGGACTGACCCAGGTGGTTCATACCGCTTTTGTGCTGCTGTTTTAATGGCTTCATTGATACATTTTGTTGGTTTGTATTAGGGGTATGCACCAACTTCAAGATCTGGTCTGGACCTCCATTTGGGGATTTGGAAAGCAGGCTGCTTTGGCTCAGACTCGGGGTTTGAGGCCAAGGTGAGAGCTGAAAATCAAAACCTCCATTCCTCCATAGGCTAGCATGGGCAATCCACAAATGGCTCCACCTTCTTGCCTGTTTGACAGAGTGGGATAGGGTTTGCAGGCATCCTGCCAAATGTCACCCAAGAAAATGCAAGGACTTCTGTGGCGAGTGCCTTCACATCTCCCTTTTTCAAAAAAGAGGTGTGCAGATAACTTTTTTTTTTTATTTCCTGGGAGAACAGTAAAAAAAAGTGCAAGCCCTCCTGCTACTGCCGCCGAGGGGATACAGCCTGCCCAGGTCCAGATGGACAGGAACAGGGAGTCTGCGCAAGAGGTGCCCTTGGAGTCCTCATGCCTGCAATACAAGTGCCTGCCCATCCACTTTTGGTGGCACTTGCCGAGACTGCCGTGGTGATCAGGCCGCGCACATCCTCCAAAGTCTTTGGGTGTCCTCCAAAAACACAGGAGCCGCGGGGTAGCAGAGGGTACACCTGCTGGCAACAGTGCCTCTGCCGTCTCCTCCTCTGTGTGCTCGACAGGGCTGCTGAGGATGGTTCTTCCTCCTTCCTTCCTTCCTCTAATGGGGGGCCAAGTATGAATAGGTCAGGGCCAGGGACTCCACCACATGAGGGCTGCTGGGGGATCTCAGCATCTAACAAGACCCAGTCCCCCGCCACCTCTCCCAGCCCCAGAGCTGCCACTGCCAGGGGCCAGTCTTGATGCTGCCTCACCATGTGGGTGGACTGGCTCCCACCCGCCGCCGGGGTGAAGCTGCTGGGAAGACGGCTTCACACTAGGGCTGCACCCTGCAGAAAAGGGGGGAGTAAGGCCAGCCTTGTTGTGAAGCAACCTGCTGACTGGAGCCTTGTGTGGCCAACTCCATGGGGGCCCCACCGCTTCACCTGCCTCTGCCTCCACCGGTGCTGCCCCGGAGGGTGCAGGCGTCGCTGTGGGTAGCGGCATGAAGGCAGCGAGCCCTGCTGCAGCACGGCCCTGCTCTGTGGGCAGGTGTTGCTGCACTGGGCTCAGACGCCACGCCCAGGTTCAGGGTTCTGCTTCATGTACTTCGTTCTGACTGGATCATCTTTGGAAAGCAGGACTGGCAGCTTTCTCTGGAGAGGTTTAATTACATTTTATTGGGTGTCAAGGAGGAGATGTTAATTAGGTTTAATCTGAAGCTTGCCTGACCTCCAGGAACTCAATCAGGACCAATTAACACCCATCTTCACTCTTCGGAGCGCTGCTGTGCGAGCCGGCTCCAGCGCCCCTTCGGCGAGGAAGCCAGGGCGAGCCGCTTCGCCACCAGAGGCTCCGGGCAGCCGTGCGCAGGACGCCATCGAGGCCCTGACCTCTCGGGCTGAGGCCGGAAGATGGCGCCGGACAGAGCGCCTCCCGGCGCGCCGCTCACCAGCCCCAGCGGCAGCCCCGGCGTCCGCCTGCTGCAGAGCAGACGGACGGCGCGCCAGGACGCGGCCGGGAGCTGGGCGCCGAGCCAGGCCGCCCCGGCCAGGCCTCCGCGCGCCGGGGGGCCCGCCCCTCCCAGCCGCTGCTCCGCGCGCGCGGGGCTGACGGAGGCCGCCTCTCCGCCCTCCCCGGCTGGCCGCGGGGTGGCCCTGCCCGCTCCGCCCGTGGACGGGGGCCGGCGGACCTGGGGGGCTGCCTCGGCTCGGCACCCGCCCCACGCCGAGCGGGCGGGCAGCCCGAGCGGGGCCTCTCCTGACGAGCCTCCCCGGGGGCCGGGCCCGGACTGCGCCGGGCCGGGCCGGGGACGCTCCGCCGGCCCAAGCGACGCCTCGGCTGCGGGGCAGCACGCGGGGAGCAGAGGCCGGCGCGGGCGGAGCCGGCGCCCGCCCCCGGCGCCCCTCCCGCTGCCGCGCAGCGCGGGCCTGGCCGTGGCGCGGCGCTCCCGGCTGAGCCGGGCCCGTCCGGAAAGGCGAGGGAGAGGCGAGCCTGGGCGGCCGCCGCCCCCGGCCTTCTCCGCGGGGCGGGGCGGCGCCGCGGCAGGCCAGAGGGGGGCCTGGCTGGGCGGGCCCGGCCCGGCCGCAGGGCCCCCTGCTGCCTTGCGGCGCTGGCCGGCGGCGCCAGCCCCTCGCGCGGGGCCCGGGGCCATCGGCGCTTCGGAGGCGGGGACGCGCCCGTCGCAGCTCCCGCCGGGCGGCCTGGCGTCGCGCTGCGAGCCCGCCGCAGATCGCAGGCGGACCAGATGGCCTGCGGCGTTGTCCCCGCGCCATTCGCCCACCATTGTTCAGAGCCAGCCAGCGCCTGCTCTGCATCCCCGCGAAATAAGCTTCCCCCCTGACGTGGTCCGTGATTGCTTTGTAAGAAGTGCACGGGGGGATCAGTTCCGTCATCCACTGGTAAGGTATCAGGTGACGGAGGGATCAGTGCCCACCTCATAAATCCGCAACTAATCCTTTGCAATCAATATTTTTCATTAAGAACCTGCGCGAGTCAGGCTATTATAGGGGGGAAATCTGTTTAGGTTGACACCTTGATGAAGTTATTCAGTGCAGGGGCTTAAGTCATCGACAGGCAATAAAGAGCGCGAGGCAGGGAGAGCGCGAGGTGCTGCTGGCTGTGAGCGCAGCCGTGTTTTGCGTGGGAAATTATCATACCAATTTACCGAGGAGCTGTGAGGAGCTGCTGGCAGGAGGGTCCCCAAGGAAGAGGTGGCTAGGGTCCGGATTTTAGCAAAGGATGCCAAAGGTGAGCCTATCAAATCCTGTCGGGCACAACGCAAGATGAAGCCAGTCCAACTGGCCCAGTATTGTCTACTGAGACTGGCATCACATCTTCAAGGCCTCATGTCTTTCCCATCACTCAGGCCCCCCCACCCCCCACGAGGCAGGATGATTCCCCCACCTCAGGCAGTGGATTGGGAGGGGTGGCAAAACAGAGCCTGCCACTGCCTCACTGGTCCCACTCTCCTATTGCAGCAAATGTTGCAGCGTGAAAGCAGCCACCTGTCCAGTCTCTTGCTCAGAGGACTTCCCCAGAGTGAGGAGGCAGGTGGGCTTTCCAGAGAGTCCAAGCCCAACAGTCCTTCTTCAAAGTGAGGCACTGTGTGCAAGGTGGCCATGGGGGGTGGGAGTGGTGGCAGCAGCCATGGGGGAGCAGCGGTGTGCGTGCGTCCTCCCCGCTCAGGCAGGGTCACCACTGCCATCACCGGGGACCTGCGGCCCTTACGACTGAGATGCTGCCATGCATTGTGCCAGGAGTCTCCCACATGCGGTCCACCACTGAGCTGGGTGGCTGTGCTATTGGGAGCTTCCCCAGTAGGAAAAAGATGGGGGCATCTGTTTGCCGCAGTGGGCTGTTTGTCCCCACTCTTCATGACAGTTCAGCTTCTGATGCCTGTGGTTTAAGGGTCGTTTGGGAAATGGGTATTTGGACCCCAGTTTCAGAGGCTCATTGGCCACCCTTGTGGACTCGACAGGCACTCGAGTGCTCCTCCGCTGCGCTACACAAGGCTTCGCTGGCACGCGCACACAGCTGGCGCCTCGCCTCCATCCACCCTCATCGCACCAACAAAACACCTCTGTTATGTTGGAAGATTTCCTTGCATCTCCCCCCTCGTGCTGGGAAAGGAGGCTCTGATGAACACAGGGTATGGCTTAACATATCTGAAGTTTGTGCTTCTTTCAATATATGAAGAGGATCCAGACAATTTCTCCGCATCGTATCCCTTCTTACATGGGCTAGAATGAACACTGAAGATCCTCTGCATATTCATCCAGTTCACAAGGATTTAGGGTTTGCTGCTGTCTGAACAGTTAATGCTTCAGTGTAAGGGTCCTTCTCTGAAACTGGGCTTCCCTTTTCTGACATCAAGAAAGGGATGTCAGAGATCCATCCTCCATCTCATTTATCCTTCTGGAAAGATACACAGGCCTGACTTATGACCGCAGTTGTACTGTAACCAGCTTTACAAGGCTTTTGGGCCATGCCTTTATTCATATATTAGTTTTCTTTTTCATGATGCAATATATGTATGTCATTAAAGTGGGGGAGGGGGGACCTTGCAGTTCGAGATGCCATATTTTCTACTGTGGTGCAAAAACTAAAAAAATCATTCTTGTGAGTGCCCCAAAGATGTAGCGGAGTGCTTAATTGTATTTACTGACTTTGTTTTATTTTCTGTGTTTTGTGGGTTTGGTGCAGCTTTTATTGTGAATAATTGTAATGGTTATTTTTATGCAAAGTATAATGTTTTAAAAACTAAATAAAATAGAGATTATATCATCTGCAGAGGGAAGCATAAGCTGCTGCACAATTCAGTCGTGTGTGTGTGTGTGTGAGAGAGAGAGAGAGAGAGATGCACTGGTTACAATCTGAATCGTACTGTTGTCTGTGGTTTTCAATGGATACAAATGCAGCACATAAAATGAATCAGATCTGCATTGTGAAAATCAGGCCTGTGCAGAACTGCTAGGTAGATTTTGCCCAGCACCTGCATCGCTTTTTTTTTTTTAAGGTTGCTGGGAGCTAGAAAAGGCACTGCCTCTTGCCCCTGTTGAGTCTGAATTAGAGTCACATGTCAATGTCCAGATTCCAGGGAAAAGGCAATGAGATCTTTCCGAGCAGATTTCCCTTTAACTAAGGTTGGGCAGGTATCTAGGGCCTCCCCTCCTCCTCTCCAGAGCCACCAGCCAGAGCTGCAGATTGTCACAGAGGCAGAAGCAGCCCCCCCTCCCCCCCAGCATTCCAAGACTGGGCTGAAATCCTGTTTCCAATGGGGAGAGGTGCAGGAGCTGCCCTGTTTTCCTCCATTGAATCTGCTCACCCTGTTTGAATGCAGAGTGTGGTTTTTCTCAGCCACACCTCTGGCTTCTCCAATAGAAGCAGCCTGTCTCCAGACCCTGTGTCACTGCTCAGCCCATCGAGCTTCCCGTTTGCTTCTCGAAGGCAAAAGGCCTGTCCCACCCAACACACACAGAATCCTCAGAGGCCTGTAATTGGGGGCGAGTGAATAAAGAAGCTGCCACTGCATTGCAGCCTTCCACTTGCCTCGCCAGGCCAATGGCTGCTGATGGTTGTCACTGAACAGCCCTATCAATAATGGATGCTTGCAAACCTCAGAGAGCGCTAAAAATCTCCTCCCCTATGAATTATGAATGCGGCAGAGCTCAGTGTGGCTCCAACATGGAGCTTTGCCTCCACTGATGCTTTAGCACGAGCCTCCGCTTGGCCGGCATTCCGCCCATGGTTTCTTCGTGTACAGAAATACTGTATTTTCAGTTATTACAGTCTGGCCTAAGTAACCCAAGGACAGATCTGGAATGGCTGGGGAACTGGCTGGTTATACCTTCCCCTTAAGCTGTAACTAATGGGGTGGGTCAACAGATGGCACCAGAGCAAAGCTGACATGGCTGCGGCCCATGTGCAAACTGCCTAGCAAGGGCCAGCTGTGCTGCCAGCTGGAGCACCAAGAGGAGAGCCCTCTCCAAGAGGAGCATCAGGCCACTGAATCCGGCTTCTGTTTGCTCTGAATTTACACATTTGTTCTGCAAGTACTCCTTAGTTCCAATCCCTCTGTCTGTCTGTTTCTCTCTCTCTCTCTCTCTCTCTCTCTCACACACACACACACACCCCAGATGTTGTGTGCAATGCCACATAGGCCATTCGTCAGGGTCCCCATGCTTGGGAGATGAGGCAAGGGACTTGGAGGAGGCGATTGAGCAGAGGAAGTCAAAGAAGGGCATCCCCCGCACTGACTCCAGATGGCCCACTTCCCCCAAAGCTCTAGTGCATGAGGAGCGTGCCGTGGTGGTGACCCCCGCCTCAGGCCAGAGGGGGTCACACCACTGACGACAGAGTCTGAAGATGCCAGCCCAGAAGCCGCAGCGCAGCCGCACCCTCCCCAGTGCAATTGGAGCCCAAAGCTACTGACAAGGGCAAGGCCTCCCTAGCTGCCAGGGGAGAGTGGAAGCCCTTCTTCAGGAGCAGGGTGGCCAGGTGATGGGGTTGTCGTCCAAAGCACCTGGAGAGAACCAGATTGGGGAAGGCTGGTCGAGGGTCAGGTGCTGCTGCAGCCTGCCATGTGAGGCCCCCGCCTGAGCGCTGATTGAGCTGTCCAGGGTGCCGAACCCTTGTCTCATCCCACCTCACCTTGAACTGCTGCGCTTTGAACCTGAGCTTGTGCTGGAACTCCCCCACTTGGGCTGGAGCCCTCAGCTGGCTGTGACCCCCCCCCCCCACTGGAACAAACACAGGGCCAGACCAGAGCTGTGGCAGCTGTACCAGACCAGACCCAAGAGCTAGCCTGCATGTTTTCCAGCGGTTGCCAGTTCTTGAGTATTGGCTGGTATTGGAGGCTGGAAGTAGAGTGTGCTGAGTGCAGTGTACTGCTCCGTTGCAGCAGAGCCCGGGCTCCTGACCCTGAGCCCAGGAGTGGCCAGTCCAGAGGCTTCGCAGTGCCTGCCAGCTGAGGGGCCAACATGGCCATTCCCTCCCATGCCTGAATTGGGCTCTGAGACCTGAAGGCACCATGAGCTCATTGGGCTAGGTGAGGTCCCGGCCCTAGACCAGGGGTGCTTGGCGACAGCCCTGGTGGTCCCAACACAGCCATCCAGGCTTCCTCCCCAGCTGGTTTGGTGTCTGGGCATGGATGCCACCCCAAAATACATGCAGACATTAGTGGCCCTGATGTTTTATGGCTAGTGCGGGGAGGAAGAAAAGGTTGCAGAAGCAGTGTGGATGTCCAGAATAAAGCCCGCAATACTCAGTGGGCCTCTGGTCTCACCAGCATTCACAGTGCTGTAGGAGAATTACCAGCAATCATGCTGGCTTTGTACAAGTGTCAATGGAAAATCTGTTGTGTACATCACAATGGCACAAAGTGTGAGTGTGTGTGGTGTGTGTGTGTGTGTGTGTGTGTGTGTGTGTGATGCTTGACAGCCTGTTAAACCCAGAACCTGGAGCACTTCCGGGACCAGACTCAGGCTACCATGGGAAGCAAACTCCAAAGGACAGCAGATGCCTGCTGGTGTGGTGGCTGCTATCACTGATTTGGGTCTTGTCTTTTTTTTTTAGCCCTGAACTGATTGGAGGAGTGTTGCCCTCAGACTGCCTCAGCCTCCAACGTTTGCCTGTTTTTCAAGCACAGCTGCAAAAAAGGGGAAGCTGGAATCATGTGGTTAGTGGGTACAGAGGGATCAATAGTTTTAGATGGAGATTCTCGCTTGCTTGCCTGATGACAGCACACACCATCACATGGCTTGACTTGGTGCCTAGAGTAGCTTGTTCTGAATGTTGGACATAGATGACATGAACCAAGTAATTGCCATTCCCAGTAATGAATAGTGATTTCCAAAGACATGGTGCAGATCTGCAGGGAGCCACAATGGTAACACATTTCATAACTATCCAAATGAAAGATGAAAGGATTTTGCAAAATTGCCTGTAATTGTAAGTGCCTTTTGCTTTCTCCTAACTTGGAAATATGGAGAATAATTGTGAAAACAGCAAGACATGATCGTATACAAAGAAAAGTCTCACCTTGGGTTGCTAAGTAACAAAGATACTGCTAAAACTGCTGCCCAGTCCATATGTTTCCTTGCAAGTTTGTTCCATAAGTTCAAGATGGGGCTTGCTCCCAGGCATGTGCACATCAGACTGAGGCCAAGTAAGCCAATGCCACAGCTATGCTAGCATAATGTAGTCATGCAATGTAGCATCCTCTTTTACCTCCCAAAAGCAAAGTCAAAAGCACAAGAATAGCAGTAGAAACATGAGCTGATGCAGCAACACCAACAGCCATTGTCACAGTCACAGCGACACCAATGGTAATAACTCCGTATCACCCAGGCATGGTAGGCACCAGTCCGCCATACCCAGGATGATATCACAGAACATAGCCCATCTCTCTTGCTCTCGCTCGCTCTCTCTCTCTCTCTCTCTCATGCACACACACATGTTATTTAGTCGGGTTGCCGGGAAGAGACCACAGCACCTCTCTGGTCAAAGCCTGCAGTGGGCAGGCACTTTGTACAGCTCCCCCTGCCCTGGAAGAAGGGTTGAGCTTTGCTGTGACAACAAGGAGTCCACACAGACAATGTACTGGCCCTAAGCATGCCAGGGAAGGGCCAGAAGGTGGCCACTGAAGGCAATCGGCAAAAAGAGCAGGAGGGAGCAGGAGGTGCAGCTGTGGCTGGATGGGGGAGGGCCAGGCGTCCTGGGGCAGACGGTTCCCTGGCTGAAGCCACTGGTCCTTCTGGTTGCCTGTCTAGCTGCACAGCCAGTTCTTCTCCACCCTTTCCCTGATGTGACACAGCATACCAGGGGCAGGAGCCCGGACCTCTCGCATGCTGAGCTGCCCCTGCTTCTGCCCCACATGGGGCTGCTTTGTCTATGTGGCCGTACTTCCTGAATGCTGTGCATGGAGCTGGGGCAAGGGGGCATGTCAGGGGCTGAGCTGTTCAGAGAGGAAGGCAGATGACAAAGGCCTCCTTGTGAGTCTTCTCTCTGCTCCCATGGATGCGTGTGGAGTGGAAGGTCTGCTTGCACAACCATCAGTCCCAGTGTCTGTTCATGCCATCTGTTATCTTGCAATAGCAGCCCCTGGATGCAACTCCACTTCCAATTTGTTCTTTGCAGTAATCAAGGGATGATTCAGAGGCTGAAATGAGTTGAAAATGGGTCAGCCGCAAGTCTCTTCCTGGCAAGAGGCAGCCCTGTCAGCAAGGGCAAGATTGCAGTTTCTGGTGGAGCTCACAGATCCACATACCTGCTTTCCATTTCCGTGAACCCACGGACCCAGACACTTTTATCCCTAAGCCACCTGCTTCTCCCTGGCGTATCTCCTGCCTCTGCGCTCATCTTCCCCTTCACTCGAGATCTGTCCTTTTTCCTGGTAATGGAACCAGTTTCTTTATTGTTACTCTAATCTTCTTAGCACAAATGGTTTGTCCATCTGGTGCTGCAAATCAGTCATCATCATGACCACCAACGGTCTGTGTCAGTTCCCCATCTCCCCCCCGGCCCCAGCTTCAGCGGCTGCGCTAGGCAGCTCCGCTTTACAGGCGAAAAGAGGAAAGGGTGACAATGACAACTGACCTGGGGAGGGAAATCTGTTGGAGGGACTTGGGCCGCTTAACCTGAACCTGAAGTGTTAATATGTGCCTGAGTCAGATGGGGGGGGTCTCTGGGAGATTTGTTGCCTGTTCCTTGTCTCCTCCCCCTACTCTCTTATTTTCCTCTTCCTACTTCCTCCTGCAGGGGATGCAGGCTGACCATGAGGCTGACCTCAGCCAGCTTACCTGGAGATGTACGCTTGTTCTGTCTCCAGTAAAGTCTGAGACCCACCACTCCAGTGTGTTTTGCCTACATCTGTGCCTGCTCACTGGGGGCTGATTCAGACTTCGAAATCGAGCCCTGAGGGCAGTGGGCGGAGCACTTTCCACTAGGTGGATGACAGACGATAGAGATGCCTGTGGGCAGGCAGCCCCAGAAGTGCAGTTCATTCCCACGGAGAGGGCAAAGGGAACCTGACATTTTTATCACCCTCTGCTTCGGGGACTGACCAGAATCTGAGGCAAGCCGGCTCTCTTGGCTAAGGGAATTCTTTGCCTCCGTGCCCTGCCTTGCCAGTGGGCTTCCTGGAGGCATCTGCTTGAAGATGGCCACCGCTGGAAATAATGCCGGTAGCACTGACCTTTAGTAGCCAAGAAACTACATCTAGCAGAGGGTGTGTCCACACTAGGCTGTTTCCCGCCTCCCAGCTGAGCAGAGCAGAGCAGAGCAAGCTGCTCCAGCTGGTCCAGGGACTACAGAAGCAGGCAAGCTCCCAGAGAGCGAGCGAGCAGAGCGAGCGACCAGGGGGCGCAAACAGGAGTTGGCCAGGGGAGTTGCAGTGGTTGAAGAGACAAAGGAGACAGAGGCTAAGAGGGAAGTGGGCTGCAGGAAGCCCAGGGGGCTGCCCTTTATCCTTCTGAGTGGCTGTGAGCTCACCAGGTGCTCCCGAGAGCTCCAACTGAATTGGGGGGGGGGGTGGCCTGAGTACTCCCAGCAGCTGACTGGGCGGGAAGCTTCAGTCTCTTTCCCGCCTCCCCCCAGCTGAGCAGAGCAAGCTGCTCCAGCTGGTCCAGGGACTACAGAAGCAGGCAAGCTCCCAGAGAGCGAGCGACCAGAGCGAGTGCACAGGGGGAGCAAACAGGAGTTGGCCAGGGGTGTTCAGCAGGGGAGGTCAAGGGGGAGGCCCCTAACATTTTTTTTTAACTAACTTTTTCCCATTTATTTGTCTTGTAACACACACTTTCACACCAGTGGGACTCTGCTTTTAACCTCTACTGAGTAGAGGAGCAGGCGCAGGCTAGTCTAGAACAATCACAATGCTAGACACAAAAAGGGAAAAGAGGCAATGGAAGGACAGGACTCTCCAGTGGTGGTGACCTGCAAGGTGTGTGCAGTGTTTGTTTTCTTGCCTGAGAACAACATGGCCTACACCTGCAACAAGTGCAAGTTGATCACACTGCTGGAGGAAAAAGTAAGTGGACTGGAGCGGCGACTGTCGACCCTCCGGGGAATAAGAGAACACGAAGAGTTCTTGGACAGAATGGGGGAACTACAGCAGCAAAGGGCAGACCAGAAGCTTGAAGAGCAACAGCAAGATTTGTCCTGCCAGACAAATCTGATCTCATTTTTTGATCAAGTAACCTTCCTTGTAGACCGTGGGAATGCTGTAGATATCATATACCTCGACTTCAGCAAAGCTTTCGACAAAGTGCCCCATGATATCCTGATGAGCAAACTAGCTCAAAGTGGGCTGGATGAAACAACGATCCGGTGGATCCACAGTTGGCTACAGAATCGGACTCAAAGAGTGCTTATCAATGGGACCTTCTCCAACTGGGGAGAGGTAACGAGTGGGGTACCGCAGGGCTCAGTCCTGGGCCCAGTGCTCTTCAACATTTGTATTAATGACTTGGAGGAGGAGGTGCTGGGAATGCTGATCAAATTTGCAGATGACACAAAATGGGGCGGGATAGCTAATACTTTGGAAGACAGAAACAAAATTCAAAGTGATCTGGATAGACTGGAGCGCTAAGCAGAAAACAACAGAATGACATTTAATAGGGATCAATGCCAAGTTCTGCACCTAGGAAAAAGAAGCCAAATGCACAGTTACAAGATGGGGGATACGTGGCTCAACCACACTAGAAGTGAGAAGGATCTTGGAATTGTTGTCGATCACAAGCTGAATATGAGCCAACAATGTGATGTGGCTGCAAAAAAGACCAATGCTATTTTGGGCTGCATTAATAGAAGCATAGCTTCCAAATCCCGGGAAGTACTAGTTCCCCTCTACTCAGCACTGGTTAGGCCTCATCTGGAGTACTGTGTCCAGTTCTGGGCACCACACTTTAAGAAGGATGCAGACAAACTGGAGAGGGTTCAGAGGAGGGCAACAAAGATGATCAGGGGACTGGAAACAAAGCCCTATGAAGAGAGACTGAAAGAACTGGGCCTGTTTAGCCTTGAGAAGGGAGGACTGAGGGGAGATAGGATAGTGCTCTTCAACTACTTGAAAGTACTTTAAGAACTTGTCACAGAAGTACTTGTCACAGAGAAGAAGGCCAGGATCTCGATCATCCCAGAGTGCAGGACACGGAATCATGGGCTCAAGTTACAGGAAGCCAGTTTCCGGCTGAACATCAGGAAAAACTTCCTGACTGTTAGAGCAATACGACAATGGAACATATTACCTGGGGAGGTGCTGGGCTCTCCCACACTGGAGGCCTTCAAGACGAGGCTGGACAGCCATCTGTCAGGGATGCTGTGACTTGGATTCCTGCATTGAGCAGGGGGTTGGACTCGATGGCCTTGTAGGCCCCTTCCAACCCTACTATTCTGTGATTCTATGATTCTAGGCATTTACCATGGAATTGCCACTCTTTGTTCACCCATTTTTTTATGGGGGAACTACATGATGGCATAAGCAAATCCCCATGTTGTTTCCACCTATTTTCAGAGTGCAAAACTGATTTATTCTCTTTTTAGAAAAAATCATGGAACCACAGAGCACTCTCTCTGCAGCAGATGAAGATCCCCTTCGTGGTAATCTTCCACCTGGTTGTGATGTGCACTGTGATACATCAGGTGGGTGAGCCTATCACCATGATCCAAAGGTGTGACTCCCCCTCTTTGGGGATTGAGGCCATGGAGAAAGAATTGTGGAGTGAGAGTGAATTACCCTCAGAGCTGGCCCTGGCTGCCCCTACTGCCCTGGAAGCTCCGGCATGGCCATTCCATCATCCCTCCCCCCTGGATGTAGCACTGCCGCCCCCAACCCTGAGGACTCCAGCCCAGAAGCTCCAGCAGAGTCACCAGCTCCTCCACGCTGTAGGAGTCACTGGCAGTTGAAGTGGTCAAGGCCCCTTCAAGCAGAGCCACTCCCACTGCGGATGGAGCTGATCACCCAGACTGAGTTGCAACTGCTCAGTCTGGAGGTACCTGTTAGTACAGTAACTTTCCAGACGTGTTCCCCCCACAGTGCCTTGTAGGAATCAGAACACTGAGCTCTGAGCTCCTTGCATGGACCAAAGCCTACTGTCTACTAGAGCTATTCCCTGGAGTAGGAAAGCTATTACCTTTTGGGTGGGTGCCTTTTTATCAGCATGTTAATTTTGTTCATCGTTTAATCTGCTGTAAAATGCCTTTTTGCCTGTATTTTAAACTATTGAAATATTTGTGCGTTAGTGCTTAAGTAAAGCATTTCACTGCAAACTAAAAAAAAAATCATATGCACCATTTCCATTTTAGTATGTCTTAATTTTTTTCTGATGATTTTTAATTAATAGGAACACTTTACCCTAAAATGCTAAAATAATTGTGCAGTTATGCTTAAATCGAGCTTTGCTTCAAGTTAAAAGCTTTGTGTGTTTTTAAAAATTGACATATACCCCTCAATTTAATTATTTTTTATAATGGCATGTTCAGAATTGTCCCGTCCCCACCCAGACTGTGTTCTCCTCTCATGGCCTTTTGGAAGAAATTTTAGGTGCATTCAGAATCTTCAGCAGCTTCAGAATAAGGCAGACTGGTTCTGTTCCTGGACCTGCTGAAGTGAGCAAAAATTGGTGGTATATTGGCTATACTTTGGCTTCCATGGCTTTTCTGAGTGGAATTCAAAATGCTTGTTTTAACTATGGCAGTTCACAGACTGCCCAATTCACTTCAGATGCCAATTTGGACCTTCTCAATTGGCCGTGCTTTACTTTGCACTGATTTGAACCTAATCCAATTCGCTTTGGATATCCAAATTATTCAGATTTTACGTGTTCCCATTAACTTGATTCCACATGCCAAACATTGAACAGTTTGGCCCAGTAGTTTTTGTGACAGGCACAGGTAAAATTTGCTTTTTTGAACAAAAACTCTCAAAGCAAAGAGCTATAACTTTTCACTGGTTCCACAGAAGTGCATAAAATCTGGGCAACTGGCAGTCCCAATGCAGGTGACTGAACCTGCCAAACATCAGACAGTTTGACCCAGTAGTTTTTCTGGTAGGCACAGGTACAATGTGCTTTTTTTCAACAGAAACCCTCAAAGCAGAGAGCTATAACTTTTCACTGGTTCCACAGAAGTGCACGGCTTGTTGTAGGGGTTGTGGGGTGGTTTGGAAGTGATCACTTCAGTGCACTGCACTGGGTTCAGATGACACCTGACGAGAGCACCTGGGTTAAAATAAACGGAGCAAAGAATGACAGGAACCTGGTGGTTGGAGTCTACTACCGGCCGCCCAATCAAGGAGAAGACGAGGATGAAACTTTTGAAAAGCAAACAGCCAGTGTTTCAAGGAAGCAAGATGCAGTAGTAATGGGGGACTTCAATGTCCCCAATATTTGTTGGGAGACCAATTCTGCAAAACATGGCCCCTCCAGGAAATTCCTGACTTGTGTGGCGGACAACTTCCTCCTACAGAAAGTAGAGGAAGGAACTAGAGGATGGGCTATCCTTGACTTGACGTTAACCAACAGAGATGATGGAGGGAGCAATCCTATGGCTGCTAGACAGTGGCTAGATGGCCATAGGATATCTGGTTTTCCAGGAACTGACCTTGGAGCCCGCACTCCAAGGTCGGTTCCTGGAGAAATGACCTCCTTCCCACTTCCGCGCTGCAGCCCCATGCTCCACACTTGCAAGAGGAGCACGGAGCGGCTGAACAGGGGCGTTCTGGGGGGGAGGGGAGATCTGCCTGTATGACACATGTGTGTCATCCGGCAGCATCCTTCCCCGCTCTGCTCTCCTGCGGCTAAACAGCCGCAATCAGCTGTCTAGCCAAAAGTGCAGGGCAGGAGGAGCATGGAGGGAACGATCCCCTCTGTGCTTCTCCTGCCCGGCATTGGATAGGCAGCTGCCTCCGCGTTTGGAGGTGGCCACCTATCTGCATAGGATAGCGCCCTTAGTGGATAAAGTAGCAGTTACGAGAACTCTGGGGGAAAGTGACTGCAACAAGGGTAATCAGGGGAATGGCCTGCATGCAAGTGGCATGCACCAAGTGGGGAAAAGAAGGCATGGCGGCTTCTTTTCCTCCACTGATTATCCAAACCCAGTCATTAAGTTGATGCCGACACTGTGGCATTGAAGGACATCCCTCCTCCATCTTTTTGGGGATTTGACAATCCCAGAGCTCTGCTACAGCCTGGCCTCGGGGTGCCTGAGTTTATCTACAAAAATGTAAATAAACAAGGGATAAGTATTGGATTGCACATGATGAAGAGGCAAGAAGTGTGTCATTGCTAGAGGAGTAGAAGATTAATGCTTCTGAAGAATTAGTTACGGGGGAAGTGCCATTGAAGGGCTTTTGTTTGGCATACAGGGCTTATCCCGCTGTTTCTCACATTGTGGGATGGGACGTGGGACCCACCAGCGGGCCTCAGCTGACCTTCGGGGGGCCTCAGTGCTGCAGGCTGCCCAGGGCCTCTTTGCTTGACTGCCCTGTGCCACGGCCACACCAGGCACACATGGCACAGGCAGCTGTGGCAGTGGCAGCTGGGCAGAGAGCAAGGCGAATATTCTTAACAACCGCAGCAAGAAGAAGACTTTTAAAAACTGGGAATAAAGAGGAAGAAGTTAAGAAAGGGAAACTATTATAGGAGGAAGGGAAAGTAAAAGCAGGAGGAAGATGGGATAAAAGTAACTGGCCATTAGGAATAGGGTACAAGTCAAGTGTGAAAGGAGAAGGGAAGAAGAAATGACAAGAGATGGGTTAGAAGACTTTGAGAGGCAAGTGCGGGAGGAGAAAAACAATATAAAGCAAACAGTTTTCCCTACTTAGAGCAAGGATCCCTACCCCTTTTAAGTCGGTGGGCACATCTGGAATTTTGAGAGAGTGTCATGGGCACTCTCAGAAAATGGTTGCCATGGAGGGGCTTGCTCATTCATAAAATGGCTTCCACTGTGGGTGGGCATGGCCAGTCACAAAACATACATTTCCCAGAAGGCAAACTGGTGAGACTAATAGAAAAGTAACTAGCCCCCAAACCCAAGTACAACGCAGAGGTGGTGGGTCTGGCTAAAACAAAAAACACCTCCCCCCCTCTCTTTTGAACCCAAATAAAGGGCAGCACTTTGCTTTGCAGCATGGCAATCTCCCAGTTAAAAAAAAACAAAAAAAAAACAATTTATAATCATCTTAAGAAATAAAGTTAAAACCAGGAAAGGCAGATAGCCTGATGGGTGCCAAGAAACATTATCCATGAGCACACCCAGATTAGAGCATCTGGGTCAGCAAATTCTTCCTGAAATGAGGAGGCTGAGTAATTTCATTCATTTTATTTCATTTATTACATTTCTATACTGCCCAATAGCTGAAGGTCTCTGGGTGGTTTACAAAGATTAAAAACCTTTAAAATGCATTATAGATACAATAAAACCATTTACATATAAATGGAGAGCACACACAGAGACACACATATAGCTAAACAATTTTAAACAATCAACAATAAGAAAAATCCAGGACCTGATTAAAATCTCATCATATGCTGTCAAATGCTGATAGAAGATTTTCACCTGGCTCTGAAAAGATAACAATGCTGGCACCAGGTGGGCCACATTGGGGGGTCACCACCAAGGAGGCCCTCTCCCTTGTTGCCACCTTCTGAGCCTCCGTCAGAGGAGGCACCTGGAGTTAGCATAGTGCATGAGTAAGTTCATGCCGGGACAGGCGTTCCATCAGGCACTGCAGCCCCGAGCCATGTAAGACTTTATAAGACAAAAACAGCACCTGAAATTGTGCTTGGAAATATACAGGCAGCCCGTGCAAGTGGACCAGAACCAACGTTACATGCTCAGATGCCATGTTATCTTTGTCCCTGTTATCAATTTGGCCTCTGCATTTTGCACAGGCTGCAGCTTCTGAACCATCTTCAAAGGCAGCCCCACGTAGAGTGCATTGCAGTAATCTAACTTGGAGTTTAGACACCTGAAGTCAAGGTATCTCTGTCCAGATAGGGGCATAGCTGGGCCACTAACCAACACTAGTAGAAGGCACTCCGTGCCACTGAGGCCACCTGAGCCTCAAGTGGCAAAGACGGCTCCAAGAGAAACCATAAGTTATGAACCTGCTCTGTCAAGGGGAGTGCAACCCTATCCAGAACAGATTGAGCACCCTCCATCTAGTCACAAGAACCACCCACTAACAGCATCTTGGTCTTTTCTGTATTGAGTTTCAGTTTATTAGCCCTCATCTAGTCCATTGTCACAGCCAGGCACCGATCTCGCACATCCACAGCCTCACCTGATGAAGATGAAAAGGAGAACTAGAGCTGCATGTCATCAGCATACTGATGACAACGCACCCCAAAACTCGGATGACCCACTCAACGGTTTCATGTAGATGTTGAACAGCAAAACTGACCCCTGTAGAACCCCATACTGGAGAATCCACAGGGCTGAGCAATATTCCCCAAGCACCACCTTCTGGAGCCAACCATCCAAGTAGGAGTGAAACCACTGCACTGCAGTGCCTCCCAGTCCCAACTCAATCGTCCCAGAAGGATACCATCGGTGATGCTATCAAAAGCCACCAAGAGATCAAGGAGAATCAACAAGGTCACACTCTCTCCCAATGTAGGTCATCATACAGGGAGACCAAGGCTGTTTCCATGCCAGAACCCATCCAGAAATGAATCCAGATAATCAGTCTCATTCAAGAGAGTCTGTAGCTCATTTCCAACCACCTGCTCAGGGACCTTGCCCAGGAATGGAACATTTGTCACCTAAAATTATTAAGATTTTCTGGGTCAGGGAGGGTTTCTTCAGGAGTGGTCTCACCTCTTTCAGGTTGCTCCTCTCACAAGGAGGCATTCATCACCTCCCTGGCCCAGCTGACTGTTCCCTCCCTGCCAGTTTTTATAAGCCGAGAGAGGCAAGGATACAGTATGGAAATGGTTGCGTGAACCTGTCTAAGCACTTTGTCAATGTTCTCGAGCTATACCAACTGAAACTCATTCAAGAAAACTGGGAAGCCTGGATACCTTACCTGGGCCCCATTGACATGAGCCATTTACTCTGGGGCTGCTGCGATTTGAGGTCCTTCAGGCAGTCACCACTTTGCAGCCTAACCGTGGTTTTCACCTGGAAAATGTGGATTTCCAAAGACGTTTTCGGTTTGCTGCAAGTTTCCCACAGTTGCGAGCTGTCTGTCCCTTCCCTGAACCAACTTTGCATTTTGCGGTGGGTGTGTGGTAGGCGTGCCTAGTGCTTGTATCACTCTGTGATGACCCTTCACTTCTCCCCATTCCTTCGTGGCTGCACAGTTACAGAGGCCATAGGGAAGCGTGCTCATTTCTTCAACCACACTTTTGCGCACCTTCACAGCCTCGTATCTTTGCAATGGCTGCTTTGGAGTCGGTGGCCAAGGGCTGGGGGGTCTCGGGGGAGCTGAAGGTCCAGGACCAACTTCGCTCCAGCCACCATTTGGGGATGATGGGTAGGCACGTCCCTCACATGGGCACTCACCCTTGCATGTGCGAACCATCGCAAGAGTCTCGGGTGGAGAACTGCCAAACACTTGGCATGGTAACGAAGGAGCAGACCGCCCACATTTTACCTCACGAGGAACAGACACACACAAAAGAACCCCTAAACTCCAAAGTGTCGCACCCCCACCCTCACGTGCCCACGCAGCTGTGCAATTGAATACAGTGGTTTTAATAAAGGGCAGCACGACTGCAGCAGTTTACTCCGCTTCAACGGCTGTGTCAGGGCACAGCGGATTTTCCCGCTGGAGAAGTCCGCAGTAAATCACATGTGTACCGCAGCAGCAGCTAATTCGCAGCTGTGATGCTGCACAGTTACGACGGAGCTGAGGTTGAAAGCGGTGCTGTGTTGATGGCCCCCAATTCACCTGCTGTAACACTAGAGCCTAAGTCCTGGTGGATGCAAGAGTTTCTATTATGGAAGTACCTAGCAACTGTATTACAGCAGGCCTCAGACAGATCCACAGTGTCCCTAGGACCAGCATGTAATAGCACTGGATGACTCTGAAAAGATCAGCTGGGCAGCATGTAGAGGATTCAACAGAGGCAGTAGGATGTTGTTTCTTTGCCACACTCACTAGACCTGAATACACGTGACCGCACACAGCAGTGTTTGATTGCATCTACTAGGAGATTTTCTCCATCTGCCCCCACACTGTCACCTATTTTGCTTCATCTCTCTCAGGTCTGGAGTTAACTATGAAGCAGTATGGACTCTACTTTGGAGTGGGTGCTCAGAAGTAATCATGTCAACCACCCAGGTAATTTCTGTATTCCACAAATCAACCAGAGTTTCAACAGGAGAGCCAGCCATATCACCTGGAAACCTCACCAGAACCCTCTGGAAACCATCCAGATCCATTAGCCTCTGGGGGCAGACCATCTTAATAGGTCCCCCACCCTTGCAGAGGGGAACAGCTGCCATAAGTCTAAACCTCAGCAGATGATGATCTGACCATGACAAGGAGGGTGATTCAAAGTCCCCCAACTCCATGTCCAGTTGAGAAAACCAAGTCTAGAGTGTGCCCTGCTACATGTGTTGGGCCGATGACATGCTGGTACAGTCCCATGGGTGTCATGGAGACCATGAAGTCCTGAGCTGCCCCAGACAAGGTGCCCTAAGCATGAATGCTGACATCCCCCAAACCAACACTCTGGGGACCTCAGCAGCACACCTGAGACCACCGCTGTCAGCTCAGCTAGGGAGACTGGTGAGTAGTGGGGTGGGCGGAACACCAACAGAATCCCCAGTCTGTCCCACTGGCCCACCACAAGGTGCAAACACTCCAGACTGCTAGTCACATGAACTGGAGGCCTGTAGAGGGAGGTGGAACTCCTACAGACACAGCAACCCCCCTCCCTGGCCCTCTTGTCTTCCTTGACCCTGAGCCGAGTACCCCATGCACTGGCTCCTCCCTGCTCACCCACCCAGGTCTTGGGTATGCATTATTAAGTCATGAATGAGGGAGGGCTTATTTTGGACTGATCTGACATGTAAGAGCAGCATCCGGAGCCCTGAGGGCGGGCTGATGGAGCAGCCACCACACCTGTGGATGGAGGGAGGGCCAGAACAGAGGACAGCCATTAACTGTCTGGGCAGCGTTCCCCTAGCCTGGCTAGCCCTCCTCCCATGGCCACATCTCCCTCTGTCTGTAAGTACACTCATGGGGGCCCCCTCAGCCCCCTCTTTCATTTGGCCCCATATCCTCTCTCCCAGGCACATGACCAGATTTTAAGAGAGAGAAAAACCCACCCCCCACACACCACAACCCCAAAGCCAACCGACCCAACATTAGAGGGGGAGCCTTGCCCTTGCCTCCCCCTTGAAGTGGCTCCCCCAAAGGGGCAACCCCCTCTGGCATCTCTCCCTGCCGCGTTGCCACCTCCAGGGCACCACCCAGCCAGCAGAGGAGAACGGTCCCAGGAGACAGACACGGCTCGCTCAGGTTGGCAATCAGCCTGGGAGATCTGTTCTTCTTTTCTCTGCTGCGAAGGGTGGTGGCATCCCTCACAGCAGAAAGCAGCAAAAGAACAGCCAAAGAAAGCTATCTAGCGCAGGGCCTGAGAGATGGCAAGTTTGGTTCACCTGCCTGTATGATGTCCTGGCTGACTTTCTCTGCTGCTCCGATTTCCTCTGTGGCTCTGGAGGTAATAATATCTGTACAGCCAATGTCTATACTTAACTTGAGGAAAGCTGAATTATGGAACTCCCTGCTACAAGGAAATAGCTGTGGCAAAGAATTCAGCCGTTTTCAAGGAGGGATTAGATACCAATATAAAATGATATCAGTAACTGCCAGCTGATTAGGCCAAACCCCACCTCCATCTGTCACCATTTTGTGACAGGCTCTGGCTGTACGTCATTTTGTGACTAGTGGGCCTCGGTCATTTTTAGCTTTCCCAGGTGGGCCCTGGGTAGAAAGTCTGAGAACCCTGGTTTATCCAAAAGTGCGCACGCACACACACAAACAGTACACATGTGTTGTGTGCATGTGTGTTGTACAACTATGGTAGTGATGCACACCATGATCAAGCAAATGAAAGAAATTGGCCCCACCAACACCAAACTTCACCAGCCATCACTGGGGGGAAGTGTCCCTTACCACCCAGGAAGCTATGCTGGACGGGGCAGGGGGAGAGACTGCGATGAGTGGATGCCATGTTCCCCGGTTGCCGGGATGTGGGGCACCCACTTGGGGCAGCAGTGGCTCTTCTGGTGGGCAGTGGTGAGACCACTCCCCGTTGACCCACATTGGAGGTGAGTGTCCTTCTGACCCACACAGTATTTACTCAGGACTGAAGTGCAACCCAAACCATCTACGCAGTCTGGGGGTAAAGCAAGCCAACACTTGAAGGTAGAATCCAGAATCCAGTGCTGTCCAAAGTCAAGTAAACTTAAGTAAAGCATATTAAAGAAAGGGTAAGAAACAGGATAGTGAAGGAAAGCAAAAGAAAAGTAAGGAAGCACAAGAATATAACTGTGTGTGCACAATAATATAAGAAAAGTAAGTAAAACCTAGACCAGAATATTGGTTTACCTACCAGAATAGGTAGCCTTTCAGACTTGTGTCAGGTCCCTTTGGCATTCAGAGATGCCTCTCGTGCTGGTCAAACATGGCTGAAAGGGGACAACCCAAAACGGACATTTTCCCATGTTTCACACTACTTGGTCTGGATGATCCGATCACCCACTACAAAGCCACTGACCAGTGGAGATGCCCAAGGTAAAAGCTAATTGGTGCCAGACTTTACCTGGGGAAGGTGAGAATTGGCAAGGATGTAGCAAATCTTTTCCTGCCAGACCAGGGTGTCTGAAGGGGATGCTGAACGGGATGGCACTGGGAGGGCTGCACAGACAGCTGATGTAATCCCAGCCACTCTATGGAAGGTTTAGACGGTCGGCCTTGGCAGACCTGTTTCTCAGCCCTTGCCACCCCCTTAGGGTTGGCTGGCTGCAATAGCACGAAAACTCACAACTGGCCGAGTTCCGCAGTTTTCTGGGCTTCCCTTGCCTCCTTGGCCACAGCCCCCGGCCCACCCAGGCCTCCTCGCGTCCAGCTGGCCTGTGGCTCATGGTGGCCTTGCCAGTCCCTCTGTCCAGTTCCGCCTGGGTCCTCCCATCTCAGGTCCATCATGTCTCCACTGCCATTGTTTCCTAGGCCCTGCATTGTCCCACTTCCTTTGGCCACCCTCTCCCTTGCCAACTTGTCCCATACACCTGACTTCACCCCCTCACACACACACAGACGTGTAGGCCCTCCTGGCCTGCCTTTTCTTCAGAGCCCCCTCTCTGACTATCCCCCGGCCCCCTGCTGCAATGCTCTCCCTCATCCTCCACTTAGGGGCAAATTAGACAGGAACAGCATCATCTGAGGGTTTAAAATGTTAACAGCAGCAGGGCGGGGAGTAATTTAGATCCTGACCATGACTCTGTGGGGAGGGAGGCTGTCCCCTGCAGTGTTTTCATGGCTGACATTGCATGCCTTCCCTGAAACTGCGCCACCCAAATCCATGGGATGCCTCTCGCATGTGCCAGGGCTAGCTTCCTACCCCAGCAGCTGCCCCATGGGGAACAGGCTCTAGGCAAATCCACCTTATGAGCAGCACCCCCCTCCCCACAAAGAACGCCCCTCCCCCCCACACACACACACGCACACACCATCTTAGAAGTAAAAAGTCTTCCAGGCTTGGCCCACCTGCGACGCCTAGGTTTCAGTCAGCTCTGAGTGAATGGCTGTGCACCACTTTGGCCGAGGCGAGGCGGAGGGGGCCTGAAGCAGCCCGAAGCGGATCAGTTCGCTCCGAAGTGCTTTGGCGTGATCCAGAAGCCCAGCCCCCACGCCACTGTCACTGCCGGCGCCCAGCCCCAAGCTCCTTACCTGGGCGCTCTGGAGACACGTCAGCAGCCATCTCATTATTCTGGGGGGCATTTTCAAATAGCTCCCCCATCCCCCAGAACAACAAGACAGCTGCTGACATGCATCCAGAGGGCCCAGGAGCTGGCGGTGGCGGTGGCAGCCTGGAGGCTCCCCCAGCAGCAGCTCCCCCCGGCACCTCCACACACACATGGAACAAACCTAATGGCCCAGTTAAGGAGCTGGGGGCTGGGTGGTGTGTGTAGGAGGGAAAGCAGGATTTGGAAGTCCAAATCCCACTTCGGCTTCATCGGCTGAGGCGAGGTGCAGGGGCAAATCAGCCCAAACCTAATCAGGCCTGCCTCAGAAGCCTGAAGCGGCTTCCGAGTCAGATCAGGGGTCCATGCAGAGCCCTAACGTAGTCCCTGCCTTACAGCTATATTCAGCTCTGACATTCATGGCCCCTCCAGGAAATTCCTGACTTGTGTGGTGGATAACTTCCTCCTACAGAAGGCAGAGGAAGGAACTAGAGGATCGGCTATCCCTGACTTGGTCCTAACCAACAGAAATGACTTCGTGGATAAAGTAGCAGTTACAGGAACTCTGGGAGAAAGCAACCATGTTGTACTTGAGTTCTTGGTTCTAAGGGTAGCAAAAGCCGAGTGTAGTCAAACGCGTACCCTGGATTTTAGGAAAGCTGATTTCAATGAACTCTGAACAATGATCAGCAAGGTCCCATGGCAAGCGACTCTAACGAGAAAAGGAGTCCAAGATGGGTGGGAGCTTTAAAAAAAGGAAATTCTCAAGGCACAATTACAAACAATTCCAACAAAAAGAAAAGGAGGAAGACAACAGAAGAAGCCAATGTGGCTTCACAAAAAGCTTAGAAAAGACCTGAAAACAAAGAAGGATACATATAGGAAGTGGAAAGAAGGCCAAGCAACAAAGGAAGAGTCCAGGCAGGTAGCACAGAATTGCAGGGATGGTGTCAGGAAGGCTAAAGCTGAGAATGAGATGAGGTTAGCAAGGGATGCTAACAGCAACAAAAAGGCTTTCTTCAGCTACGTGCATAGTAAAAGACAGGGGACAGAAATGGTGGTTGAGCTATTAAATAAGGATGGCACAACGATAACAGATGACAAAGAAAAGGCAGAGGTGCTCAATTCCTACTTTGGCTCAGTCTTCTCCCAAAAGAGGGTCTATCACAAAGGCGAAGTACAGACTGAAGGGGCAGGATTGCAGCTTGAGATCGATAGGCATATGGTCAAGGAATACCTAATTGCTTTGAATGAGTTCAAATCTCCAGGGCCCGATGAACTGCATCCTAAAGCAACAAAGGAACTGGCAGAAGGACTCTCAGAGCCACTGTCTATTCTCTTTGAGAAATCATGGAGGACAGGTGAAGTGCCAGATGACTGGAGGAGGGCTAATGTGGTCCCTATCTTCAAAAAGGGCAAAAAGGAGGAACCTGGGAACTACAGACCAGTCAGTCTGACATAAATCCCTGGGAAAATTCTGGAGCAGATGATAAAGAAATCCATCTGGAAGCACCTTGACAACAATGCAGCGATTACTCAAAGCCAACATGGATTTGTCAAGAAGTAATCCTGCCAGACGAATCTGATCTCATTTTTTGATCAAGTAACCTCCCTTCTGGACTGCGGGAATGCTGTAGACATCATATACCTTGATTTCAGCAAAGCTTTCAACGAAGTGCCCCATGATCTCCTGATGAGCAAACTAGCTCAAAGTGGGCTAGATGAAACAACGATCCGGTGGATCCACAGTTGGCTACAGAATCGGACTCAAAGAGTGCTTATCAATGGGACCTTCTCAATCTGGGGAGAAGGAATGAGCAGGGTACTGCAGAGCTCAGTCCTTTGCCCAGTGCTCTTCAACCTTTTTATTAATGACTTGGAGGAGGAGGTGCCGGGAATGCTGATCAAATTTGCAGATGACACAAAATCGGGTGGGATAGCTAATACCTTGGAAGACAGAAACAAAATTCAAAGTGATCTGGATAGACTGGAGCGCTGGGCAGAAAACAACAGAATGACATTTAATAGGGATAAATGGCAAGTTCTGCACCTAGGAAAAAGAAACCAAATGCACAGTTACAAGATCGGGGATACGTGGCTCAACAACACTACAAGCGAGAAAGATCTTGGAATTGTTGTCGATCACAAGCTGAATATGAGCCAACAACGTGATGTGGCTGCAAAAAAGGCAAATGCTATTTTGGGCTGCATTCATAGAAGCATAGCTTCCAAATCCCAGGAAGTACTAGTTCCCCTGTACTCAGTACTGGTTAGGCCTCATCTGGAGTACTGTGTCCAGTTCTGGGCACCACACTTTAAGAAGGATGCATACAAGCTGGAGAGGGTTCAGAGAAGGGCAACAAAGATGATCAGGGGACCGGAAACAAAGCCCTATGAGGAGAGACGGAAAGAACTGGCATGTTTCGCCTTGAGAAGAGAAGACTGAGGGGAGATAGGATAGCGCTCTACAAGTACTTGAAAGGTTGTCACAGAGAGGAAGGCCAGCATCTGTTCTCCATCATCCCAGAGTGCAGGATATGGAATAATGGGCTCAAGTGACAGGAAGCCAGAATCCAGCTGAACTTCAGGAAAAACTTCCAGACTGTTAGAGCCATACGACAATGGAACCAATTACCCAGGGAGGTGGTGGGCTCTCCCACACTGGAGGCATTCAAGATGAGGCTGGACAGCCATCTGTCAGGGATACTCTGACTTGGATTCCTGCACTGAGCAGGGGGTTGGACTCGATGGTCTTGTAGGCCCCTTCCAACCCTACTATGCTATGATTCTGATTCTCCAGAATTGGAAATCATAGAATCACAGAAGCACTTCGAAGTGCTTCTTCAGAGCACTTCCCCCGTCCTCCATGATTTCTCAAAGAGAATAGACAGTGGTTCTGAGAGTTCTTCTGCCAGTTCCTGTATTACTCTGGGAAGCCGTTTATCTGGCCCTGGAGATTTGAACTCATTCAAAGCAATTAGGTGTTCCTTGACCATATGCCTATTGATCTCAAGCTGCAATCCTGCCCCTTCAGCCTGTACTTCACCTTTGCCTGGGGGGTCATACACCCTCTTTTGGGAGAAGACTGAGACAAAGTTGGAATTGAGCACCTCTGCCTTTTCTTTGTTATCTGTTATCATTTTTGCTATCTGTTATCATTTTGCCATCCTTATTCTCAGCTTTAGCCTTCCTGACACCATCCCTGCAATTCTGTGCTACCTGCCTGGACTCTTCCTTTGTTGCTTGGCCTTCTTTCCACTTCCTTGTTTTCAGGTCATCTCTTATCTTTTTGTGAAGCCACATTGGCTTCTTCTGTTGTCTTCCTCCTTTTCTTCTTGTTGGAATTGTTTGTTATTGTGCCTTGAGAATCTCCTTTTTTTAAAGCTCCCACCCATCTTGGACTCCTTTTCTCGTTAGAGTCGCTTGCCATGGGACCTTACTGATCATTGTTCTGAGTTCATTAAAATCAGCTTTCCTAAAATCCAGGGTACGTGTTTGACTACACTCGGCTTTTGCTTCCTTTAGAAACAAGATCTCCAGTATACCATGGTCGCTTTCCCCCAGAGTTCCTGTAACTGGTACTTTATCCACTAAGTCATCTCTGTTGGTTAGGATCAAGTCAAGGATAGCTGATCCTCTAGCTCCTTCCTCTACTTTCTGTAGGAGGAAGTTAACCGCCACACAAGTCAGGAATTTCCTGGAGGGGCCATGTTTTGCAGAATTTGTCTCCCAACAAATATTGGGGACACCAAAGTCCCCTATTACTACTACATCATGCTTCCTTGAAACCTTGACTATTTGCTTTTCAAAAGTTTCATCCTTGTCTTCTCCTTGATTGGGTGGCCAGTAGTAGACTCCGACCACCAGGTTCCTTGTATTCTTTGCTCCATTAATTTTGATCCAGATGCTCTCGATGGGACTACCAAGCTCATCCTCCTGTATTTCTGTGCAGAGATATGTATTTTTCACATATAGTGCAACCCCACCTCCCTTTCTGTTCCTCCTGTTCTTTTTGAACAAGTTATATCCTTCAATTGCTGTATTCCAGTCATGAGAGTCATCCCACCAAGTCTCAGTTATACCTATCAAGTCATAATTTCCCTTCTGCATTAAGAGTTCAAGTTCGTTCTGTTTGTTTCTCTGGTCATTAGTATATAGACATCGAAGACCATGTGCTTTATAGTCTGGCTTTCTTCCTACACGTGTCTGAAGACTATTATTGAGTGCTATTAGAGCTGTTCTCTCCGTTGCGGTGCATGAGCCTTCATCCATTGTTACCCCCAACTTTACATCTCCCTTCCCCGTAGGATTCAGTTTAAAGCCCTCCTGATGAAGTTCTTCATGCTGTGGCCAAACACATTCTTCCCATCCTTTGTGAGGTGCAACCCGTCCCTTGCCAACAGCCCATCTCCCAGGAAGTAGAGCCCGTGGTCCCAGAATCCAAATCTCTCTCGTCAGCCCCA
Organism: Heloderma suspectum; assembly: GCF_057233095.1. Classification (NCBI taxonomy): domain Eukaryota; kingdom Metazoa; phylum Chordata; class Lepidosauria; order Squamata; family Helodermatidae; genus Heloderma; species Heloderma suspectum. The sequence goes on along the minus strand of NC_139469.1, from coordinate 36,584,195 downwards.
CCTTCGTAGCCAGTCATTCACCCAGAGTATTTTTCGTTCCCTTTCCATTCCTCTACTAACTGTTGGAAGGATGGATGAGAAAACTATCTGGGTCCCAAAGTTCTTGAGTTTCCTTCCCAAAGCTTCAAAGTCTGACATGATTTCTTCGTAGCTCCACTTGGCAGTATCATTTGTTCCCACATGGATGAGAAGAAAGGGATACCTGTCAGTGGGCTTTATGAGTGCAGGCAACCTTTCAGTCACGTCTCTAATTCATCCTCCCGGGACACAACATACCTGGCGAGTCCACGGGTCTTCGCGACATACTTGGGTCTCGATCCCACGCAGCAAAGAGTCTCCTACTACTATCACTCTTCTCCTTGTTGTAGGCCTGGGTTTCATCGCCTCGGTTTGACTCACCTTCAGCCTCTTGCTCACTTTCATGCAGGTTCCCCTGTAATTCTTCCTCTGCAGGCTGTCCTCCAGTCTCATCCGCAAGTACCTGGAATCGGTTCCACAGCTCCACTGCTTCCACTGGTGTAGAGTGGCATCTGGTTCCTCTTTTCCTAACAGTCATCCTTTTCCAAGGAGTATCCTCTACTGCATTTTTCCTCACCTCAGCATTTCCCACTTCTGCCTCAGCTTGCTGTTGCTCTTCAAGCTTCTGGTCTTCCCTTTGCTGCTGTAGTTCCAGTTCTGTCCAAGAACTCTTCATGTTCTCTTATTCCTCAGAGGGTCAACAGTTGCCACTCGAGGCCTCTTACTTTTTCTTCCAGCAGTGTGATCAACTTGCACTTGTTGCAGGTGTAGGCCATGTTGTTCTCAGGCAAGAAAACAAGCATGGCACACTGCTTGCAGGTCACCACCACTGGAGAGTCTTGTCCTTCCATAGCCTCTTTCCCTTTTTGTGTCTAGCTTTGTGATTGTTCTAGACTAGCCTGTGCCTGCTCCTCTACTCACTAGAGATTAAAAGCAGAGTCCCACTGGTGTGGAAGTGTGTGTTACAAGAAAAATAATTTTAAATGTTACTGACCTCCCCTGCCAAACTCCCCTGGCCAACTCCCATTTGCCCTGGTCGCTAGCTGTCTGGGAGCTGGCTTGCTTCTGTAGTCCCTGGACCAGCTGGAGCAGCTTCCTCTGCTCTGCTCTGCTCAGCTGGGAGGCAGGAAACAGATTGAAGCTTCCTACCCTCAGCTGCTGGGAGTACTCAGGAAACCCAATTCAGCTGGAACTCTCAGGAGCACCTGGTGAGCTCACAGCCACTCAGAAGGATAAAGGACAGCCCCCTCGGCTTCCTGCAGCCCACTTACCTCTTTTCCTCTGTCTCCTTTGTCTCTTCTACCACTGCAACTCCCCTGGCCTACTCCTGTTTGTTCACTCGCTCTGGTCGCTTGCACTCTGGGAGCTTACTTGCTTCTGTAGTCCCTGGAGCAGCTGGAGCAGCTTCCTCTGCTCTGCTCAGCTGTGTGGCAGGAAATAGACTTTTCTGTTGGCCTGCTAATGATGGCTTGCAAAACATGGACAGCAATTTGTGTGAGCAAATTTCAGCTGCCGATTCCAGCGCCACAGCCTCTTGCAATCCCAGGTTAAGCGTCTTTCTCCGCCTATAATTAATACTGTTCTTTTGCAGTCAAAATATAGCAGTACGGCTTAATTTTGTTGCTAAGATTTGAGTCCAGGAGGAGGCTCCTGCTTAGCAGGGCATCTGTGCCTGTTGCAGCCCCACAGCGCAGGCTGCTGGAGGTGCTGTTCCCTGCTTGGTGTTTCTTGGGGATGAGGCAGGCTTTCTTATTCAACAGAGTTCTTTTGTCCTCCAAGAGGGAGAATCACAGAACATAACAGCACACAACTTTTACACACACACACACACACACACACACACTGCTTTAGGAAGAGCTTTATTTGCAACATGACACTTTTGCATTGCCCAGGTAAAACAAAAGCGCATCTGCAGCACCACTGTATACATGTTTACTTGGAAGTAAGTGCTACTGTGTAAGTGCTTAGACCCACCCTGGTTAGGTGCAGCCTTAGTTATTATTTATTATTAAATTTATTAATTGCCCATCTGGCTGGTCACCCAGTTAGGTGCCTGATCTTTAGTGCATCCAATCCATTGATGCCAAAGAGGCTGTCCAAGAACAGGAAATTCCACCCAAGTACAGCAGCTGCTGTGAGAGCCTCGTCTTCCTGGTGGGCTGCAGTGTGTACTTATCATGGAGGTGCTTATCATGGGAGCTGGGCAAGAGGGGCGGGGGCCTTGCACACATCTCCCCCTCCCCAATTATTATTCTCAAAACCATTGATTTTTTCCCCCTGTCAATTCAAGCAAGAGGTGAATTTCTATTCAAATGTAGGCCCTTTATCAAGTACACAAATACGTATAATGGAAGTATGTCTAACACCAGGCAATGATTCCAGCTTTGGGGGTGGGGGGGACACACACAGTCACTTCCTCTGTGAGTGTTGTTTTGTAAAGCTCCAAGTGGGAAGGTGTGGATATGGGAGTGGGAACCTTCTTTTTTTCTCTCTTTGAATGTGAAAACATCCAAATCAATTCTCGATCACCCCAGAGTGCAGGACACGGAATAATGGGCTCAAGTGACAGGAAGCCAGATTCCGGACGAACATCAGGAGAAACTTCCTGACCGTTAGAGGAACCACACAATGGAGCCCATTCCCTAGGGAGGCAGTGGGCTCTCCCCCGCTGGAGGCGTTCAAGACGAGGCTGGACAGCCACCTGTCAGGGATGCTCTGACTTGGATTCCTGCACTGAGCAGGGGGTTGGACTCGATGGCCTTGTGGGCCCCTCCCAACGCCACTGTTCTGATTCTGTGATTCTGCGAAATGTGGGAAACAGCCAGGCCCTGTTGGCCTGCAGGCAGCTCGTGCTGGTGCTCCCTGCCTGCAGCAATGCAAACACCAGCCTTGCAGTGTCTCTAATCCTTAGCTGTGTCTGCATAGCCAGGAGCTCCGTTACCCTACGCAGCCTGTGGCTGTGGCAACCAGTTTGCTTAGGAAATCAAGGAGCAGCTGGATTAATTAAATTACTGATGACTTGTGTGGGGTGCCACCCAACACACTTCCGATGCGGCTTCACTGAGCGCTCCTGTCTTCATGGCTCTCTGAGGACAGCTGGTGGGGATATGTTCTGGGAGGGCCCCCCACACACACCCTCTTTGCCCCCGTCAGTGGAACAGCTCAGAAATCCCAGCAGATCCACACCGTTGGCACACCCTGCTGGCCTGGCCAGCACTTTGGGGACGCTGGGCTCTGTCGCGCCATAATTGCAGCGCTTGTTGTGACAACTGCTGCTTGTTGCATGCGCATTATTTCTGGACTGCCTCAGCCCCTCTCTTTCCCAAAATCTCTCCCTCTCCCCCACCAACCTGAACCATCTAACACTGTTGGATTCTAACACAAGGAGAAGGTTTAGGATTAGGCAGGGTTGGAAGCTTGCCTAGTCTTCAGTCAAAAGCTCTTACTAATTTCCCCTTAGCCCTCAAGTCTGCTTTTCAAGTTCCTGCAGAGAAAGTGTCATGCAGGAGGGGAAAGAATTTGCCAGAGGAAGGTCCAATTCCCCAGCAAAAGCAAGACTGGCCTGCTCATGAGTAGCTGATGCCGCCCATGCCTTGTGCTTCCCCCTACAGCAACACTGTGGCCCAGAGCTCCTCACAGCTGTTATGGCTCTCCTGGGGTTTTATAAAGATGCCTGCTGCTTCATTGTTTGCTTTTTCAGGTTATTTGAATTTTTTAATGATATAGTTGTTGACCTTGATGGGCAAAAAACAGGATAGGAATACTTTAAATAAAACAATCAGTGGCTACTGGTCATGGTGGCTCTATGCTACCTCCCACAGTATCAGAGACAAGGTGCCCCTGTACACCAGTTGCTGGGGAACACAAGCGGGGGGGGGGGGCTCTTCATGACAACGGAATGAGAAGCGTGTTGGGGTATTATCTGGATTTTCATGGAATTGGCTTTGGTTAATCAGGGACACACGAAGGGAGAAAAGCCAAGTGTACCATACCTTAAAAATCTGCTTTTCATGGGTCACACAGCACTTGAAAGGAACATATTTCCAGGTTGGGTGGGGGGAATAGAACTGAATGTCATTAACCCAGCAGGTGCTGCTCAACCAATGAGAGAGGCTTGTTTCCCACTCCTGTCCAGGCTCCCCCTGGCTACCATGTTACGATCCCTGACAGCATCTGAAGGCTCCCCATGAGAGCAGCCCACCAGCACAATTTTGCCTCATTCAAGCCAACAGTCTGGGAGTTAGAGCTCCCACCCCCTTTCTCCTTTTCCAGGGAGTGAATACAGGGATCTAGCCGCTTCACCCATTGACAGTCTGTGGCCTCTGTTGCCTGCTTTCCCCCCATTGAGAATTTGTAGCATCTTTCCCCATTGAGAAAATCGGAGCCACGCTGTTTCAAGTACTAGCTATCAGGAGCAGGAGTCTGCAGCCCCGGTATCTCGCTGTATCAATAGAGAGATACCGTGAAAATTAAAGAGGGGAGGAGAGGAGGTGCCAGCAAAGGCAGCAGCAGTGGAGAAGCAGCGCCCATTGAGAATAACAGGCTTGCTTCCCTCTGTAGCCCCCTTTTCTATGCTCAGTAATATGCAAGGACACAACCAGTTACTTCCCCAACCTGACGCCCTTGAAAAACATAGATGTGGAGCAAATTAAATTAAAAATTAAACTGGGGCAATCAGCTGTTCCCTTACTTCTGATCAGAGACGCTGTGCTTGTGTTTACTCTTTGGTGGAGTTCTGCTCTTTGCTCAGGTGCACTTGAGGGCAATGAGTTCCCCAAACCCCGACAGCCACCATTCCACAAAGCAGGGATGTGGCAGGAAAAAAGGGGGGGCAGCCCACCTACAGTGATGCAACAGCAGAACACCGCCCCCCCAAAAAACCTAAGAAGCCGCATTTAATTTGGGGATATGGGGCACACTGCACTGGAAACAAATGGAAGCCAGCTTAAAGGGAAAATGCGGCGCAAAATGCCTCTGAAAAATTCTGGGATTTGGGCTGGAAACGATGGCTTTGCTGTAGAGTTGCCATGGTGTCACGTGTCCCTAATGACTTTAAGCCACAGCAGCATTGGAGAAAGCCTCCCTCTCAAAACCTTGAGGGTGCCGTTGCACTCACACCCCGCTTGTGGGCTTTCCACAGGCATGTGGCTGGCCGCTTGCACACAGAGCATTGGACTGGAGAGGCCTTTGGTCTGACCCAGCAGGGCTCCTCTTCTGTCTGGAAATCATCAAAGAAGCAGAAGCTGCCATCTCTGGGCCAGGAGTTGGGCTGCTCCGGGCTGCTCTGGTCGGAAACAAAGTCCTGGCGCTCCTAAGCCACATCACGGACACCGTCCTGCTGTCCTTAATTCCGAAGCCTTCAGGCTGGTTTGCTGAATGTTCAGTGGGACTACTTTAGTCCTGTACCCAATGTTCCCTCTGGATGCACAAGCCATTTACCACCACCACTACCCCCGCCAAATACATGGAAGTTTTTTTTTGGGGGGGGGGTGTTATGTACCTGATTGGCAACATTTCAGCCCCAAATGTGTCATCTGGAGACACTGACCTGCCTGGATTATGGTGCCCTTGCCAGTTTGCCGTATCGTGATCCAATGAACCTCCCTGTGGATCCCGATTTCCCTCCAGCCCTCACCTCACCCGCCCCCCATCCCCAGGCCCAGGCAACACTGACAGCCTGGCCACTTGTTGCACCAGGCTAACTGGTTTCAAGCCAACTGTGGGTCACTAATTAGTGAGTATATTGAGCTCTGCTCAGCATAGGGACACAATTAAAAGTTTGCCCTAATTAAACAGAGGTAATTAATAGAGCTGAAATTTCTTGGAGAGTAATTAATCAAGGAATTCAGAACAAATCAATGTAGGCAGAGACAAGCACAGAAGTGAGAGACAAGCCTCAGCCAGCAGGGCGCAGTGGGAGCAGGGTCTTCTGCCCAGCCATCCCCTCCTGAGGATCTGGGACCCGGCGGGGCCGCTGGCATGCCCTGGCTGGCCACCGAGCAAGGCGCCTGCCAGACCTTCTCTCGGCCTCCCCAGGCCCCCTGCTGGTGACTATGGCTCCTGAGCCAGGGTGCCACAGCCTGCAGCTCCAGAGCCTGTCCCCAACACCCGGGAACATGCGGCATCAGGCTCAGGAAGGGGACGCCTTGCAGCCAGCCGCCGCTCCCAGCACACAGGCACCTCTCGGAACAAGAGGCAGAGCAGCAGCAGCAGGCGCACCTTCCGGGAGGCCTTGGAGCCAAGCAGCCCCCTCTGCAAAATTAACCCCAACTGCTAGTCCATGACCAGCCTGGAACTGACTGCCTCTGGAACCCCCCCTTCTCCATGCTCCCACTTCCCTCTGAGGACCCATCCCCAGAGAGAGAGAGGGGTCCCCAGGCTGAACTGGGGTGCTGAGTTAGCAACCCTCACACCTGCCAACCTCCAAGGCACCAGGCAGGCTCTGTGCGTCTCAAGGAAAGGCAAGCTGGGTCCAGAACTCCCATTCAAGGAAGGATTCTGGAAATGGGAGTCAAGATAAACTCACCGGAGTGCTGTGTAGCTTCCAGGGAGGTGGCTCTTGGAGGCTCACTGTCTCCATCTCTGCAATGGGGGAGAACTCCTGTGCTCTTCCCACTAGTTCAGTAGCCAGAATCTGAAGAACTCTAGTGGAGAGGCTGAAGACTGCCAGCCTCTGGTTACATAGGAAGCTCTTGGATGAGACTGATTTTCTGCATGTATTTCAGTCAGCGTTCAGGCCTGGTTGCGGCACACAAACAGCCTTGGTCACTCTGTGGGATGACCCCCATCAAGAGAGGGACAGAGGGAGTGTAGCCCTGTGGATTCTTCTTGACCTTTCAGTGGCTTTTGATGCTATCAATCGTGGTATCCCTCTGGAGTGTCTGTTGGAGTTAGGTGTGGGTGGGACCTTTTGCAGTGGTTCTGCCCCTACTTGTCTGGACATTTTCAGAAGATGGTGCTGGGGTATTTTTGCTCAACTCCATAGCATCTTTACTTCAGGGTCCTACAAGGTTCCATCTTATCCCCCATGCTGTTTAGCCACTGAGTGGGGTCTTTCAGGGTTCTGGAGTGTATTGTCATCAGTATGCAGATGACACTCAGCTTTATTTCTCCTTTTCCTCAGAGCCAACTGAAGCTGTGGGGGAGACGAACTGTGCTGGCTTGGAAGAGGGATAACAACTGAGGCTCAGACCAGACAAGACAGAGGCACGCCTAGTGGGTGCCTCCCCAGGCCAGATGAGTGCAATTCAACCTAATCCAGAGGGGGTTGCGCTCCTCCTGCAAGATCAGGTGTGCCGCTTGGGCACTCCTCAAGCCATCACGGTCATTAGAAGCTCAAGTGGCCTCTGTGGCTTGGAGCGTCCTTGCCAGCTTCAGCTGCTATCCCAGTTATGACCCTACCTGGAAGTGGATAGCCTAGGTGCCGTGATGCACACCCTGGTAACCTCCCATTTAGATTGCTGTAGCATATTGTATGTGCACCTGCCTTTGAGGCTGCGAGAATTCTAACTGGGACCAGGCGCTATGATCATATTATATGGTCCTCTCTCACCTGACCTGGCTCCCAATTCATTTCCAGACCCAATTCAAAGTGCTGGTTTTGACTTACACAGTGTGGAACCTTGGTACCTGATGGAATGCCTCCTCCCATATGTACCTGCCTGTACTTCAAGGTTATCTACAGAAGCCCTCCCTCAGAGTCTGAGAGGGTGGCAATGAGAGGGCTTTTTTGTTGATGGCCCCACACCTCTGGAATGCTCTCCCAGAGGAAACTCACCTGGCCCCCACAGTGCTCTCTTTCCAGCACCAGGATCAGAGTTTCTTGTTCTCCCAGGCCTTTTAAACCTTTTAAAGAAATATTTCAGTGTACTTGTTTTATTTTCCTAGTCCCCGCAATATGGCATTATCTCCTACACCTGATATTGTATTTCATGTTGTTTTAGCACATTTATTAGTTTTATATTATCCGTTTTACTGTGATTTCATTTGCAGCCTTGTTGTTATAAAATACCCAGATAAATTTATTTTAGGAGGCGCTTAAGCATTCAACTAACCAACGAGCCAGGCCAGGCCACCCCCTCTCCCGGCCCCTCCACGCGGGCGGGGCTCCTGCACCACTGCCTGCCCAGCCAAGCGCGGAGGGGCCAGGGAGCGCTGGCGGCAGCTGCCCACGAGGAGCCCCAGCCCCTCACACCGCGCCGCAAGCAGCATTTCTGCCACTGCACCAAGCCGCGCGCAGTGTTCGGAGGGCTCGCCAGGCTGGCGCGCCCCACAACCCCGCGCCTAGCTGCAAGACAGCACAGGCCTTTCTGCAGAGGGAGCCCAGGGGTCCAGGCGGCCCTGGAAAGCTTTGCTGCAGCAACTCCATTGCTCCCAGCTCACCTGTGAGCCATCAGACCTGAAGTGTACCTTTGCCGCTGCGAGGAAGGGGGCCCAGGGCCCTCCAGCGTGGCCTCCCCTCGTACGCCAAGGCCTTGCTCAGGGGAGGGACCCCACATCACGCAATGGGGCCCTTTCTCGGAGCAGGGCATTGTGGAGAGAGGTGGCCCTGGGCAGTATGCGAGCCAGCGCACCGGGGCGGGAGGGGGCAGCCGCATTTGCTGATCTGCCTCAGGCAGCGGAGGGTTGTGGGCCAGCCCTGCGAGCCCAGGGCTCTTCACTAGCAGCCACGCTCCAAGCACTCCTCAGCAGAGTCCTCCCATCTCCGCCTCGGCCTGACCCTGTTAAGGGGAGCCGCTGCCAGGGACGGGCTCCCCACTCTCCACGCAGGCGCTCTCCCCCGCCCCCAGGTGGCTTCGGCCAATTCGTTTCACCCTTTCCTTGTTGCCCTGAAGAGTCAGATGGCAAACTTGGGGTTGGCCGCTTGTCGATTGCTCTGGGGCCATACTGCAGCATCTCCTTTGGCAGCGTCCGCTTGCACCAGCGCTCACCGGGGCCGACTGCCAGGTCCAAGCTCTGGGCACCCAGGGCCAGAGCAGCGCGGGGGGGGGGGCACTCCTGCCACCACAGCCAGCCCAGACGCTTCCAGGACTGAAAGGCAAAGCTTCCCACCGCCGCCCCTTGGGCTGCAGCTCTCGGGCAGGCTCACATCCCCGGGGGGGGGGGGGGCTGAGGCAGTGGGGAAATGGGCATGCTCAGAAGAGGCCAGTCCTGGCAGGGGAAAGGCCCACACCAGCTTTTCTTGGTGCACTAGAAGCAGGATTTCATCAATTATTGTGTGCCCCCCACACACACACACACATTCTGCACACCACCCCAACCCAACCCTGAGCCCTCATTAATCACAGCAGAACTAGGAGCTCAGTGCGGCCCGCACGCCTTGCCTTCGCTTTGATTTGGCAAGTTCTGAAGCCGCTTTGTTCTCCTTTCAAGCCTGTTTAAGAGAGAGGCAGGATTTTGACAAAAGGCTCTGGCTGATCTGAAGTAGCTTTTTCAAGGAGAATTGCCTTTGGCAGCTGCACCTCAGCACATGAAGTATGAGACCAGAGAAGTCCTGCCAGGGTGGAAGTTGCCCACAAGGGCTACAGACCCAGGGAGGGGAATCAGGCCAAGCAGCCTCCGCCCCGCCCCGCCCCCCTCTCACTCACACACTTTGCTCCACGAGGCAAAATATGTGGTCCTGATCCAGATTCCCCCTTCCCATGGCTGCCATTAACACTTTGCCAGGGGTGATCCTGTGCACATACCCAAAGCCAAGTGGCGCCCAAGGCCAAGGTTTAGATCGCAAGCTGGTGTCACACCATGGCTACGCTCTGTATCACTGTTCAAGTCTCGCCTCTGAATCCACTGGGTGGCCTCTCTCAGCCTCAGCCCCTCTCTGCACGTCGGGGATTAGTGACCTACCTTGCAGGCTTGCATCACCTTTTGGGTGGTCCCAGTGAAGGTATTGCCCAACTATGGTTTTTTTTCTCCTCATGGACCAGCGTGGCTCTTTGCGGGGCGGGGTGTAACGTACCTTACAGGGTCGTTGTAAGGAATGCAAGAAGAGGGTGTATGGGGAGAGCATCCAACGATTTCATGTATTTATTACATTTTTATACCACCCCATAGCTGAAGCTCTCTTTCTGCAGTAAGAATGTGAAGGACAGCTTCTTGCTCCTTTGGGGATGGATTGGAGCCCAGCTGAGAGAGAACATGGTTTCCTGGAGCAGCCAAGTGAAAAAGCAGGCACCCCACCCACCCCCCGCCACCTTTAATCATTATGGAAAGAGAGGGCTCTTCGCCCAGCACAAAGCCACCTACCAACTGTAAATGCCTGGGATGGCCTGTCCACACAGTGGCCCTCAGGAGCCCAGCGGGGTGTGTCTGGCATCACTGTGTTCCACTTCCCCAGCTGGAAGGGCCCTTTTTGGCAAAGCTGGCTTGACACATGCTATCTGTATGTGGGAAATGAAATGCAAAACTGGCAGAAGCTGAAATCTGCTTGGCCGCCCCTGTCTCCTGAAAGCACATAACAAGCTGCAGAACTCTCCCAATGAGCCACATAAAAGCAATCAAGGTGCAATTAGTGGATCCTTCTGCTTTGGGATCCTCGCAGCTGGGAAGCAGGAGATCATTAGACACTGCACTCCAGTTAGCAGGAGGGAAACTTCCAACACTTTTCTGCTTTGTTTGACAAAGGGATGCCTCCAAAGGTTTATTTTATTCTTCTTCCTCACCATGGCTAGTGAAAAGGGGCCACTGGCCAGTTCCTCGGGGCCAAGTCATCTTGTGAGGCACCCTGCAGTATATTCCAGTCCAAGGGATTTCCCTTGCTTGGGCTTCAGTGCGACCACTCTGAGGGGGCAGGCCAGCATCCTCACACAGCTCTCTTTCAAGGAGCACACCATGGACTGAATGTGGTGTTCCAAAGCACCAGATTTGGGACTAACAGCCCCAGGTGGTGTGCTCACAAAAAAGGCTTTAGCCAGCAAACACACACCATCGCCCCAAAGCTTATTAGCAAACTTTTCACTCATGTTCACACCCACATATAATTTTGCTCACACATATTTGAAAACACAAGCTATTTTCCAATAGTGGCATATGCACAATTAAAGTTTGCCTGTTTCCCCCACCACATTTTGACCAGCCCTGACGGGAAAGTCTGTCTGGCACACGCCTCTGCCATTCTCCACCCTTCCATTAATCTGGAAGAGGTGGCATTTCTCCCATGCTTCCTCTTTTTTGGGTGTTTTGTGGCACGTGAAATGGGGGGCACTGGTGGGGCAGACAGGAGATTTCCTTTGCCAGAGTTAGGGAGTCAACAAAATCTGCCAGTGAAGGAGGAGTCTTTGCCCATTTAGGCTGCTGCTGCCTCCCCCGACTGCCAGGGCCTCTCCAGGGTGCCAGGCAGATAAGGGCTGTTCCCCTCCTTTGCTGCCTGACCCGTTAGCTGGAGATGCTGTCTGGGACTGAGCCTGGGACCTTCTGGATGCAGAGCCCACGTTCTGCTGGTGAGTGACAACCCCTCTCCTCTGTCCACTGGGGGCTCCCACAGGTGTGGCAATTATGTAGCTCTGCCCTAAATTTACTGAAGGGTATGGTACAGCTGTGCCCGCTGGAAGCATATGCTGCCATCTGCAGGGGGTCCAACAGCCCCCTTCCAGTTGCAGCCACATCAGCCACTTGGACTAGCCAATGCACAGAGGGGCGTCCATTGGTCTCGCTATAGTCGTTATCGCATCAGTGACAGATATGGGACGATTAGGCAGGAGTAATCTCTGTAATCTACTAACTGAGATTAAAGCTCTTTCCTCCCTCCTCCCCCCACAAACAACTTTATCCCTTTCATTTCAGGCTCTACTCAAAGGGATTACATTGTGGTGGGGAAAGACCGTTTAGCTTTTCGAAGCACTGTTCCATTCTCCTGAAAACTCTAAGCAGCCCTGGGAAGGTCCAGGGAAATGACAAGAAATGGAGCTTTAAATCCACAACAGTATGTCTTGGCAGACTAAATTAATTTCATTGTCTCTGACCTCAGAAAGAAGGACCTAAGTGAGCCAGCTTGGCTCACCTACTAGAGCTCCCCATAACCTGGATGTGGCTTTCTGAAGTGGATTTCTTCCCTGCATGGGGTTCACAGCATCCAGGATTGTGTGGGTCGGGGGGGGGGGGGGCTACTGAGTTGGTGGTTCTGCTCTAGAACGGGAGCAGACAGATTTCTGTGAATAGAGGGCTGCCCCCTTCTCTAATGAAAAACACTGTATTTGTGCAATGCACTTTCATGCACAGTGACTGCAGACAGCAGTGACCCAAGAGGAATGGAGGGTGTGCATGCCAAACTCTTCTTTGGGCCATCCCAAACCATACACCCACACCTGTGAAAGAGCGTCCTCCAGGAGAGGGCACAGAATGGCCCAACACTTTGTTTTGGCACAAGCCACTGTTCACATCAATAGTAGGCAACATATGCAGAAGTAAGGAAGGAGATGAAGGTGCACACCCCATAATAAACTTTGGGACACCCCTAGTCATACATCCACACCTGCAGGAGAGTGTCCTCTATGAGAGAGCAGAGAATTGCACCAGACCCAACACTTCCTTTGGCACGAGACACTGTTAAACAGAGGTGCCAAAATAGGTATAAATAATGGACTTGGGGTGCTCACCCCACATTCAGCTTTGGCTCAACCCAAAATCATAACCCCACATATCTGGGGGAAATGTCCTCTATGTGAAAATATAGAATCACATCTCACTTAATGCTTTGTTTGGGTGCAAAACATTGTCAAGTGTGCCCCCCATGCCAATCACAACCAAGGTATGCAGAAAAAAAGAAGGAACTGGTAATGTACCCCTCATGATAAGCTTTGGGACCCCCAAGTCATACATGCACCTGTCCAGGAGAGCATCCCCTTGTTGTTGTTGTTGTTCAGTCGTGTCTGACTCTTTGCGATCCCATGGACCATAGCACGCCAGGCCTTCCTGTCCTGCGCTCTCTCCCAGAGCGTGCTCAAGTCCATATTCATTGCATCGATGATGCTATCTAGCCATCTCATCCTCTGTCGTCCCCTTCTCCAGAGAGTTTTCTCTTCGCATTAGGTGGCCAAAATATTGGAGCTTCAGCTTCAGTATCTGTCCTTCCAATGAGCAGTCAGGGTTGATTTCCTTTAGGATGGACTGATTTGACCTCCTTGCAGTCCAGGGGACTCGTAAGAGTCTTCTCCAGCACCACAGTTCGAAAGCATCAATTCTTCGGCGCTCAGCCTTCCTTATAGTCCAGCTCTCACAGCCATACATCCCCTACAAGATGGCAAATGATTGCATCCAGCCAAATACTTCATTTGGACTGAACACCCCCATTTGGTATGTGGGGGTGTTCAGATATGTGAACCCCAGATATGTGGGGTTATGATTTTGACTGAACACCCCCATTTGGGCTGCAAAGCACTGATCAAGAGGTGATTCTCTGCCACATCACTGAGGACACTGCCCAGGACATGGCTGTTGGTGACGTGTACCGGGCCAAAGCTTAGTGGGCCGGCACGGGCTTTGTCTATTATTTGCAGGGGAGCTGATGGCATCTTGAGTCCAAATGAAGCCTTGGCTAGCAGGACGCCATTCTCTGCCACCTCACACAGGACACTATCTTGGAAGGGGGGTGTATGATTGGGGGTGCCCCCCCACTCCTTAGTCACTTGTGCCTATTTGGGCTATTATGGCTGTGGACCGCTTGACAGTGTCTGTGGCCAAACGAAGCCTTGAGCTACACACCCTTCTCTGCCCTCTCATGGTGGCATGGGGCGCAACTGCGGCCACCCAAAGCTCAGTGTGCCAGGTGCGCACACCCGTTCCACACATGTGACTGCCACCTGGGATCATCATGTGTTCAAATGTGTGGAGTGGAGGTGTTCTTGTACTTCTTGAAGGGACCTGCTCTCCCAGTCAGGAAGACAGAGAATATGGGGCAGCTGAACGCTTATATTGGGGTGTGAGGAAAAATAAACCACGGTTCCTTAGCAAGTCTACTCACAGAGCTCTACTCTGAACTTTTGTGTAAATAAGGAGCCGGGAACTGGGAACGAACTTCAGTGCTGCGTCCACCTGTGTCCCCAAGGCCACCTGCCTGCCCCGAAGGGCTGAAAGAAGAGGCAGGGGACGCAACCTGGTGAGCTGCCACCATCTGGCTCCCAGGGTAGCCCCCCGGGCCCCCGCTGCCACCAGAAGGGCGTCTGAAGAACCATCTTATCCCTGAGAGGACTGGAGAAGAAAGCTTAGGCTTGAACTCAAAGAAACTGCAAAAGAGAAGAAAGGAAAGAGGCACCGGGAGGGCCAGACGCAGCGCAGCTTCCCGTCCATGTGAGCAGCCGAAACAAGCGCGGCCATCGGGTTTTTCCCCTCCTCCTTCCCAATCCCTCTTCTTCTGCCTCGTGTCTTTTTAGACTGGGAGCCTGAGGGCAGCAAGTGATTCTTGTAAGCAGGATTAAAATGCTTTGAATCAAGCAATCCCCTAACACCGAGACTTGTTCCTGCTTCTTAGACTCTCCCAGCTCAGCCTATTCCACTGGAGCGCATGCATGCACGCACACAGAAGGGCCACGGATGAGATGCAGTTGATACATTCCCATCCATGTGAGCAGCTGATGCAGGCGTCGCCATTATCACGCTCGTGAAAGGGAACCACAGAGATTCTCGGGAACCACATTTCCAAGGCTTGAGAGCTCACCCCACATCTGCCTTTGGCGGCAGGGGCATGCTGCAGGGACCAGTTCTGGAGGGCGCGCTCCCACGCCCTCCACCACCACAAGTGGGTTTGGGCCACTGGGCCACCCCCGCCACCACCACCCTTCTTGGAGAGGCTCTTTCCCTGCTGTGGAATGGACCCTTCTCTCACCACAACCCGAAGAAGCCACCCAGGCTCCTGCAGTCGCCCTGAATCCCCTTTGCTCGCTGCCCTCGACGGTGGCGCCGTCTCCGCTCCCCACGCCCTCGCTTCCCGCCGGCCTCTCCGCCCCGGGCCCGGGCCCTCCCTGCTAGCATTTCCAGCCCGCTTCCCCGCCCCCGAGCTGCCCTCGGAGTGGCGCGCCGCGACCCCAAGAACCATTTCCAAAGCCCAGCGATCGGCTGGCCAGGCCGGCGGCAGGCGCCCGGGAGGGAGCCGCCAACCGGGCCAGGCTAGAGAGCCGCCGCGCGGAGGGGCGGGTCCTCCTCCCTCCCCGGCGCCCTCTGCAGCGGAGGAGCCTCAGACGCCGGCTCAGGCCGGGCGCCACCCCGCTCAGGCGGGCCGCAGGGCCAGAGCCGGGAAAGGCAGCCCCGCGCCCCGTCTCTCCGCCGGGCACCCCGGGGAGCCCCGCGCCAGAGGCGGCGGGCCGGGCGCTCGGGTGGGCGCCAGGCAGCTTGGGGCGCGCTCCGAGTTGGGCGCCCAGCGGGGGGCGCCGGACGCGTCCTTCGCCTTTGCCGCTCGCTCGCCAGCAAGGCGGCGGGCGTGCGGCCGCGCCGCGCAGAGCGCCTGGCCCGCGGGAGCCACAGCCAGGAGCCAGGCACGCCGCGCCCGCCGCCGCCTTTGGCCAAGACCCCGCCGGCAGCCGCGCCCGCCGCCGGCCAGGGCGAAGCCAGCCTCGGCCGCGCCGCGCCAGGCTCCCTTGCTGCTGGCCGGCGGGGCTCGGCCTGGCCTGCGACCGCCGCGAGGCACCGAGGCGAGGCGGCTCTCCTCCCATCGCCGGGCGCGTCTGCCGCCCTTCGGCCTTGGCCCCGCGGGAGGGGCGGCGGGCGACGACAGCGGCCTTGCGTCTTCGGCTCGCCCTGCAAGCGGCGCGCCGGGCGGCTTCAGGTCCCAAGGCAGTTGCGGCGCCGCTCTGGAAAGGCTCCGGGGCGCAGGCGGCTGGGAAGGCGGGCGCCTCCCGGGAGCCCCGCGGGGAGGGCGGCCGGGCAGCCTGCGCCTGCTCCGCGGCCCGCCGCCCTTCTCGCCACGGCGCCCCGGCGTGGCCGCGCGGGGCGGGGGCGCAGCCGTGCGCAGCGGCGGCCGGGGGCGGCCCCGACTCGGCTGACGTCAGGCTGCCCCTTAAAGAGGAGGCGCCGCGGGAGCGGGCCGGCAGTGGCGGGCCGCCCAGCTCGCCTGCCTGCCGGCCCGGCGCCCGCCCCGATGCGCGTCGGGCGGCGGCGGCGGCGGCGGCGGCGCTGGCCAGGGCAGCCGTGGCCCGCCGCGCGCGCGCGCCCCTGGCGATGGAGCCATGGCGCTTAGCCGGCGGCGGCGGCGGCGCTGCCGGGCGCTGCTGCTGGGCTCGCTGCTCTCGCTCTCGGGCACCTACCTCTGCTACAGCCTGCTGCTCTTCTGCTGCGCGCCCGATCCCGAGCCGGCGGCGGCGGCCCGCTGCCTGCCCGCCGCCGCCGCCTCCCGCAAGAAACTTCTGCAGAAGTGGCGCGCCTGCGCCGCCGGCCCCCCGCCGGCCCCCGCCCCGGCCCCCCGGCCCGGCTCCTCCTCGGCCGCCGGGGGCCCCCGCCACGGCGGTGGCGGCGCCAGCGCCGCATCCAAGCGGCTCCCGCACGCGCTCATCGTGGGCGTGAAGAAGGGCGGCACCCGCGCCGTGCTGGAGTTCATCCGCGGCCACCCGGCCGTGCGCGCCCTCGGCACTGAGCCCCACTTCTTCGACCGGCACTACGAGCGGGGCCTCGAGTGGTACAGGTGAGGGCGCGCGCGCGCGCCGTCGGGCTTTGGGGGCGCGCGCAGAGTGCCTTCCCGAGGCCCGCCGCTTGCCTGCGTGTTCGCGGTGGCGGCTCTGGCCGACCCCTGCAGTTCCCGTCCGGCGCGGGGCACGCGGCCCCTCTGGGTCGCCCCCTCCCCGCCGCCTCCGAGCCCTCCCGCGCGGCCCTCCCGCCTGCGCTGGGCTCACGTCGGGTGGCTCTCGCGCTCCTCCGCCTGCGGCGGGTGCCCGGCCTGATGGATGGGCGGGGGAGAGCTGCCGATCCCCGGCTCTGAGTGCGCATCTCCTCGGGACCCGGACGTCGCTCGACCCGCTGAAATGGGGGGGGGGGGGAAATCGGGCTCCTCTTTTCCGCGACAGCCGCACGCCCCCCCCCCCCGCTGCAGGGTGTCGCTTGAGCGGCGGCGCAGGCCGCGTGAAGGGACGCGGCGCGAGCGCCCGGCGCCCCCCGCCGCCTGCCCCGTGGCAAGCCGCCTGGGAGCGGGCCGCGGCGTGGCGCGCCTAGTCCCGGGCGCCTGGAGTCGGGGCGGCGGTGCCCGCTCCTTTCCTCGGAAGGCCCCTGCCGCCTTTCCGCGCTAGCTGCCCGAGGCGGCTGGCAACGGCAGAACGCGCCGGTGGAGGCCGGGGAGGTCAGCTGGCGCCCTCGGAGACCCCCGGAACGGGGCGCAGCTGGGGCGCACGGGCCGCCAGCGGAGGGGCGCTGCTCCCACTGGCGCTCCCTTCCCTGCCCGTGCCCGGGGTGCTTGGAGATCCTCTTGTTGGCCCGAAGAAAAGCCCTCGCCGCAACCCCGCCGGGCGGGTTGGGTTGTGCCCGTTACGCGGGCCTGAGCGAGCTTCGTGGCCGGTCGGGTGTTTGGCTCCGGGCCGCCTGGACTCGACCGCAGCGCTCGCCGTGCTGTGCCTCTTGACGCTCTGCGCGGCGGCTGGCTCCGTTCGTCGTTTTCCCCAGAGCTTCAGTGTCGCTGGTCAGAATAAGATTTAAATCCTCCCGAAATGTGTTTTTGTTTTTCCCCCTTTGAATCCTGATCCCACCCCCTGGAACTAAGAATCACGGGGCATCTGGTACCGAGCATTAAATCCGGAGGATCTGGACAACGTCCTAGCATCCTGCATTCCACCCCCCAAAACCGCACACTATTCCATACCCACCTCCAATTTCAGAGTTGCCTAGGAAACCTAAATTCCTTCATGTGGAAAATGGATATTGCAATACTTGCGATCCAAATAAGGTTTTGAAATCTTGTAAAAATATTTGCATAATGTGGCTCATTTAAACTTGAGAGCTTTAGCCAAGAGCTGTTGGAGCCTCCGAGCTGTTTCTAGCACCTGCTGGGTTTGAAGCACTTGCGGAACGAGGAGATCTTTAGGGAGATGACAGCAGAGGAAGCGGCCTGTTTTGGGGTTGGGGGTTGTCTCCCTCCTTCTGATATTTTCCTGGATGTGTACTGGGGGCATGGAGGAATCCGGCCATACAGGAGGAGGAGGAGGAAGTGGTGGTGATGATTGCATAGATTTATATACTGCTTACCATATTTAAAAATATCCCTAAGTAGTTAATATCTCTGAGCAATTTAACCCCTTGCCGTGGGGTTAAATTGCCGTAGGGCTTGAGCTCTCTCGCAGAGGTTTGAGATGCCTCCCAAACCTATGCGTCCATTATGGGGTGACCCTACTAGCTTCTTCAGGGCACTGTTGCACAGCCAAGGTCCTGCCCACGTTCTCGTCTCCACGTTTTCGTCTCCTGCCCTGCTCACCGCCACCTCCACACCAAGTTCTGCCCTGCCTTTTGTGCTGCCCCCAGGACTGGTGCCCTGCCGCAGATTTGGCCTAGTGTGCCTTGGAGACCATGACGCATCCCTGGGCCTGCAGCGGCTGTCTCCCTGTCCTGACAGATGATGTGCCATCTCCTGTGTCAGCTCAGTGCTCAGCCAGACTGAGTTAGTATGGAAAGGCCCTGGGCGAGGTTGCAGCCACACAGAGAGCCTCCTGCTCAGCATTCACCACAAAGTGTTCCAGGATATGGAACAATTGCCACTTGTGCTTTCCTGTGCACCAAACAGATACACCTTTTCGCAGGAGAAGCATGGTGTGGGTTGGTTGATCTCTTGAGAATCAGCACATAAAGCCATGCCTAAATCTGCACCAAAGACTTGGCCAAAAAACAAAGGCCCTGACCTGCGTATGTGGTCTGCAAAGAAACAAGGCAAACAATGTGCTATAGACACCACTGCTTTGCCCTGCCTCCTGCTGTTCATTGTGCTCCGCAATCAATGTTGCGATCTCTCCCAGCCAGCAAAACGTCAAAAGGTGCACAGATAAAACAATTAAGTGACGCTTATCAAGTTTTATGAGATTCCTTTAATCTCCTACATGTGCCAGAACCAAAGTGCAAAGCAGAAAATGCTGGATTGATTTTACTCCTGCAAAATGGAGCAATTAACTGGATGTGCTGGGCATGCCAGATCATGTCCTGTGCACAGGAGGGGCTCTGGCTCCGGTGTGAGAGGCTGCCAGATGCAGCCTTGTGTGTGTGCCCTTTTCCCGAGGGAACACTGGAGGGGTGTCCAGGGATATTGAGCGCAGACACACAGGCCCCTCTGCGGAGGAGGCCATCTGTCGTCCACCCCTCGGTGGCCTGCCTTCCTGGCAAGTCCGTTCTGTAGGTTTCCTGGTCTTCATGGATGAATTTCTGAAATTGTCATCTACTGAGCCAGGCTGTTGGTCCATCCCACCTCTCCCCCTATGGTCTCCTCCGACTTGTAGCAACTCTCCAGAGCAGCAGCTTTCCCAGCCCTGAAGCCTGAGAGCTTTTCTGCCCCTGCCAAACAGGTACTTAAGATGGGGCTGCCAGAGGCTGCGCCTTGGCATTGCGCCAAGTGTGACACTAAGTGCACACTTATCGTCGCACTTGAAAATGCATGGAGGAGCACAGGAAGACCCACCCACCGCCTCTCCAGAGACACCAGCAGCCACAGATGCCAGCAGCAAATAGCAGCAGCAGAGGGCAGCAGCTGTAAAGACCAGGGAGAACGGGGCAAACAGAGATTTTATTTGATCCTTCTTAGCTGCTGCTCTCTTTTATCTCTTTTATCTTTTATCTGCTTTTATATTGTATATTTTATATCCTAACATTTTAATATGTGCCTGGGAGGACCATTGAGCAACTCAGGGGGTCGGGGAGGTGTGGTCACAGGCAGGGGGGGTATGGCGTTGGGGGATTAACAGGCCAGCTGAGGAGAAGGGGGCTAGACACCTTACAGCTGTCCGCTCTTCCGGTTCTTCCCCCAACCTGATGGTTCCTGGCAGCCTCACCAGTCTGCCCTTGGGCCTGGTGGTGCTGCTGCTGAATGCCAGGTCAGCCCAAAATAAAATCTCCCTCATCCATGATTTGATTGTGGATGAGGGGGCTAACCTGGTATGTATTACTGAGACCTGGGTGGGGGAACTGGGAGGGGTCACTCTCTCCCAGCTGTGCCCTCCTGGGTACTCGGTGCAGCACCAACACCGACTTGAGGGTCGGGGAGGGGGGGTTGCCGTGGTCTGTAGGAATCCAATCTCCCTCTCCAGGCTTCCTGCTCATTCGAGTGCAGATCTTGAGTGCTTGTACCTTGTGTTGGGTACCCGGGACAGATTGGGGATTCTGTTGGTGTACCGCCCACCCCGCTGCCCATCAGACTCCCTGCCTGAGCTGACAGAGGTGGTCTCGGACTTGGTGTTGAGGACCCCTAGGATGATGGTCCTGGGGGATCTCAACTTCCATGCCGAGGCCACTGTATCCGGGGCGGCTCAGGACTTCATGGCCGCCATGACAGCCATGGGGCTGTCCCAACATGTCATCGGCCCAACGCATACAAAAGGACACACGCTTGATCTGGTTTTCTCGACTGGGCAGGAGGATGGTGATCTGAAAGTGGAGGAATTAACATCTGTCCCTTTGTCGTGGTCAGATCACTTCCTGCTGAGGTTTGGACTCCTGGCGGCCTTCCCCCTCTGCAAGGGTGGGGGACCTATTAAAATGGTCTGCCCCCGGAGGCTAATGGATTCCAGAGGCTCTGGGGGATTTTCCTGCTGGTATGGCTGGCGCTCTTTCGAAGCCCAGGTCGCTCTGTGGAATGCAGAGATGACTCGGGCGGTTGACATGATTGCGCCCAAGCGCCCTCTCCCTCTGAGCAGAGCCCGGCCAGCTCCTTGGTATACACCTGAGCTGAGGGCAGTGAAGCAAGAAGAGAGACGGCTAGAACGCAGGTGGAGGAAAACTCGTGCTGAGTCTGAGCGAACACAGGTAAGAGCCCACTATCGAGCCTATGTGGCGGTGAGGGTGGCAAAGAGACAGTTCTTTTCCACCAGCACTGCATCTTCTCAGTGTCGTCCAGCAGAGATTTTCCGAATGATTTGCAGCCTGTTACATTCTGGGCCAGGGAGAGAGACGGTGGAACCCTCGGTGGCACGCTGTGATGAATTTGCAAGGCACTTTGAAGAGAAAGTTGCTCAAATTCATCATGAATTGGACACCACGATTAATGCAGTTCCATTGGTAGAGGCATTCAGAGCACCATCTGGTCCAGTTCTATTGGATGAGTTTCAGTTACTGAGGCCTGAGGATGCGGACAAGGTGCTTGGCCAAGTCCAAGCGACCACTTGTGTGCTTGACCCTTGCCCTTCATGGCTTATTAAATCAAACAAGGGGGGAGGTCTGTTTGGGTCCTGGAGGTTGTAAATTCCTCCTTGAGAGAGGGAGTGGTGCCTGCCGCTTTAAAAGAGGCGGTAATCAGACCACTCCTGAAAAAGCCTAACCTGGACCTAGAGGATGTTAACAATTATAGGCCAGTGGCCAACATCCCCTTCCTGGGCAAGGTGCTTGAGCGGGTGGTTGTAGGACAGCTCCAGGCACTCTTGAATGAAACGGATTATCTAGATCCATTTCAGTCGGGCTTCAGGCCTGGTTTTGGAACGGAAACTTCCTTGGTCGCCCTGTGGGATGACCTCTGTCAGGAGAGGGACAGAGGGAGTGCGACCCTGTTGATTCTCCTGGACCTCTCAGCGGCTTTCGATACCATTGGCCACGGTATCCTTCTGGATAGGCTGTCTGGGTTGGGAGTTGGAGGCACTGCACTGCAGTGGTTCTGCTCCTACTTGGATGGCCGACTCCAGAAGGTGGTGCTGGGGAATTATTGCTCTGTGCCATGGCAATTATGCCATGGGGTTCCACAGGGCTCTGTTTTATCCCCCATGCTGTTTAATGTCTACATGAAACCGTTCTGGGAGGTTATCCGGAGGTGTGGGATGAGGTGCCATCAATATGCGGATGACACCCAGCTCTACCTCTCTCATCAAAGCCAGGTGGGGCAGTGGCTGTTCTGAAGCAGTGCCTGGGCATGGTAAGGGACTGGATGAGGGCCAATAAACTGAAACTCAATCCAGACAAGACGGAGGTACTGTTAGTGGGTGATATTCAACCTGTTCTGGAGGGGGTTGCCCTCCCCCTAAAGGATCAGGTTCATAGTTTGGGGGTGCTCTTGGATCCAGAACTGTCACTTGAGGCACAGGTGAACTCAGTGGCATGGAGCACTTTTTATCAGCTTAAGCTGGTATACCAACTACGCCCTTATCTGGACAGAGAGAGCCTAGCGACAGTTCTCCATGCTCTGATCACTTCTCGTCTGGATTACTGCAATGTGTTATACGTGGGGCTACCTTTGAAAACGGTCCGGAAACTTCAGCTGGTCCAAAATAGGGCAACAAGATTGTTAACAGGGACTGGCCAGTGAGCTCATACTACACCAGTACTTTTTCAGCTGCACTGGCTGCCAGTCCATTTCCGGGCCCGATTCAAAGTGCTGGTATTAACATTCATAGCCCTTAACGGCTTGCGACCTGGTTATCTGAAGGATCGCCTCCTCCCATATGTGCCTGCCCGGACCTTAAGATCATCCTCAGCGGCCTTTCTCCATGAGCCCCTGCCAAAGGAAGTGAGGCGGGTGGCTACTAGGAGGAGGGCTTTCGCTGCTGTGGCACCCCGGCTCTGGAATGAGCTCCCTAGTGAGGTTCGCCTGGCACCTACATTGTATTCCTGTCGGCACCAGGTGAAGACCTTTTTGTTTTCCCAGACATTTTAGCATTTTAGCTTTCTAGACTTTTAGCTTTGCTGTTGTAAATCTGTATTTTAAATTCCTGCACTGCTGCTAGGTTTTATTGTGTTTGTATTGCTATATTGTGGTTTTAATGTTCTATATATTTTATATTGTTTTATTGTGTGCCATTTGGTTTTAATTTTTGTGACTGGCCCAGATAGCTTTGGCTATTGGGCAGTATAGAAATAAATAAATAAATAAATAAATAAATGCCTGGGGTTGATGCTGCAGACTTGCGCCTGGGGCTTCAACAGGCCAAGTGTGTGTTCAAGCACTGGGCTGTGGGCGCTTCCCTGATCCATGCCAGCCCCTGGTGACCATGATGGCTCTTTCACTTTGTCTGCTTTCTTCTGGGACCTGTTCCCAGGGAAAGACCCAGTTCGCACAGTGAAACAATCCACAGTTTGTTAACCTGGGTTCTTTGGGAGCGCATGGCAGTGAGCGAGTATGCAGGCTCCCAGCCACTCACCTGCTTCCGGTGTGCTAAACCCAGGGACACTTTCTGTGACATCCAGACCTGGAACCCTGGGTTGTTGAAGGAGAAACAACTCAGAGTTTGTTGTTGTTGTTCAGTCGTTCAGTCATGTCCGACTCTTCGTGACCCCATGGACCATAGCACGCCAGGCCTTCCTGTCCTGCGCTCTCTCCCAGAGTGTGTTCAAGTTCATATTCATTGCATCGGTGATGCTATCTAGCCATCTCATCCTCTGCCGTCCCCTTCTCCTTTTGCCTTCAGTCTTTCCCAGCATCAGGGTCTTTTCCAGAGAGTTTTCTCTTCGCATTAGGTGGCCAAAATATTGGAGCTTCAGCTTCAGTATCTGTCCTTCCAATGAGCACTCAGGGTTGATTTCCTTTAGGATGGACTGATTGGACCTCCTTGCAGTCCAGGGGACTCGTAAGAGTTTTCTCCAGCACCACAGTTCGAAAGCATCAATTCTTCGGCGCTCAGCCTTCCTTATAGTCCAGCTCTCACAGCCGTACGTTACTACTGGGAAAACCATAGCTTTGATTAGATGGACCTTTGTCGGCAAGGTGATGTCTCTGCTTCTTACTATGCTGTCTAGGTTTGCCATAGCTTTCCTCCCAAGGAGCAAGCGTCTTTTCATTTCATGGCTACAGTCACCGTCTGTGGTGATCTTGGAGCCCAAGAAAGTAAAATCCGTCACTGCTTCCATTTCTTCCCCTTCTATATGCCAGGAAGTGATGGGGCCAGATGCCATGATCTTCGTTTTTTTAATGTTGAGTTTCAAACCAGCTTTTGCACTCTCCTCTTTCACCCTCAACAAGAGGCTCTTTAGACCCTCTTCACTTTCTGCCATTAGGGTGGTATCGCATGCATATCGGAGGTTGTTGATAATTCTCCCAGCAATCTTATTTCCGACCTCTGATTCATCCAAGTTGGCGTTTCTCATGATGTACTCTGCATATAAGTTAAATAAGCAGGGTGACGATATGCAGCCTTTTCGTACTCCTTTCCCAATTTTGAACCACTCGGTTGTTCCATGTCCGGTTCTTACTGTTGCTTCTTGACCCTTGTACAGGTTTATTAGGAGACAGGTAAGGTGGTCTGGAACTCCCATCACTTTAAGAATTTGCCACAGTTTGTTGTGATCCACACAATCAAAGGCTTTAGCGTAGTCAATGAAGCAGAAATAGACGTTTTTCTGGAATTCTCTTGCTTTCTCCATGATCCAGCGAACCTTGGCGATTTGATCTCTAGTTCCTCTGCCTCTTCGAAACCCAGCTTGTACTTCCGGTAGTTCTCGGTTCGCATACTGCTGAAGCCTAGCTTGTAGGATTTTGAGCATCACCTTGCTGGCATGTGAAATGAGCGCAATTGTACAGTAGTTTGACATTGCCCTTCTTTGGGATTGGAATGTAAACTGACCTTTTCCAGTCCTGTGGCCACTGTTGATTGTTCCAAATTTGTTGGCATATTGAGTGCAGCACTTTAACAGCATCATCTCTTAGGATCTTAAATAGCTCAGCTGGAATACTGTCATCTCCGCTAGCTTTGTTGTTAATAATGCTTCCTAAGGCCCACTTGACTTCACTCTCGAGGATGTCCGGCTCAAGTTCAGTGACCGCACTGTCATGGCTATCAGGGACATTCAGATCTTTCCTGTATAGTTCTTCTGTGTATTCTTGCCACCTCTTCTTAATCTCATCTGCTTCTGTTAGGCCCCTGCCTTCTTGGTCCTTTATCATGCCCATCTTTGCACAAAACGTTCCCTTGAGATCTCCGATTTTCTTGAAGAGATCTCTAGTCTTTCCCATTCTGTTGTTTTCCTCTATTTCCTTGCATTGTTCATTTAAGAAGGCCTTCTTGTCTCTCCTTGCTATTCTCTGGAACTCTGCATTCAGTTGGATATATCAGAGTTTGTACCCATGGTCATAGTGGGGTTACCATAGTGCTTAAAGCAGGGGTGGGAACGTGCGGCCCATGGTACCACAGCTGAGCTGCCGAAAGTCATAGTGGTGCCAGAAACATGGCCACATTGCTGCTGATTTTCGGCAGCAAACCACTGAAGCGAAGCCTCATATTGTTAGGTCTATTAACACGAACTATTTCCTGAATTGTTTAATATGATTATATGTTATTAGTACTAGACATCGTTAACTGACCTACTGGTATGACTTGTGCTTAATTAAATGTTTTAAATGAGCTGTAATTAAGTTAATGTTGTATTACAATTTTGGTGATGGTATTTGTTTTGTGAACTGCTTTGAGCACAATGTATTATGGAAAATGTAGTATGTAAATGAATTGACTATAACTAAGGAAGCCTAAAAATGCCAAATCTTGCTTGTTTTCAAGTGAGATTTGGCCACTTTAGGCTTCCATATCAGTTGACAGGCCAGAAATTGGGGAGGGCCCTCCAGAAAGTGATTGGCGGGGGTGAAAATGGCCCCCTGACATACACCCCCCCCCAAAGATGCCCTCCCCTGGCTTAAAGAATAGCATCAGAGTAATCATAAAAACTGGGGTTCGAACACCTGTAGAACTGCAATCTCATTCATCACCTCATTATTTCTGTGTGATAATGTTGGCCAGTTCTATGTAAATGTGGTGCAGCTTAGCATATAAGATTTCTCCTAAATGAGTTTTTAATTAAAGAATAATTACCGGAGAATTTGAGTTCATCTACAGGACAGAGTGTGCATCTCCAGTTATGCCCATGAATAAAGAGTTTCCTGTGGAGTTCGGGGTTGTTGTTTTTTAACTTTTCCGTAATTACACCTGCAGGCCCCACTTTTTACATGGGGGAAATATTTTGCCCCATTGCTAAGTGCAAAGTTTTCTCCAGGGAAATTAGTTCCTTCTGATTGGGGCGGGGGGGGGGGAATTCTCTGCCATGCACTTTGCAGACATTGCATACTTTGTCTATCACCAGATGCTAACTCTTGCTATATGTGCTGAAATTGACTTTGTCAGTGCTTTGAGGGAGTGTGGGGGTGGTAGTTATGTTTTTAACAGCTACGTGGGATTTTCTGCCCATACTAGTAGTCAAGAACTCCCAACTTCTCTGCTTTTTAGAACACACAAGAAAATATATTTTCTGTATTATGATGCTCTCTTCAAACATACCTAATGTTCACTAGAACCAGGTGAATTTGTGGAGAGGCATTCTGAAGCGTTGACTTCTGTGAATTCATACCGTAATTAATTGTCTTAAATTCTGAACATTTATATGGCAGGGTGGGCGGGAGGCGCTGTTTCATCTTTCTCAATTCTTGCCAGGGCCTTTCAGCCTTTAAGGGGTGAGGATAGTACCTCCCTTTTCTCCATGTTGGACAGATGTCTGTATGCTGGAAGAGTGAAGCAGCCTTTCAAGAAGTGGGAGCTGATTTATTATTCTCTCCCTTTACTCTTGAACTCTGGGGAAGGGCCTGACCCACCTCCCTGTACTCATCAGTGACCCTCCTTAGCAACGGCCTCGGCTTTCTCAGCAACGGGGCCTTCCCGGGCCTCTCGCTCTCCGGGGTAGCGGCGGGCAAAGGGCCGAGCGGGGGAAGGTGGCGCGCTGGCCCTGGTCTCCTTGTTTGGCTGGCTGACGAAGCCCTCAGAGCACGCAACGGGCCAAGGGAATCCATTTGATTTCTAATCTTGGGGGCACTTTTCCTGCTAATGATGAGTCGGCTGTATGATAGCATAGAGCCCAACGTAATCGATGAAGAGATGCTGCAGAAAGCAGTTGAGGAGCAAGGACCTCGGGAAGAAGCTGGCCTGTTGGCCAAAAAGGAAGGGATTAATTTCAAAGATGTCAAAGAGCTGCAACTTGATTTTAGAAATATCCTGAAGATCGACAATCTTTGGCAGTTCATGAACCTGACAGAATTGCAGCTTGACAACAACATAATTGAGAAGATAGAGTCGGTGGATTGTCTGATTCATCTGCTCTGGCTAGATTTGTCTTTCAACAACATTGAAGTCATTGAAGGCTTAGACGCTCTAGTTAAATTGCAGGATCTTAGTTTGTACAACAACAGGATTTCCAAGATTGAGAATCTGGACACGCTGCAAGAACTTCAGGTCTTCTCTATAGGAAATAATAATATCCAGACTCTGGAAAATGTAAGGATTTAATTAATAAAGCATCTTACAGGCCTGGCTACAATCCTGTGCACTTTTTCTTTAGAGTAAGGCCCACTGAACTCAGTGGGGCTTTCTTCTACCTAGGTAGATTTGCCTAGGCTCGAAGCTGCTACTCTTCTTTGTCCCCTTAACAGCCCTCTGACAAATGCTGTCATTTCCGTATTACAGATGGGGAACGGAAGCTGAGAGACAGTGACATGACTATCCAAGAAGTCGCTATTTTAACAGGAATTTCAGATTATGATGATGCAAAGCATTTAATTAGTGGTTTAGGGTGTTCCAAACAGTTCACATAATCTCAGTGATCCCTACAGTAATCTACAGAAAACTACAGTGGTTTTAATGTTCTATATATTTCAAATTGTTTTAATATGTGTTGTTTGGTTTTAATTTTTGTGAACCGCCCAGAGAGCTTCGGCTATTGGGCGGTATAGAAATGAAATGAATAAATAAATCAGTGCTTTTATACTCCTTTGGGTGGGTCTCACCCGAATCTGGAAAGTTGGAAATTTTGGCGAATACTGAAAACTCTTTTGGAATGAGTGAAAAGCTTTTTGAGACAAAGTTTTACTCACTCAAGATGTACTCTGTAAAGATTTCTACGTAAGACAATCTACAGCATTAGAGGATGGTAATTCCTGTGCATGCTGTAGAGCAGGGTGGGCAACTTCTGGGGGCCATTTTCAACCCCCACCACAGGCCATGGGGCACCCCCTAAAAGAACTAAAAAGTGCTGAATTCGGCAGCAACCCACTCCATAGTGCTATAGAGCACTACAGTGGTTGAATGCAGCTTGCACGCAAGATACATGTAACCCCTTTGGCGCTCCATAACAGCTACAAAGCGCCCAAAGGGCCAAATTTAGCTTGCAAACAACATAAATGTGGCTGTTTGGTGCTCTGTAGCCACTAGGATGCCTTTTTTCTTTTTTAAAAAGGGTTTTTTTTTGTAAAAATGGGGGGGAGCCACAGGGGGTGCGTGCAGCCTGTGAGCTGTGTGTTGCTCACCCCTGCTGTAGACATACTCAGCACTGAAATTCAATATGCATTTCTCTATCTACAGCAGGAGTAAGCAACTTGTGGCCCTTTGGGGTTTGGGGGGGGGCCTACAACTCCCATGATGCCTCACCATTGGCTATGCTAGCCAGGGCAGATGGGGGTTGTAGGCTGCATGTCCCCCACCCTTGACCTAGAGGGTGCTGCCACCGTCATGACAAGAGCCAACGGCGCCTTTGTTTTCTTGTGAGCCTGCTGGTGAAGGTGCTTCCTAGAGATGTAAAATTCCAGAAATTTTGACACCATAGGAAAAAAATGTTTTTTTCCCGTTTTTTACAAAACAAAAACAGAAAATTTGGGGAAAATTGAAAAGTGAGCAGTACTTATTTTTTTAATGCTCTTTACAGATCTAAAGTCACTTTGTTGCTTTAAGACAGCCTTCCCCAACCTGGTGGCCTCCAGATATTTTGGACTTCAGCTCCCATCAGCCTCAGGCAGGATGGCCATTGTAGTCCAAAATATCCAGAGGTTGAGAAAGGCTGTTTTAGGAACATAAATAACTTTGTTTGCTCAGAAAATTACCATATTTGAAAACTTTAAAAAAATAACTTTGTTGGTAAATTTGTGATTATTGTCTGGATAAACTATACTTTTAAAATTTAATATACCAGACATGATAATTTTATGAGCAAACCAAGTTATACCTAACATATTTTGGGTTCCTAGTTTATGTGTGACCAGGGGGAACTTCAGCAAGTAGTCCCTGAAATATCTGAATCATTCTAGAAGCCAGAAGAAGTAGGAAGAACTGGAGGCAGAGGAAACACAGGACTCAGTAAAACAAAACCCAAAGTGTCAAGAATGTACATTTTCTTCCATGTTATGTTTTCTTCCATGTGGCTCTATTCACATATGTTACTGAGTATGACTTGGAGCATCCCAAAATGTATATCAGTAAAGATACATTGGATCAATAATATTAATAAGAAATGGAAGAAATAACTATTACACTGTAAGAATCTTACAGTGAAGATTAAAAAACATTTTCCCCCATGGCTTCATAATTCTGAGACATTTTATATCTCTAGTCTGTCTATAAAAGTCCTCTTGTGACATAGTTTTTAGAAATCATTTTGTGGGAAGTAAAGGCTTGGTAACAATATATAAACACTGTGTCTTAAATTCTAAAGGAAAGCATTTCACGATCCAAAGCAATTCAATTTTTCCATTTTGGGGGGCGGGGAAACAAAAATGGTTGGGAAAAAATGAATTTTTTTTTCTTCTATTTTTTTTTTGTTTTTTTCCGGCCCTTCAGTTCTCTGGTCCTTCCAGCCAAGGCTTTCATCTTGCGTCAAACATAGCATTTTACAGGGTTGGGGTTTAAGACATTGTTGTCTTCCATTTGTATCCCTGCCGTGTTTTCCAGCTGCAGCTTCCGTCTTTTTTCTTACCAGGAAAAGTCCATTAAGGATGAAAAGAACACAAGAAGAGCCATGCTGGATCAGACCAAGGGTCCATCTAGTTCAGCATTCTGTTCACACACTGGCCAACCAGCTGCCCACAGGAAACCCAGAAGCAGGGCAAAAGCACCCTCCCTCCCATGTTCCCCAGCAACTGGTATACATAGGCACACTGCCATTGATACTGGAGGTAGCATAAAGCCATCCAATTTGGTGGCCATCATTACATCTTGTGGTAGTGAATTCCATAGTTTAACCATGCGCTGTGTGAAGTGACTTTTATCTGTCCTGAATCTCCCACCAATCAGCTTCATGGGATGACCCCATTGGGTTCTAGATATATGAGAGAGGGAGAAAACTGTCCCCCTCTCCACTTTCTCCACACCATGCATAACTTTGTACACCTATATCGTGTCTCCCCTTACCCTCCTTTTTTCAAAGCTAAAAAATCCGAGCTGTTGTAACCTTCTCTCGTAGGGGAGATGCTCCAGCCCCTTGATCATTTTAGTTTCCCTTTTCTGCACTTTTTCCAGCTCTACAATATCCGTTTTTAGGTGTGGTGACCAGAACTCTATACAGTATCCTAGCTATGGTCGCACCATAGTTTTGTATAAAGGGAGTATGATCTTGGCAATTTCTTTTGAAATAGCTTTCCTAATTATGCCCAATATGGAATTTGCCTTTTTCACAGCAGCTGTACGCTGGTTCGACATTCTCATTAAGCTGTCCACCAGAACCTCAAGGTCTCTTTGTTGGTCAGTCACTGCTAGCTCAGATCTCATCAGCTTATATATGAAGTTGGGATTGAACCACATTCGCTATTTTGATCCCCATTCTCCCACTTTGGAGAGATCCTTTGGGAGCTTCCCATAATCCCTTTTTGTTTTGACCACCTTAAATAATTTGGTGTCATCAGCAAACTTGGCCAGTTCACTGCTCACTCCTAATTCCCAGTGATGAATGAAAAACAGTTTAAGACTTGTTTGTTTTCTGCTCAGTTGGCACCAAAGTCACTGAAAGGGCAAGTGGGCAGGGTGGGCAATGGAAGCGGAGCATCAGGGGCAGCAGCAGGAGGCCTTCAGCATCCAGCATGTTCCTAGCAAGCACCCAGTGCTGTACCTTCCCAGGCCCCACAGATTCCACCAGACCACTTTTAATTTTCCTTCTCATGGGAGAGGAAGCTAGCAAAGCGCTAGAATGTTGGATCAGTCCTGTGATATGTTACTTCAGTATCCCTCCCCCAAAGCACCTGGATTGGAAAGCCCAAGTCATTCAGCTAGAACTGTCATTTACAAAAAGACCCCCCCTCCTCTCGCTCCTTCCTCCCCCACCCTGGTGTTTCCCTTATATGGAGAAGTTGTGAGAAACTTTTGGAGATGAGCCTCTGTGGGTGTTTCTACATTAAGCAAAAAACCCGGGAAACCTAGGGATGTACTAAAGTCACTTACCTTTTCGCAGCTTGGCTTCGCGGTGGGGGGGAGGCGCTTCGCTTCTCCCCCCGAAGTTCAGGCAAGGGGGGGGAGGCGTCTCGCCTCGCCCGGCCGAAATTCAGGCCGGGGAGAAGCGCCCCGTCTCCCCAGCCGCAAAACAAAGTGTAAAAAAAAAAAAAAACCGTGATAGGCTACGTAACGATAAACGTAGCCTATCACGGCTAGATTTCCAAAGTCAGCTGTGATAGGCTACGTAAATCGTTACGTAGCCTATCACGGGTGACTTTGGGGGGGGGAAAAAGCTCATACGCAAATGGCGGCGCCCTATGGGCACCGCCATTTGCATTCCTTATTTGGTCCCGGTAGTCTACGTAAAGATTTAAAGATTACGGCGTAGTCTACGTAAATCTTTACATAGACTACCGGGACCAAATAAGGAACGCAAATGGCGGCGCCCATAGGGCGGCGCCATTTGCGTACGCTTTTTTTTTTCTTCAAAGTCACCTGTGATAGGCTACGTAACGATTAACATAGCCTATCACGGCTGACTTTGGAAATCTAGCCGTGATAGGCTACGTTAATCGTTACGTAGCCCATCATGGGGTGTTTTGGTTTTTTTTTACACTTTGTAATGGCGGCGGCAGCGGCCGGTCAGAAGACCGGCTGCCGCCCCCGACGAAAGGCCGACGAACCGCCGCCGGGACCCGCCGCCGGGAGGGACATTCGCCAAAGGTAAGTCCAATCCTGGGGGGGGTGGAGAATTTCACCGCCGATTTCGGGGGGCCGAATGCGTTGGTGCTCGGCCCCCGAAGATTCGGGGAGAAATTCTCCGCCACCCCTAGCGAAACCCCACATACTTTCTGAAGCGTCCTGCTTTCGGTTTCTTTGCGGGATTAAGAACAGCTCCTTTACACAGCAGACACGTGGTTTGAACTGAGGGAGTGCCTCCCTCCCTTCCTGTCATGTGTGCAAAGGAGGGGGGGGTCTTGTTTTCATAGCTTAACTTCTGCTGTACTCTTTTCTCGCAGCCCCCAGGAAACCTCTGATTTACTTCTGAGTAGACATAAAATGTAAGATTGTGCCATAAGTCTGCAACTCTAGGCACACTTACATGGGAGTAAACCCCATGGAACTCAATAGGACTTACTCCTGAGCAGACATAAGATTGCCCTGTAAGTCTGCAACCCTCAGCACACTTACTTGGGAGTAAGCCCCATTGAACTTAATGAGGTGCTCCAAATCAACAGAGGACGTTGCTTCTGAGCTTGGTGGGGTGGGGGATCAGATGTGTCTCCCTTCATTTCAGGGAGGCATTTTACCCTCTTCTCCCTCCAACTGAGAAATGTGCTCAAGCATTTACATGGCAGACACCTGGGAATCGAGGAAAGTCCTTCCTCAGCAAGACTTGAGCGGAGGCAGGAGTTGCAATTGGCAGGGGATTCTTGCCCTCGCACTGGTTAAATTTGCTCCTGCGTGCCCCGCTCCTATCCTCAATGCCTTCGTCATCCTGACCACGCACGCCCCCAGCAACTGAAAACAAATGCCCACAGCAGGCAGACAGAGCAGTTTCTCCCACTATTGGAGAATTTGATGGGGAGGTCATGGCGCTCCTGTTCCGTGGGCTGGAAAAGATACCACATGTTTTGCGTTTGGGGAAAACACGGGATAGGCTGGGGAAAATGGCGGGAGATGCCCTGGAGGGTAATGGCATCATCTGGAGAGCCCGCAAACTTCCGAGGGAGAGCCATCTCAACAGCAGGATAAAAGCTCTGTGGGATGAACCCTTGTGTCTCTGTGCTACTCTGAATCCTGAATCTTCAGGAGTGTTCAGATTCAGTCTGCTTCTGAGAAGTCCTGCTTCAACTTGGGCATCGCCCAGATTTGTCCTAATCAGCCTGATTTAGTTTGAGATTTGGCTGAATCAGAAGCACACCCATAGTAAGCATGCCTAGGGCTCCTCTGTAAATGCTGTAAATATGCCAAATAGTATAATTTATAACTTGGTATTGAAATTATGCATTTATGTTGTTGACACAGAAAGATTTAGGCTTGATAAGAAAATAGTGGACATATCTCAGTCAGCCTAAAGGAATACAGATTCCCCCCCCCCAAATTAATTCAAACTTTCTGGAATTCTTCTATCTCTACTTGCAGAGTGCTATAATGCTTCCCCCACCTCTGGCAAACAACAACAACGCAAACTCATCTTTGCTTCCAGGAGTATCAACGGTTGTGTGCAGGGAAGGGAATGTTTCTGAGCTCACAGGACTGTTACAGAACAAGGGAGGCCAAGCTGAACGCAAAGGGAGGTAGTGTCAGGGTGGAAACTGAGCCGATAGAACCCCAGAGCAGTTCTGATTCTGAGGAGGATCAGCAATCCGTGGGAGAGGAGCCAGCTCATCCCGCACAGGCACAGCAGCTGGCAGAGATTCCTCCTGCCAGCATTCCTGGG
The DNA here is from genome assembly GCF_057233095.1 of Heloderma suspectum. Lineage (NCBI taxonomy): Eukaryota > Metazoa > Chordata > Lepidosauria > Squamata > Helodermatidae > Heloderma > Heloderma suspectum. The sequence continues at coordinate 36,550,490 of NC_139469.1, read as the reverse complement.
ATAGATAGTGACCCTGGCAGCGAGAGAGTGCTGGAGGGGGGCTTGCTGGACGCTCGACGCAGAGAGCGACGAGTGATGGAGGGCGCGGAAAGGAGGCATGGCACCCGTTTGGCGTGAAAGCAATGGCCACCTCCCGTGGACCCAAGGGAAAGAGGGAGGATCTCTCCCTAGCCCATAAGTTCATGGTCTTCAAATGACTCTCCTTCAAACGAGGATCAACTGCCTACTCAGCGCATAGGCCACTCTGCTGTTCCTTGCTTAGTCACTGGTGATTAGCATCTGAAAGAGTCATTAAGTTGTAACACGATTAAAGCCTTGACAAGAATCCTTTCGTCTGTGTCTTGAGTTGGCTACTGGAGTCTACTGGAAAAGGCCACTAGGGCACACCTGACAGGTAGCTACCAGCAGGTCATGGTCAAGGTACTCCCCTCTGGCTTGTTGATGGGGTAAGTTCCCAGTCCGTGTTGGTTTTTCACTCTTCTCAGGAGCTTGGCTTGGCTGGCCCTGCTTGCTATCTGTAGCCACCCCGCTGCATGACTGACTCCCTGGCTGAGGTGCTTGAGGTGGTCTCTGATGTGCGTGTGCAGTCCCCTAACCTATTGGTGTTGGGGGACTTCAACGTACATTCAGAGGCTGTCCTCACAGGAGCACCTCAGGACTTCATGGAGACCACAGCTTCCTAGGAGCTGCACCATATTCCAACTGGGCGCATCCATGTAGCTGGTCATGCGCTAGACCTTGTGTTTGTTTCTGAAGAAGTGGGGAGTGATCTGGAAGTCGGGGGTATATCCACCACCCCCTTGTCATGGTGAGATCACTATCTGGTGACATTAGACTTCTCGGTTCCACAGCCCCTCCGCAGGGGTGGAGGACCCATTAGAATGGTCTGCCCCAGGCATCTTATAGATCCGAATGGATTCCTGAACACGCTTGGGGATTCTCTGGAGCACGCCAACGGCCACTCGGTTGAGACCCTGGTGGGTGGCTGGAATGCTGCAATCACTGGGGCATTACCGCAGGGCTTAGTCCTGGGCCCAGTGCTCTTCAACATTTTTATTAATGATTTGGAGGAGGAGGTGCAGGGAATGCTGATCAAATGTGCAGATGAGACAAAATGGGGTGGGATAGCTAATACTTTGGAGGACAGAAACAAAATTCAAAGTGATCTGGATAGACTGGAGCTCTGGGCAGAAAACAACAGAATGACATTTAATTGGGATCAATGCCAAGTTCTGCACCTAGGAAAAAGAAACCAAATGCACAGTTACAAGATGGGGGATACGTGGCTCAACAACACTACAAGCGAGAAAGATCTTGGAATTGTTGTCGATCACAAGCTGAATATGAGCCAACAATGTGATGTGGCTGCAAAAAAGGCCAATGCTATTTTGGGCTGCATTCATAGAAGCATGGCTTCCAAATCCCGGGAAGTACTAGTTCCCCTCTACTCAGCACTGGTTAGGCCTCATCTGGAGTACTGTGTCCAGTTCTGGGCACCACACTTTAAGAAGGATGCAGACAAACTGGAGAGGGTTCAGAGGAGGGCAACAAAGATGATCAGGGGACTGGAAACAAAGCCCTATGAAGAGAGACTGAAAGAACTGGGCCTGTTTAGCCTTGAGAAGGGAGGACTGAGGGGAGATAGGATAGTGCTCTTCAAGTACTTGAAAGGTTGTCCCAGAGAAGAAGGCCAGGATCTCTTCTCGATCATCCCAGAGTGCAGGACATGGAATAATGGGCTGAAGTGACAGGAAGCCAGATTCCGGCTGAACATCAGGAAAAACGTCCTGACTGTTAGAGCAATACGACAATGGAACCAATTACCTGGGGAGGCGGTGGGCTCTCCCACACTGGACGCATTTGAGACGAGGCTGGACAGCCATCTGTCAGTTAGGGATGTCGGAGAATTTCTCCACGAATCTCTGGGAGGCCGAATGCCAACGCATTCGGCCCCCCGGAAATTGGTGGGGAAATTCTCTGACACCCCCCGCCCCCCCGGGTGGGACTTACCTCATGCGAATGTCCCTCGCGGCAGCGGGTCCCGGCGGCAGCCAGTCTTCCAACCGGCTGCCGCCGCCACCATTTCCAAGTAAAGTAAAAAAAAAAAACATGATAGGCTACGTAAAGATTTACGTGGCCTATCACGGCTGACTGAAAAAAAAGAAAAAAAGCGTGTACGCAAATAGCGGCGCCCTTATTTTCGCTGTAGTCTATGTAAATTTTTACGTAGACTACCCGTGCCCAAATAAGGAATGCAAATGGCGGCGCCCACGGGCGCCGCCATTTGCGTATGCGCTTTTTTTTTTTTTTCAGTCAGCTGTGATAGGCTACGTAAAGATTTACATAGCCTATCACATTTTTATTTTTTTTTTACACTTTACTTTTTTCTTTCATGGCCGGGGAGATGGGGCGCTCCTCCCCAGCCAGAATTTCGGCGGGGAGGGATGGGGTGCCTCCCCCCCGGCCAGAATTTCGGCTGGGAGGGGAGGGGCGCCTCCCCACCCGCCAAGAATTTCGGGAGGAGAACCGGAGCGCCTCCCCCACCCCCAAAAGCTGTGGGACCAGGTAAGGGACTTTCGTCCATCCCTATCAGGGATGCTCTGACTTGGATTCCTGCATTGAGCAGGGGGTTGGACTTGATGGCCTTGTAGGCCCCTTCCAACCCTACTATTCTATGATTAGATCAGGTGGCTCCGAAACGCCCTCTCCCCCTGAACAGGGCTCGGACTGCACCATGGTTCAATCCGCGGTTACGAGCTCTGAAACAGGAGGCGAGACGGCTAGAGCGCCGGTGGTGGAAGTCTCGCTCCAAAGACAATCAGACACAGGCTAGAGCTGTATCTTCAGCCTATCACGTGGTGGTGAAGGCAGCAAAAAGGGAATATTATGCTGCCTCCATCGCGTCTGCAGAGTGCTGCCCCAGGAGGCTGTTCCAAGTGGTCTGGAGCCTGGTCGGTCCAGTGGCTCCGGAACCACTGGAGCATTCTAAGGCCTCCTATGAGGCCTTGGCAAGGCACTTTGCAGATAAAATTGATTGGATTAGGAGTGTTATTCTGTGCACTGTGGATACAGTTAGTGAGCAGGAGGCGGCCTTTGGCAAACCAGTTTTGTGGGATCGGTTCCAGCTTCTTCCTTCTGATGAAGTGGACAAGGTGCTTTCATCTGTAAGGCCGACCACCTGCTTACTTGATCCTTGCCCATTTTGGCTCATTATGGGCTGCAGAGAGAGACTGGGTGAGGGGATCAGGGCGGTGGTGAACGCCTCCCTTGAGGAGGGAGTGATGCCATCAGCCCTCAAGGAGGCAGTGATAAGACCGCTCTTAAAGAAGCCCTCCTTGGATTCCCAAGTTCTGAACAACTTTCGCCCAGTCTCGAATCTTCCATTTGGGGGCAAGGTGGTTGAGCGGGTGGTGGCGATGCAGTTGAAGGCACACTTGGAAGAAGCCAATTATCTAGACCCATTTCAGCCAGGCTTCAGGCCTGGGCATGGGACAGAAACGGCCTTGGTGGATGATATGAGGAGGGCTGTGGATAGGGGCGAATGCTCCTTCCTTGTTCTCCTCGACCTCTCAGCAGCTTTTGATACCGTTGACCATGGTATCCTCTTGGACCGCCTGGAGGGGTTGGGCATTGGAGACACCGTATTGCGGTGGTTCTGGTCCTTCCTCTCCGGCAGGTACCAGAGAGTAGCACTGGGAGAGGAGGTTTTAGACCCGTGGCCACTCACTTGTGGGGTGCCAACAGGGTTCCATCCTCTTCCCGATGCTATTTAACATCCATGTGAAGCCGCTGGGGGCTATCATCAGGAGGTTTGGGGTGCGGTGTCATCAATACGCCGATGAGACGCAGCTCTACCTCTCATTTAAATCTTCACCAAGGTTGGCCATAGAATCCCTGTCCAAATGTCTGGAGACAGTGAGTGGCTGGATGGGGAGGAATAAGCTGAAACTGAACCCTGACAAGACCGAGGTACTTTTGGTGGGAGACAAGAGGAGGTTGGGGGATGTTGACCTAGTGTTGAATGGGATAAGGCTACCCTTGAAAGACCAGGTCCGCAGCCTGGGGGTCACTTTAGACTCCCAGCTGTCCATGGAGGCTCAGGTGTCAGCTGTGAGCCGGACAGCGCTGTACCAACTCCATCTGATACGGCGGCTGTGCCCCTTCCTTCCCGACCATCTGATCCCATCGGTAGTACATGCCCTGGTCTCCTCTTGTTTAGACTACTGTAATGCGCTCTACATGGGGTTTATTTATTTATTTATTTATTAAATTTATTAATCGCCCATCTGACTGGTCACCCAGCCACTCTGGGCGATGTACAACCCACCATAAACAATTTAAAACAATAAAATTTTACCATAAATTTTTTTTAAAAAAAATACCCTAACCCACCCCAAATGCCTGCCTGAACAACCACGTTTTTAATGCACGACGGAAGCTCATTAAAGAGGGGGCATGACGGAGTTCCCTAGGGAGGGAGTTCCACAGAGTGGGGGCCACCACAGAGAAGGCCCTCTCCCTCGTCCCCACCAGTTTAGCTGTCCTGGCTGATGGGACAGAGAGAAGGCCATCCGAGGCTGATCTTGTTAAGCGGCCTGTCTGGTGTTGCTGGAGGCGCTCCTTAAGATAGGCTGGGCCGGAACCATATAGGGTTTTAAAGGTCAAAACCAACACCTTGAATTTGGCCCGGAAAACAACTGGTAACCAGTGCAACTCCTTCAGCACTGGAGTGATGTGATCTCGCCGGCGGCTGCCTTTAATCAGGCGAGCCGCCGCGTTCTGTACCAGCTGCAGTTTCCGAACCGTCTTCAAGGGGAACCCCACGTAGAGCGCATTACAGTAGTCTAAACGAGAGGAGACCAGGGCATGTACTACCGATGGGAGCAGATGGTCGGGAAGGTAGGGGCGCAGCCGCTGTATCAGATGGAGTTGATACAGCGCTGTCCGGCTCACAGCTGACACCTGAGCCTCCATGGACAGCTGGGAGTCCAAAATGACCCCCAGGCTGCGGACCTGGTCTTTCAAGGGTAGCTGTACCCCATTCAACACCAGGTCAACATCCCCCAGCCTCCTCTTGTCTCCCACCAAAAGTACCTCGGTCTTGTCAGGGTTGAGCTTCAGCTTATTCCTCCCCATCCAGCCACTCACCGTCTCCAGACATTTGGACAGGGATTCTACGGCCAACCTTGGTGAAGATTTGAATGAGAGGTAGAGCTGAGTGTCATCCGCATATTGATGACACTGCACCCCAAACCTCCTGATGATAGCCCCCAGTGGCTTCACATAGATGTTAAATAGCATCGGGGAGAGGATGGAACCCTGTGGCACCCCACAAGTAAGTGGCCACGGGTCCGAAACCTCCTCTCCCAGTGCTACCCTCTGGTACCTGCCAGAGAGGAAGGACTGGAACTACCGCAATACAGTGTTTCCAATGCCCAACCCCTCCAGGCGGTCCAGGAGGATACCGTGGTCAACGGTATCAAAAGCCGCTGAGAGGTCGAGGAGAACAAGGAAGGAGCATTCACCCCTATCCAGAGCCCTCCTCATATCATCCACCAAGGCGACCAAGGCCGTTTCTGTCCCATGCCCAGGCCTGAAGCCCGACTGAAATGGGTCTAGATAATCAGTTTCTTCCAAGTGTGCCTTCAACTGCACCGCCACCACCCGCTCAATCACCTTGCCCAAAAATGGCAGATTTGAGACTGGGCGAAAGTTGTTCAGAACTTGAGGATCCAAGGAGGGCTTCTTTAAGAGCAGTCTTATCACTGCCTCCTTGAGGGCTGATGGCATCACTCCCTCCTCAAGGGAGGCGTTCACCACCGCCCTGATCCCCTCACCCAGTCTCTCTCTGCAGCCCATAATGAGCCAAAATGGGCAAGGATCAAGTAAGCAGGTGGTCGGCCTTACAGATGAAAGCACCTTGTCCACTTCATCAGGAGGAAGAAGCTGGAACCGATCCCACAAAACCGGTTTGCCACAGGCCGCCTCTTGCTCACTAACTGTATCCACAGTGTGCAGAGTAACACACCTAATCTGATCAATTTTATCTGCAAAGTGCCTTGCCAAAGCCTCACAGGAGGCCTTAGAATGCTCCAGTGGTTCCGGAGCCACAGGATCGACCAGGCTCCGGACCACTTGGAACAGCCTCCTGGGGCAGCACTCTGCAGACGCGATGGAGGCAGCATAATATTCCTTTTTTGCTGCCTTCACCGCCACGTGATAGGCTGAAGATACAGCTCTAGCCCGTGTCTGATCGTCTTTGGAGCGAGACTTCCGCCACCGGCGCTCTAGCCGTCTCACCTCCTGTTTCAGAGCTCGTAACCGCGGATTGAACCATGGTGCAGTCCGAGCCCTGTTCAGGGGGAGAGGGCGTTTCGGAGCCACCCGATCTAATGCCCCAGTGATTGCGGCATTCCAGCCACCCACCAGGGTCTCGACCGAGTGGCCGTTGGCATGCCCCAGAGAATCCCCAAGCGCGTTCAGGAATCCATTTGGATCCATAAGACGCCTGGGGCGGACCATTTTAATGGGTCCTCCACCCCTGCGGAGGGGTTGTGGAACCAAGAAGTCCAACATCACCAGATAGTGATCTGACCATGACAAGGGGGTGGTGGATATACCCCCGACTTCCAGATCACTCCCCGCTTCTCCAGAAACAAACACAAGGTCTAGTGCATGACCGGCTACATGGGTGGGCCCAGTTAGAATATGGTGCAGCTCCCAGGAGGCCATGGTCTCCATGAAGTCCCGAGGTGCTCCTGTGAGGATGGCCTCCGAATGTACGTTGAAGTCCCCCAACACCAGTAAGTTAGGGGACTGTACACGCACATCAGAGACCACCTCAAGCACCTCGGCCAGGGAGTCAGTCGTGCAGCGGGGTGGACGGTACACGAGCAGAATCCCCAGACTGCCCTTCGGGCCCAACCTCCAGTACATGCACTCAACAACCTTGGTCTCCCGGAGAGGGGGTCTGGTGAAGACCAAGGACTCTCGGTAGATAACAGCCACTCCCCCTCCCCGATCCCCAGCCCTCGGCTGCTGTGCATACGAAAATCCAGCTGGACACATGGCTGCAAGGGTTGGAGCAGCAGCCTCGGCCAGCCAGGTCTCCGTAATACATGCCAGGTCTGCACCCTCATCCAGGATCATGTCATGGATGAGGGAGGTTTTCTGGGTAACAGACCTGGCATTGCAGAGCAGCAAACGAAGGCCAGAAGATGGGGTCACGCCTCCCCCAGCCATCCTTTGGCTCTGGACAGGCCCGGAGCAGGGGACAGATACTACACATCTCTCCCTTGTTCCCCTTAGCTGGCATGGCCTGCCCCTAGTGCTCCGCCAGCGCCTGCCGCCCAGCCTCGGTATGTTCTGGCCCCCAACACTCCCCCCACTGCCTCCATCAGGTGGACACATGCCCCCTCGCTCCCGCCTATCAGGCAGGCTACCCACCCCTAAAAACACAACAAAATCCCCCCCAACAAAATAAAACAAACAAACAAAACAATTAAAATCCCCTTAAAAATGCCAGGCAGGAGTCCACAGGGAAGGCCTGGTGGCGGTGGTAGCGGCGACGGCGGCAGCAGGCCCAGCGGCTGCAAGCACGCCTCTTCCCCGGTGGTGGTGGTGGTGGCTTCTCCTGCAGGCCCTGGCTCTCCCAGGCCACCTCAGCCAGCCAGCTTATGTAGCCCCTCCAGGGAGGGGCAGGTGGAGCAGCACAGCTGGCTCGGTACCTGGGGGCCTGGTCCTGCAGGGACTGGCGGTCTGCCAGGCAGAAGTCCACAAGGAAGGCCTGGTGGTGGTGGCAGCGGCGGCGGCAGCAGGCCCAGCGGCGGCGGCAGCAGCAGGCCCAGCGGCGGCAAGCACGCCTCTTCCCCGGTGGTGGTGGTGGTGGTGGCTTCTCCTGCAGGCCCTGGCTCTCCAGGGTTACCCTTGAAGATGGGTCAGAAGCTGCAGCTGGGGCAGAACGCGGCAGCTTGCCTGGTTAAAGGCAGCCGCCGGCGAGATCACATCACTCCAGTGCTGAAGGAGTTGCACTGGTTACCAGTTGTTTTCCAGGCCAATTTCAAGGTGTTGGTTTTGACCTTTAAAACCCTATATGGTTCCGGCCCAGTCTATCTTAAGGAGCGCCTCCAGCAACACCAGACAGGCTGCTTAACAAGATGGCCTTCTCTCTGTCCCATCAGCCAGGACATCTAGACTGGTGAGGATGAGGGAGAGGGCCTTCTCTGTGGTGGCCCCCACTCTGTGGAACTTCCTCCCTAGGAAACTCTGCCATGCCGTCTCTTTAATGAGCTTCCGCCGTGCATTAAAAACGTGGTTGTTCAGGCAGGCATTTGGTGTGGGTTAGGGTATTTTTAGAAAACCATGTTTTTATTGTACAATTTTATTGTTTTAAACTGTTTTATTACATACTTGTACATTGCCCAGAGTGGCTGGGTGACCAGCCAGATGGGCGATTAATAAATCTAATAAATAAATAAATAGCCCGAAGGCTGTAACTAGCCTGCCACCTTTCCTGCCAGCTGAGCCAGTTGAGCATTGTGGAGGGGGGGTTGGACTGCCCTGTTGCTGTTGTCAAGGCATCTGGTAATTTCTGTGGAGCTAAATCTCCCTTTTCAAGCCTGGCTTACAGCAACTCTGGCACTGAAGCATGCAAAAGTGGCGTTCCTGCTGTTTGCCGTGTGGGAATTGTGCCAAGCTAAACACTTCATTTTCCTGCTGACAAGTGCCTAAAGCCCAGGATTATCTGGAAGCGGCTGGCACGCTGTGAGGAGAGTTGGGTCCCTGCTTGCTCAGTCTTCTGCACACAGCAGAGATGGTGCAAACAAATACTTGCTCTGCCGTGTCGTGGGAGTGCCGTTGGGCTGGGGAGAGCCCCCTGCGAGGTGCTTTTGAGGCCAGCCTCTCCTGGGGAGGGTGCGTCTGTCTCACAGCAAGGCAAGGCAGCTGCTGCCGCCTGTGTTTCTCTCATGGGGGAGCACTGCATGCGCTGCAGGGAACCCAGGGGCTGCACCATCCCTTCCAGGCGCTTCGCAGCCCAAGGAAAGCAGTCGTTCTGCCTGGCCAATGTTTTGTGCTGCTGCCGTCTGCCTGAGGAGACGGAGGGTTTGCTCAGGACTGGGCAAAAATTAGGCTGGGGTCCTTGAGGGATGTGCGAATCAGCAAAACTCGAGCTCGCCCAAGTTCTCTGAATCCCATCTCAAAGTTTGCTCCAGCTCAAGCCCGTATCAGGTTGTGGGCTTCATTCTCCTCACTTCGCACGAAAATCTGTACATCTTTTCTCGCATATTCTTCCAAACGTACGCATCGGTTGAGTTGATCTTTGAAATGTACGCACTCTTCTCCCATTGACGAAGGCATATTGGTGTGCATTTTTTAGAAGTTCACATTTTTTCATGCGCATTTTTCAAACGGATGCGTGCTGTCAAACGCATGTCTGGGTGTCCCAAATCACACTGCAAGTTCAGAAGTGCACAGATTTTGAGCACAGACTGTGTCCAAGTCCGTGTTTGCTCTGGAAGGTGCAAACTGGGTAAATCCTAATCAAAACCAAACTGAAACAAATTCCTCATAGATCCCCACTGTTCTTTGGCTTCTCTCCCTATTTGAGGGAGGACAGCTGGTGGCAAATACTGAGAGCTCAGGGACACACAAGTAACCAACAATTAAACAGGCAGGACCCGTGTGGCAAACATTGCCGTCCTCAAGCCTTCACTCTCTCACTCTGCCTGGAAAAGGAAGGGAGGGAGAGAGCAGTCCTATGGCTTCTGGGCGAGCTTCCCAGGGACTGCAGGATTGCTCGGAAAATCCTTCCGGTACAAGTTCTCTGGTACAAGTTCTCCAGCCTCTTTCTCTCCCCCGCCGAAGCACCCGAGCTAGATAGGCTAAAAAGCCCATCTGGCAAAATCTGCAGTGCCGGAGGATGGGGCGGCGAAGACCTCTGCTGCCACCCCTCACATCCTACACTGGACAATGGGCGCGTCCGGGTTCAGGGCTTCCAGTCACTGAGGATTGCATGATCAATAGGACTGTGCCTTAAGTATGTCTTTACCTGGGCACTGAAATTATGTGACTGTCAATGCCAGACAAGCTTCCTTGGGGATAGTGTTCCATAAACACAGGGCTACTTTTATTTTTTTTTTATCTCTTATTGCATTTATATCCTGCCTTTTTTTCCTCCAAGGAAGCCAAGGCAGCTTAAATGGTTCTCCTCCTCTCATCACAAGAACCCTGTAAGGTAGGCTAGGTTGAGTTAGTGACTGGCCCAGAGTCACCCAGCGAGCTTCATGGTTGAGTGGGGAGTAGAACCTGGATCTCCCCAGACCCAGTCCAACACTCTCACCACCACACCAGTACCAGGGCTATCGCAGAAAAGGACCACTCCCAACCGTCATCCCCCTGAGCTTCTCGGAGGGGACACGCACAGAAGGGCCTTTGAAGCCAGCCTCAGGGACCAGGTGGGCAGAGGCAGTCCGGGAGGTGTTTGGATCCTGAGCCATGTGGAGCTTTATAGGCCAAAACCAGCACTTTGAATTTGGCCTGGAAACAAATTGGCAACCAGTGTCGGCGAGCCAGGACTGGGCTTATATGTGCACATGGCCTCAACCCAGCTGCTGAATTCTCTAAACCATCTTCAAAGGCAGCCCAATGTACAATGCATTGCAGTCATCTAACCTGGAGATTACAATAGCATAGACCACTGGTGCCAGCCTAACCCCATCCAGATAGGCTCGCAGCTGGGCTACCAGCCAAAGCTGGTAAAAGGCACATAGAATCATAGAATAGTAGGGTTGTAAGGGGCCTACAAGGCCATCGAGTCCAACCCCCTGCTCAATGCAGGAATCCAAGTCAGAGCATCCCTGACAAATGGCTGTCCAGCCTTGTCTTGAAGGCCTCCAGTGTGGGAGAGCCCACCACCTCCCCAGGTAATTGGTTCCATTGTCGTATTGCTCTTACAGTCAGGACATTTTTCCTGATGTTCAGCCGGAATCTGGCTTCCTGTCACTTGAGCCCATGATTCCGTGTCCTGCACTCTGGGATGATGATCAAGAAGAGATCCTGGCCTTCTTCTCTGTGACAGCCTTTCAAGTACTTGAAGAGTGCTATCCTATCTCCCCTCAGTCTTCTCTTCTCAAGCCTATACATGCCCAGTTCTTTCAGTCTCTCTTCACAGGGCTTTGTTTCCAGTCCCCTGATCATCTTTGTTGCCCTCCTCTGAACCCTCTCCAGTTTGACTGCATCCTTCTTAAAGTGTGGTGCCCAGAACTGGACACAGTACTCCAGATGAGGCCTAACCAGTGCTGAGTAGAGGGGAACTAGTACTTCCCGGGATTTGGAAGCCATGCTTCTATGAATGCAGCCCAAAATAGCATTGGCCTTTTTTGCAGCCACATCCCATTGTTGGCTCATATTCAGCTTGTGATCGACAACAATTCCAAGCTCCTTCTCGCTTGTAGTGTGGTTGAGCCACATATTCCCCATCTTGTAACTGTGCATTTGGTTTCTTTTTCCTAGGTGCAGAACTTGGCATATGTCCCTATTAAATGTCATTCTGTTGTTTTCTGCCCAGCACTCCAGTCTATCCAGATCACTTTGAATTTTGTTTCTGTCTTCCAAAGTATTAGCTACCCCGCCCAATTTTGTCTCATCTGCAAATTTGATCAGCATTCCGTGCACCTCCTCCTCCAAGTCATTAATAAAAATGTTGAAGAGCACTGGGCCCAGGACTGAGCCCTGCAGTACCCCACTCGTTACCTCTCCCCAGTTTGAGAAGGTCCCATTGATAAGCACTCTTTGAGTCCGATTCTGTAGCCAACTGTGGATCCACCGGATCGTTGTTTCATCTAGCCCACTTTGAGCTAGTTTGCTCATCAGGATATCATGGGGCACTTTGTCGAAAGCTTTGCTGAAGTCGAGGTATATGCTGTCTACAGCATTCCCACGGTCTACAAGGGAGGTTACTTGATCAAAAAATGAGATCAGATTTGTCTGGCAGGACTTGTTCTTGACAAATCCATGTTGGCTTCAAGTCATCACTGCATTGTTTTCAAGGTGCTTCCAGATGGATTGCTTTATGATCTGCTCCAGAATTTTCCCAGGGATTGATGTCAGACTGACTGGTCTGTAGTTCCCAGGTTCCTCCTTTTTACCCTTTTTGAAGATAGGGACAACGTTAGCCCTCCTCCAGTCATCTGGCACTTCCCCCATCCTCCATGATTTCTCAAAGAGAATAGACAGCGGTTCTGAGAGTTCTTCTGCCAGTTCCTTTATGACTCTAGGATGCAGTTCATCTGGCCCTGGAGATTTGAACTCATTCAAAGTAATGAGGTGTTCCTTGACCATATGCCTACTGATCTCGAGCTGCAATCCTGCCCCTTCAGCCTGCACTTTGCCTTTGCCAGGGGGGTCATAGACCCTCTTTTTGGAGAAGACTGTGCCAAAGTAGGAATTGAGCACCTCTGCCTTTTCTCTGTCATCTGTTATCGTTTTGCCATCCTTATTTAATAGCTGAACCACCATTTCTTTCCTCTGCCTTTTACTATGCACGTAGCTGAAGAAAGCCTTTTTGTTGTTTTTAACATCCCTTGCTAACCTCAGCTCATTCTCAGCTTTAGCCTTCCTGACGCCATCCCTGCAATTCTGTGCTATCTGCCTGTACTCTTCCTTTGTTACTTGGCCTTCTTTCCACTTCCTATATGTGTCCTTTTTTGTTTTCAGGTCATCCCTAAGCTTTTTGTGAAGCCACATTGGCTTCTTCTGTTGTCTTCCACCTTTTCTTCTTGTTGGAATTGCTTGTGATTGTGCCTTGAGAATTTCCTTTTTTAAAAGCTCCCACCCATCTTGGACTCCTTTTCTCGCTAGCATCGCAGGCCATGGGACCTTACTGATCATTGTTCTGAGTTTATGAAAATCAGCTTTCCTAAAATCCAGGGTACGCATTTGACTACACTCGGCTTTTGCTTCCCTTAGAACCAAGAACTCAAGTACAACATGGTCGCTTTCCCCCAGAGTTCCTGTAACTGCTACTTTATCCACTAAGTCATCTCTGTTGCTTAGGATCAAGTCAAGGATAGCCGATCCTCTAGTTCCTTCCTCTACTTTCTGTAGGAGGAAGTTATCCGCCACACAAGTCAGGAATTTCCTGGAGGGGCCATGTTTTGTAGAATTTGTCTCCCAACAAATATCGGGGAAATTGAAGTCCCCCATTACTACTACATCATGCTTCCTTAAAACATTGGCTATTTGCTTTTCAAAAGTTTCATCCTTGTCTTCTCCTTGATTGGGTGGCCGGTAGTAGACTCCGACCACCAGGTTCCTTTTATTCTTTGCTCCATTTATTTCAACCCAGATGCTCTCGATGGGGCTACCAAGCTCCTCCTCCTGTATTTCTGTGCAGAGATATGTATTTTTCACATATAGTGCAACCCCATCTCCCTTTCTGTTCCTCTTGTTCTTTTTGAACAAGTTATATCCTTCAATTGCTGTATTCCAGTCATGAGAGTCATCCCACCAAGTCTCGGTTATACCTATCAGGTCATAATTTCCCTCTTGTATTAAGAGTTCAAGTTTGTTCTGTTTGTTTCCCATACTCTGGGCATTAGTATATAGACATCGAAGACCATGTGCTTCATGGTCTGGCTTTCTTCCTACATGTGTCTGAAGACTATTATTGGGCGCTATCAGAGCTGTTCTCTCCATTGCAGTGCATGCGCCTTTGTCCATTGTTACTCCCAACATTACATCTCCCTTCCCCGTAGGATTCAGTTTAAAGCCCTCCTGATGGAGTTCTTCATGCTGTGGCCAAACACATTCTTCCCATCCTTTGTGAGGTGCAACCCATCCCTAGCCAACAGCCCATCTTCCAGGAAGTATAGCCCGTGGTCCCAGAATCCAAATCTCTCTCGTCGGCACCACCTTCGTAGCCAGTCATTCACCCGGAGTATTTTTCGTTCCCTTTCTATCCCTCTTCTAACTACTGGAAGGATGGATGAGAAAACTATCTGGGCCCCAAAGTTCTTGAGTTTCCTTCCCAAAGCTTCAAAGTCTGACGTGATCTCTTCGTAGCTTCGCTTGGCGGTATCATTTGTTCCCACATGGATGAGAAGAAAGGGATACCTGTCAGTGGGCTTTATGAGTGCAGGCAACCTTTCACTCACGTCTCTCATCTGTCCTCCCGGGAGACAACATACCTGGCGAGTCCACGGGTCTTCGCAACATACTTGGGTCTCGATCCCACGCAGCAAGGAGTCTCCCACTACTACCACTCTTCTCTTCTTCTTCTTCTAGGCCTGGGTTTCATCGCCTCTGTTTGACTGACCTTCACCCTCTTGCTCACTGTCATGCAGGTTCCCCTGTGATTCTTCCTCTGCAGGCTGTCCTCCAGTCTCATCCGCAAGTACCTGGAATCGGTTCCACAGCTCCACTGCTTCCACTGGTGCAGAGTGGCGTCTAGTTCTTCTTCTCCTAACTGTCACCCTTTTCCAAGGAGTATCCTCTATTCCATTTTTCTTCATCTCAGCATTTCCCACTGCCTCATCTTGCTGTTGCTCTTCAAGCTTCTGGTCTGCCCTTTGCTGCTGTAGTTCCCCCATTCTGTCCAAGAACTCGTCGTGTTCTCTTATTCCCTGGAGGGTCGACAGTTGCCGCTCCAGTCCACTTACTTTTTCCTCCAGCAGTGTGATCAACTTGCACTTGTTGCAGGTGTAGGCCATGTTGTTCTCAGGCAAGAAAACAAACATTGCACACCCCTTGCAGGTCACCACCACCGGAGAGTCTTGTCCTTCCATAGCCTCTTTTCCCTTTTTGTGTCTAGCATTGTGATTGTTCTAGACTAGCCTGCACCTGCACCTCTACTCAGTAGAGGTTAAAAGCAGAGTCCCACTGGTGTGAAAGTGTGTGTTACAAGACAAATAAATGGGAAAAAGTTAGTTAAAATAAAAATAATTTAAAAAAATGTTAGGGGCCTCCCCCTGGACCTCCCCTGCCGAACTCCTCTGGCCAACTCCTGTTTGCTCCCCCTGTCTGCTCGCTCTGGTCGCTCGCTGTCTGGGAGCTTGCCTGCTTCTGTAGTCCCTGGACCAGCTGGAGCAGCTTGCTCTGCTCTGCTCTGCTCAGCTGGGAGGCGGGAAACAGACATCATGCCACAGAGGCCACCTGAGCCTCCAGTGACACTGATGGATCCAGGTGACATCTGCTGCGGGGGGGGGGGCGATCCCATCCAGAGCCAGTTGCACTCCCCATCTGGACAGAGGAACCATCCAAGAGCAGCTCCTCAGTCTTGTCTGAATTGAGCCTCAGTTTATGGGCTCTCATCCAGTCTATTACCGAGGCCAGAAAAGTTGGGCTACAACTTCTATTGGCCCCAGCCAGTGTGGCCAATGGTTAGGGATGCTGGGAGTTGTAGTTCAAAATACCTGTAGTTCAGTGAAGCTCTGGGTCAGTAAGCACTGGAGGCCACTGTGTCAGGAATAACCAATATATTACAAAAGTAAAGGTGAAAAAAATAAACATAAATCAGATTTTTAAAAAATAAATTCAAGATCAATACTTTCAACCAAAAGCTAAAATTCCATGATAATTTTTTTCAATTTTTTATCGAAGTAGTTGCTAACCAAACCAAGGATGAAACATACAGTTTTTTAAAAACTAACTAACAGTCAAACTTCTCCATCACAGGCTTTTACTGTTATGTGATAAAATCTGCAACTCTGCTCAAAATCTTTATACCTTGTGAAAAAGCAAGAAGTCTATTTTCTGGCAAACTGACCTGTTAGTTCCATTTTTAACAAATCAACAAGATATTTTTCTGTAATACATTAAGTCAAAGAACAACTTAACAAATAATGAGGATAGCCCCCAACCTCACCTGATCCACAGTGACAAAAGCATAAATGAGCGAACGTGGCTTATCAAGAGGGCATTAAGTGCAAGCTGACCCAACAGATGAAGTAAACACCCAATAAAGTTATCTGGAGATTGTTCATTGGAGGCATTTAGCTCGGGGTCTGAGGGTCAGGAAGGGATCCCCATCCCTGTGTCAGACTGGCCAGTGTTGGGGGGCAGGGGGGCGTCCAACACAGTCCATGGCTTGCACAAGTTACCCAAAGTCCTGAAAATGTTTCTGCAATATATGAACTCTAAATTTGCAGTGTATTGTGATCTAGGCTATATGGGTTACTCTTTAATGCTGAAATACATTTTTTCAACTGGAAACTGTGATCCAAAGGCTTTTTTTAGAAGTTAAATTAGCCACACACCCCCATCATGCTTGACTGATACTTCTCTTAGATGTACTTTTGAGAAAAATAATAATTAATGGCGTATTTGAATTCAAATGTGCCTTTCCAGTTACAGCCAGATATCTGGTCAATTCTCTTCCATTCTGATGTGAAGATAAAACAGCAGCAATTGCCTTGTTGTAGACGGATACAGCAGGCAGTGGCAGCGGCGGCAGCTCCCCTTTCTTCTTCCAATCCAATTTTATTGCTTTTGGCTGATGGCCTTTGCATAAAATATACACATACACTGAGAACAAAGCAAAAAATACCAAGGTTAAAAATATATATAACACATAATGTACAAGATTTAAAAATATAAAAATAGTCCATAAGTAATATGGTATAAATACACACACCAAGAGAAGCAAAAAATGTGAGGGTTGCACATAATACATATAACACATAATATACAAAATATAAAAATAATCTGCCATTGATCCATAAGTGTTATGGTTGGTGTAAATCAAATATAGTCATCTCCTTTGCAATTGATTTATATCCTTTGCTATGTATTTCTTTCTGATCTTCTTGGCAGCAATGGCAAAGAGAGGCACACTCCAGGTCACGTATTTATCCATATCTACTAAGAGATAGAAAATCATATCCAAAGGACTCTGCTAAGAGGACTTTTCAGGTAAGGGTACCACAAACAGTTCCCTTGGGTCATTGCATAAGGGTAGAATATAATGGACAAGATCCTCTGGCTCAGGACAGCCACCAATACAAATACACTCATTTGCTGGAATCCCCCTCTGCCTCCCATCTGTAAAAGCAGTATCCATCATATTTAATCATAACTCTAAAAGTTTTCCAGAGTTGTACAAATGTCAGCTCAGTAAAATAATCTACACGTTCACGGGCCTCTCTAAGTTTAAAATAGAATGGTGTATGTGTAGATATATAAACAGAGTTTAAATCCTTTTTAGTAACAACCTCCTTATAGTTCTCTTAATAATATTTTTCTGTATATCTCATGGGAAGTTTTTAAGTTCAGTCAATGAGAGACCATATTTAACCATAAGTTGGGCCGCGTGGTATATCCAATTTTTAATAGGTAATCCATTAGTCAGTTCAATCAAACATTTTTTGGGTAGCCCAGTGTTATCCATATGTCGCACCTAAACCAATAACACAGAATTCTTTTATCTATTTGGCTTTCGGTGCCCAACATACATGTCTCTAACCATGGAAGATAGCACATCTTTAGGTAGGCCCAGCAGAGCTCTTAGAAAGTAATTCTGAGGGGGATCTAAACCTGACACCTTTGAGGTATCCCAGACCTCTGCCCCATAGAGGGTTTGGACCATTGTTTTGGCTTTATAAACAGATAGAGCAGGATTTACCAAGTTTCCTCCTTTAGAGGCAGCAAATTTCAGAATAGCTTTAGCTGATCTAAAGGCGTACAGTTTAATATCTGTATCTGTTTAATATCTGTTTAATGTCAGTTGTTCATTACAAGAGGCTATTTCTGAATAGACCATTCCCAAATATTTAAATGTTTTCACTTGTTTTATAATATATTCATCCAAATGCCAGACATGCTTTTTAGAACACTTCCCAAACACAACCACCTGTGTCTTAGTGTAATTTATGGACAAAGCATTTACCTTACAGTATGAGCCAAACTTTTCAAGACGCCATCTTAGTCCTACCTAAGTTCTAGATACAAGTACTAGGTCATCGGCTTACATTAGTAGTAAAAAGTTTTGATCAAGAATTGTAACAAGGGCAAATTGTAAACCATCCAGTTCCTTAACCATATCATTAATGTAGAAGTAAACAGAAAAGGTGCCAAAATGCATCCCTGTTTATCTCCAACAAAAGCTTTTAAAAAAAAATTAGAGGTAAGATGGCCAGCCAGATCAACTTTAACTTGTACCAATGTATCGGTATACAATGCTTTAATTAGACAAAGTAAATGATTGTCTATGTTTGTCGTTTCCAATTTCTGCCATAATAAGTGTCTAGAAATAGTATCAAATGCTGACCAGATCAATGAAGGCAACATAGAGCTTTTACTTTATGTTATGAACATATTTACACAACAGAAAATTCCTCACAAAACACAGATCGACTGTAGACTTCCCTCTTTGAAACCCAGCTTGTACCTCAGATATCTTTTTTTGCGTGTCTGACCATTCTTCTAACTTTTCAAGGAGGAACCTGGCATACAATTTGGAAGCAACATCTAGGCCTATAATTAGCTGGATCTCTCCTATCTCCATTTTATGTATGGGAGCAGTGATGCTCAGCTTCCACCCCTCTGCTGCACAGCCAGTGCGGTTTTTGTAAGAAAACAGTTTTGCAAAAATAGGGATCAGTACTCTGGTCTCACCGTATAAAGTTCTGTGGGGATCATGTCTTCCCCTGGTGCCATATTAACTGATTGTCTTGCAATAATCCCCTTGATCTGATCGAAAGTGAAATCTGGCCAGTGAAATATTTCTCCTGGTCCTTTCCTTGCACTGATGCTTCTAGAGAGTAATTTATCTTACTTGTACTTTGAGCAACAAAATGCCAAAATTTCTGAGGATCCTTTTGAATTGCTGCATTCTTTCCACTGTGACTCATAATATTGTTGTTTCTTTTCTTTAAGGACAGTTTTATAATCATACCATAGTTTAGCTATATGTATTTGAAGGGCAAGGCTTTTCTCACCTCTCCTTAACTTCAATTTCCTGAGTTCCTGGACTAGTCTTTTCGTGCTCTTCCAACAGTCCTCAGCAAACCACATCCGACTCTTAAACCTTCTCTTTTTAATCATACTAGTTGTAGAGGGGAACTAATACTTCACGTGATTTGGAAGCTATGCTTTTATTAATGCAGCCCAAAAGAGCATGTGCCTTTTTTGCAGCCACATCCCATTGTTGGCTCATATTCAGCTTGTGGTCTACAACAATTCCAAGATCCTTCTCACTTGTAGTGTTGTTGAGCCACGTATCCCCCATCTTGTAACTGTGCCTTTGGTTTCTTTTTCCTAAGTGCAGAACTTGGCATTTATCCCTATTAAATGTCATTCTGTTGTTTTCAGCCCAGCGCTCCAGCCTATCAAGATCACTTTGAATTCTGTTTCTGTCTCCCAAAGTATTAGCTATCCCACCCAATTTTGTCTCATCTGCACATTTGATCAGCATTCCCTACACCTCCTCCTCCAAGTCATTAATAAAAAGCTTGAAGAGCACTGGGCCCAGGACTGAGCCTTGCGGTACCCCACTTGTTACCTCTCCCCAGTTTGAGAAGGTCCCATTGATAAGCACTCTTTGAGTCCGATTCTGTAGCCAACTGTGGATCCACCAGATCGTTGTTTCATATAGCCCACTTTGAGCTAGTTTGCTCGAAAGCTTTGCTGAAGTCGAGGTATATGATGTCCTCAGCATTCCCACAGTCCACAAGGGAGGTGACCTGATCGAAAAATGAGATCAGATTCGTCTGGCAGGCCTTGTTCTTGACAAATCCATGACGGCTTGGAGTAATCACTGCATTGTTTTCAAGGTGCTTCCAGATGGATTGCTTTATCATCTGCTGCAGAATTTTCCCAGGGATTGATGTCAGACTGACTGGTCTGTAGTTCCCAGGTTCCTTCTTTTTGCCCTTTTTGAAGATAGGGACAATGTTAGCCTTCCTCCAATCATCTGGAACTTCACCCGTCCTCCATGATTTCCCAAAGATAATAGACGATGGTTCCAAGAGTTCTTCTGCCAGTTCCTTTATTACTCAAGGATGCAGTTCATCTGGCCCTGTGGATTTGAACTTAAGCCTCCAGCCTCCAGCGCAAGCCAGAGGGCAAGAGCAAAAGGGCTTTCAGCCTGAGGCTCTCAGCCATGGGCGAGAAGCCGTCGAAGAGGCATTGTTATCCTGGGAGAAGAGCAGAATTGGATGAGAGTTTGGAGTAGCAAGCGGTTACCGACACACAGAGCCGCAGTTGTGCAGAGAATAAGAGGAATACTCATTTTAGTACTATTGACATATGACTGTCTGACAAGAGTTCCCGGAGTGAAAGGACGCAGCTGCCAGGTTCAGTTTGAAGATAAAACTAAGTTGTTGAAATGTGGTTAGGTTTTTATTTATTATTTTAAAATATATTTTTAACGTCTAGTTTTCTGTTAGATTTACGGATTTGTGCATTTTTAATAACTGACAGAATCAAATAGATATTGGTGTACCCTGGATTTTAGGAAAGCTGATTTTAATAAACTCAGAACAATGATCAGTAAGGTCCCATGGCAAGTGACGCTAACAGGAAAAGGAGTCCAAGATGGGTGGGAGCTTTTAAAAAAGGAAATTCTCATGGCACAATTACAAAGAATTCCAACAAGAAGAAAAGGTGGAAGACAACAGAAGAAGCCAATGTGGCTTCACAAAAAGCTTAGGGATGACCTGAAAACAAAAAAGGACACATATAGGAAGTGGAAAGAAGGCCAAGCAACAAAGGAAGAGTACAGTCAGGTAGCACAGAATTGCAGGGATGGCGTCAGGAAGGCTAAAGCTGAGAATGAGCTGAGGTTAGCGAGGGATGCTAAAAACAATAAAAAGGCTTTCTTCAGCTACGTGCATAGTAAAAGGCAGAGGAAAGAAATGGTGGTTCAGCTATTAAATAAGGATGGCAAAACGATAACAGATGACAGAGAAAAGGCAGAGGTGCTCAATTCCTACTTTGGCTCAGTCTTCACCCAAAAGAGGGTCTATGACCCCCCTGGCAAAGGCGAAGTACAGGCTGAAGGGGCAGGATTGCAGCTTGAGATCGATAGGCATATGGTCAAGGAACACCTCATTACTTTGAATGAGTTCAAATCTCCAGGGCCAGATGAACTGCATCCTAGAGTCATAAAGGAACTGGCAGAAGAACTCTCAGAACCGCTGTCTATTCTCTTTGAGAAATCATGGAGGACGGGAGAAGTGCCAGATGACTGGAGGAGGGCTAATGTTGTCCCTATCTTCAAAAAGGGTAAAAAGGAGGAACCTGGGAACTACAGACCAGTCAGTCTGACATCAATCCCTGGGAAAATTCTGCAGCAGATGATAAAGCAATCCATTTGTAAGCACCTTGAAAACAATGCAGTGATTACTCCAAGCCAACATGGATTTGTCAAGAACAAATCCTGCCAGATGAACCTGATCTCATGTTTTGATCAAGTAACCTCCCTTGTAGACCGTGGGAATGCTGTAGACATCATATACCTCGACTTCAGCAAAACTTTCAACAAAGTGCCCCATGATCTCCTGATGAGCAAACTAGCTCAAAGTGGGCTAGATGAAACAACGATCTGGTGGATCCCCAGTTGGCTGCAGAATCGGACTCAAAGAGTGCTTCTCAATGGGATTTCCTCAAACTGGGGAGAGGTAACGAGTGGGGTACCGCAGGGCTCAGTCCTGGGCCCAGTGCTCTTCAACCTTTTTATTAATGACTTGGAGGTAAGGATGGACGAAAGTCCCTTACCTGGTCCCGCAGCTGTTTTCGGTGTGGGGGGGAGGTGCTCCGTTTCTCCCCCCGAAATTCTTGGCGGGGGGGAGGCGCCCCACCCCTCCCAGCCAAAATTCAGGCCTGGGGGGAAGCGCCCCATCCCTCCCCGCCGAAATTCTGGCCAGGGGGGAACGCCCCGTCTCCCCGGCCGCGAAATAGAAAAGTAAATTGTAAAAAAAAAAAAAAACACGTGATAGGCTACGTAACGATTTACGTAGCCTATCACGGCTAGATTTTCAAAGTCAGCTGTGATAGGCTACGTAAATCTATCACGGCTGACTTTGAAAATCTAGCCGTGATAGGCTACGTAAATTGTTACGTAGCTTATCACGTTTTTTTGTTGTTGTTTTTTACTTTACTGTGAAATGGCGGCAGCGGCAGCCAGTCAGAAGACCAGCCGCCGCCGCTGCCGAAACACCGCCGGGACCCGCTGCCAAGAGGGACATTCGACAGAGGTAAGTCCCATCCCGGGGGGGGTGGGGGGGTGTTGGAGAATTTCCACACCAATTTTGGGGGGCCGAATGCGTTGGCATTCGGCCTCCTGGAGATTCGTGGAGAAATTCTCCAACATCCCTACTTGGAGGAGGAGGTGCAGGGAATGCTGATCAAATTTGCAGATGACACAAAATGGGGTGGGATAGCTAATACTTTGGAGGACAGAAACAAAATTCAAAGTGATCTGGATAAACTGGAGCGCTGGGCAGAAAACAACAGAATGACATTTAATTGGGATCAATGCCAAGTTCTGCACCTAGGAAAAAGAAACCAAATGCACAGTTACAAGATGGGGGATACACTACAAGTGAGAAAGATCTTGGAATTGTTGCGATCACTAGCTGAATATGAGCCAACAATGGGATGTGGCTGCAAAAAAGGCACATGCTCTTTTGGGCTGCATTCATAGAAGCATAGCTTCCAAATCCCGGGAAGTACTAGTTCCCCTCTACTCAGCACTGGTTAGGCCTCATCTGGAGTACTGTGTCCAGTTCTGGGCACCACACTTTAAGAAGGATGCAGACAAACTGGAGAGGGTTCAAAGGAGGGCAACAAAGATGATCAGGGGACTGGAAACAAAGCCCTATGAAGAGAGACTGAAAGAGCTGGGCATGTTTAGCCTTGAGAAGAGAAGACTGAGGGGAGATATGATAGCACTCTTCAACTCCTTGAAAGGTTGTCACAGAGAGGAAAGCCAGGATCTCTTCTTGATCATCCCAGAGTGCAGGACACGGAATCATGGGCTCAAGTGACAGGAAACCAGATTCCGGCTGAGCATCAGGAAAAACGTCCTGACTGTTAGAGCAATACGACAATGGAACCCATTCCCTAGGGAGGTGATGGGCTCTTCCACACTGGATGCATTCGAGATGAGGCTGGACAGCCCCCTGTCAGGGATGCTCTGACTTGTATTCCTGCATTGAGCAGGGGGTTGGACTCAATGGCCTTGTAGGCCCCTTCCAACCCTACTATTCTATGATTCTATGACTATCCACTTCCCTTTCTTCTTAGAGCTGGAACATTTGTACTCCTTTAACCAATGTTGTGGTGGTGCTAGGGCTCGCAGGGTCAAAACGATGACGTCTTCTGCCAGCACCCCCACACACAAGACATGCCTGTTCTCTCTGAGATTATATTGTAAGCTATCCATGTTGTAATACTGGGTATTTGGGGTGCCTTGAATGGGCAATTAAGTCTTGAAACCTCTACTCACTTACCTGGGAGTAAGTCTGACTTAAGTAAATGGGGCTGAATTCTGAGTAGACATGTGTAGGATTGCACTGTTAGACTATTAGCTTTACAAAAGGTCTGCTCTTGATGGAGATAAACATCTAGAACTGGTTTGTTGCTGGAAAAAGAAATTTCTGGAAAATCTTGTACTGGTGGTCTTACACTATTTAGGGACATGTTGTGCTCTTCATTTTGCTGTTCTCTCCAGACAAGATCCAAAACACTAATCACTACACTGCCCTTTGCCAGCTCACTCTTCTATGATGGTCAGCTCATCCTAATAAATTGGTTATTATTCTATGTACCATGGTTCTTTTTGGAATGGGGTTCATGTACCGAGAGAGAGAGAAAGAGAGAGAGAGAGAGATGGATCAACACAGCTGAATGTCTGTTTTTTGGGACTCTCCTTAGAAATGTGGCCATGGGACCTTTATTTTGATCAACTTTTGCATTA
This sequence comes from Heloderma suspectum, assembly GCF_057233095.1. NCBI lineage: Eukaryota > Metazoa > Chordata > Lepidosauria > Squamata > Helodermatidae > Heloderma > Heloderma suspectum. Next base: position 36,526,576 of record NC_139469.1, on the reverse strand, counting down.
GTTTAATTCTTGGACAAATTGGAGGCTTGTTGTTGTTCAGTCGTTCAGTCGTGTCCGACTCTTCGTGACCCCATGGACCATAGCACACCAGGCCTTCCTGTCCTGCGCTCTCTCCCGGAGTGTGCTCAAGTTCATATTCATTGCATCGGTGATGCTATCTAGCCATCTCATCCTCTGCCGTCCCCTTCTCCTTTTGCCTTCAATCTTTCTCAGCATCAGGGTCTTTTCCAGGGAGTTTTCTCTTCGCATTAGGTGGCCAAAATATTTGAGCTTCAGTTTCAGTATCTGTCCTTCCAATGAGCACTCAGGGTTGATTTCCTTTAGGATGGACTGATTTGACCTCCTTGCAGTCCAGGGGACTCGTAAGAGTCTTCTCCAGCACCACAGTTCAAAGGCATCGATTCTTCGGCGCTCAGCCTTCCTTATAGTCCAGCTCTCACAGCCATACATTACTACTGGGAAAACCATAGCTTTGATTAGACGGACCTTTGTCGGCAAGGTGATGTCTCTGCTTCTCACTATGCTGTCTAGGTTTGCCATAGCTTTCCTCCCAAGGAGCAAGCGTCTTTTAATTTCATGGCTACAGTCACCGTCTGCAGTGATCTTGGAGCCCAAGAAAGTAAAATCTGTCACTGCTTCCATTTCTTCCCCTTCTATATGCCAGGAAGTGATGGGGCCAGATGCCATGATCTTAGTTTTTTTAATATTGAATTTCAAACCAGCTTTTGCACTCTCCACTTTCACCCTCAAGAGGCTCTTTAGATCCTCTTTGCTTTCTGCCATTAGGGTGGTATCGTCTGCATATCGGAGGTTGTTGATAATTCTCCCGGCAATCTTAATTCTGACCTGTGATTCATCCAACCCGCCGTTTCTCATGATGTACTCTGCATATAAGTTAAATAAGCAGGGCAACAATATGCAGCCTTTTCGTACTCCTTTCCCAATTTTGAACCATTCGGTTGTTCCATGTCTGGTTCTTATCAATCAATGGCTTTAGTATAGTCAATGAAGCAGAAATAGACGTTTTTCTGGAATTCTCTTGCTTTCTCCATGATCCAGCGAATGTTGGCGATTGGATCTCTAGTTCCTCTGCCTCTTTGGAACCCAGTTTGTACTTCCGGTAGTTCTCGGTTACTGAGAACATACTGCTGAAGCCTAGCTTGTAGGATTTTGAGCATCACCTTGCTGGCATGTGAAATGAGCGCAATTTGAACACTCTTCGGCATTGCTCTTCTTTGGAATTGGAATGTAAACTGACCTTTTCCAGTCTTGTGGCCAGTGTTGAGTGTTCGAAATTTGTTGGCATATTGAGTGCAGCACTTTAACAGCATCATCTTTTAGAATCTTAAATAGCTCAGCTGGAAGACTGTCATCTCCACTAGCTTTGTTGTTAGTAATGCTTCCTAAGGCCCACTTGACTTCACTCTCGAGGATGTCCAGCTCAAGTTCAGTGACCGCACTATCATGGCTATCAGGGACATTCAGATCTTTCCTGTATAGTTCTTCTGTGTATTCTTTCCACCTCTTCTTAATCTCATCTGCTTCTGTTAGGTCCCTGCCTTCTTTGTCCTTTATCATGCCCATCTTTGCACAAAACGTTCCCTTGATATCTCCAATTTTCTTGAAAAGATCTCTAGTCTTTCCCAGTCTATTGTTTTCCTTGATTTCTTTGCATTGTTCATTTAAGAAGGCCTTCTTGTCTCTCCTTGCTATTCTCTGGAAATCTGCATTCAGTTGGCTATATCTTCCCCTTTCTCCCTTGCTTTTCGCTTCCCTTCTTTCTTCAGCTACTTGTAAAGCCCCATCAGACAGCCACTTGGCTTTCTTGCATTTCTTTTTCTTTGGGATGGATTTCGTTGCTGCCTCCTGAACAATGTTATGAACCTCCGTCCATAGTTCTTCAGGCACTCTGTCTATCAGGTCTAATCCCTTAAATCTATTCCTCACCTCCACTGTATATTCAAAACGGATATGATTGAGGTCATACCTGAATGGTTTAGTGGTTTTCCCTACGTTCTTCAATTTAAGCTGAAATTTTGCAATAAGAAGCTCATGATCTGAGCGACAGTCAGCTCCAGGTCTTGTTTTTACTGACTGTATAGAGCTTCTCCATCTTTGGCTGCAAAGGACATAATCAATCTGATTTCAATATTGGCCATCTGGTGATGGCCATGTGTACAGTCGCCTCTTGTGCTGTTGGAAAAGAGTGTTTGCTGTGATCAGCGTGTTTTCTTGGCAAAACTCTATTAGCCTTTGTCCTGCTTCATTTTGTACACCCAGGCCATGCCTGCCTGTTATCCTGGTGATTTCTTGACTTCCTACTTTAGCATTCCAATCCCCTATGATGAAGAGGACATCTTTTTTTGGTGTTAGTTCTAGAAGGTGTAGGTCTTCATAGAACCGATCAACCTCAGCTTCTTTGGCCTCAGTGGTTGGGGCATAGACTTGAATTACTGTGATGTTGAATGGTTTGCCTTGGATTCGTACTGAGATCATTCTATCGTTTTTGAGATTGTACCCCAGTACTGCTTTTCCCATCCTTTTATTGACTATGAGTGCTACTCCATTTCTTCTAAGGGATTCTTGCCCACAGTAGTAGATATAATGGTCACCTGAATTAAATTTGCCCATGCTTGTCCATTTTAGTTCACTGATTCCCAAGATGTCGATGTTCAACCTTGCCATCTCATGTTTGACCACCTCCAGCTTACCTTGATTCATTGATCTGACATTCCAGGTTCCTAAACAATATTGTTCTTTACAGCATTGGATTTTCTTTTCACCACCAGACACATCCACAGCTGAGTGTCCTTTCGGCTTTGGCCCAGCCGCTTCACTCTTTCTGGCGCTACTTGGAGATTCCCTCTGCTCTTCCCCAGTAGTATATTGGACATCTTCCGACCTGAGGGGCTCATCTTCTGGCGTCATATCTTTTAGCCTTGTGATACATTCCATGGGGTTTTCTTGGCAGGAGTACTGGAGTGGGTTGCCATTTCCTTCTCCAGTGGACCACATTTTGTCAGAACTCTCCGCCATGACCTGTCCATCTTGGGTGGCCCTGTACGGCATAGCTTATGGCTTCACTGAGTTATGCAAGCCCCTTCACCACAACAAGGCAGTGATCCATGAAGGGGAAATTGGAGGCTACAGATATTCTAAAGTATGATTGTCAAGCACTATGCAATTTCTCCCCCTGAAAATGTGCATTGTGAACCTGCTGGACTTCCCTGAAGCTTTTTTCTCAAGTTTGAGAAAGAAAGCGTTTAGCTGGGTTAGGTAGTAAATATCTCGCAAAGTGGAGGGACAGTTAAATCTAATCGACCTGGTTCGCACGATTGTCGCAGCCCACTGTGGCTTATTAACCATGGTGGGTTGCAGCGCCCATGGGCGTCAGGTTTCCAATCCAACCTGCTGCCACAGCTTCTCATTGGGTTCAGACAACACAATAACTCACCCTCCAGGAAAGAGTTGAGTGTGGGTTGTTGTTGAACTGTAGGTTGTTGAAACATTGGTTATTGTGTTGTCTGAATCCAGCCGCACCAACAAATCATGGTTTGTTAACCACGAACAACCCATGAAGAGAACCCATGGTTTGTTGTTAGGTTGTGAACTGTGGATTTCAACAACAACCCATGGATCAATGACAACTCACACTCAACCCTTGAGTGTGGGTTACTATGTTGTGTGAACCAAGTCGTTATGTGTGAACTCGGCAAGGGTGGATTGTTGGGGTGGTTGACAAGCCACCCAGAACCCATGGGCTGTCTTACGATGGTGTCTTACAACAACCTACCCTGGCTGGGTTCGCATGTAACAAGAAGCTATGGCGTGCTCTCACTGTGCCCCAGATATTCAAAATGGCCACCACCATGACAACAAACCCTACAGGGAAATTCACCCACAGTGGCTTCTCCTTACATGTGAATTGACTTATCAACTTCCACAAGAGAATTACACTTGTTTTCAGCACTACTCTCCCTGGAATGCTTTGCCCTGGTAGCACTGTTGTCTTAACTCTTGTTTCTTGACCTGTTTTGTATATTGTGTGACATGTTGAAACAGAATTTTTTAGAAAACAAGCTACTGCATCTGTTGTTGTTGTTTTTTACTTTCTAGCTACAGTATAAGGCTGCAATCCTATACTCACTTACCTGGGAGTTCCAGTGGTGGAACCCTGACAGCCCCATTGAACTCAGAGCAACTCAGAGAGTAGACATGGATAGGATTGCATTGTAAGTGATTTTGTCTGGGTTGGATCCAGATTGAATCACTCTTAAAATAGACCCATTGAAGTCAATAGAAAAGTAAGACTCACTAACTTAAATCTCATTGATGTCAAGTGGCCTACTCTGACTAATGTGGATCCGGTGCTCTGTCTTTCTGTTTCATCATGTCCTTATTTCTTATGAAACAAACAAACCAGTCGTTTATTCCAAGTGTTCATAGGGAATGTCCTGTTAAGCTCAACTTTTACATATCCTGCAACAGCCTATTTATAGTATAAATAAATTACACATACCTCTTATACATACCGTGTTTGTTTAAGACAAGTGTTCATTATAAGTATGTAAAAGAATGTTTACAACAGAAATGCTTTAAAAGAATAGATAACCATGTTGGTTATAGAAAAAAAAGGAGAGTCCACAGTAAGGTTATTAGGACTAACCAAAATATTGAGCAAGCTTTAGAACTCTTCATTAGGTTAGATATTAAGCAAATTGGGGATGGGGGTGGGGCTGGCATGATGTTAGACTCTCAACATCTGCAGATCGATTCCAGGGGTTGTTGTGCAGGCTTAATTAGACTAGTCTGTGCTAGGTGCTAAACAGATGTTCAACTTCTACCAAGTTCCACTTCCACAAAAAATAAGAATGGATAACCTCCATTATTTAAAAACAGAACAACCCTGTTCAGACGCGCACAGCGGGAGGGTGCTTATGGTAACTACGGGGGGGGGGGATAGTGAAACCACAACATGCACGCCCATCACATGACTGGGAGCAACGCGGCTCTGCGGTTCCTGTAACAACCCCCCTCTGTAGTTACCATAACCATCCTTTGCTGTCAGGGATCCCAGTGGCCCTCACACCACAAAAACGCCTGCGCCATCCGCTCCATCCGTTGAGATGTGCCAGCGACCATAGAGAAAGTCCACGCCAGCTAGAGCATCGCCAGAAGTAGCGGATGCTCTAGGCAGCCATCTCTGTGGTTATGGCCTGTAAACCACACAGCGCCCGTTTGAGCACCGGGAGCACGATGCACGTGGCAGGAAGCACCCCAGGCCCCTCAGCCCTGCTGCAGGGGGGTGGGTGGTTAGCCGGGATGGTTTTGGAACCATGGTTAGTGGGGTTTTGCGCAAATTCCCTAACCATTATGTGTGAACAGGGCCACCATCTGGCAGATCTGTCTGCAGCCCTAGTTGGAATGTGCATGGGTCCCTTGAGAGGCAGAGAAAAGGAGCAAAGAGAAATGCAGTAGGTGCTATCTTAGCAAAGCCTGAGTTTAATTGCCAGTGCTCACTAGGTAAAAAGTCAATAGAAGTCAAATTGAGTAGTATTACCTAGTGGTTTCTTTATTCCCTTGTCCCAGTAGTCCTCACTGCAACTTGAAAATCTGTTTAGCAACTAGCTATGGCTATTCCAGTTGAGTGCGTTTCATTACTGATTAATTCGCTGATGTCCCATTCACTTCTTTCCAAGCCCTGCCTAGTGAGAGGAAGACTGATGGCAGCCGCCCTGTATGTGCTGCCACTCAGCGTTGTTGGGTAGCCAACAGTTATTTGGGTAGAATTATGAGAGAAGGAAGAAAAACCAATTCTCACTTACTAAAACATACACCCATAACAAAGTATCAGCCTTATCCAAAAGCATTTAAAACCATTTCTTTATAAATAACTACCTCAGAAGTATTCAGAATTCACTTATCATTTTCATTAATTGTCCATACTTTGTCCAGAACAGAAGCCCATAGTGTCTCTTGAACTTCTGCTTTGGGGTGGTATAAAAATGTAAATAAACAAACAAACTTGTGATAAATAGCAGTGTAACAGCAAGCAGTGAATAAGATACCAAGGTGGGCACTGGAGATGGGTGACTACTCCCTCTGGGTTGACTTCCTTCTGGCCCGCCAATGAAGACCTTAAGGTGCCTTGGAGCAAAATATGGGAGGGGTCCTGGGAAGGAGCTATTTGCTGGTTTCAAGGGCAGGGGTTACTGCTCTGCCTTTTCATTGCTTTGCTGCTCATCTCCCCACATTTCTTTGCTTGCAGACATCTGATGCCCCGGACCTTGGAGAGTCAGATCACCATGGAGAAAACCCCCAGCTACTTTGTCACCAGGGAAGCCCCCCAGCGGATCTTCAATATGTCACGGGACACCAAGCTGATTGTGGTGGTGAGAAACCCCGTAACCAGAGCCATCTCGGACTACACGCAGACACTCTCCAAGAGGCCCGACATCCCCACCTTCGAGGGCCTGTCCTTCCGCAACCGCAGCCTGGGTTTGGTGGACACCTCTTGGAACGCCATCCGCATTGGCATGTACGTGGTGCACCTGGAGAGCTGGCTCCAGTACTTCCCGCTTTCCCAGATCCACTTCGTCAGCGGGGAGCGGCTCATCACAGACCCGGCAGGGGAAATGGGCAAGATCCAGGACTTCTTGGGCATCAAGCGGGTGATCACAGACAAGCACTTCTACTTCAACAAGACAAAGGGTTTCCCTTGCCTGAAGAAGACAGAGGGGAGCAGGTTGCCTCGCTGTTTGGGGAAATCAAAGGGGAGGACTCATGTTCAGATTGACCCAGAAGTGATAGAGCAGCTGCAGGACTTCTATCATCCCTATAACATCAGATTCTATGAAACTGTTGGGCAGGACTTCAGGTGGGAATGAGCACTTCAGCAGGGCGTGCTGGTGCAGAGCACAGCATGCCTCAGTCTTCCGAGAGGCAGCAATTGCCGGGGATCATCCTCCCCGCCCCGCCGCCGCTGGGCTGCCTTGGCCTTTGTTTGGGCCCACTGTGAGTGCTGGCACGAATTAATGTCCTGAAGTGCCACAGGGTAGCAGCACCCAAAACCCGTTGGTTTGTTGCCACACACTGCCAATCTCCTCCCTTGGTTGGCTGAGGGGGCAGCTGGAAGGGGGTAGGCAGGTCCCTTGGCTCTCTTTTCATTGGTGCAATCAGGGTATGTGATGCCCAAGGATGGATTTTATTTTTAATAATTATTATATATTCTATATAAATATAGTATATAAATATCACTGCCTAGACACTACTTGGCACCTGGTCCGTCCCGGGTTTCCAGCTGGATGCCCTTCAGAGCAGCCCTTGGCAAACCCACCTGGACTGCAGAGTCTGGGTTTGCTATGGGTCTGCCTCACACCATCCCTCATATGCTGCCATTTGGAAGGGGAAGGGGGCTCGCTCCTGCTCAGAGGTGCAGGTTTTGTGCCAGAGGGTTAGCTAGGCCTCTCCGTTCTTATGTGGGAGCCTGGTGACCATGGAGATGCTGGTCTGTCTTCTTCTAAGGAGGTCTCCAGAAACACACTGTCCAGTTAGATATTCCTGTCCTGTGAATAAAGCACAGATTTCTGCTGTTACGGGTACTTCAGGCACTCACCCCTTTTCTTGTTCAGGACTGTGAATCCACCCATCCTCCTTGTATTTCCCTCCCCCATGTGAAATAAAAACAAATCCAATTCATTTTTAATGGTGACATTTTTCTCAGGGATATTGTGGGTGCAAAACTGGGCAGCCAGGTGGATTCTCCTCTGCATTAAGAACATCAGGAGAGCCCTGAGGCTGGGTCAGACCCAGGGTCCCTCTAGTCCAGCATTCTGTTCACACAGTGGCCAGCCAGCTGTCGACCAGGAAACCACAAGCAGGACACAAGCGCAACAGCGCCCTCCCACCCATGTTCCCCAGCAGCTGGTGCACATAGGCTTACTGGAGGTAGCACATAGCCATCAAGACTAGTAGCCTTCTCCTCCAGGAATTTGTCCAACCCCCTTTTAAGCCATCCAAATTGGTGGCCATCACTGCATCCTGTGGTAGTGAATTCCGTAGTTTAACTCTGTGCTGTGTGAAGAAGGGCTTCCTTTTGTCTGTCCTGAATCTCCCACCAATCGGCTTCATGGGATTCATAGAACCCTTTGGATTCTAGCATCATGAGAGAAGGAGAAAAATGTCTCCCTCTCCACACCATGCGTAAGTTTGTACAGCTCTGTCATGTCTCCCCTTACTCTCCTCCAAGCTAAGCCATCCCAGCTGTTGTAACCCTCCCTCATAGGAGAGATGCTCCAGCCTCTTGATCATTTCAGTTGCCCTCCCCTGCACTTTTTCCAGCTCTACATCACCTAAGCCAAGGATGGGCCTGCTTTATCCTCCCCACTGAGGGGTGTGGTGGGGGGAGGGTGCATGTGCTAAAGTTCAGCCTCTACTGAAGCACAGATGTGAGTCTGGGGCACTACTGACAACTGCTTCTAATGCCTGAATTGGAGCGTTGGCTGGTCGTGCCTGCTTATCAAAACTCTGTCCCTTCACTTGTTGGCAGCAGCACTGGAGCTCTTGGTGGCGAGTACCGAGGCGCCTCTTTCACCCACCGATGATCCTGATGCAAGAAAGAGCAAAGCTACAGCTAGAAGCAGCAAACTGGAGACAGGCATTACTGAAGGTGCTCTTCCAGACACATGGGCAAACTTGCAGACGTTCCCAAGATGCACATCCATTCAGGGCCCTTTTAACTTCAGCGGTGGTGCGTCTTGCATGGCCATCTCAAGGGGATGGGGGTGAACTAGGCCGCCACCTGGGGCAACAAATTCTGGGGGTACCAAAAGACCCCCTGAAGGTGGCAGCAGCGCTCCTTGTCTCTGGGAAGCGCCCCTCGCTGCTTCCCCACTGCAACAAATGGTGCAACAGAACAGCAGCTGGTGCCGCTCTCCAGAGAGTTCACCCAACCCAACTGCTTAAGTCTGAGGGGCCCTTCCTCAAAGCAAGTGAGGCGTTCTGTATGAGGCGGCGGTGGGGAGGGGGAAGAGGAAGAAGGTGAGGGTTTGACCTGGCATCAAGTGAGTTGGAAACTAAAGGGGAAGGAGGGAGGCCCGAATTCCAAGCCCTGGCTGCAGTTCTTCCCCTGAGAAGCTGCTCGAAGTGGCTTTGAACTAGATGTGGTTCAAAATGAGACCAAATCTCAACACACTCACACAGCATGCAACAGCAAAGAGGATACAAAGCAGGAGGTGACACTGTGTAGATGAAGGTCCTGAAAAGAGGATAGATCTCTGAAAGATACCTTCCCTTGCATTCCAGTTATGGTTCCTGAAGCTGAAGATGGGGTGCATTGAAACTCAGGGGGGAAACTATGGCCATTTAACAAAAGTTCACCGCAGGTCTCTGCCGTAGCAAGGCAACGACCTGGGCAGACAGGCTCCGTGGCGTCTAGGTGACAAGGTGGTGAATCTGGGTGGCAGGACAATGGTGTCCTGTGCCTTTTAGTGATGGAGGCAACCGGGTCTCTCTGGGCTTGTCTGGGATGAATGGAGGAGATACCCATGAGTGCCCATGGAATTCCACAGCTGGCCACACCCCAGGAAGTGGGCAAAATCCTGCCAGGAGGGAGCAGGACAGGAAACCAAGTGATTCCAGTAATGGGGCCTCGGTGTTCATCACTGGTCCACAAATGGAACTGACTAGGTAAACCAGCACTTGGTGATTTCAGCAGCATGAAACTTCACCTCTGGATGGTGAGGAGCTCAGTTCACACAATCACAGAGGGGAAATAAGCCACGGTGGCTTCCTAACCACCCCCAAGTGTTCTGGGTGATTTTCCTAATAACCCTCACTAGGCCCAGCTTGTCATGTCATCCGAATCTGGTGAGAGTGGGTGGCTGGGGTGGTTAACAAACCAACCAGCAACCCTACAACAAACCGTAGGTTCTGCGTGTTTGTTAACCACCCCAACCACCCACCCTAGCCAGGTTCGGACATCACAACAACCCGTGCCCAGTGAGCATAATTAGGGAAATCAACCACCAGAATGTGTGGGGGTGGTTAACAAGGCCCATGGCTTATTCCCCCCCCCCCCCGAGATCTTGGCAGCGGAGTGCAAGCTTGCCTTCGAGGGGCGAGCAACATGGAGGACTGGGGGCCCTCGGGCTTTACTGGGTCAAAGCAATAGCTTCCAAGGGTCCATAGGTGTGAGACTTGGCATAACAATTGCCCAAAGGGGCAAGAGGAAGCCAATAGCCATTTGGGGTTGTCACAAACCAGACCCAACCTGACTGTCAAAAGGGTAACCTAGGTGGAGAAAACTAAGCAAGGGGGTGCTCCGCCTCAAAAGCAATGCCAAATCATGACCTTTTTATGAGGTTGGGAAATTCCCAAACTTTCATCCGGATTGGTGATTTGATTGTACTTGGGGAGGTCACTCCAGGGCTGGAATATGCTTGTATAATTAAAGCGGTGTTTGCCCAGCTTGGGGCTTCTGCTTATGGGCAGTTTTGATTGGATTGGTGCTGCAGAATTCGGCCTTCTCTATGCGATCTGGAGAAATGCGGAGCTTCTGGAGGATCGTTCTGAGAGGCAGGTTTGCCTTGCTTTGCTCTGGCTTCTTCAATGACCGCATCCATGGTTGCCAAATACACTCAGGGCCTGCACTGCAGCCTGCTAACACAGGCCGCACTCCAAGCACAGGCAGGCTGCCAGGGGCTGGACCGCTTACAAATCTCCCCTGGCCCTCCTGCATCGCTGGTGCCCCCTGCAGAACCTCTTCTTCTGGCGCAGGGGGCCTCCGCCCCCTCCCTGGCAGCACCACGCGTCTCTGCTGAGGAGCAGCCGGCTTTCTGCCCAGGGGCCATGTTCTGCGTGGCCACCAGCAGCTGGGAAATCCCATTTCTGGCACCAGTTGACCCTAGCAGGGCCCGAGGGGCATCTCCCAAAAGGGGGGGGGGTGTTTGTGGGGCGGCGGGGAGGCTGGATAGGTGCAGCTCTGGCATTCTTTTTAACACAGAAGCGGTAGATAGTCACTTTCTTAACCCTTTCAACCTCATGACATTTTTCTGCTGAAAATTCCTCCCCCCTCCATGGCCTGGCATTGCTTTATATATTGGGCATCACATTTTTATCGCACCCTTTCTCCAAGGAGCACAGAGCGACGTGCCTCCTGCCCCCAACTGTCTCCTCACGACAGCCTTGTGGCAGATGGTGGCTTGGCCCACAGTCACTCAGGGAGCTTTGTGACTGCAGGTTTGGACTCCGACCTGCCCTGCTGGGAAAAGCCAGGGCCGCTGCAAGCCAGCAAGGCGAGGTTTGCGTGCCTCCCCTCCTCCCTGCCCCTCTTGGGTGATTTGGCAACAGTGCTGAAGAGGGCGGGAATGAATTTCAGTTGGGGTCATCCGCTTCCCTTGCCGTCCTTGCACATGAGTGTGTCTTACTGAACTTCAACATGTCGACTGGAAATGGGGGCAGGGGATGTGCAGCTGCCTGTGATGGTATTGGCAGCCACCCACACAGTTTCTGTAGTATCCAGATGCTTACTGAAGTGGCAATGAGAGGATGAGATAGAGGAGTCCACCCTGGTGAAAAATAGCACACAAAATATCAGTGTGATGCTTCACTATGACACAGCTGGCTTGTGAGGCAGGCGAGTTGTGCACACATCTGTCTGACCAGCAGGGTGCTGCAGCCGCCCCCTTCTCCCTCTAACCTGGGTAGGGGGATCCCAGAGCTACGAGCTGGTTGTCTGCCTAGGGTGAGGTAGCGGTCAGCTGAGGCCTCCCATCACCGCAGGCCGGCATCCTGCTTCCCTCCTACTGCCCTGTAGGTGCGAGCGTGAGTAGGCGAACCAAATGGCTCGGCAGCTGGGGAGAGAAACTGCTCCTGAAATCTCCAGAAACTGACAGGCAAACCTCAGGTCAAATTGAAAGAAGATACCTATTAAGGAATATAATAAAGAGACAAAAAGGGAAAGCAGATGGAATACTTGGAAATATGCAAACTTCTTTTTTTTTTTTTTAAGTTTGCTAACCTACGCTAAACTCTTTGGGTAGTATCCAATGTTAGTCCTAAGTAGAGGAGACCCATTGAAATGAATAGGAGTTAAGTTAGCTGTGACTAACTTAGGTCTCATTCATTTCAATGAGTCTACTCTTCATAGGACTAACATTGGATATTACTCTTTGAGTTAAATACACATAATTCAGGGGTCACCTGGAGAGCTGCAACATGCACAGCGTCTTCAGGCAGTCACAGGAGGAGGCGATCAGGGTGATGAGAATGACCAAGAGACAGAAAACCACTAAGCATGACTACCCAACAAGTTTCACCAAATCCAAGGAGTGGTACATAAACAAGAAGATCCTCTTCTCACCTGTTGGGACCGGGAGATGGACTAGAGACATGTTGATGATAAAAGAGATGGCTTTAGCTACTCCTGGCAGACCTGATATATCAAAAGGCTCCCTATTTTGTGGATCTAGACCCTAGGAAATACCTGTGTTATTCCAAGTGGGCTATGGATGCCAACATCCTGTTCAGATATGCTTAAATCTTTAGAGACATAGACACTGAAGGGCAGCTCAGTGAATGAATGATGTCATATGCAGTGTTTGTATTGAAGACTGCCTGCCTATTAAATTGATAATGAAGTGGCCAAGTTTGCAGATGACACCAAATTATTTAGAGTGGTTAAAACAAAAATGGGATTGTGAGGAGCTCCAAAAGGGTCTCTCCAGACTGGGAGAATGAGCATCCAAATGGCAAATGCAGTTCAGTGTGAGCAAGTGTAAAGTGATGCAAGTTGGGGCAAAAAAATCCCAGCTTCATGTATAACCTGGATGGGATTCTGTTCATGACAACAGAATGAGGAGCACATTGGAGTATTACCTGGATTTTCATGGAATTGGCTTTGGTCCGTCAGGGACACATGAAGCAAGATAAGCTGAGTGTACCATACCTTTAAAATCCAGTTTTCAGGGGTCACACAATGTTTGAAAGGAACATACTTCCAGATGGGGTGGGGGGAGTAGAACTCAACATGATCAAACTGGCAGGGACTGCTCAAGCAATGACAGAGGCTTATTCATGGCCCATGTCCAGGCTCCCCACTGCTACTACATTATTCTAAATGGGGAGCAACTATTTTTTCCTCAGATTCACACTTTTGCCTTGAGAAGCCAAAATCCCCAGTTCTCAAGTGCAGCATCTGAAGGCTCTCCCTGAAAGCACTTTTCACCCCATTCCAGCAAACAGTTGCAGAGTTATTGCTTACACACACACACACACACACACACACACCCTTTCTCCTTCTCTAGGCACTTTCTTCCTGCTTGCAGTGACAGGCTCCAGAGACCTCACCAGATTGGAGAAGCCACTTTACATAACATCAAAGAAGTGACTTTGCATAATATCTGAGATACGATTTAACACAACAATGGAGAAGCGTAGTCCAAACATCAGAGAAGTGCATTGTCATGGAGGCTAATTACTGGCGGAATGGGAGAGCTGGGCAATTCTGAAGGCTGGAAAGGCTCAGTGAGCTCACAGCCTGGTGAAAGACACACTGCTGGACTGGGCTATCATGCCAAAGTAAATGCAGAGGATAGGGACACACAGCACCAGTAGCATGGAGAACCTGAATTAAAGAAGTTAAACAAGACAAAAGTAGTCTCAGAACATCCACCTTTTCCACAGAAATCTCTGGGATGCCTGCAGATTGGCCACAATGTCATCTGCCACCAACGACCTCGAAATGCTCCCAATTCACAGCAAATCCCCCATGAGGACAGCCCCCTGGTGGGATTTGAACTAGCAATGACCAACCAAGAAAGAGATTTTGGGGTTGTGGTGGACAGCTTGACGAAAATGTCAACCTAGTGTGCCGTTGCTGTAAAAAAGGCAAATTCCATGTTAGGCATAATTAGGAAAGGAATTGAGAATAAAAAAGCCAGTATCAGTCTCTTCTCAGAAGAGAAGACTGAGGGGAGATAAGATAGTGCTCTTCAAGTACTTGGAAGGTTGTCACAGAGAGGAAGGCCAGGTCTCTTCTCGATCATCCCAGAATGCAGGACATGGAATAATGGGCTCAAGTTACAGGAAGCCAGGTTCTGGCTAAACATCTGGAAAAACATCCTGACTGTTAGAGCAACATGACAATGGAGCCAATTCCCTAGGGCTCTCCCCCATGGAGGCGTTCAAGACGAGGCTGGACAGCCATCTGTCAGGGATGCTCTGACTTGGATTCCTGCATTGAGCAGGGGGTTGGACTCGATGGTCTTGTGGGCCCCTTCCAACCCTACTATTGTATGATTCTATCATATTGCCCTTATACAAATCTATGGTGCAGCCACATGTAGAATACTGTACAGAGTTCTGATCACTGCACCTAAAAAAGGATATTGTACAGCTGGAAAAAGTGCAGAGAAGGGCAACTAAAATGATCAAGGTGCTGGAGTAACTGCCCCATGAGGGAAGGTTACAACAGCTGGGATTGGAGGAGAGTAAGGGGAAACATGATAGACATGTACAAAATTATGCATAGTGTGGAGAATGTGGATAGGGAGACATTTTTCTCCCTCTCTCATAAAACTAGAACCCTGTGGGATCATCCCATGAAGCTGAGTGGTGGGAGATTCAGGACAGATAAAAGGAAGGACTTCTTCACAAGTGCATAGTTAAATTATGGAATTCATTGCCACAAGACGTGATGGCCACAAATTTGGATGGCTTTAAAAACAGTTTAGATAAATTCCTGGAGGAAAAGGCTATCAATGGCTACTAGCCCTGATGCCTCTATGCTACCTCCAGGATTAGAGGCAGTATATCTATGTATACCAGTTGCTGAGGAACATGGGCAGGAGGGTGCTGTTGTGCTCATCTCCTGTTTGTGTGTTCTTGGTTGACAGCTGGATGGACCCTTCGTCTGATCCAGCATGGCCCTTCTTATGTTCTTACGATACAAAATGCATAAATAACATTTGCACATAACAACATTCCATAATTTCCAGAGGGGTTCCCGCATTAGTCTGTTGCAGCAAAACCAAGAAAGAGTTTTGTGGCACTTGAAAGACTAACAAATCCATTCTGGCAAAAGGGTTCATGGACATTGTCTGATGAAGCAGGCACTGTCCATGAAAGCTCATGCCAGAATAAATTAGCTAGTCTTTAAAGTGCCACAAGACTCAATATCTATAATGTGGCAATTAATTCTCAAAAGGATTAATGTTCCCATAGTTAAAATCCAGGTCTTGTCCACACTGCTGAACAACCAGAGCTGGATCCCAGGCTCTACGGCTCCAATTTGAGATCTCAATAACTGTCTGTTCTCCTCAGCTGGCAGGGGGTTGGTGCTGCAGGCCTTGTGAACAGAACAACCCAGAAGGGGCTGGTCTAACTGAATCTGTGTGAGACGTTTTTGTAATCCTAAATTAAGCAAACAATACAAATATTAAAGCCCTTCAGGCACTGTGGAATTCCCTCGTTCAAACACAGCCACAGCCTCCTCAACTTGCAATTAACCCGAACCCTTTTATATGAGTTTCTAAGGTATTTTGTATCACTTTACTAGGAGGAAGTCTTTAATGCAAATATTTTGTATTGCATCATTTTTTATTCTATCTGCTTCTGACATTTTTAACCCACCCTCCCTCCAAACAGCTCAGCGTGGCAGACATCACACTTCCCCCAGCCGCCCATTTTTATCTTCAAAACAACCCTGTGAGGTAGCTTGGCTGAGAAATGATGCCTGGTTCAAGGTCACCCAGGGAGCAATGTGCCTCAGGCTCCCCGAGGCTGGCACCGCACTCTGACCACGGCAGCGCACTGGGTCTTTGTTGGCTTCTCTCAGACTCACTTTGGGGTGAGCTTTTGTATATCATCAGCCACGCCTGCCATAGCCGACACCACAGGGCAGATGGTGCCCGTTGGCCGGGGGCGGGGTAGGAGGGCAGTGCGGTTGGGGCAGGCTCGGATGTTGCTGGTTTCGCCTGCCTCTTTAGACCCAGGACAGAGAAGGGCCTCCTGGAGGCACCTGAAAGAGACTGTTGGAGAGCTCTTCAGCCTCCTGCATCGAGCGCCCTTCCCGGAAGGCCTCCTCCATGTCCCCTCTCAGAACACAATGCTTCATGGGGAGACTTCCACTTGGCGCGGGGGGGAGCGGATGGGGCACGAGGCAGCACGAAGAGACATGGTGGGATCCGCGACCTCCAGAAGTGGCTGTGAGCCAGTACAGAAGCATTTCCCTTCGAGTGGGAGCAAAGTGCTCTTTGTGAAGGGCCCCCTCACTTTGCCCTTCTCTGTTTTTCTTCCCTTTTCT
This sequence comes from Heloderma suspectum, assembly GCF_057233095.1. Classification (NCBI taxonomy): domain Eukaryota; kingdom Metazoa; phylum Chordata; class Lepidosauria; order Squamata; family Helodermatidae; genus Heloderma; species Heloderma suspectum. The sequence goes on along the minus strand of NC_139469.1, from coordinate 36,510,273 downwards.
AATGTAGAGAGCATCTTTCTTTACAAAGTGCTGAGCAATCTTTGCTTTTGCCCTCCAAGCAGCCCTGTGAGGTAGGTCATGGGGATGCTAAGAAGGCATGCGCTGTGGGATTGGAGCCAGCCCTCCCAGCCCTCCTCGATTCACCTCATCAGCCTGTTTTTCTCAACTGCGGGAAGAGAGCCCAGCAGCCTGCCTGGAGCAACAAACCTGCCAGGAGCAGCGGTGATGGCTGCGTTTCTGCCACAGTGTCGCTGTTGCTGTGCTGTGCTGTGCTAGGGACGAGGCAGGACACGCTGCTTGGCGCACACTGCCAGTGGGCATTTATGGGCATGTTTAGTCGGTTGTTTTAGGGGAACCCGCAGTTCTAATTGGATGTCAAGTGCTGCTCTCGGGTGCCTCAGAAGAAGGCATCTCACCTCCTCTGTGCCTGGGGTTGCATTTCCCAAATTAGTTCTTGGATTTAAGAGGGCTCCCTCACTGAGTGGCTTGCATGGCTTCCACATGGGCCTGCACCAATGACTGACCTTTAATTTGATGGGCGGGGGGGCAGTGGGGATGGATCCTGATCATTGCTTTGGAGCATCCCAGATATGGAGAGGGAAGTCCACTTACTGAAATATCCAGAGTTGACTCTTCTTGCAACGGTGAGATGGACACCTGGACATGACCAGACAGAACAAGCTGAACTCAGGCTCAAGATGATCCCCCACCTCATGCCCCTAAGCACCAAGGCCAATCCTAAGGGGTTTCCCCCTGCATTTGGTGACCTAAACACTTTACAGCAGGGATGCGCAACCTTTTGGGCCCTGTGGGCCACATCGGGGGCAGGAGGGCCACACACAAGCATGTGTGCGCATACACGTGCATACTTGCACCTGTTTGCACGCACACATAGACACATGCATGCGCCTGAGGTTTCTCTCGCTAGAGCCACTGGTGGTGAGGGAAGCCTTCAGCGGTGCCGCCACTGCAACACATGGGGGGGGGGGTTCTGGCAGGCCACTGAAAATGGCATTTGTACCCCTGATTTACAGGATTTTACAGGGGGACATGATGTTAACTAATCTAGGTATTATCTAGACCTGAGAACTGCAAGACCAACTAGGTTTGCTGATGAAAGAGCCTTGATGGCAAGCCACTTTGGGGAGAAGGGGTCCCCTGGAATTGGAGCCCCTTAGTTGCCTTGTGTATCTGTGGTTGTGCCAACCTGATGAGATGGGAGTGGGACAGAGGCTTTTCTGCAGATGGCATTCCATGTGAGCACTGAGAGGGGTGGGTGGAGGCAACAGGGGGCTCCCACCCCAAAGATGCCCCCGGAGCTCTGAGCGGAAAGCAGGTCCAGAACTAACCAAAGCTTTTTCCCTTCGTTGTTGGTCAGGCATTGCCCTGAGTGGATCACTCACAGCACTGCTGCTTCCAGTGACCCAGGGGGTTTGGAGCAAGATTTCCCCTTCCTCCCCATGGGATGGGGGCAGGGGGTGGAGAGTGCTTGCAGACCCAGTTCTGCCATGCTGGCTTCTGGGCAGGAAGCTGCTCCCCCCGCCCCCCAGAGGTGAGGCTGGAGTGCCGCCTCCGGAGAACACGGCCTTTCGCAGTGTCCTCCGATCACAGGTCATCCTGCTGAAACACTTGCCATGGAGCTGCCTGTTGAGCATCTCCTTGGCAGCAGCTCCCCATTGGAGAAGACAGTGTGGCACCTTCAAGACTAACACATCTACTGCAGCAGAAGCTTTCATGGTTTGGAGTCCAGCTGCATAGAATGTTATCCTGAGCTGGCAAGTGATGGAGAGAAAATGTTAGCAGAACAGTCAGAGGGAAATGACCTGCAGAAAATATAGACTGTGATCATTGTGTTAAAGCTTAGGAGTATGTAAAATAACTATAGCAGCGCATTGGAAGATGAGCAGGTGAGCAAACCTTTGCTGCTGTGGCTGATGCCACTAGGCCTGTAATGAGTAGATGTGGCGACAGGGTGGCATCTGCGTTTGCTGCAGGGTCTGGTCTCTGTGTCTGTGCTTCTGTCCTGTGTGGCTCCATGCTGCTGGTGAGTGGCTGGTTAGGCCGGAGGGCTGCCTCTGGACAAGGGCGGGCCCACGCCCCAGGCCTGTGAGCGGGAAGTGTCCTTGTCCAGGATGGGCTGCACTGTGCCCCTCGCACCGGAGCCCGTGACAGGCATGAAGCTGCAGGAACCATGCCTCATCTCACATGTCCTCACAGGGCTCCCTTGAGAGGTGGGACAGGGGACCACGAATAAGGCCACAACGTTGCTGGAAGCAGGCTCAAGCCTGAGCAAGTCTTGGTGACCAAGCACATGGGTGTGCATGAAGAAACAGGACCCTGCTAATCTGAGCAATGGGCACCCCCCCCTGCCATGTGTGCCAAGTTGGAGAGCAGTGGGGCTGGAGAGGAGGAGAAAAGAGAAGATCCTGCCCAGAAATGCCCCTTTGGAAGATGCAGGCTCCAATTCTTTGGGAGCAAGTCCCCTTGCTGTCAATGGGTCTTCCTTCTGAGTGAACATGGGTAGGATTGCACGAGCAACAAGCACAATCTCTTAGGAAGCCGAGATTATTCAAATGGCTTTATCCAGTAATACGTGAGTGCTGGAAGCTTTTCTATGGGCACCTGATGATGAGCTGATGGAATTCCTTGCTACAAGGGCCACAGGCACATGGCACTTTTTAAAATGGAATTGATAAAATTCCTAGGGGAGAGCTGCACCATAGGCTATTAGCCAGCCTAGCTAAGAATGCCATGGGCCCACTGACCAACGTTTGTGTCACTGGCGCTAATACACATATTGTGTGTAGCAGCTTTGCACTGGTGTTATACCCTGCCCATCGCTTCTGGATTAGGGCCTCACAATATTGTCTGCCTGTCAGCCTTACCAAAACAGCTTTGCAACCTTGTCCTTCTTCTTGGCCCTTAGACCACTTCTCCCCTCCATATTGTCTCAGCTGTTGAATCGTGTTCTGACAGTGCAAAGAGGTCTGATTGGTCGTGCACCTTCTCTGTTATGTTCCCATCCTCCTGGACAGAGGCCTGGGTCTATGCACACTGCAGGGCACAGGGCTGCACGGAGTGGCGTGGCTTCTGCTGCTGCCCCATCAGAATGGCTCTTTGGAGACACCCTGTGAATCTGCTCCATGCCCCCTGCATGCATGTTGGCCATCCCTGGGGGCCGTTCCGCCCACACGAAAGGCTCCTTGTGCGCAGCCATCCAGGGCAAGGGCTTAATGGCATTCTCCAGCGCAGACGTGGTGCTCTGCCAGCGGAGGCTGGTGGCTCTGATTTCAGCGGGACTATGAATCCATATGAACTTGAGCACACTCCGGGAGAGAGCGGAGGACAGGAAGGCCTGGCCTGTCCACGGGGTCATGAAGAGTTGGACACAACTTAACGACTGAACAACAATGAATCCACGCTGGGTTTCAGTCAGAACCAGCCAGAACTCTAAAGGAGATATCCAAGGTGCTGAACCTATTTGGGGGTGTGGTTCAGCACCTTGGATAGCTTTTTTTAGAGTTGTGGTTGGTTCTAACTGAAACCCAGCATGGATTCACAGCCCCAGCGAAATCAGAGCCACCAGCCTCCGCTGCAGTCTGTCTTGGCCCAGCTGCTCCCAGATCCAGCAATGAGCGCCACCTTTCACTGCATAGCAACAAAGCTGCCTTGTGCCAGGTTATTTGCCTTGCTGAGCACCAAGCTCCTTGAATCACCTATTGATTTCTGTAATAAAGCACAGCAGTTCCTGTCAAAGGTTGCAATTTGCCACTAGCATCTAAATTGAAGAGGAGCCGTTGCCATTTCCAGTTGCAGAAATGCTAGAAACAAACCTTTCTGAAGAAGTGCGGAGAGGGGCTGCGGTTCAAAGGCCGAGCCCTGCTCTGCATGCAGAAGGTCACTGCCCAGTCCCCAGCACCTCCACATGGGGTGGGAAAGGGATTTGCAGGCGGAGAAGGAAGTGAGGGATGAAGGGACAGACACCAGAGCTTGGGCGAAACTAGGGCCTCTTCATTAATCACGGGAGACCCCCCTGCCCCCTCAGGATCCAGCTGTGAGAAGTGCAGGAAGCTAGCCGGATGCTTCCCTGGCAGGCTTGCCCCCAGGGGGATACGTGGCTCAACAACATGACAAGCGAGACAGATCTTGGAATTGTTGTCGATCACCAGCTGAATATGAGCCAACAATGTGATGCGGCTGCAAAAAAGGCACATGTGATTTTGGGCTGCATTCATAGAAGCATCGCTTCCAAATCCCAGGAAGTACTATTCCCCTCTACTCAGCACTGGTTAGGCCTCATCTGGAGTACTGTGTCCAGTTCTGGGCACCACACTTTAAGAAGGATGCAGACAAACTGGAGAGGGTTCAGAGGAGGGCAAAACCTCTTGGGGGAAACTGGTTCTCATCAATAGGGATTAGTGTTCAAGGAAGTCACACCCTCATTACAGGTCGGCTTGCAGCAATTGTTAATAAATTTCCAAGGGTATTTTCTGAATAACTGGGGGAGTACAAAGGGAAGCCAGTGTCACTCCATCTGGAGCCATCTGTTGCACCAATTTGCATGAAAGCCATGAACTCACCTTTTGCACTGTGGGGAAAAATTAAAGAGCTTGTGCATCTCATCAAGCATGGTGTGCTAGAACCAGTTACACAGACTCAGTGGCTATGCCTATTGAGCTGGCATTAAAGCCTATGGGAAGGTGAGACTGTCTGGGGATCACAGTGCACTGTGAATAAGGCACTTCTGTAGCATCCACACCCAGTGTCTGCTGTCAATCAGCTCCTCGCTGCTCTTGGTGGAGGGCAGGTCTTGATATGGCCCAAGCGTATTAACAGTTGGTCATCAATGATTCCACAGCAGATGCTCAAACAATACTCACTCAGCGAGGGTCATTCCAAGTAAAGCATCTGCAATTCAGAATATCTGTGGTCCCTGTACTGTTCCAACAATTCATGGAAACCCCACTTTCTGGAATTCCAGGTGTTGTACTATATTTTGATGATCTGCTCATGGGATCAACAGAGGAAGAACTTGCTGATGAAAAATATGTCCGCTTCACAATGCACCTGCTCCAAAAACAAAGCAGGAACTTCAAGCCTTCTTGGGACTTCTCAATTTCTACCATGTGTTTCTTCCACAAAAAGCTAGGATTGCTGAGCCACTGCATTGCTTGCTAGGAAAAGGAGTTCCATGGAAATGGACCAGCCAGCATGAGAATGCTTTCCAGAATGTCAAACACTTGCTGAGTTCAAATTCTATGCTTGTACATTATGATGACAAAAAAACCCAGTAATCCTTACTACTGGTGCTTCTTCTTACGGGGTTGATGCTGTGTTAAGCCACAAATTTCCAGATGGTACAGAGGCAGCAATTGCTTTTTATTCAAGAACTATGTCATCCACTGAAAGGAACTTTGCACACATTGACAGAGAAGCCTTGGCTGCTATTGCAGGAGTCAAAAGTTCTACAACTACCTCTACGGCCACGCTTTTGAAATACGCACAGACCACAAGCCTCTTCATGGAATCTTCTCTCCTGGCAAGCCTGCTCCCTGCATGCTGTCACCCTGCATGCAGCGCTAGCGCCTCTTGCTCCATGCTTATGATGACACACTTGTCTACCAACCAGGGAAGGCAATAGCTAATGCTGATGGATTGAGTCTGGTACCACTTCAAATTCCAGATTTTTTTGTACCTCCTCCACTGGACGTCTTGATGACTTTCCTGACCCACCTCTTCAGGCTCATCAAATTGCTAGGCTGACTGCTTGAGAACTTGTACTGGTTTGTGTTTTTAACTGGGTATGGAGAGGATGGCTAGATGAGGAACTGCCAGAGGAATGTAAGCCATTCAAACCCCATCAGAATGAGATGTCTGCCCATAAGGGATGTCTGCTATGGGAAAACCGTGTTATTCCAGACAAAGGTCGTCAAATCATCTTGACCATGCTGCATGCAGTTCATCCAGGGATCATTTGCATGAAAGCATTGGCCAGAAGCTATGTCTAATGGCCCAGTATTCACTCAGATATTGAAAAAACTGTAAATGAGTGCAGCACTTGTCAAGCCACTAGGCACAATCCACCAAGGGCATTCAAGACGAGGCTGGACAGCCACTTGTCAGGGATGCTCTGACTTGGATTCCTGCATTGAGCAGCGGGTTGGACTCGACAGTCTTATAGGCCCCTGCCAACCCTACTATTTTATGATTCCACGATCTTTCCATGGGAAGTGACCAAGGAGCCTTGGTCAAGAATCCATATTGATTTTGCAGGACCATTTCAAGGAAAAAAACTTCTTGGTTGTGGTAGATACTTACTTGAGGTGGCCTGAAGTGGTCTTAGTACCATCACAAATGGCCGCTGCAACAATCACAGCACTGCACCACTTATTTGCAATACTACTGTCTCAGACAACGGGACTACATTTACATCTGCTGAATTTAAAACATTGGGGAACAAGAACCTTATTTGGGCTGTCGCCATTGCACCTCGTCATCCCCAAGCAAATGGCCAAGCTGAACGGATGGTGCAGACAACAAAAGATGCCCTGAAGTGCATTGCGGGAGGAGACTGGCCAACATGCTTCGCCAGGTTTCACATTGCTCAACATGTTACTCCTTGTGCAACGACAGGAGTCAGTCCTGCAGAGTTACTTATAGGGCAGCTTCTAAAAACTTGTCTTGACCGTCTCCACCCAGACTTAGCTGAAGACTTACAAAGCAAATGGGAGAAAGCCCTGGATGCTGCTTTCTCAGCTCCTACTCTCCATACTTTACCTTACCTACAGCAGTTACTGAAAGGAAGTCATCTGAGCAATCTACACCTACTAGTTGACTGCAGAGACCGTGCCGTGAAAGGGTTCCTCTTCGTTGGTTGAAAGACTATGATAGTTGTCCAGAGAGGAAGGCAGGATCTCTTCTCAATCATCCCAGAGTGCAGGACAGAGAATACTGGGCTCAAGTGACAGGAAGCCAGATTCCGGCTGAACATCAGGAAAAACTTCCTGACTGTTAGAGCAATACGACAATGGAACCAATTACCTGGGGAGGTGGTGGGCTCTCCCACACTGGAGGCGTTCAAGACAGGGCTGGACGGCCATCTGCCAGGGGTGCTCTGACTTGGATTCCTGCATTGAGCAGGGGTTGGACTCGATGGCCTTGTAGGCCTCTTCCAACCCTACTGTTCTATGATTCTATGGTAGCTAAGGGGGAATGAATGTTATGTATCCGGGGGTGGGGGTAGGGTACTGTGGCTTAGTTATTGTTTTGAACCTTGGCAGCTCCTGTAGTAGAGCTGGGAGTAGCAACAGTGGATGGAGCTTCTACTAAGTTGTCACTTCTGTGTGTGCTGAATTAAAGAACAGTTGTGTCTGAGGCCTGCTGATTCTGCAGTCATTCCTACTACCAATACAACACTAAGCTCATTCAATCCAGGGGTGTCACTGGTGTCAGCTGCCTAGTGGTTAGCATCTAAGAAGATGGGCAAACATTGGAGTTGCGCCAAGGGCTAGAGAAGCTTGTGAGACCTGAGGCTGCTGAACCCCTCAGCCTCACGGTCAGTTACTATAAAACCACCTTGTAGCAGTAATTTGAGCCATTGTAAAGGATTCTAAGGCTGGAATCAATTCAGAAAGCATGAGCAGAAACGGAGCCGGCATTCTCATCTCAAGCTCAAGAGCATGGATGGTCTGGCCAGGTTGGAATCAAGCAAAAGCACTCTCAAAACTACACCCTTTAAAAACAAGGCATCCCAGCACCATGGCAGGTGACATCACAGCCCAGGGGTCCATGGAGGAAGAGGCGATACGCCAATTCCATAAGTTCTCCCAGCAAGGAGTGGCTGTCAGAATGTGCAAATCCAAGAAAGCCATTCAGGGCGGAGCTTTCCCTTGGCCAGCCCTGCCCTTTGGCAGAGGGAGGGGCGGATGCTGGGGCGGGGGCAGTCATTCCTCCTGATGCCCCCCCCCAGCCAATTCTCTCTGTTGGAGGGCAGTACTCTGTGTGCCAAGCCTCCCACCCTGCACCCCTTGCCAGCTGCTGCCCTCAGGTGTGGGTCCAGCCTCCAGGGCCAAAGCAAGATACAGCCGCCAGTCCAGGGGCCTGTTTCCACGAGCGATTTACTCTGAGCCAGCTGCGTATTGAGGTTGTTAGGACTACATGACATCGTGGCCACCCAGCAGCCGCCCCAGAGCTTATCAGGGAACAACCAGATTTCCAGAGACTGCTTGAAGTCCGAGTCTTTTCCTCGAGTTGGGTTCTCCCCGGTATGGTTGCTGTGGGCCCCAACCCCCGCATTGACCTCGGGCTTGCCAGCCCTGCCCAGGGGTGTGCCTTTCCCTGTGACCCCAGTCAGGGGGTGTCTCCTGTGTGTTTCCTGTGTGTTTCCTGCACAAACCCATTAGTGTCTCCTCAGAAGTAACTCCCATTGTGGTCAGTGAGGCTTCTCCCCTGAATGCCCACATCAGAACTTACAGAGATCCCCCTCAATTAAAATGGCAGTTTAAAGCTCAATCCCCTAAGTGCGGTTAAGCGTGATCACGAGGCTTGGATTCTCCATTGTTTGCTTGCAATAAGGCAATACTTAAGAAGTAACTACCCCACACCTTTGTTACAGAGATCCAGCGCAGTGTCAGTTTGGTTAGAAAGGGGGCTGGTTTTCCATCCCTGCGTTCTTCCCTCACCCTTTCCCAGCACAAGCATATGTGTGTCTACTCAGAAGGAACTCCTGTTGTGTTCAATGAGGCTTGGGGCTCGTTGGGAGGCTTGTCTTACAGATGCACAGAAGGGGAAGTAACTACTTTGCACCTTCCTTACGGAGCCTGGGGTGGGGGAAGCCTCTCCTATTGGTTGAGCAGCCCCTGCCACCCAGATGACATTCTCTCCAACCCCTCCCGCCCCGGAAGTAAGTTATGTGAAGTGACTGCAATGCACACCCTCGTGGAGCCCTGCCCGGACCAAAAGTGGCTCCTATAAAAATGCGGGTGAGACACTCCTCCCTTCTCCTTCCGTTGTCCTAGAAACAGGGCCCAGGTCAGCTTGCGTATGTGGAGTGGGGCACAGTGTTGCCCTTCACCTTGCCCTAAGTTGCTGGAGACCAAAGCTGCTGCTGCATCTCTGACTAGGCTCCATCCAGTGTTTAGAAACAGAAAATAGCTAGCTGCATTTGGGCCTTAACATGACTGAGATTTGCATCAGACAAGCTAGGAGAGATCAGAGACTGCAGTGGAAACCAGGGCTGGTTCGCAAGGTGGCACAGCTAGACCAGAGCCGTGGGTAATGGCATCCAGATCCAGACCTGGGAGGCTGAGCTCTCTTCCTCAGGGTCCCTGACAACATTAGGAGGAGCAGGTGACCTGCAAGAGCAGCCGGCCAGGCCTGCCCAATCTATCCAGGGACTTCATCTTGCCTGCCAACTGGGGGGGGGGCTGATGTTGCACACCCCAATTCCCTTCTGAACCCAAAGAGGTGGGCTTGCCAGGCCAGGTCCCGGCCTTGGGCTACACAGGTCTTGGGGCTCATGCCCTGGAATCCCCAGAAGGAGCACGGCTCTCGAGAGCTCTCAGGGCAAGAGAAATGCAAGAATGCAGCTGCAATCCGAAACACAGAGGGAGCGAGGCCCATGGGGCCCATGCGTGTAGGACGGGCTCCTCCACACACAATGATCTCACCATGAATGTAGATGAATACTACCTTTACTTCATGCCATCCAAGCCCAAGGCAGTGTGTGAAGGATCCTTATAAGGTTTTGCTGAAGCATTAAATTATCCTGTTGTCTGTTGTTTTCCCAGATAAGCTATTGATTTATGCATGGACTCTCCATTATTCTCTCAGGCACTTGGGAACTCAGCAAAGTGGCATCTCATTTTTTAACGGAGGGAATGGATCTGATTAGCAAGTTGGGAGCACTTTGGCCAATGGAGCTCTAGCTTGGCACACAGAACGATTTCTCACGTGCTGGGGGATGATGCTCAGGAAGACTTTGGAGAGCCAGGTCCAGATCGGAGGGCCCTGGGGGAACGTGCTCCTGGCACTCCAGTCTCCTCTGGAGGCAGCCAGGCAACCACATTCTGCCCACCAAGAGCACGTGCAGCCTCTTGCATGCCAAGTCAGGCCATCTGCCCACAACGGTCCACTCCAAAGCCTTTCCCCTCCAGAGTCTCTTTCAGCTGGCGATGCCACCAGAGATTGCGCTTGAGCCTTCCTGCACGCCAAGCGGGCATGCTGTCTTTGACCGCTGGGGGCTCCTCTGCCAGGACCAGCCAGGACTGGGACCTCAGGTCTGACGCAACCTGCTCCAAGGAGGAGGACCCTGAGGCACAGAGGAAGGGGCCTTCGGCTTCCCCAGGCGGCGCTGTGCCCAAGGGGGCTCCCATGGCAGGGACCCCCCAGCTGCCTCTGAATGGAGCCACCCAGCTCTGGAGCTCTCCTTGGAAGCCCCAGGGCCTCAGGAGCTGCAGCAACAACGGGTCCAACCAAGCCTGTGCCTGTCTAGCAGCCGGAGACTCCCAGCCGTCTGGCCACTGATGCTCCTGCTCAGGGCCCCTGGGCAGTTCCAGGAGGGAGCCAGGCACCGGCTCCAGGGTGGACCAGTGGCTGCTCAGGGTGGGCACTATGGCGCGGCTAGGGAGCTCCTCCTCCTTTGGCCTTATGGCTCCAGCCTGGGTCCATTGACCTGCTCCTTGCCTAGAGCGGCTGGGGAACGGCCTTGCTAGCCTGGGGAGGCTGGAGACAGGACATCCCTCCAGTCGTCAAGCACAGCCCCACACCGAACGAACTGCCGCAGCTCAACATGGTGACGACAGAGGCAGCAGCCTAGTCTGGCCCTGGAAGAGCAGCTGCATCCTCCTTACCAGCTGGGACTGCAACCTGGCAGGTAACGGGTCCAGGAGCATTCCAAGGTTGCCAGGCCAAAGGACTGTAGTGCAATGGTCTCCAAAGTGGGGTGCGCACACCCCAGGGGGTGCGCAAGATGATACATTGGGGTGCGCAGGCCGCCTGAGAAGTGAGCTGCCTCCCGCTGCCCCGTCGAGCTGCCATTGTGTGTGATGATGGCAGCGGCAGCAGGATGGGACGGGAGCCAAGGGGGGAGCTCTGTGGCATTTCTCTCTCGGCTCCAGTCCTATCCTGCCTCTGCTGCAGCTACCGAGAGCAACTGTGCCAGTCTCTGCCAGGCACGACAGAGGAAGGCGCAGTTGCTTGCCCTGTCATGGCGGTGGAGCAGCTGCCATCCTGCCGAAGGACAGCGGGAAAGAGATTAACCCTTCCAACTCTCCTTTGGTAGAATGAAGCCAAGAATGAAGCGATTTATCTCATCCTTTTTAAATCTCTATTTTTGTGTATGTTTTATAATGTACATAATATATTAGTACATTACTACATATATATAGTCACTGGAAAAGTCCCTGATGCTGGGAAAGATTGAAGGCAAAAGGAGAAGGGGATGGCAGAGGATGAGATGGCTAGATAGCATCACTGATGCAATGAATATGGACTTGAGCACGCTCCGGGACAGAGCGCAGGACAGGAAGGTCTGGCGTGCTGTGGTCCATGGGATCACGAAGAGTTGGACACAACTTAACGACTGAACAACAATATATATATAATTTATAAATAAATAAATATACATAAATTGGGGATGTGTGCTCAAAATTTTTCACTGCTAGGGGTCCTCAATCAAAAAGGTTTGGAGATCACTGCCGTAGAGGGCTGAACCCACAAACCACAGGAGAGAGGGCTACTGCGGCTCCTCCCAGGCCACAAGAATTGCCTGGTTCCCCTTCAAGGGCACCGCTCCAGACAGGCCTCAAAGAAGCACCAAAGTCAGGGGGTGAAAGAAGAGGGTGCTTTGGGACAGACACCGCAAGTCTACTGGCAGCAGTGGTCTCCATGACTCTGGAGAAAGGATGGGCGGGATCTCGCAGAACCCTAAAGAGAAGGCCCCAGCACTGAGCAGTCAGTCACCTGTCCATCCACATCCTCTGTAACTTTTCTGTTCTGTTTTCCCACCCCCTGCAACTGAGTTACAGCAGCTCATGGTCAGCGGCATTGAAGGCTGCAAAGAGCTCTAGAGGGATCCGGAGTGCCCTCGGCCCTCACCAGGCAGGAGCCGTCAGCCGCGACCACGCGTGCCATCTCAGTCTTGGCTTGTGCCCTGCCCACACTCAGACTCGGGGTCGATGGTATGCAGGCAGTTCTTCAAAGTGGCGGTGGTGTGTGAGAGAGAGGGTGGGATGGGCGAATGCCACTCGGGGAAACTGCCTCCTGCTTTCCTATCGCAGGCAGAGTCCAGATGGCCAAGATGTAATGCCCCCTTCCCTCAGTGATGCTTTGAGGACTGCAGAACTGAGGGCTTGTGGGCCGGCAGGCTTACCGGACTCCAAGGGTGCTGACAAGGGAGCAACACCAGCCCCTCGCCCTCTCGCCCTTCCCGTATGCTGAGACTTTGTTTGCAAGCTCCCTGAGGAGGGCCCTTTTCGGCTCCATCCCCAAGCATCGTGCACATCGATGGCACTATTGGCATAAATGGTGGCGGCAGCAGCAGCAGCAGCAATGCGAATCCCGGAGGCCCCAGTTCCGCCTCACTGACCACTTGCCCGGCAGGAGTGCCATGGCCCCTGGCCTGACACTGGGCTCCCCGTGTACATTTAGTGCAAATGCCATGAAAGAAAAGGGTTCAAGGATAATATTCTCGGAGCTGGGTGAAACTGGTTGCCTCCTTGACCTTAGTTGCCAAGGAGGCACAGGAAAGGCCCGGCATTCTGCTCCGGTGCCCCAGGGGGACCTGCCAGGCTGGCCGAGGCTGTCCCCACCCTGCAGGCTCTTGCCTGCTCTCCACAGAGGCAGAATGCCCACTCTCTGTGGGGCCGGCCCCCCTGAGCGCCCCAGCCTGTGTGATGGAGGCGTCCCTCCTTTGGTTCCCCTTGAAAGGGGCCTTCCCCCAGCCTGCGAGAAGAGCACTCTCTCTCCTGCCGAGCAACGGTGTGTTGATGGGTGAGGGGACAGGCTGCTGCTCTGTGGTTTCAGTACCCAGCCAGAGCCGCCCAGCCTTGGGTGGGCCGTAGGAGGGAGACACGGCTGCAATCTGCTGTAAGGGCTTGATGAAAATGTCCACTGACAGGATGACAGGGGAGGCCTTTCAGGACCATGGTGAACGGGCACACCACGTTCACAGTGCTGAATCCAGCTTGCTCAGCCAGGGGAGACTGAGCGGACTCCACGGGGAGTCAGAACGGGTGTTGGAGGAACAGCGGGTTGGGCCTGGGTGCAGAGGAGGCAGGGCCAGCAGCCCTCCCGCCTTCCCCACTCCGGACCAGGCCGGCCAGCACTCATGCTCGAAGAAATGTGAACAGCATAGGAAGGGAGACAAACCGATCTGTCTATCCCTAGCTGAGCCCCCACCGCCCCCTGCTCTTTGACCCCAGCGAGTGCTGTCGGGAGGCCTGTCAGATGGGACCACCTCTGCCACAGCCACAGCATCTCAGTGGCTGGAAGCCCCTTGAGCCCACCGTTTGGCTCCCTTTCCTTGGCTTGCTCAGGACGCACATGCAGCCTCCCTCCCAGGCCCAGCCCAGTTTCACAAACTGCCCTCCTCCTTGCCCACTCTTCATGCTTTCCCTTTCAGAGGGGCAGGCCTCCAACCAGGGCCTCTGCCCCACCAGAAACCCCCTCCTCTTCCTCCCCTGCCTCTTCCCCATGGCAAGCAGTGCTCACCCTGTTACAAAAATTGTGTTCTTTTCCCTGGTAGACTTTCCAGTTTGTTTACCAAGAACGAGAGGAGGCAGAGATCTGGTCCAACATGATTTTACTCTGCAGAATAAGGCGACCCTTGGGGCTAACGCTCCAGCAAAGGTCACAATCAAGTGATGTGATCCAAAAGTTTATATAGGCAAGACCTTTGGGGGCTGTCTTACACTTGTGCTGCACTAACCTCTTTGTCTAGCTGAGAGGGAAACAGAAGACAGGCAGCGCCTTTCACATATCTAGGCATGCGCAGAGAAGTAGCCTTGTACTCTAACGTAAATATGTTCCTGGCATTCCTGAGTCTCTGATAAGGTGCTGTGTCTTTGTTTAGCATGGCAATCTCACACAGAGGTAGAACAGACATAGTCTAGCTTATAAAATCATGGGATAACAGACATATTACAACTGAAATTTCTATAACACTCCCCCTTCAAAAGGCTTTTCTCAAATCCCATACCTCTCCTTGGTCCAGCAGTGGACTACACACTTAAAGGCACAAACCATCATCAATAGTATCATAACAAACAGAACTGCGCCAGTTACAAGTTGTTTTAACCATGCAAAATCAGGGAGCCAGGAAGTCAACCATAGCCAAGGATCACTTGCTCTTGAATAATTCTGTCTAATCATATCTTGTAGTTTGGCGATTTCATCTTTTATGGTTTTGTTTAAATCGTGGAACTTTACACCCTTGCTTCACTAGGGTGCAGAAGCCACTTTGGCATGCTAAGAGATAATTTAAAACAAACCGATATTGGGCCACTAGCTGGCTGAGATCTTCAATTCCAGATTGCATGGCCCTTACCATTATGGCTGTGGCATTGATGGTCTTTTCTAAATGGCAAGTGAGGCCTAGGATGCTTTTTCTATTTTCTTGTGCAATAATTCCTGGGTATGAACCCAGGGTAAGCAATCCTGTAACTAGCCCACCCCGTACCCTGTTTGGTTCTGAATCTGACAATTGTTTTTCAATAATTACAGTGTCATCACAGTTCTTACTTATTTGTTTTACAAGTTGCCCCATCCCTCTAGTGGTTTGCTACTCCAACGGTGGCCTTCAGGTGGGTCAGCTTCTGGTGTGACCCTCTCTGGTGCAGGTGATGCTTAAAAGCAAAGCGGGTGTGATGGATCCACTTCTTTCCTCCAGTAACTTTTATGGCCGTGTGAGTGGTGAGTAGAACCTGAAATGGACCTTTCCACTTCTCAGTAAATGGTTCATCTTTCTAGGACCGGATCAGCACCTAATTACCAGGACTGAAATTATGCACTGGAGCATCCGAAGGCAAGGATTGGTATGGTGCTGCGAACCTGTGAAGACAAGACAAAACAGACTGCAAAGCAGTAACATATTCTTGGATCTCTAAAGTCCCCTTTTAAGTTTATATTTAAGCTATCAGCCATAGGTAACTTCTGAGGTGGGCGCCCATATAACATTTTAAAGGGTGTCAATTTAATACTTCCCCTGGGGTGCACCGTATTCGAGTCAAGACGATTGGCAAGGCCTGTGGCCATTTTAACTTAGTCTCTGAACAAATTTTAGTAAGCATTGACTTTAGAGTGCGATTCATCCTTTCAACTTGACTTGAAGATTGAGGTTTCCAAGACGATGTAGCTTCCAGTTCATTTGTAATGCCTGGGCCACTGCTTAAGTCACTTGTCCAACAAAATGGGGCCTCTGATTGGATTTAATCTCTTCAGGTAACAGGAACTTAGGGACTACTTCTTTTAACAGGATCTTGGCTACTGTCTGTGCGAGGTGCCTCAACCCATTTGGTCAATTGGTTTACTATTACTAGCAGGTATTGATAGCCATGAATCTGGGGCAAGTCTGAAAAGTCAATTTGAAGTCGCTGAAAAAGGATAGTAAGCCCATGGGCGACTTTTTATTTGAGCTGGGGGCTTAAACATCTTTGGATTGTTTTCGAGGCACAAAGGGCAATTAGCCACTGCTTTCTGGATTTTATAATTTTGGGGCTACGCTGTGTCTCATGAGTAGATCTTTTATTGCAATTTTTCTTAAATGTGTAACCTGGTGCAAGTCTCTCACTATAAAGCTCAAAAGAGGCTTGGGTATGAACACTTTGCCTCCTGGGACTATCCACCATTCATTTTCAGTTTGCTTTGCCTTGTGTTCAAGAGCTCTCTCATTCTCAGCTGGAGAGTAGATTGGAACCAAGTCTGTACTCAAATATGGGATTAGGGCTCTTTCATAATGCACCTCCTCACCTCCCATTTGTGCGGCTTCCTTTGCAGCCTTATCTGCCAAAGCATTGCCTCTTCTTTCTTCGGGATTGGCACTCTTTCCATGCGCCTTTTCGAGAGTAACTACTGCGCATCCTGTGTATCTTTTTTCTTCTATCACACAGCTGGAGCCATCTACAAACACCTCAAGGTCTGGCTTTGGTAACAAGGAATCAGTGAGGCCAGGCCTGATCAGAGTCACCTGACACAACATTTCTAAACAGTCATGACAATTTAGATCTGGCTTAGGGAGCAAGGTGGCAGGATTCAAAAGATTGCTCTTCTTATATGTGAGGCCTGGGCTTGAAAGCAGGGAGATCTCATAGCGTGACTGGCGTGATGGATTCAAAAACTTATCTCCATTGCTTCCCAGGATCTGAGGTACACCATGAGAAGCATGCACCTCCATATCTGCTCCCATTGCAATTTTCTGGGCTTCTTCCACTAAAAGCGCAGTTGCTGCCACGGCCCTCAAGCAAGCAGGCCATCCCTTTGCGGTTGGATCCAGAGTCTTGGAGTAGTATCCTACAGGTCTCCAGGAAGGACCTGTCCTTTGGGTTAAACCCCCCGATGCCACTCCTTTATTTCCATGTACATAAAGCCGGTCTGGTTTGTTGGGATCTGGTAAGGCCAGAGCGGGTGGTGACACTAAGGCTTGCTTCAGCTCAAGAAAAGCCTTTTCCATTTCATTTGTCCATTTCCAGTGGGTGATATTTTCCTTTGTCAAAGCTTCATACAGGGGCTTCGCCTTCCCTCCATAATCAGGTATCCACATTCTGCAAAACCCGGTGAGCCCAAGGAAGGCTCGCAATTCTCGAGGGTCTTTAGGCCTCGGTGTCTTCTGTATGACGTCCAACCGAGCAGTGCTCAGGTCTCTGGTTCCCTTCTGAATCTGGTAGCCCAAGAAGGTGACATGGGTCTGGCGAATCTGAGCCTTTTCTCTTGACACTTTATAGCCTTTCAAGTTCGATTCTTGCAGGACGGAGATAGTAGCTTCAGCACATGAGTAAGGGTGATCTGCACAGGCTTAACAAACTTTGCCCTTGCAGGTGCCTTCCCTGCTCATACATTTTCAGGGGCCCTTTTTGCCACATTGGCTCCCCGGTAGGGATCTGCTGTACGTCGCATGTTTTCATCCACATAAGCTTGTAAACACATCTGATAGTTAGATCCTTGCTGCTTTGGCAACCTAACAACCATCTTGTCATCTCGAAATAAAATTTCTGCTTGTAACTTTGTCAACAAGTCCCGACCAAGAAGTGCAACTGGGCACCTTTCAGACACAACAAATTTATGCTCCAAATGACAACTTCTAACCTTTGTGAGAAGGGGAAAGGTATAAGGGACCTTAGTGGGTTGGCCTTCGATCTCTTTAATTTTTACAGTTCTATTTTTATTAATTTGTGGCTTTGGTGCTTTTGGCAGCATGGAATAAGTTGCTCCTGTGTCAATAAGTCCCATTATTTCTCTTCCCTCCACCCTAATTGTAACCAGAGGGTTCTTCAGAGCCAGACAGCTCTTTTAGGGTGGAGGTCTCGGACCCTGGTCTCCGTCAATCTGATCCTTTTCCTTCTATGGCCACCATTGCCCCCCTCTTCTTCCCCTTTTGCTTTGGGCAGCCTTTTTGCCAATGTTCCCTCTCTTTATAGTAAGCACATTTATCTCTCTCCAAACGCGGCTTTCTCCAAGTCCCAAAATCTTTCTTTAAACCTTTATCTGCCTAATCAGGGACTTGCCCTGTGACTGCCATTGCAATCAAAGCTGCGTTCTGTCTGCCCTTCTTATCTGCTTCCTTCTTCTCTACTTTCTCACGATTCACAAACACCTTATAAGCAATCTCCATCAACTGAGGCAGAGGCATCGCCGCTGCTGCATCAGTCTTCTGCAACTTTTTCGTAATGTCTGTTGCCGCTTGAGCAATAAACATCATGTTAACCATCCTTAAATTCTCTTGAGCGTTAGGGTTAATATCACTATATTGACGGAATGCATCAAGCAACCTCTGAAGATATGCACTAGGGTCTTCAGTCAGTCCCTGCTGGACTTTATATAATTTGCTTCTTTTTCTTTCTTTTTTTGCCTTTTCTGCTTCACACCATTGAAATCTAACACCATGGCTGAAAAACATTTTTTTTTTCATCATAGGGCATGGTGGAGCAGATCTAGCAATCATACTGTTCCTCCAGCTGCATAGTCAGGGCCCATCAAGATCAAGGGAAGGGCATTTTTATATATGCAAAAAGTTTTAAGCCACCATTGTTGCATCGGAAACTCCACACTTCATGAATTTTGACAGAGTGTCAGGCTTGCCTCTGAGCATACAGAGTGTCCAGACAGTTCAGATTTTGAGAAAGAGCTGGAACACGTGGGGCAGGAACTTTCTGAGGCTTTAGAAGCACAGCTGGGCTTAGAGGTGCCACGGGAGAAGGGGGGGGGGATTTCTCTCACTTCTAAAGAGAATTTACTGCCCCCATTTTTTTCTAAATGGAAACTAACTTTCGTAGTTTCTCTTTGAACTTTTTGAAGGCTGTTTCCTTTGTAGTCTGTGAATCTCTAGCAATTTGCATCTGTATGCTTCATTAGGGTAAACGAAATCAAAGCCTTGGAAATACAGCTTTTTATCTGAGTGTTGAAGTTACAAATCAAACTGTGCACTGAGCTGATCACAAACAAACACACAATCTACAACAACGGGAGTTTAAGGCTATGACAAGCCTCACAGTACTGTTCATGGCAAGTCTCTAACAGTCTAAAGTTCCAGTCCATGTGCAGAGTGCCTCTCAAAAGTCTAAACAATAATGGATCCAAACAAAGAAGGCTTTGGGCAATAAAAACGGGCTGTTTTTAGCAAAGGCTGTCTGTCTCTTCATTAGTTCAAAAGGTGAAGGTGTAACCTTACACCTCTTCTAGGTTCTTCAACAGATAAGAACAGAGCAGGACTGCTCAGCTTTCCAGCTGTGATGCTTTAACCTGGGCAATTCTTTTGCAAATCTTACTGTTTCTATTAGTTCCTCACAGACATCTTCTAGCGGGGCCGGGCAACCCCCCCTTAGTTATGCTCTCAGCAGACTGGCAGAGATAAGCTCACACAGACCCAGACATTGCTCTGTCTTTGTTTGGTTGGTTTTTTTAAATTTTGCCACAGTCTTTAAGACTTCAAACAAATCTATTTCTTCAGAATTTACAACTTTTTTAGCTGTTCTTGCTTCTTCTAACAAACTTGAATACAGTGGAGGATTTTTCAACTTAGAAGGAGCGAGACGTGGGGATGTAACAGATGGGTTCTCCATGGGGGGGGCTTCCCTCTCTCCTCCCCCCAGCAATCTCTCCTCCCAACCTAACAGGCTGAATAGGGCAGGGGAAACCCAGGGAGCCTTGGGCAGGATCTCTTAATCTCCAAGCTCCTTCCGTGGGGCTTGAGTCAGGGAGAACAGGGGCTTTGGGCTTCATCTCGGAGCATACCATCATGACTTTACAATACTGACCTTTACATTTTCTTATCCAATCAGGATTTTTCAATATCCACATTTGCCAAGCATCAATATAAGGCAGCTGATCCCCATGGTTATCAACAATCATTTTATTATATACCTTGGACACAACATTTTTTCCCCTAGCTTCCCCCAGTTGGCCAGCCAACACCAAATGTCACCCACTCCCCATTACAAAACTTTATGAGCTCATCTTTTGTCATCTTGACACCATAATCTAACTTAAACAACTTAAAATTCTTAAGCATGCATCCCAGTGGGTCTTGGCTATGTTCTCCTATGGAAAGTTTCGATCCCATCCTGTCAGCCCTTTATATTTTTTTCTTATTCAATTGCTGCTACTTGAGCAAGGCCCAATTGGACAAGATTGGGAAATTTACACTCCCCAGACGGCCCAGAAAGTGCGATCTGACTTGCAAACGACCCCAGAGTCAGACAGCGTTTCGTCCTGTCCTCCAAAGACCGCCACTTGCCTCGTCTCTTCAGGAGTCCTTTGCTAGCCGGGCTGCCAGGCAACAGCCGCCTCAAACCTCACGGTGAACCAAACAAGGTCCAGGGCGCCCTCCGCTTGGGTTGATCTAGCGTTTGCCCAGCTCCCAGGTCACACAGGGCGTCCTGATGAAGTCGCCAGATTTGTTACAAAAATTGTGTTCTTTTCCCTGGTAGACTTTCCAGTTTGTTTACCAAGAACGAGAGGAGGCAGAGATCTGGTCCAACACGATTTTATTCTGCAGAATAAGGCAACCCTTGGGGCTAATGCTGAGAGGGAAACAGAAGACAGGCAGCGCCTTTCACATATCTAGGCATGCGCAGAGAGGTAGCCTTGTACTCTAACGTAAATACGTTCCTGGCATTCCTGAGTCTCTGATAAGGCGCTGTGTCTTTGTTTAGCATGGCAATCTCACACAGAGGTAGAACAGACATAGCCTAGCTTATAAAATCATGGGATAACAGACATATTACAACTGAAATTTCTATAACAACCCCACCCTCAGGGGCACTGATCCGCCCTCCTGGGAGCTGGCTCTCCCTGCCAAAGCAGTCGGTGTGTTCGCTGCTCAGTTAGCTCTAGTTTAGTTCATTGTCTATATTTATACCTTAAAAGGTAAAGGTGTCCCCAACCAATCATGTCCGACTCTAGGGTGTGGTGCTCATCTCCATTTCTAAGCCGAAGAGCCAGCACTGTCCGAAGATGCTTCCGTGGTCATGTGGCTGGCATGACTGAACACCAAGGTGCACGGAACGCTGTTACCTTTCCCGCCGAGGCGGTACCTATTTATCTACTTGCAATTTCTTGCTTTCGAACTGCTAGGTTGTCAGAAACTGGGACTGAAGACAGGAGCTCACTCCGTCACGCAGCACTTGGGTCTTGAACTGCTGTCCTGCTGACCTTCCGGTCTGCAATTCAGCGTCTTAACCACTAAGCCTCTGCAGCCCCATATTTATACCTTAGCTCATGGCAAAATCAAGACCCTCAAGGCAGTTGGCAATAAAATCCATAGAACAGCAGAAGCAGAAGCAAAAGCCAGGCTCAAACAGATGCGATATAAACATAATTCAATGGTGAGAGTGCAGTGGTAATGAATGAGTGCATATTGACAAGGAGCAAAACCAAGGGGAGGCCACTTGACTTGCCACCACAAAAACCCTTTGAAATATAAAGGGATTGATTGGCTGTTCCCTGCCATTCTTCCTTACTGGCTTCCCTGGAATGTGGTGGAGTAATTTACAAAAGTGTTTGGAGAAAGGGGGGTGCTGGAGTTGTGGGGGATCAGGGCCTGAATTTGAGCCTTGCCTCAGGCCCAGAACTGTGAAGGTCAAGACACATCCCCGGGCTAAGTGACATTATAAACACAAGCATGATTCTGCACAAAAACAGCGCATTTCTGGTGAAGGTTGATTTCTGGTGGACTTGAACCCTGACATTTCTCCCTTTTAGGAAATTAACCCCTGGAGGATGCAGTTCCTTGAAAATAAAATAAGATTTTTTAAAAGTTTTTTGACATAAACTTTACGTGACATCATTCATCTCTGGCAGTCAATTAGCGAACTGGTCCAATTAGGGTACCCTCCTCCCTTTTGTTTTGCCATGAATCCAGCTGCAAGGGAGGGAGGGGCAAGTCCATCATAGCTGGGCTGTGATGAGAGGGAGCAGAATGACAAGAGCGCTGACGAGTGCCTTGTCAGACACCATCGAGGTCCCTTTCTCTTCCCACCACCATGATGTCAGTTATGTCAGCCAGATGGCCCACAGCAGATGTGTGTGCGTGCGTGTCTGCACACACACACACAGGTTGGGAGGGGTAAAGTGTGAAACAACTCTTGCAAGATTCATCCCTGCTTGACAAACATGGTACCTTCCCTTGCAGTACCAGGAGGAGAATTCATTCCACCAACCACATACAAAAGGAATCCAAAATCTACAGATCAGCAATACATTTATTAGGATCATTCAAAATGTTACAAAAGAGTGTGAGCTTTTGAGTCCGCTGGAACTCTCCAGCAGGCTAAGTGGTATAAGAGACAGATTTGAGTTACAGCTGGCCTTTATGTTTTCAGAAATGATGGGCAGCCATGGCTTCCCTCCCCCAGAGTGCTAGGTGTTATCAGATACCTGCAGCCCCCACCAACTGCTCAGCTATTCAGTCTGCAACCACTGTTTTGAAACTGAGCCTAGAATGCAGACCTCATGGCCACAAGATTCTTCAACTGCTCTGTTCCTCCCTGTCCCCTGCCTCGAACTTCTGGAGAACTCAAAGGCATGCACACTCTTTTGTGGCATTGTGGTTGGTCCCAATACAAGCACTGTCTAACTGTGGGTTTTCCCCCCTGGGTTTTGGATTTTTTTACTCATGGACTAGCATGGCTATCTTTGTTTTTTTATGTGCCTTAGAAAATAGAAAAAGAAGGCAGCCATTGCACAGAGATGCATGTGATGAAAGGGATAAGGAGAGGGTTGGAGAGCCAGAAGAGGAAAGGCAGGGCCCCCTCCCTCGAAGGAGCTTTTCAAGGCGAGCCAGACGTGTGGCCTCTCCCCTCGGGGGCTGGGCTTGTTTGGGCCAGCCCAAACCAGGCTGGAACCTGAGGAGTCGCAAAGGCCTGAAAGGGTTCAAAGGCTTCGATGCAGCAAGGGCACTCCAAGGAACTACGCGGGTGGGGCAGGAAGTCCAGCTGCAAGCTGAGAGGGGGTCAGCACACTGCTGGAAAACACCTGCCCGCGATTCAACATGTTCTTCAGCAAAAAGGCTTCCAGGGCAGGGTAGAGATCTGCATGTCTCGAGCCATTCAGAGCTGTGTGGGTTGAAACTAATCTCTTCAGCTGTGCCCAGACCTTAACAGCGCCCACTGCTGTTGCTCACGGGTTGGTCTTAAACATGCCTGGCTGCCCTCATGCCTCAGAGACACACAGCTGCGTGCTTCTGAGTCTTTTTGAGGATGACTCGTCGGTCCCATTGCCAAGTCCTCCCTCCACCCACCATCCGTCTTCACAGGATTCACTTCAACGCTCATCCAAGAAAGCTCACAGCCATCCAAGTAAGTTGCCAGGCCCTGGCTGCCCCCTGAGGATGCAAGTACAAAGCAAAGCGAGACCAGGTGTGGCTGGTTTTCATCCACAAAGTGCCTTGCATGAAAGGAAACGTCCATCCTCTGCCGGGGCCGGACCAAGACATGTGGGTGCTGCCGAGCAGAAAATGCAGAGGCCCCAGCGGCGTGGGGACGAGCTTGGCAAGGACGGCGTGGTGGGCCTGGCTCATGTGGCAGCTGACAGCCCCCACCCCGTCCGGGGCACGGATGGCACCACGTGGCTGCACTTCCCCCCTCCCCCGAAGACTGTCTGAAGGGGCTTTGGCTGGGAATCTGGTCAGGGAAAGTTCCTGCTGCCCTTGGCATGAGGACTGCTCTGCCCCCACATCCATGCCCTGCTCTGGAAGGAGGCAGGGGACATTTGGGCCAGCTACCATGGTTAGGCGGCTTCAGTTTAGGGCTCCTGTTTGTGGCATATCTTTAAGAGGCATGTGCTCCTCGGGAGCTCCTCCCCTCCCCGGGTGGCTGGGATGCTTCGGTCTGGTTTTGCTTCTAGATGGCGAGCAGCTCGCTGCTGTTCAGCTGCTGTCGTTTAATGCAAGTTTCCTGCTGAACTCTGGAGTCCTGCCACTTCCTGGTCTTAGGGCAGCCGCTGTGGAAGGCCTTCTCACAAAGCGAGCATCCTTCCCCTTAACCCACAGCAATGAGGGAAGCCTTGCGCTGTTTGCCCTTGGCTGCCTGGGGACCAATCCTCTGCAGGTGCGGAGCCTGCGTCCAGTGCAGGTGCATCGCCTTGTCAGCAGGACAGAGGAGGGCCTGGAGGAGGGCGCAACGCCTCCAGCTGCGGCAAGGGCAGCCTTGGACAGGGTTTCTGCTGCAAATATCCATTACCGGCTCTGAAGCTATCCTGTGGGGAGGGGAGGCCCAGTCCTCCACCTGGCTGCTACGGTTCCAGGGAAAATCCTGGCCAGTGACTGAGAAGCTGGAGCTCTGCAGTTATGAAAAGGTTGTGCGTGGAAAGGGGTGAAGGGCAGCCCTCGCTCTGCCTGGCTGGCAGGTCCCGTTGAACCCAAGCTGGCACATCCCCAGACAGGGCCCAGGCAGCGGGGGAACTGCGGTGATGCTGCCTCGGCCTCTGCCCCGAAGGCTGTGGTTCTGACCTTGGTGTGTCACTGACAACCGGCAGCCATGGCTGCTCCGAGGCAGGAGTCTTTGGAGGACCAGACTGTTCCAGGGGCTGTTGCCTCCCGTGCTCTACTGGTGGGCTTCCCGTATAGTTGACCACTGTGGGAAGCAGGAGGTTGGACTAGCTGAACCCACCATGGGCTCTTCTGATATTTTTCCACTAGCTAAATGGAACCTCCATGTCCAGGAGCAGGTCTAGTCCTGAATATGATAGAGGCAAACCTTACCAGAAGAATGTTGCTTTCATGCCCTGCTGTGGGCATCCTGGGGACAACAGGGTGGACCCTGCAGGAAACAGGTTACTGGTAGATAGGCCCACCTTGGTCTGATCCAGCAGGGCTGCTCTTATATTCTGAACCATTCATTTCGTTGTTTATATCGTGTATAGGTTAAGGTTGCAAGTCTGTGAGTGCCTTGCAGAAAGGTAGGGTAAAACAGGCCTGAGCAAGCAAGCATCGGTCCAGTGTCCACATGGCGGCCCCTTTCATTAGCAGCTGCCAATGAAGGTGCTGACCTGGGCTGGCAGGGTAAGGAAGGCTATTCCAGCCATGAAAGAACAGGGATGAATTCATGGCCAACTGCATTTTGGGTGATGGAAATATACTGGGGAACCTGGGGGTATTTCTGGCTAGTGCCTTGTGCCATTTGCTGCAGATAACATTTCTGGGGAGAAAGTAGACCAAGATTCACCTGGGGAGGTGGTGGGCTCTCCCACACTGGAGGCATTCAAGAGGAGGCTGGGCAGCCATCTGTTGGGGATGCTCTGACTTGGATTCCTGCATTGAGCAGGGGGGTGGACTCGAGGGTCTGGTAGGCCCCTTCCAGCACTACTGTTCTATGATGCTATGATTGCTAGATGTTTTGCGGTAGACAACAGCAACAACAAAGAGGCTTTCCCCCTTCCTATGTAGGCTGCTGAGATGGAGAATGCTCGGGTGGGAAATCAGGACTAGATTTTTGTGTGACAGTTCTGGACTTAAAAACAAATTCCTGGGCTGAGCATGTGCTCAGAGGTGCTCTTGCACCTGAATCCTAAGGGTGTGATTGCCTCCTGAGCCATCATTTTGCACCAGGCCCTGGTCTGTGTAAAAAACAAAGCAGATTCCACAAGCCTGAAGTCTGCTCGCCGCTGCTATACACCTCTCTTGTGTTCCCTCATACTCACTTTTTTCTAAACTGAAAAGCCCAAACGTGGCATGCCTTGTGGGAGAGATGCTCCAGCCCCCGGGTCACTTGGGCTGCCCTTCTCTCCACCTTCCCCAGCTCAACAGTACCCGTTTTGAGGTGTGACCAGAGCTGTACACAATGTACCAAGTGTGGCTGCACCATAGATTTGTATAAAGAAATTACAGTATTGGCAGTTTTATTCTCAATCCTTCTCCTAAGGATCACTAGCACAGAATTCAGCCTTTTCACAGCTGCTGCAGGCTGGTTCAACTTTTTCAGACAGAAAATGCTACTCGACAGGCACACAGAGATGTGGTGCTAGCTCCGCCATTACAGAGGAGGCTTCATGTGGGCAGCAGCCAGCCCTGCAAGGCGGCAGCCATGCTGAGAGGCCTGTGCTTCGATGCCCGAGCAGCCTGAGAGTGCATTAGCAGCCTCCCCTTTGGCCACAGCTGCATTACTTCATGCTCAAGTGCCTTGGCAGGGCTGGGATGGAGCCACCTTAATTAGTCATGGTGATCTGGGGATGCAGAAAGACAGACTGGGTCCCATTCAGGGCAAGAGTGGCTGTGCAACTGGGATGGATGCTGCAAGGACCTTATAGTGCCCATAACCTTGGGTGTCACTTCCCTGCTTCTGGGAAGCAGCCTCAGAAGGAGGAGGAGGAGGAGGAGGAGGAGGAGTTTTGGCATGTTCTGCCCAGGAACTAACCCAGCATACGACTGGCGTGCATACATGGCCGTCCTGAATTGGCGCCTGGGCATGGTCGTGGACTGGATGAGGGCCAGTGAACTGAGACTCAATCCAGACAAGTGGGAGGTCCTGTCAGTGGGTGGTTCCTCTGCCCGGCTAGGTGGTGTTCATCCAGTTCTGGAGGGGGCTGCGCTCCCTCTAAAGGATCGGGTTTGTAGTCTGGGGGTGCTCTTGGACCCAGAACTGCCATGTGAGGCACAGGTAGACTCGGTGGCACAGAGCACTTTTTATCAGCTCAGGCTGATATACCAGCTGCGCCCTTCTCTGGACAGAGACTACCCAGCAGCTGTGGACAATTTCACTGAATTTCTCCAGGAAGAGGAGAAATTCACCAGCAGTTTCTCACAGATAGGATTCACCATTGGGAGGGGTTATGGCTTCTGTCTTTTTTCCTAAGGGTTTTTGTGCTACCGCTGCAAGCAGCTGTAGCTGCAACTGTGTTGGCAGCCTGACCCCGTTTGTATCCTTCACAATCTAGCGTTGTTCTGGGGCAGTGGGGGCGGGGGGATGGAAGGCAGCCACCACAACAAAAACTTGGTAAAGAAATTTCTGAGAAAATTCTACAGAGTAGCTTTTTTTTCTACGGGGTAAGAAAAATCTCACAACTTTTCTGGAAAAATGTCTTTTGGAATCTTTTGGTATAGCTCTGGTAGTCATTCTGCAAGGCTCAGGGTCTTCCAAACATTACATATCTGAGGGCTAACTGTGGACTTCCAAACATTACATATGTCTTGTAACGTCTTCCAAACATTACATACCTCATACATGCATTACATATCACATAATGTCTTCCAAACATTACGTATCTGAGAGCTAACTGTAGCCATACATCTTGTCTCTAATGCAGATGCTTATAATACCACTATTTCTCTGAAAGCCCTGTAGCAGGTGTGAGGGGGTCAGTGTGGTGTGCAGCTATGGGGAAGAGGTGGATCGAGTGCTGTGCCAAAATCTGTCCTCCAGTTTCCTGGAAGTTTTCTTCCCCCATGAAAGAGGCTTCCATTTTTCTGCCTCTTTCTCAGGGCATGTGATAATTTATTTTGAATTTCTTTTGGTAGAGGCTGCCTGCACTTCCTGATCTGAAATCACCCTATGGGAGGAATTACCTCATGATCCTTTGGGCTTTAACTGAAGAGTGGGAAGCCAAGGATGCTACGGCGCCAGAGAGATGAGTGGACAATGAAAAACAGAACACCCATGCACCCTCCTCAGCCACCTCATAAGAAAGGTAAGCACAAGATCCCAAAACCTAACCCAAGAATATTTCTCTGAAACTTTCTTCTCCTTTACATTTCTCTTTGAAAGCAATTTCTTTTCTATCAAATTGAATGCAAATGGTCAGATATTTTTGGTACAGCACTAATTTGAACCCATTTCAGTCCATAGCATACCCCCAGTATTGATTTTGCCAGAAAGTGAAGGCAAGCCAGCAATTGCTTACTGCTGTTCACAGGAGAATGTCCCTGTTCCCAGGAACTGTTCCAGGGTCCGTCTTGTGGAGGGATATGGTCCTGCAGAAGCCCACCGCTGCTGGCCTGGAGGCGGCTTCTGTGCTTCTTGACGCGGGCCGTGGTGTGGTGAAGTCAAGGCTCCCAGAGGTGCAGCACTGGCACTTTTCTATTAGCGGGGCGGCTGACATCATCTGCCCCCCCGCCCCCTCAGAAGTCCCTGTCCCCTCCCGGGGCATCTCTACACCAGCCTAAAATCCTGCATTTAAACCAGGGCTTTCTGCTTCTGTTTTAAATGCAGGATCACGACGACTCCCTTTTCCACATGCTTCCTTTCCCCCCACCCTTTCCCCCTCCTTCTCCCCATATCTGAGTCTTCCATTATCTTTCATTGATCTCTCTCCTCTTCTTGAGGCTTTCCCTCTTTTCATGGAGGGAACTGAAGCGGAACACAACGGGGTAATTTGATTGCTCATTAACTGTGATCTATTTAAAAATGGAACAAGGGGCTTTTAGTGCGGGAGACACCCTGCAGGGTCACAGCATCATTTAAAGAGCCCACAAACTTCTGTGAAGGAACCATCTCAATCACAGGACAAAGGATCCATGTGAAGGAGCCCTCAGCTTGGCTGCAATTCTCGCTGCAATCCTCACGCTCAGAATAGCTGGTGGGAAATGAATTTTCCCAGCAACAATATATTGTTCCCTGTTTTAATGCAAAGTATTTGGGGGTGGCTTGGTCTGGAATGGGAAAGCCAGGGGAGAGCAAAGAGAAGCATGCAGCCTTGCTGGAGGGGAGCATCTTCCTTAAAATGTTCATTCTCGGAAGGTGGGTGAGAAGGGTGGAGATCTGGAGCAAGGCAGAGGCATCCTCCAGTCTCCACTCATCAATTCCTTGTAGGAACAGGGCAGCTCAACTTTTGGAACTGAGAAGCAACCCTGGGACTTTTCACCTTCCTTTTCAAAAGGCTGGCTAATTAGACACCGCAGCAAGTTGAAAAGGGGACATGTCTACTAATGCAAGGGCTGAATCAGAGGCGAATATCTCATCTGCTCCAGTGCTGAAGAGGAGATCACTCTTGAAGAGCCCCTAGCAATCTGGGTGGAGAAGCCTCACAAAGCAATCCGCACCGCTCCATGAGCTGCCGCAGGGTGAGTGCCAGCAGTGCGCAAGAACTAGCTTCCACGTCACAGTCGTGCCTCCATTCATTACATGTCGACTGGATGGCTGTGATGTGCTCTAGGCGGAGCTGCCCTTGAAGACCCTGATCAGCGCTGCGTTTCGAAATCATGGGGACCCTTGCTGCGCCCCAGGGGTGGGCAACCTGAGGCCATGTAGATGTTGGACTGCAGCTCCCATCATCCCTCACCATTGGCTATGCTGGTTAGCGCTGATGGGAGTTGCAGTCCAACAACACCACAAGGGCCACACATTGCCCGCCCCTGCCATCTCAGCCATCACTCCCTGTCAAGGTGGGTCCAAGGGGCTGCCTGGGACCGAGAGCCCTGCAGGGCCAATGGCTCCCCCTGCCAAGGGAGCCTGCCCGCTCGCTGAGGTCGCCTGGCGGGGCCCTTTCTCACGCGCGCGCGCCTTCTGGGGGCACATGGGGAAGGGCCTCTTCCTTTCCGGCGCCCAAGACGTGGAGCTCCCTCCTCCGGGAGATGACGTTGCTTTCTACCACACCAGCATTCCATTGCTGCCTGGAGATATTTCCAGCAAATTTTTGAGTGATCTGCTGAATACAGTTGTTTTATTTAATCCTGCTCCTTTGTGGGCATTGTAATTTCAGTATTGCCAAATTTCCACTGCTAATTTATCTGTATTTTAGTTATTGTTCTATTTGATGTTGTTTATTGTTGACTTTTCTATTTTGTTTTGTTGGCCTCTTTGGGCACCTCCATTGGAGGAGAAAAGTAGAATAGGGACCCATTTATAAATACATACATACATGCATGGATTAATGTTATTGAATCAGAGCCTGAAAGACCATGGGGCAGAAAAAGACCACCCACTATTCTCTCTAACAATTGAGCTATGCAACCCAGACCACAGACCACCATGAGGAGCAGAAGAAAAAGTGGAGCAGAACAAAAGTCTCTGTTGTTTAGAAATGCAATTGCTTTTTCTTCCAGATATTTCCAGCAGACACTTTAAATTAGCTGCAGCAGCTCCAGCTGCCCACGCCAGAATGGCAGGCAGGAACCCGAGCAAGAAGAGCAATTCTTTATTAACAGCTCTGAAATAACAGCAGACTTGTGAAACAACAAACTGCAAAATGTGTAAGCTTTTGAGTAATACAGAATTCTTCAGGCATAGGAGTTTTGGAAAAAAAAACATGTATTATTTATTTATTGCATTTATACCCCGCCTTTTTTCCTCTTGCAAGGAACCCAAGGCGGCTTACATGAGCCTCCTCCTCTCCATTTTATCCTCACAACAACAACCCTGTGAGGTGGGTTGGGCTGAGAGTCTGTGACTGGCCCAAAGTCACCCAGTGAGCTTCCATGGCCAAGTGGGGACTAGAACCCAGATCTCCCAGCTCCTAGTCCAACACTCTTGCCACTACACCACACTGGCTTTCTCTATATAAAGAAAAGAACATACCTTCCTTAAATGTATTGAAAAGCAGAGACAGGATAACAAATTTACATTTTTCACCTGATTTATTGTATGTATTTTGAATTTGCTTTTATTCTTTTTTTCATTTCTTTTTATTACTATAATTTCAAAAACTAAATACATAATTATCCACCAACCAAGTTCAAAATAGCTGTTCCAAAAAACAATAAAGAGTTGCTATTTTAAAAAAAAGAGCACAGAATACAGTCACATCCATGGTGCACGCTGTTAATTTATCCATTCAAGCAATTTCCCAACCCTTAAATAACCATTCTCTACATGTGGGAATTCTGACATTTTTCCAGTATCTAGTGAGTACAATTCTGGCAGCTATTAATAATTTATAATCAAATCCTTAATAGTTTTTTTCTGTAACTTCCAGCAAATAGTTTAGTAATATAGAACATACATCAAATCCTATATTAATTCCCATTATTACATACATATACATACATATATATATATATATATATATATATATATATATATATATATATATAAAACCTCCAATATTCTTGGACCTCTGGACAATTCCACAATACATGAATCAAATCTGTATCCACCCTCCCACACTTCCAACAACCAAATCCATTCATCCTATATATTCTGTTCATTCTTTGTGGAGTCATATACCAACTATGTACATTTTTATACTGAACTTCTTTTCAAGGAAGTACTAACTGAAAACTGTTTTCTTACTTTTAAGATTTTTAACCACAGATTTCTTCTACAGATCTTCCAATATCTTTCTTCTTAAATGAGACAGCAACTTTGTAAAAGGTGATAATGAGCTGATATAAACATGATAACATTTTTTTTATTTCCTACTTCAACTACAATAAAATACAGTCCTCAGTCTCAAGTGTACTATTTTATATCACATAAAATGAAATTCTTAATTTGAAAAAAAATCATACTCTGGAGGTACCCAGCCCTTTTTCCAGACAATGTCTCTCTGGTGATATCCCTTGCATCATTTACCATGTCTTGTAACGTACAACAACCATGTATTTCCCATTGTTGAAAAATACCTCCTACATTGGCAAACTTTTTATACCCACCAACTGACAATGGAGGTGAAAACACTGGGCTCAGTCTTCTCCTATATTTAAACCAAGTAGTCTTAGTATTACTTTACCTCAGATAATATTTCCCACTAGTTCCTTCATGGGAGAGCATCTAAAGGAACTGGAATTAATTCTTGTTCCTTAAAAAAAAAAAAAATCTAAATCTGAGCTATGAGACTCCAACTTCACCCATGTCAATTGGGCAGCCTCAAAATACAGACTCAGACAAAGGAAACAAGTCCACCTTCCCTAAAAGGTGCTTGCAATATATCCATTTTCACCCTAGGTGGTTTCTTCTCCCATATAACTTTTAATAAAAGCTTATCCCAATTGTCAGGGTGGAAACTGAGCCCAGAGAGCCCCAGAGCAGTTCTGATTCTGAGGAGGAACAACAATCCGTGGGAGAGGGGCCAGCTCATCCCTCACAGGCTCAGCACCTGGCAGAGATTCCTCCTGCCGGCATTCCTGAGATAGATAGTGACCCTGGTAGTGAGGGAGTGCAGGAGGGGGGCTTCTTAGATGCCCGATGCAGGCCAAAGAGTGACGAGCGACGGAGGGCGCAGGAAGGAGGCATAGCGCCCGTTTGGCGCGCAAGCAATGGCCGCCTCCCGTGGACCCAAGGGAAAGAGGGAGGATCTCTCCCTAGCCCATAAGTTCAGGGTCTTCAAGTGACTCTCTTTCAAATGGGGATCAACTGCCTACTTGAAGCTTAGGCCACTCTGCTGCTCCTTGCTTAGTCGCTGGTGATTAGCATCTGAAAGAGTCATTAAGTTGTAAAGGGATTAAAGCTTTGAAAAGAAATCCTTTTGTCTGTGTCTTGAGTTGGCTGTTGGAATCTACTGAGAGAGGCCACAAAGGCGCCCCTGACACCAATCTAGGATTTCTCTAAAGTCAATACAAAGAGGTAATGCGGTAAACATTTTTTAAAATTTGCTTTTATTCATGTTGATAGCTGCCCTGAGAACCTGGGCCCAATCTGCACCGCCTCTGTCGCCAGTCCACAGCCCGCCCCCCCCTGGAAAAGGCACATTTTTGGAAAGTCCTTCTAGTGCATCTTTTCCCCTTAAACGCGGCTCCTGCATGGTTCTGTTGCAGTGTGTCCCATCCTGTCCCCCCGCATTAAATCCTGGGCATGTCTATTTCCGTGACCTGGTCAAGGGGTGGGGCCGCCCCCTTTTCCCCCCCATTCCCTCTTTTTCCCCATTGGCAGTAGGGCTGCTTTCCCATGCACATTACCCAGCCTCTTTTTCCCATTCACAATACTGAAGTATTGAAACAGTATTGCCTCAAGCATTCACAAGAGCGCAGTAGCCACTTCACCCATTCAGATCATGTAGCCTGTTTTCCCCATTCACAACAGCGCAGTATCTTTTAATCTTTCACAATACCCCAATGGTGGATGCGAGGGGAGAGGTGTGAGGTAAATTGCAGGGGCTTAATTCAGCACTCCCAGCAAACTTCCCTGAGTAGGGGAGCCCCTCGCATTCGCTGAGCAGCACCTACGGGGCTGATGAGGTTCAATTCTACTCCACCCACCCAACCCCAACAAATGGGGGTTTCACGTGCTGTGTGACCCGTGAAAGCAGGTTTTTAGGTTAGCGTGTACTCCGCTTTTCTTGCTTCATGTGCCCCTGATGGACCAAAGCGATTTCATGAAAATCCTATATAACCACAGGCATTTCTCATTCCGTTTCTGTGTAGATGGAGCCCTGGTTATACAGCAGCATATAACTGCTTAAAGCAAACCAAATTCCATACCTTCCAGCAAAATGTTCCAAGAAGAAATAGGAAACACATTAGCCAAGACATGTAAATGTTGGACTAGAATGGAAAGGGCAGCTTATGCTGGAAGGTAGGCTCTTTTGCAGCAAGTGTCCTGACCTGAGCACAAACACTTGTTTTTGGAGGAAATGTTGACCCATATTTATGTGGTCCCCTTTGTTCTGATACAGAGGTAGCCCCTACATGCAGAAAGAAGTTCATTAACAACAGCCAATCCACAGCTATCTAATGCATGTGAGCTCACCAATACCAAAAGATGAGTTGGTATGAAGCCAGGGATGTGCTTATTGTGAATAGCATCTCTTTTCAACTTAAAGGCATGGCTAATCTGCATTGTAAAGACCTATTGGGAGGGTCCCCTTCATGGATCACTGCCTTGTTGTGGCGAAGGGGCTTGCGTAACTCAGTGAAGCCATAAGCTATGCCATGCAGGGCCACCCAAGACGGACAGGTCATGGCAGAGAGTTCTGACAAAATGTTGTCCACTGGAGAAGGAAATGGCAACCCACTCCAGTATTCTTGCCAAGAAAACCCCATGGAACGTATCATAAGGCTAAAAGATATGACGCTGGAAGATGAGCCCCTCAGGTCGGAAGGTGTCCAATATACTACTGGGGAAGAGCAGAGGGTATTTCCAAGTAGCGCCAGAAAGAGTGAAGCAGCTGGGCCAAAGCCGAAAGGACACTCAGCTGTGGATGTGTCTGGTGGTGAAAAGAAAATCTGATGCTGTAAAGAACAATATTGTTTAGGAACCTGGAATGTCAGATCAATGAATCAAGTAAGCTGGAGGTGGTCAAACATGAGATGGCAAGATTGAACATCGACATCTTGGGAATCAGCGAACTAAAATGGACAGGCATGGGTGAATTTAATTCAGGTGACCATCATATCTACTACTGTGGGCAAGAATCCCTTAGAAGAAATGGAGTAGCACTCATAGTCAACAAAAGGGTGGGAAAAGCAGTACTGGGGTACAATCTCAAAAACGATAGAATGATCTCAGTACGAATCCAAGGCAAACCATTCAACATCACAGTAATTCAAGTCTATGCCCCAACCACTGATGCTGAAGAAGCTGAGGTTGATGGGTTCTATGAAGACCTACAACACCTTCTAGAACTAACACCAAAAAAAGATGTCCTCTTCATCATAGGGGATTGGAATGCTAAAGTAGGAAGTCAAGAAATCACCGGGATAACAGGCAGGCATGGCCTTGGTGTAAAAAATGAAGCAGGACAAAAGCTAATAGAGTTTTGCCAAGAGAACACGCTGATCATAGCAAACACTCTTTTCCAACAGCACAAGAGACGACTCTACACATGAACGTCACCAGATGGTCAATATCGAAATCAGATTGATTATGTCCTTTGCAGCCAAAGATGGAGAAGCTCTATACAGTCAGTAAAAACAAGACCTGGAGCTGACTGTGGCTCAGATCATGAGCTTCTTGTTGCAAAATTTCAGCTTAAATTGAAGAACGTAGGGAAAACCACTAAACCATTCAGGTATGACTTCAATCATATCCCTTATGAATATACAGTGGAGGTGAGGAATAGATTTAAGGGATTAGACCTGATAGACAGAGTGCCTGAAGAACTATGGATGGAGGTTCGTAACATTGTTCAGGAGGCAGCAACGAAATCCATCCCAAAGAAAAAGAAATGCAAGAAAGCAAAGTGGTTGTCTGATGAGGCTTTACAAGTAGCTGAAGAAAGAAGGGAAGCAAAAAGCAAGGGAGAAAGGGGAAGATATATCCAACTGAATGCAGAGTTCCAGAGAATAGCAAGGAGAGACAAGAAGGCCTTCTTAAATGAACAATGTAAAGAAATCGAGGAAAACAACAGAATGGGAAAGACTAGAGATCTCTTCAAGAAAATCGGAGATCTCAAGGGAACGTTTTGTGCAAAGATGGGCATGATAAAGGACAAAGAAGGCAGGGACCTAACAGAAGCAGATGAGATTAAGAAGAGGTGGAAAGAATACACAGAAGAACTATACAGGAAAGATCTGAATGTCCCTGATAGCCATGATAGTGCGGTCACTGAACTTGAGCCAGATGAGGGTCAAGAAGCAACAGTAAGAACCAGACATGGAACAACCGAGTGGTTCAAAATTGGGAAAGGAGTACGACAAGGCTGCATATTGTCACCCTGCTTATTTAACTTATATGCAGAGTACATCATGAGAAACGGCGGGTTGGATGAATCACAGCTCGGAATTAAGATTGCTGGAAGAATTATCAACAACCTCCGATATGCAGACGATACCACCCTAATGGCAGAAAGCGAAGAGGGTCTAAAGAGCCTCTTGTTGAGGGTGAAAGAGGAGAGTGCAGAAGCTGGTTTGAAACTCAACATTAAAAAAATGAAGATCATGGCATCTGGCCCCATCACTTCCTGGCATATAGAAGGGGAAGAAATGGAAGCAGTGACAGATTTTACTTTCTTGGGCTCCAAGATCACCACAGACGGTGACTGTAGCCATGAAATTAAAAGACGCTTGCTCCTTGGGAGGAAAGCTATGGCAAACCTAGACAGCATAGTAAGAAGCAGAGACATCACCTTGCCAACAAAGGTCCGTCTAATCAAAGCTATAGTTTTCCCAGCAGTAATGTATGGCTGTGAGAGCTGGACTATAAGGAAGGCTGAGCGCCGAAGAATTTATGCTTTCGAACTGTGGTGCTGGAGAAGACTCTTATGAGTCCCCTGGACTGCAAGGAGGTCAAATCAGTCCATCCTAAAGGAAATGAACCCTGAGTGCTCATTGGAAGGACAGATACTGAAACTGAAGCTCCAATATTTTGGCCACCTAATGAGAAGAGAAAACTCTCTGGAGAAGGGGACGACAGAGGATGAGATGGCTAGATAGCATCATCGATGCAATGAATACGAACTTGAGCACGCTCCGGGAGAGAGCGCAGGACAGGAAGGCCTGGCATGCTATGGTCCACGGGGTCACAAAGAGTCGGACATGATTGAACGACTGAACAACAACAACAACAATTGGGAGGGTGGGAACTACTTTTTTAAAAGTTTGCAGATTCCGCCAAAGGACTCTATAAAAGGCCAACAAGGATGAAAGGTATCAGCATCTGTTAGGCAAAACAGTACTAGAAGGCTCAGATTGCAACAAAACTGGTCTCTTGGGTGTTTTTTCTAATTCCATTTATTATATTTATCATTTTTATGGAAATAATAACTTTATTTTCAAGGAAGAGTACTTCTCTCCTGCCCCCCCTTACGGATTCTTCCTTTTCTGGTCTCTTGGTGTAAAACAGGGGCAGAAACTCTTTCTATCCAAGGGCCGAATTCTGTTTCTGCGAAGCTCTTGGGAATGGCATCTCAGGGGTGGGCGGGGCCAGAGGCAAAAGGGGCAGGGCCAAACCCCCAACTATATCCCCAAATACCAGCAGGTTTTAGCTTGATGCTCCTCCTACAAGTCACTCACTCAGCCTTGGGAGAAGAAGCAGCTCAACCTTTTAGAAGGGAGAAAAAACTGCACAAAAGCTGGGAAGCCACTCAATCATTGGCAGTTGGGGGGAAATGGGGGTGACCGGGGAAGTGGCATGGCCTTCTAGGGACCCCCAAGAGCTGGATTGGGACCCCAGAGGGCCAGATTTGCCCCTGGGCCTGAGTTTCTGCACCCCAGTGTGTGTTTCTCCCCCTGTGTTGATTAGCATGCTTTGCTTTTGTTGAGTTCTTTAATGTAAAAAAATAAAACTTGAAATATTTTTAAAGCTGTTTGCTAGCTAAGATGCAGCTCTGGATGCTTTTGCAAGGCCTGGCCTTTCTGTGTGTGTGTGTGTGTGTGTGTTCAGCCTTGCCTGCAGTACCCAGCCCTATCGGGACCGGTCTACTATTCCCATCCCTGCTCAGTCATGAACTCACTCAATAGCCTTGGGCAATTCCCTCCAAAGTTCCCCTGCGCCATGTGGCAAAAGGCAGCCAGTCATAAGGAAATGGGTGGACCCAGAGCCCTTTAGGGCATTTCAAGCCAACCTGCCAAGCCCTGGGCTTCAGGAATGGGGCTTGCGTGCAATGGTGTTGGTGGTGATAGCCAGCTTCATAGTCTCCTCAGTTAATATTGCAGTCAGAGTTAGTGAAGGGAAAGTCCTGTAAGGATTCAGAGGGCCAGATGGATATATCTGCACTGTGGCGAGAGCCATTCCTGGCTAGCACTCAGTAAGACTGGGCTGTGTGCACGTGGTCATCCTGGGGCATTGTGTCATAATAGATACAGACTCCCTGAGGCCAGCTCACCATCCATGGAGGTGTGTGCATCTGTGTGCACGCTGCATTTGTGCAAAGAAAGTGGTGTTTAGAGACTTTGAAGCACTATGTTTGGGTCTCACCAAGCCTGACGCCAGCACAGACAATATTGCTTTAGCTTTTCAAAAGCAGTCAAGCTTGAATTACCTCACGGCAGAAATGCATTCTGCAAAACAAGGGCAATTGGAGCCTGCAAAGAGTGAGAGGGGAATGGCATGCCTCAAACAGGCACATTTTAATTTTTTTATTAAATCGCCCATCTAGCTGGTAACCCAGCCACTCTGGGCAATGTACAACAATAAAAACAGTTCAAAACAATAAAATTCAATATTAAAAATGCCACATTTCTAAAATTACCTTAACCCACCCCAAATGCCTGCCTGAATAACCAAGCTTTCAGTGCATGGCGGAAGCTCTTAAAGAGGGGGACATCACACTGACAACAAAGGTCCACATAGTTCAAGCAATGGTATTCCCCGTAGTAACCTATGGCTGCGAGAGCTGGACCATAAGGAAGGCTGAGTGAAGGAAGATAGATGCGTTTGAACTGTGGTGCTGGAGGAAAATCTGAGAGTGCCTTGGACTGCAAGAAGATCAAACCAGTCCATACTCCAGGAAATAAAGCCAGGCTGCTCACTTGAGGGAAGGATATGAAAGGCAAAACTGAAGTACTTTGGCCACATAATGAGAAGACAGGATACCCTGGAGAAGATGCTGATGCTAGGGAAAGTGGAAGGCAAAAGGAAGAGGGGCCGACCAAGGGCAAGGTGGATGGCTGATATTCTGGAGATGACAGACTTGACCTTGGGGGAGCTGGGGGTGGCGAGGGCCGACAGAAAGCTCTGGCGTGGGCTGGTCCATGAAGTCACGAAGAGTCGGAAGTGACTGAACGAATAAACAACAACAATGGCAGAGTTCCCTAGGGAGGGAGTTCCACAGAGTGGGGGCCACCACAGAGAAGGCCCTCTCCCTCATCCTCACCAGCCTAGCTGTCCTGGCTGAAGGGACAGAGAGAAGGCCACCCGAGGCTGATCTTGTTGAGCTTTTTTGATTTTTGCACAAGTTGAGCCTGAAGGGAGTGAATGGCAGCACCAGCCCAGTTGC
Organism: Heloderma suspectum; assembly: GCF_057233095.1. Lineage (NCBI taxonomy): Eukaryota > Metazoa > Chordata > Lepidosauria > Squamata > Helodermatidae > Heloderma > Heloderma suspectum. Next base: position 36,471,882 of record NC_139469.1, on the reverse strand, counting down.
CCCCCTAGCAGAGGACAGCAGCTTCTAGAAAAAACCCCAGGGCAGACTGAGCCGTTTACATTCCAGCTTCTCCCTGTGGCAAACAAGTCAGGCATTTGCCACATGGCAACCACCCTGGGCAGAGGCAAAAGCCATCCCTCGTGTGCCAGGCCACGGGCACGTGCTTCGAGAGTCCAGCCTGACCAGGTGCTGAAGGGCAGAACGCCTAAAGCTTTTGCCCAGGCCAGTTCCTTCCTCAGCACCAGGGGCAGGCCCAGCTGTTGGAGCAGACTTCCCAAACCTGGCGCCCTCCAGCTGTGTCGGACTACAACTCCCATTATTGCCACCCAGCGTGGCCAATGGCTGGGAACTGTGGGAGTTGTGGTCTAACTGGAGGGTCTGTTTCCTGTCTCCTAGCTGAGCAGAGCAGAGCAGAGGAAGCTGCTCCAGCTGGTCTAGGGACTATACAAAGAAGCAAGCTCCCAGAGAGAGAGAGAGTGATCAGAGCGAGCAAACCGGGAGAGCAAACAGGAGTTCGGCAGGGGAGTTCAGCAGGGAAGGTCAAGGGGGAGGCCCCTAACATTTTTTTCCTTTTTTAAAAATTTCTTTTTCTTGTAACACACACATCCATATCAGTGGGACTGTGTTCTTAACCACCAGTGAATAGAGAACAAAGCACAGGCTAACATAGTACAATCAGAAAGCTAGAAACATAAAGGGACTAGAGACTATGGAAGGACAACACTCTCCAGTGGTGGTGACCTGCAAGGTGTGTGCCATGTTCGCTTTCTTGCCTGAGCTCAGCATGGCCTACACCTGCAACAAGTGCAACTTGATCCTTGGTTCCTTGTTTTTGCCCTTTTTGAAGATAGGGACATTAGCCCTCCTCCAGTCATCTGGCACTTCACCTGTCCTCCATGATTTCTCAAAGAGAATAGACAGCGGTTCTGAGAGTTCTTCTGCCAGTCGCTTTATTACTCTAGGATGCAGTTCATCTGGCCCTGGAGATTTGAACTCATTCAAAGCAATTCGGTGTTCCTTGACCATATGCCTATCGATCTCAAGCTGCAATCCTGCCCCTTCAGCCTGTACTTCGCCTTTGCCAGGGGGGTCATAGACCCTCTTTTGGGAAAAGACTGAGCCAAAGTAGGAATTGAGCACCTCTGCCTTTTCTTTGTCATCTGTTATCATTTTGCCATCCTTATTGAATAGCTGAACCACCATTTCTTTCCTCTGTCTTTTACTATGCACATAGCTGAAGAAAGCCTTTTTGTTGCTGTTAGCATCCCTCACTAACCTCAGCTCGTTCTCATCTTTCGCCTTCCTGACGCCATCCCTGCAGTTCTGTGCTACCTGCCTGTACTCTTCCTTTGTTACTCGGCCTTCCTTCCACCTCCTGTATGTGTCCTTTTTTGTTTTCAGGTCATCTCTAAGCTTTTTGTGAAGCCACATTGGCTTCTTCTGTTGTCTTCCACCTTTTCTTCTTGTTGGAATTGTTTGTAATTGTGCCTTGAGAATTTCCTTTTTTAAAAACTCCCACCCATCTTGGACTCCTTTTCTCGTTAGAGTTGCTTGCCATGGGACCTTACTGATCATTGTTCTGAGTTTATTAAAATCAGCTTTCCAAAAATCCAGGGTACACATTTGGCTACACTTGGCTTTTGCTTCCTTTAGAACCATGAACCCAAGTATAACATGGTCGCTTTCCCCCACAGTTCCTGTAACTGCTACTTTACGCGATAAGTCATCTCTGTTGGTTAACATCAAGTCAAGGATAACCCATCCTCTAGTTCCTTCCTCTACTTTCTGTAGGAGGAAGTTGTCCGCCACACAAGTCAGGAATCTCTTGGAGGGGCCATGTTTTGCAGAATTTGTCTCCCAACAAATATTAGGGAAATTGAAGTCCCCCATTACTACTACATCATGCTTCCTTGAAACATTGGCTATTTGCTTTTCAAATAGCCAATGTTTCAAGGAAGCATGATAGTAGTAGTAGTGGGAGACTCCTTGCTGTGTGGGATCGAAACCCAAGTATGTTGCAAAGACCCGTGGACTCACCAGGTATGTTGTCTCCCAGGAGGATGGATTACAGATGTGACTGAAGGGTTGCCTACACTCCTAAAGCTCACTGACAAGTATCCCTTTTTCCTCCTCCATGTGGAACAAATGATACCACCAAGCAGAGCTACGAAGAAATCACGTCAGACTTTGAAGCTTTGGGAAGGAAACTCAAGAACTTTGTGGCCCAGACAGTTTTCTCATCCATCCTTCCAGTAGTCAGAAGAGGGATAGAACGACAACAGAACGAACTTGAACTCTTAATACAGGAGGGAAATTATGACTTGATAGGTGTAACTAAGACTTGGTGGGATGACTCTCATGACTGGAATACAGCAACTGGAGGATATAACTTGTTCAAAAAGAACAGAAGAAACAGAAAGAGAGGTGGAGTTGCACTATATGTTATAGATAGATAGATAGATAGATAGATAGATAGATAGATAGATAGATAGATGATAGATAGACAGACAGACAGACAGACAGACAGACAGATATCTGTGCAGAAATGCAGGAGGATGAGCTTAGTAGCTCCATCAAGAGCATCTGGCTCAAAATAAATGGAGCAAAGAATACAAGGAACCTGGTGGTCGGAGTCTACTACTGGCCACCCAATCTAGGAGAAGACGAGGATGAAACTTTTGAAAAGCAAATAGCCAAGGTTTCAAGGAAGCATGATGTAGTAGTAATGGGGGACTTCAATTTCCCCAATATTTGTTGGGAGACAAATTCTGCAAAACATAGCCCCTCCAAGAGATTCCTGAATTGTGCTGCAGATGACTTCCTCCTACAGAAAGTAGATGAAGAAACTAGAGGATTGCATTGAGCAGGGGGTTGGACTCGATGGCCTTGTAGGCCCCTTCCAACCCTACTCTTCTATGGTTCTATGATTCTCCCCATATCTGAGTCTTCCATTATCAATCATTGATCTCGCTCCTCTTCTTGCCGCTTCAAGTCTTTTCACGGAGGAAACTGATGCGGAACACAACAGGGTAGTTTGATAGCTCATTGTCTGCGATCTATTTAAAAATAGAACAAAAGGCATTTAGTGCAGGAGTGTCATGGCAGGGTCACAGCGTCATGTAAAGAGCCCACAAATGTCTGTGAAGGAACAATCTCAGTGACAGGATAAAAGCTCTGTGTGGTGAAGCCCTAAGGCTCTAGCAGGTGACGTGATGGTTTCAGGTTTCACCTGGAGCACCCATAGACTGCTGGTGTTGCAGAACCCAGAGTCAGAGAGACCATGGAGTGAAGGAAAAAGAGATTCTTTAATGCGCGGGCTTAAGGCTGGAATCATTTCCAAAGAGCCAGAAGCCCCAAAATACATCAGCACATTGGTTTTATAGACATTATGACACGTATGAAACGGCTCCTCCTCCCCCTCCCGTGTGGAGTTGCAGTCCTCAACATTTCTTCTCTTAGCACCATTGTTTATAATACAAGAACTGGGTTATAGGGTAGCCATGATAAGCAGAGAACAGAAGAGAACAGCAGAGAACAAGATATACAATTGTATGACCTTTGACAAGACAAGGAATTCCTGTGTCTCGTCAGCTTACAACAATATATTTTAGGGAGAAAGAGCTCAGCAAGAACATGAAGCATGAGACTGCATGAGGCTACTTAGTCTGACCCCCGATATGGCTGCTACATTCCCCCCTTAAATGCATAATTTCATTACAATTATAGCATTTCTGATAACTATACAAAGCTTTTTGTGACATACATATTGCTTAGCCTCTTGTTGGGCTATTAGAGCATAGAGGGCAGCAGTTTTACTAGCTGAGACATAAAACAGATTGGTTAAACAGCGCATAAGACAAGGAACACAGAGACATAACAGTATCTCTATGAACAACACTGGTAGAATTAGGATGAACAATGCTTCAAGCCAGCTAAGATCTGGAAGCCAAAGGGTCAACTAATTTAGCTAATTGTTTTGTCTTATTGTTTTGTTAGCTACTATATTGTGCAGCTTGTTGATCTGTTCATCTACAGCATTGCCATTATCAGTTAAGTTAAAACAACAGAGCTTTTGGTGTGTCTCACAACTTAAATGATGAAGAAGGAGGAGGTAATCTATACTAGCTCTATTTTCTAGAACTGCACCTTTTAGATCACGCAACTCTTTATTTAACAGTGACAATGCTCGTGAGGTGGCATTTATGCTTTTGGCTAAGCTGCAAGCTAACCAGTTGATCTCCAGACCATCAGCCAAGGCTAAACCTGGAACCCTAACCAGTGACATTGCTAAGGCCAATTTTTCTGAGTCAGAATATAACTGCACATGACTATTACAATTTTTAGTTAGTTGGAGTGCTCGAGGCTGCCGTCGACGGATTTTTTCGGGCCACAAGGGAAGAATTGGCACCAGTTCAATTGGCGGCTGAGGCAACATGGGTGGTTATTAGACAAGCTGGCAGGAATGAATGACCAAGTGCAGGAACTACATGTCTAAAACCATCTATGAGGCAAAAGTATGTGGGCATCATTAAAATATATGTTTTGAATTTTATTACAGTGGAAGGGGGCCAGGGATAGCTTTATATTTTCTGGAAAATTTTTGACAATTAAGCATTCGTGCACACGTAGCATTTGTTTCAGCAACGATGGGGGTGCGTAGAGTGAACTCTGTAGGGGGTAGGATCTTTGCAACCACGCCCCAATTAGCATTTTGGGAATAAGTTAAACTTACACCATAAACTCTTAACATGGTATCTTTTTGAATTTTCCCAGGATGTCTACAGACAGGTATTAGGCAAGAGCTAATAAGCCTGTTTGCAGGTATATCTCTTGGCAAACAAAAATGTTTTACTTTCGTGATGTTAGCCAGGTGAAGCCAGTAATTATCAGCAAATCACTGGGACAAACTTCTCCTTCCAGGCGCAGACCCCCCTTTTTGCACCTTATTAAGGAGACACAATGCAACACTACTAACACTACAACACTCATGTTTGATCTTCTTTGGGATCTGACCGTACACTGGGCAGCTATTCACCTGGCAAGCTGCAGTAGGGTCTAGTCCCCTTCTTCAGTTCTCCAGTTGCAGGTCTGACCGTACGCAGAGGGACAGTCTCTCGGTGTGTCCACAGTAAGGTCTAGCCTGAGTCTTCTTACTGCTTTTTTTAGAATGATTTTTAAAGGATTTTTGAAAAGGAAAGAAATCCTTTCAAAGGATTTTTAGGATTTTTGTTCATAGTCTACTCTCCCCCTCTCGCTCTCTTGACTCGTGTCTAATGTATTCAGGGTTGAACTCCAGCTGCTTTCATAGCTGCGGGGGTGGAAAGTATGACAGTTCTCAGTCCTCTCCATCTGGGAGTCAAAGGGTTATTTTTCTCTCTTTAACTCATACTTTAACTCTTGGTTGGAAAGGATGAACTTCTGTGATGGGAATGGCTTATTTTCTAAGACAAAGCGACGCTGGGCTTGAAGAACTTCGCTCAGTGTTTGGACTTCTTGTTTAAGGCTAACGTTTGCTCGCTCTTGATGCCACTCTAGTGTCAATTATGAAGTCAATGTCATGGCCCCTCACATGCTGTCACGGCCCCTCTCAAGCTGTCTCCCTCTTCGCCCATTCTGGCCCCTTTGGTTTTCTCCTTTGTGTATTTGATTTATTTTATTTGGGCATTCATGCCACTAATGTCTATCTTGTCTACACTGGGCACACTGGTTCTTTTTTAAGAATCTTCTGCCTCTGCCGGGTCTTCTTCTTTTCTTCCATCCACGTCTTCTTGGGCCTCTGGGTTGAGGGGGGTATACTGGCGATAGGCATTTGAGAGACGCTCCAAGTACGCTCTGGGGCCTCGGTGGCACCTTGCAGCACTTTAGACACTTTGGTCATATTAACTGACTTTTTCATACCTGCTTTCATGGCTTCTAACAGCAGGGTTTGATACTGGGTGAGGCGCTCTAGCCCCACTTGTGTTTTGGGATTCCAGCGGGGGGGGGGGTTTACTTACAAGGAGACTTTATTGGGTAACTTACAGCACACAGGCGTACTTAATGGTTGGATCAGACAGCTTCTCTGAACGGCGAACTATTGGGCTAAATGGGTCTTATACCATACATGTTACCCATGAGGCAGCACAACACTAGCAAGCATTTTCAGCATAGGCTAGAAGTGTTTGGTTCTCAGGCACAGCTTCCTGTAAACAACTTCGCTTCCCAAAGTGCTTGATAACACTTTTATTCATTAGTAAGGGAAGACAAATTTTTTCTCTTTCTTTTGCTTTCTTTTTCTTTGCTGATCTGCCTGTATTGCAGATCATGTTTCAAACTTTTTACATAAAACTTTCTGCTCCATGCACCAGCCTTGTCTCTTTATTTGTCTTTTTCAAGTTAAACTTACTTAAACCTTTCTGCCTTACACTAGTCCCAATGACACACATTTGGGATAGGCTCTTCTTCTCCTTCTAGTTACATTTTCTTCATCTTAAAGAACTATTACATTATTGTGGCTACTTTACCCCAGGTAATAAGTTCCAGGCACAATCAGCTGCTTTTAATTTACCCTGGGGGCAACTATGGCCACGCTTCTTTTCTACAAATGTTTTTTCTTTGCCTCTTGCCTTTTCTTTCTTCTTTTTTTCCTCCCTTCTTTATCTGTCTGCTACTTTTTCTATTTCATTCTTTTTTACTTGCTTTTGTCTTTTCTCCTTGTCATCAATCGGGAACCACACTTAGTATCATTTGGAGTTGCAACTAACACTAATCTGCAAATATCACATATATTTTATGATATTTAAGAAATCATAAAATATACACAACAAACTTTTTCCTGCAATTTAACACAATGAATGGAAAACACTTTTTGCATGGTAAGGCATGATGGAGCAGATCCAGCAATCATACTGCTCTTCTGGCATGCTCAGGGCCCATTAAAATCAAGGGACGGGCATACCCACACACGCAAAGAGTTCTAGGTCACCATTTTTGCATCGGCAACTCTATGCTGCATGAGTTCTGGCAGAAGGAAATCTAAAAGTCATAGATCAAACTCAGCTTGCTGTACACTGAGCTGACTACAAACACAAACACACGGTCCACAGCGATGAGAGTTCAAGTTTATCCAAAGCTTCACAGCACTGTCCATGGCAAGTCTTTGACAATTTAAAATTTTAGTTCATGTGCAGAGTGTCTCTAAAAAGCCCAGATGATGATGGAGGCAAACAGAGAAGGCTCTGGGCAATGAAGATGCGATGTTTCCAGCAAAGGCTCTCCACTTTTGCATCAGTTTAAAAAGGGAAAGTGTGGCCCTACACCCCTTCTGACAGACAAGGGCCTTTAACTTTTTAGCAAGGCCTCTGTCTAAACAGAGCGGCACAGCTCAGCTCTCTAGCCGTGACGCTTTAACCTGGGCAACTCCTCTGTAAATTCTATTTTACTTCTGTCAGGTTCTCACAGACATTCTAAAAACTTACTCTTTTTTTTTTTTTTCTTTTAACCTGGTACACGAAAGCACTGAAACACTGAGTGCTGAAACTCAGGACGCTGGGGGGTGATGGGCATCGCCTTATACTTGCATTTTTCAGGCAGCCATTAATCTTCGGGGAGGCGGTGGGGTGATTTGCAGGACTTCAAAGGCAAGCTTCTCAGTTTGTCTGTATTTGTAAATCCCAAGCTTAAAACAGGACATGATGAGGTACAGGGCAGCTAAATCTTTGCTTTGGCACGGGCAACAAATAACTCGGGTCAGCTTTCTTCGCTGGGGTCTCAAACAGGAAAACAGTCTTAATTTAAAGTTGTAACATCACTGACAGCATCAGCCAGCCAGCTACACAGATCTCATTGTTTTTTAAGACAGTTGCTCCAATATCTTCTTTTCTTCTCAATCAGGTTGGGTCTCCCAGCTTACACAGTTTATTGCAGCTTCCAGGAGCATGGTAGTAGCGCGATTTTGGCTTGGCCAGGAACATGCTGTCTGGTTTCTCGGTCTCTTCAGCACACACACTCAGGCAGTGTAACACTGGACTCTCAAATCAGTGAGATTTCTTCATTGCAGGGAATCCCACGGCAAAAGCTTAATGGTTACGCTCTTCAGAAATCATATAGCCGATGGTCAGTAGCTACAGGCTCTATGCAATTCTAACACAGTTCAAAGCTAAACACGGCTACCTTGACAGAGATCTTCAACGTGGTCTCTCCGCTTCATTCTGCTTTGGGACAGTCTTATGGCACACTTTTCACTCGAAGAGGGGTCTAGCCTGTGCTCTGGGGGCTGATTCTTCACCTTTATTTTCTATTTTGCCTTCATCTTCTGGCTCTTCATTTTCAGTTTCCATTTCTTAGGGATTTCATCTCAATTAGGCGAGGTGATGATGTTGCACAACTCAGAACGTTGTGGGCAATTTTCCTGCCCCCCCCCCCTCGGCGCGCTAGGCTAACAGCTACTTTTTATTTATTTATTTATTGCATTTATACCCCGCCTTTCTCCCTCTCGCAAGGAACTCAAGGCGGCTTACATTATCCTCCTCCTCACCGTTGTATCCTCACAACAACAACCCTGTGAGGTGGGCTGGGCTGAGAGTCTGTGACTGGCCCAAAGTCACCCAGTGAGCTTCCATGGCCAAGTGGGGACTAGAACCCGGATCTCCCGGCTCCCAGTCCGTCACTCTCACCACTACACTACACTTCTTCGGCCTTACACTCCCACGCTCCCACGCTTTGTTAAAAGCCAGACTGTCCTGCAACATTTTTCTAATTAACAGCCTCAGATCTTGTTCTTTTTTTCCTCTCAGCTCGACCTTGAGCTTTTTGCTGTTTTCTCTCTCTGTTCTGAATCTTTTTTAAAAAAACCTTTTTCCTTCTTTGTTTGACATACATCTCAAGGGGGTGCAACCCATAGCCTCCCTCCTAAATTGAAGACAGACACAATTAGGGAATGGGAATTGGTCAGTGAGTAAGGGGTCTTACTGGCCGACACAAGAGGATTTTACACACCACGCACTTTGCTACTGGCCTGGGCACCTGGACGGTCAACGGTATGCGTCAGAAACCGCAGTAGCCACTCACACAATCATCAATCTCTCCACTGCATCCATATGTCCCTGCCACCCACTTTTCCCACCTTTTACCAGAGCGGAAAGCGGCTTCCCCAGCTTCCCCAGCTTCCTACTGAGTACTGGCGTGCTGGGTACTGGCGCCCACTCGGGGGTGTGATCAGGCCCCCTTTCTACCCGCAAGGAGTAGGTTCTTTTGTATACGTATACCACCAACACTGACCTTCTTCATAAGGCGGGGCCCTCTTTTTTTCTGCCCAGTGGCCTTTCTCCCTAAAGGCGGGGCCCTCTTTTTCCCATATACTTGCCTTTCTCCTGAAGGCTTCCAATGTGGGTTTCAACTCAATTGCAGCTGCGATACAGGCAGGGCTCAAGTTCCTTCCTCCGCTTCCCAAGGTTCTCTTGCTGCTCGCTGCCGTTGGGGCGATCCCGGCGCAGGCTTTCTCCCATTCACTCGACAAAAAGGTCGGTGGCGCCAAGAAAGGGAGGCATGCGCCGAGCTCGTCCTCCTGGTGCGGCGATCAAGAGCAGGCAACTGCCACCTGTCTGGCTCAGAGCCTGCCACATCCGAGTCACGGCACCATTTATGTTGCAGAACCCAGAGTCAGAGAGACCACGGAGTGAAGGAAAAAGAGATTCTTTATTTAACGCGCGGGCTTAAGGCTGGAATCATTTCCAAAGAGCCAGAAGCCCCGAAATACATCAGCACATTGGTTTTATAGACATTGTGACACATATGAAATGGCTCCTCCTACCCCTCCCGCGTGGGGTTGCAATCCTCAACATTTCTTCTCTTAGCACTATTGTTTATAATACAAGAACTGGGTTATAGGGTAGCCATGATAAGCAGAGAACAGAAGAGAACAGCAGAGAACAAGATATACAATTGTATGACCTTTGACAAGATAAGGAATTCCTGTGTCTCGTCAGCTTACAACAATATATTTTAGGGAGAAAGAGCTCAGCAAGAACATGAAGCATGAGACTGCATGAGGCTACTTAGTCTGACCCCCGGTATGGCTGCTACACTGGGAGGAAGAAAGGTGGAAAACTTTAGTCCCCCATTTTGAAAATATAAAATCTATCTATTTCTTAGAAATTTTTCAGGCATGACACTAAGATTTTGGAATTAGAAATAGGGTCAGCCATAGAAAATGAGGAGCAAACTTCCAGCAATTTAAGGAGAAATAGAGAATCTGATGCCTCTTGCAACCCTTTACCTTGTGAAAATTCAACACCCCTCCCTTTCACCTATCCATATGTCCATCTTCCTCACCCCAGCTCCTTCACACACACACACACACACACACACACACACCTTTCTCTGATGGCAGGGAAGCTTCTATGGCTGTGTGCCAAGTGCAAGGCACCCTGGGAAGTATAGTTTTCCAGCGCTGCTGACATGGGTGGGTAGCTGGGAAAATCAGACTTCCCAAGACTCCCTGCACCTGGCATCAGCCACAGGAGCAGGCTGAACACCTGACAGCAAAGGGGAGAGGGGCATCCTTCCATCTTCCTGCCAACACCAGAGCAGCCAGAACAGCAAGGGAGGTTAAAGGGGTGGGGGTGGGCTCTATATCTGGGCTTGACACCAAAGCCAGAGAAGCACATTTGAGGATCACAACACTTGCATTCAACATGTGAGCCATAATTTCTGAGTGGTGCTTGGATGATATTTTTATTTGGCAGCATCACTCACCAATCCCCACATAGTCACAACTTCCCACTTCTCAGTGCAGTTCCCCAAAGGCAAACTTGGCTCCACGCATACCAAGAGTCACACATGCAAATGGTCTGGAGGAGACGTTGGCGCCACACTGAGAGTGAGACCGTGTTGGCCTCCCAGGAAACACTGAAGGAATCACAGGGAATGATGCTTTCCCCTTCTCTCAGCAACAAAAGCTCAATAATTCCCTGTTCATTTGAAAAGCAAGAAGAGAGCTCTCTCATCTCTGAATACAGCACATCACATTCATCCGAACAGCCTCAGCTCTTTCACAAAGATGGCTGCCCCTAGGAAAATGTTCTGCAAATGCTCTTTCCATTGTGTTGCCCCTTCTGCAGTGCAGGCAAGAACCACTCCTGTTTTACAGATAGGAGAACATGAACAGTCCGCCCCATGCATTTTCCCAAACCTTTTATTTCATTGACAGAATGTGCACAGCAAATGCTGTCTGTTTAGAAGGAAAGAAGCTTCCAAGAAAGATTTGACTTCTTTTCTCCAGACAAGTCAGGGGCTTTGGGATGTTCTGGATGGATTTAAGGGTAAAAGGGGTGTGGGGAGCAGAGGCTTCTAGTCAGGGATGTTGCCTGCAGCGCTCCTGAGATGTCCTGTCCTGAAATGAGTGTGCGTGTGTGTGAAGGAGGGCGGGAGAGGGAGAGAGGGAGGAAGAGGGAGATTGACACTGTACAAGTGTGTACACGAACATGTTGTAAAGCAAAAGCACATGCAAAATTATCCATTACCAGCGAATTGTACTCAGAACTTCCCTCTCTAGCATTACTAAAATTCTGTAGCTTTGACAATGAACAGATTTTTTTTAAGGGCCCACTGGAGCCACAATTGGCAGCCATGACATTCTCATGGCTTGTACATTTGGCATGCCAGGTGGGGGAGCCTAGTTCACTTGTGGGGAGAAAAGTCAACAGCCATCTTTTATTAAAGTCATTTTAAATGGAATTCCTTGGAGGTAACACACACAGAACATACTTCTTTTCAGTGACTTGTCAGGTGGGGGGGCTCTATTTCCACTCTCAAGCCACACTGGAGTGGAAAGCCCATCATGAGGTCAGCTCCCTCTCCCTCTGAGGGCTGATCCTCATCTGGGCATTTTTAGACCAGTGAGCAAATACTGCTCCCATTTCTTTAAGTGGGGTCATTCAGGAGTTATTTTCTGCTGGATTGTTCCCCATGGGTCAGGTTTTTCTGTATCACATTTTGCTGCATTTAATGATGTCCAAAACAGGCTATGCTTCATGGAAAGGCTCCCTTTGTTTTGAAACCAATAGAGCTCAGTCAGTGATGCAAAAAATCCTACGGACATCAGAAAAGCCAGATAAGATCAGACACCTTTCTAGTCCAGCATTCTGTTCTCACAGTAGCCAACTAGATGCCCTACATTTAAAGGAGACCTCACATTAATTGGAGGAGAGAAACAGCCCAGCAAGCTTTACAACTCTGATTTGTTTGCAAAAAAAATAATCATATGTTGTCTGAATTCAGATTTTGTACAGTAGATGTTAAATGTCACCTCTTGTACTTCAGAGAGAGGGGAAACTACCTCTAGTTGCTCAATGCATCTGAATCATTTGTACAAACTGTGTTATATATTGGATGGGGTCTCTAAAGATCCATCTGCAAATGAAAGATGCAGTTCAAATAAATGGAAATCGTCCTTTCTCCCCTTTCACTGGTGTTACACTCCTTCCTGGGCTAATCGCTTGCTCCACCTTGCCAGTCTGCATTGTACTGGGGCACATCGAGGTCCACCTGGGCCAGAGTGGGAAGCGGGAGCACTGGGGAAGAGCGCCGCTCAGGCTCGCCTGCCGTCGGCTGGAGTTGCTGCCTGACTGCTGCCAAGTCTCGCCCTTCTGCCATGGCCCAAGGTGCTTCTGCCCTCACTAGCCCCACCCACCTCCCTGACACGCAGCTTCTGTGCTGCTGCCCCAATGCCGTTGATCAGAGGCGCTGGGGCGGCACAGCCTCATAACGGAAGGCCTCGGCTCCCCGCCCCCTTTCCACACCGTAGCGAGGGGCCTTGGGGCTTCCTGGGGTTTTCATACCGACTCTGTTACACGGGGACCAAATGAAGAGGCAACGTAGCCCATTCGTCCAAGGGGGCTGCAGGCTGTCCTAAAAGAGTTTACATACCCAGCACAGATCAGCAAGGAACAGTTGCCTTCCTTGACGGTGGAGCCATGCAAAGCAAAAAGCCCTTTATAGGACCAAATCTAAACAGGAGCTAACCCAGCCAACTGCAAGGCCCCAGCATCCTTGGCAATCATTCCACCTTCCTCCCAGGCTGCCTAACACAGGATGCCGGTGGAATAAAAATGCACCTGGGACCATGAGAAGAGGTGCAGAGCAACGGATGGGCACCTGTTGTGCAGGAGGCCCACAGGTGCCGTTGCCACCGGAGAAGGAGCCGGGTGCTTCAGCTTTCCTGGAGCCGTCTGGCAATGTCCTCCTGACAGGTTTGAGAGAGTCACAAGCTGTCCACAGTTCCTGGGGCGCGTTGTCGCAGCACATTGTTTCAGGCAAAGCGGAGGCTCCAGACAGCCACTGAACCATTATAGTAAAGAAGAGCTACAAATACACCTGACTGAGGTCTTGATCACAGCACCTGTGGGGGAGGGCTGACACCTTCCACCCTTACTTGTGCATTCCCAAAGGTGACCCCTGGCTGGCTGCTGCCATCAGAAAAGAGAATATGGGCAAAAAGGAACTCACCTGGACTCAATCCGCATGGCAGTTCTTACATTTCTAATAGGGTTCAGGGCTGAGCTTGGCTCACATTTTCAGTGCCAGACCTCTCCTCTTAAGCACAGAGTGCTTTTGAGCATGAACAGAGTGCCATTCCCTTCCAAATGGCTCAGGGTAGAGGGGTTCCATGGTAGGAAAATTCCAGCCCCTGCCCCTCTCCTTCGGACAATTCAGCGATGGGAGCTAACCCCTCTCCCCTGAGTTAGAGGCTCATTTAATTAGATTTGTGTGCGCCATAAAAATACCAAAGCATCAAGAACATCAGATAAGATTCCTACTCAGAAAGCCACACATGTCCGGAACGCCTACCCAGGAAGCTGCACAAATTCACTCCGCCACTGGGCTAGATTTAGCCATTACCACAAAAAGCCACTTATAGCACAAAAAAATTACCCATTAATGGGTTCTGAAATCAATAGGAAGCAGAGCCCTGTGGCTGTAAAACAAGCAAATTATCCACAGAGCCAGCAATAGCTCCTATTAAGCCCTCGCCCTCTTCCATCAGCTCCTGAGGGAAAGAGCCTCCTGGGAGTAAATAGGGGAGTTAGAGTTCCCCACACATATTCCCCATTTGCAGCTTAGTCAGACGAGGACCGACACTTCAACAACAGCGCCCCCCCATCACCAAAAATCAGTCTTTGTATTTTAACTAAGCCCCTTCCCCCCCTCCGATCCCACCTCGATTATACTGATAAGGTATGAAGAGCCCTCCTGGGTCAGACCAAAGGCCTCTCTTGTCCCGCATGCCACTTCCCGCCATGGGAAGCCCACAGTAGAACAGCAGCCCTCTCCCACTGCTGTGGCTGCTAGCAAGAGGCACGCTGTCTCTGATCCTGGGCGCAGTACGCAGTAGCCATTGATAGCCATCTCCTCCAGGAACTTTTCTAATCCCATCATAAAGGCACCCACATTGGTGGCTGTGACCACACCTTGCGCTAGTGAATTCCATCGTTTCATTGTGTCATGCCGCCATCAGGAGACTCCGAGCAGGAGGAGGGAGAGTCAGAGGCCCCAGCGGAGGGTCAGAGAATCATAGAATAGTAGGGTTGGAAGGGGCCTACAAGGCCATCGAGTCCAACCCCCTGCTCAATGCAGGAATCCAAGTCCAGGTGACGTCAGGCCCTGCCAGGGCCCGCGCCGCGAGAGGGCCTGAGCCTGCTGGCATCCCAGCCCCTCGGGAAGAGGGGGAGTCTGCCTCAGAGGAGGATGCTGAGCGCCCCTCAAGTCCCGGGGAGCAACGGCGCCAGAGAACCTCCACGGAGTGCCAGGCTGCAGCAGAGGCCTACTCAGGAGGAAAGGGTCTCCTTTCCATGTTTGACTCTGGCTCCAGCCTGCAACCTGCCTGTGGCCGCGGCCTTCTGCTTGGACCTCGCTCTGTAAGTGACCTTGGCCTGGATTTGACTATTCTCTCTGCATGACCCCTTTTTGTCTATGCTGCATGGCTCTCCTCTTTGCTCTTTGGGATCTGACTAGGACTCTGGTTCAGCTTCCCCCCGCCCCACTGTACCTTCAGCTATTGACTCACCAGACCCAGCCCAGACCCAGCACCCGGGGGGTGGGGGAAGGATAGGACATGCTGTGAGAAGAAGTCCTTCCCTTTATCTCTCCTGAAGCTCCTACCAGTCAGCTGCATGGGATGACTCCAGGTTCCAGTACTATGAGAAGGAGAGAAACTTCTCGCTATCCACTTTCTCCACACCATGCATACTTTGGTACACCTCTTTCATGTCCCCCATTACTTCCCTTTTCTCTGAGCTAAACAGCCCCAAACCTTTCCTCATAGGGAAGTCGCTCCAGCCCCTTGATCATTTGGGATGCCCTCTTTGGCACCTTTTCCTGCTCTACTGAATCATTTTGGAGGACCCTACACCAACTTGAGATAAGTACACACACTAAGAACAGCCACCTTCATGAGTGCACTGAGAGTGTGAATGCACGTTCATTGTAATATGTAAATACCCCTGGTGTGAGACATGATTCTAGCATGTCCTTTTCTTACCACACAGAAAAGCAGAGCAAACATTGGGGCCTTCACACTCCCTTTCTGTCTTCAGAAAGTCAGCACATGAGTCCCAATCCCCACGTTTCCTGTACCTTGCATTTGGAAAGGAAAGGGCCAGAGCCCTAGTGCTGCATTTCTGCTTTCAGAAAGTTGGTATGAGGCCCTGATAGGTCTGCTTCCCCACCCCCACCCCCGCACCGTGTATTCCATCCCTTCCCCCATGTTCTGAGAATCAAACTACATGTTACTATAAAGAGATAGATAGGGGTTTGGTAGATCAGAACCGGGGGGGGGGGGGCTTTAACCCTTTGCCCAACACCTGCAATTTACACTACAAATGGATGACTTTTTGGCAATGTAAATTGGAGACATGGGGGGGGGGGGGGGCTGATCCGGATTGGGACCACACTGTGAGGGACAAGGTTGAACATCCCCCTTAACCCCCACCCCCTCTAAGCTGCATGCTAGGATCTATGCAGTCACATGTAGCCTGGCCTTGTGAAGGCACATTCCATCACTAAAGGAATAGGCATTGTGCGTAGAATACAGAAGATTTCCTCCGCAACATTTGAAAACATTGGAGTACTGGCAGTATTCTTGCTTCAGAATGAAAATGAGCATGCACAAGATTGAAGCCCCCCCTCACACTCACACACACACTTCAAAAGGCCAAGAAAGCTGTCGGATGCAAAAAAAACCCCAGAGCTGTATCCCTTTACATGCCTCCTGGCACATGGCTGCGCACCTTCCCGGTGTGAGGGCAGGAGGAAGGAACTGGGCTTTGACATTAGCATCTCTGGCCATAACAGCTCCACGTGAGAGACAGGATCTCGGTGACTGTCATAAGCTAGGGATGGGGAACCTCAGGCCCACAGCGGCTCCCCATCTGGCCCACGGAGCCTGCATGGATGCCTCGAGGGAGCTGGGCTAACAGCTGGGATGCAGGTGGGATGAAGCCAGGGACTCGGCTGGCATGGGCAGAAGCGGCTCCTTCACACATCTCTCCTCTGCGCATTCACCTGCGTGCCCAGCAACAACAAGAGGCGCATGATGCAAGACTTGGCTGGCACTTCCTGCGCTGCCTGTCGCCCCAATGGGCCTAGCGTGTGGCGCACGAACAGACCTGCCTGGTGCTGGGGCACGTGGTTCCTCCCAGTGCTGCCCAGGGCTTCTTTCATGTGCCTCTCACTACCTCCAAGGGGATGGCGAGTGGCGTGGAAAGGAGGCACTTGGCTTGGCCAGCCCTGGAAACTCTTTGCCTCTCTCAGCACAGAGAAAGGCAAAATGGATGGGACAGGGGTGTGGCAGCAGTGGGCATGGCCAGGCCCACGGATGTCATCTGGGCCGCAGTGGGCCAGGTGGGGGCCAAACCACACACGCCCCCGTCCATGCCTGTCTGGAAGGGAGGGCCTCCCGAGGCAACAAAAGGCAGTCCCATAGGCCAGCAGCTTGAGCTCTTTGGGCAAGGCAGATGTTTCCCTGTTCTTCTCTTCTGAGGCAAAAGTTGCCTTCTTTTCCCTTCCCGTTCCATTCTGACTCAATATTGGGGTCCGAAAACTTTAAAAGATGTACAGGAAAGGAAAAGGGTAAAGCAAGTGAAAGCGGCTCCTCGTCTTTCCTTCCCTCCGGCTTAAACAGGCAGGCTCACAACCAAGATGACAACCTTCCTTGGCAGGTGCTTCTGCGGCTCTCACCCGGAGGCGAGGTCTTCAGGCTGCAAGCACCGACAGGGGGGTCCCCAGAGAGCTGCTGGCAAAGGGGCTCCCAGGTCCTGCTTGGGAGCTGCAAGGCCTGAATGGTCCTGCTGGAGGCTGCTCTTGTGCCTGACCCAAGATCAGAATGGAGCCTCTCCCCAAAGCAGCAGGACCGAGGGGCGCTTCGTCACACAGCCCTCAAGGCTGCTGGCCTGGCCTGGGCAGGCACAGCAACAGGTGCTCCCGCTGCCTGCCCTGGCCACAAGCTCGCTGCAGGGCAGCGCCTGTCACCGTCTTTGCAGGCACTGACCCATCGCTGGTTCCCCACCCGAGACTGCAATTAGCCGGGGAGGCAAAACGGCTTTGGAAGGCCAGCTTGAAGGAGGGCGAGGCAAGCGCTCCTTGTAATGCACAGCTAGCAGCAAGAGCGTGGCGCGGCTCGACTGCTGCCCAAAGGGGTAATATCATCATGATGGGGCTCTTCAGACATTACGCCTGGAATGCCAGCAGGTGCCCAGCCTGTGTGGTGGGAAGGGGGGCCCTCCACAGCCTGCTGCGGAAGCAGGAAGCTGGGCGTGTCCTGCCCGAGGCGAGTCCCTGAATCCCCCTCCTCTTCCCCGCCACAGCCCTCCCCCTTTGGGAAGAAGGACTTCAGCCCTAGCAGGATCCTGAAGCACAACGGCCAGGCTCATACCTTGGCTGCTCCACCCACTCGGCATGCTGATCACTCAATAGCAAGCTGAGAAAATGCACTAGGAAATCTGCTCTTTGTTTCCATAGAGAAAATTTCAGAGCAATCGGATACTAAAATGAACAGCAGCAGATGGAGTATGGCCAGGCACACGGAAAGGTGAGCAAGCACCCGGCATGGAAACACACCCGTGGGAATTAGCTGTGTGGAAGTGAGACCCACAGCGCTGTGCCTAGCAGGGTCTGGGACAGGCTGTAGCGCAGCAGCAGAGCCCCTTGTGCATGCGCTGATGCTCAGTCCGCAGCAACATCTCCAGGCTGGGCTGGGAAAGAGCCCCCAGTGTAGTCGATCATCTGGAGCTCCTCGGCTTGGCGTGACCCCTGCTGCTTTGCCCGTTGGCATCCCACGGGGTGCAGGCTAGCGCTTACAGGGTCTTTCCCCCCCTCCCACCCCCAGGACTTTGAATTCCCATTCTTTTATTTACACACAGAAGAAGAAAAATGTGCAGACAGGACCCAACCCAGTACCTCCAAGATGTTCATCTGCTCCCAACGAGCTCCTCAGACTTCCAGGACCACCAACATACATGTCATTGGACAGCATAACATAAGAGAAAAAACATCTTTTGAGATGCAGCAACCAGAATTCAACTCAGTATTCCAAGTCTGTGGTGTACCCACACTTGGAATATTGGGGTCACACCTCAAAAAGGAGATTGTTTTATTGATAGGTCATAACTTAAAAACAGGTGCCCAACACTGCTTTTTTCCTCCTCCCTCGCCATCACCTTTTCCTCATGCGTCATGTGTTCTGAGGGCAAGGCAAGGGCGGGGACTGTCCTACTACTGATATGTGTAAGCTGCTCTGGGAGCCTTTTTGGCTCAAGAGCAGGCTAAAAATGCTTTAAATAAATAATAACGGTCTTTCATCGAATAACAACCCTTCACTACCGAGGGCATCCTGGACGGAGGAGGCTGCCTTCCGTCCTGATGCTTCTCCTTTGGCAGCTTAAGCACGGTGGCCCCCAGACCCCTTTAAAGCACCAGGAGGCCCTGAGGGAGGAGGGGAGTTTATCCAAAGCCCCCTTCCTCCTCATGTGCAGTGCTTGTCCATGTTGACTTGGCCCCCTCCATGGAAGAGACCCAGGGCCATCGTCCGGTATCCCCCCACCCCCCACCTGCCTCTGCCAAGGGCCAGCTATGATGCACAGGATCCGGGATCAGAACCTCACCCGCGCGAGAGAGAGGGAGTCTGTGTTTCACTGCACAGCGGCTGTGAGGGGTGGGGGGCAGGGGGGCTGTTTAACTTTCCTCCTTCAAGGTTTCCTTGACCTAGCCCGCCCCCCGCCCCCCGGTACCACCATGCTACCCGAAGCTGCTCTTCGTGCTACAGAGAGGGAGGCTTAGCTACCCAGGGCAGTTTGCCCATTGCTGGAATGGCTCAGCCTCTGCGCAGTTCCAGCCCTCTGGCTGGGCCAGAAGGGCCGTGGCTCAACTGTTTTGCCCGCGTGGCTGTCCCAGAACCCCCTGAGGAGCCACGATTTGAGTTCTGAGTGGGAAGAGGAAAGGGCGGGCTGCTGCCACTGCCTCCCACTGAACAAAGATGTCTCCCTCTCCACATTCTTCACACCGTGCATAATTTTGTACACCTCTATCATGTCTCCCCTTACCCGCCTTTTTTCCAGGTTAAACAAACAGTTGTAACCCTCTCTTGTAGGGGAGATGCTCCAGCCCCTTGATCATTTTAGTTGCCCTTTTCTACACCTTTTCCAGCTCTACAATATCTTTTTTTAGATGTGGTGGCCAGAACTGGACACAGTATTCCAAGTGTGGCCGCACCATAGATTTGTGTAGGGGCAGTTTGATATTGGCAGTTTTATTCTCAATCCCTTTTCTAATTATGCCTAACATGGAGTTTCCCTTTTTTACAGCGGCTGCACACAGGGTTGACATCTTCTTTCTTGGCCAGTCACAGCTAGCTCAAATCCCATCAGGCTATACTCGAGGTTGGGATTTTTTGCCCCAGTGTGCATCGCTTTAGACTTGCTTACATTGAACTGCATTTGCCTTTTAGATGCCCATTCTCCCTGTTTGGAGAGATCCTTTTAGAGCTCCTCACAATCCTTTTTTGTTTTAACCACCCTAAATAATTTGGTGTCACCTGGAAACTTGGCTACTTCACTGCTCACTCCGAATTCCAGATAATTTATGAACAGGTTGAAAAGCATTGGTCCTAATACAGATCCCCGTGGGACCCTACTATTTACTTCCCTCCATTGGGAGAATTTACCATTGATTCCTACTCTCTGCTTTCTGTTCTTAACCAGTTACTGACCCATAAGAGGACCTCTTTTCTTATTCCATGGCTGCTAAGTTTGCCAAGGAGTCTTTGGCGAGGGACTTTGTCAAAAGCCTTTTGGAAGTCCAAGTAAACAACGTCTACCAGATCACCCCCATCTACATGTTTACTGACAAAAACATGTCAGTAAAACATGTCTTTTCATCTCTCAAAGAACTCTAAAAGGTTAGTGAGACAGCACTTAGCTTTGCAGAAGCTGAGTTGTTTCTTTTTCGGCAGGGTTGTTTCTTTTTCTTTTTTGTCCTTCTATATGCTTACTAATTTTATCTTTAATAATACCTCCAACCAATTTACCTGGAACAGACGTTAAGCTAACCGGCCTGTAATTTCCCAGTTCCCCCATGGATCCATTTTTAAAACTTGGTGTTACATTGGTCATCTTCCAGTCCTCTGGTATAGAGGCTGATCTTAGGGACGTGTTGCATATTTTGGTTAGAAGATCAGCAATTTCATATCTGAGTTCTTTGATTGCTCTAGGATGGATACCATCTGGGCCCAGTGATTTATTCACTTTCAATGTATCAATAAGGCTGAGAACTTCATCTTTTGTCACCACTGTTTGTCTCGGTTCCTCAGACTCTTTTCCTGAAAACATCAGTTCAGGCACAGTTATCTGTCCTATATTTTCTTCAGTGAAGACAGATGAGAACAATTCATCCAGCTTCTCCAGAATCTCCTTGTCCTCCTTCAGTACTCCTTTAACTCCATTATCATCCAACAGTCCAACTGCCTCCCTAGCTGGTTTCCTGCTTCCGATAAATTTAAATAATTTTTTTATTGTTGGCCTTGATGTCGTTAGCAATATGCTCTTCTAAATCCTTTTTTGCATCTCTTATTGTCTGCTTGCATCACCTTTGTGGAAGCTTGTGCTCCCTTTTGTTTTCCTCCCTTGGGCAAGACTTCCATTTTCTGAAGGAAGCTCTCTCTTCTCTAATAGCTCCCTTAACACTACTTGTTAACTATGCCGGCGCCCTTTTGGACTTGGTGCTACCTTTCCTAACCTATGGTACACATTTTAGCCAAGCTTTTATTATTGTGGTTTGGAGTGACCACAAGCATTTTGAAGGGGTTTAACCTCCCTTTTAATTTCCTTTTCACCAGTTCCCTCATTTTAGAGATGTTTCCTCTTTTGAAGTCAAATGTGACTGTGTTGGACTTCCTGGGCAATTTTCCACTTCCATATATATTAAATCTGATAGCACTGTGGTCACTGTTTCCAACAGGTTCAACAACCTTTATGTCTCGTACTAGGCCCTAGGTGACACCATTTAGGATTAAATCCAAGGTCGCCTCCCCTCTGGTTGGTTCCATGACCAACAGTTCTAGGGCACAATCGTTTAGGGCATTGAGAAATTTAACCTCCTTGTCGTGACTGGGGCATGCATTTATCTAGTCAATGTGGGGTAACTGAAGTCACCTGTTATTACAACACTGCCTTGTTTGGAGGCCTTCCTGATTTCATTTTCCATCTCAAGGTCACTCTGAGCATTCTGGTCTGGGGGACGATAGCATGTTCCTAGCACTAAATTAATTTTGGAGCCTGGTATTGTCACCTACAGTGCTTCTGTAGAAGAATCTAACTCCTTTTAGGTGTTGGAGTCCTCTTGACACTATACCCTCTTTGACATACAGGGTAATACCACCCCCAGTATGCCCTCCCCTGTAGGTGATTTGAGAAGGCTGTGGCTTGCAAGGTTTGGATCCTTTTCCTCTGTGTTTTTAAAAACTTTGATATGCTGCCCTCTTAAACCTGCTTTATTTAATTTATTTTAATTTATTTTATTTAAAACATGTCTTGGCCGCCTTTCAGGGCAGAAGCCCTTCCAAGACAGCTTACAGCAATAAAATACATTAAAAGAGTTAAAATATTAAAAGTGATAAAAACATAAAAACAATAAAAACAAGAATAAAAGCCAGCAATAAAACCAACAATGATGTTAAGAGCAGTAACAGCAACAAGAGAAGGCCAAGGTAAAATAATATGTTTTCAAAGCCTTCTTAAAAGTCTGCATGGTGGGCCTCCGATGGCAGCTTGTTCCAAAGGTGAGGGCCCACTGCAGAGAAGGCCCTCTCACATGTGATCACCCACCTGACTGCTCTCACAGGTGGGCAAATGAGAAGGGCTTCTCTTTCTGATCTTAAAGGGCAGGCAGGCTGATATGGGTGAAGGCAGTCCTTCAAGTAACTTGGTCCCAAATCATTTCAGGCTGTAACAGTCAAAACCAGCACTTTGAATTGGGCTTGGAAATGCACCAGTAAACAGTGCAGCTGGCACAGTACAGGCATTATATGATCGAATTGCCTCACCCCCACCAATACTCGGGCAGCTGCATTCTGCACAAGCTGGAGTTTCTGAACCATCTTCGAAGGCAGTCCCAGTTTAGTACATTACAGTAGTCCAGCCTGGACATCAGTAGTGCATGGATAACTGAGGCAAGGTCCGTCCTCTCCAGATAGGGCCGCAGTTGGTGTACCAGCCTAAGCTGGCAAAAAGCACTCCTGGACACCACAGCCACCTGGGCTTCCCCAGTTACCTCAGAGTCCAGGACTCCCAGACTGTGCACTTGGTCTTTTGGGGGAGTGCAACCCCATCTAAGGCCAGTTGTAAACCTCCATCCAAAGTAGTTGGTTTCCCAACCCACAGTACCTCCAACTTGTCTGGATTAAGTTTCAGTTTGTTCATCCTCATCCATCCCAAAACAGCCTTCCTGGGATGTGCAGATGGAAACGAAAGGTAGAGCTGAGTATCATGCGCACATTGATGACATTTCAGCCCAAATCTCCCAATGATTCCCCCAGCAGTTTCAAGTAGATGCTAAAAAGCTTGGGGGACAAGATAGAGCTTTGCGGCACCCCACAGGCTAATGGCCATGGGGTGGAACCGAAGTCCCCCAGCACCACCTTCTGAGACCTCTCCCCCAGAAAGGACTGGAACCACTTAAAAACTGTGCCTCCCAAGCCCAATCCAGATAAATGATCCAGAAGGTCGATACTATGGTCGATGGTATCGAAAGCCGCTGAGAGGTCCAGAAGAACTAACAGGGTTGCGCTCCCCCCATCCATTCCCTGGTGTATGTCATCAACCAGGGCGACCAAGGGTGTTTCCATCCCCTAAACAGGCCTGAAACCCGATTGGAATGGATCTAAGTAATCAGTTTCATCCAAAGCGGCTTGGAGTTGTGAGGCCACCAGATGCTCTAGCACCTTGCCCAGGAATGGCAGATTTGACACAGGGTGGTAATTATCTGGAACCATAGGATCTAAATTTGGTTTCTTTAGCAAGGGCCTCACCACAGCTTCTTTCAAAGCTGCGGGGACCTCGCCGTCCCTCAAGGAGGTATTTACCACGTCAGAGGTCTAGATATCCAGCCCAGCTCTGGCAGATTTGACAAGCCAGGGTGGGCAAGGATCTAAAGGGGAAGTAGTAGACCTCAGTCCTTCAAGCAGTCTGTCCACATCCTCAGGTTGCACAAGTCAAAAGGTATCCATAGAATGACTAGATGGTGCACCAGCCCTGCCATATCAGACTCTGTCAAAACAATGGCATCAAGTTGGCATGAATACAAGCAATTTTATCTGCAAAGTGTTTGGCAAATTGTTCATAGTGGGTCTTTCAGGATTCAAGTTCTTGTGTTCCAAGGCCTAGGCCCAAGAGGCCATTAACCACGAGAAAGAGCTCTGCTGGATGACACTGAGCAGATGCAATGGTGGCAGAGAAGTAGAATTTCTTCACTGCCATTACTGCCACAGAATAAGATCGCAAGTGGATATTTACCTATGTTCAATTGTATTTGTTCCGAGTCTTCCACCATTTGTGCTCTAATCATTGATACAGTCATTTCATTGCCCTCAGCTCCTTGAAATACCAAGGAACTGAATGGTTCTACGACTAGGTTGAGGACGTTTGGGAGTGATCATATTGACAGCCCAGGACCTTGACAGGACTGCTGGCTAAGCCTGCAGGAAAATCCCCAAGAGACCTAAAAATCCATCCAGATTCATCAGTCTCCAGGGGCAGACCATCAAATTTGGACCCCCACCCCTGCAGAGGTTACAGGTTGTCAGGTTTCCTGATCCCCCCAGTGCACACACTCAGGCAATCTGACACTGGACATCCAAATCAGTGGGATTTGTTTATTGCAGGGAATCCCACAGCAAAAGCTTAATGGTTACACTCTTCAGAGATCATATAGCTGATGGTCAGTAGCTACAGGCTGTATGTAATTCCAGAACAGTCCAAAGCTAAACACCACTACCATGACTGAGATCCTCATCAACATGGTTTCTCCACTGCCATCTCCATGGTTCTGAACACAAGGGAAGGGACTCTGGATTCCTGGGTACCTAACCCAGACAATCCTTTCATGGGGTTCCAACCCTGGACATGGAAAGGGAAGGATTCCTGGAATGAACGCATCAGGCAGTCAAGGGATAACTTCTTGAAAAGCCTTAACAACCTACACCAATAGGAAGTCCAACTTTGAATCTTTTGTTGATAACTCCAGGCTACATGGTCAAGGCCCATCAAGGTGAAGGGAAGGGCATACCCACACAGGCAAAGAGTTCCAGGCCACGGCTTTCGCATTGGCAACTCCACGCTACATGAGTTCTGGCAGAGGGAAGTCCAAAAGTCGTAGATCAAACCCAGCCTGCCGTACACTGAGCTGACTACAAACACAGACACACAATCCACAGCAACGAGAGTTCAAGTCTATGAAAAGCCCCACAGTACTTTTCATGGCACGTCCTTAACAATCCAAAGTTCCAGTCCATGTGCAGAGTGCCTCCAAAAGCCCAGACGATAGATCCAAACAGAGAAGGCTTTGGGCAACGAAGATGAGATGTTCCTAGCAAAGGCTCCACCTTTGCAACAGCTTAAAAGGAAAGGCGTGACTGTAGGACACCCCCTCCAGATCCCTTGGCAGACAAGGGCCTTAAGCCTTCCAGCCAGGCCCCTGTCTGAACAAGGCATCACTGCTCAGCCCTCCAGCAGTGACGCTTCAACCTGGGCGACCCTTCTGCACACCCCACCCCACCTCTGCCAGGCTCTCACGGACAGCTTCCAGCCTCCCCGCCTGCCAAGGCCAGACCAGCAGCGGACAGGGAGTCGGGTGACTCCCCCTGGCTCTGCTCTGAGGACAGTGACAGAGAGACGCTCACACAGACTCTGACACTCCAGAAACTGAATAGGCCCAAGGCCTTCCAGGCTACTTCTAATCAAATCCTGGCTATCACCTACAAGGCCCACAGCAGTACTGAAGCTGGGCCGTGACACAGGTGGCCTGAAGGTCAGCACTGATCAGATAATGATCTGTCCATGCCAAAGGAGTCACTACTGGCTCCCCCACCTGCAGATCATTTTCTCCCGATCCAGCACAGAAAACCAGGGCCAAAGTGCGTCTTGTCTCATGTGTTGGGCAAGATATTATTTGAGACAGGTCCATGGTTGGCATGGTGGCCAGGACGTCCTGAGCCGCTCCTGACAAAGTAGCCTCGGTATGAAGATTAAAGTCCCCCAAGACCATAAGCTTTGGGTCCTCAACGTCACACTTGAGAACACCTCAGCCAGCTCAGGCAGGGAGACTGTTGGGCAGCGAGGTGGGCAGTACACCAACAGAACCCTGATCCTGTCTCGGGTGCCCAGCACCAGGTACAGACACTCAAAACTGGCTGACTGCTGGATAGGGAATTTGACCAGGGGGGTGGAATCCTTATAGACCAAGGCTACCCCCCCCCCAGGTCAAGCTCTTGGTGCTGCACAAGAAACCCTGGCAGACACATTTGGGGAAGACTGGCTCCTCCCCTTCATCCAACCAGGTTTCGGTCGCACAAGTCAGGTCAGCATGTTCTTCTGCTATAAGCTCAGAAATGATGCTACCTTTTTGAGTAGCCGACCTGGCATTCATCAGCAGTACCTTCAGGCTAGAGAGAGCCACAGGCAAGCCCCCAGAATTACTGAGGTTGGAAGGCAGGCTGCAAGGGCAGAGAGCACACAGGTGTCTCAGCCGCCTTCCCCTCTCTCGATGTCGTCACCTCCCACCGCCATAACATCCTCTGCCCAGCACTACATCTATAGCAGCACCAAGTTCCGCCACCGGTAAACACATTTCAGGCCCACGAAAACCACATTCCAGGTTATGGTTAGCTGATGGTGCTCTCCCATATTGCAGATTGGCACACTGGAGGAGGTTAGGGGGTAGTACCTCCCCCCAGGAGTAGATGTTTCTGCTGCCATTTTTGCTGTTGTGCCTGCATCTTCCAAGGTGGGGGTGGGGGGTTCTGCTGTGCACACTTGGCGTCGCACTTTGCACGATGCCAAGGTGCTGCCGCTGCATGGCATGCCCTACACCTGTGGCAGAGGGTGGACTTAGTCTGACTGATAGGCCAGGAAGCCAGCAGGATGTCGCAGACAACAAACAAGCTCCCCTGCCTCCTCCTCCTCCGCCCAGGTGGCCGCTGCTTCCTGCTTTAAGCAGACTCTTTATTCCCCCTTTCTAAGCTTGGGGTTACTCTAAAATATGCAGCTGAGGTTCTTTCTAACCACTCAGGGGTCTTTGCAAATGCAAGGCCTGTAAGTTCTAGTCGGATCCCCCCCCCCCCAAGATTTAGCGCTCTCTCTCGTTAGTTTGTAAGGGGTTAACCCTCTGGGATTTAGCTGTGCCCTTGTTTTGGCTTCAGCTGCTATTTATCCATTTTACATTGTTACCTGAGGTACTTTAGCGGATAATTAAGCAATTCCACTCACCTTTCCCGGGCCCCAGGGCTTAGCCGGCTTGTTTGCTGAGGCTTTGTCACTGGGGCTCCTGGAGCTGGAGCTCCCACCCCGCTTTTGTCTGGCAAAGGGCATGGAGAGGATACTTGGCGGCCTCTCTGCCCACGGGGCTCACCGGCTGAGAACGTGCCTGCTGCCAGCTGATGCGTTCCGCTGCTTCTCCTGGGGCTGCAAAGGGAGAGGAAGGGTGGGCCTGCCCCACGGAAGCTCTCTCGGTCTGGTAAGTCAGCCAGAGCCATCGTGTGAAGGATCCCCCAGTCTGTGGCGGCTGCTTCCCAGATCTGACGGACGCTTTGAAGCAGAGCACATCCCAGCAGGTTTGTGGAATTGTGGCAACCTGTTCAATGCCAGAGAGTGCTTGGAGGGCGGGGGCGGGGGGGGCGCTGGGAAGTATGAGGATTGAACGGAACATCCCTCCTGTGCCTCAGAAAAGGAGCAGCAGCGATCTCTGGCAGGTTTGGGGTCCTCCTCCTTGGGTGCAGGGGGCGGACCTCTTTCTGGTCCCTTGACTCCACAAAACATCTTTGACTCACCAAAAAACTTGTATCCTTGGAAGGGAGGAGTGGTCCCAAGACTAGATCTGGGCCGCTGGGATCTGTTCCAGTGTTTGAGTTGTGGATTCCAACAAGCTGCTAACCCTGCGGGGTGATGGTTTCTGGCCAAGTACTGAAAGGCCCCGATTGTGGAGTCTGCCATGAAGCTTGAGGCTCCAATGAGCCTGTTGAGGTGTTCTCTGAAATGCTTTCTGTCCCCTGGAATCTCTCTGAGGAGGTCAGATATTTGAAAGGCTGTCATGTGGATGATAGAACGAATTTGTTTTCTGTTACTCCTGAAAGTAGGGCCCAGTGGTGGGCTGGTGGCCACGGTGGTTGGTGGGGCAGAAGGAGGAGCCAAGGGGTTCCCCCATCCACTCCCAGGAAGAGATGCAATATAATGTTAAATTCTCTCTGACAGTTTTTAAATGCCCCCCTCACTCTCAGACAGATTCAGTATACATTAACATTTATTCAGGCAGATCTTAAAAAATCCTCCCGCCCTGCCACCTCGCTCCCAGGCAGAGACGCAGTATAATACTACACTCACCAAGCAGCTCTGGTGCCTAAAGAAAGCAACAGATGACAGAGAGGGGGGCTTTGAACCCGTGCCCCTCCGCTGCCGCCGCTGCCTCCTCCCCGTTAGCTGAGAGAGTGGAGGCAGCAACATGGCAGAGCAACTGGAGCAGGGGAGAACTGAACTGCAGCACCACCATGCCCCCCCATGCCCTTCCGACCCAGCCCTTTGGGAAGGATCAGGACCAGACCCAATGGGCTGCCTGGCCCAGAAAGGCTGTGACTTCGCAGTTGTTGTGGTCTTTACTTACTTATTTATGTATTTATCTACCACATTTTCATACTGCCCAACATCTAAACAGATTCTGGAGCGGTGAACAACAAGAGATAAAATGAACAAAAGATAAAAAGAAGAAACATGGTATTAAGGTTATTCTTTAAAAAACAGAGTGCCAATAAAACTGAGGCTGGTAAACCAAGGAAGGCTTCCTGGAAAAGAGCTGTTTTCAGGAGGTGCCGAAAACAACCCAGTGTCGGTGCCTGCCTGACCTCCAGAGGCAGGGAGTTCCATAGGACAGGAGCTGCCACACTGAAGGATCTTCTCCGCAACGACTCCAGTTGGGAGATGGGTCCATGTGGAACCACCAGGAACCACCATCTGATTGTAAATTCGGTTCTATTTAACCTCAGAACCTGCACTAAATGGGTCAGAAGCACCCCAGTGGGTAACCAAGCTAATCCCAACAGACAAACATCATTACAGACAAAAGCGTAGATTGAAATCTATTTAACACTTTATTTCAGGAACACACAAAAGATAAAGAAAGTGGCATGGTGGGTATATGAGCATTAGAAACTTTCTCTACAATTACAGGGAAAGGGAATGCAACAAAAATAGAAGATTAATTAAAAGAACTGCAATTGCCAAAGTTGGTATTATGAATTTGGCTAATAAGATAACGGCTTGAGCTTTGAACATCGTCATGACTCCTCCTTCCAACTTTCTCCTGTTTACTACTTGCGGTTTAGAGCTAAACTAGAATGAAACTAAACTTAACTAAACATACGTGTTGACCCTCCCGTTACACTTCCTCCTGTGCCATCCTGACTATATAAAAGCTACGCTAGAGCATTGCTAGGTTCCTCTGGGCATGTGAAGAATAGGGGCAGGAGTTAGGGTGAAAGGGAAGCCCAGACCTGGAAATAATTCCAAATGCCATTCTGAAGGTGGGAGTCCAAGTCCCATCCTCAGAAATAACCTCCAGGTCCCAAACTCAGAAAATATTCTAAGTTCCAAAGTCTGAGATTCTAAAACGGTCCATAGTTACCCCAATCCTCGGGTCTGGTGGCACGGCACAAAGAGTGAAGGGAAGTAACGGCAGCAGCGGGAGCAGCAGGAACAGTAGCAGCCAGGAGCTCCCATTCGCTGGGCTTTTATGCCCTTGCTCTGGTCAAAGGTGGGGCCCAGGAGCAATGAGACAACCATCCTCCAGTCAAACTGTCTCCAATTCTGGGCACCACATTTTAAGAAGGATGCAGACAAGCTGGAGAGGGTTCAGAGGAGGGCAACAAAGATGATCAGGGGACTGGAAACAAAGCCCTATGACGAGAGACTGAAAGAACTGGGCATGTTTAGCCTTGAGAAGAGAAGACTGAGGGGAGACAGGATAGCGCTCTTCAAGTACTTGAAAGGCTGTCCCAGAGAGGAAGGCCAGGATCTCTTCTCGATCATCCCGGAGTGCAGGACACGGAATAATGGGCTCAAGTGACAGGAAGCCAGATTCCGGCTGAACATCAGGAAAAACGTCCTGACTGTCAGAGCAGTACAACAATGGAACCAATTACCTAGGGAGGCAGTGGGCTCTCCCACGCTGGAGGCATTCAAGGCGAGGCTGGACGGCCATCTGTCAGGGATGCTTTGACTTTTATTTCTGCATTGAGCAGGGGGTTGGACTTGATGGCCTTGAAGGCCCCTTCCAACCCTACTATTCTATGATTCTATGACCCTTTCAAATCAATGATTCTATGCTGCTGAGAGTCTTAGCCCTGGAGAGATTGTGCCGCTCTTGATACAAGGTCCTTTTGGAGGACTGAGGAAAAAGAACAATGGGCTCAGAACTAGCAGAGCTGGGAAATACTTCCTGAGAGGGTTCCCCAGTGGAAGCCCTCTGAAGTTTCTCTCTCTACACAGAAGGTGCAAACAGCCTTGGAATGAACTGGAAAAGTTTAAGCTCCAAGCAGCTTGCTTCAAATGTGGGGGGAGGTATGCATGTTTTCCTTCCAAGAGAGCTCCCCACTCTTCTGCTCTGCACTGGGAGGAGGTCTTGTAATTCACAGAGGCCCTGCTGACCCTGTCCCTATAAAGAACAAACAGTTAATGGCTATGCTGTGTTCCAACCCCCCCCCCCCCGCACACCTACGACCGACCGACCCACAGGTGTGGTGGCTGCCCCATCAGCCTGCCCTCAGTACTCCAGATGCTGCTCTTAAATGCCAGATCAGTTCAAAATAAGGTGTCCCTCATCCATTACTTAATAGTGGATGAGGTGGCCGATCTAGCATGTATAACCAAGACCTGGGTGGGTGAGCAGGGAGGAGTTAGTCTCTCCCAGCTGTGCCCATTACTTGGTTCAGCATCAGGGTAGACTTGAGGGCCAGAGGGGGCGGGGGGGGGGTTGCTGTGGTCTTAGGAATTCCATCTCTGTCTCCAGTCTCCATGTCTGTCTGACTGTGGGTTTGGAGTGTTTGCACTTTGTGTTGGGCCATTGGGACAGACTGGGGATTCTGTTGGTGTAACGCCCACCCCGCTGCCTAACAGTCTCTCTACCTGAGCTGATGGAGGTGGTCACAGGTGTGTGGTTGAGTTCCCCCAGATTGTTGGTTCTGGGAGATGTCAACATTCATGCCAAAGGCACCTTCTCGGAGGCAGCCCAGGATGTCATGGCCTCTGTGACAAGCATGGGAGTGTCCCAATAGGTCATTGGCCCAAAACATGTAGTGGGGCATACTCTAGACTTGGTTTTTCAACTGGCTATGAAGATGGTGATCTGAAGGTGGGGGACTTTGAATCAGTTATCACCTGCTGAGGTTTAGACTCAGGTTTTCTCCTCCGCAAGAGCGGGGGACCTATTAAGATGATCCACCCCTGGAGGCTAATGGATCCAGATGAATTGGATCAGGCCTCGGCGGGGGGCAGCTGATATGACTGGCTGTCTTGTCAAAAGCCTGGTTGGTCTGTGGAATGCAGAAATGACCCAGCAGTTGACACAATTGCTCCCAACCACCCTCTCCAGAATAGAACTCTTACTGCTCCATGGTATACCCTGGAGCTGAGAGGAATGAAACAAAATAGGAGGCAGCTTGAGTGTAGATGGAGAAGAACTCCTAGTATATGCAACCAAACACTTGTCAGAACAGCAAAGAGTAAATATTTCTCTGCCACTATTGAATCCTCTATGTGCCGCCCAGTGATGCTTTTCAAGGTTGTCTGGGGTTTATTACATGCTGGCCCTAAGGACAATGTGGATCCATCAGAGGCCCACTGTTGTATGTTTGCAAGGCACTTCCAAGATAAAATCTCTTGCCTTTGCCTGGACTTAAGGCTCCAGTGTTACAGCAGGGGAATCAGGTGAGCTATTCAGAGCACACCTTTTTCCAGTTTTCTTGGATGAGTTTCAGCTGGTACGGCTCAAGGACATTGACAAGGTGCTTGGACAGATTCATGCAACCACTTCCATACTGGATCCTTGCCCCTCTTGGCTTATAAAAACTGGCAGGGAGGAACAGCTGGCTGGGCCAGGGAGGTGAGCCATGCTTCCTTGCGAGAGGGAGTGGTCCTGGGCAACCTGAAAGAGCTGCTGGTGGGACCACTCCTGAAGAAACCCTCCCTGGGCCCAGAGAACCTTAATAACTTTAGGCATGATAAAGGACAAAGAAGGCAGGGACCTAACAGAAGCAGATGAGATTAAGAAGAGGTGGAAAGAATACACAGAAGAACTATACAGGAAAGATCTGAATGTCCCTGATAGCCATGACAGTGCGGTCACTGAACTTGAGCCGGACATCCTCGAGAGTGAAGTCAAGTGGGCCTTAGGAAGCATTACTAACAACAAAACTAGCGGAGATGACAGTATTCCAGCTGAGCTATTTAAAATCCTAAAAGATGATGCTGTTAAAGTGCTGCACTCAATATGCCAACAAATTTGGAACACTCAACAGTGGCCACAAGACTGGAAAAGGTCAGTTTACATTCCAATTCCAAAGAAGGGCAATGCCAAAGAGTGTTCAAACTACCGTACAATTGCGCTCATTTCACATGCCAGCAAGGTGATGCTCAAAATCCTACAAGCTAGGCTTCAGCAGCATGTGAACCGAGAACTACCAGAAGTACAAGCTGGGTTTTGAAGAGGCAGAGGAACTAAATCACCAACATTTGCTGGATCATGGAGAAAGCAAGAGAATTCCAGAAAAACGTCTATTTCTGCTTCATTGACTACGCTAAAGCCTTTGATTGAATCATAGAATAGTAGTAGAATCATAGAATAGTAGGGTTGGAAGGGGCCTACAAGGCCATCGAGTCCAACCCCCTGCTCAATGCAGGAATCCAAGTCAGAGCATCCCTGACAGATGGCTGTCCAACCTCGTCTTGAAGGCCTCCAGTGTGGGGAAGCCCACCACCTCCCCAGGTAATTGGTTCCATTGTCATATTGCTCTGACACTCAGGAAGTTTTTCCTGATGTTCAGCCGGAATCTGGCTTCCTGTAACTTGAGCCCATTATTCCGTGTCCTGCACTCTGGGATGATCAAGAAGAGATCCTGGCCTTCTTCTCTGTGACAACCTTTCAAGTACTTGAAGAGTGCTATCATATCTCCCCTCAGTCTTCTCTTCTCAAGGCTAAACATGCCCAGTTCTTTCAGTCTCTCTTCATAGGGCTTTGTTTCCAGTCCCCTGATCATCTTTGTTGCCCTCCTTTGAACCCTCTCCAGTTTGTCTGCATCCTTCTTAAAGTGTGGTGCCCAGAACTGGACACAGTACTCCAGATGAGGCCTAACCAGTGCTGAGTAGAGGGGAACTAGTACTTCCCGGGATTTGGAAGCGATGCTTCTATGAATGCAGCCCAAAAGAGCATGTGCCTTTTTTGCAGCCACATCACATTGTTGGCTCATATTCAGCTTGTGATCGACAACAATTCCAAGATCCTTCTTGCTCGTAGTGTGGTTGAGCCACGTATCCCCCATCTTGTAACTGTGCATTTGGTTTCTTTTTCCTAGGTGCAGAACTTGGCATTTGTCCCTATTAAATGCCATTCTGTTGTTTTCTGCCCAAATTGCATTGATTGCATGGATCACAACAAACTGTGGCAAATTCTGAAAGAGATGGGGGTACCAGGCCACCTTACCTGTCTCCTGAGAAACCTGTATGAGGGTCAAGAAGCAACAGTAAGAACCGGACAGGGAACAACCAATTGGTTCAAAATTGGGAAAGGAGTACAACAAGGCTGCATATTGTCGCCCTGCTTATTTAACTTATATGTAGAGTACATCATGAGAAACGCCGGGTTGGATGAATCACAGGTCGGAATTAGGATTGCTGGGAGAATTATCAACAACCTCAGATACGCAGACGATACCACCCTAATAGCAGAAAGTGAAGAGGATCTAAAGAGCCTCTTGTTGAAGGTGAAAGTGGAGAGTGCAAAAGCTGGTTTGAAACTCAACATTAAGAAAACGAAGATCATGGCATCTGGCCCCATCACTTCCCGCCATATAGAAGGGGAAGAAATGGAAGCAGTGACAGATTTTATTTTCTTGGGCTCCAAGATCACCACAGACAGTGACTGTAGCCATGAAATGAAAAGACGCTTGCTCCTTGGGAGGAAAGCTATGGCAAACCTAGACAGCATAGTAAGAAGCAGAGACATCACCTTGCTGACAAAGGTCTGTCTAATCAAAGCTATGGTTTTCCCAGTAGTAATGTATGGCTGTGAGAGCTGGACTATAAGGAAGGCTGAGCTCCGAAGAATTGATGCTTTCGAACTGTGGTGCTGGAGAAGACTCTTACGAGTCCCCTGGACTGCAAGGAGGTCAAATCAGTCCATCCTAAAGGAAATCAACCCTGAGTGCTCATTGGAAGGACAGATGCTGAAGCTCCAATATTTTGGCCATCTAATGCGAAGAGAAAACTCTCTGGAAAAGACCCTGATGCTGGGAAAGACTGAAGGCAAAAGGAGAAGGGGACGACAGAGGATGAGATGGCTAGTTAGCATCACTGATGCAATGAATATGGACTTGAGCACACTCCGGGAGAGAGCACAGGACAGGAAGGCCTGGCGTGCTATGGTCCGTGGGGTCACGAAGAGCGGGACACGACTGAACAACAACAACAAGTGGCAAATGTTCTTTCCTGGGCAAGGTCCTTGAGCGGGTGGTTGCCAACCAGCTTCAGATGCTTTTGGATGAGACTGATTATCTGGATCCATTTCTGTCAGGGTTCAGGCTGGGTTCTGGCATGGAAACAGTCTTGGTCACCCTTTATGATTACTTCTGTCAGGAGGGAGATGGGGGAGCGTGGCCTTGTTGATTCTCCTTGACCTCTTGGTGGCTTTCGATGCCATCAGCCGTGGCATCCTTCTGGGATGAATGCCTGAATTGGGAGCGGGAGGCTCTGCATTGCAGTGTTTCGCTCCTACTTGGATGGTCGGCTCCAGAAGGTGGTGCTTGGGGAATATTGCTCGGGCCTGTGAATTCTTCAGCATGGGGTTCCATAGGGGTTGGTTTTGTCCCCCATGCTATTCAATAGCTACATGAAACTGCTGAGTGGGTCATCCAGAGTTTGGGAGTGTGTTGTCATCAGTATGCTGATGACATGCAGTTCTGTTTCTCCTTTTCATCTTCATCTGGTGAGGCTGTGGATGTGCTAAATCGGTCCCTGGCTGCGACAATGGACTGGATGAGGGATAATAAACTGAAACTCAATACAGAAAAGACCAAGATGCTATTAGTGGGTGGTTCTTGTGACCAGATGGAGGGTGCTCAAAATGTTCTGGATGGGGTTGCACTCCCTGTGAAGGAGCAGGTTCATAGCTTGTGGGTTCTCCTGGAGCCACCTCTGTCACTTGAGGCTCAAATGGCCTCGCCAGCACAAAGTGCTTTCTACGGCTTCAGTTGGTGGCCCAGTTACGCCCCTATCTGAACAGAAATAACCTGGCTTCAGTAGTGAGCTCTAGTGAGCTCCAGGTTAGATTACTGCAATGCACTCTACGTGGGGCTGCCTTTGAAGACGGTTCAGAAGCTGCAGCTTGTACAAAATGTCACTGCCAAATTGTTAACGGGGACCAAAATTTCTGAGCACATAACACTGATTCTGGCCCACTTGCACTGGCTGCCTGTACATTTCTGGGTCTGATTCAAGGTGCTGGTTTTGACCTATAAAACCTTACACAGCTCAAAACCGCAATCCCTGATGGAACACCTGCCCTGGCATAAACTGACCAGTATACTACACTCGGCATCTGAGGCTCTCTTCTGAGAGCCTCCTCCAAGGGAGGCTCAGAGCGTAGCAACAAGAGGGAGGGCTTTCTTGGTGATGGCCCCCTGATTATGGAATCATCTCCTCAGTGAGGTCCACCTGGCACCAACATTGTCATCTTTTCAGTGCCAGGTTAAGAGCTTACACTACTCTCAGGCATTTGACAGCATATTATAAGGTTTTCTTATTGTTGGGATTTCTTATTGTTGATTGTTCAAATTGTGCATGTGTGTGTAATAAATGAAATGAAATGAAACATTAAACCACCTTTTGCCTTTTGGCCTCTTGGGGTAAATGTAGTCTGGCTGTTTGGCAGAATCAGTGCACCCAACTAGCAGTATTGTGGGGAGTGCTCATTCCTACTCTGTCAAGGCACAACAGTGGGAGAGTTATGCTCTTGCTATGGGCTGCAGTCCTCCAGTTGCTGCACCTGTAGGGTGAGCTGCAGCTACTGGGGGCACCTGAGGGGGAATCCTTCTGCTATGCAGAGTCTAGCAGACCTTCATCCTTGCTGGAGGGAGAGAGAGGCCATCTTTATACTCTCCCCCACCCCTGTCTTTTTGGCATGCACCAGAGAAAACTGCCCAAGCAAGTTTCCTACCGGGACAAAAGAGAGCACAGCAGAGCTGGGGGATGTTCAGGCTTGCCCCACGGCAGCGCATGGTGGAGGCAACGATGGAGACTGGCCATCCAAGTCAGCTGGAGGCGAGAAAAGACACAAGAGGCTGCTGATGGCTGACCCCACCAGGAAGGAGAGCTGATCAGGGGCTGCTGGTGGGAATTAATTCACCGCTGGGGGGGGGAGGGCAGAACTCATTGCTCGGGGGCCCCAGGGCAGTTGGGTTAGATTCTCCACATCCTGTCGCCAAGAAGGGAAGAGAAGTGCTTAGGCCTCCCGCGAATGCCACGGTTTCACAGGAAGAGTTCTGATTCAGAGATCAAGGAATCTGACTTAGGGCCTATTGGCGTTTTTGATTGTTGAGTTGCTTGGGTTTCGTTTCACAGTAGAGTGCTGTGAGAGGGAAGCCCCTCCTCAACTGCAGCCAGCCAGAGCTAGCCTGGGAGGGGCACCCATGCTGCCACAGCCTGAGAAACATTCTCTGATAAGCAGCCAACAGGCGGACTTGGCCGAGGAAGGGACATGCCCAGAAAGGTCTCCCAGTCCCAGGCAATGCCAGTGGCTGAAAAAGTGGGAGGGAAGAACACCAGTTAGGCAGAGTTCTCAACTCCAGGCAAAGTTTTCCCATAGGGCTGGACTGACAAGTGAGGAAATATAGTCGCCCCACCTCCACATAAAAGCTGTTGCACAGGCAAAAGAGGTTTTTGGCACAACATCATTGATCCCAGACACACCTTTGCTGGACTACTCTTGAACTCTTAACTATTGGATGCCTTGAATCCAGGGTCTTGGATTACACTGCTGGACTTCAAGGCTCTGTTTCTGGCTCCTGTTTTGATTATCTGAGTTTATTGGAACTTGGGCTCACAAAGGACGCTGATCTCTGGTGAAGACTCTGGTGAAGACTCAGGTGAAGTGCCTGAGTCTCTGTCCTGCCATAATAATGGGGTTTGCTGTTTCTTTAACATGTGTTTATTCGTTAATGTTGTGAGAGAGCTTGGGCCTGACAATAGTGGAGAGGGAGGGAGGAGGAAGGAACTCCCCTCCATCTGGGAAGAGACATCAGTCCAGGTCGGAGGAGGGGGCATTGCTGCTGTCCTGCTGCTAACAAACAAGAAACCCTTCTGTGCAGCTCTTGCTAATTTCAACAAGGCCTGCACAGGGGTACTTCCAGTGGATGAATTGTCAGATGTATCTGTCCACTGCACTGCTGTCGTAGCACCACACAAAATTGGCCTCTGCTGAGCTCATGATATGGCACATGTCTCCCTGGGGAATGTAGGTTTAAAACAAGACAACTTGATAACGTTTCCTCCCCCAACACTCACCCACTCATCCCAAGTGGCAGCCGGTTAAGCATCTCCGGGCACATGTAGTTAACAGTGGAAGTAGCAGATGCTTTCCCCACCACCACCTTATCTGCAGGCCCCCTTGGGTGCTCAAAGGCTCCACAGAGCTGACTTGCTGGAAAACAACTTCTTCAGCCAGCCAAGCAAAGCTGTGTCTCACCAGCTGATGTCCCTGGGGCCTCTAAGCTTATCCGTGGGGCACATCCCACCCCCATACCCATCAGAATGCTGAAGAATCAATACTAGTGGATCCATGTCTGATAAAAACTAATCGTCTTCCTTTCCCTCCCTTATTACGGAATGGCCTTCAGCCAGCCATTTGTCCCGCAGATGGTGATATGGGAGTGTTTGGCATACCCAGAGATGCCAGAGTAAAGCCAGCACCACAGAACCCATCCAGAAATGCCCCAGGCTCTCGCCAGGCAGGGCCGTGGCAAGCAGGAAGCTAGCAGAGCACAAGTAGGTTGGCGCTGGGCTTCAGGGAGGCCACCCAGCACTGCTGATCACCCACCCACCCACTGCCTCCAAGGCTGGAGCCTAGGAGACAGCTCCTGCAGGCCACCCACCAGGCCTGGCCACGTGAACTGAGACAGGCCCTGCCCTGCCCTGCCCTAAAGCAAGCTCTCCTGGGGCACCGTCTTGCAGGGGGAGATCCACTGTATTGAGCAAAACGTCTTTCAGAGAAGCTTATCTGCTCAACTGCCTCCCTGAACTGGTCTGCACAGACAAAATAAGCTTAGTTAAGAATGAGGCTTATTTAAATCGTGGCATGCGTGGGGCATGTTTTCCCAGGCATGTTTTGTCATTTCGTGCAAACCTAGGTAGCAGGGCTCACTGGAGGGGGAAGCAATCCTCTAAGAACCCATGGGCTGTTGCAGGGTTCATACAATCACAGAATCATAGAATAGTCGGGTTGGAAGGGGCCTACAAGGCCATTGAGTCCAACCCCCTGCTCAGTGCAGGAATCCAAGTCAGACCATCCCTGACAGGTGGCTGTCCAGCCTTGTCTTGAATGCCTCCAGCGTGGGAGAGCCTACCACCTCCCTAGGGAACTGGTTCCATTGTCGTATTGCTCTAACAGACAGGACGTTTCTCCTGATGTTCAGCCGGAATCTGGCTTCCTGTCACTTGAGCCCATTATTCCATGTCCTTCACTCTGGGATGATGGAGAAGAGATCCTGGCCTTCCTCTCTCTGGCACCCTTTCAAGTACTTGAACAGCTCTATCCAGTCTCTCCATAGGACTTTGTTTCCAGTCCCCTGATCATCTTTGTTGCTCTCCTCTGAACCCTCTCCAGCTTGCTGCATCCTTCTTAAAGTGCAGTGCCCAGAACTGGACCCAGTACTCCAGATGAGGCCTAACCAGTGCTGAGTAGAGGGGAACTAGTACTTCCCGGGATTTGGAAGCTATGCTTCTATGAATGCAGCCCAAAAGAGCATGTGCCTTTTTTGCAGCCACATCACATTGTTGGCTCATATTCAGCTTGTAATCGACAACAATTCCAAGATCCTTCTTGCTTGTACTGTGGTTGAGCCACGTATCCCCCATCTTGAGACCACAGCCCCCACCTGTTCTAGAAGGGGCTGTGCTCTCCCTGACAAGTCCTCGCCTTGGGTGTGCTCCTTGATCATGTGCTGTTCTTGGGCTGCCAAGTGGCAGTGGTCACTAGGAATGCATCTGCACCATTACATTTAGTGTGCCATCTGCAACCTTTCCTAAGTCAGTCTGATCTGGCAACAGTTATCCAAGCCTTGGCCACATCACATTTAGACTATTGCAGTATGCTCTTCTTGGGGCTGCCAATTACCTAGGGAGGTGGAATGCCTCCCACACTGGATGAGGCTGGACGGCCATCTGTCAAGGATGCTCTGACCTGGATTCCTGTGCTGAGCAGGGGGCTGGACTTGATGGCCTTGCAGGCCCCTCCCAGCCCTACTGTTCTGTGAGTCTATGATTCTACGAGGCTGTGGCATGGCCCAAGAGCCTGATGTGGCACCAATGCTTCTAGTCTCCAGGAAAAGGTAGAGCATGGAAGCATCCCCAGCACGTCACCGCCCCTTGCTGGCAGCTCAGCCCCACCCTGAACTCTGCAGCGGCCCCTGGCACTACCCAGTACCCACACAGAAGGACTCAAAGGGGCCTCCTTCCTGATGTGTTTCTCAAAATTATGCCGGTGGCTTCCTGGGGTAGCACATGGGGCCACCACTCTGCTTGCAAGCGCCCACCATGAGTTTCGCTTTCCCCCTCTTGTGTGTGGCTGGCAGGGGCACCCCACGGATGCCAACCCATGGCTGCGCCTGTGCTTTGCCAAGAGAGGGAATGCGAAGGGCTTCCACTCTCATACAAGCATCGTCACAGAGAGTAATGCAGATTATCCGAGGGAGGGGGAGCCGGAGCTTCATCACGGCAATGTCTCCAAAACAAGCTCAGGGGTAGATTTATTACTCAGCAAATAAATACAAGTGGAGGTTTATTTTGCTTACTTGGGAAGGGATGGGAATGTAAGCAAAAATATTAAAAATAAAATAGATTCAATTCTACTTTAATTGACCTTTGAGTCTCAGTGTAATCCCCCCCCCCTTGCTTCAGCCCTTAATTTCTTCTAGTGGAGCAGCTGGGTTCAATGATTCATTCTGTCCTGAGGCAAAGCACACTCTGTAATTGCTTTTTAACTTCCTGGAATGTCAGAGCCAGGATTGAAATTTTACATATCACTCCTCATCCCCCCCACACGCAGCGCACGCACACAACTTCAACAGTGGCTTTAATAATAACATTGGAGAAAGAGGCAGATTTACAGCCAGAGGAAAAAAATGTAATCAAATTTCCAGCCGGAGAGCAATAAGTCCCAATGCTGAGTTTCATTTGGGAGCTTGTTATACCAATGTGGTTTCACCTGCACAGCCCCCCCCCCCCCCCGTTTCTTCACTGCTTTGCCGTGCTGGCTGGGCTGAGAGGACAGTGATAAAAGCTGTGGCAGCAACAGTCGATGACTGGGGGCAGGAACGGAGCTCACCAGAACAGCAGGAGCTGTGCAAGGGCTCGTCTGAACTCGTCCGGAGCGGCTCCCCCAAAAGGGAGGGCTGGGAGTTGCTCCCTTCCTTTCGGCAGGCCCCTGCCCCTAACAGTGACAAATCCAGCAGGTTGAGTTTTCCACAGTTCAGCCTTTTCATCCTGGGAAAAGCAGAAGCCCTCGGCCGGTGCAAGAGTTGGAAGGAGATGGGCCTTGGGGAGGCCCACCCTGTGGCTCAAGCCACCCCCTGCCTGATTCCTTTCTGCTCTCTGTCTACTAGCAAGAGATCGACAGTGCCAGCCACAAA
The DNA here is from genome assembly GCF_057233095.1 of Heloderma suspectum. NCBI lineage: Eukaryota > Metazoa > Chordata > Lepidosauria > Squamata > Helodermatidae > Heloderma > Heloderma suspectum. The sequence goes on along the minus strand of NC_139469.1, from coordinate 36,430,982 downwards.
TGGTGTTTGTGCTGGGCCACCTGGGAAACATTTCCGCGCATGCTGCTCGCCAATCTTCCAAACGCCTGCCTGCCTGCCTCCAGGAGAGGGCTGCTACGGACGCTTGCTGGTGGCCCTGTGGCTCCAGCCCTGAAGATTCACCCCACTCTTGACTCACCCCCTGTGATGCCAGCACAGCTGGTCTCTGGAAACCACAAGACGGAGGAGCCACAGGCAAGGCCTGAGCAGCCAAAGCATCCTTTATGAAATCCAAACAGGGGCCTGGACCTTTTGCAGCTTCAGTTAGGAAGATTGGCTTGAGAATCCCATTGCCCTGGGGTTTTATTTCGTGGATGCTCCCGAGTCCTGAGCTCCATTTACCATGGGGTTGACTCTGTCAATAGAAGGTACTTCCAGCCAGCTGGCTCTGGCATGGTTTTGGAGGCCGTTGACCTCTCATCCTCCCATTAAGCATCGTTACATGGGTTTCTCACAATAAGTCACTTGCTTCTCCCGGTGCCAGCATTAATAGGTAATCCGTACACTTGAAGGGGAATCACAGGAAATTTTAAAATACTTAAACACTGTCATCCAGGCCCTGGGAGAGCCAGTTGCACTCCTGCCAATTCCAGGCATAAAGGGGATTTGCCACCATGGAGCGGAGCAGGGCCGTCACGCCCGGCTCGATTTACAAGGTGTGGCTCCAGCATGCTGGCACAGCCTTCCCCAGTGCGGATGGCTGGGATTCTGAGGAAGTTGCAAGAGCTGGTGCTAGACAAATTTATGTATATATTTATTTCTATACCGCCCCATAGCCGAAGCTCTCTGGGCGGTTCACAAAAATTAAAACCACAATGAGCAGCATAAAACAATATAAAATATGAAAGCATAAAACCACATATAACAGTACAACCAGAAAGAAACCTAGTAGCAATACAGAGCTTTAAAATACAGACTTAAAGCACCAGACCTAAAAGACTATCAAGCTAAAATGCTAAAATACTGGGAGAATAAAAAGGTCTTCACCTGGCGTCAGAAGGAGTACAACATTGGGAAGGAAACTCAAGAACTTTGGGGCCCAGATAGTTTTCTCATCCATCCTTCCAGTAGTTAGAATAGGGACAGAAAGGGAAAGAAAAATACTCCAGGTGAATGACTGGCTACAAAGGTGGTGCCGGCACGAGAGATTTGAATTCTGGGACCATGGGCTAAACTTCCTGGAAGATGGACTGTTGGCAAGGGATGGGTTGCACCTCACAAAGGATGGGAAGAATGTGTTTGGCCACAGCATGAAGAACTTCATCACGAGGGCTTTAAACTGAATCTTACAGGGGAGGGAGATGTAAAGTTGGGGGTAACAATGGAGGAAGGCTCATGCACCACAATGGAGAGAACAGCTCTAATAGCGCCCAATAATAGTCTTCAGAAACATGTAGGAAGAAAGCCAGACCATAAAGCACATGGTCTTCGATGTCTATATACTAATGCCCAGAGTATGGGAAACAAACAGAACAAACTTGAACTCTCAATACAGGAGGGAAATTATGACTTGATAGGTGTAACTGAGACTTGGTGGGATGACTCTCATGATTGGAATACAGCAATTGAAGGATATAACTTGTTCAAAAAGAAGAGGAGGAACAGAAAGGGAAGTGGGGTTGCGCTATATGTTAAAAATACATATCTTGGCACAGAAATACAGGAGGATGAGCTTAGTAACCCCATCGAGAGCATCTGGGTTAAAATAAATGGAGCAAAGAATAAAAGGAACCTGATGGTTGGAGTCTACTACCAGCCACCCAATCAAGGAGAAGACAAGGATGAAACTTTTGAAAAGCAAATGGCCAAGGTTTCAAGGAAGCATGATGTGGTAGTAATAGGGGACTTCAATTTCCCCAATATTTGTTGGGAGACAAATTTCTGCAAAACATGGCCCCTCCAGGAAATTTCTGACTTGTGTGGCAGACAACTTCCTCCTACAGAAAGTAGAGGAAGGAACTAGAGGATGGGTTATCCTTGACTTGATCTTAACCGACAGAGATGACTCAGTGGATAAAGTAGCAGTTACGGGAACTCTGGGGGAAAGAGACCATGTTAGGAAGCAAAAGCCGAGTGTAGCCAAATGCGTACCCTGGATTTTAGGAAAGCCAACTTTAATAAACTCAGAACAGTGATAAGTAAGGTCCCATGGCAAGCAACTCTAATGAGAAAAGGAGTCCAAGCTGGGTGGGAGTTTTTAAAAAAGGAAATTCTCACGGCACAATTACAAACAATTCCAACAAGAAAAAAAGGGTGGAAAACAGCAGAAGAAGCCAATGTGGCTTCACAAAAGGCTTAGAGATGACCTGAAAACAAAGAAGGGCACATACAGGAAGTGGAAGGAAGGCCAAGCAACAAAGGAAGAGTACAGGCAGGTAGCACAGAATTGCAGGGATGGCGTCAGGAAGGCTAAAGCTGAGAACGAGCTGAGATTAGCGAGGGATGCTAACAGCAACAAAAAGGCTTTCTTCAGCTACATGCATAGTAAAAGACAGAGGAAAGAAATGGAGGTTCAGGTATTAAATAAGATGGCAAAATGATAACAGATCACAAGGAAAAGGCAGAAGTGCTCAATTCCTACTTTGGCACAGTCTTCTCCCAAAAGAGGGTCTATGACCCCCCTGGCAAAGGCAAAGTACAGGCTGAAGGGGCAGGATTGCAGCTTGCGATCGATAGGCATATGGTCAAGGAACACCCCATTACTTTGAATGAGTTCAAATCTCCAGGGCCAGATGAACTGCATCCTAGAGTCATAAAGGAACTGGCAGAAGAGGTCTCAGAACCGCTGTCTATTCTCTTTGAGAAATCATGGAGGACGGGGGAAGTGCCAGATGACTGGAGGAGGGCTAATGTGGTCCCTATCTTCAAAAAGGGCAAAAAGGAGGAACCTGGGAACTATAGACCAGTCAGTCTGACATCAATCCCTGGGGAAATTCTGGAGTAGATTATCAAGCAATCCATCTGTAAGCACCTTGAAAACAATGTAGTGATGACTCGAAGCCAACGTGGATTTGTCAAGAACAAATCCTGCCAGACAAATCTGATCTAATTTTTCGATCAGGTAACCTCCCTTGTGGACTGTGGGAATGCTGTAGACATCATATACCTCGACTTCAGCAAAGCTTTTGACAAAGTGCCCCATGATATCCTTATGAGCAAACTAGCTCAAAGTGGGCTAGATGAAACAATGATTCAGTGGATCCATAGTTGGCTACACAATCGGACTCAAAGAGTGCTTATCAATGGGACCTTCTCAAACTGGGGAGGGGTAACGAGTGGGGAACCGCAGGGCTCAGTCCGGGGCCCAGTGCTCTTCAACATTTGTATTAATGACTTGGAGGAGGAGGTGCACGGAATGCTGATCAGATTTGCAGATGACACAAAATGGGGCGGGATAGCTAATACTTTGGAAGACAGAAATAAAATTAAAAGTGATCTTGATAGGCTGGAGCACTGGGAAGAAAACAACAGAATGACATTTAATAGGGATAAATGCCAAGTTCTGCTCCTAGGAAAAAGAAACCAAATGCACAGTTACAAGATGGGGGATATGTGGCTCAGCAATACTACAAGCGAGAAGGATCTTGGAATTGTTGTCGATCACAAGCTGAATATGAGCCAACAATGGGATGTGGCTGCAAAAAAGGCACATGCTCTTTTGGGCTGCATTCATAGAAGCATAGCTCCCAAATCCCGGGAAGTACTAGTCCCCCTCTACTCAGCACTGGTTAGGCCTCACCTGGAGTACTGTGACCAGTTCTGGGCACCACACTTTAAGAAGGATGCAGCAAGCTGGAGAGGGTTCAGAGGAGGGCAACGAAAATGATCAGGGGACTGGAAACAAAGCCCTGTGAGGAGAGACTGAGAGAACTGGGCATGTTCAGCCTTGAGAAGAGAAGACTGAGGGGAGATATGATAGCACTCTTCAAGTACTTGAAAGGTTGTCCCAGAGAGGAAGGCCAGGATCTCTTCTCGATCATCCCAGAGTGCAGGACATGGAATAATGGGCTCAAGTGACAGGAAGCCAGATTCCGGCTGAACATCAGGAAAAATGTCCTGACTGTTTGAGCAATATGACAATGGAACCCATGACCGAGGGAGGTGGTGGGCTCTCCCAGACTGGAAGGCGTTCAAGACGAGGCTGGACAGCCATCTGTCAGGGATGCTCTGACTTGGATTCTTGCATTGAGCAGGGGGGTGGACTCAAGGGGTCTTGTAGGCCCCTTCCAACCCTATTATTCTATGATTCTTTGTAGGCACCAGGTGAACCCCTCTAGGGCACTCATTCCACAGCCGGGGGGCCACAGCAGAAAAGGCCTGGTAGCCCCCCGACTCACTTGCTTTGGCGGGGGCTCATGGAGAAGGGCTGTTGAGGATGATCTTAGGGTCTGGGCAGGCACATATGAGAGGAGGCAATCCTTCATTGGGTCCTAAAGCAAACTGGGGGTGAAAAAGAAAAGAGAGAGAGATCTGAGTAGGAGAGTTTGCAAGATTGGGAAGGGAAAGAGGGTTGTGGGGGTTTGTCTCTGCCTGCAGGCGGCACACCAAGGCCACCTTCACACATTGGTCTTTTAGTTCAATCATTCTTCTTTGCTCACAGGTTTTTCACAGGTGCTTTAAAGGATGCGGCTCGCCTGCTGCTGTCTCGTATCTTCCGCGCGCTCTTCCCGTGCTATTTGAGAACACGGAAAACCTGGAATTTTCTGTGCTCGCGATTGAAATCGCCGTTTCCCCCCTGTGTATTTCCGCTTTAGTGCTTTGTCCTGCTTTGTGTGGGCGTGTGCTGGGGGGTGTTGAATAACATTGTCATGGCAACAAATGGGGGGGAGGTCACCGCGCTTCCGTGACCGTTTCTGCCTCTCTCCCACTCCACTGCAGGCGCTGCTGCACGTGCATCACGGTTTACGTCGGAGGCGCTCCGCCCTGGCACCAGCGGCTGAGACGGGGGCAGCTGCCGCCACTGCTGCTCCTGAGGCATCGCCTGGCAATTCCAGGACACTCTCGACCTGCTGGGAATCTGGTGTGAGAGCAAAGTTCAGCAGCAGCTGTGGAGCCGCCCCTGGAACATGGCCCCTCTGCGTCTGTTGCGGGTGAGAGTGCAGGCCCAAGACAAGGGCGATGCGGGTGGAGTACCAGCATGCTGTGCATTCCGGTCATTCATTCATTCATTTATTATTAAATTTATTAATCGCCCATCTGGCTGGTCACCCAGCCATTTCCGTTCCCTGGGCTACTTTAGCTTCTTCCAAGGGCCCCTACCGTTGAATGGCACATGTATGTGGGGGCTGCATTCTTGCCTTCAGTTGTATACACGCTTCCCTGAGAGTAAGTCTCACTGACATCCGTCGGGCTTACTTTTGAGTAGACATGCACAGACCTGAGCTGTAAAGTGAGTAACCATCCCAAATGCTTCTCCAAGATCCCCCTGAACACAGCAATTCTTACTTCTGAGTAAACCCACTGGCTCTAAGGCTGTACTTGTTTTTTAAAGGGCACAGGGACGTCTTCTCTTTCTCCACAAACCTTGTGCTTTACTGCTAAAATCCTCAAACTGTTTAGAGGCCAGTGTCAGTTCTAACTGCGGAAGAAAATGTGGAAGAAAATCCAAGTTAAAAGATGGAGTTTTGCTGAACTGACTTGTAGATCATATCGTAAAGTGGAACTCAGGTTGTGGCTTCATAAATACACCTGATCTTTTCCTTTCCTGTGAGTAAGTTTCATTGACCTCTGTAGGGCTTGCTTCCGAGCAGGCATGCATAGGAGGTCACTGTGAGTCTACTTAGAGTAGCGGTCTTAAGGTCTCCCATCCCCTTCAGGCATGTACTTGGAACCTCCCCCTCCCGTTGACTTCGCCAACTGCTTCTTCTCCCTTTTGCTCACCAGATTGATGGTCTTTTTTCCTCCCTGGGTGGATGGGGGAGTCTCCCTTCTCAGCCATGCAGGAGAAAGGCCTGACACTTAGGATTTCATCGAATCATAGAACAGTAGGGCTGGAAGGGGCCTACAAGGCCATTGAGTCCAACCCCCTGCTCAGTGCAGGAATCCAAGTCAGACCATCCCTGACAGATGGCTGTCCAGCCTTCTCTTGAATGCCTCCAGTGTGGGAGAGCCCACTGCCTCCCTGGGTAATGGGTTCTGTTGTCATATTGCTCTAACAGTCAGGAAGTGACTGTTTACCTAGGGAGGTAGCCGGCTCTCCCACAATGGAGGCATTCAAGACGAGGCTGGACAGCCATCTGTCAGGGATGCTCTGACCTGGATTCCTGCACTGAGCAGGGGATTGGACTCGATGGCCTTGTAGGCCCCTTCCAACCCTACTATTTTATGATTCTATAAGTTTTTCCTGATGTTCAGCCAGAATCTGGCTTCCTGTCACTTGAGCCCATTATTCCGTGTCCTGCACTCTGGGATGATCGAGGAGAGATGCTGGCTTTCCTCTCTGTGACAGCCGTTCAAGGACTTGAAGAGCGCTATCCTATCTCCCCTCAGTCTTCTCTTCTCAAGGCTAAACATGCCCAGTTCTTTCCATCTCTCTTCACAGGGCTTTGTTTCCAGCCCCCTGATCATCTTGGTTGCCCTCCTCTGAACCCTCTCCAGTTTGTCTGCATCCTTCTTAAAGTGCAGTGCCCAGAACTGGACACAGTACTCCAGATGAAGCCTAACCAGTGCTGAGTAGAGGGGAACCAGTACTTCTCGTGATTTGGAAGCTATACTTCTATGACTGTAGCCCCAAATAGCATTTGACTTTTTTGCAGCCACATCCCACTGTTGGCTCATATGCCGTTTGTGATCGACAACAATTCCAAGATCCTTCTCGCTTGCAGTGTTGTTGAGCCACGTATCCCCTATCTTGTAACTGTGCCTTTGGTTTCTTTTTCCTAGGAGCAGAACTTGGCATTTATCCCCATTAAATTTCATTCAATGAGTATTAAAAGTGCCTTTTTTCCTCCCCTGAATAAATTCATAATGCAGAGCTTGGAATGGTCATTTTTAATGGTTTCTTTTGTGTGTGTGTTGTTTTAGATAAGGCAGTAATGTTGAGGTGGTTTTCCATAGTGCTCCCTCTCACCTACAGCAAGCCACTGTAATCACTGCCACAAGGTCTTCTGAGTGGCAACCATCTAGGACAGCATGGAAGAAGGTGGGGCAGACAACTGCACAGGGGTGGCATGTACGTGCATACAGCCATTGACTGGACTTGCACTCGTGCCTGTGAAAATGATTGGGAAGCCAGCCAGCCACTATTCTTCTAGTCCACCTTACAGGGTCGTTGGCAAGCCAGAATAAGGGGGAAGAGCAACAACAGTGCGGGGGGGAGGGAGAGGGCCATTCTGATAGCCCGCTATCCCGGTCCCTAGAAGGGCTTCTGACTCCCCTCCTGCTGCGGAAGAGCGGAGGGACGGGTGGAGTCATCAGTCATGTTACAGGGACCAGTGACCAGGGGAGGGGAGGGGAGGGGGCAAGGGCCAGCAGCCCCCTTCTGCCCTGATTGTTCTGCACGGCTCCGCCCAGCCATGACATGGCACAGAGCGGAGGGAAGCGCGATGAGAGGTACCTGCATACAGGGCCGTCTAAATCCCGGAAAGGATCTGGAATCAAAAGGACTGGTTTGTAGTGGGATGAAATGCTGGTGTGAAGGGAGCCCCAGGCTGTCCTTGAGCACCGTCACCACAGCAAGAGAGAAGAGCCAGACAGGGAGGGTGCTGGTGCAGACACACTCTTCCCGGTTTCCAGGCCCTTGTGCGCAACTCACTTCTTCCAGCTGCGCCTTTCCAATGTCCTTTCTCCACAGTTGGAGCTGATGGGATGCCGGATTGCACTGTGTGTCAACCAACTATCCCAGAAGAACTGGCTGGACATCATGGGCGTAAAGAGGAAGCACTGAGAAGCGGAAAAGGGAGGAGACTGGCCACGATCCTTCTCACCGGATGACCAGGGCACGGGCACGCCAAGTGTCTGGGCTTCCAGCCAACTTAAAAGATAGACCAAATGTCTACACATTCATACAAGCACACGATAAAAAATAGGTACAGGGGTGGAGACTACAATCTGTAAATGGAAAGACCTCCAGAAAACAGAGCAGAGGCCAAGATCCCTGTCCTGGGATGCCGCTGGCTCCTTCCTGAAAACAACACTGCGGGGTGGGGGGCAGGGGGGCACCCCTGAAACTGCAGCTGAAGAAGCCCTGGGCACGTCTGCAGGGGGCCACCGCTCCAGCTCAGCTGCCACGCGTGACGCAGACGGGCTCTTCAGATGAGGACCCTGACATTCCTGAGCCCAAAGGCCACATGGGCCCCTCTCTCTCGTGATGCCCCAGGAACGTCCAGCAGCTGTGCTGAAACTACCTCAGGCCCTTCAGCGATGGTGGGCCCTGCTGAAGGCTGCACCTTAGGCCAGGGAGACCGGGGAGGAGGCTGAGCCTCCGCCCAGCCCTAGAGTGTGAAGCACAGGCCCCCGCTTGAAGGCAAAGCACACACCTCAAGACCCCCAGCAAGCAGGCTCCTCAAGTGTAAAGGTCTACTGGACAGCAAGGTTAGGGAGACTCTGAAGCCAGGACTAATAGTATGCAGCTGTACCTGGGTGTGAGCTGGGAGACTTGACTACGTAAACTCCCAGGTTGAGACCTCCTAGTTGCTGGAACAACACCTCTACTTCAGCTCCCACTACCTTGCAACCTGGTCCTCCTGGCCTTGCATCTTCCTTGGGCCGATCTTTTGTGTTGCTGACCCCTGCTAAGGCCCTGTCCCTCAGATTATGCTTGATTTGGACTACTTGCCTGCGCTTGACTTTGGCACTGCCTCAGGCACTGCTTTTGGGCTGCCAGGAATTCTTGACCGGGAATTCTGTGCTTCTGATCTTTGCCTGGCTTCTGATTTTGCTGAATGGATTTGTCCTATAGTTTGCTCCAGGACTGAACTTGACCCAGCCATAGCAAGACATAAACAGGGACCGAGGTGTCCAGAACTGGGTGGCCTGGGACAAAGGGTAGCAAGGAGATGTGGCCGAACCTCAACATTCCAGGGCTTGAAGTGATTTCAGCACAGGAGTGAGCACCAGTGGATGCGACCAGGACAACTGCACTTGTCACACAACCTGAGAGTTGCAGGGCCACAGGACGGTGGAGCTTGCCGTGCCCTGGGAGTGACGCCTTTGTGGGAAGCCAGGAACCATATGACTGACTTCTGCAGAGTGGGACTGGTGGGTGTATTGGGACCCTGGGGCTTGGAGCCCAGGGGTTTTGTATAGGGCTTAAACAAAAGGTCAAAGAAACCCATTCTGTGTCCAACTGAGACACAACCAACAGAAGAGGAGAACATGGCTTGGAGTGCCTCAGACAATGGATTCAACAGGGCAGCTAGAGTGAACAATATTTACAGTGCATAAAATTAATTAAGTTTCTCGCACTTTGGAAGACCTTATGTGATCCTTTACCGCAGGGATGGAGAATCCGAGCACACAGGCCAACTGCGGCCCATTGGGCCCATGGAGCTTTGCCTCCCACCCCCATCCACTCCCTCTCTACAGGGGAAGGGGTCCCCATGGTGACCCCCAGTGACTGACTGGAGGCAGTAACAGGGATCACTTTGCTCGCTGTCCCGACAGGGACAGCCTGCAGCGTGCGCAGGAGGGGCCCAACCCAGCCAAGTCCCACCGCCACACCCACAGAACCCAGCATGGCTCCGTCTACATGGGAAAAGGCAGCATGGAGGTGTGTGTGGGGGGGTGATGTCTGTGGAGGGGGCAGGGCCTTGGGGGGGTCCCACACCGCTGAGGTCATCCACCCAGCTGATCAGTTAGGGGGCATCTGCCCCGCCAACCCCAATATGTTCCTCGCCTACCCCTACTTTACCGGTTTCAATTTACGCTCTCCTGACGCAACCAATATGGGGATGCCACTGAGCATTGCTGTATTATTTGTATGTATTCCAGTTATATCCTGGTTTATTTTTCTTTGAAGAGCTCAGAGCCGCGTTGGGGCTGAGCCACCTTCTCCCCCATGCAAGGCTGTTGCTTGTCCCACGTCACAGTCCTCGGCCTTCCTGCAGGGAATTCTGGGAGCAGGCTTCCCATTTGACTTTGCAAAGCCACGGACTGCTCTGAAGACCAGAGAGTAGATAGGCGCTATTGTACATGTGAGAACTGCAGCCTGTATCAGAATTCTTCCAGAAACTCGCTATGTTATTATTACAACTCACTGGGAACCCGAGGGCAGGAAAAAAAACGGAGTGCATCTTAACTAAGAGTTGTCTCTGGCTTCATCAGGACCAGGACTGTTCTGGCCCCTGAAGAAATTACATAGGCCCAACCCCTTCAGATGCAAAAGCGAGCCTGCGCTTCCACTTCACCCCTGGGGCTGTTCATGCCGGCGCGGCTCTTAAAAGAGACGGAATACAACAGACACACCCTTGTTTGTCCAGTGACCACAGTAATCTGAACCTGTGTATTGGGAACTCCCAGCCTTGTGGGGCTCTGGAGCAAGTCCACTGCCCCCTCCCGCCCCCCATCCCTGGCCAAACCTGGGAAAAGATGAGTGAGAGCTCCTGAAAACGTTCTGATAAGATCATAGTCCATGCAAAAGTAGACATAAATGAACAGAACATGGGCCAGACTTTGGAACACCCCCCCATGCACCCCCACCCTGGACCCCCTGGTAGTGCTTTGATGTCATGGAGAGGCTAGTCAGGAACAGCCTGGAGCCATGTAGTACTTATGGGAACTTTTGTGACCATGGAACCCAAATTCCAAGATCCACGAAAAACCGCTCAGGAGTTGCAGAACCTTTCAAAGAAGGGTGAAATACCCTGCGCTTACGCAAAGAGCCTGGACTCAAAGCCCAGGACAGTGGTGTATCAGAGAACAAATAAAAACTAACCGGTTGGTGCTGCTTGCCTGGCCTCCTAAAACCAGCACCAGATCATGACGGAGATGAGTTCCCTTTGGTCAACAGCCATAGCCAGGCTGTTGCAAAGCACACACGTGTCTGAAGGCAGGGAACAAAGAGCCAGCAGCTGGGTCCCTCTGTGTGCCCCTCGCGGGCGAGGGCTAGTGGCCCAGCAGTCTCACAAGGCACACAGGGTGTTTGATAAATAAGAGACAGAGACATCAATATTCCATAAGCCAAAGACTGCAGTGCATTAAAAAACGATGAGGCCAACGCGCTGAAGCGAGTGAGCCCCTCCACAGCCCACCCGCTCTCTGCCTGCACAGGGGAAGAAGTCTTTAAGATCGAGCGTCAGCAGCATTTGACAGCTGCATTTGTTGTGAAGCTGATAAATAGTTTTGAGAAATATTCAATACGATCAGCATCATTCCATCACCAGCAGGAGCAGTTGTGGGAAGGGAGATGTGAAGAGGGAGGAATTCCCCTTCTCCATACTCCAGCATGTTATTTTAACAAGAACCACTTCGCAGAGATGTAGAGAGTCCTAAAGCCAAGTGGGGTCCCCAGCAGGAAAAGCTCACC